>NC_044329.1:32149966-33496849 GCF_007399415.2 Gopherus evgoodei
GTAAGATCTGTGGATGTTTTACTTTTCTTTTGTGGTGGCAAAGGAATTAACTGACTCAATAGTAATGATGCTTTGTTTTACTGTCTTTTTGTATGGCAATAGCAGTATACAGAGTTAGTTCTATATAATTGATTCTGCTTGTCTAGTACTTGTTTGCAGTTCAGAGGCTGTACCCAGAAATCACTGGCTGGCAGCTGGTTACCCAGACAAGAACTTATACAAGCTTGTAATTTGAACCCAGATCTCTGATATGGCAGACATAACTCTCCACCACTTAGCTACTGTGGATGTGTATATACTGCAATTAAAAGCCTGCAGCTGGTCCAGGCTCATGGGGTTGGGGCTAAGGGGCTGCTTAATTGTGGTGTAGACATTCAGGCTGGGCCTGGAGCCTAAGGTCTTGTGAGGTGGGAGGATCCCAGAGCCTGAACATCTACACTGCAACTAAACAGCCCCTTAGCCCAAACTCCACAAACTCAAGTCAGCTGGCATGGGCCAGCCGCAGGCTTTTAATTGCAATGTGGACATATGCTGTCTCTTTGAGAAATCTGCCAAGTCCTAGCTACTCAGCTATGCTGCATATAAAATGGAGCTACTGAAACATATTGAACCCATTGTGATCTACTCCTCCGAGTGGTTGGTCTGCAAAGGATAACAGCCCATTTCTCCTGTAGTTAGTGTTTCAGCTCAAATGGTATGGAGGTATGCTGCAGTGCTGAAGTTTTAGGATTGAAACCCTCATAATATTGCGGGGGTGAAGTGATTTTGTTGAACTATTTTTTCTTCTATAAAAAGACTTAGGAAATTGCGCACAATAAATTTATTCAAAGAATGTTTTTGAGATTGAAAAGGCAAGTGCTCAAAGGCCAGAATTAAGGATGTTTGTGCTATTTTAATTGTGTCCCCTTGTGCATATACATTATGATACTGTCTCCAGTTACATGATTCCACACGATTTTTTCGCACAGGATGCTATTTAGTGAACAAGGAATGAGGCAGCTGTTCAATATGTCTGTTTACCTTCTTTATATAATGTGTGGTCCTGACCTTATCTACTGCATGTGATCCAAACCATGCACTGAATACAGAGCTATTAGTTTCCTCATGAGCTTTCCTATGGTGTTTTGTATGGGCATACATGAATACATGGGCACATGCAGACTTTGTGTGTTAGCTTGTTAGAAGAAGTCAGGAAGAGAATGCAAGAATGAGAGAGTCAGTGATTTTCTGCCATAGACTCAATAAAATCTGGTTTACATCCTTCTCTCTGTTCAGGCAATTTGCAAGCAGACTAAAAGGGCTAAATCCAAGGAATGCATTGTTTGCAGTAGATCAAGACAACTCTATTTGCTGTCTTGATGTAAAAGGCTTATGTGTCTAGACAAGAGTTAAAATAGTTATTAGACATAAAGGAACTGATTTGGAGCTTAGTGACCAGGAGTAAGTTCAGCAAAATATCTCAAAAAGCCTTTTTAACGTCCCAATAACTAGTGGTGATCAGTCGAGTGCAAAAGGAAACCCTTTCTGTACCAAATGTACTTGGATCTCTGCCACTGGTCCTGTTTCAGGGCAAGGGGCAGTCATTTCTGTGGCTCTCATTGAGTAGAGGGGACATACCCCAATCAGGAACATAGTCCGTGTTAGATATTCCTCCCCAGCTGTTATGACTATGGTGGCAATTATGATTTATGGAGTCCCAGGCAAGATTTCAGCTTGGACAGTTAGTTATCTACACTCAGAGGCATGGGATAGTAGCTAGAGAAGCTAACACTTTGAGAGATTTTGACAGTGAGGGAGTAGGACCTAAAGTTTTTATTTTTGTATATTTAAGTGGGAAGATTGAAGGTTACTTATCTTTACTTCTAACCTCGATGCCAAAATGGGAGGGCAGGGTAACTCTTCCAGTCCCTCTCTGTTCCTTCTGCCCCAGCAGTGATGCCAACCTTGATGCCTGATTCATTGTCTCTTCCCATTGCAACTCCATGCTGCCCTCACACATGGAACCCCCTCTCCTTAGTTAACCAAGCTACCAATATGTCTGAATTAAAATTCCTCCTATGAATCCTCCTCTCTTCCAGCAGGAGTTAGAAGAGAGATATCACCATTCCTCTTGGCTTCCCAGTAGGTTCAATCTCCTTCTTGGGTTGGACTATAAATTCTTTGGGTCAGGGACAGTCTGCATTTGACAAATCATTAATAAAAAAAATAATGGGGTCACATGCTGCTGAATCTGTAACTTCTTTTTAGGTTGTTTGACTTAATTTTTGACTGTGACACCCCCTAAAAGCACTCAGTCCCAGGCAGCTAATTGTCGTTAAGGCTAGTCCTGGTTTGATTGCCACCTTTATTTTTTAATTGCTAACCAAAGTGCAATGCCATGTCTCCACTTAGAAAGAAAACCATAAATCAGGTTGGCACGGGGAGAGTGGTTCTTGGTTTTTTTTATTTTGTTGCCTTAGCAAAGAGTTAACTGAGAAAATTGGCAAGGGGGGAATGCCGTGGAGGGGAGAGGTTAATTAAGATCATTTTTTGTGCACTCTGGATTTGGCAGGCTAATTGAAGGGAGATGCACATTGGATGCAACTGCATGAGTATGCACCTCCACAAAAGTCAGCTGCTGTTGCTGAGAACACTCTGCCTGCCAGCCCTGGCTTCTCAGAGAGGTTGCTTTTAATGGTATCTCCTGCAACGACAACAATTAAGACAACATCTAGTGAATACCTCTCATAGTTTTCTCTTTTCCCACTTGCTACATATTTAATTTTCTTCTCAGGAAATGTCACAGAATTAGAATTACATGTGGAAGTGAAAGCTTCTGCCACAGGACCTTTGGACTTGAAGGAACCATATGTAGGGCTAAGAAGACAAACGTCTACACACACCTGGGCTTCTCATGCTGCTTAAAAGACAGAATGTGAACAAGTGGCGAACAGAAATTGGAGAGTAGCTGTGATGGTCCCTGCATATACACAGAGAAGGTATGCTGGTCCCTTCATGGTTTGGAAGTTATGCTACTGCCATCTCTGCCATCCCAGCCCTGATACACAGCTCTCAAATATATCAGATCATATGAGACATTCTGCAGGTCAGCTGGATAAGGTATCTTGTGGCTTCACAATCAAGCAACGCAATCTTCCATTGGTGAAGGGCGAGAGGTCCTCCCTCACAGAATACTCTGTAGCAAAGGGAAGAATGCACTCAGCTCTGCTGCATATTGTTTACACTTCTGTGCACAGCACAGCTTTTGTTATCGAATAAAGCTTCCCATCCTGCTCTAGAGGACTGCTCTGATAGTAATCCCCCATTTTACAAATCAGTTAACTACAAGATTGCACAGTGCAACTTCTGGCAGAGCTGGGAATAAAACCAGGTCTTTATGGATACAGACCCAAGTCACAACTTGTGACTGCATAAAATAGTTAAGAAGAAAATGCTGACCCTGGAAGCCACTGTGCAGGACGTGGGTGTAGCAGAGGCTGAGTCATGGCTCCAGCCTCCTACATGCTGGCAGAATAGCTTGCTGGCCATACTGGGGTAGAGGGCAGGGCGAGGTAAGGTACTGAACCCATCAAAAGGGTGGTTCCCCTCTCTTCCAGTGGAGAAGGGATCTCTGGGGGTATTGCACCTCTCTGAGAAATTTCCCTATTTTAAAGGTTAAAGGGCAAGTGAAATATTTATACAGAGGAACAATTGAAATAACCAAAGATGGACACATGCCTCTTTAATTAAATTCTGACAATGAGTCAAAACTCTTTCATCATGAAATTTAAACTGTTTACTGTTCTCAAAGGAGGGAGGAGAGATTTTTTTTTAATTATTCCAGAAATGTTCTTGCATCAGACGCTTGGAGTAAAATGCCTGATTCCCCAGCATAATGCATTTTAATTTCAACAAGTTGAACTCAGCTTTTTTGTGCTGATTTGTGAAAATTCATATTTTTTTCTCATTTAGAACATCTCCTCTGTACCGCCCTAGCATGGTCCAGAAATGTATTGACTTGGTTAATAATGTGGTTTTTTTTCTCAGTCTCAGTAAAACCAAGCCCTCCCTCACCTCCAGTCATTGAGAAATCATCAACATCTTTAAATCTCGTTTTTCAACAGGTGGTCAGCCACTACCAGTCATTAAAAAAAATTAGATTTTTTTCTTGCCCAATGTCTTTGAAATGTCCCAGTGATCATTCAGAGTCATCTATGGACTAAACCCTGGTTAGATCAATAAATAAAACTTGACTGAGTCCTGTGTAACCTTCACAAAAAGGTTCACTGAAGCATGGTCTTGTGATTAAAGCACAGGACTAGGAGCCAGAGCGTCTAGATTCACCAAAAGATCACTTGGGATGTGACTTCAGCCATTCTGGCTCATTGACTTGGCAGCACAAAGCAAAAGGAGATACAGCTGAATCCCTTGGTTTGGGAGTCCCCAGCTTAGAGGAAGTTGTGACTTTTCCTGGTGGGGGCATCTAGCTAGCACCTGCCTTCAGCATGTGAAGAAGCCTTGTCTGCTGCTTTGGTCAGCTCCCCATCCCCACAGGCCATGAGCAACACAAGCCACTCCCCTCTAGGCCTGCACAGGCCTTGCTGTCTTTTTGCAGGTTAGCTATAGGCATGTTCCAACCCCACCTTTCAAGCATCTCCCTGGAGTGTCCGGCTCATCTCCAATGGATCCATCTCCATGCATCTGACGAAGTGGGTATTCACCCACAAAAGCTCATGCTCCAAAACGTCTGTTAGTCTATAAGGTGCCACAGGATTCTTTGCTGTTAACACGGCTACCCCTCTGATACTGTCTCCAACAGACATTCACAGTATTCCTAGATTCACTGCCCCCAAAGGAACAGTACACCTCAGTTTACCAGTTCCACCTTAGATCTCTGTTCCAATTAACACACAGCTCTTAGATATGTTTATAAAAAAAACAAGCATGGATTTATTTAACAAGGGATAGAGATTCTAGCAAAAGCGAGCAGGAAACGAATGGTTATGTGTAAAATAAAATCATAACACATCAAGCTGACAGTTAATTAACAAAATGCTCTCCTGTCTTGTGGAGCATTGCTCACCCAAAGATCCTTGCAGTAATTTACAGCCGTTTTGCCTGTGGCCTTCCATTCATGAAAACAAACTGTCAGCTTGCATCCTTAATGAAGGACCCAGTGTCCCTGGTTGTATTCTTAGATAACCTCTTTGTGGAGCGTCACCTCCTGGTAACCTGTCTCAGCTCCAAGGTTTTAAGAACATAATTTCCAGTATAGATACATAACTCCTTAAATATTATCTGTGCATACATTTTGAAAAGATTATGATGACCAGTGGGCAACTGGGTCTCGGTAAAGACCGTACAGATCACCCTTTGGAGAACTAAGGGTATATGCACATATCTGACCCAGAGGATCACTGTAAAACTCTGTGCCTCCCCTATGCCCTCTGCCAGTTGGCACCAAGTGGTTTCTGGGTCACAGAAGTCCCAACTGGCTTTCTCGCTCCCACTCCTGTCATGGGGATGTTACTTGTTGTGTCTGTGCTCAAGTTGCACTGGGGCAAATTGGCCTGTGGAGGGCTCCAGAATGGGTGAAAGTGGGAGGGAAGAGTGCATAAAGATGGTGCATAAAGCCACCTGTGCTGCTTCCTCTCATTGCACAAAGCAGAACTTGACCACAACTGACGATGTGACCCCTAGTATGCAACCTTGAGTAAATTACGTAATTGCGCCCTCGTGTTCCAATCTGTAAAATGGGGATAATACGTTTCCCTCTCTCATGGGCATATTGTGAGATTTATCTTACTGATGTTTGTGAAGCGCTCTTTCAAGCTTGGCTGGAAGCTTTTCCAGAGATCACATTCTCTTAATGCTCACACTTTATATTGTCAGTTGTGAGAGCAGAGAGCAAGAAGAACTACATGCTACACCCACCAACACCTAGGCACTATGGGATTTAAGCCATTAAAGTAGGGTCATGTTTCAGTTCTTCCCCAGTCAGATGCCAGGACTAATGACACGAGAGAGGGCCCAATCTGGCAAAATTGTCACAAAAATTTACTACCACCTGTTCAAAATCTGTTCACATGCCCTTTACCAAAATACTTCCTGATAATGGAAAAAGCTTGGTGTTTTCCCTTATCATTGTAAAAGGTTCCTTATAGTGGGCGAGTGGTTGAACAAGAGTTTTTGTTGTTTGACTGGGCCCACAGTATGCTACACCAGTCCTTCCTTTGGGGAGGTAGGTGTCTTCCATCTCCCAGCATCACTTAGTAAAGCTCATGTTGAGATTACTGTGTGATCTCCTGCTGTGGGAAAATCCATGATGGTCTGAATGGGAAGAAATCTGCATGGGTTCATATTTGCAAAGGTTTATTCCTGGTTCATATGTAATGGTGGGGGCTTCAGGAGTCAGCCCACAAAGCTAACAGATCTGTAGGACCAAAGAGGACAGGACAAACTTGCAGTGGTTCTCAACCTATTTATCATTGTGGGCCACATATGTATTATGCAGGCCGCATCCAATACTCCCTGTGTGGCCCTGAGGATGTCACATGGGCTGCAGCTGTGTGCTGATTGGCCTACAAGAGGCCTGCAGGTTTAGAACTACAGGTTGTGGAGACTCTGTGCCCCTGGAGGCTCACCCTATAGGATCCTTAAAGTGGGATTTTTACCACAGATGTGGCCTAGTTGAAAGATAATGCTTTGTCCTGTGATCTTCTTGGTACTGCTCATTCCATGATTTGCTTCTATCAGGCCTTTCCCACCCATCTCACTCCCCATCCCTGCTTGGTTAAAGTTCTCCAGACTCATTCAGAGTCCTCTTCAAGATCCAAAGGAAGGAGAGAGATGCAGGGACACTCAAATCCCCATTCTGTATAGAAGGGGACTGTTGCAGCTCATAGATCTGTGCATGGCTCAGGGTGCATAGCTCAGCGTGCATAGCAAGTCCTATTAAATTACTGTACATCCTGGGCTTATTTTCTGGCCTGGGAACCACATGCTTTTCCCATTTACTTTAGTGGGGGCCAAGTGTGTTTGCATTGGAGAGGCCTAGGTTAGAGAGGGACAAAGTCTGCCCTCAGATGCAGAGTTTAGAGAAAAAAGCTTCAATTATTCAGGAAAATATTGCTAACGGTGAATGTGTTTTTCAGCATCCAGAGATGCTTGGGATGAGTCAGGCAGCAAGATGGCACAAAAATCAATAAGGGATTGACTGTCAATCCCTTAGTCTCAATTTCTTAAGGTCTCAAGAACATTCACACCTGTTCTTTCTCAAGTTCTCTTGTCTGAGTCACTGTTTCTGTATGCCAGTGTAGATATGGGTACTGCATAGTTTGATCAGCAAACTTCCAAACAGGAAAGGAGAAAACAAGCCTAGAGCATCGATTTATTTTCCTACCCCTCATGCATGTGACTTCCATTAGTGTGAGTGACAGTAGCATATGCATGGGGAGAGAATGGACTGCTGTGTTGTTTTAGTCTCTGCAGGAACCTGAGTTTCCATGGTTTCACGTGATTGGCTTAATATGCTTAGTGGAGGGCTTAAAGAAAAATTCAGAAGATGCCCACTTATTTCTTTGGTTTTTTTTTGTTTAAACCATGGTAATGCAGTTCCTCTAGAAAAAAGAAGCACACTTCATAAGCAAAAAGAACTTTCAGAGCTTTTAGGTATTGCTTTGGTTTCAAGGTGGAATCTCTTTTCTACCCTGGCAAGTACGAGGTGGTGGTTGTCCCCTTCTGGAATCCTAAATCTGCACAGAACTTGTGTCCGTGTCCCAAGAGATCTTGCTGTTTCTCAGCTGATACCATCTTTCTTGAAAGTGGCATGGTCCTGATCTGACTTACGAAATGCAAATTTGACCCATGGTGCTCTTTACTGCCCCTTATAAAGGTTAAAATTACATATATAATACAGTCCTAGCACTGTTAGAAAGATCGTCACCCTAGAAACACAGTAGGTTACAATTCTACTGCATTGAGTTCCTTTCTCAGTGTTAGAGCTAATTAAATATATTGAGTTTGACTCCAGAACTGAATTTTGTTTGCGTCTTGGATATTGTTTTTGGTTGTGTTGCCACCATTTCTGAGAGCCCTTCAGCTTATGGACACGGTGTCTGAACTGAGAAAATCAGTAATATAGTTTGTCTCAGGCATCTCAAAAGGAACATGCAGTTACAGTATTGAAGTCTGGCTGACTTTTGCCCCCAAATCATGAAACTTCTGCCTCACAAGCTGTTGACGAGTCCCCTTTAAAGTTAGTGGACAGTTACCTCCCATGCTTATAAACTGTTGTTGTTGGGTTTTTCCCTTTACAAATAGAGAATTGTGTTCACATTAGAGACAAATTCAACAACCCACAAGGAGAAACGAATTAAATACAATAATACATTTGCTAGGCCCATCCTGTTTTGAGACCAGAAGAAACATGAGGAGACATATTATTAGTGGAAGCCAGGGGGTTGGGTGCTTCACAGAAAGGTTGTTTTCCTATTTCTCTCTCTTGCCTCATTCCCAAATCCCCTCAGTCTCCTCTCACTGACTTAAAAAAAGAACTAGATAAGTTCATGGAGGATAGGTCCATCAATGGCAGTTAGCCAGGATGGGTAGAGATAGTGTCCCTAGCCTCTGTTTGCCAGAAGCTGAGAATTAGTGACAGGGAATGGATCACTCAATGATTACTGTTCATTCCTTATGGGGCATCTGGCATTGGCCACTGTCGGAAGACAGGATACTGGGCTAGATGGACCTTTGGTCTGATCCAGTATGGCCATTCTTATGGTCTCACTTCCCCTTGGTCTTTTCAGTACTTACTGAATGCTAACAATAAGAATAAACAAAAATAAAGACTCTGTGATAGAACTTTGTGCTCATGTCCTCTATAGCGGTTTCCAACCAGTCATTCTGATGGTTGCAATATCTGCAGATGGTTCATAGATGTGCCAAAAAAAAAGGGCATCTCACCTTGCAGCCATGTTCACAACCTCACAGCATTAAAAATGAATTCTCCCAATTGTCCTGTGAGGTAAGTAAGTAAATGTAAGAACTGGTCAAAACAATCAAGTATAGAAGTTTGTAAATGAAAATCAAATGATTTTTTTTTTTTTAAAACTCTTTCCATTTTTCAACTAGTTCCAGTAAGTGCAGATTTTATAGCCTGTCAAACTACGAGCTAGCCAGATGAAACAATTTGTCCAGGGTCACTAAGAAAATCATTGACAGGAAAGAAGAGGACTGAACAGTCTTTAATTCTCAGGGTATAGCTCCAGGCACTGCACCATGCTAGTGCTACAACATAAACATTTATTGTGATCAGTCCAAGGAAATTCCCACTCCCTCGTGCTGGTTTGTTCTGTTTCACAATATCCAAGGGAGCAGATGGCATGATGGACTAAAATCCATGTCTACGGCACCATCCTTTTGCCATGGAAGTCAATGATAAAAATTCCCATGGATTCTGTTGAGAACAGGATTAGACATTTATATATATAAACCCAAAGACTACCAGTGAAGGCGAGCAATGGGTAATTAATGATTTCAAGGATCAGGGCTTTTTCCTTTTGTGATTGGAACTGATTTTCTTCATCTTGGCACAGAATACCCCAGAAGCTGCCCCATTTAGCTAGAGTGCACAACGCAACATACAGGACATAGCGATCACTAATTCTTCAGTGTTGAATGAGGAAGCTAAATCAGCACAGTCTAATGAATGTGGAGGCAGCTTCTCTCGTAGTGTATGGAGAGATTATGACAGAGAATAGGAAAATAAAAGCCTCAGAAAGTAAATGCTTGCTCAGGGCATCAGTACATTTGGTGTGTGAAATCCTTTAGCAAGACTGGCTCAGAAAATCTAGGATTTAATGACACCGGAGGAAAATATTCCTTCTCTCCTTGTGTGATTCTTTCTTGTGATATTTCCTGGTAAAGAATATTACATCTTGCACAGAGGAGTTAATAGTCACTTTTCAAAATCCTTGCAGATAAGAGGTGTGAGCTTGAAACCCGCAGGGGAGGGGTTCTTTCAACCTCTGCTTCTTTGTTGATTGTTTAATCAGAAACTCTCTTCTGTCATTGGTTACCGTAGGCGTGCGCAGCACATTTCATTAGGGTGTGCACCCAGGGAATTTTTTTTTAAGGCAAAAATCGTAAAAGGTGAGGTGTGGGAGGGAGTGCTGTGTGCAGGAGGGTGCTCAGGGCAATGGATTGGGGCAGAGGAAGGGTGCAGAGTGCAGCAGGGGGCTCAGGGAAGGGGTTTGAAGTGCAGGAGGGATGCAGAGTGCAGGAGGTGGCTCAGGGCAGGGGGTTGGGGTGCAGGACGGGTGCAGGGTGTGGCAGGGGGCTCAAGGCAGGGAGTTGGGGTGCAGGGTGAAGCAGGGAGCTCAGGACAGTGGGGTGGGGTGCAGGAGGGGTGCACCAGGGGGCTCAGGGCAGTGTGTTGGGGGGCAGGGGGCAGTAGGGGTTCGGGCTCCAGCCTAGTGCTGCTTACTCGCAGCGGTGCGCTCCCTGCCTGCCTGCCCTGGCCCCATACTGCGCCACTTACCCCATTCCTGCACGGCCCCAGCTCTGTGCGCTGCCCTTGACATGTCTCCAGGTACCTCCCCCGAAGCTCTCATTGGCCACGGTTCCCCGTTCCCGGCCAATGGAAGCTGCGGGGGGTGATGCCTGGAGCAACACATGGAGTCTTCTGCCCCACCCCACCCCACCCCAGGCCCCAGGGAAGTGGTGCCGTTCTGGCTGCTTCTGAGAGTGGCGCAGGGCCTGCGGCATCACAGGGGGCACTTCAGGGCTTTGGATCCAGCCTGTGGGCATTACGCTGTGCCTGGACACACCCCGTGCACACACCTATGTTAATTAATCACTTATCTCTTGGGGAAAACCTGCCAAAACAACCAGGGACAAAGAAGTCTGCGGGAGGGGGGCGGGGGGAGAAAAAGCAAGGTTTCGGGACACTTGCAATGGAGAGGCGCTCTGAGAAGCCTAAAGATCAACCTGGAATTGTGTGCGGGAGCTGGTCAAGAGATAGTTCTCAATACACTTGCCTATGCAGATCCATCAGCCATTCCTCTCTGCAGAGAAGGGACACAACATTCAGCTGCACTATCAGAGCCTCCGTGTCTAGGGCCCCACCAAATTTACAGTTGCGAAAAACACAGCACGGACTGTGAAATCTGGTATCGCCCATGAAATCTGGCTAATCTAGGGGTAGGAACAAGGCTGGGGAATCTTACCATATGCCAGGCTCCAGATGCTATTCCCAGCCAGGCTAGGGACAGGATGAGACTTTCTCTTCCCCTTCAGGAGCTGCTCCTGGGGCCGGGTCAGACCCATCCCCGGGAGCTGCTCAGGACAGCAGGAAGCTTCGCAGTTGCTGTCGGGGAGCCCACTCTGAAGGTAGCACCGCCAGCAGCAGCAGCTCAGAATACTGGGACCCTCTACAATAGCATTGCGATCCCCTCCCCATGGCCTCTCTTGGGTCAGGACTCCCTTTGTTACACCACCATGAAATTTCAGATTTAAATATTTAGAACTGTGAAATTTATGACTTTTAAAATCCCATGACCATGAAATTGACTGAAATGGACCGTGAATTTGGTAGGACCCTATTCATGACAGAGTGTTGAAAAATATCATTGCCCACTCCCAGCCCCAAATAGGAAATTCTGACTTTCTCGGCCAAAAATCAAAAACTGAAACATTTGTCAAAAAATGAAAACTTTAATATGAAAACTGAAAACTTGGACTCAGAAATGCTGCTGTGATACCTCATGGGAGCTGCAGGTTGGGTCCTTCATGCCTCCATTCTTTTGTCTGGGTTTGGCTGTCAGTCCAGGTGGCTAGTGAAGGACCAGTTTTCCCTCTGGTAAAACTGCTGCCATGCGTCATAGGAATCCTGTGCCTGCCATGCATCATGGGACATGTAGTTTGGCCAAAGAGTCTGGTTATGGTTTTTGAGTGTTCATTTTTTGGCAAAAAGTCAAAATTTTCCATAGAGAGGAGACTATTTCCATGCAAATATTCATTTAATCGAAAAACTGATTGTCTGTTGAAAAACAATTTTGTGAAAACATTTTCAACCAGCCCTTTTCTCCATGATCTGCAGTGGGAAGTTCCTCTGCCCAGCCCATGGAGCTCCCCTCTGCATTTAGCCCACAAACTGAAGCATGGCCCAGGGAACAGGATTTTCCCCAGTGTTCAGATTCTGATTTTAAATGCTGTGGAGACTGCTGGAAAGTGGTGCTGTTAATTTCCCAATGTCTCTTCCTCATAAGCATCCCGCAGCAGCAATGTGTATGTTTTTGGGAAGAGAAAATGCCATCTACATACTGTTCATTTCAACTTCCAGACACTACTTAAAGCAGATGCTTTAAGGCACCTTTGAAATGGCTGTTCAGAAACATGCAATATTTGCTCATGTTGTGTGTTATATTTGGATTCAGATGTGCTTTGAATTCAGTCTCTTCATCCCTGGACTTGTGTGAAGAGCAGGGCCTTGCTGGATCCCAGGGCATGGTTAATATGAACTGGGGCTGTTAAGAGATTAAAAAAAATAATTGTGATTAATTGCGCAATTAAAAAATGAATCACAATTAATTGCATGATTAATCACATTGTTAAACAATAGAATACATTTTATTTAAATATTTTGGGACATTTTCTACGTTTTCAAATATATAGGCTTCAGTTGCAACACAGAATACAAAGTGTACTGTGCTCACTTTATATTTATTGTTGATTACAAATATTTGTACTGTAAAAAGCAAAAGAAATATATTTTTCAAGTCACCTAACACAAATACTGTAGTACAATCTATTTATCATGAAAGTTGAACATACAAATGTAGAATTATGAGAACAAGCATTCTCATGGCACTGCTGTAGATGTTTATGTGCCAGTTGTGCTAAAGATTCATATGTCCCTTTCTGCTTCAACCACCATTTCAGAGAACATGCATCCATCCTGATGATGGGTTCGGCTTGATAACAATCCAATCCAGTGCCAACTAACTCATGTTCATTTTCATCATCTGAGTCAGATGCCATCAGCAGAAGGTTCATTTTCTTTTTTGATGGTTCAGGTTCTTAGTTTCCGCATCAGAGTGTTGCTCTTCTAAGACTTCTGAAAGCATGCTCCATACCTTTTCCCTCTCAGATTTTGGAAGGCACTTCAGGTTCTTAAACCTTGGGTCGAGTGCTGTAGCTATTTTTAGATATCTCACATCAGTACCGTCTTTGCATTTTGTCAAATATGCAGTGAAAGTGTTCTTAAAATGAGCAACATGCTGAGTCATCATCTGAGACTGCTATAACAGAATGTGGGTAAAGCAAAGCAGGAAACATACAAATCTCCTCCAAGGAGTTCAGTCACAAATTTTATTAACGCATTATTTTTGTAATGAGCATCATCAGCATGGAAGCATGTCCTCTGGAATGGTGGCCGAAGCAGTATCGTTTTGGTTTTGAGTGCAGTTATGGAACGAACAAAAAAAGTCTACATATGTAAGTTGCACTTTCACGATAAAGAGATTGCACTACAGTACTTGTATGAGATGAATTGAAAAATAGTATTTATTTTATCATTTTTACAGTGCAAATATTTGTAATAAAAATAATAAAATAAAGTGAGCGCTATATACTTTGTATTCTGTGTTGTAATTGAAATCAATATATTTGAAAATGTAGAAAAACATCCAAAAATATTTATAAATTTTAATTGGTATTCTATTGTTTAACAGTGCAATTAAAACTGTGATTAATCATGATTAATTTTTTGAGTTAATCTCATGAGTTAACTGTGATTAATTGACAGCCCTAGTATGAACTAAAGTAGGCCTGGCCTTGGCAGATTAGTAACGTACCAGGTATTAATTAATCAAGTACGCACATTCCTGACTGAACAGGGTGGTACAAGAACACACTGACCTTTCCAGTAACTATGAAAACAAATTCCTGAGAGATGGTGCAGGGTGTGACAAAGTTCCTCCTCTGCCCTGGTGGGTCCTGCACTTTTTGGCAGATTTGCTCACTTCAGAGATTCATGACAGCCCTCAGTTTGGCCACTTTTGCTACTGGCTCAAACCTGCTGTTCACTCAGCTAACCTCATCACTAGCCAGCATGGGGAAAAGGAGGAGAACAATCCCCACAGTCCCTGCTGACCCACCTAGTGGGTCAGGGGATAGGCCACAGTCCAGGTCAACTCCTCCTGTATCAAAAAGGGAGTTGGAGGGATGGGAAGAACCCAGGCCTGCCCTCTACTCCGGATTCCAGCCCAAGGCCCTGTGGACTGCAGCTGTCTACAGGGTTTTCTGTAATGGCTGCATGACAGCTACAACTCCCTGGGCTACTTCCCCATGGCCTCCTCCTAACACCTTCTTTATGCTCACTTCAGAATCTTCTTCCTGATGACGCTTGAACTCCTCAGTCCTCCAGTAGTACGCCTTCCCACTCTCAGCTCCTTGCACGCCTCTTGCTCCCAGCTCCTTGCACATCCCTCACTAACTGAAGTGAGGTCCTTTTTAAACCAGGTGCCCTAATTAGCCTGCCTGTCCTAATTGAGTCTAGCAGCTTCTTAATCGGCTCCAGGTGTCCTAATTAGCCTGCCTATCATCATTGGTTCCAGCAACTTCCTGATTGTTCTGGAACAGCCCATTATCTTGCTCAGGGAAAAGGGACCTGCTTAATCTGGGGCTAATGTATCTACCTTTGATCACCCTCCTGTAGCCATCTGGCCTGACCCTGTCACAAGGGATATACAGACCTCTTGTAAGATAAGGATGATGGGATAACATATGAGGATGGCTTGTGCAGATTAGCAGGTACAAGGTACAGGATAATAAGAAAAAGCATTGTAATATATAACTTGTTTTTATCAGTGTATAAAAGGAGAAGTCATAGGAGGGGCATCTTTGTATCATGGGGCACTGGAATGGGGGACACTTTTTACCAGCTGTAAGGGTGAGTGATGGGGCAGAGGGAGCAGAAAAGAGTGAGCAGGAGGTGGGCTCTTGTGCGAAAGAGGGGGTGTGGGAACAGAACTTGGAGGGAAGAGGTAGCACGGGGGCAGGGCCTTTGGGGAAGGGGCCTTGGATCAGTGAGAAGGGAGAATGTGGGGGCAGGGCCCAGTTTGGGCACCAATGGCTTCCCCACTTTTAGAGAGATTCTGCCACTCCTACAGCATCTTGGTACTGTATGTTGACTGAACCTTTATCTTGTCCTGTTCATGCATGTTTTAGCATCCCTATGACCCGCTGCACAGGATGCTAGTATCCTGGTTTGCTGTGGTCTGTTCAGTCAGCAAGCTGCGCTCTCTGCTGGGGGTGAGCACGCAGGAGCTCCCAGAACCAGCAGCAATAGCAACACTCTGCAGCAGAACAGCTCAGCAATGCCTGCCTACTTCGATTTTGTGTTTCAATTCTATTTAAACAAACTGAAACCAACAAACAGGCACAGAGGGTATCCCAGCCTATGAGGTTAAAAAGCAGTGTTCAAATGACACACTTAACGTTAACATTTAGGAAGCTCATGATTAAAAGAGAAAAAGTGATTTCCAGTTAACTAGCTCTCAATTGGTTTTAGAAATAGATCTTCAAGTTCAGTGACATTGTCCATCTCTCTCTGTAAGTTACAGATAGCTTGATGTTCTAAGGTACTTGAATCTTCTTTGGTTACTCGGGACTAAATTAGAAGTACCCGCTACCCTGATATAACGCTGTCCTCGGGAGCCAAAATATCTTACCACATTATAGGTGAAACCGTGTTATATTGAACTTGCTTTGATCCTCCAGAGCACACAGCCCCATCCCTCCGGAGTGCTGCTTTACCACGTTATATCCAAATTCATGTTATATCGGGTCGCATTATGTCGGGGCAGAGGTGTATAATTTTCTTACACATTATATAAGAGAAAACCACACATCACAGATGCAAATCATGTCCCTTAATGCACTGTTGAAAAGCACTTACATAACAGGGTGCTGGGCACTATATAAGAACCTGAATAAAACATTCAATATGTAACCTTAATAATAATATTAATAAACAGTCCACTGTTAGGTTCCTAGATGGTGAGCTATTGAATTACAGGGGAAGTTAATCAGATGAAATGCTCATTAGGCAAGCAGAGAGGCCTGTAAGGGTTGCACTACAAAGACAGACATGGTAGAGTTAAATTATTTCCATCTGTCTTTATTTTATTAGTCTGCAGTATTCAGCAGAACACCACCAATAAGAGGATTAATGGGGAGGAGTTGGTGGTCAGACTTCAAGGTTCACATCTGAAGGCTATGAGTTTAAGCTAAAGAAGCCGACACAGCAGTTAGACATAATTTTACCCATAATTATGTATATTATCTGTTTGATACCTAGACCAACATAAACATTTATATTCCTATCAGGTCAGTTATTCGCTGCAGGTCTTTTTTTCAAGCTAGTGTAAAAATGAATAATTGTAGTTCTTTCTCAAAATCTGTAAGTATCTCCACTAATGGCTGATTAATTTTATCTATAACGTGTACCATGAGTGTAGGAAAGAATAATGTTACTTATGGCTTTAGTTACCTGACTCAGTCTTATGAGAGAATCATCTGAGAGTATTTTTGAGCATTTAATTAGCATAGCTTGCAGTGTGGTCCTGTGTTCAGAAGATGAGGATTAGGAACCAGTAGGATCCTGGATTCTGAGCCAAACTGACACTTTGGGCCAAATTTTCAAAAATTACCACCTAAGCTGCATCTCTGCTTTTTTGCATAACTCTGCACAGAATATGCATTAATGTGGGGTTAATCAAAAAATGGTGCTTTTGTGTGTGTGAGTGTGAGATTTGCTGGTGTAATTTGAGCCCTGAACTTCACTAGAAAGTGACCTTTGTGTTGGTTACATGGGGAAGTGTTCAGTAAACCTAAAGCTATTTGTGAAGCATGAGATCTTATGGCTGATCAATACAGGGGAAGGGGACAATATGGAGGAGGGAGAATGAGTGACTTCGGGGCACAACATGGGGAGTCATGGAGGGGCGGAAAGGGTGAGAACCTTGAGGTGATAGAGGTAGCAATAGAGAGCTAGAAGAGATGCCTCTGAGTAAGTAACATTGATTTGTGGTTGGAGATGGTTAGAGGACCCAAGATAACAGGAACTGGGAGCCTGGATTGGGTATGGGCAGAGTACGCCATGAAGAAGTGTAGAAAAACATCTGAAGGAGATATGAAACCATAGAGAAGGGTTACTGGGGTGCCAGAGGAGCCAGGCTCGGGATCTGAAAGGCACTAAGAAGAAACTACAGACACTTCTGGGGGTGGTAGTGGGGAGGGGGGGCTTGGAAGAGCAATGAAGGGATCAAAGTCTGCAACATGAAGAGAGATAGAAAGAAAGAGCAGAGCTTGTTGGTTAGGGGTAGAGATACGGACAGGTGGATGAAGAGAGAGCAGGAGATGCCAGCAAAACTGAGGGTAGAGGAGTCTAGCATTCCATGGTGACAAAAGCAATATAAATGCACAGACAGAAGGTATGTGGGGATGGAAAACACCAGGTCAGAGAAAGAGGGCGGGGGGTTAAAGTCTGTGGGTGAGGGTGGAACCTGGAGTGGGGAGGGAGAGGCTTGTGGAAGCAGAGAATGGGACAGAGCTGGGGCAATAGACATGGAGAAGGGAAGGGGAAAAGGACAGAAGAGGGATAGCTAGGAGAAGAGATTTCAAAGAAGGAGGGGCAGAGAAAAGGCTATTTGGGTAAACAAAAGTATTGAGTGGAAAATAGGCAGGCAGGGAGAGAAGGAAAGAAGAAATAGGCAAAGAAAGAGAACAGAGCAAAAAGTGTGAGAGTCATAGTAAATAATCTCCTTAGTGATTTTGCAGAGAGGTGGGTGCCAAAGCACATGTTATAAATTAAAAACCCTGTTTGATGTCATAGTTCAAGGGAAGAAGATTCTGCGGGGTGAATAGATTGATAAGAAGACATAGGACCTGCCACATATGGGGGAGGGCCAACCCCACTTTGCTTCTGTGCATTCCCACTGTAGATGCTAGTGTGTGCATGCCCATGTGTGCCCCACTCCCATTTCTACATGGCACTCTGGCCCTCTCTGTTGGTGACTGGGTCATACAGAAGTTGATGAGTCTGCTACTGCTCTAGCTAAAAGACCCAGTCCTGAATAAATTACGGGACAGGGAGGTCTGGGAAATAGGTGTAAGGAGCTTGGGGGCCATTGTTGTTTGGATATATGTTTATTGGTATGGTCAGAAAAACATAATCTACCCAACTGGGTAAAATGTGCCCCACTGAAGAAGCCCCAAAGAAGGACCTGTGCGCCATTTCTGCCTGCATCATGGGTTTAAGTGGCACAAATGATTCAGTGCAGCATCTCTGCACTAGGCATGATTTTCACCCATACAGAGTTCCAGGAAAATACCAGGTAGCCAAATTAGCATTTTTCAGAGTTGATTTGCAATAGGTTAAAATCATCTACAGTGTAGGACGTTGCACCTGGTGTCTGAAATAATCCAAGAGGACCAATGGACACCTCCATTTAACCTGTGCCTCTCCATAGTGCTTCACAGTTTCTGTGCTTTTGCCTGTCTGGCTCTGGGGCCATGACTACTTAGGCCACACTGCCAAAGTTGAAACCAGCAGGGGAACTGAGCTGGAGCCCCACTCATGAGAGAAGGAGCCGCTGGCAGTGAGAGGAGCCCTTTGCCTTTGGAACTTGCTCCCTCCCCAGTCTTAGAGTCCTAGTTTATCAACCTGCAGGGCACACTTTGAAGCCCATTTGCTTTCCCCAATTGCATGTGATTGGGAGGGTTCCAGTAGCAGATTGTAGAGACTGGTAAAGCTGCTTGGTTCAGATGTGTTAATTATTGGGTATTGTAGGGCTTCTGGAATAGTCTATTTGTACAACTGCATTTTTAAAACGTGTCAAGGAGCACCTAGAGCCAAGGGCAGAGGGGTATTTTTATGGAAAAACCTTTCGTAAAGTTAAAGCTTGGACTCTGTGTTTCATCAGTGTCACTTATTCCCATGATGACGTGAGGGGAAAACACGCAGCTTTGCTTGCCTCATTTAAAAACCTAGGGCCAAAATTGTACAAGTTATGTGAGAGGGAAAAGTGCCATTGCTAGCATGGCAATACAGTTGTGATGTGATCATTCTGCAGGTTCCTTGAACTCTCAGCACATTGCATAATAGATACTTGTATTTTTAGTTTGCATCTGGTCAGCAGGACGTGTCTCTTGGCTAGCAGGCAGTATTGAAAAGCTGTCTGTACCAAAGCACCACACTTCAAATCTAAACCCTTGTTCACATAATCATATTCCCATCATCTTTTCAGCACTGCAAAGCATGATGTGTCAAGAAATTTAATATTCTTAATCTAAATAGAATTCTTAATTATTAGGACAGCTAGTCAAGTCAAAATAGATTTAATGGCCCATTTTTAATATTCCTGTTAGAGTCCTTATGAGGCAGGTGGAACCATTAGGAAAGTGTAAAGTAAGCATATGTCAGCAGCCTGGATTGCACCCAAGTCAGGTCCAAAATGATTAATACAAGAAATCTTCTGCAAGTCGCCTCTAATGTCTAATGGCTGTAAGATTCTTTACATAAATATGTATTCCACCAACCTAAGGATCAATGCATTTGCAAAAAGCCAGGGCCAACACTGAGTTAACAGATGCTATGGGCAATATTTCAGTATTGTTGGACAAAACCACTAGTGGCATCCAGTTGAGAACTAGCCTTGCTTTGGGATGTGTATTCTTTCATGGTTTATACTGAAGGCTTATACTGCTTTCGTACCTTATGGGCTCTTGAGTGAGGACAGAGCTGGGTAGGCTGATTTGAGATTTACAAATGCTATAGAATAAGGGCTGAGGTGACAGATAAGAATGTTTATTAAGCACCCACAGCATGATTGATTTAGAACTGAGAGGGATTCAAGGTTCCTGCCCCAAGGACAAACTGCAGAGGACAAACTGAACACCCTCATGTTTTGCCCTCATAAGTGTCTATTGTCTGTGCACTTTTCAAATAAGGACTAAGCCCTGCGTCAGATCATTCTACCAATGGGTAAACTGAGGCCTAAGGAGGTTAACTGAGGTGTCAACGATCAAACAGCATCCCTGCCAGACAGTGAAAATTGCAGAACTTGGGCATCCTGGCTCCCTGTTCCTTGCTGTAACCACTAGAGAGGAGAAGAACATTGGACCTGAATACCTGTTAATCTGCTTGCTGGTGCTCCAGCATCAGCCATACTGTGTCCCTGGATTGTCTGCTTTCCTCTTCCCTCCGTGCAGTGCTGACCATTGCTTTCAGTGGTCAGATGGCACCTCTGATCCCCTCCCTTTTGTTGTCCACATCCTTTTCGTCTCACCATATCTTCTGTGTGGTGACAGTAGTGAGACATTCAGAAACTTCTTCCTTTGGGTGGTTTCTCTGTGGTTGCAAATGGGCCCTCACCCTGGACTTTTGCCTTTTAGAACCTGATTCAGCTCAGGAGCTTTGATGTCACCTTTGCTTTCCCCCATTCCTGAGGCTGCCAGTCTGGTCCCGCTGTGTAATGCAGAGCAGCCCCAAGGGATTGTTACAGCAGCTTGATGAGGCTGGGGCTGGGAAACGCCCCTGCTAAACACTTGCTTCCCAGTCACTCCTCTTTTACAGGGGTTGGGAGATGAGTGATGGAAGACCTGCTACTTGAGTATTTTAGAACTAGATAGGACAATACACTGAAATAGATGGTAAAGAATGACCCTGCGTTATCAGGATGATGTAAATAATTATTTCATAGGTGTTTTATGTCTCTAACTACTATGACTAATAATTGTAGTAGGTTGTATCTTCCACCTGAAGATCTAAAATACCAATCGATTAACTTTCCTCTGCTTTATTTTCCCCATCTGTAAAATGGGGTTTATGATGCTTAGTTCAGTTCCAAGGGTGCTGTGTGAGGCTTAAGTGATTTGCTCAAGACCGCACAGTCTGTTGCAGAGCCAGGAATGAAATCCAAATTTCCTCATTCTGTCTGGTTTCCTGACCCCATCACAAGAATTGGTTGAATAGTTTATTGAAAAGAGCATTTGCAAATATTGGCAATTTCTTCATTAGGAAATTAATTGTGATTAAATGTTTTCCTTTCTACTAGCCATGCACAAATTTGATCCTTCATCCCCAAGGGGAAAAGGAAAATTCAAATTTAATTTGTGTTAAGATCTAAATATAAGCACAATAAAAACTAGGATATTCAGTTAAGGCTGTTAAATTGCAGCACATCAGCTCGTGTGTGAAGTTTTGCATTCAGATAGCAGCATCTGATAATACTTCTAGAAATAAGGTCTGTGCTCAGAATGGCCTTATTATGGGCATATAAACAACTTAAGGCTCTCAAGTGCAATTTCTATATTTCCTTTCCCTTCCCCCCCCCATATGGTGCCAACTTCCATTCATTTGAATAGCATCATAAGTTTTAAGGCATAGGACCTGAGATGATTACACAGTAGCTAGGTTTACAAGGGCATTCATGCATTTTATTTAAATAACCAGTGGTACAATATTTCAGATAACTACAATCCTGTGAGGTACTGAGAACTCTTAACTGCAATTGATGTCAATCGGAATCGAGCCCTAAATCGGATACTACTTTTCAATTATCCATTTTGGAACCATTCTCTAATATGTTTTCTAGTCAGCACATGGACTTAATTCACTTAAATGCCAGTGGGGGCCAACAGACCCAATTCTGATGTCGCATACTCTAATGCAAATTGGGAGTTATTGATTAAGTTATGGTAGTGTGACATCACAGTCAGGCTACAGTGAAATATTTGTATTAAAAAAACTTATTCTAGATTAGAACCTTCCAAAGCTTAACCTAATTAACCTTGGTTGTTGTTTTTTTCATATTGATAAACGGCAAGTTGTAAGAGCATGGTTGCACTTAAAATAAAACTGCTCAGCAATGAAACACACAAACATAAAACTTCTTATTCTCAGTCATAAAGAACTGACTCAGTTCCAAACTGTTTCTTTCTTTGTAGGTTTTATTAAAACATTAATGATACAGATTAATGTAAAAAGCCAATTATTTCGGCTGAATGGCCTTCAGAGATTGCAGTTTAGTGTTCACTCCCTTAAAGAGCTAACTAGATCAAAATCCTCTTTATAAAAAATTGAAATGGTGAGCATGTGGAACACTTCATCATAAAGTCTGGAAGAATTTTTAATTTTTCCTGCCACTACTTATGCAATTTGTTATTTCTATATGAATTATATTTTTTACACCTTGCACAGTGAAATAATTAGTTGTTTTCCTTGAGGAGATTAAAAAAAAGGGGCAGGGGGAAGAATATGGCTGGTTACAGCCCTTGACTAAGGCCATGTCTACACTACGGCTTCTGGCACAGCATATACTGGCCAAATGAGTTCTTCTGCCATCATAGTAACACCATCTCCCCAAACTACGTTAGCTATGCCGACAGAAGCAGGGAAGGAGGTTTTGTCTGCATAGCTACATCAGGTAGGGGATGCGATTTTTTTCACACTTGGGCCAGACATAGCTGTGCCAGTATAATTTTGTAGCGTAGCCCAAGCCTGGCTAGTGACTCTGGTATGTGTGGCAAACTCCAAAGTCTCTCTTTTAGGGGAGGAACCTTCAAGTTCTTTAAACATGAATAGAGGTCCCTGTAAAGAGCTGCATGGAGGAAGCCATTTGCAGTTCACAACAAGAAGGGTTTGGGACCTACAAAACCCAGGAACAGTGCTACATATTCTTGTGCACTATCCATTGGCACTTTATTAACTAACTATGTACAGAAACAAGTACCTTTATTTCAGTCTGTCTGCAAATTCAGTTATGCAGTAATACAGTTCACATGAAGTATGATGTTGAAAACCAGAAAGTCTAGAAACTTCTCTGTTTAACCACAAAAGCTTAGACTATAGAAAATTCTGTAGAAATTGTTAAGGAGATTTTAGAAGTTAAGAATGCACTACCCCTATAGATTTTTAGTGTCCAACATTGAACAGATGGTGTTGTCCGAGCACTGAAGGCACTAAGGAAAGCCTGAGGAATACAAACAAGATCAAAGAAATATGTGATAGTACTTGCTAGGAGCTATTTTGCTGTTTTCCTGATGACTCCGGAGATGATATTTGTTGTTTCCTGCACAGACTGGGGATGATTAAACTTTTAATCAACGGCACCATTCCTGGAAGATATTAATGCAATGTGCTCTTTCTAGGCTATTTTGATATCAAGTGAACTTTTTAATAAGCAACAATTATCTACAGAACTGAACACGAATTGAAATTATGCCATGCAGTTTTGAGCTGACATTTTTATAATTACACACAAGAAGCTGCATGAAAATACTATTCAAGCTGAGTCGTGAAGCCCCCAGCTATGGAGATTCTCTAAGTTGAATCCTTTGCACTTGATATTACTACAGATGACCCCTGTGACAAGGCTGACCATGGGCAAAAATAAAGGTGCAGTCACTGTGTAGATGCCATAGTTGCAGCTGCCTCTGCAAATATTACTGCTTGTTGTTTATTTTTGAGAGCCCTAAAATGTACTAGGCACCTGACAAAGAAACAATTAAAGGCCTGGTCACCTGCCCCAAAGAACTTCCAGTATCAGTTCAACATGACCCAGTAAGTGAGGATCACAAAGAGCCTGAGAATGATTCTGCTGTGAGGGGAGAACTTGACATTGCTATGATCATGTGGTTATTCAGTGAAGCAAGCACACATGTTGGATGGTTTCATATTGCTTCCATCATCTCACGTCGGTGATGTACACTACTGTATACACCATAAACATACACTTGAGGGGCAAGTTTTGCTAATGGACAGCAGAACAATGGAAGCTTGATCACTTGGTTTGTTCGTCTTCCATCAAAACCTACCTTATTTTTGTTCATACCTTCTGCTTCTCTGGTGATGTCCCCAGATCTCAAGTTGCCTGCCGTTTGCCTGCCAGAAGCATTTGCATGTACAGTAATTAACATAGATTTTCTCATTGATCATCTCATTAGCCAAAATAATCCTACCAAATCACTGGTGCATAATGCAACAGGGTTCCATAAGTTCTGTTGTTCTAATTGTTATTTTGTATCAAGATAGCCTTCATTAGAAGAACAGAACTTATTGACAGTACTTCCAATGACGAGTGCAACAGGTATGTCTGAAATACACCAGCATCTGTTGCACCCTCTCATACCAGAATTTTCACACACAAAGCAGATAGCTGTGCTAGCAAACCAGTAAGTGCCAAAAATGGTATAGGAAAGTTACGTTCGCAGATGCCTGGCGTGTTGACAACTGAAAATTTGCAAATTAAGGTACTGCAGCCTCCTTTGAAAATTCAGTCCTTGAAATGCAATTGTCCTCTTACAAGTGAGTATGCAGAAGTTGGAACCCTTTTACTCAAGAACGCTACTTCTAAGAACATAAGAATGGCTGTACTGGGTCAGACCAAAAGTCCAGCTAGCCCCTATCCTGTCTACCGACAGTGGCCAATGTCAGATGCCCCAGAAGGAGTGAACCTAACAGATAATGATCAAGTGATCTCTCTCCTGACATCCATCTCCACCCTCTGACAAACAGAGGCTAGGGACACCATTCCTTACCCATCCTGCCTAACAGCCATTAATGGACTTAATCTCCATGAATTTATCCAGTTCTCTTTTAAACACCGTTATAGTCTAGCTTTCACAACCTCCTCAGGCAAGGAGTTCCACAAGTTGACTGTGCACTGTGTGTAGAACTTCCTTTTATTTGTTTTAAACCTGCTGCCCATTAATTTAATTTGGTGGCCCCTAGTTCTTGTATTATGGGGATAAGTAAATAACTTTTCCTTGTCTACTTTCTCCACATCACTCATGGTTTTTATATACCTCTATCATATCCCCCCTTAGTCTCCTCTTTTCCAAGCTGAAAAGTCCTAGCCTCTTTAATCTCTCCTCATATGGGACCTGTTCCAAACCCCTAATCATTTTAGTTGCCCTTTTCTAGTGCCATTATATCTTTTTTGAGATGAGGAGACCACATCTGTATGCAGTATTCAAGATGTGGGTGTACCATCGATTTATATAAGGGCAATAAGATATTCTCTGTCTTATTCTCTATCCTTTTTTTTAATGATTCCTAACATCCTGTTTGCTTTTTTGAATGCCACTGCACATTGCATTGATGTCTTCAGAGAACTATCCACGATGACGCCAAGAGCTCTTTCCTGATTAGTTGTAGCTAAATTAGCCCCCATAGTATATGTATAGTTGGAGTTGTTTTTTCCAATGTGCAATCCTTACATTTATCCACATTAAATTTCATTTGTCATTTTGTTGCCCGATCACTTAGTTTTGTGAGATCTCACAGTCTGCTTTCGTCTTAATATCTTGTGCAGTTTAGTATCATCTGCAAATTTTGCCACCTCTCTCTTTACTCCTTTCTCCAGATCATTTATGAATAAGTTGAATAAGATTGGTCCTAGGACTGACTCTTGGGGAACCCCACTAGTTACTCCTCTCCATTCTGAGAAATTATCATTTATTCCTACCCTTTGTTCCCAGTCTTCTAACCGGTTCTCAATCCATGAAAGGACCCTCCCTTTTATCCCATGACAACTTAATTTACGTAAGAGCCTTTGGTGAGAGACCTTGTCAAAGGCTTTCTGGAAATCTAAGTACACTATGTCCACTGGATCCCCCTTGTCCACATGTTTGTTGACCCCTTCAAAGAACTCTAATAGATTTGTAAGACATGATTTCCCTTTACAGAAACCATGTTGACTTTTGCCCAGCAATTTATATTCTTCTATGTGTCTGACAATTTTATTCTTTACTATTGTTTCAACTAATTTGCCCGGTACTGACATTAGACTTACTGGTCTGTAATTGCCGGGATCACCTCTAGAGCCCTTTTCAAATATTGATGTTACATTAGCTATCTTCCAGTCATTGGGTACAGAAGCCAATTTAAAGGACAGGTTATAAACCATAGTTAATAGTTCTGCAATTTCACATCTCAGTTCTTTCAGAACTCTTGGGTGGATGCCATCTGGTCCCGGTGACTTGTTAATGTTAAGTTTATCAATTAATTCCAAAACCTCCTCTACTAACACTTCAGTCTGTGACAGTTCCTCAGATTAGTCACCTACAAAAGCCGGCTCAGGTTTGAGAATCTCCCTAACATTCTCAGCGGTGAAGACTGAAGCAAAGAATCTATTTAGTTTCTCCTCAATGACTGTATCGTCTTAAAGCGCTCCTTTTATATCTTGAGCATACAGGGGCCCCACTGGTTGTTTAGCAGGCTTCCTGCTTCTGATGTACTTAAAAAACATTTTGTTATTACCGTTTGAGTTTTTGGCTAGCCATTCTTCAAACTCCCCTTTGGCTTTTCTTCTTACATTTTTACACTTAATTTGACAGTGTTTATGCTCCTTTCCATTTACCTCAGTAGGATTTGACTTCCACTTTTTAAAAGATGCCTTTTTATCTCTGTCATAAACAGATAGTTAAGGGTTAATGTCTTTTTTACCTGTAAAGGGTTAACAAACAGAGGACCAATCAGGAGACAAGATACTTTCAAATCTCGGTGGACGGAAGCCTTTGTTTATGTTTTTTGGATTTTACTTTGTTCTCTCTGGGTCCTGAAAGGGACTAGACGTGCAACCAGGTTTCTTGCCAATCTTCCTGCTACAGTCTCCTATATATTCAGAATAGTGAGTATTAAGTAGAACAGGCGGTTATAGTCTTTTGATTGTTTTCTGTATTTGCAAATGTGTATTTTCCTGGAAGTATTTTAAATTGTTTTTTTGCTGGGGGGAGGGTTCTCTCTAGTGTCTATAAGCTGAAAGACCCTGTAATATTTACCATCTAAATTACAGAGACTTTTACTTTTTTTCTTTCTTTTTATTAAAAGTTTTGCTTTTTAAGACCTGTTTGATTTTTTCCCCTTGTTGAGGCTCAAGGGAATTGAGTCTGTACTTACCAGGGAATTGGTGGGAGACAGGGAGAAAGAAGGGAGGGGGGGAAAGGTGGAATCCCTTTGTTTAGATTCACGGAGCTTGAATCTGTCTATCTCTCCAGGATAGCCCAGGGAGGGAACACCTGGGAAGGGGAGAGAAGGGGGAGAAAAAAACCTGATTTCTCTGTGTTATGATTCAAGGAGTTTGAATCACGGTGATCTCCTAATGTACCCGGGGCAGGAAAGATCTGGGAGAAAGAAAGGAGGGGGAAGGGAAATGGTTTATTCCCCTTTGTTGTGAGACTCAAGGAATTTGGGTCTTGGGGTCTCCAGGGAAGGTTTTTGGGGGGACCAGAGTGCCCCAAAACACTATATTTTTGGGTGGCGGCAGCTTATCAGATCTAAGCTGGTAATTAAGCTTAGAGGAATTCATGCTAGTACCCCATCTTTTGGAATCTAAGGTTCAGATTGGGGAATTATACTATGATAATCTCTCACTGCCTCCTTTACATGGTTGTTAAGCCACGGTGGCTCTTTTTTAGTTCTTTTGCTGTGTTTCTTAATTTGGGGTATACATTTAAGTTGGGCCTGTATTATGGTGTCTTTAAAAAGTGCCCATGCAGCTTCCAGGGATTTCACTCTAGTCACTGTACCTTTTAATTTCTGTTTAACTAGCTTCCTCATTTTTTGCATAGTTCCCCTTTCTGAAATTAAATGCCACAGTGTTAGGCTGTGGATATGTTCTTCCTATCACAGGGATGTTAAATGTTATTATATTATGGTCACTATTTTCAAGCACTCCTGTTATAGTTACCTCTTGAACCAGCTCCTGCGCTTCACTCAGGACTAAATCGAGAATTGCCTCTCCCCTTCTGGGTTCCTATACCAGCTGATCCGTGAAACGGTCATTTAAAGTATCGAGAAATTTTGTCTCTGCATTTTGTCCTGAGGTGACATGTTCCCAGTCAATATGAGGATAATTGAAATCCCCCACTATTACTGAGTTCTTAACTTTGATAGCCTCTCTAATTTCCCTTAACATTTCATCACCACTATCACTGTCCTGATCAGGGTTAGATCCCTAATGTTATATTCTTATTAGAGCATGAAACTACTATCCATAGAATTTCTATGGAACATGTGGATTCACTTAAGATTTTTACTTCATTTGATTCTACATTTTCTTTAACATATAGTTCAACTTACTCCCCCACCCCCCACCTGCATGACCTGTTCTGTCTTTCTGATATATTTTGTACCCTGGAATGATTGTGTCCCACTGATTGTCCTCAGTCCACCAGGTTTCTGTGATGCCTATTATATCAATATGCTCCTTTATCACAAGGCACTCTAGTTCACCCTTCTTGTTATTCAGACTTCTAGCATTTGTGTACAAGCGCTTTAAAAGCTTGTCACTATTTATTTGTCTGCCCTTTTCTGATGTGTCCGATTCTTTATGTGAATGTTTCTCGGCTGATCTTGTCCTTACATTATCCTCTTCCATTCTCTGCTCCTGACTATAACCTAGAGAATCTCTGTCAATAGACTCTCCCCTAAGAGCAGTCTCTGTCCGATCCACATGCTCCTCTGCAGCAGTCGACTGTTGACTTGAATGCCAAAGATATAGTGCTTTTTACTCTTATTAGCTTTGCAGAGATTATACCTAAAACCAGAGGTGCTGACTTTCTAATTTCTCCGGGGGTGCTCAACCCCCGCTCCACCCCAGGCATTGCCCCCACTCCACCCCTTCCCCCAAGGCCCCACCCCTACCTCACCTCTTTCCGCCCCATTCCTCCTCCTCCCATGAGTGTGCCCGCACTCCCGCTGCCCCCTCCCCCCAGCGCCTCCTGCATGCCACTGAACAGCTGATCTGCGAGAGGTGGGAGGTGCTGGAATGGAGGAGGAGGAGCTGATAGGTGGGTGGGAGATGCTGGGAGGGCCAGAGCACCCACGGAGTCGGCACCTATGCCTAAGACCATAAGAACTGGATTCTATTGCTGCCAATGCATCATCTACAGAGCTGTTTACAAAGTTCCAGTCAGTTACACCAATGCAAAGCCACTGATCACAGCGGAGGTTACATAGGTATAACTCAGGGTAAAATCTGGGCTGCAGACACTTTATTGCTGCTGATAGTCTCTGAGAATGAATACTTTTAGTGTTTCTGTGCTTGAGAAAACACTGGCTATTACCTGCCCTGACATTTCCCCTTACCCTTGTTAGTCATCCTTGTTGGTGCTGGGCAGTTCGCTCCCAATTTTTATTTAACGAACCCTAAGCGACTCTCATTACCACTGCAGTAGTCAAATGCTTTCCTGTAGGTCTGATTGTTTAATTAAAAGCTAACATTGACTTGGCACATGTGCAGTAAAGTTGGTGTTTAAGGCTGTTAAAATGCCAAAATAATATTCCATCAGTGTTACTCTTGTTTGAGTCTCATTATCAGCAAAGTTGCAAATAAATATTTGTGAAAAGAATGCCACAGCTTTATAGAAAAATGAAGGTTCCCAGATTTGCTGTTAAAAGAATTTCAAATAGATTTAAGGATTAAACCTCCAGCTGGTTAATGGCAGCATTATGGCATGCTAATTCCAAAATGTGAGTCCAAGCTGCTATCTAATAAAGCATAATAAGTTGTCACTGTGATCTAATGAAGCCCAGAGCAGCTGCGCAATGTGCTCTTAGAACATATTTGCATTCCAAACTTACATTAACAGCACAACATTTCTCTGTTTATTGCATGTATCAGCTTCCTGGGTTTTTTTTTTCATGTTAATTTCTTCCCCCTTCATATAGTTTAGTACTTACGGAATGTCCTTCAGTGACAGATCCAGTGAGAGAGTTTTCCATTGTCCTCTGAAGAGGTAGAATGTATGCCTGCTAAAGGTAGATTTCATTATACCCAAAGTTACCTTATCATTATCCCACATTGATAAGTCATTTCCAAAACTCATCTCTAAACAGGATTGGCTATAGATAGGGCCCTACCAAATTCATGGTCCATTTTGGTCAATTTCACTGTCATAGAATTTTAAAAGTACTAAATGTCATGATTTCAGATATTTAAATCTGATATTTCACAGTGTTGTAACTGTGGGGGTCCTGACCCAAAAGGCGGGTTTGAAGGGGTCACAAAGTTATTGCAAGGAGATCATGGTATTGCCACCTTTATTTCTGCACTGCTGCTGGCGGTGGCGCTACCTACAGAGTTGGGCTGCCGGAAAGTGGCAGCTGCTGGCCAGGAGCCCAGCTCTCTAGGAAGAACCACTGCCAGCAGCAATGCAGAAGTAAGGATGGGACGGGATGGGATGGTATTGCCACCCTTACTTCTACACTTCTGCTGGCGGGACACTGCCTTCAGAGCTGGGCACCTGGCCAGCAGCCACCGCCCTTTAGCCATGCAACACTGAAGGTAGTGCAGAAGTAAGGGTGGCAATACCACAATCCCACTACAATAACCTTGTGACCCCCTGCGACTCTCTTTTGGGTTGGGATTCTCAGTTTGAGAAATGCTGGTCTCCCCCTGAAATCTGTATAGTAGAGGGTAAAAGTACACAGAGACCAGATTTCACGGTCGTGACGCATTTTTCACAGCTGTGAACTTGGTAGGACTGTAGCTATGGAGTAAATACAGCAGGGATGGGGAACTTACGGCCCACTGCTTCATTTCATCTGGCCTGTGGCAAGTTTCCATGCTGTGAGCTGGAAGCTCTGAGTCTCTGCACCCTTTCCTCCCCCCGCCTGCGGGGTTGAATCTGCGAGCACTGGCTCACCTGCTGCGTGAGGAAGCTAGGGTTGGCTCCAGTTCCTGGAAGCGACCAGCATGTCCTTGTGGCCCCTAGGAGCAGGGGTGATCAGGGAAGCTCTGCACACTGCCCTGCCCCCAGCGCCGGCTCCACAGTTTCCATTGGCTGGGAACCACCTCCAATGGGAGCTGCGGGTGCAGTGCCAGCGGGCACAGGCGACGTGTGCTGTGCAGACCTCCTGGGCCCCCTGCCTCGAGGCCGGACATGGGGCCGCTTCCAGGACCAGTGCGGATCCAGGGCAAGCAAGTAGCCTGCCTTAGCCCCACTGTGATGTTGACAAGGAGCCACCTGAGGTAAGCACTGTCCGTCTGGAGCCCGCATTCTGAACCCTCACCCCAGACTGGAATCCCCTCCTGCACTCAAATTCCCTCCTAGATCCTGCACCTCTACCTGCACCCGAACCTCCTGCCCAAGCCATGAACCCTCTCTCACACCCAAACTCCCTCCCAGAGCCCACACCCCAAACTCCCTCCTGTACCCCAACGCCCTGTCCCAGCCCTGAGCGTGCTCCTGCAGTCCAAACCCCTTGGCCCCAGCCCAGAGTCCCCTCCGACACCTTAAACCCATCATCCTCAGCCTCACCCCAGAGCCCGCAACCCCAGCCAGAACCCTTATACCCTTCCATACCCTAAGACCCTACCCCAGCCCAGATCCCCATCCCGCAACCTGAATCCCTCATTATTGCCCCCCCCCAGAGTCTAGTGGAAGCCCCAAGCCTCCACCCTCCCCACCCCCCCAAGCAGAGCTGTGTGTGGCCCGCAACTGATTTTTTCTGTGGGTCACTGGCCACTGATAGAAAAAAGGTTCCCCACCTCTGAAGTACAGGGAGGTCCATGCACAACTATTTCAGAATTACAGTAAACAAAGGGGCTTCGGGCCTTATTTCATTAGGGGAAAGCTGCTGATCATGTTATTTGTTAAACATTCTCCTTCATCCTTGCCCTGTCAGGCACCCTGCAACTCTAATAAAAATATATCAGAAAAAACTGTATTGAACTATACAGATTTTTTCCTCTAATGTTATTTGAATAAATAGGCCAGCAAGTAATGTCATCCATTTAAAACGAATGTCATTAGGAGAAGGGATCTGCTCACTCTGCATTGGAAAGCTACCCTGTCTAAATTAGCAAAGCACTTTCTTATCCTCTTTAATCTTTCCTTCAAGCCTATTTTTGGTGTGACACTGACAAATCACTACTCTGGCGCGGTTAGGTTGGTGATCACCTCTGCACTTTTCTTTGCCATTACCTTGTCCTTCCAATCACCTGCCCTATTTGTTTGCTTATTCACCTGTTGCATATTGTGAAAATCTAAGTTTGTTAGCTCTCTGGGACAGGGATTATTTATGTTACTTGTTTGTAAACTGCCTGGTACACTCAGAGACTCTGATACCTGTCTAGGATCCTCAGGTGTATTGCAAAAGTAATAATAGTATCTTGATTATTGAGGAAAATGAGATCAGACCCATCATCTTTCATTCTTCCTGTCATAAACAGATAGCTAAGGGTTAATGTCTCTTTCACCTGAAGCACCTGACCAGAGGACCAATCAGGAAACCGGATTTTTTCAACTTTGGGTGGAGGGAATTGTGTGTCTGAGGTCTTTGTTTTCTGGCTGCCTGCTTTCTCTGAGCTTTGGAGAAGTAGTTCTGTTTTCTAATCTTTTGTTTCTAAGTGTAAGGACCAAGAGATCAGATAGTAAGTTATATGGTTTCTTTTCTTTGGTATTTGCATGAATATAAGTGCTGGAGTGCTTTGATTTGTATTCTTTTTGAATAAGGCTGTTTATTCAATATTCTTTTAAGAAATTAACCCTGTATTGTATCACCTTAATACAGAGAGAACATTTGTATTTTTTCTTTCTTTTTTATATAAAGCTTTCTTTTAAGACCTGTTGGAGTTTTTCTTTACTTCAGGGAAATTGAGTCTGTACTCACCAGGGAATTGGTGGGAGGAAGAAATCAGGGGGGAGATCGGTGTGTGTGTTGAATTGGCTAGCCTGATTTTGCATTCCCTCTGGGGGAATAGGAAAGTCCTTTTTGTTCCAGGACCGGGAACGGAGAGGGGGAGTCACTCTGTTTGGATTCACAGAGCTTGTGTCTGTGTATCTCTCCAGGAGCACCTGGAGGGGGGGAGGGAAAAAGGATTATTTCCCTTTGTTGTGAGACTCAAGGGATTTGGGTCTTGGGGTCCCCAGGGAAGGTTTTTCAGTGGGACCAGAGTGCCCCAAAACACTCTAAATTTTTGGGTGGTGGCAGCAGGTACTAGGTCCAAGCTGGTAGCTAAGCTTGGAGGTTTTCATGCTAACCCCCATATTTTGGACGCTAAGGTCCAGATCTGGGACTAAGGTTATAACACTTCCTTTCAACCTGGTGTGGTTAAATGGCAAAGGAATTAATCTCAGGAGTGTATGTTACATTGAAGTTCAAGAGGGAGAGAGAAAGAATGGGATATTTATACTCTGGAAAGCAAATTAACAAAGCATGAGCCTTTTATTTTCATGTAGTTGTAAGTGTTCCCTTTCCAATGATTCATTCCAAACATGTCTGGGCTCAGAGTTACCTGTAATAACTCAAAATCAATATCACTGGAGATTTTGCAATGAAATCTGAAGTTTTAAAATTACAGACAAGAAAATATTATAGCTACTTTTTGTGAGTTTGTTCTGTCAATGAAGCCATGATGCTACATGTGGGAAGTCTTCCTGCCTCTCATGGGAAATGATTAGAAAAATGTTGTAATATGAGTAATTCTTTAATCCTTTTGAGTAACCATCAGGAAATACATCATGATATTAAACAGTTGATGACATGAGCAATCAAAAGGAAATAGGACTAGTCACAGCATTAATAATAGCAAAAACAATGAACTACCAAAAATGAAGTATCCAATGAGATGGGTTTCCTCCATTAGTGACCTGGCACTCTTCAAAGAAAGATCTCTCAAGTTAAATGACAGCATGGAAATGTTTGAAGTGTGCAGTCTCTTTTCCCTAATAGAAAGAGCGAGTGTCCAAAGAGGTGAGATGAATATAACAGCAAAGACAGGCACCCTCAGGAGTTCTCATTTGTATGTGCAACACAAGTGGCAATTTGCATAGGTGTTCATTTGCATATGCTGTAAGCAATTAAAGAATAGGCTCTGTGCAAGTGCACTGATTTAATGGCTATGTGACCTCACACTAGACTTGTTGGTGGGTCAACACAAGCAGGCCCAGTCCTAGGAATCAAAACACAGGCATGAGTTCAGCATTCAGCTGCTTATTAGCTGAATGCCAGTCTCCACTTGCTAAAACTGAACATTCCCCTGTCTTCCACAAGGAAGAGCAAGATGCCTCCTTGAACTTCCTCTCAGCATTTCCTGCCAGGGTTAAGGCATCCTTCCCCTATGAAAGAGCCACACGCTTTCAGGGCTATATGTGCATATGCCATGGAACACTCACTTACCCAGGCAGCACAACTTTTGCACATTTCATTTCTGAAGGCACAGTCATTACTCCCTCCCTTAGGCTATGTTTTCAATACAGAGTTAGCTTGAGTTATCCACACTCAGGTTAAAGCCTCTCAGGTTAGTCTAGTTGAGGAAGAGCAGCTACACCAGGGTTTCTCAAACAGGGGTTGCCGCTTGTGTAGGGAAAGCCCCTGGCGTGCTGGGCCGGTGTGTTTACCTGCCCCATTTGCAGGTCCAGCCAATTGTGGCTCCCACTGGCCGCAGATCACTGCTCCAGCCCAACGGGAACTGCTGGAAGTGGCAGCTAGTAAGTCCCTCGGCCTGCGCTGTTTTCAGCAGCTCCCATTGGCCCAGAGCAGCGATTCACGATCAGTGCGAGCCGCAATTGGCCAGCTCTGCGGACGGAGCAGGTAAACACACTGGCTCGGCCCGCCAGGAGTTTACTCTACACACGTAGCGACCCCTGTTTGAGAAACCCTGAGCTACACTGAGAAATTACACTCAAACTACAGAATTAATTAGCTGCACTATATATGTGTTAGCAGCTGACGAGTTGTGCTAACTTGAGATGTACCCTATCTCCCCTAACAGGCCGGCTAGCATGAGTTAAAAGCACCACCTCACTCTCACTTGTGTGTGAACAGGACTCTAATTAGGAGCAAAGCATGAGTTATAACCAAAGTTAACTCTACGGTAGGGCTGTCAATTAATCTCAGTTAACTCACGTGATTAACTCAAAAATACATACATTTTCAATATTGATTTCAATTATAACACAGAATACAAAGTGCACAGTGCTCACTTTACATTATTATTTTTGTTACAAATATATGCACTGTAAAAATGATAAACAAAAGAAATAATATTTTTCAATTCACCTCATACAAGTATTGAAGTACAATCTGTTTATTGTGAAAGTGTAACTTAAAAATGCTGATTTTTTTTTAAGTATCAAAGGGGTAGCCGTGTTAGCCTGGATCTGTAAAAGCAGTAAAGAGTCCTGTGGCACCTTATAGACTAACAGACGTTTTGGAGCATGAGCTTTCATGGGTGAATACATCATGTGACATGCATCTGACGAAGTGGGTATTCACCCACAAAAGCTCATGCTCCAATACGTCTATTAGTCTATAAGGTGTCACAGGACTCTTTGCTGCTTTTTTTTTAATTACATAACTGCACTCAGAAACAAAACAATGTAAAACTTTAGAGCCTAAAAGTCCACTCAGTCCTTCTTCTTATTCTGCCAGTCACTGAGACAAACAAGTTTGTTTACATTGATGGGAGGTACTGCTGTCTGCTTCTTATTTACAGTGTCACCTGAAAGTGAGAGCAAGTGTTTGCATGGCACTTTTGTAGCTGGCGTTGCAAGTTATTTACATGCCAGGTATGCTAAACATTCATATGCCCCTTCCATGCTTCGGCCACCATTCCAGAGGACATACTTCCATGGCGATGATGCTTATTAAAAAAAAAATGCATCAATTAAATGTGTTACTGTACTTCCTGGGGGGAGAATTGTGTGTCTCCTGCTCTGTTTTACCTGCATTCTCCATATATTTCATGTTATAGCAGTCTCGGATGATGACTCAGCACATGCTCATTTTAAGAACACTTTCACAGCGGATTTGACAAAACGCAAAGAAGGTACCGATGTGAGATTTCTAAAAATAGCTACAGCACTCGACCCATGGTTTTAAGAATCTGAAGTGCTGTCCAAAATCTCAGAGGGACAAGGTGTGGAGCATGCTTTTAGAAGTCTTAAAAGAGCAACACTCGGATGCGGAAACTACAGAATGCAAACCACCAAAAAAGAAAATGAATCTTCTGCTGGTGGCATCTGACTCAGATGATGAAAATTAACATGCGTCAGTCCGCACTGCTTTGGATCGTTATCAAGCAGAACCCATCATCAGCATGGAATCATGTCCTCTGGAATTATGGTTGAAGCATGAAGGGACATATGAATCTTTAGCACATTGGGCACATAAATATCTTGCAACACCAGCTACAACAGTGCCATGCAAACACCTGTTTTCACTTTCAGGTGTCATTGTAAACAAGAAGCAGGCAGCATTATCTCCTGCACATTGTAACCAGCCTTGTTTGTCTGACTGGTTGGCTGAACAAGAAATAGGACTAATTGGACTAAAGTTTTACAGTGTTTTATTTTTGAATGCAGCTTTTTTTTGTAGATAATTCTACATTTGTAAGTTCAACTTTCATGCTAAAGAGATTGCACTACAGTACTTGTAGGAGGTGAATTGAAAAATATTTTTTGTTTTGTTTTTTACAGTGCAAATATTTGTAATCAAAAATAAATATTGTGACGACTGTACACTTTGTATTCTGTGTTGTAATTGAAAGTATTATATTTGAAAATGTGGTAAAGAGCCAAAAATATTTAAAATAATGGTATTCTATTGTTGTTTAATAGTGCAATTAATCACAATTAATTTTTTAATCACTTGACAGCCCTACTCTACAGTGAAACCAAGCCCTGAGACAGCTTAATCTTAAACGTCAAAGGGACAGATTCCAAAAGCACATGTGCATTTTTATACATATCTGATACACACATGGATGCATTCAGATGCCCAGGAGTTATCTTAACACTGAGCAAAGGAAGTAGACATTTTCCACTATACACTGTCAAGTAGAGATGTATTTCTTTAAAAAAACCTGTATTACTAGAAACTTAGATTGTTTAGAAAGAATGAATTTTTTTTAAAAATTCACTTCCTTATCACTCTTTATAGGGATTGTTTATGTATTTTCCACTTTGCTCAGCCTGGCCAGTCAGTTCAGTATTAATTAAAAAACATAGTGTTTGGAGGGTTGGGTCACATCAATTTAACTCAAATTTCTAACAGACACGTGGGAGGTCTCTGTTAAAAATTCAGCAGTCTTGTCCCATGAACTGATCCTAGCAAAATCAAGAAATTTCCAATTTGATATTTCTACAATAAAAATAAATCAGAAAAAATATCTTTGTGATGGGTGTAGGAGAAAGGATGGAAATTTTGCCCCTCCAAAACAAATCAGCAAAAAGGGTCACCAAATCCAAGTTAAAAAAAAAAATCCTTTCAGCTTACTTCTAGAGGAAGCCCATTTGACCTTCATTGGAAGCTGCTGGCATCCAAGGACCAAGTTTGCCCCTTAAACTCTCTGTTTAATTTCTCACCGGCTGTCACATGCTGGCATCCATTCCATTTCCCTCCAAGGAGCCTACTGTAATTTAAATATGAATCAGAATGGAAATGGACGAAGTTCAATTCCCACTCCCATGGTTTAATGTGAGCTATTAGGAGTGTTGTGCCATTCCTCTCTCTTTCAAACAATTCCTTACTCAAAGCAACCCTGAATGCTCCATATACCAAAGAAGCTCATACATGTTAAGCAGACCTAAGTGAAGGAGAACACCCTTCATTCCCTTAGTGCAAATATCTTCTTGCAATTCAACACAAATGAATAAGATCAGTGAAGCGGTACTGTCAGATCATTCTCCTAAACATTCCATTATTTTCAATAAGTAGAGCTGGCCAGAAAAAAAGAATTCCAATCTCTCTCTCTCTCTCTCTCTCTCTCACACACACACACACACACACACACACACACACACACACACACACACACACACACACACACACACACACACACACACACACACACACACACACACACACAAAATTTTATGTTGGACCTGAGAACTCTTCCTGATAAAAGTTTAACCAAAACAGATACACTTCCACAAAAGCTTCTGATTTAAATAAATAAGCATTTTCTGATGGAAAAAATTAGTCCAAAAGTTCCCAGCCAGCTCTGATGATAAGATCTTAGAAGCCTAACATTAAATTCTTCCACCTTCTGTGTATATCTTGTCATTTGACAGATTCTGATTTTTCTTTTCTTCCTTGGCATTCTAGTGTGTACCGATGTTGGCTTGGCAGCACAGGAAAATGTTCATTGCTTCTGCCAATGTGTAGTGCCTATTCTGTGGGCTTCAGAGTCTGGGCACTTTTTAAAAGCACTAGTTTTATGGAAATGTAATAAAGCATGAATAGTAAAAAGCAACTGGACATGGGAAATACTAAGGGTTGAATGAGAGACTGCGGTGTGCCCATGAGTTAGATGGCAAAAAACGCATTCAAATTTCTTAAAAAGTTTCTGAGAAAAGTCAGAATGTAAAGGCAGGCTTACAGAGGTCTAGCTGAGTGGAGGCATTAGATGTAATTATACAGGAAGACTAGGAAGACTAAAGACTAACATTGAGCAGAGTAAAAGAAAAACTGCAAAGCAAAGCAGGAGTAATGAAAAGAAGATTGTGCAAGAAGTTACGATAAATAAGTAGAAATTCTGTAAGTACAAAAGGAACTGGAGGTAAGGGAAGAATTTCAGCAGGGTTTCAGAACCAATTTATTGACAAAAGAAGCAGATAGTACTGAAAAGAATGGAGTCATTCTTAACTTCAGTGAACACCAGGGAAAGTGGAGGACAGATGCCAGATATAGATAGAAATTTCTCATGAAGAAGAGAAGAAATGCTAAAGGAAATCAAGGCCACTCAGTGATAAAAGAAATGGGACTATCTGAAGCCTGGCAAAATTCTAGGAAGACAGGCTACTGTTTGAGCAGGTCAAAAGATCCCGGAGATTCAATCATTTCAAAGTAGAAATGATTTATTATTAATCCTTTTTCCCCATTCTCTTCTTTCCCTTCCTCTCCTCCTCATACTTATTCAACACAGTCTCCATAAATGTGTTGTTTTTTTTATTTAGCATTTGGACCACATCTGTTTGTATCCTCTGATCAGATAGTTTGCACGCTTGTCTATGTACGTGTGCCATTTTTTTCAGTGTGCACACTTGTCATAGCATTCTTTCTCAGATCTGAACTTTAGAGTTCAGAAAATGAGATACTAGCATGAATTTCCCTAAGCTTAATTACCAGCTTAGATTTGATAGGCTGCCACCACCCAAAAATATAGTGTTTTGGGGCACTCTGACCTCCCCAACCTTCCCTGGGGACCCCAAGAACCCAGACACCTTGGGTTCTTAAAACAAGGAGAAATAAACCATTCCCCCACCTTCCCCCTCTCAGAACTTCCCTCCCTGGGCTATCCTGAGATACTGATCTAACCTCTTAAATCACCATACAGAGAAGCATCTCCCTTCCCTTCCACAAAGAGGCAAACAGATTCAAGGAAAACAGAGAGAGATTTTATCTCTCACCCTCCCGTCTCCCCACTCGTCCTGGTGAGTTATCCCTATCCCCTGGGATAAAACAAGGGAAACAGAGAAAAAACAATCAATCAGGTTCTCTAAAAAGAAATCTTTTAATAAAAGAAAGGAAAAAGTAAAGAATTATATCTGTAACTTCAAGATGTCAATATACAGGGTCCTATAGCTTACAGATACCAGAAAGAGACTTTCCCCCCAGTACCAATACAAATCAAAATATTCCCAGCAACTACACATATAAAAGTTAACCAGCCAGATCCACAAATGCAAATAGTGTAAAACAATTAAAAAGCCTAAACCGCCTGTTTTTTACTCACTAGTTGAAAAGAGACTTAGAGAGCCTGTAGTAATGTCTGGTCTCTCTCAGACCCTCCGAGAGAAGAACAAAGAACAAAGAACTCACACCCAAACTTCCCTTCACCCGAATTTAAAAGTATCTTGTCTTCTGATTGGTCTTCTGGTCAGGTGTCCAGTTTCCTGCTTGTAACCCTTTACAGGTATAAGAGACATTAACCCTTAACACTCTGTTTATGACAACACTGAGGTGCCCACAAATGTTGTAGAAGACAGAACTAGAAGAAGTGTGACTGTAACCAATCTGTTGTGTTATCTTGTGCACCCAAATCCTCAACTCAGATGCTGCAGCTCAGTCCTGTTCCTGTCCCCATCCCCATCCAGATGCCCTTTGCTACTTCTTAGCTATTCCAGGCTATATCACTACATCTGTCCTGAGTATACAGTATGTTTGCAGCCCCCTAAGTAGGATAAGTACCAAGTATGGGCTCAAGGCAACAGTAGACTGATCGGTAACTGTCACTCTGAGCAGATGGGATTGTTCAAAAGGAAAATGAGGAGAGGATGAGAGAAGGTAGATTGATAGATAGGTAGATGCCAGGTAAGATAGGGGTTAGAGGTTCTAGACTGATATGGGGAAAAACAGATGAGTCATTAATTTGGGAGCCTCTTGAGGTTTACAGTTTGCAATTGCCCACCAACTCTGTTACCCTGCAAGAGTTTGTGTGCTGGAACTGACTCCATTCTTCCTCTAACCGCTGCGCTGTGTTGCTGCTGGGCATCTTGCAGTGATAAAAGATGTTAACTGTTCTCTCTGTGTCACAGCTTCTGAAGGCAGCTTTCCTCAGCAATATACAGTAATCTTGCCATCAATTTAAGATGCAGACTGCCTTTGTCAATGAATCTTCAGTAACGCAATAAAATGGACAGTTGTCCACCCTCCTCCACCTGCCTCCACGCAATGAGTCCTTCCCTTCATTGATATTAATAGCATGGGCTTCAGCACACTCTGCTTCTGACACCCCTTTCTAAACAGTATTAATGTCAAACAGATTGTACCAAGGAGATAATTTCAGATGCATATACTGATCTGTTTTGCATCTTCTGTCTAGAGCAATTGTAGTGAATATATGAATACTTATATAGTATGCAAATTCAAGCCTAGTTAATATTTTTGGAATATCAATGAAAGTAAAAAAGAATGTTGAATGCTAAAGCCCAGATTTCGGAATGTTTTGTGCCTATCACAGGAAGGTACCAAAAATAGGGGAAATTTTTCTGGCAAATAACTGTTATCAAGGCACAACAGAGAAATTGCTTTTGAATGGCAACAAAACAAATAGAACACAAGACCTATGTTTCAGTCTTGCAATATGTCTCTTCCCCAGACAGAACGGATTTCCAGCAGAAAAGGTTTGCAGATTTACCAGTATCAAAGGAAATAAATTTGTAGTGAAAGGTTTTTATTATGTTGGGGTTTTTTTTTTCTGCCATAAGAATGTGTAATGGTTAGGTTGCATAACTTGTCCTGTTTAGCTGACATACAACCCAAAATGGAAAGGATTTTTCATAATGAAATGCTCCTGAGTTTAAGTCTCATTTAAGATTGACATCTTAAATAATCAATCACATTCTGCCCTGAGGTAATGGATGGGAAGACTAGGTTTGAATTTGGGTACCATATATCACTGAAGAGTCTCCAAAGGGTAGTAAGCAGTCCAGGCAACACTAGATCCATTAATACTTTTAGAACCAAAATCATTTGGGGCTTGTGGTTTCCAGGAGAAGTTCTTTTTGAGATTTAAGAGTCATTCAGACTTGAACCGCAAACTGAAACTTGGGTGTGTGAAATACACAAGGAGTGAAACCAACATAAATATTCATATGAATCCTTGCAAAAGAAAAAGCAAAATTAGACAGAGGAGCATCCCATGCTGGCATCCAACCAGAATTGTGGGCTTATACTCCACAGCAGTCCAGGAATAGCTGGTAAAGGGAGGGTGTATGGCCAGAGTCTCCTGCAATCCTCAGCTGCCAGATGGTCTCTTAGGGGCTGTGACCAGCTGACAAAGTTTACAGTAATCCCCAGGCCATTCTATTCTTTGCTACATCTGGCACATATCCAACTAGAGAATCAGGGTGTTTTAACTAAATCCTTGGCAACTCCCCTGTCCCTATGATTCACTAAGTGGAAACTAGTGTGAGCAGAAAAACTGCATCCAAGTTAGCACAGATCTAATATATGCATACTCCAAGCATCATAGCAGATAGGCGAAGATATAAATAGTGCAATGATGAGAGAGAAATTGTAGTTGGCATGTATGATACAGATTGCAATGGAAAAGTCAAAATATTCAATGGTTGGGACTATTGGTGAGCAGGTGGATGAATGCTGAGGCTTGTAAGAGAACACCCCATAGGTCTGGATGTTGTTAAAGAGCCAGGCTCTGAAGCATCACTGCAAGGACACACTGGGCAGGCTGGGGGGAACTCAGCAAGTGTCCCTTGCAAGCATGAGATCACCAGGGCCATAAAGCAAAGCTAGAAAAGGGAAACAAAGACATCAAGGCACCACTTTAGCATTTCACTGCAATGTTTGTGACAAAAATAGAAAACAAACTGTCTACGTAGAAATAACAGCTTTCTTATGCTGACACAAGGGACTTGAGAAACCTGTGTTCGATTCCTGATTCTGCCACCAACTTCCTCGAGCAAGCCACTTTATGCCTGTGTTTCCCATCTGTAAATAAAGATAATACTTCCTATGCCACCCACTGTCTATTGTTTCTGTTTAGGGCCAGCTTATGAACCCTGTCTATCCTGCCATGCAAGGGAGTAGGGGGGCATGAGGAGTTTAGAGCAGCTGCTGCAGGGTTGCTAATCCACTTTCTGTGCAAGGTGGGAGTGTGAGGGTGATGGGAAGTAATCTGTACCAGGTGTATAGCTGACACAGACTACTTCCTCTGTCCTCCCTAGGAGCAAGAGGGGAAACCATCCATCTCTGGGTCTGCTCCTGAGGCACTGAAGCTGCACTCTGCCCCTTACTCAGGACTTGTGGCATGGCCACAACTGAGTCCTTAGATTGCAATCTGTCCAGGACAGGGACTGTCTAACTATGTACAGTGCCTTGAACATGGGGATCCTGGGACCTCTAGCACTACTGTAATGCAAATAATTATGGGGGGGGAAGCAACTAAGATGCCTATGAGTCATGTAGTACCGCTAAAATATATTAAAAATAAAAACTGAGGTTTGATTCTACTAAGACACCATGGTTATTATGGAACACATCTAACTTCTTCATAATTCTTGAACTAATTTCCATGTTTTATGAAACTATCATGACTTTCCCCCAAATTTACTATGACAGATTTACAGCCCTCATTCTGAGAGCTCAATCCTGGGACTATATGCTTCTCTCTAGTTCATGAACCTTCTTTTTTTCATGTCACTGGAATGGATCCTGTTTAGAACATGACACTTCTCTGTTCAAATTATCAGCCATATCTTAGATGGATGGGAAAGATCAGTGAATCCTGCTATCTGTTTTATGGTAAGCAGTCAGGTGAGTCTCCAATTTATGTTCTCTGTGTGCTGTGATACCCACAAGAGGGACAAAGAATGGCGTTCTTTAAATCTTTACTGCCATTGCAGCTTACAGCACCCTCGGCAGGTGACAAAATCAAGATTTAAGGTCTAGAACACTGTATCCAGAGGCCCTAGAAGTTTACTTGATGTTCCAGTTTCTTTCTGGATGCTGAGAGATGAATTTGGAAACCTTAGGCTTTCTAGCTGAGAGGACAGAAAATGTTAGGTTGCTGGAATCCTTTTAGCCACATTCCTCAGATAGATAAGAGAGAATGTATTTTAAAATGTTTTGCTCTGAAAATTATGGGAGGGTGGTATCTTCACATGCAGCAACATTTTCCCTTGTGTTTATTCAATTAGAGCTGCTTATTTCATAAAAGCCAGATGCTGCCTCTGCCCTCCCTCCTATGCAAACCCCCTGGTTTTATTTGCACTCTGGAGCACCATGCTGCACAAGCAGGCACATTCATTTCAATGGGATTACTTTAGGAGTAAGTTACTACTCTGTGAGGAAGAATGGCAGAGTCTGGCAATGTGTTACTAGTGATGTTTATTCAATTACCAAGACAAAGCCAGCACAGCCAAGAAAGACAGAGTTTGATTCCACTCTGGCTGGTACATCAGCAATAAAATTACTAACAATCCATGAAATCAGCAGGGAGTTCTGATTTTTTTTTTTAAATCAGTGTCATGATAGGGCCCTTTGTTCTAAATACAGATATGCTGTATGCTGTGCTGAGTCACACCTGTGCAATCTCAGCTCGATTGGGTTGTAACCAAGAACATGACATACATAAGAAAGCACCGCAAAAAAAGCAAGGAATTATCCTTGACTAATAGTATCCTTCATATTTAACTGCTTGTGATAGTTACGGGGCTGTGAACATTTTTGTGAGCAAATAGAGTCTTGAATTCAAAGGCTGCATTTGTTATATTCATTATGTCTATTTGATAGTAGGGCCTTTTCTGCTGGGTTAATGAAATCATCATAGCTTGAAAGGGAGTATTGCAAAAGCCCTGCCTCCTGTGATTTTGATAGTCTGTTCTTTTATTTTCATTTCTTTGACAAGAATTACATTTGAAATAAAAAATTACTCTTCTGTGTAAGTCGTATTGAGGGAATCAGAAAGGAAAACAAAGAACAGTCTGGAGCTTTGTGATCTACATCTGCCAATGATTCAGTTGTTAAACCAGAAAATTAGCAATGTCAAAGGAAGGACAAGTGTGGTCAGGTATGCTCTGGACATTACTGGAAATAAAAATAAATAAAGACATTTCAATGTTGTGCACACCATTATGAGAACTGCACTCCCAGCAGGAGAGTGGGTATCTGTTTTAGGAATGTTAGTTTCTGAGCTAATCTACTCACACAATTCTAGAACAAATTAGACACTGCCCACTATACACAAATTTCTTTACCTTTAATGGGAAACCTTTCTTTTCTCCATGTTTGTTTGCTTAGGGGTAAGCATTAGATTTGAAACATTCAGAGCCAGATCCTCAGCAGCTGTACAATCAGCATAGCTCTATGGACTGCAATGGGACTACAAGCATGTACATCAGCGTTGGCTCTGGCCTGCGACAGCAGGATTAAATCTTGGCAAGGATGACTCTGTCCTTCTGCCTTCTGGGGCAGATAAACCATGTTGCATGCAATGTGGGTTTCAGATTACACCTTATAAAAGAAACTGAGTCCCAAAACAGCCAAATGGCAGAGATTCTTGGATTTGTGCTCCTCTGTCTTAGTGACCAAACATAAACTCCAGTCTCAACATCCTCAAACTTTGGTTTCATTTGGGCCCATCTTTTTTTAAAAGTCAAGATTCTGCTTCTTTGCAGGAATATTAAAGACATCTTTGCAATGATAGCCTGACTTCTGCCCCCTTTTTGGCAGTGTGCTGTTCCCCAGCTATATGCCTGGCTGTTCCTCAACCTAGAGCTGGCTGCATTTTAAATTGTTCTTTGATTTGCTTATGAGCCCAGAGACAATCTTGATGGCTACGTTTAACACAATTTGAAAATAACTGTCAGTGATGATGCACATACATGATCCATCAAGCAATTCAGAGTCCTTCAAGATGAATTACTATACAATTGTAGTAATAATTCAGTCCACCAGCCAATGTTGTATTTACAGCACATATCTCTTTTATTGGAGTCATTCTTCATCTTCGATTGTCTTTAATGGCATTCTCTTTTATAAACTCTGCTAAAGTTGAGTGACAGTTGAGAGGGTATATTTTTGACTTAAGGTGAAACACATTATAGGTATCTTGTAATTACTCCAAAACCAAGTAAAACTAATTCAGGAAATTAACAACTCCCTATTTAAGATTTTCTGGTGTCTCAACTGTGCATTTTCCATACATAAACTCCATCTCATAGTGCCACCATGCGATAAGCAGTCCCAATTTAGATTAAACTGTTTTTTAAAGACATTGGATTTTTTTCATATTCTTTACTTTTTGATTTCTTTTTCTTTTGGTTTATTTGTTCCTGTTATTTTCATAACTTGATAGTTAGCTGTCAGAAAAGTCTGGTGAATAAAAGCTCCTCCAGAGACGATCACAAAACAACCCCCTCTTTCAAAGTGGCTGCCATCTACTCTTCTGAATAGAACTGAGCAGACAGCCTGTTCCCGGATACATGCCCTCTTGCAAAATGACAGCTATCTCCCTCTTGCTGTTATAAACGGGACTGAAGGAATAAGATGTCCTTTCAAAATGGTCACCACCTCTAATAACTCCCAACAGGAGCAAACCCAAACTATTCTCAAGGAAAATGTCCTCCCACTGTGCTGTCAGCAGGTGGAGAGGAGAAAATGAAGAGTAGATGGGCATCTTTGGTAAGATCTAGATCCCCTTTCAAATGGCCACCTAATTGAAGGTAGTCTGTGGCCTCAGTACCATTGAGAATAGGAGATGGCAGCCATTTTGAAAATGAACGGTTCTTCATGAAATTATCTGACTATTATTCTTCAGCTGCTGCTGAAGAAACTTTCAGCTGTAAAGAACAAAGGCAAAAATGACCATTAATCCTTCAAACATTTCTTCAAATGTAGCCTATGGATAAATTCTCAGTGAGTTTTAACTCTGTGGGAAGAATGATAGGTCTGTGTTCTTCTATTAAGATTGTTAGAGACAGATACACACAGGGACAAAGGTCTGAGACCGGGTGCTAAATTTCTTAACTTGTGTGGTGGCAGGCATGGACCCTATGTAAGGAAATTCCAATTTAAGGATCATACCATTCTGCCACCTTCTCAGGCCTCACTCTGTATCTCTCTTGCATTTGGAAATTTAAAATGGAATCTAGCTCCTCTGGTGTCATTTACCTTCCATTCTTATTTGTTAGGCAGTTCAGCTGTTTGTTGTTGCAGGTGGCAGTCCCTGCATACCTGAGAACGCTTGGGGGAACCCCAGGGGTATTGTGTGTGACTTTCCATGATTGCTGCCTGCTCCTACACCACTCTAGAGGGTTGCAGCTTAGATCTGCTGTTCTGATGACTGTGGGTTGGCATGGCAGGATGCAGAGACATGGCCTTAGCCCTGCCCCTTCCCACCCCCTTTTGGACACCAGGGAGAGAGCACGGGGTCTGCAATTGTGCCTATCTCTTGTGGACCTGTAAGCAGGGAAAGAGGCTGCTTCCCTCAGCCCATTGTGCAGCAGAATAACCTGCCTTTAGTATTAAAATAATTCTATATCTTTTATTTGAAAATTGTTCATGACTGGATCACAGCAGAGGATCATATTCTCTGACTCCCATTTAACTAAGCCATGCATCTGTGTATGGCCTTATTTATTATAACAATCAAGCAAGCACCGCATTCCTGCACAGTATCTATCCCACATAGATACTAACTTTGTCACAGGGACCTGTGTGTCTTCAAAGCCAAATTATTATTTATCCCAAACAGGCCATAAGGCAGAGCTTCTGCAAGTGTGTGCAGAAAGGATGGACTTCTCACTGGCTCTTTTAGTGTGCAGAACATCCTGACACTAATAGGTTCTGATGTTGATCTCAGTTTTAGAAAATTGTTATATCCAGCCTGATCATCGCAACAAGCCTGTTGCTGGAACATTTTTCTCTCTGGATTTTTTTTTCAAATGGGAAAGATTAAGATGCTGTGAATCAGTTTCATAATCTGCAGTCTTCATTAGTAATTCCATATTGAAGGTTGCATTCAGCTTCAGGTAAAGCAGAGTTATATTAGTAATTAGAATATAAGAAAATGTGACCTTCCTGAGACTCGGACTTAGTCAGACGTATGTTTAAATTCTTGGTCTTGCTTGCATCCTTAACAAATTCACCACAAAACCAGACAAATATACAAATACAGCCTCTCTTATTTTTTCATCTAACACTGATTTACCCTGACACTAGGTGAAGCTAACTAAGCGTGAATAATGGCCATTCTAGTCTCTTTAACAAGACCCTGTGGTGAGAGGTGAAATGTTGTTATTATGAAGCAAAAATAGAAAGTTAACTCTTCACAGTACTTACAAACATCTATTCAAGGACCTGAATTCATGCGGTTAGTTTGGCACTTCTCTTTCAAGGGCATTGAGGCAGGAATACATGCCAGAAAGAGACCACTTGAAAGTGTTCCCCTCCCTCTCTGCCTGTAATCTCATCCCGAACAAGCAAACATAAAATAGTTACAGTATTTCCAGTTATCCAAGAAAGCAAACATTGTCTTTTCCCCCCCTAACTAGACTTCTTGGCCTTTAGCTTACAGTGTAGGCAAGACTGAATTATTAACCCCGATCAACATTTAATGCTCATATTTCTTATATTGTTTTGACATACCTTTAGAACTCTTCAGCTGCTTGTGTCTTCTGTTGACGGCTGAAACCCCCCCCTGCAAAACATGGATTCTTGCCTGTCAGTCATGTGCATAGTATGTAAAAGTTCAAATGGTGCAGAGATTCAGGTTATTCTCAGCGAGTGTGTGTTTGCATGTGCGTGCACACACATATTTTATCTCTAACTCACGTGAGATGACTCAGGTGATTGATAATGTAATCTTGTGGCTGAAGTGCAGGACTGGAATTTGATTGATCAGAATTTTTCTGGCTTTGACATAAAAATCATATCACTTTGGGCTATTCATTTTAATTCTCTGCCTTGGTTTCCTCAACTGCAAAACAGCAGTATTTCTTCCCTACATTGCAACTGTGTTGTGAGGATAAATCCATAAATATTTAGGGAAGACTCAGAGAATCAGTGAAGACCGGCATAAAAATGCTTATAAATAAATAAAGTTACATCATTTGTTGCAGTCTAGTTTAGGGCTGTCATAACATTTTTTCCCAGATCTGGACCTTAGTGTCCAAAATATGAGTGTTAGCATGAAAACCTCCAAGCTTAGTTACCAGCTTGGACCTGATAACGCTGCCACCAGCCAGGGATTTATACAGTGCCTAGCTCACTGTGGTCTCCCCAAACCTTCCCTGGGGGACCCCCAGACTCAGATGCCTTGAGTCCTACAACAAAGGGAAATAATCGCCTCCCCTTGTTTCCTGGTTACTTCCTCTCTGGCTCCCCTCCCTAGACGACCCTAGGAGATTCCCTGCTTCCAGTCCTGGAAACACAAGTACCGAGAGAGCTAATCTCTCTACCCCCTTACCCAGAGGGTATGCAAAGACAGGCTTAGTAAATCTAACACAAAGAGATTTTCCCCCTGACTTCTTCCTACCACCAATTCCCTGGTGAGCTGCAGACTCAATTCCCTGGAGTCCCCACTAAAGAAAAACTCCAACAGGTCTTAAAAAGAAAGCTTTATAAAAAGAAAGAAAAATACATTAAAAATAGTCTCTGTATAAGGTGAAAATATACAGGGTCAATTGCTTAAGAAAAAAGTGAATAAACAGCCTTATCCAAAAAGAATACAATTCAAAACACTCCAGCACCTACACACATGTAAATACAAAAGAAAACAATATAAACCTATTGTCTTACTATCTTTGTACTTACAACTTGGAAACAGAAGATTAGAAAGGCAGGAGATAGAAAAATCACTCTCAGAGCCGAGAGGGTCAGACCCAAGACAAAGAACAAAGAACTCACACCCAAAACTTCCCTCCACCCAGATTTGAAATAGTCTTGTTTCCTGATTGGTCCTCTGGTCAGGTGTTTCAGGTTACTCCTTTCCAGGTGAAAGAGACATTAACCCTTAGCTATCTGTTTATGACAAGGGCTTTCCTGTCCAATTACTACTACTGTTTGATACATGCCAGGTGATGTTTGGGCAGCTTCTAGCAGACAAGTGGCTACCTCACAGAAACCACCATCACCGTTGGCAGTTTCAGCAGACACACTCAGGACTGAACAGGTACACAGAGACTGAACTGCTATCTTTCCCCTAGAGATGGCTGGTCCTGAGGCATGCTGTGTGTGGCACAGTTTACACTATTGCTGCCCCATATCTATTCTTGGTAAATAAGGGGTTTTAGGATCCACTGTTGTACCAATCCCCCCAAATCCTCTTAAACATTCCTCCATTACTCTCTTAGGAATCTCCAAGAGTTCTCTATTGCCTGTGAGTGGTATTACCTGGCAATAGCTTCTTGGTGCTACTAGCACCTGATCATGTGGTGGCAGTCACACTTCTCCAGCATCCTGTGCTTTATCCCGAGCAAAGCCATTATTTCAGATTGTTTCCTAGTTTAAAATCACAAGCCTCTTAAAAAGTAAAGGAGGCAGAATTTGTTAAAAGGCTTTGTACGGTGCTCAGGCAGATTTCCGGGGGTAATAGAAAAAGCAGGTTTCACTACTGAAATGTGAGCCCTTTCCTTCCGATGCATTGCTTTAATGGCACTCTAGGAACAGCGGTGGGATGAAAAAGTTGCAGTTCTCACCTAAAACTGATCATCAAGACAGAACTCCCACTTTCCCCCATTGCTGCCAGATGGTACCCTCTGCTCAGATATACCAAAGCCCTGGTATCAGGATTGACTCCTCTGTCTTCTTTCCCCACCCATATCCACATTCTCCTGAAACCGTAAGGAAAGGTTTCCCATAGTCAGGGATGATGTCCTGGGCCCCAGCCCTGTCTGTGTGCACAAACACCCACCATCCCTCCTAATAAGTCAGAATCCACCTCTGGATCAAGCACCCCGCTTAGTCAGATTCATGTGCCTTCTCCCTGGGTGTCCCAACCTCCTCACTAGGCATTTCCTCTCACCCAGGGCCAGGATCAAGGTCAACTGTTTCTGGTGGGGATCCCTCCAGTGGGAACCACCCCATTCATGGGAGCTCAGTGACTCCTTCTGGCCCTGTCTCCTGGTGACTAGGCCTAGGTTGAACTCCTCCTTGAGCTGAAAGGGGCAAGGCCTGAGCTTGTTTCAGTGAACTAAAGTCTCCAGCCTATCCACAGACGGTGCTCAGATCTTGTATACCCACCATTTGGGATACGGATCCCACAGACCATGTACAGTGTCCGCTTTTCCTTTACCACATCACTACAGTCCATCCTTCACTTTCAGTTTCCACTGCAGAAGCCTTGTCTCATTTGAATGCTACAGCCTGCTCCTTTCTGGCCTCCACACAACTTTCATGCACCTCATCAGATCTGTAAATCTCTGCTAGAAAAGTAATCTTCTGGCACCCAACACAAGTCATTCTTTCTGATCGCTCCTTTGGCTCTCTCTCCCCTTCTCTGTCAAGTTCAAACCTCTTGTTTTCCTCTCTACAAGATTCTGCACAATCTAACCCTGCCCATCTGTCTGCTTTGATTTTCTCCTACTCCCTCTCCTGTGGAAGCATCACCAATACTGCCCTTCTTAATGCCACATTTGCACTTTCCTCCCACTCTCGTCTTCATTGCTCCTTGCACACCGCCTATACACTCGGAGCTTTCTCTCTCTTCTTGTGCACTGAACCTCCTACTACTTCTTTTTCAAAGCTAGCCTGAAAACACATTCCTGCTGCAAAAGTCATAATCCAGCCCAGCAGAAGTACATAGGGGAAAACCACCACTAGAAAGCTGAGGTTTTACATTTCTGAATTGTATCCATTGTCTAATTTAGAGTGTAAAGTAAGCAGAGCAGGGACTAGGTCTGTTTTATGTACTGTTTATTGGTTCTAGTAATAGAACACAATACTTCAGATTTTTAAAATCTCAATTATGCTGCCTCAAACAACCAAACCTGGACACCCCTACTCATTCAAACAACCAAACCTGGACACCTCTGCCCATTCTCTCTCTCTCTCTCTTCAGCTTCTTTTAAAAAACTTAAGGTGAGAGAGGACAGATGAGATTTGAACCCAGGGTTCCAGGGTTCTTTAACAGTTTTTTGTAACTAACACAAAGTATTATGCTAGTGCTAGTCATCAGGTGTCCTTTCAGAATATTAATAAATAGCAATGCCCTTCATTTGCTGAAAACTAAAGTTATCTGTTTGTTTTCCATGTCCCACTGAGTGGCATTAAATGCATGCTGCAGGTTATCATGTTTTTGACTCATTTACTACAAACTGCATCAAGTCAATGGAATTCTGATACTTTGAATAATAGCATCAGTCCCTTATTTACATACAGCTTCACATGGATCCTCTAGCTTCACATCATGTCTATTTCATCTGATTTTTCAGCATTATTAATTACTGACTTCAAAGTTACGAAAAATATATTACGGTCGTAGCAGAAACAGAGAATGGATGGCTTTTGAGATCTGGTAACTATAATTGTGTTAGCAATGAGAGGGCATCTTCAAATGATCCCAAATTGGAGGTAGGAGGCACAGCATGTTCTTTATTTGCTGGGAGTTGTAGGGCTAGATTCTGCTCACATTCATATCAGTGAAATTCCAGAGTAACTCTGCGGAATTACTGTGGAGTTTCACAGTTTTAACAGTGACTGGAATTCAGCCTGTAACATTTTCAGTGAATGGCAAACAGAAGGTGAGACTCAACCACCTGTTTGTTTCAGACCCATTGAAATCAATGGGGCAGCTTGTGAATAAATTCGCTACTCACCCTGAGAGAAAGTGGCACTGTGGGTCCATTCAGTAATTCATTATCACACCTACATAGGTCCAAAGCAAAAGTCTCACTCCTGGTTTATTGCTATTGAGTTTGCTGGCTACTGATCCAATTATCTATCATAGGGATGGGTGCAATGTAAGAACCCAAATAGAATGGAATTAAGTGTTGAAAATTTGATATCTGGAACAATCAGATTGTGACATAGCTGCTTTATGCGACCCTGTAAACTCATTTGTGTTACCCTCAGAACCATTTGTCTACAGTTCCAATCCTATGTTTGATGGCATACCAGCTGCACCTGTGTGGAACCTCACTGAAGTTAATGGGGCTCCACACAGGCACATTGCTACAAAAAGAAACTGTCTGGCAGAGATTTGCCTCTTTCATTCTGTAGGTTTCCCAATAGCAGGCAAGGCATTCTCTAGCTTGAATACTACCCACAACTTAGATCTATGGATGTGGAGGCCCAGTGTGAGGATTTTTCATTTGTGTCTGGTATGTTTTAGAGAGGGAGAATTGAAAGAAGCTTAGAAATATTTATAAGTGCAAAAGCAAATCATATTTACAGATTGGGTGGAAGACTCGGAAGAGCTGGCATATGGGAACAACGAAGCAAGATTAGCTTTGAGACCAAGAGCCTTCGGTGACACAATGAAATGCAACAAACAAATGGAAATGTGATTGTGAGCAGTGTGGAAGCTATGCATGGACTGGAAAGCAAGTTCTGCTTCTTTTGCAGGTTTCAGTAAATACAAAAAGAGGTTGGAGGGAGGATCACATTTTGGGTGTGAAGTGTTGCTCTTTTTCACAACATATAAAGTTGTAAAGGGTTTTCTCTGTGTCACCTTATCTATAGTTATGCGTTACTTGAATCAATTACCCATCCCACGGTGAGGGTTTACACCTACTTTAATCTCTGAGAGTAGAGCACCCCCAAGATGGACTACAGTAGAGAGGTTATCAATAGAACAGGGATTCCATGATGCACAACAGAGACTCAATAGTGCTCTATCAATAATAATTACTTCTATTAGCCAACCAAACAATACACATACTGCAGTCTGGTAAAGGAGAGCAAGAGCCCCGTACAGAATGCATAGTATTTGCATGACTCATACCATTCCTCGTGGAAAAATCAAAAGTGCTAGTCCTCGCTCTCATCCTCGCCACCATCATCACCCCCACCCCGGGTCATCATCCTGGTGTCTCTCTGACCCAGGCATGCAGGCTGGGATACAGCTTTTATAATGTGTTACTGTCACACCCACTGGAGTTCATATGTTTTTATGAAGGCCTTAACCCCTCCTTTTCCTTTTTTGAACTTCCACACCCCACTACTTTTGGGGTGCCCCATTTTTCATAGGCTAACTCATTAGCTCCCCTTATAGTCATTAACATTTATGACATCTTATCAAAATAGTCACAGGCAGTTACCTTAAGGAAGTCTCTCACATTTCACTCCGACTACCAATGGTCATCTTGTGGTGTCTATTGACATAGACATTATTATCCAAATGCAGCAATTATTTTTGAACCATTAGCATAGACACAGACATAGACACAAGCTCAGCAGATTTATTATTAACTTACTCATGCAAACGTATCTTTGTAATATAGCTAACATCTCCTAAGTCCCAAGGCCTAATTTGGCTCATCTAAATACCCCTGAGACCTGTATTACAACTTTAATTAATCCTTGTATTTCACCTCTATACCCTAAATATACCTGATGCTTTTTATCCTTGGTTCCTTGGATAATCTGTTTAGCATTACCAAATGTGTGTGTGTCATGGTAGAGCTGTGGATTCAAATTCTCCGATCCTGAATTGCTTGGATTCCTCCTCTCCAACGGCACCCTCATTCTGAGAAAGGAACCCAGGTAGCAGCAAAGGGTCTGCAATCAGCTGTCTCTTCTCTGAGCTCTGAGGATCACCTCCAGAGTGAGGGCTATTCTTGAGCAGCTGCTTTTGCCTGTAGATGTCCGTCTGCAGCCACTTGCTCTCGAGATCTAAGCTCCTGGATTGCGTGATCCTCGAGGGTAGAGCAGCAACACAGCACTGTTACAGGTCAAATCAACACATAAGGTTTGAACTTAGGGCTAGATCATGCCATTGATTTCTTATCTGCATTAAAGCAAGTAGTGAGTTCTGGTTCAATAGCAATGGAATCCATATGGCTTATAGTTCACAAGGCCTTCTGCTAGCCTCTTGGCGCAGCCCTGGCTCAGACTCATACATGGGGGGAAGGAACTAGCTCAGGGAGTTTAAGACAATAATCAGTTAAACATTTGCTAAGCAACAAAATCTCTCATTTCCTGTTCTTAAAAAAAAAAGGCAGCAGGTTGTTTTCCTCATTCTTAATTTTTAAAGGAAGTCAGTTCTCCCTATGGACTATTTTAAAAATCAAAAGGGAAAGGGGTGTAGGAGCAGCCATAGTGACTCATGAGCAGCATCTGCATCTCTGTGCCAGTCATCTCAGGCAGTGTGTTAGTAACTGTACCAGAGGATATAGAATTAATGCTCTCCACCCCTCCAATATCTTTAGTGAAGGAAGTTGTGCCTGAATAATACCAGAAGCAGCCACAGCTATGCATTCCAGAGCAGTTCATACCCAGGGGCTTGTTCCCCAGAACAGAGTGGTATTTCTACTAAGATGGCAGATTTCTGTTTGTGAGCATCTGCCAAAGATGCAGTTCAAGGACACAACTGAAATCATGGGCACTCGCATTTTTATCTTGATGCCAATGGTGGCAGCTCAATTCACTGCCTATTTCTTACTATGCTCCCAACTTCCCATCAGTGGAGGTGCTACCATCATATGTGCAGAGAGAGGACAGGCAGCCACAGGTCACTTAGCCTTGAAAGAAACAAGTTGCCTCGGGATCCGGCCTAGAGTGTGCATTGGGTATGGAATGCCCTCCTGAAACAGTCACAATATAAAGAAATAACGTCCTTCCAAATATCATGATTTGTGAATGGAAGCAAAACCCAGCAGCACTCTGCGCTTCGCCCCTCCAATGTTCCAGATATCCAACAGGCAAAAATTAAATTTGTCGTCTAAATCTGTATGTAGGTACCTTCTTTAATCAACCAAGAGTGACAATTCTGGCCTGAATGACAAGGAGCAAATAAGGAAGTTTTGTTTGTGTTCCTTTTATGCAAGTTTATATTACTATACCTTGGATGAAATTAATAAGTAAAAAAAAAAAAATTATGTGTCAGTGATTTTAGGATCCTGACATTTTCCAGCAGGTCCTTTGCTTGCCCTTAGCCAGCAATGAAGGTTACAGATATCCGCTTTGGTTTATAGGAATAGGTGAATGTTTTGCCAGAACTCTAGTTGGCTGTTCCAGTTTTAGACCCTGAGAATGACAAAGGTCTGGAACCATGTGAGGCAATGGTAACAATCCCCCCCAGCAAAAATACTGCAGACCAGTTGCTAGAGCAATGACAATAAGGGCCTGGTCTCTCACCCTTTGAAACCAATAGTAAAACACCAATTGTCTTCAAGGGAGCAAGATCTCATCCTCTGACAGGGAGTGGGCAGTAAGGATCCCAGTCACCCCGTTTCTGCAATTTCTGTGATGATTGAACTTTTCCCACAGTTGGAGGACAGCATATTAACCCCATCAGTGTGCTCGGATCAGATCAATATTAATTTAATTCTGTAACTGCTGCCACTATATTTACATGTACTCAACTGTAATTAACTTTTACACTGTGGCCAAACCTACTGGCTATGTTCAACAAACGAGCATCTACTGTTCTGTGAAATGCAGTAGCCTTGTTGCATCCGATGAAGTGGGTATTCACCCACGAAAACTCATGCTCCAAAACGTCTATTAGTCTATAAGGTGCCACAGGATTCTTTGCTGCTTTTACAGATCCAGACTAACATGGCTACCCCTCTGATACTAGTAGCCTTGTGGTAGCACAGAAGTAGGCAGCCATGTTAAATGTGGTAAAGGGATTAATATCATGAATACTGTTTCACAGTGTGTAAGAATAATATTGTTGGTGCCTCATTAGCTGGTAGGATAGTCATGCAACTGGTCAGTACCGACCACTGAAGAAACCAGCAATAGTTACTGGGGCCTGGGACAATGCTAGCCAATTAGACCACTGTATGCAAATAAGAGTTTCCCAGTTGGCTGCAGCCGGGATCAGCAAGGTATTTTTCTGAACTTCTCACTGCATCTGCCATATAGGGTGTTAACTTAAAAAAAACTACTGCTATACTTTTCAAGTGCAGTGCCATGTCAGAGATTTACACTTATCTTTTTTGGAGATGTTCTGAACATATGCAACAATACATATGTAGAATGGTGAGGTGAACATCAGCATTTATCAAATCACAAACAAATATTTACCTCTTGAGTGCGTAAATGTCCAAACTCATCTTGGTAGAAATAAATGTTCTGCCTATTACGTCTGAATGCCATACATAGAAGTTCATTAGAGACTGGCGTGTCCTTGTTCTTCAAGGTCCTGCTTTTACGAGACTTATGCTGTGGGTTCATGTGTGTCAGAGGAGTCTTCTGACATAATGATCTGGGAACCTATTCTCTTATACATTGCACATGACACACTCAAAGGCTGCAATTATCAGCTATATACAGAACCTGGTTTCCCCATTTCAATGGAAAGGCTTTATTTCACTAAAAGCTATCAGTGTTCATTTCTTAGCCAAGAGAAAAACGTAGTCTCAAAGAATAATGAATATGGGGAATATAGGAAACACTGTCTCCCCCCTTCTGCCTAGCACCCAATTGCTATTTCCCACCAGCGTACAGCAACAGGAGCTGTCTCCCAACATCCCCTTCTCCCACACATTTTCTCCACATGGGCAGGCTGATGTGTTATGCTTTCCTCTTGGACAGGGTCCAATATGTGTCAAGAGGAATTCTGAAGTGAGTTAATTTCCATCTGGCTTTTCTTGTGGCATCTCTTTATAATTAGTTTAGCTGTTTGTGACGATTCACTTTAGAGCACTTACATTTGTAATGTTGCTTTTCATAACGGGTGACTCACTGTGTAGACTCGTGTGTGGTTTAGTGTTTGAACGATGTGACAGGAGCAATTGCTCATTGATTTTGGAAAGCAACAACTTTATCTAGATCAAGAATTCTCCTAGTATTTTCATTGTGTAAACCACACCTTGAAGAGATTGTTTCCTCCTACCCCGTCACAGAGCATCTCTGTGGAAACACCAGTAGCTGCTTTTGAGGGTAAATAATGTTAGTAAATTATTTATTTATTTTTTATTTGAATGTCGTAGTTTCACCTCTCTGGAGAATGTGATCTCTTAATCTTTTAATCTCACTCATTTTGCTCTTCATTTCTTCTCCCACTCCAATCTGTTCACTTCCTCTCTCTTGCTGCCCATGTTTCTTTGCTGCTTGGTCTCCTCCTTGTCTGAATCTGTTCCTCAGTTTGGTTGTCATCTCTCCCTATTCCTCTGAACACTCTGTGGTTTTATTTTGTGGATTTTGGCTGGCAGCGCCAGTCCATGCTAACAGCTCGTTTCCTTCTCTGGTGTAGGATTAGCTCCCAGTAAAGGCAGTTAGTTTGGCTCCTCCTTGTTTCCATTGAAGAGCCTGGAAGCTTGTAGAGGAAGCTGGAAATAAGGTGGAGAACCAGAACCACATGAGCAACTAGCTCTTCATAGGTAGCAGCACCAGATTCTTGGCACCAGTTACTCATGACTACAGTAACTGCCCTGTAATTATTGGTGTGTGTGTTACTCCTTCCCTGGTGGATGTGGGAGCATGTTTCTGATCAGGGATGCCTGATAATGTTTGCATAGAGCAGTGCATCTCCTATGCAAGAAAAGTTGATGCAAATACATCGACCTCTGCCAGAATTAAAAATCCCAGTATACGTAAAGCTCTGAATAGACTGAGATTGTGTTACCTCAGAGACACCTGTGTGAAGCAGTTGTTGTTCTGCAAAGAGGTGGCCACGGTGACCTACCATCAACCTCCCTGCCCTGGAGTCCTGGGAGATGCAGTGAACACCAGATTTTGTTTGCTGTTCTTAGAGTTAGGTAATATTTAAATAAAAATGGTTTAAATGTGTAATACAAACTCTGTGTACCTTAAGGAGAACTGTACAGCTCCCATGTTCTCTCTGGCCCTCTGAGACAGGTACGGTCCTCCAGGACAATGCAGCTTGGAGAAATCCAGAGTTAGACTATCAGATGGTAGGATCTATCAGTACCAGGATCTCAGCTATGAGACAATGTGCCAGAAGAGCCCAAATGTGAATTATAATAGATGCAAATAAAAAACACCTTTGTGAACTCACAAACATACTACTACACATCCCAGCCACTTGACACACCCTTATGGAAGGGGAAACAGTGCAGTAACCCGATTTCTGTTGTCAGTTCGGATGTGCCTTCAGTTAGGGTTGGTGCTTAGAAATCAAGGTCCTATTTCTGAAAAAGATGCTTCACTAAAAAGCAAGCACAAGTGCTCCTATTGTAAGGGTTTGGCTGCACTTGCAGCTGTACAGCACTGGGAGTTAAAACTGTTTTCGTACAGCTGTATAGGGAAAGCGCGGCAGTGTGGCCACACTGACAGCTACCAGCGCTGCAGTGTGGCCACATTTGCAGCATTTGCAGCGGTGTTGGGAGTGGTGCATTATGGGCAGCTATCCCAGCGTTCAAGTGGCTGCAATGTGCTTTTCAGAAGAGGAGGATGGGGTGGGGGAGAGAGAGAGAGTGGATTTTTGGAGCCGGACACTGTGTCAGCTCCCTGCCTTGCAAATTCTGACCACTTCCTCCACCCCTCTCTCATTCACTCTTAAATGCAAATAGCCTTCAGACCAAATAAGCAGCTGCTCCGAGGGACTCCCTCCCCCCCACCCTTGTGTTGTTTCTCTCCTCAAGCAAATACTAGCTGTGGACATTCCCTGCCTGCCTCTGCTCCAGGAAACAATTGCTGTGTTTGTTTTTTAGATAAGCAGCTCTGGGAGCCCAGAGATCACAACAAAACAAAGAGAGTTCTTTAGTTAAAAGCATTATGGGAAAATTCCAGAGGTCAGTTACAGCGTAGTAAGATTAATCACTGTTTACACTCGCACCCCAGCACTGCAGCACCAGCGCTGTTCTCTTTATTCCTCTCGTCCATGTGGAGTACAACCAGCGCTGTAGCCAGGGAGATACAGCGCTGTATGTGCCTTGCCAGTGTGGACAGGGAGTAAGTTACAGCACTGTAAAGCCACCACCAGTGCTGTAACTCTCAAGTGTAGCCAAGCCCTTAGCTGTAAAACAAACAAACAAACAAAATTCTCTATTGTCCATGAATGTTTTGTGATCAAGCACTAAAATGAGAGCTGTTTACTGATGCACACAAGGAATGTACATATATATGTGCATGCAAGAAATGCAGGGTAGGAAGTATTTGAATATTAACTCTCCAAATGCTTTATCCCCGGTAAAAATGGCTTTTTAGTACTTCTAATTTTCAGATCCACTGAGATTTGAATTTAATGAAATCTTCATTCAGAAGTTACAGGAAAGCAAAGGAAACCTCTTGGGACAATATTCTTTAGTCTGTAATGTAAGAATGAATATCTTCAAACAAATGCAATATTTGCACAGATGCTGCCTTACTCTAAGACACCATCTGTGAATACCAAATAAATTCTTCTTCTGACAGGTACCTGATGAGGCATTAACTCTTTCTCTACCTCCCTTTCCCCATGTTCAATGCAAACCTACCAATATATAGCAAATCTTATGTCCTGGATCAAATTTTTGGAAAAAAAAAATCCCACCAAGAAAAATCTGACACTCACAGGCGTTTGCTTCAATAATATGCTGTTTTTAATATCTGAAGAGTATGTGTGTCTCTCTCACACATATGCACACTTTGAGTTGTACAGAATTAGGTTATCAGCAACTGCATTTCCCACGCATCTGACATGTCAGAAAGTGTACAGAGAGTGGCCGTGTTGAAATTTACTCTCTGCTCCCCCCCCACCATTCCACACTTGTTTCCTTTCCCTGGATCCTGTGCCTCAGAAGAGTTTAGGAGAATGTTATTTTCTACCTTTGTCTATGACAATATTAATCAGCAGGAGTGTGCATTCCACACAGCTGCGACTTTGACAGCTAGTTCACGATCATTTTCCACTGAGTAGATTTTCATTCATTCATGATTGGTACAGAACCCAGGTCCGTAGCATCCTCCCGAGACCCTTACTATGCCTACAGAACTGTAGTTTAGTATGCACTGGAAGAGATGCATTGATGCTTTCTCTGTAGACCTACAGGCTGCTGGTTGGAGCCATAAGGGAAAGAGAGGAAGAATTAGCCTGTGTGTTTATGAGGCTGTGCTCCAGTAAATATTTTGATGCATCTGCTGTCAGCTCTGGTCTGAGGGAATCTATCTAGCATTTAAATTTTGATGGGGAGCTGTTTTGAATAATAACAGTGCAGCTGGCTGTGAGTCAGTGCATGTGTGTTGACTGGAAAAAAAAAATCTCAAATCTTAACGCTTGCTGAACGCTGAGCTGCAGTGCTTTGTTTTTACTCTCCTCCTTTCTTTTTTCCTTTTCCCCCCAATAGATTGTGGTTCATTGGGGGTGGGGGAAGGAACAAAAAAAACAACCCCTCACAAGTAGCTGTTGCAATGGGTGCAGTAATGGGTACATTCTCTTCTCTACAAACCAGACAAAGAAGACCCTCAAAAGGTAAGAATTTCCTTTCTGCTTTTTCTGCCTCTTTTGTGTATTTGTTAACATTGGGTTTGACAGCGGAGGGGGGAAAACACGAACATGTGCCACTTGAAACTAGCCCATCACTATTTATGTGAGGTGTAATTTACAGAGGAGGAGGGGAGTGGGCTGTTAAGGGGCTTGCAGGGGGTTACATGGGAAGATAGTATTTGCTCTAGGTATTTTTTGGGGGAAGGGGGGTGCCTGATACACCTTCTGAAATGTTGTAATCCTTCACACAGATGTGTGTAAGGAGGAGAAGTCAGTGGTTTCACATGCTGAGCGCTTGCAGAAGAGACCTGTTTACTCCCAAATTCCATGCTTTGTAAATCCACTAGGCAGGGAATCAGTTATATACATATGGCAAATTCTTCTAGCTTCCTTGTACTTTCTAAAAAAGTATCATCAGAAGGGCTGTTGTATTTTTAATAATCCGACTATGAAACATTGCCACAGCATGTTTTATGTTAACTATCTTGAGAAAAATATAGAGAATTTCTTCACAAGAAGGGGAAGGAGAAGAGGCTCAGAGCAGAGAAGAAAGCAAGCAGTAATCCAGGGATTTTTAATCCTTAAATCCACATGTCCGAAATCTAACGTGCTGATTTTTCAGGAAATCAGTAATGTTGAAAGGATTCTCATTTGCTCAGTGTGTGCTCCATTCTCTTCATGGGGTTATTTCAAAAATTCCAGGGTTCTGCTAAACAGAAAGTTGAAAGCACTGTACGGGGCGGGACTGAAAAATATACAATGTGTATTGTAAAAAGCCCCAAACTTTAGGGAGTCTTTTTGCCATTGGAAAATAGTTCAGAGCAGAAGCACTGCAATTAACAGTCCATCAGCATTTCTGGGATAAATCTTTACTTCCACTGGATTTGTAGCTCAGCCCTGATGTATGCTTGGAGTGGAAGTTGGCATAGAATTTCCTAGCTTTGATCATGAGGCAAAATAAAAAATACTTACATCAGAACATATCAAATGGGTTTTCTCAAGCTATTACTGTAAAGAGGAGAGATGGGGTGTGGGAGTGGATTGGAGTTAGAAGTGATCATTTTAAATTTTCAAACAAATGTAAAATTGTCGAACCGTTTCTTGTAGGAGACAGCCAAATGGACTTTGGCGCTATTGACTAGACAGGGCCAATCATCACTTTTACAAAGCACCTAGGGATGCATTGCATCTCCTTTGTCTTTGCTATTTGTAATGAGGCCATAATTGCATAGCATCTAGGTGTTGAGTCACACACCTAAACCTTCAGAGTCAATATATGTTTAAGTGCAGCAAGATACAGATGTACTAAATGTGCTGTGTTGAGTATACCAACATCTATGACAACATGGCCTTCTTAGCCATTTTCCAGGTATCTGAAAGCTGCACCTAGTTTGCGTCTGAATCTTTCCTGCAGTGTCCAATAGCGCTTAGGGCACGAACAAGGCTCCGCCACCCCTGTATCAGGCTGTTTACCAGAATGGTTACCTTGTTGTGGTTCTATAACTTAAATATATCCCAAGGAAAGGTGCTTGGTGTATTGCTCAGCCCCTAACCAGTGTGCTGCTTTTCATCTGGTCCATGCCTTTTGACCTGTCCAGCTTGGGTAGCCCTACCAGGAGTTAAAATTCCTGCTTGCATAGCTCTCTGGTCACTAGGACACAAAAGCCTTCCCACCACATCAAGGTGCAGTCTCCAGGGAAGGAATTTTCATCTAAACATAGGTAATTTGTTGCTGAATCTATATGTTCCTTATGACAGCTTGTGGTTGGCTTTTCTCTAGTGGGTGGCTAGAAATTGCTTGTTGTTTGAGTTCATCAGCAATAAAAATCCAGCATCTCGTCACATACAGTAACATTTACAGTGGAACTCAGTCTTACTAATATCTGCTGGAAGTGATCTTTCAGTGATATGTACCAAAACCTGTTTTCACAGAGCCATTTCTGATTGGTGCCAATGTTTTCTCCTCTTGCTTTCACTGGTTAGCATGGCACCCAGTTGTAAGGATCAGCTCAGAAGTAATTCCTTATAATTTCCTTCTCTATTTTCAAAGCCAGCGTAGAATTTCACACCTGTAAGTTTCTGGGTACCACTCAGCTGCAGGTAGAGAATATTGCAGCTGTGGGAATGCTAACTGCAGCTGATTATAATAACCTGATGGACAGAGCCCATTTAGACAGTCCTGCCAAACCTGCAGCTGGAGGATGCCCCAGCTCATTGAGGAGTATGTTAGGGACAAGTAGAACTGGTAGTGGGATGTTTACAATTCCCACATCTGTTCTAGCTGGTGGTGTAGGCTGACTGAGAACTCTGCTGAACACTTTGAGCTCCTCCTGGTGAAAAGATACATATGCCAGATTTGGATATGTTTCCTACTCACTCCCTGTCTGCCAGATTCTTAGCTGGTGTCAATCCCCATGGCTCTATTAGCATCAATGAAGCTATACTGATCTAGAGGACCTGACCCAGTGAATGTAACATCTTCCCTAATCTGGAATGGAAGAACTTTTTCAAACATTGATCAGGGAGAAGGTCATACACTGAATCTTGGGCTTTACTGAAAATAGCCCAATTTTATAGGTTTTCGGGGAACCACAGATTTATTAGAACCATCCACAATGATGGACCAGCCTTGGCATTAAAATGCATGGGAGAATTCTCTTTGCCATCACTTTTGTGCATAAGTCTGGTCAGGAATGCTCTTTAAAAAAGAAAAGAAAAGAAAGATCTGGAAGCAGGGAGAAGTCATATATATCAAAAACGAGGGGCTGTCCAAATAGCTCAGTGTAGCAGGATGGCCTCGCTCCTACTGATTGGTATGTATTGATACTGGTACACGTGTGTGTTTCAAAATGAAGAGTCTGACGACCAATTCAATTATCTTTCTGTCTAAAACTAGCTTATGTGTTTTAGCTAAATGAATCCTGTGTTGTTATAATCCGCAGGAATTTTATTTTTTAAATCCCTGGCAAAATAAACAAAACTACACTTAATGTTAAACATCTTACTTAAAATTATCAAGATCAGAAAATGTGTAGATAATGCTGGTACCCTGGGCTAAACTGATCTTTCATGTAACTGCACTGGCTGCACAGCAGGGATGAATTTTCACCATGTGTTCCTTACCTCCCATTGTGATTCGTCTGCCACACATACATTGGCATATTTGACAGAGTACAGAGCCCATGTGATCTGTGAATTAACTGGGGTTTTCCTGTAAGTGTTCACAATAGTGTTTACAAATAGCAGATTTAATTCCTTTCTTTAATGAAAATGTAGAGCCTGAATTTATTTAAAAATATGTAGTGGCATAAGAATTGAATTAAAGAAAATATAAGCGGCAAATTGTGTGTGTTACCTAGCCTCTGGGAGTGGCCAGTATTGCTTTTCTTTAAGAGGAAGGCATAATTCTTGTTACTTTTGTTCCCCTATCTCAAACACACACACCCTTAATGCACCATCCTCAGACATTTCTTCCTGACCCCAGCAGGTGATCAGCTATTGCCACGAAGCATAAAGATTAGTAATTCTTAGGCATGGTCTACACTTAGAAGTTAAATCAACATAGCTATGTTGGTTGAGGGAAGGAGGGTGGTGAAAAAACCACACCCCTGAGCACCTAGCTGTGTTGACCTAATGCCCAATGTACACACAGCTATGTCAATGGAAGAATGCTTTAGTCAGCATAGATACTGCTGCTTGGGGAGGTAGTGTTTCAACAGAACCCCACACACACACTTCTATTGGTGTAGGTTGTGTTTACACTATCTGGTTATGGTATAGAGAGATAGCTGTAATAGTAGAGTCTCCATGGACATACCCTTAGATTTCTGTCCATATTAGTATAGCAGCAGAAGTTTTTTTCTGTTCACATAAGCAGAGAAACTTATGGCTATTGCCTCAGTAACATCGTGTGGTAGTGTGTTTGTACATTTCATTAGACATTGTTTCCTTGGATCACCACAATTTCCTGCCTTTTAACTTACTGGCCTGTCAGGATTCTGCATCATGAATGTATGCATGAAGCTTTGGAAACTGAAGTGATTTTTATGGGCCTTCCCATCACATTGCACAGGTTCTGTTGCACAGAAGCAAGCAGAAAATAATAGAGGTACAGTTGCAGATTGATTTTTGTTTATGTGATTTTTGTTGTATTTTTTTAAAAATAATTGACTGATTTAAAAAATTGAGCAGTTGACAATGTAATTAAAAAATCTTTAAAAACCCTATAGATGTAGGAGTTTTTCTGCTGTGTGATACTTAGGATCTTTTGGGTGGGTCTGCAAACAGTATTACACTTCTTTCTCCCCCATTCCTCACTTCTGTGCATATCCCTGCCTGGCTGCCTGCTGCCTCTTCAGTTTCAGTTGAGAAGCTGCTGCCATTGGTGGTAAAATCTCTTGCAAAGCCCAAGGAAGTGTACAGGTGAGCTGCCCCCAAATTAGCGAGAGGATTTGGTAGTATGCTAGTGAATGAGACAGGAAGTGCAACTCTTGACCAACTCATTATACACAAAGTGGCTGAGTTTGCTGAGAGCTAGACATGTTGCATGCTGTGCTCTTTTGAAATTCTTGCTTCAAGTGACACAGTGGGAGCTAGCGTGGGAATGCTGAACCCTTCTGACACTAGAATGCCAGGAGTAAAGAGTCTAAAAGAAGAGGGGAATAGTGTAATCTTCCAGTTAATTACCTGAAGTGTTACTTGAAACAATAGTATGTACGTTATGAGATGTACCTATGACTGTCAAATTGATGGTGTGCCTTTATATCAATTTCGGATGGTTGTATTTCTTGGTATGTCTACATTGCAATCAAATCATGTGCTAAACAAGCAGTCAAGTTTTTTCCCCACTATAAGTAGGGCTAGTAGAAATATCCCTCTGCTCAAAAAATAAATACATACTTGATTTAGCTATGCCACCATGGTGCTATTTGGGAGCTGTAATTCAAGTGCCTTATGAACCCATTTTCCTCTGTGAGCAGGGTTTCTCAACCAGACTACATGTTCCCATAGGCAGTGAGGCCATGGGATCCCTATGATGCACTGCCTCCCTATCCCAAGAGACAAGACCAAGGTCACTGTAGGAGACGCAATCCAACCAGAGAGGCCAACCAACAGAAGAGAATGGAAACATGAGGCTGTTGAACTACAACTCTCATAAAGCACTCCAGTGGCATTTCTGAATTGAAATCTTGTGCATGTTTTACCAAATTATTTCAATTCTTGATTTTTTTGGCTAAGGAGTCAAACATTTTCCTGGAGGTGGGGTGGGTGGAACATTTTCCAACTCTAATTATAAGCCTGATTTTAAAATAACTGCCCACCTGCTCCAACACCTAAACTATGCCAAGTTTTCAGAATAGAGAGATCAGCCAAAAATCTAGGTAGATTGATCCAGGAATTCTAAATTTGTGGTATTCTGTTGGCACTGATCAGGAGTTGTGTATTTTGGGTTGTGCTAGCTGGTGTATTGAAAATCTCACCATGTATTTTATATCAATAAAACAATCAAACTGTTACATAAGATGTGGTGGCATGATCATTCACAATATAAATGATCAGATTATGAGTGTCTGTCAAAGCTGCTGTGAAAATTTAAATGAAAACAAAATTGACAACAGTGAAAAATTTCAAAAAATGTCACTTTTGTTCCTGCAATTTTCTCAGCAACTTGGGGCAGATAAAAAAACGGTAGCAAAGGGGGAAAGGAAAATGAAGGCATGAAGGTTGGTGCAAGGATCTGAGGGAGAAATGTGGGTTTTTTTGTGCAGATTAAATTGAGAGCTTCAGTTTGTTGGGTTGGCAGTGAGTGAAGAAAGCTTATGTGAGAGTGGGTAAATATACTACTGTGTTAGTATTACAGGCCAGCAGTGTTCTTCTGTGAACCAACCTGTGTAAGCAGTTGTTGATCCTGCTGGAAAACCTTAACTGTGTTCTCAGAGACAGGTAGCTCGTTACAGATGTAAGTTAGGTGGGAGTGACTCTAAACAATGAGTAGATGGGGGGTGGGGCTGAGCAGTCCTAAAGGAAGAACCGTAGGAGCAGTCAGGCCTAGGTAGTAGGTTTGAACTGAACGTTGTTAACAAAGATATTAACAAGATTAATGAGGCCAAACCCCAGACAGTGGAGTGGACCTCTGTTCAATCTACCAGGACTAGATATCTACTAAATTTAGCTCTTTAGGGCTATATGTAACCTGTTTGGTGTAATTCTGCTAGTTTTCATACACTCACTTTCACCAGTACTTGTTTTTGTTCATTTTGTTGTTTTCAGATATGACTTGCTAAAGCTTCATATCTCAGTAACTAATTCGAAATTGCACAGAGTTTCTATAGACCAGGGGTGGGCAAACTTTTTGGCCTGAGGGCCACATCTGGATATGGAAATTATGTGGCGGGCCATGAATGCTTACAAAATTGGTGATTGGGGTTTGGGGGGTGTGGTGAGGTCTCCAGCTGGGGCTGTGTGCCCTGGGGTGGGGCTGGGGATGAAAGGTGGAGGGTACAGGGGGTTGGGGCACGGGAGGGAGTCGGGAGTGCAGGCTCTGGGGAGCGCTTACCTCAAGCAACTCCCAGAAGCAGCGACATGTCCCATCTCCAGCTCCTACACAGAGACGCAGCCAGGCAGTTCTGCGAGCTGCCCTGTCTGCAAGAGCCCCCCCTGCAGTTTTCATTGACCGTGGTTCCTGGAAATGGGAGCTGTGGGGGCGGCACTTGGGGCGGGAGCAGCAGGCGGAGTCCCTTGGCTGCCCCATGCGTAGGAGCCGGACGGGAGACACGCTGTTTCTTCTAGGAGCCATGTGGACCGGGGCAAACCCCTGATCCCGCTTGCCGGCGGGAGCTCAAGGGCCAGATTAAAATTTCTGGAGAGCCGGATGCGGCCCTTTGGCCATAGTTTGCCCACACCTGCTATAGATGGACACATGAACAGACTGTGCTCCATAAAGGTCAAAATATAGCCAAAGGGCATTTTATTTTATGGTTGAAACCAGCTAATGGAGGAGATGATTATAATGATACACTTGGTACTATTAAAGGTAGGTTTCCAGGAAACCTGAAAGATGTCTGCATAACGCTAATGAAAGGTACTTAGTGGAAATAAAAGATTAGGTCACCTTTCATAAGAGTAGAAAAAAACAGGGGGGAAAAAGATTGGAAGTGACTGTCAGTTGCTTTTAGTGCTCTGATAGAATACATTTCCAGCCTATCAACTTTACATGCACAAAAATATGGATGTAATAAACAGCATGCACAAAATTTGGGCATTTAGGTTTTGCAACAAGAGTTTGAGAAGTCCTACGCACTGTGGGCCACATTTTGCCTTCAGTCCTGCGCAACTGCAGAGTCTATATATCAGTTGGAATAGCATATAACCTACAACTCAGCACCAAATTTGGACCTATATGTTCAAAAGCAGTTTTTTCTCTCATTCTAATGAGATATACAGTGTATATCACTAAACCCAGTGCCCTGAGATTTTGATCACCCAGAAATCTAGATAAAACTCCTGACTTATATTATTCAGCCTGATATGCTGTAGTTAGTCCTCTTTATGATCTGTACAAAGTGCTTCTAGGGATGACAGCTGTTAACTGACTGAAAAATGTAGTGAACCAGTGTGGGAGCGGAAGAGGATGGCAATTTTCCCACAGAGAATGTGACAGCCTCTTTCTTGCTGTGCAGGTGAGGGTCCTGGAGCAGTAGAGAGCACTGGCCTTTGTATGCATTCTTGATCTGTTCAGTTAAAAGGTGTCATAAACAGATAAGAAAAGTTAATAGCACTAAGTACTTTATATCTCTTTGACTGTAAAGGGTTAACAAGTTCAGTGAGCCTGGCTGTCACCTGACCAGAGGACCAATCAGAGGACAGGATACTTTCAAATCTTGAGGGAGGGAAGTTTTGTGTTGTGCTGTTAAGTGTTTGGTTTTTTTTCACTCTGGGGGCTCAGAGGGAGCAGATGTGCAACCAGGTTTCTCTCCAATCTCTCCAATACAGGCTCTTATAAGTTCAGACTAGTGAATACTAGGTAGATAAAGCGAGTTAGGCTTATGGTTGTTTTCTTTATTTGCAAATGTGTATTTGGTTGGAAGGAGTTCAAATGTGCATTTGGCTGAAAGGAGTTCAAATTGGTGTTTTGCTGAACAGATTCTAATTTGTACTTGTATACTTAGACTGGGAGGGTGTTCCCAGTGTCTATAGCTGAAAGACCCTGTACCTATTCCATTTTAAATTTACAAAGATAATTTTTACTGTTTTTTCCTTCTTTAATTAAAAGTTTTTCTTGTTTAAGAACCTGATTGTTTTTTTTATTCTGGTGAGACCCCAGGGGACTGGGTCTGGATCCACCAGGGAATTGGTGGGGAGAAAGGAGTGAAGTGGGAGATAGAGGCTAAATTCTCTCTGTGTTAGGATTACTGTCTCTCTCAGGGAGAATCTAGGAGGGGAAGAGAGAAGGAAGGGGGAAGGTACATTTTCCTCTCTGTTTCAGCATTCAAGGAGTTTGAATCACAGTGATCTTCCAGGGTAACCCAGGGAGGGGAAGGCTGGGAGAGGCAACGGTGAGGGAAAAGGTTTACTTTCCTTGTGTTGAGATCCAGAGGGTCTGGGTTTTGGGGGTCCCCGGGCAAGGTTTTGGGAGGGACCAGAGTGTACTAGGCACTGGAATTCCTGGTTGGTGGCAGCGCTACAGGTTCTAAACTGGGATTGAGCTTAGAGGAATTCATGCTGGTACCCCATCTTTTGGACGCTAAGGTTCAGAGTGGGGAATTATACCATGACAAAAGGACTTGTATATTATCATGTGACTTAGAAGCAGCACACGAAACAGAAAAATTAAGCAAGAACCTTCAGTGTTAAGACAGAAAAAGTTGATGTCTGCTAATATTAAAGAATGGCTGGAATTGAATCTACACCTAATTTACATACTTTCACCATTAGCTCTGACTAACTTGTGCGTACCAGAGCCCCTAGGATTTAGGGCTGTACACGTAGAGCTTAATTTTTTTTAACACTGGGTCCTTCTCTATATAGTATTTTCACTATTTTATTGACTTTATTTCCAGCGTTGTGCATGTGGAAATACTGTGACTGCTTGATGGTGAACTGGCCATTTGTGAGTGGGAATAAACAGTTTGCATACATAACTGCAAAAAATAGTACACATGCATTTTTGTAAAAGAAAATCAACCATCAAATGTTCAATTACTGTTTGCACTGCAAGCAATCTAACCTGTGCACACAGCAATTCCATTGCCTGGATGAGAAGCTAAGCAGAAACCAACCTTAGAGGGAAGTGCTTTTCATTTCCATAGCTTTGGGACATGGAAGGGGCTATTTTCAGTAAGGGGTTAACCAGTTTGGAATGACTGAAGAAATTATAACTGAACTGCTGCACTATCATTTCTAATCATTTCTACCAGGGATCAGTGCACTGCACATGGCTCACCAAGAAAGGAAGTTGGCAAACAAAGGGATTTTTTCTGATCAGGACATCACATCTAGGAGATGCCTTCAGCTATAATACTTAACAGTACTTCATTTGGATCTTTTTAAACTGTGGCTGTCTCTCCACTCTCTCTGTCCTGACTATAGATGTATTTAATAAATCTGCAGTTCAAAAGTTCATACCCTGTAGGGAATCCTCTAGGCATAGAGTCACTTTCCTTCCTAGACTGTTTTATTTTTTTTGTTTTATTTTATTTTATTTTATTCTGAGATGAGCAAAGGAAAAACCCTACGGTGGTTTTAGATGTCATGCATGCCTTAGTTCACATCTAGACTTTAAGTCAGCACTGCTGTAGTATCTCTTGGTCTGCCTGAGTTCTAATGCTAATGTACTAGACTTTCAGTAAACCTAAAACCCACACACAATTTGCCTGTTTTAAGTTTACTGCAAACTTGAAACTGCCCCTCAACTTCAAAGTTCATTTCAGTCTAGTACATTTGTGAATAAAGAAGGTGCCAGACTGACATGATGCCTCTGAACTCTTCAGAAACTATAGGGAAGCACTGAACTTTATGATTTGATCCATGACTGGATACATTTAGAATTTTTTCATGTACACTAGCAGTGTTGAGGATTTTAATATAAATCAAGGTCTCTCACATAACTCCATGTTGACTAAAACTAAAGAAAAGGTTCCCAAAGCCATTGTGATTTAAAACTGCAAATTTAACATGGCTGTGGACACCAAACCCAATGCTTGTATCTAGTGGCCCTGATCGCTTGAAATGCCCACCACAGCATATGATCAGCCCCCTGTGTTCAGTTTATAAACCTGAATTATATATAAAAACAGCCAAGCATGCATGCAAACGGGAGTGCAGGTACCTCTGCATATCTGGTAATATGTTCTATAGGAGAACTTTACATTTCAAATCATATTTAATTCCTATAGGAAAGAAGAAAATAAACCAAGAGCAGGCCTTTGATCATGTTCCTACATTTAAGTGCATCTGTGCAAAAAATGCAAAAATTGAGCTCATTTATTTAATGGCTGCAGTTCTATAGTATGATGTGTGAATGCAAAGCAATCTGTTTTGAAGTCCTCAATTTTCCTATAAATCAAATGAGAAGAAGGATGAGTTTACAGTTAAGGCACTGAATGGGACTGAAGAGAACTGGATTCGTTTTGTGGCTTTGCCAAAGACTTCCTGTGAGACTATGGGCAAGTCCCTAAATCTTTCTGTATCTTAGTTCCATCCTGAAAAATAATATTAACATTCTTCCAGTCTTTGTCCTTTCCATTCAGCTTGTAAGCGTTTCAGGACACAGTAGTCTTGCTGTTGGTTTGTACAGCACCCAGCACAAAGTGTCTCTGATATTAACTGGGGCTTGCAGGCCCTACTTGATGCCGAGCATCATGTATGTGAACTTTTGTTTGGGAAATGCCAATATTTTTTAAATGACCTTTTGGCCTAAAGTTTAACATGCTTCAAAGTCTAAAGCCTATCACTAGCTGTGATGTAAAGTGAGAAGCAACTAACCACTGAGAAAACATAAGAATGATCATACCGGGTCAGACCACAGGTCCATCTAGCCCAGTATCCTGTCTTCCAACAGTGGTCAATGCCAGGTGCCCCAGAGGGAATGAACAGAACAAGTAATCATCAAGCGATCCATTCATAAAACAATTTAGTGTAGTGTAAATCGCATCTAAACCCAAAGTTAATATAAAAATCTCTTTCCAGGTCTGATTCTCTGCGAATAACACATTTGTTAGCTGAATATATATGTGTCAGTGAGAGTGCCTCACATTTGATTTGTATTTCACGGTCCATGTAAATCTGAAAAGGCTGCCAAATATGCCTCTCTCAGTCCCATGATGCATGCTTTCATCCTAGCCATTCTGGAAAATTGAGCAAAATGTTTTTACCCTGTGTTTTTATTTTCATGTAAATACATTTGTGTGGCACATACAGAGGGTGCCAGCATAGAGCTAGTGTTTGGATTCTTTGGCAGGATCAGGTAATTTAAAAGGATGGATCCTAAAAACTAATTAGGATCTATGAGGAATTAAAGGGAATTTAGAAGAACAATTACTCAGATTTTAAGTTGCTGTAAGTAAGTGTGGTCTCAGCATCATTAAAAGATAAGCTTTCACCTGCTTCTCAATTACAAAGATGTTTGTTGGAATGAAGGAGAAAATGGAGCTGTTTACAGAATGCAAATACAACTGGGGGTGTTCCAAATATTTCCACAGAGAATAAGGCCAACAGGGACCATTAGATCATCCAGTCTCCCCTCTTGTACTGCACAGACCCTTAAATTTCACCCAGTTGCCCCTATGTTGAGGCCAGTAATGTGTGTTTAACTGAAGCATAACGTCCAGAAAGACACCCAGTCTTAATCTGAAGGCATGAATACATGGAGAATCCATGACTTTCCTTAGAAGTTTGTTCAAATGGTTAATTACCTTAACTGTTAAAAACGTGTGCCTTATTTCCAGTTTGAATTTCTGTATGTTAAAAAGTCTTAGCTATTATTATCTATCAGCTCTGTGTTCTTGAGGAACCAGGATGCAGTATCCAGCCTGTCTGACTCTTGAAAGACCTTCCCTGCCCCATCCCCAGCCTCTTTGAACCAAAGCCGATCAGAAGAAAGACTTACAAAAATCAGTCAAAAGGCAGTAGGAGACACACCTAAACCGCTCCAGAAAATGATGATAGGAATAAGGACACTCCCTTAGCCTCATCTGCATCAAAGACGGGACAGGAAGGCATCTCCATTAGCATACAGAATGGAGAACAGAGATTCCAAGGCAAGAACCGCTCAGAACTCTGGAACCAGAAAAGCAGGAAAGCACTGCATGATGGGGGATCTCTGCTCCAGATGTTAATGAACCCACACCTGCACACACCGAGCTTAGGGTAGTTATCAGACCAATTCTAGTAATAAACACTTTATTGGTATCCAAAATACTGAAGCTGCCTAATTTCATTGTGAGCTCTTTTGAAGGAACACCACCCATAGCCAGGAATTATCAGTTTTTATTGTCTAGCCTGAACAAAACAACATTGGAATACTCCTGTGAGCCATCAGTTTACCCATAAACAAATCTTGTGTTCTCCCTTGAACCATTGCTTTTTCCCTACAACCCCCCACCTATTCATATTCAAGTAAGTGCTCTGATACTTGGATCCAAAATCTGCATCAGTTCCATTGCAACTTCATCTTCTCCTGACTGTCTCTAGCACTCTAGACCCTCAGCTACCACCACCACCTGGGACCTCTGATTGATTCAAACTTCACAGAGTGGTGAGACTCTAACTCTCTCTCTCTCTCTAGGTATAGGCTTATGATCTTGACTTGTGTGATCAGTTATAATTTTCTAAACCTGACTTTTGTAATCAAATTCAAATTAGATTAAATATTATAACTGTTTTGTTTGTTTGGCTCCCCTTGTATGGTTATTACCTGGCAATAAATAACTTTCATGGTTAAGCTGGTTGCTTCTCTCTCTCTCTCTCTCTCTGTCCAGCACACTCCTTGTACCTAAGCTAAAGATCCCTGCAGCACCCAAAAATCCTGTGAGGTTTGCTTATCAAGTGGGATACTACCAGAGCAATTGTAACGTGGAAGTGGGGATAGGGACGTGCTAAACCTGGGGCATATGAGGGTGGCAGCTTGGAGGGTCATATGACGGTCAGCTTGGGAGTACTGATTAACTCTCAGACGCGTCCTGTTAACATGTGCATGTGTTTGTCTGATTCTGGGGCTGGAAGAACCCAGCCCTAGAGAACCTAGGTCCTGCAGGATAGCTCCATTGTGAGGGGACTTGTGGAAGGAAGAAGTAGCTTTCCATATGAGAACACAAATGACACAAGTAGTACACTGATAGGCTTACAGACCCCACCCCCCAAGAAGAGTAACCCTAATATATGAGCCTACCCCAAAGTAACAGGCAAATCTGGTAACACTATGAACCATATAATGGTGTGTAGATTACTGTGGGGATTGTCACATCAGAAGTGGAGAGGTATCTGTACACAATTTTGACTGCACTATTGGCCAAAGCACTGCAGTGAGGAGACTTGTATAAATAAGCACTTAGTTTGGTTGCACATGGATATTGAAGACACAAGTATTTATGAACAAACATGCGCATAAGGAAATTGAACTGCAGTATTTTCAGGGGTACTGGGTGCTTAGGCTGAATGTCAACATGAATTGGTTCCTTTGCTTTTGCAATGCTCTAGTTCAGGGGTCGGCAACTTTTCAGAAGTGGTGTGCTGAGTCTTCATTTATTCACTCCAATTTAAGGTTTCGTGTGCTAGTAATATATGTTAATGTTTTTAGAAGGTCTCTTTCTATAAGTCTATAATATATAACTAAACTATTGTTGTATGCAAAGTAAATAAGGCTTTTAAAATGTTTAAGAAGCTTCATTTAAAATTAAATTAAAATGCAGAACCCCCCGAACCGGTGGCCAGGACCCAGGCAGTGTGAATGCCACTGAAAATTAGCTCACATGCCACCTTCGGCATGCGTGCCATAGGTTGCTTACCCCTGCTCTAGTTCATTGTCCCTCCCTCAACATGGACAAAAATGCAACATTTGACAATCCAACCCAGAAAATCTCCTTGCTTTGTAACTGAAGCACATGCAGTTTTGCCAACTCGAGGTTGTCTCTTAAGCCTCACAAGATTTTATTTTTTTCTTTAAGCCCCAGCTCTGGAGTCATGCAAATACAGGAAAATCTCAGCTTTCATTTACATAATAATTAATTATCCAGCCCTTGTGTTTGTGGAGAACATTTTCAAAACATGAACCCTAAAGATTCAAAACCTAGTAGGAATAATAACAGAAATAATTACAGGAATCCACATTTGGTACAGTTTAAAGATCTCATATTTCAGGAAGGCCTGACTCTCAATCTTTGAATGCTAGAGGACAGCAGCACTGCTTATGCAGCTCTCTGCCATGATTTTCTTTCTGACGGTTCTATTTATTCTAATAATCTTACACGGCTATGTCCCAGCGAGAGAAGACAGGTTAATTTACTAATTTAAGGTATTTTGCTCCCCTAGGTGGCAATAACCTACTTAGTTTCAACTCATCTAAGCGGATTTGCACTCCTGCAGCTTCCCCCTCATCTTTCTGTTGGGGTGTGGAGAAGATGTCATCTCCTCTATGTGACAGAATATTTATCCTCAATGTCCTGCATATCCACCAGAAGTCAAGTGCTTCCACTTAGCAGTTACTTGCTTGTTCATTCACCTCCCTGAAGCTTTTATCAGCGTATATCTGGGTAGAGCTGCTCCACCAGACACTTTGTCCTAGAACTCCCCCCAAAGTGGACCCGCTCTGTAACACAGAATGGGAAAGCCACGTAAGTAGTAACCGTGGGCACAGGGGCTTTTCTGGAGCAAAGTAGACTTGTCCCCGAGCAGTTCTGCATCACTTCCATGGCTATGAAAGAGGATATGCATTTTAGAACAGGCCTCAGAACTGTTTTAGCCTGCACTGGGGATCACACCAGCCCTATGAGCCCCTGAAATGGGGAGCCAGAGACTCCTTGCCTTGTAATTTGAAAAAAAAATGTCTCTTTATTTAGTTAGAGAAGCCACTGTAGCATGGTCAGCTGCTTCCCCCACAGTCCTCCTTCCTTTACCCACCCTGGGTTTTGGAAGTTTGCAGAGCCCCAAAGAAGGGGACTCAGGGGAAAACTGTAAGGAACCAATAGAACCTGCAGTGGTGGAACAATGACAATCAGTGGGACACAGTAATACCAGGATACAAAATATACAGGAATGACAGAGTGGGCTGTGCAGGTGGTGGAGCGTCACTATATGTGAAAGGAAGCATAGAGTCCAGTATAGTACAAATCTTAAATGAATCAAACTGTACCATAGAATCTCTATGGATAGAAATTCCATTCTTAAATAATAAGAGTGTAGCAGTAGAAATATACTATCAACCCCCCTGATCTGGATGATGGTGATGATGATGATGATGAAATGCCCAGGGAGATTAGAGAGGGTATCAAAATAGAAAGCTCAGTAATAATGGGGGATTTCAGCTTATTCTCATATTGACTGGGTACATGTCAGCTCAGGATGGGATGCAGGGAGAACATTTCTAGACACCGTCAATGTTTCGTGGAGCAGCTAGTCTTGGAATCCACCACAGGAGAGGAATTTCTTGAGTTAGTCCTAAGTGGTGCACAGGATTTGGTTCAAGAGATGAATATAACTGAACTGCTTGGTAATAGTGACCATAATGTAATTAGATTGAATATCCTTGGAGTGGAAGAAGGGGATGCCAAAGAAGACTAGTAGAATATCATTTAAATTCAAAATGGGGAATTACACAAAAATGACGAAGCTAATTAAATAGAAATTAAAAGGAACAATCACAAGAGTGAAATGCCTGCAATTTGCATGGAAACTTTAAAAAAAACACCATAAGAGATGCTCAAATTAAATATATATCCCAAATACAAACAATATTAAGAGGACCAAAAACATGCCACCATGACTAAACAACAGACCTAAAAGAGTCAGTCAGAGGCAAAAAGGCATCCTTTAAAAATTGGAAATCAAATCCTACTGAGAAAAATAGAAAGGTGCATAAACTCTGGCAAGTCAGGTGTAAAAGTATAAGTAGACAGGCCAAAAAAAGAATTTGAAGAGCAAGTAGCAAAAGACACAAACACTAATAGAAGAAAAAAAAAGTACATGAGAAGTAAAAAGCCTACCAAATAATCAGTTGGGCCACTGAATGACTGAGGTGCTAAAGGAGCACTCAAGGAAGACAAGGCTGTTGTGGAGAAGGAAAATGAATTCCTTGTATCTGTCTTCACTGCAGAGGATGTGAAGAGGATCCCCACACCTGAGTCATTCTTTTTAGGTGACAGATCTGAAGAATTGTCCCAGATTGAGGTGTCACTAGAGGAGTTTTTGGAACAAATTGATAAACTAAACAGTAATAAGTCACCAGGACCAGATGGTATTCACCCAACAGTTCTGAAGAAACTCAGCTATGAAATTGCAGAACTACTAACAGTGATATGTAACCTATCACATAAATCAGCTTCTGTTACAAATGACTGGAGGATAGCTAATGTAACGCCAATTTTTAAAAAATGCTCCAGAAGTGTTCCTGGAAATTACATGTGATATGCCTAACTTTAATACCAAGCAAATTGATTGAAACTATAGTAAATAATAGAATAAGCAGACACATAGAGGAACACAATGTTTTGGGGAAGAGTCAACATGGATTTTGTAATGGGAAATCATGCCTCACCAGTCTACTATAATGTTTTGATGGGGTCAACAAGAATGTGGACAAGGGTGATCCAGTGGATATAATGTACTTGGACTTTTAGAAAGTCTTTAACAAGATCCCTCACCGAAGGCTCTTAAGCAAAGTAAGCAGTCATGGGATAAGAGGGAAGGTCCTCCCAGGGATCCATAATTGATTCGGAGAGGAAACAAAAGGTTGGAATAAATGGTCAGTTTTCAGAATGGTGAGAGGTAAATAACAGGTTTCCCCAAGAATCTGTACTGGGGCCATTATAAACCAGTAAATAATCTGGAAAAATGAGAACAGTGAGGTTGCAAAGTTTGCAGATGATACAAAATTACTCAAGATTGTTAAACTGAAGACAGCCTGTGAGGAATAACAAAGGGATCTCACAAAACTGAGTGACGGGGCAACAAAATGACAGATGAAATTCAGAGCTGATAAATGCAAAGTAATGCATATTGAAAAACATAATCCCAACTATTCATACAAAATGATGGGGTCTAAATTAGCTGTTACCACTCAAAAAAGATCTTGGAGTCATTGTAAATAGTTTTCTGAAAACATCCTCTCAATATGCAGCGGCAGTCAAAAATACTGTCAATGTTAGGAACTGTTAGGAAAGGGATAGATACTAAGACAGAAAATATCATAATGCCACTATATAAAGCCATGGTACGCCCACACCTTGAATACTGTGTACAGTTCTGGTTGACTTGTCTGTCTGTCTGTCTCTCTCTCTCTATATATATATAAGAATTGGAAAATGTACAAAGAAGGGCAATAAAAATAATTAGGGGTATGGAACAGCTTCCATATGAAGAAACATTAAAAAGACTGGGACCATTCAGCTTGGAAATGAGACAACAAAGGGGAGATATGATAGAGATATATACAATCATGACTGGTGTGGAGAAAATGAATAGGTAAATGATATTTACCCTTCACATAACACAAGAACCAGGGGTCAACCAATGAAATTAACTGCAGCAGGTTTAAAACAAACAAAAGGAAGTATTACACACAATGCACAGTCAACCCATGGAACTCACTGCTGGGCATGTTGTGATAGCCAAAATTATAACTGGGTTCAAAAAAGAATTAGATAAGTTCATGGAAGATAGGCCAATCAATAGCTATCAGTCAGGATGGGCAGGGATGCAAAACCATGTTCTGGGTGTCTAAACCTTTGAATGCCTGTAATTAGGACTGGATAACAAGACAGATCACTTGCAAATTGTCCTGTTCTGTTCATTCTCTTTGAAACATCTGGCACTGGCCTCTGTAGAGAGACAGGATACTGAACTAGATGGACCATTGCTCTGACCCAGTATTGCCGTTCTTATGTTCTTAACCTTATTTAGCAGAAGATTAGAATTAATATTGCACCTTGCTAGGAATTTTATCATTGTCTCCTTGAGTCACAATAAGACTATCCAAGGAATGGTTCTCTGAGTGGATTGGAAGTGGGATATAAAGCAGCTCAGCCTAAGTCATTGTTCCTTCAAGTATGTGGTTGAACCATTGGCTGGACATTGAGGGAGGACCTTGTACAGCCAGCTGCTGAGAGTGCTGTCCTAGTTCTGTGGCTGGAACTGTAGATGTCTGGTGCCTGAGCTGCCCATCTAACAGCCTTCACAAGCATTATTGTGCAAGAATAGCAGTCCCAATCCGACTCACAGGTTTAGTATTTTTAACTATTAGGGCTGGTCAAAGAGTAAGAATTTTCTGGAAAAAATCAACACACATGGGAAATTCTGAAAGTAAAAAAATCATGAAATTTGATTTTTCATTAAAAGTGCATTTTGTGTAAAATCAAAAAATAGAGATTTGGTTTCTTTCCTCCATTCCTTTCCCATTTTTCTTACCCTTGTGTTTTCCTTGGAAAAAAGAGAGATGAAAGATAAAGAAAGACCCACCAAAATGTCTCATTTCAAATAGAATCCAAATATGGTGATGAAAAAATGCAAATGATAGAAGCCTTTTCCTTAAAAGTTCCTATGTTGTTCAAAAAGACATTCTTCATCCATAAAGACTGACACAGAACTTTGACCAGCCCTGTTGAACATACTGATATGGTAAATAACATTGTGTTCTGTAGGATTATCAGCAAGCCTATTCGGTGATCCAAAATCCCATGAGACCTAAACACAGCTGGCTGGGAGATGAATATAGTTCCATCTTTAAACATAATTTTTCGGCAGCTGCAGGCATAAATCAGATCCCCGGTTGTTTTAACAGAGTTTCTGCGTCTGCAATGTACATATGCTGTACAGAGTCATTTCAATGACTGTAGGGACCAGCTCTCAACAGAGTTCCATATCTGCTGTGACTCTCATTTTCTATAGGAGGTTTATGGGTAATAGTGTCTTCTCTTCTGGAAAACAACCACAAAACATAGTATTTTAAATTAATTACTGAAAATATTGTAGCAGTTCTATTGTCAGATGCAGTGTTTTGGATCTTTGCTGCAGAGTACTGGAAGGGAGCCAACCTGGCAAGTAATTAATATATAATTGAAAGCCAAGCACAGAATCAAAGCCATCAAATCCAATCAGAGTAAATATTTAGGACCAGGTTACCTGTTGAGGGATTAATGGGTAAAAATTCTACCTTTCCTTTGATGAGTGGCTTATATTGCAGTCTGCCCCAGGGAGCGGGGGTGAGTTGGTGACTGGCAGTAGCCTATGACTGAGGTGAGGTGGGGCTACGGGGTTGGGTTCCCTGGGGAGGGGAGACCCTGAGACTGAGGGGTGTACTGCCAGGGTGCTGCATCCCAGATAACGGGGCACTGGAGTCCTGGGAGGGATGTGGGGGGCCAAGTGACAGAGGGACACCAGCCTGCAGAGGGTGCTCCAGAGGCTGGAAATGCCAGTTCCTGGAAGAGACCAGCAGGAGGCGCAGTAGGGGAAAGTCCACACCCTTACAGCGTGTCTAGCTTATGCAGTGTCTAACCATCCATCTAGTACATAGGGACCCTGGTAGCACATCAGAACCTTCCTGTGCCTCTTGGAGTTTGTCCACAAGCCATTTTTTTTTATCATCCCTTTCCCAGAAGTCAGTCGCTTTTTAACTCTAACTCTTTGATCTGGTAACTCCCAGCTTAGGCAGCATGAAACTTGCAACTTGTTGGAGACAGGAGATAGGATCCTCAAAGTAAATAGTTTTACCCCCATTGTCTTTCAAGCATGCAGCATGATGTCCTTATCAGTAACCATTATGTTGCTTTCCTGATCATTCCACTAACCTCAGCATACACTATATCATCTATCTCAATAACTAGCTTACAGTACTGCATATCAGCAATCACAGATTGTTTCATAGCTCCTGTATGACCATCACAATATAGAAAAAGATTTAATATTGCCCAGGATGTATGGACACAAGTTCCCCCACATCCTTTGTCCAGCTACAGTGTATTACCATAGTTGAGTTCTCACCAGTAAAAATGGGCCACCTTTGCTTTAGGCTGTAACATTCCTGTACTTACTATGGGGTATACACAGAATACTGTGGTGAGATTAGTTCTCAAAAGCAATTGGCAAGGATTTTTTTTGGCAAGACTATGTATGTGCCATACACCTGAGCCATCTAGTTACATACTTAGTACAAGTACGTAAAATGTGCTTAATTCAATTAACTTAAAGTCATAAATTATAGATTATCATTTACTGAACTAGCCATGCTAATCGGTCTGTAAATCATCACTGTTTAAGATCTGAAGATCTTAAAGAATTATGGACATTAATTAATTGAATGTCTGCACTGCTGGGTGACCCTGCCAGCAGGTAGGGGATCTTGGGGGACAACTACTGCACTGGTGGGGTGCAAAATAAACTTTATTAAGAAAATGCAAAAACGGAAAATTCAATAGTGAGGGGTATGGGGTTTGTAAAGGTAGACAATTGGGGAGGGGTTTCTTTTAGTAAATAGTATAGGGAGTTTCAATAGTGGGGTACAATACAGTGGGGTACAATACAGTTGGTAACCAATTAACACTGAAGTATAAATGTAACAGTTAGCTAACAATTTCTATGTAAAGGGTGTGTCACAGCAGCATATAACCAACTAACAGTTATGGGTAAAATGTGTTAAATAACCAACAACTTTAGGTAAAAATGTGTCACAGTGGTGTAAATGTAAAATGTGAGGTGTGTCAGAGAGAAAAAGGATAACCAATGGGGTTTTATGCTAGACTTCAGTAATACAATTGAGGTTTGGCAGCAGTAGGAGCGGGGTGAACACATAGGGGAAAGGATTAAAAGAGAGAGAGAGAGAGAAGGCAGTGGTAAAGGAATGAGGTTGGAGGATGGGGGAAGAGGAGCACATGGTGGAGCACAGACCAAAGGCAGAGGCGCTGCGGAGGGAGATTTAAACTCAGGGAGACACAGAGAGCAGACAGGCTGCAAGTTTAAACAGCAGAGAGACTGCAACGAGTGACTGGGGAGCTCGGGGGGAGACACGGGCAAGCTTGGGGGGGAGTTAGGGCAGCGGGAAGACAGACTTAACCACAATTATACAGAACACAGCAAAATCTTATTTATGATCTAACTTAACCAAGACTACACAAATTAGCAAGTAACAGAACACAATGCAACAATTCGTTTTTAAACCTAACTTACAGAGCACAATACAAACAATTCTTTAAACCTAACTTAACCGCAGCTATGCAAAATGAAATTACAACTTATCTAGACTAAGAACCTGATTCTAACAGGTGCACCTTACACTTATGCCGATTCTTTGATCGGGAGGGGGAGCAGTTCCAGAGGGCAGAGTGGTGTGTGCCCAGGGTACAACCCCTGGGGTGGGGGTGGCTGCAGCAGTGGGGCGGCTGCAAGCCGGCGGACCAGGATATAGTCCAGGAAGGCACAGCTTAGCAGTGGCATAGGCTTATTTTTAGCAGCAAAGGTGCAATCCCAAGGACAGCAGCAAGCACAGAGGCAGGAACAGCAGTAGCATCGGAGGATGGAGAGAGGACTCGATTCGCTTACCATATTCAGGAGATCTCCAGGCACAAATTCGTTGTTCGTGGGAGGGGAATTTAAAAACGAGAGTATGCTAAAAAACAAACGAGAGCAGGGAGAGGGTCCCCCAAAGACCCCTAGCTGATCAGACCAGGTGGCAAAGCAAAGACCTTCTCTGAGGTCTGAAAATGTCCGGCTTTAAAGGCAAACTCAGGCAGTTTCCCACCAGTACTTTTGATTGGCTCCTCTTGATACAGGGGAAGAGAGAAGGCAGGGAAAGGCTGCAGGTAAGCATAGGCATGCCTGGGCATGTTCTGAGCCACAGGTATGACTCATATGCTTAATTAGTTGGCCACTTCAGGTCTTGCATTTCTGGGCAGCGCCCCCCACACCGAGCCCGGGTCTGAACAAAGGAGCCAAACAAAGAAGCAAGAAGCCCCCTCCCTAGGCAGAGCAATGGCTCCAGTTAGTCTGTACAAGCCATTCCTATGAATAGGGCTGTGATTTTAGTTAGCACAATGGCCGGGAGGGGCGGCCACAAAGGACAAACAGAAAGGAGAGGGGAAAAAGGAATGCAGCAGGGGACAGCTGTAACAGACACTAGGTATTGCTGTATATGCTTTATGAAAGGGTAAATGTGAGAGGTTATGATGTTTGTTCCAATTCATAAGTCACAATAATAACAAAAATTGGAGTGAAGTAGTATTGAAGAAAATCCTTACATGCCTATTTGAAAGGCCACTGTAAAACCTGGCTGGGATGGAGACATCCTGGCTGGTCAGTGAAGTGTGGAATCTAAGTTAAGTCACTAAAGCCTTGGGAAAACAGCTATTTAATCTTCCCCTTTGCATTCTCAGTTGGCCAGGTCATAGAAGAAGCAGCAAGTCCATAACTTACTGGGTATGTAATAACTGGGACAAAACTGTTACAAAGTGGGAGTGGCTGTCCTAGTTCAAGAGCAGCATACAACACTTGTTGAGGGAGAGAGACTTGCATCTCATTAAGTGCAGCTGCAGGAGCAGTCCGATAAAAGAGTGCCAGAACAAAGACTGCTTTTTTAGACACATGAGATTTCTCTTCTTTCCCCCACCCCCACTAACATAGTTAAGAATGCCTTATCTAGATTTACATTTCTCTCAAGGTTGACTGGATATGGTAATCTTGGTTTTAATAAAACTTGTTTGTTAACATTGCTGTTATGTGGGTAATTTCATGTAGACATCCCCAGAGAAAGATGTGATAGAGTTTACTGTAAGAGAGGTGCTGAAGGGTGAAAAGTTTCTGGAAACTATGTTCTCCTCCCCCAGTCTTGGTTGAAGGGACTTGGACAGAGGACATTGTGTTGCCATCAAGCTGTAGTGGGCCAACAGAAAGGGAGAAGCTGAAAGACCAAGCTGGGATCAAGAGTTAGTGAGGTTATTGATCAGAGTAAGTGTAGGAACTGGGTGGTTACTTGACTTATCTAAGGTCACAGCTGGGAACAAAAGTGCAGAGTTCTGGCACCTACTCCTTTCTAAATGTATTAAGCAAAAGAGACAATCTTTCAAGAATCACAGCTGATAATTCAAGCAGTGTGATCTGCATGACACAGAACTAGAAACATGTTGCCATATGTTAGAGTGGGGGAAATTGGACAAGACACTGAACCAGCCTCTAGGTTAACAAGCAGTGGGGATGGGAGAGGAGTTTTGAAACCCATTCCTTTGCAGATCTGAGCGCTACTAGTATTGCAGGGAAAATGTAAAGCCGCCTTGGAACAAGGCACATCTGAACTTTGCATTGATCTGGTTTGATCCAGTTATGAGTACAATCTCCAGCAAGGTGTATGAATCTCAATCTTGCATTACTTCTCCACCCAAATGTAAGTCAGTGGGAGCTCCAGGTGAACAAACATTCAAGATCAGGCCATTTCATGCAATAAGGCTTCCATTCAGCAGAACACTTGCTTTACATTAAGCATGTGCTTATGTGTTTCCATTGTACTCAAAGGACTCTTTCCATGTGCTTCAGTGAGCTTTGGATAAGCCCTAACATAGAATATCAGAGTTGGAAGGGACCTCAGGAGGTCATCTAGTCCAACACCCTGCTCAAAGCAGGACCAATCCCCAGACAGATTTTTACCCCAGTTCCCTAAATGGCCCCCTCAAGATTGAACTCACAACCCTGGCTTTAGCAGGCCAGTGCTAAAGGTATTAACTCAATAGAGGTGGAAAGCGATCCCTGTATTGTGTATTTTCTTTGTCTTTTCCTTGCCCTTCATATTTAGTTCTACTTAGAAGAGCCTTATGTTATGTGTGAAGGAGAGAAATTCTGTAATCTATAAGGCTATGTCTGCACTGCACACCATACAGCTGTGCCATCGTAATGTGCAGTGTAGCCATTCTTTGTCAGCAGGAGAGAGCTCTTCCGCCAACAAAAATAAAACCACGACCCAACAAAGGATGATAGCTTTGTTGTGGGGAGAGCATCTCCCGCCAACAAAACACTGCCCACACTGGCACTTTTCGTCGGTAAGACTTTTGTCAGTCAGGAGGAGGGTGTGGGTTTTTTACACCCTTCATCGACAAAAGTTTTACAGACAAAAGTGCAGCACAGACACAGCCTTAGTGAATGGAAAAGCAGCTACAAGTGCAGATTGAACTATTCTATCTGAGCTTCCTTATGCATCCTCATTGGAACCCTTTCCCATTAATTCTTTGTATCAGAGTAGTCACTAGGGGCCCCAGTCAAGGATCAAGGCTTCATCATACTTTGCAAAGTTCGCACATAATAGATTGGCAGGTCTTCAGGACAGACTATCTGTTACATGATGAGATCCAACAAATGGTTGTAGGGAGCAGTGGGAAACTCTTGCTAGTGTAATAAGCAGTTGTCTTCTGCTGTAGCTCACTCCATTTTTCATGGCTTCATGATTAACTGCAGCAATTAGAAATGGAAAAGAGCCATTAAAACAGGTCACCTAGTCAATCCCCAGCCCAGTGCTGCATTATTCCCTACAGCTTAAACGCTTCAGCTACGGGTCATTGGTAGTCTGTGGAGCATGGGCTAGTCACATGGTGCTGGTGCCCCTTATGTTTATCAGTTACATTGACTTAAAAGGCGTCTAAATAGACGTTAATTGCTGTTGTTGCTGCTGGGCTATTTCCTCACCTTGGGGAGAGGAGGTGGTCAGGGCAAGCAGTTGTCCATAGTATGAATCTCTGCCCTTCCACAGAACGTGACTGTTTTATGCAGTCCCACTTGAAATGACTCAAGCAATAAGGCTTCCCTTAGGAGTTAGTTCAGCTCTCTAGTCTCCCTCCCTTGGAAATGGCTCCTGATAAAATATTCCCTTGCTTGGTTACATAACCACATTTCTACAGTCTAGTTATGCAACCCTAAACCCTATGTTTTTGTTTTTCTTTTTTTGTTTTTTTTTCCAGGCTATTTAAGGGACAGTCAGTGTCTTAGATGCTGCCTGCCTGGACTGGCAACCCAAATTAGTTTTTCCTAGGGTTTCCATGAAGACCTACAGCTCAGTTCCCTCTTCCCAAAGAGCCTCTTCCCTCCCCTAAAAGCAGAGTGGAGTTAAGAAGCCACCCTTACATTGCGCTTGCTAAGGCAGTCAGGCTGCTGAGAGAATCTCCCCTTCTTTGAATGTGCTGCAGCCTCTGTACTTTAGGAATCCAGAGTGAGACCAGGGATATAAAGTTTAAACTACAACTCTCTTTATTAGTTAAATGACAGGATGGCTCCTGCAGACTGTGAGTATGCAGACCCTTAGTGCCTGCATCAGGTGGGAGACCCCCTCACTAGGGAGCCATTCATCTGGTTTTAACTGGACAGTTCTGCTTTTGTAATGTTTGTCCACTATCCAAGACTGAGAAAAAACTGGATATGGTTTTGTCCAGTATCAAACATGGGGATGCCATAATGGAGAGCTCACTGCTCCCCCCTACCAGTGTGACCTCACACACACCATGTATGCAAGCTCATACAGGCAGGGGCAGGGCAGCACTCTCTTCAAAATGGTGCTCCTCCCATGCAGTACAACTTCACACTTCACATGCCAGTGGCAGTGAGGTCACACCATTCCCAGAAGTACCAGCATGTCCAGTATTCCAGGAACATGCCAGTGGCCACCCTAGCGTCACTCTGCAACTCCCCGTAGGGATGCCACATGACTCATTTTAAAGAAATTGTACCACAGTATCCTGCACCTACCATAACAAGTCAGCGAGAATCAGTTAGGGGCTCCCTGCAGGGTTCCAAAACCTGCTAAGAGAGTGGGACGACACAAGAGCCCTGCCACCACACGCCATTTCTTACTCGTGTAACCCTTCTGCCCCTCTGAGTTGGCAGCAACAAGGGCCGGGTTCAGTATCCAGGGGTTCCGTTTCAGTAACATAACTGGGTGGTTCAGTAACATAACCACCCAGTGCATAACTGGCTCGAGCCCCCACCCAGTGACCTGGGACACTCACATACCACACCCCCTTGGGCGCCTCTAGGAGGCAATACTTCCCCTCTCGCAAGCACGGAGTCTGAGTGTAGCAAAATCTTTTTAATAAAGGAAGGAATCAATGTGGCATCCCATTGGAGAAACACCACAAACAGGGTTATAACACAAACCATAAACAAAAACCCACCTCCAAGTACGTTTGGCACTGTCCTTTTTCCCCTTAGGGTTTTAAGTCCAATCACCCCGAAGTCCAACAACCCAAAAGTCTCTGGTCAATGCCACCCCAGAGTTCAAGAGTTTATCTGTAGAAGTCCCTCTCCCCAGCCTAGGTAGAAAGGGGCACCTTACGTGGTCCAGGGCCAACGGCCCTGCCTCTCTGTGGGTTCTGCTTCCGCCTTCTCCACGAACTGCTCCGCTTTACCAGTCGCTCCACTCTGCTCCTCCAGCCGTCCTCAGAAACTGCTCCGCTCCACCAGCTGCTCTGCTCCATGAGCTGCTCTAGTTCTCCCTGCAAACTGCTCAGCTCCGTTCGCTCTGTGGGCCGCTCCACCTGTCCCACAGCTACTCCGCTCTGCCAGCCGCTCCGCTGCCACCAGCTGTCCCGTGATCCGCTCCAGCCGTCCCCACAACTGCTCCACTCCGCCAGCTGCTCGGTTCCACAGTATAGCTTCAGGCTCCCCTACTAGTTAGCACAGTACTCAGTGCTCTCAGCTCAGTAATTTCAGCTCTTTAGTGATTTCAACTCTCAGTGATCTCAGCTCTTAGTAGGGGAGCCCCAGTGCTAATGCACCATTAGCCCAAAGTGAGTTCAGCTCAGTAACCTGTATTTAGATTCTTGAGGGAATAAAGAAAATCAACTCCGGCATTCTACAGTGGAGAGGGTGGAAATGGTGCTTCTAGCTCCACAAGGAGACTGCACCACCAGGCACAGATACCTATCCCCAGCCTCTCTCAATTCACTGGATTTTGGAACCCATGTCCCTTGTCTAGCAAGTACCACCCAACTGAGGGTGAGTCATTTGTCACCAAGCAGTCCCACAGCTCGGCAGTCTGGGATAGGGTAGGCGTGCCTATGCAAATACATTCTCTGAAATTCTTTCCACCAGATGTCAGGGTAGAGCTTATCCTGACTCTTCTTACACTCGCTTGTTTTGTCCTTTTACTGGGCGAACACCATTGCCCTTGTGTGCCCTGCACTCGCTGCATGGCAGTGCGTGTATTTAAACTATTCTGGTTCTCAGGTCCCTGATCTGAAACGTTGCTCACACAGCTGGACATAAGAGCATCTGCAGCCTCACTCCCTCCCCCTTGCCCCAAGCCGTTAATGGAACAGACACTAACACTTGTTGAGGGAGGGATGCTTCCCAACTGCTGGAGCCTGGATAATACTTGAGTCATTAATGTCACATATTTCCCTGTAACACTAAAAACAACCCAAGGAGATTGCAGAGACAGATCTTGCTGCTGCCTGAGGCAAAAAGAAGAGATGCACTGGGCAGGGGTCACTAAGCGACAAAAGCAGCACCCCAAGTAGTTTAATCCTGCCTCTGCTGTGGTGAATGCCCAGGGCTGCATCTCATGAAAGCTAGGTTTTTACTCAGCAGGGAGTAGTCCCAGGGTTAATAAACGTGTATCTGCTCAGAACATTAATACATTGCTCATGGACCAGCTCCAGAGTGCCTGTGCTTTGGCCAGGGCCGGGAAAGGCGTTGGAACAGCAGTGACTCCTGATCCAGATTCCCCTATATGTCAGTGTGCTGTCCTGCTGCCAAGCCACGGGCTGACCTCCAGCATTTTAGCACCACTCCTTTTAATTGCCTTTTCATTTTAACTCTCCTACCTTTCCAAACTTCATTTCTCTTCCTTTCTACCTGTACTGCGTGTGTTTCCACCCCATCTCTGCCCTTACCCCTTGCTTTGACCTTCTCTTTCCCCTTTCAGTCTCTTCGCTCTTTGTGCGGTAGACTTTTTTGGCCTCTTCCAGCTGCACAGACTCCTTGGTGCCTATGGGAGGATAGAGATTTTCCAGGGGGTATTTGGTTGAATTCTAAAAAGGTAACGGCAAACCTCAGAATTCCTCTCCTCAGCTCCCGTCATCCTCTTCCTTGTGGCCTTCCTGCTTCACAACTCACATTTAAAGTGCTCCTGCAAAACTTGTCTTCCTGGCTGTGTCTTTCTGTGTAGAAGTTCCTTCATGGGCTAATATTTATTAGCTAGTATTCATGAAGCACTTGAACTTGGGAAGTGTTGTATAAAGGCCAAGTATTATACAGTTGCCTTCCATATCAAGTGCAGGCTTCTCATCTCCAAACAAGGCTCTGTACAGCTCTGCTCCTACCTATGTCTCAGCCCTTGTTTCTTCCTCCTCTCTCCTCCTGCCTATTTCCTATTCCCTGGGCTCTTCCCAATACTCACAACTAAATCTCCCTGTGTTGTATCTTTCTCCTGTTCTCATCTTCATGCCGCCTTCTATGCTGCCTCTGATGCTTGGAATAGTCTTCCTTTTCTTGTGCAAGAGATACCCCCAGGCCATTCAGCTTTGCAGTCTACCACACAGAAGGAAGAATGCAATAAAGGCAATAAAGCCAGTAATAAATTCAGATCTCTCATGAAAACTCATTTTTTTCATAAAGCCTCTCTGTGGCTACCATCCAAAGAAGGGTTTGTCCTTAAAATTAAAACATACAAAAAAATTGATATCTGCACTGCTTGAATGTTTAACATAATTTGGTCAATCAGGATAGAATTCACCCCTGCACAGAGTGCACCACTTAGACATTAAAATAGGGCTTCTGGGGACTTAAGTGGTATATAAATATAAGCTTTGTGCTGTGACCCTCTGCTTAGGGGGTGAATTACACCTCCATTGTACTGTGTCTGGACTGTTTTGTCTTTTTAATGTTTTCTAAACATATCAGGGCAGGAACCATGTGCTCTTGTTTTGTATAGCACTAAAGTGTAAACACACAATCAGTTCGCAATAAATACAGTTTAACTACTTTGCTCCTTGGCACTTTCCATTCTGATGATTTTCCCCTTAAATTTTCAACTTTTTGATGCCCAATGGAGCATTCTGAATACCACATTAGGCTTTTTATTGTTATTAAATGGACTTGTGATGCTGAAAGATGAGGATTAGACTAAGAATCATGTGCTGCCTGTGTCCAATTCAAACGACGGGCAGACACCGATGAGTGAGCACACGAGAGCTTCAAGGACACTACAGTACACTGCACATCTCACTGCTCTCACTGTGAAACATCAGCTGCTACTTCCGGTGAAGATCTGCTATGACAAAATGAAACTCCATGCACGCTGCTATGTAAAAGGATAGCTTTTCTGCAGCGCTAGAGTTCAGTGTATTCTATAAGAGCAACCCTTCATGTTTAATTATATTGGTGTGGCTTACATATTAGTGAGGGGCAAACTTCAACCTGTTTTGGGAGCAGCTTTGGAGAAGCTCTATTGAGTTTCCAAACCTGGGCTGTATATCTTTTAGGAACAGCCTAGGAATTCTGCATTTCTGGCACTATGACACATAGAAGGGCTCTCATTTCTCCAGGGTCACCTTACACTTGCTATGCAAGCTTCCTAACCCATTGCTAGTAAATGGGCAATTGTTATTTGTATTGCAGTAGCACCTAGAATCTGCAGTCGTGGCCCAGGATCCCATTGTGCTAAGCATAGGCGACGTATGTATGTGTGTGAGGGGGTAGTGCATGGAGTCACATGCTTTCCCCCCTTCCACTCCCCCCTCTCCAATTTCTGCCAGGGTTGGGGAGTAGTGCTGAGCACGGCTGAAGGGCCGTGCCTGGGAAAGGCACCAGCAGCGAGTGCTCCTGCTGAGCCCCATTAGGTGGTGCCCAGAGCAGGGAAGCAAGACCGTGTTGGCGGCACAACACTCTGCCAGAAGGGGTGCAGGGAAGCCTGTGAGTCACATCCCTTCCTCACCAGCTGGCAGTTACCTGCTTGAGAACGTGTCTGGACTAGCCTGCCTGGAGCTCGGGGAGTCAGTCAAGGCAATGGGAGAAAGGCAGAGGGGTCTGAGAGAACTGGGGGGTCAGGTGGAGGTCTGGGAGAGGCAGTGGGGCCAGAGCACCATTTTCCCTAAGGTCGACCTGTCATAACCTAGTCCCAGATTTGGACCTTAGCGTCCAAAATATGGGGGTTAGCATGAAAACCTCCAAGCTTAGTTACCAGCTTGGACCTGGTAAAGCTGCCACCACTCAAAAAATTAGAGTGTTTTGGGGCACTCTGGTCCCCCCAAAAACCTTCCCTGGGGACCCCAAGACCCAAATCCCTTGAGTCTCACAACAAAGGGAAATAAACCTTTTCCCTTCCCCCCTCCAGGTGTTCCTGGAGAGATACACAGAAGCAAGCTCCGTGAATCTAAACAGAGGGATTCCACCCTCTCTATTTCCAGTCCTGGAAACAGAAGTACTTCTCTCTTCACCCAGAGGGTATGCAAAGTCAGGCTAGTAAATCTAACACACACAGATTCCCCCCTGACTCCTTCCTGCCACCAATTCCCTGGTGAGCACAGACTCAATTCCCTGGAGTTCCCCACTAAAGAAAAACTCCAACAGGTCTTAAAGAGAAAGCTTTATGTAAAAAGAAAAAAAATACATAATAATGGTCTCTGTATATTAAGGTGACAAATACAGGGTCAATTGCTTAAAAGAAATATGAATAAACAGCCTTATTCAAAAAGAATACAATTCAAAGCACTCCAGCAACTACACACATGTAAATACAAAAAAAACAAACCTATCTTTGTACTCACAACTTGGAAACATAAGATTAGAAAGCCAAGAAACAGAAATCCTCTCTTAGCCGAGAGAGAGACAGGCACAAGACCAAGAATAAAGGACTCAGACACAAACTTCCCTCCACCCAGATTTGAAAAAGTCTTGTTTCCTGATTGGTCCTCTGGTCAGGTGTTTCAGGTTACTTCTTTCCAGGTGAAAGAGACATTAACCCTTAGCTATCTGTTTATGACATGACCCCAGCAGGGATGGCCTTAAGTGTGGGCAACATGGGTGATCGCCCCGGGTGCTGTTGTCAGGGGAGCACAGTGGTCAGGCGGGTACCTGAGCTATCACCAGGAAGTTGACCATGGATTTGGTGGTGGGGAGGGCCTGCTATTGTGTCCCCCCCTATTATCAGCAGTTACCAGTCACCTATGGCACAAGGTGCTGTACAAACATAATACAATGATTGTCACTACCCCAGAGAGCTTGCAATCTACATGATGATGAGCTTGGAGCAAAATACCCAGCTGACTCATCCAAAAGAGTACAGAATGGATCAAATGCTGTACGGTTGCTTCACATAAGCAACTTCCAGTAAGTGCATACATAGCAGGAAAGCAAGGGGAGAAGCTATGGAGAAGTTACTGCCTGGGTCATCTGCATTAGAAACCATTGAGTGATTCTGTCCAGGGCCTTGGAGTGAACAGGCTACATGTGTGCATACACATGGCAATGTTGTCTGTGCACAAAACCATATATGTATGCTTCTATGCAGAGGGACTGCAGGGCTGTTAAAGCCATTGCAGAAGTACAGGCTCTCCAAGGTTATCGGTTAGATTTAGGGTTCAATTCTACAGCCTTCTCCTGGGGGTGGTCAACCTGCCTCTCAAATTGACATTATGGGCATAGCTCAGAACTGGCAATGGGTTAGGGTGCTCAGATATTGCGGGGAATTTCTTCCTTCTGAGTCCTGTTCTGTGGGTTGGAAAGTTGGAGAATTGGCGTGGGGTATAGAGCGCGGCCTTGCAATATATTTCATTCTTCTCTATGCCAATAATTTAAATAAACTGGAAACTGTGACATCAACAAAGTTTAGAGCCATCAGAACCAAGAAAGAGGGTCGCGGCCGCATCCTTCTAGCTGCAGGCATTTTCAAACGCCATTTTTTATTAGTGTTATTCCTGTCACACGATTACACCAAATTTCCTACTGCCCCTTTGAGTCCCCCCAAGAACAAAATTAGTTCTCATAGCATTTTTTTCCAATGCTGCTTTTATAAAAGAATTGTAATTATTCTCTTTTCAAGAGAGTTAGAGGTTGGAACAAATCTATGCAACTTTAACTGCTGGGAACACAATGGAAAGTTACAATCATAATATAAATGGAAATTGGAATTTGTAGGAGGTATAGCTGAGAAAGAAATAAGCTACCTAAAAAACTTTGAATATGTACAGCAATCAGTCTATTGGCCATGAATTTCCTTGCAATCATATTTTAAGGCACTTTTTCAAAGTCAAAGCTTTTGCCTTAATAAATATATGATCTGACATTTCTTTGATGTAGGAACTTTGATGGCTCAAGCTTGTAGAGTTTTCCCGTGTTTTTTTTTTCTTTCCTGCAAGCTTTCAAAGTGCATGGGTTACAAAAGTAACAGATTCAAAATGGCTTTACATACCCAGGCAACAGAAAACCCTTAGCCTTGGTTACAACCCGCCCTGTAACAACTGCTAGGCCTGAGCCAAACTTCATTGAAATGACTCTTGTTGATTTCTCTGTGCTTTGGAGCTAGCTCTGGGTGTGAAATTGTTCCAGCTGAAACCTTTTCCCCTTCTGGCTACTAAGCAACTATCTACATAGGATTTCCTTTATTCCTTTGTGAGCCTGACTAGGCCACGAGTCCTCAGACCTGCCTCGTTTTTCTGTCCTCTACACCAGCATGGGATTTAAGCATGGATTTAACAGTGTGCTTGCTATAAAACCATCAGGGACTCTCTATCCCATCACAAGAACTTTTTGTCCCAGAGGAAACTCAAGAGTGTTGGAACTATGCATCAAATTTCTACTTTTTATACTCTTCTCTTATCCAGGCTGCAGGATTTGGCCTTCCAAAAACAAATTGCTTCATCCACTACTGAAGCCACCTTTGGAGGTGGAACATCACAGTTCTTCAGCCATATACTATCAGAAGATAGCATATCCAGCTGACATAGAGGAAGTGTTGGTAGGAAGAATGTAATTCTGCTTATTGGAGCCTGGCCACAACACTAGAATTAATCTCCCTAGTCTATTAAGAATTGTCATGAGGAAGGAGTCCATGATAAAATTGCCAGTACTTCGGATTAATATAATCTTTCAAACAGCACTATCCTTCCTAGCACTATGCTAGAGTACCAGCTCTGTACAAACTTCAGAGGATGATTAGCCAGTGACCAATACTGCCCTGATTCAGATCTAATATAACTAATGGGCGTGTGAAGAAGAGACTCAAGTAGGGCCAGGTTCTGCCCCATGTCCTAGTGGTGCAAAGTAGCAATCAAGATGATGAATTTGGTCCCTGTGGTATTCTCCCTACATCAAGGAATTTGTAGGTGGCCTAGAAGCTTAATCAACATTGATACGCCAAAGAGAGATAAGGAAGGAGGAGACCAAGGTGGAAGGATACTCAGAGATAAGAAACTGGAGTCACAAACAGAGACATGCTTTGCAGCTCTTTTGTATCAGATGGCACAGGCACCTGCTATGAAATGGATGCTTCAGATAGGGAAAAGGATTCTGAAGTGCGAGTTGGAAAAAATGGGGGAGAGGTGCCAACTACATCTTCACTTAATGGTGCTGGAGGTCGTTTGAGCAGGCCCTGTTTAATCTGCTGTGTGTTTCTAGTTCTGTGTTTGGTCCTCTTGTCTTTTCATCCTTTTATTTGTGCCAGTGGCCAGAGATAGCCCAGAAACTACCATACTGATGCTAACACACTGGCAGAAAAGGCAGGGTTAATGCACTCAGCCAGCCTGCTGCATTGTCTTACTCAAATTTCCTAAGAAAGGGACATGATAGATTGAAATGATTTTTTGGCTTATTGCTGCATGTTTCTTAGCTAGTATCTGGGAAAGTGAAATTCTTGTTCAAAAAAATATATAGTAAGTACATTGCACTTCCACTATTATGTAACAGCCTTTAATCGTGCTATCTGAAAGAGCCTGGGTTTCTGATATGCACTGTAGCCAAGAACTACTCAGGGAAAAGCAGAGGATCCAGAATCCAATCAGTAGTTCTTTGTTTGTGGGTGGACTCCTGGACATTAGATGGTGGACAGAGTTGCACTATCTGGTGAGCTGTGCTCAAGAGGCATCCTGTTGTCACTGCCTTTTAACTTCCCCCCACCTTATACCTGCTCTGTAGTCTCTATATATGAAGTCTTTAATCTGTACAGAGTGCTAAGGTTGCTTCCAAATACTAATCAATTGCATGCCAGTCCCAGGGTGTTGCTTCCACTCTAAGAGGGTGGCATAGAACAAGGGATTATTTCCATCTCTAACATGTGAACTATTCGCATCTGTTTAAAGTAGCCCTATGTAGCCTGTAAAAACCAAATTGCTTTATGCCTTTATGACATGTTTAAACTAAGAGTTGAGAATTTCTTTAACATTTATGATACTGAAGCTATTATAACATTAATATTCAAATTCCATTGAGAGGACATGGCAGCTGTGCAGTCCTATGTGTCGATCGTGGCTTTGTTAAATTAAATGGTACAGAGAAAATGAGAGAGACAGAGAATTTTAACCCTATGTGAGAGGGGGAAAGACATTCCTTCCTTCAGAATCTGGAAGGGAAACAAAAACTCTACATCTACAATTGACTTCTGAAAAAAAACATTGCTGAGGGACTGACATGTCATCTCAAAGCCTTCAGACACTGCAATACAAAAATCTAGATAGATGTTTCCCCCATATATGCAAGTGGTTTAGTGTATGTAAAAAAAGGCCAGAGTTCTACAATATTTAAAGAAAATGACTGAAAAATGTTGCAGGGACACATTTACAACTTGGCAGAACAAAGCTGTATTGGCACAAAGTGTCTAACCTGCATTTCGTACCCTCATGTCGGTTCTCTCATCTGCTGATACCTTTCTTGGCTTTTATGAAGCATGGCAATCTTGCTCTCTGCAAATTCTTTCCACAGGAAGCTGAGGATGGGGGAGTATTCCCACAAGAATGAGATGATAGAGAGTGAATGAGTGGTATGAATTTTAAGTGGATTCCCTGTGAAGGTTTGTTTTTAGTCATTAACTCTCATTGTACAGTCTTGGTTTTCCATAACCCGGTGTAGTGCTGGATTTCAATCAGTCTATTTGTATCATAGAAATGTAGGACTGGAAGGGATCTCGATAGGTCACTTAGTCCAGTCTCATGCATGGAGACAGGATTAACTATTATCTAAACCAATGGTTCCCACACTTGTTCTACCGCTTGTGCAGGGAAAGCCCCTGGTTGGCCTGGCCGGTTTGTGTACCTGCCGCGTCTGCAGGTTCGGCCAATCGCGGCTCCCAGTGGCCGCGGTTTGCTGCTCCAGGGCAATGGGAGCTGCTGGAAGCAGTGTGGGCCAAGGTACATCCTGGCCGCCGCTTCCAGCAGCTCCCATTGGCTTGGAGCAGCGAACCGCTGCCACTGGGAACCGCGATCAGCCGAACCTGCGGACACGGCAGGTATACAAACTGGCCCGGCCCGCCAGGGGCTTTCCCTGCACAAGCGGCGGAACAAGTTTAGGAACCACTGATCTAAACTATCTCTGACAGGGGTTTGTCTAACCTGCTCTTAAAAACCTCCAATGACCGAGATTCTACAACCTCCCTAGGTAATTTTTTCCAGTGCTTAACTACCCTTACTGTTAGGTTAGACATTAGAAAAATAACTTCCTAAATCTCCCTTGTTGCAATTTAAGCACATTATTTCTTGTCCTGTTCTCTGTGTTTAAGGAGAACAATTTATCACCCTCTTTATAATAGCCTTTTATGTATTTGAAGATTGTATTCATTACACACACACACACCAGTCCTCTCTTCTCCAGATTAAACAAACCCATTTTTTTCAGCCTTTCTTCATAAGTGATGTTTTCCAGACCTTTAATCATTCTTGTTATTCTCCTCAGGACTTTCTCGAATTTGTCCACATCTTTCCCAAAGTGTGCTGCCCAGAATTAGGCACAGTATTCCAGCTGAGGCCCTATCAGTGCCGAGTAGAGTGTCTTGCTTACAGCACTTCTCCTAATACATCCCAGAATTAAGTTTGCTTTTTTCCTTTTTGCAACAGTATTACATTGTTGACTCATTTAGTTTGTGATCCACTATAACTCTCAGATTCCTTTCTGCAGTACACCTTACTTGGCAATCATTTCCCATTTTGTATTTATGCAATTGATTATTCCTATTTGTACTTTGCATTTACCGTTATCGACTTTCATCCTATTTATTTCAGACCATTTCTCCAGTTTATCAAGACCAGTTTGATTCTAATTCTGTTTTACAAATCACTTGCTACCATAGGCGTGGGAACTAGGAGTACAGGGGTGCTGCAGCACTTCTGGCTGCCAGCTCTGTATCCGAGGTCTTGGCTGCCAGCTCCATGCCTGGGTCCCAGCTGCTGGTCCCTGCCCCGCAGCTAGGGCTTTGCTCTCGGCCTCAACTCAGGGTTGGGTTGCGGGATAGACAGGGGTAAGGAGGCTGGTTTTCAGCACCCCCGCTACTAAAAATATTCCAGTGTCACTGCTTGCTGCTCCTCCCAGCTTGGTATCATCCACAAACTTTATAAGTGTAGTCTCTCTATGCCATTATCCAAATCGCTTATGAAGATATAGAATAGAATAGACCTAAGACAGATCCCTTTGGAACTCCACTCTATATGCCCTTCCAATTTGATTGAGAACCATTGATAACTACTTTCTTGATTGTTTTCCAACCATTGTGCACCCACCATACAGTATGTTCGTCTAGGCCATATTTTCCTAGTTTGTTTATCAGAAGTTCCTGTGAGACTGTATCAAAAGCATTACTAAAGTCAAGGAATATCACATCTACTGCTTCTCCCCCCACACACATCCACAAGGCTTGTTACCCTGTCAAAGAAGGGTATTAGGTTGTTTTCACATGGTTTGCCCTTGACAAATCCATGTTGACTCTTACTTATCAACTTATTATATTCTCAGTGCTTACAAATGGATTGATTGATTGCTGCATTATCTTTCCAGGGACCAAAATGAAGCTGACTGGCCTATAATTCCCAGGGTTGTCCTTATTCCCCTTTTTGTAGACAGATACTATATTTTATAGATGGGTACTGTATCATCTAAAATTATGTACCATATTTTAAATCTCTGTCTAATATGACTGGTAGTCCACATGCAGAGCGGGGCAGGGATTGGCATACTGTTCTGGTACAATACTACAGTGCTGGATGTCATGTATGTTCTTTATGCCCAGACCAGGGTTCTGTACTTAATTAGATATGCCTAAGTAACTCAGCTGTGTACTATTATAAGATGAGAAGGGTAGAGGGGTTCTTTACAGGCTTCCTGCTTGAGAAAGGGTCTCTTCCCCTGAGTAACTCAATCCTGAAGTTGAGGGTGTCCAGCAGTTCAAAGCTAGACCTCAGTTAGATAGTTATTGCAGTGAATATTTATAGACCATGTTTGCTGTTTAATTACTAGATTTAGTTAAAAAGAGGAAAAACTCAAGTATTTCAAATTCCTTGCTCCCCACCACCTTTTTAAATTTGAAAAATTTCTACCAGCTCTCTAGAAGAAAACTTGAAATAGAATTTGACAATATTTTCCTCTTCTTTTTAATTTTCACATTTCATATTTTGAATTTTTTATTCATGTTTTTGAAAATTTGCCTTCTGCTCCATTTCTGGTAGAGCCCACAATATGCAGATAGTAGTGGGAGGAGGAAAGGCATATGATATGTAAGCAGACTGGACAAAGTGATGGTTAGCTGTATCTTGGCAATAAGTTCTTATGGTCAGGCAGACTCCTGGGCCCATGCATAGCCACCTGACTGAATCATACAAGATTAGGCTGGAAGAGACCTTGGGAGTCATCTAGTCCAACCCCCTGCTCAAAGCAGGACCAACCCCAACTAAATCATCCCAGCCAAGGCTTTGTCAAGCTGGGCCTTAAAAACCTGTAAGGATGGGGATTCCACAGCTTCCCTAGGTAACCCATTCCAGTGCTTCACCACCCTCCTAGTGAAATAGTGTTTCCTAATATCCAACCTAGACCTCCCACAACAAGTGCAGCAGCCCATTCATATGTATGTAGTTGTGGGATCCTGAGTCTGAGGGTACGTCTTCACTACCGGCTGTATCGGCGGGTAACAATCGATTTCTCGGGGATCGATATATCGTGTCTCATCTAGACGTGATATATCGATCCCTGAACGCGCTCCTGTCAACTCCGGAACTCCCCAACACGAACAGCGGTAGCGGAGTCGACAGGGGGAGCCGCAGATGTCGATCCCGTGCCATGAGGACGGTAGGTAACTCGATCTAAGATACTTCGACTTTAGCTACATTATTCACGTAGCTGAAGTTGCGTATCTTAGATCGATCCCCTCCCCTAGTGTAGACCAGCCCTAAGTTAGCAAAGAGTCCCCCCCCTCCTACACCCTTCTCCATAGAGGATATATAAATGTATCTCCATTAGTGTCAGAACATGTCAGCTACTTGCTCCATAGGGATCACCCAAGAAAGTATAATAGACCAAGGTACAGGAACTATGACTTTGACTTTGGGAAAAAGAACAGGAGTACTTGTGGCACTTTAGAGACTAACAAATTTATTTGAGCATAAGCTTTCGTGGACTAAAACCCACTTCATCGGATGCATGCAGTGGAAAATACAGTAGGAAGATTATATATATTGTGAGTGTGTGTGTATATATATACACACATAATATATTATATTATTTTTCCCCCCCAGCATGTTCTCTCTCTATGTGTATGTGTGTGTGTATATACATATTATATATATATATTGTGTGTCTATATATGTATATATAGACACACAATATAATCTTCCTACTGTATTTTCCACTGCATGTATCCGATGAAGTGAGTTTTAGCCCACAAAAGCTTATGCTCAAATAAATTTGTTAGCCTCTAAGGTGCCACAAGTACTCCTGGTCTTTTTGCAGATACAGATGAACATGGCTGCTACTCTGAAACCTGACTTTGGGAAAGGGCTGAATTTCCAAACAAATTAGAATGAATACATAGGGGTGTTTTATTTGTTTTTGTTTACACCTGTAATATTTATTATCACTCCTCTTTACTGGTTATGGACCAAACAGGGAGAAGATAGCTCCAGAATAGAGATGGGTGGTAGGTGGCAAAGCCTCTGAAGATAAATTTGAAGGGATTAGTACTCTTGCATTCACAGTTCAGATTTAAGCACCTATATTTATATTATGGGATCTGGGAATGCAGTAAATGAAGATTAGTAATTCACTTATGGGGCCATCTTTTCATAGAGTGTAACAACACTTGAATGTACAAGTAGGTGATTGTGAACATTTCAGCATTTGCACCTGCTCACAGCAGAGGATTTTTAAACATATTGTGCTTTGCATGTGCAGTTAACCCATTTGCTTATATAATGCAGTCTGCTTTCCCACTCAGACTTCTCTAGTTCTATTTATTTCTTATACCCAGATGGACAATGGGGGGTAAAACTTGCTCCTTCTCAGAGCTGAAGACTCTGCCTGCCTCAAAAGCTGGTACAGTGACCAGCAAACCTGGAGCCTGCTCAGGAGATATTCTCTCTGTGTGCCACAAAACTCATCTCTACAGAGGTGCAGTGAGGAGATTGGGGAGATGGTGGCCATAGTCTCAGGGCAGAATAGCATCAGCCCCAGTGGATCCACAGAATCCCAGCAGTCATTGCCTAGGACAGTGGTTCTTAATCTGGGATGCATGCACCCCCTTGGGGTGTGAGATGCCCTTTCTGCACCCCCTTGGGGATGTGAAACATGCCAGATTTTTTTTGAAGGTAAATCATTGAAAACACAAATTAAGCACAGGCATGTTAGTACAACTACTTTGTTTCATCAAACCTATGTATGTATTAACATTATACATTTTTTAATGATTACTGTAATATACAAACAAAAAACAGTTTAAAGAACTGACCTGCAATGATTTTTGATAAGGGGTGCAAGAACATATTTTGAGAACCGAAGGGGTGCAGGCTGCAGTACAGGTTAAGAACCACTGGCCTAGGAGGTGCAAATCTGCAGTAGCAGCTATGGAGTGGCTTTGCTGGCGTGAGAGGCAAGATAGATTGCCTGTACCCTTCACATCCACCCTCCACCCACCTATACCCCTATGCATAGTCCAGTTAATCAGGGTTGGGCCTTGGAGACAGAACATGTCCCTGAGTGATCACCATGAGTCAGAAATCACTTATGCACAGCTGCCTGTCTTCTAAAGCATCTCTAATTCTAGCTGGTCTCTTCACAGGTTCTCAAATCCAGTAATCCCTAATATTCCTCATAGACTCATAGACTCATAGACTAATAGGTCAGAAGGGACCAATCTGATCATCTAGTCTGACCTCCTGCACAAGGCAGGCCACAGAACCCCACCCATCCAATTTTATAACAACCCCTATCCCAGGATCGAGTTATTGAAATCTTCAAAACTGGTTTGAAGACCTCAAGCTGCAGAGAAACCACCAGCAAGCGACCCGTGCCCCACGCTGCAGGGGAAGGCGAAAAACCTCCAGGGCCCCTGCCAATCCGCCCTGGAGGAAAATTCCTTCCCGACCCCAAATATGGCGATCAGCTAAACCCTGAGCATGTGGGCAAGACTCACCAGCCAGCGCCCAAGAAGGAATTCTCTGCAGTAACTCAGTTCCCATGTCATCCAACATCTCCTCGCAGACCATTGAGCAGACCTATCTGGTGGTAATCCAAGATCAATTGCCCAAATTAACAATCCTATCATAACATCCCCTCCATATACTTATCAAGCTTTGTCTTAAAGCCAGGAAAGTCTTTTGCCCCCACTACTTCCCTCGGAAGGCTGTTCCAGAACTTCACTCCCCTAATGGTTAGAAACCTTCGTCTAATTTCAAGTCTAAACTTCCTAATGTCCAGTTTATACCCATTCGTCCTCGTGCCTACATTAGTACTAAACTTAAATAATTCCTCTCCCTCCCTAACGTTAACCCCCCTGATATATTTATATAGAGCAAGCATATCCCCCCGCAGCCTTCTTTTGGCCAGGCTAAACAAGCCAAGCTCTTTGAGTCTCCTTTCATAAGGCAGTTTTTCCATTCCTCGGATCATCCTTGTAGCCCGTCTCTGAACCTGTTCCAGTTTGAATTCATCCTTCTTGTACATGGGACACCAGAACTGCACACAGTATTCCAGATGGGGTCTCACCAACGCCTTGTATAACGGTACTAACACCTCCTTATCCTTGCAGGAAATACCCCGCCTGATGCATCCCAAAATCGCATTCGCTTTTTTAACAGCCGTATCACATTGGCGACTCATAGTCATCCTGCTATCAACCAGCACCCCAAGGTCCTTCTCCTCCTCCGTCGCTTCCAACTGATGCGCCCCCAACGTATATCCAAAATTCTTATTATTAGTTCCTAAATGCATAACCTTGCACTTTTCACTATTGTATTTCATCCTGTTCCTATTACTCCAGTTAACAAGGTGGTTCAGATCTTCCTGAATAGTATCCCTGTCCTTCTCCGTGTTAGCAATACCCCCCAGCTTCGTGTCATCCGCAAACTTTATTAGCACATTCCCGCTCTTTGTGCCAAGGTCAGTAATAAAAAGGTTAAATAAGATCGGTCCCAAAACCGATCCTTGAGGGACTCCACTAGTGACCTCCTTCCAGCCTGACAATTCACCTTTCAATACGACCCTCTGGAGTCTCCCCTTTAACCAGTTCCTTATCCAACTAACAACTTTCGTATTCATTCCCATCTTTTGCAATTTGACTAACAGTTCCCCGTGCGGAACCGTGTCGAAGCCTTACTGAAATCTAGGTAAATTATATCTACCGCATTTCCTTTATCTAAGTAATCCGTCACCTTCTCAAAGAAGGAGATCAGATTGGTTTGGCACGATCTACCTTTAGTAAATCCGTGTTGCAATTCGTCCCAATTACCATTGACCTCTATGTCCTTGACTACTTTCTCCCTTAAAATTTTTTCCAAGACCTTGCATACTACAGACGTCAAGCTAACAGGCCTATAATTACCCGGATCACTTTTATTCCCTTTCTTAAAAATAGGAACTACATTAGCAATCCTCCAATCATACGGCACAACCCCCGAGTTTACCGACTGCTTAAAAATTTTCGCTAACGGGCTCGCAATTTCACGCGCCAGTTCCTTTAATATCCTCGGATGGAGATTGTCCGGGCCCTCCGACTTCGTCCCATCGAGCTGTTCAAGTACGGCCTCTACCTCAGTTGCGGTAATATCCACTTCCATATCCACATTCCCGTTTATCATCCCTCCATCATCCCAAGGTTCACTAGAATGTCATGATTCAAGAACATACTGTACAACCAGGAAGAAACTGAGGCTAATTCTGGTGTATTTATCCATGCTTAATATTTTACTGATTGTAGCGCTGTGTGCTTATTTTATGCAATAGAGTGAAAATTAGACTTCATAAAACCAATTGTTATAGCAGTAAATGCAGTTATTTATTCTGAAAATCCTACCATGGCTAAACATTGCTTCCTGAGCATCATATTAACATATTAGTCAGTTAAATAAATAGACCAAAAGCTTATTATGTGTTAAAAATATGGGTAACCCTTTTGGTTCAGTTCCTCTGTCTCACAATTTCCTCTGAATCTTTTATAATTACATCCAAGATTTAATCTCAGGCTAGTATTCATTAATTTCTTTGTCATATTGGGCTCACATTATAATGCAGAAAAAGACAATGTTGATAGTGAAATACGCAAGAGTGCTGCTATTTGAAAGTACACAGTCTCTAGTCTCAATTTTTAACTGTGCAAGTGTTGGGATGGGGAAGGAAGGATATTAGATGTATACTGTGTGTACAGAATTATAATCATTCTTCTCCCTATTTCAATAATCTATTCATGTTTTCTGCACATTAAGTCACAGGAATTGGCAGACAATCCGTTTGTAGTCTCACAATTTTGCGTTAAATCAAAATAGTCCTATCTTTTGCAGTTAGTTGCAAGGCTGTAGCACCACACTGGTCAATTGAAGGTTAAAACTTTGTTCTAGCGGTTGCATTCCAATTAGTCATTAAATAGTCACCATATTATTAACGGCAAACAGTGCAAGGTTGTGTGTACAGTTTCTTTCCAGCTATAGGAGGAAGCCAAGCAGGAGTGAAAGTGGAACATGCTCAAGACGGAAGCTCTTTAACACTGATTTATTTATTCCAGCAAAATTCATTGTACATGGAGTAATGTGATGGATTCTTCACCATTATCATTTGAAATATAGTTATGTAGGAATATGTTTGTAAGATAAAAACCCAGGGCATATGTAATGTATATATTTACAGCCCAGGGATAGCATAACCATTACTGCAGATGCATCTTGTCTGTACTGGGGCTCTCACATACCATTGTAAAATATGTTAGACATAGAATCATAAAATGTAGGGCTGGAAGAGACCTCCAAAGGTCATCTAGTCCAGCCTCGTGTACTGAGGCAGGACCAAGTAAACCAAGACCAGCACTAACAGGTGTTTGTTTAACCTGTTCTTAAAAACTTGCAATGACAGGGATTCCACAACCTCTCTTGGAAACCTATTCCACCAGCTAACTATGCTTATTGTTAGAAAGTTTTTCCTAATAGCTAACCTAAATCTCCCTTGCTACAGATTTAGCTGTTTACTTCTTGTCCTACTTTCAGTGGCCATGGAGAACTGACCTCTTTATTAAAAAACAAGAAGTCCTTGTGGCACTTTAGAGACTGACAAATTTATTTGGGCATAAGCTTTCGTGGGCTAGAACCCACTTTAACAGATGCATGGCGTGGAAAATACAGGGGAAGGTATAAAAACATGAAAAGATGTGAGTTGCCTTATTAATTGTGAGGTCAGTCTAACGAGACAATTCAATTGACAACAAGATAGCAAGGGAGGAAAAATAACTTTTGAAATGGTAATGAGAGTGGCCCATTTCAGACGGTTGACAAGAAGGTGTGAGTAACAGTAGGGGAAAATTAGGTTTTGTAATGACCCAACCACTCCCAGTCTTTATTCAGGCCTAATTTGATGATGTCCAATTTGCAAATTAATTCCTAAGCCTAGACTGTAAGATGCCACATGGACTCCTCATTGTTTTTGCTGATATAGACTAACACGGCTACTGCTCTGAAACCTGACCTCTTTATAACATCCCTTAACGTATTTGAAGGCTTTTTTTGCAGTGTTGTTTTATCCATTTTGGTCCAGGATCTGAGACAGACAAGGTAGGTGAGAAAATATATATTTATTGGACGAACTTCTGCTGGTGAAAGGTACAAGCTTTCAAGCTACACAGGGCACTTCTTCAGGTCTGGGGAAGGAAGCAGACTGAGCTAAATACAAGTTGGGACAGGTTGTTAAACAGAAGGGATAAGGCATGTTGGAGGCAGTCACTTGAAATGAAGTGGGCAATTGGGCATTAGACCGTTATGCATAAAAGGTGCAAAGTGAGCCAGGGTAGCAGGTAGTGTGGTGTGTGACAAATTGTTTTAATGAGCCATAAAACCAGTGTTTCTGTTAAGTGCATGTGTTTTGGTGTCTAGCAGAGTTAGGAATTTTAATTCCCAGATTTGCTTTTGAAGGTGTTTGTCTGGTTTTCCCCACCTAGTTGTTGTTGGGGCATTTGATGCATTGGATGAGGTATACCACATGTTATGATAAGCATGTGTAGGACTCATGAATCTTGAAAGGTGCTTTGTAGGGGATATATATCATAACAGTGGAAATATGACTGCAGGTTTTGCATCTGTTCTGGTAGGGTCTGGTCCTACTTTGAGTTGGTCTGCCCTAGTCTGTGGGGAACTGCTACTTCTGATGAGCTTGGAGAGGTCTTGGGGTTGTTTGAGATAGAACAGGGGCTATAGAAAAGATTTTTTTCAGGATATGGTCTCCACCAAATATTGGTTGTAATAATTTCATGATACCTCACAGGGGTTCCCGTGTGAGGTAGTAGTTGACAATTAGGAATGTGTAGTCAGTGAGTTCCCCCTCCCCCTCATATTAAAGCAGGTTCTGATGGGCATTTGGGTGGCCCTTTCCATGTTACTATCTACTTCTCTGGTGGAGTGTCCCTGAAGGTGGTGGTGAAGGCAGTTTAGGTGTGTTTAGCTGAGTATCCTGGGCTTTCGCCCTCACCATGGCAACATGCATTACATGCAGACACCCACAAATTCCTAGTCCCAGACTTTCCCCCAGAAATATGCATCTTGTACTGTTCAGTATGCTTCAGAATGGCAGCTTAAGATGGTGATAACTCTTTAACACCTGGCAGGGGTACTTTTGTGTCTTTGTCTCTGAAAAACTGGTTTGGGCCTGTTTTTCTTAAACTTGGAGCATGTTATAGCAATGAAACACAGTAGAATCTTATAACTTCACATCCAATGTTGATACATATATTTTACCAAGACAATAATGTTCAGTAGATTATGCCATTTCAAATGATACCTCACCAAGTATACTTTGTACAAAATGTATCATAGTCTTGTAAAAGCAGTGAACATAATAGTATAGACTCTGGTGGTAGAGTTTCTCTTGGAGTACCTTATTTGGGGTATCCTGTATGAATCGTAGAGTGGGGTCATCTTTGAGCTCTTGATACTAGGCTGTGATAGAGGGTTGTCTGTGGGCTTCATTGAGATAGTTATCTCAAGTAAGGACTATGATAGCAGCCCCTTTGACTTCTGGTTTGATCATTATATGGTGGTTGGATTTCCTGGACTGCAATTCTTATCTGTAATTTCCTCTTTGTGGTAGAGAGATTGTGGTGAGTGTAATGTTTGTTGAAGATTTCACAAGATTTTTGTTTTTCTGCAGCAAGCAATGTAATGATCCAATGGAGTGTCCAGTCAGTTGATTCTATTTTCTTATGATTGTCAGTGGGGATGTGTTGGCTGTGAATGGTATTGTCTTTGTTATGAAAGGATTCCTAGAAGTGGAATCAGCGGAACAATTTTTCTACTTCTCCATATGTTAATATGGTATCTGGTTCTGTAGTGGGACAGAACTTCTGTCCCTTGGAGAGTATGCATACTTTAGTTCCGGTAAGGGGTAGTCTCAACAGGTTGATGATGGTGGAGTGTTGTGTAGGGTCCATGTGGTGGATCATGGTGTCTTGGTTTCTCCCAGGAACTGTTATCAGATGTAGCCACCTGGGCTATTGGTGGTCTTGCCTAGTAGTTAAAACAAGAGTTCAGCCTACTGATTAGAGCAGGGTCCACTGTGGACAGAGTCCAAGAATGAGCCATGGGTGAGTAATGGAGGGACAGAAGCTGAATGGCAGAGCCAGAGGGTAAACCCTAGTTGTAAGCCAGAAGTAGAGCCAGGGATCAAAACCAGAAGTCTGAAGCTGTAGGTCAGGGGTCGGCAGCCTTTCAGCAGGGGTGTGCCGAGTCTTCATGTATACACTCTAATTTAAGGTTTTTCATGCCGGTAATACATTTTAACGTTTTTTAGAAAGTCTCTCTATAAGTCTATAATATATAATCAAACTACTGTTATATGTAAAGTAAACAAGGTTTTCAAAATGTTTCAGAAGCTTTATTTAAAATTAAATTAAAATGCAGATCATATTAGTTTTATGTGATCCTTGCCCTTCCTTTTCCTTGCTGAGTTTTTCAATGTCTGGTGGCACGTATTTGGATACTTTAAGCTGCACACAGGCTTCTGAGTTATAAGCTGATAACTGGCTGGCAGGAGGTCAGTGGCTGGAACCCCTGATCCGCAGCTGAGGTGAGTGGAGCTGGTGGCTGGTAGGGCTGAGCAGGGCCGGAAGCCTGGACCCTGTCTGGCAGGGGCCCTGCGCTGGAAGCAAGGTGAGTGGGGCTGCGGCGGGGACCCTGGCTGGTAAGGGGCCAGCAGCTGGAACCCCAGAGCGGTAGCGGGCTGAGCAGGTCAGCCTACACAGCTCTGGGGCTTCAGGGGTGGGCTTAGCGTCTCCGCCAGCCCCCCTCTGGGGTTTCAGCCGCCGGCTCCTTCCAGCTGGGGTCTCAGTCCACTGACAGCCTGGGGTTCCTTCACCCAGGCCAGAAGCAGGCGCTGAGTGGGACCGGCGGCGGGACCCCAGCTGGCAAGGAGCCAGCAGTGGGAACCCCAGAGCAGGGACAGGCTGAGCAGCTCAGCCCGCCGCCACTCTGGGGTTTCCACCACCGGCTCCTGTCAGCTGGGCTTGCAGCCCGCTGGCAGTCTGCGGTTCCTTCCCCCAGGCCAGCAGCGGGCACTGAGTGGGAACCGCAGTGGGAGCCCGGCTGGCAGGAGCCGATGGTGGAAACCCTAGAGCGGCAGCAGGTTGAACGGCTCAGCCCGCTGCTGCTCTGGGGTTTCGACTGCCGGCTCCTGTCAGCTGGGGTCACAGCCCGCTGCCAGCCTGGGGTTCCTTCCCCCAGGCCAGCAGCAGTCGCTTAGTGGGACCGGCGGCGGGACCCTGGCTGGCAAGGGGCCAGCAGCAGGAACTCCACAGCGGCGGTAGGCTGAGCAGCTCAGCCCGCCCCGTCTGCCATCAAAAATCAGCTCACATGCCACCTTTGGCATCCGTGCCATAGGTTGCCGACCCCTGCTGTTGGGTAACAAGGACAGAAATGGGGCTGGGACAAGGGCAAGCACAGCTTCCCACATGGTACATGCTACTGATCTTCTGTGGAGGCCAGGCTTATAAGCAGGGTTGCTAAACCAGCAAGCAGCCAATCAGGGGCTGTGACTATGTCAATTCTAAGGCAGTGCAGCTAGGCTCTTTGGTTAGCAGTCTAGTTAGCTAGGAGCAGGTCAGCAGCTGGTTCTAGCTGGTCTGATCCCTGACATCAGGTTCCTCTTTGGTTGTCTTTTCTCAAGACTAAACATGCTCTTCTTTTTAACCTTTCCTCATAGGTCAGGATTTCTAAAACTTTCCTCATTTCTGTTGCTGTCTCCTGGACTCTCTCTAATTTGTTCACATCTTTCATAAACTGTGGCACCCAGAACTATACAGAGTACTGCAGCTGTGGCCTCAGCAGTGCCGAGTAGAGCAGGACAATTACCTCATGTGTCTTACATATAATATTCCAGTTATACACCACAGAATATTACCCTTTTTCACAACCGCATCACATTGCAGACTCATTCACTATCACCCCTAGATCCTTTTCAGCAGTATTACCACCTAGCCAGTTATTCCCATTTTGTAGTTAAACATTTGACTTATTTTCCCTTCCTAAGCAAAGTGCTTTCCACTTGTCTACTGAATTTCATCTTGTTGATTTCAGACCAATTCTCTAATTTGTCATGGTTGTTTTGAATTCTAATCCTGTCCTTCAAAGTTGCAACCCTTCCCTGCTTGGTATCTCCCACAGATTTTATAACCGTGCCCTCCACTTCCGTTATCCAATTCATTAATGAAAATATTGAAGAGCACCAGACCCTGAGGGAACCCCACTAGATACACCCTCCCAGTTTGACAGCAAACCATTGATAATTATTCTTTGAATACTGTCTTTCAACCACTTGGGCACACACTTTCCAGTAATTTACTACAATAACCACATTTCCCTAGTTTGCTTATAAGAATGTCAGGTGGAACAGTATCAAAGTCAATATACAGCATGTCTGCTATCCACTAGGACAGTACCCTCGCAAAGAACTACAAATAAGGCTATTTATCAAATAGGTCTTAGAATCCTGGTAGGCTTTTCTATGGTGCTCATGACTGTAGCATCTTAGTGCTTCATAAACATTAATACGTTTGTTTTCACATCACCCTTGTGAGGAAAAGGAATAACAGTTTCTCATTGTTCAGATGGAGAACCGAGGCACAGAGAGGTTAGTACCAAAAATATACAGTAATTTGGGGTGCAATTTTTTTTAACATGGACAAAACAGCATATTCTTTCCCTGACCTCATTCTGAGATAGATCTGTACAGTTTTTGCTCATTTTAATTAGGAAAATGCCACCCCAAATTGTTGACATTTGGCCAGATAGGTTATAAGCAACTGAGAACAGGGTCTTATAGTGGAAAATGTCAGGCAACCTTAACTGTGGGCGTGAGTACCAGCGCTACCTACTGAATTATCTTGTCAGTAGTTCTTCCTGCAGCCCGTAAGTGTTTGCTCACAAAGACCCAATGTGCTTAGGGATGTGAACAGTGGAATAAGTACAACATGCAGTGATGTAGTTGCACTTTCTAAACTGCAAACTATTGTATAGCTGATGCTTTTGTTAAACACATTTGCGTCACTACCAGGAATACAGTGCCTCATCTGAAAGCTAAAACCTAATTCTACTCTATGATTCTTTAATAATGAAATTCAGTCTTTAATAAAAAGTGCATTTGAAGGTACTGCTGTTTATAATTCTGTGGTATGAACACACTGTAAGTGGCTTATGAGTTATTTTAAACAGTATTCTAATTAATATTAAAACATAATATTTTTTTGGTCAAGCAAGAGGAAGACAAGCAAGAAGTCTTCCTCTTGCTTGACCACTGGTCAAGCAAGAGGAAGACTAAGGACAGGGTAGGCCCACTGCTCAATGAGGAGGGGGTAACAGTAACGGGAGACTTGGAAATGGCAGAGATGCTTAATGACTTCTTTGTTTCGGTCTTCACTGAGAAGTCTGAAGGAATGTCTAGTATAGTGAATGCTTACGGGAAGAGGGTAGGTTTAGAAGAGAAAATATGGAAAGAGCAAGTTAAAAATCACTTAGAAAAGTTAGATGCCTGCAAGTCACCAGGGCCTGATGAAATGCATCCTAGAATACTCAAGGAGTTAATAGAGGAGGTATCTGAGCCTCTAGCTATTATCTTTGGGAAATCATGGGAGACGGGGGAGATTCCAGAAGACTGGAAGGGGGCAAATATAGTGCCCATCTATAAAAAGGGAAATAAAAACAACCCAGGAAACTACAGACCAGTTAGTTTAACTTCTGTGCCAGGGAAGATAATGGAGCAGGTAATCAAAGAAATCATCTGCAAACACTTGGAAGGTGGTAAGGTGATAGGGAATAGCCAGCATGGATTTGTAAAGAACAAATCGTGTCAAACTAATCTGATAGCGTTCTTTGATAGGATAACGAGCCTTGTGGATAAGGGAGAAGCGGTGGATGTGATATACCTAGACTTTAGTAAGGCATTTGATACAGTTTCGCATGATATTCTTATAGATAAGCTAGGAAAGTACAATTTAAATGGGGCTACTATAAGGTGGGTGCATAACTGGCTGGATAACCGTACTCAGAGAGTAGTTGTTAATGGCTCCCAATCCTGCTGGAAAGGTATAACAAGTGGGGTTCCGCAGGGGTCTGTTTTGGGACCGGTTCTGTTCAATATCTTCATCAACGATTTAGATGTTGGCATAGAAAGTACGCTTATTAAGTTTGCGGACGATACCAAACTGGGAGGGATTGCAACTGCTCTGGAGGAAAGGGTCAAAATTCAAAATGATCTGGACAAATTGGAGAAATGGTCTGAGGTAAACAGGATGAAGTTCAATAAAGATAAATGCAAAGTGCTCCACTTAGGAAGGAACAATCAGTTTCACACATACAGAATGGGAAGAGACTGTCTAGGAAGGAGTATGGCAGAAAGAGATCTAGGGGTCATAGTAGACCACAAGCTTAATATGAGTGAACAGTGTGATACTGTTGCAAAAAAAGCAAACATGATTCTGGGATGCATTAACAGGTGTGTTGTGAACAAGACACGAGAAGTCATTCTTCCGCTTTACTCTGCTCTGGTTAGGCCTCAACTGGAGTATTGTGTCCAGTTCTGGGCACCGCATTTCAAGAAAGATGTGGAGAAATTGGAGAGGGTCCAGAGAAGAGCAACGAGAATGATTAAAGGTCTTGAGAACATGACCTATGAAGGAAGGCTGAAGGAATTGGGTTTGTTTAGTTTGGAAAAGAGAAGACTGAGAGGGGACCTGATAGCAGTTTTCAGGTATCTAAAAGGGTGTCATCAGGAGGAGGGAGAAAACTTGTTCACCTTGGCCTCCAATGGTAGAACAAGAAGCAATGGACTTAAACTGCAGCAAGGGAGATTTAGGTTGGACATTAGGAAAAAGTTCCTAACTGTCCGGGTAGTTAAACACTGGAATAGATTGCCTAGGGAAGTTGTGGAATCTCCATCGCTGGAGATATTTAAGAGTAGGTTAGATAAATGTCTATCAGGGATGGTCTAGACAGTATTTGGTCCTGCCATGAGGGCAGGGGACTGGACTCGATGACCTCTCGAGGTCCCTTCCAGTCCTAGAGTCTATGAGTCTATGAGTCTATAACACATTAACCTCTTCTATGTCAGGTTCTGCCTGCATGCTTCACCTCCTCCATAGGTCATGGAGGAAACCCTATGAAGAGATTTATGGTCCCATCTGTCACATAAAATTGTGTGGTCGCATTTTCTGCTGTCAGTTGTTAGGGATTCTAACACACCTATGCTTTGCTGCAAGGGTGAAAATGTCTTAAAGTAAGCTTGATCATATGCTAAATCACAAACTGAAAGGTCTGAGTTTGCAAGGCAACAATAAATCCTCAGTATAATGTGAGATGTGGCCTTGCACTCAAGTAACCATTTGCTCTTTATGTATCATTTTTTTAAAAAAAGGCTCCAACTCTTCCCCTCCCCCCTTTTGTAGGTCACCTCTCTTGTTACAATGAGTGAGAAAAGGTACAATAATTAGCCGTGCAACCCTGGTTGATGTCACTAAACAAAGTTTTATGTATTCTGTTTAATTCAATTAAAATCAGTGCAATTGTTTTCGGTTCATACCTGTGTATCAGAGACCACAGTTTGCACTATTGTTTTGACTGGTACTCATGATGTTTCTGTGAATTTTCATCTCCACAAAGTTACCATTGTAACAGGACAAGTATTTGGCTGTTAGGAAGAGTTGCTGTTGCAACACTATGAACAGCAGATAGTGATTTGTACTGGAACTGCTGTAATCAGGCAACCATTTTAATTAATTCAGAGTGTCTAGGAAATTTCACCTATTTGAATAGAGTGCATGTTACTTCACTCAAAGGAGCTTAAATGAGCCTCTTAGTGACTTACTGTGAGGCAGACAAAATGGACTCTTCTCTTAGGGGGATTTATAATGCTCTATCTTCATTCATTATCGAATTTGCTACATTATTAAATATTACTCATGCTACCTTAAAAGAATATTATGAAGGTTGCAAAAGCAAGCTTTCAAAAGCTAGAAAACTGCAGAATTAAAGTGGACTGAGCAATATTAATGTCCCCTTTGTACACAAGCATTAATATAATCTTTATTTACATTATCACGTACTAGTTTTCTTCTCATCAGATCTGTCCCCCTTTATCCCACACCCCCATGCTCCCACCCACTGGTTCCTAGTCCCAGTCTTCTTGTCCAGCAACACAGTTTCTCTCCCACTCCAAAATCAGTCTCACCAGATTCTTTTTCTTCCACTCTCCTCCTTCTTTCCTATTCTCCACGTTCCTTAACGGGGGGGGGGGGGGGAGGGAGTATCTGGGAGTTGGCATTGCAGGGAAAGTCCGCCTTTGCCCCAGTAGCCCTGGGCTGAAGCATGCTCAGTCACTCTCTCGGGATGGTGCACATGTAGTCCTGTTACACACACAAGCTGTGAGGAAATGAAGCATGAACAGTTGCTCTGTGGGGATGACACATGCACAGTCCGATCAGCACTAAGAAATGTGAGGTATGGAGCATGCTCTGTAAAGATGGAATCTTAAGGGATTTTAGCTGCTAAAATCGAAGAAGTTTGAGCATGTGCAAACTGATTTTTTTCAAAGGCTTATAACTTGGCCAAAAGTGGATGGATTTTCATGGGGATATAATAAGGCACATCCCTGCAACAAAGGCCAACCCCTTTCAAATTTCATGTCCCTGCTCCAGAGTATGTGGGCATTAAAGCTTTCCAAAATAGGTCATCAGCATTTTTAACATAGGCAAAACAATATATTTTCCCCTAGTCTCATTTTTGGAAATGGCTGACATTTTCAGCCTGAGGCAGACACCAAGCATGATGAATTTGAGTGCTAAAAGTTAAAGTTTGGCAAATCTATAAAAGAGAGTCTTATAATGGATAATGTCAGGTCACCATAATAGGTTACCAGCCCTGCCTATATTATAGACAGAAGTTAAGAACACCTACTTGAGACTATTAGCATCTTGCAAGACGTGTCTGCCACGCTGACTGGAGTGGCTCATGGCTGTGAGTGACTATTTCATGGCAGACTGTCAAAAAGAGGGCAGACACCTAAAACTGGTGGTATGTTCTATAATTAGATTTCACTAACCTAGTAACAAATGTAATCTCCTGTATCACTATAACAGTTTTGCCCTGGAATCATAGACAGTCCCCTTAGGCTCTCTGGTTTATCTTGCCACCCAGGAAGGCTGGACTGTGTAATGCCAAAAAATCATAAAATATTCTCATTTCTCCCAATCCTCAAAGACCACTCACCAATCCTGTAATAAACTAAGTAAAGGTTTATTTACTAGGAAATAGAAATGAGAGAGTTATTTACAAGTTAAAGCAAGGAAGCATGTACACACAAATGAGTTTCCCTCCATGGTTCCTAAATATGACAGATGTCATAATCTGTCAATTCAAAATGTCTGTCAGGGTGGATCCAGGGGTCCGCCTAGGGATCTCTGCCTTAGGTTAGTGTCTCTGACCCTGTGAGAGTTCAAAGAGCAAGGAGATGAAAAATGTTCTTGTGACCCTGTTCTATCTTGTACATTTAGGGTTTGTCTACATTACACAGCTTTTAGCCACACGGCCCTGTCGCCAAAAGTCAGGCAGCGTAAACGCTGTTGGTCAGCACTTTTGCTGACAAAACATTTCGACCCCCTACGAGCAGGGTTCACGTTGTTGACAGGAGAGCGCTCCTGCTGACAACGAGCTGTTTACAATGCCACTTGCCGCGTCAAAACTTTTGTCCGGGGTGTGGGGGGGAGGATGTGCTTTTTTAAGCACCTGTGAATGACATGGAATACAGAAGTAAGTTGTTGAATATATTATTCTCACTTGTAACAAGCATTTCATACAGTCTAAGGACTAAATACATTTTTATAAGACTAAAACATCTTTTGAACAAAACTCACATAAGATGAGCTGGTTTGGTTTCCAGTTATGAATATGTTCATTCCTAGCTAATGCCAACAGCCTTCGCCAGAGTTTGCATTTCATTTACCAGTGTCACCGTGTCTTTAACTTCTGCTGAGCTCAGTAGGCGCTAAGGATCATCAGCAGTTGGCAGGTTTAGTAAGGGGAGGAGTAAGGGCCAGCTCTGTGCAAATGGGTAAGTTTGTAAGAAGGAGATTTTCTGCCCTCCATCCATGGGGCCAGGTACAATCATAGGAAAAATTCTGATGTAACTGAACAATCAAATTCTGTAGAACACTAATAGGGTTTTGTACAGAAATGGCTCCCATAATCTCTGAAACTGAACAGAGAATAAGATCTCTTCTACAGAAACTATCAGGGAATTGGGTTGCAGCAAGTCAGTTTTCCAGCATAGCTAAGGGGGTATGTAGAAAGGGCTTTAAACCACCTTTATGTTCTCATGACTCTGAGGTACTGAGTTGTCTCTTGGTGCAAATTAGAGCACCATAAAGACTATTGCAATTTATAACAGATATCAGTAGACTGAATAGTCTTTTCAGCATCTGACTATCACCAGGGTATAATGGAGAATCAGTCAGATCTGCTTGACTGGCTGCCAGTAGAGGGTGGGACCTATGCCATGTGAGGATCACAGCTGTAGAATAATCCTGGAGGCTGTTAGAATGTCTCTTACAAGATTGCTACTCTTATATGTTATAGAAATGTCCTTGAGAGCTCCAGAAATGCTCCCTACTGTGGCAGGGGGAAGGACTCCCTTTGGGTAACCATTCTTTGAATCAACAGGAGAACAGAGCACATACTGAAGCCCCTTAAGGTGTCATGTACCCACTGCACACTTTGTGGCATATGGGAGGTGTTGCCCCTCCAAACCAGTCCAATACAAGACTGGCTTAATGCCACAGTTTAGCCCTTAATACATGTATTATACAAGTAAAGCTATGTATGAAGGTAATTACAAAAGATTTCCAAGTTCGAGTTCATCCTTCTTAATTATCTTCACATATAGCCCTATCTGTGAGGGTGCAGTGTGTCTATACTAGTTCAAGATTGGTCTATTAACATTCAGGTCTGGTACAATAATTCAGATTCCCTTGAACTTTCTATAGACCAAAGAATATACGGAGACCCTTTTGAATTCTCTTTGCTCTACGAACCACAATCTGGTTTGCCGTAATCATAACGAGTTAATACAGAAGGAATACAATGATTGCTATAATCATTGCTCTATCCCACTCTGGGGAAATTTTACAATCTCACTACAGTGCAGAAAACTCTCTAAATGAAGTGGACAACCATGGGAAATAGCAAGTAGGCTCTAAAAAGTGAAGTAATCCTCACAATAATCAGAAATGAACTCAGTCCTCTCCACTCTTACATAAAAGCCATTCTGATAGTCTTGTGTGCCAAATCACTGTTATATTCAAAACATCCTGCCTCGCGCTTCTGTGTATTTCTATGGGTATTCTCGATTTCCACCACCATTAAACAGAGATGTTCCATAAATGTACTAGGGGCTTGCTCCAAAGCCCTTTAAGTCAATGGGAGTATTTTCGTCAATTTACCCACCAACTAAGCAATTCTGTTCCTCATTATTGTAGTTTCCAGAGTCTGAAGCCTGTCACCAAGAGGTGTAACAGTTATGAGAACACAGCCATTTAATGAACAGTCACCTAGGATCTTCAAAATATAAAAAAAATAAAAATAAACACATTTTGATGTGCTAATCCTGATCCTGTTTAATTCAAAGACAATTTTTCATTGACTTGAATAGGAGCAGGATTGAACTCCTGTTTTATTAGGCTATAAAGCAGTATGTAACAGGACCACCCATGTTTCTGTCTACTGCTGGTCTGTCATTAATCCTGCTCCACTAAACTTTGTGTTGCCTGGCAATTAAATGGGGTTATATAGAAACTTAATTTATTTAAATGTGGGCTCCCATTGCATTATTGCTTAGTTCGTGGTTTGTTCTGTGCCTTGGAAAGTGGCCTGAGGGTTGGAGATGTGCTTTCTTTCACATGGTCCATGCCTCTTCCCTGTAATATTTTCAGTGGTGTAGTTCTCCTAAGAGCAATACCATGTTAGCATCCACATTTTTAAATTGCTGCACTTACAGGGCCATGTTCAAGCCTAGTGCAAGTGTACTGAATTCACTAGATTTCCATTTGGGATTAATGTGCTCCACGGTGTCTAGAAATAGATGCAATAATCTCTGGTAGCTACCTCTACCGGGTTATGAGATTTTATTCAGGGTTGCATTATGTGCATTTTCCTTTTTCCATTCTTAAATATTTAAATAGTCTTAAATATTTATCAAAGATTAAAAAAGGAAAACATATGGTCTTGGCACATTTATATAGCTGTAATAACATTTGTATGTACAGAATAAACCATCTCACATGGTTATATATTATATACATGCATGACCCATTCTCCAATGCGTCCAGTTCCATGCACATGTAAGTGACAGTGCTGGCCACAGGGAGCTAGCTGCAGCTTTCCCATTCCCTACTGCTTGGCTCTAATGGAAGCTAGTGCAGCAGGAAGCCTACTCTAAATTCCATTGCTGGCATAAATGAGTTTATGACAGGAGGGATCAGCTCAGTGAAGCTTTGTTCCAGCATGCTTCCTCCTTCCCTTGCTTTGGCGATGGAGGAGTGGCTAATATGGGAGGTGGCTACATCACTTCCTACACCTTTAACCCTGTAGGGAATCTCTCTATTTGGAGAGAATTCTCCAGGGAAAATATCTAGCCAGTTCAAGTTTGTACTTTGCACTGTGGATCCCGCCCACAGTGTTTTGTCAACACTTCACACTGGCTGTTGATACTTCATGGAGTTAGTCCTAGATCTATCCCTGACTTGCTGTAGTATATTGTGCAGAAAATTCTCAATCTACCCAGTTGTGAAGTGGGTATAATTCTTTTGTAACATCTTACTGAAATTAACTAAATGTGTTTAAAGAAACTTGAGGTGTTTGAATAATAAACCTAGCATGTGGGTTTTTTTAATATACAGAAATATTACACATACATACAATCTCAGTGCTTTCATTTGAAATCAACAGCCTCATGGTTTCCGAGAATTGAGGGGGGAAGGGGAAATCATGCCCCTTCTATTTTTTTAGTCCATATTTTTCATTGCATTTAATATTGCTCCTGTTCCATCTTAAAGAATATCACTCCGATGTTGAAATGAGTTTTCCACTGGCCATAGCTTTGGGAGTAATTATAATTACATTTGAATACCCAGGGCTACCAAATAACTTGATTAGCATGGGCACTGCATGCTTCAAGTTGATAATTTCTTCCTGGGATTATAAATAGGCATGTGAGAGCTTGAGAAACATATCGTGCAAACATGTGATCTTTAATTTGTTTGGTTTTGTTTAATCTTGAACATTTGCCAAGCTTGCAAACCTGGCAAAAGAGATTGATTAGTATCTACAAAGGTTCCAGAGTGAGGAATAAATAATTTGGCAGGAAGCAATAATAGTTGTTAATAAATTAAATCAGTTAGACTGTCTCTCATTTCCTGATGGGCATTGTAACTGAAAGGAATGCAGGACAGCATGCCAAGGGTAAGGAAAATGTCACCTGGGAAATGCAGTGAGACAGTGTAGTGGCAGCAGGGGGCAGTTTGCTAACAGCACAATATAGTGCTGAGAGAAATAGGGGATTGTCTGTCATTTGCTACAGCTTGATCTCACTGTTGGGAGTTGCTGAAGTGTTCCACCATCCCCACCCAGCTCTGTGCTTAACTGCTGCTGAATATTCCAGAAGCACCTATTCTTCTGCTCAGTGTTTCAGTTACACTTTGGAAATATGCATCTCCTGAGTTCTAATATGCTCAGTATAAACAAGTTAGACACACCTGTTTACTGCTAACATTTAAAGTATGGCCCAAGTAAAATATGCTGCTAAACTTCAGATACATCCACCTGGAATGCACCAGCTGTGCTGCTGAGAGTACCAGGTATGGTCAGATAGAATGCCTCCACTGCACTGCCTAACTCCTGGATACTCTGAAAGTTTCTCCTTCCTGGTATTGTAAGGTAGAATGTTCACAAGTACAGGAGATACATCCTCATGGAATGCCCTTGCTTTTCAGTTTGAATTCTGGGTACCTCTGGTTGGTGCATATGCTTTGCTGCTAGATGTTCATAGTCATGGAAGGTGCATTGTTGGAAAGTGGACAGAGAGACATCCTGGTGGATCCATGTTCCACAGTTGTCCTAACATTCTATTCAATAAATGGAATGTCAATGGAGGAGGCAAACTAGATATGATAGAGGTTACAGGACCCGTGTGGACAGAAGTAAAAAATGGCTGGGGAATGTAGATCTCTTGTTTTGTCAAAGTTAATTCATCCTAGAGGAAGAGAGGAAAATGAGAAAAGCTTCATGAGTCCTTACAAAAGAACAGCTGTAGATGTACTGCTGCATTCTCTCAGCCTAGCATCACCTTTCCATTCTTTCATACATTGTCAGATGCCTCTGTTTCCCCACAACCAGGGAAGATGTGATTATGGCTTTGAGTTACATAGACACTGCTGGCCACTGTACATTAAAGCTGAGTGGTTTGTCTTCTTTTGAGATCTTTGAGTTTCGGACAAAGGGACAGAGGAGGCTTCTGCTAATGAATGCTTCTAACTGTCTACTTTAGATGGTGCCTTTTCTACTAGGATTGTGCAAAACACACTTACAATTTCATTATAAGATGAGCAGAATTGTAGTCACCTTCCTTGTTCCATTCTTCTTGACTCTTAACTCTTGATCAGAAGACCTTTTCCATCACCACAATCCTTTTCTCAATAAAAACTAGCTATGGTTCAATTTTACCCTTGGAAATCTGACCATTTATGTTTACTTAAGAGCATGACTGTCATTTTCTGTAGCATTTCCTGAAATGTACAAAACTCTAGTTACAATCAGAATGCTAGGTATGTACCACTCACTCCTAATAGATGGAGCCTTGGCACAGAGAATTAAAGTAAATAAAAACTACTCTCCACTATTTCCACTGTCCTCCCTCTCCCCAAAGTGTATTTCCAGAAAATGACTCAAGAAAAGAAAAGGCTAGAGTGTCTCAAAATAACCTTATCCTGCTATGAAACTCTACTCTGAAAATATTATAGAGCAGGACTTACAGCTCTTGTCCATTCATTACTTCTCCTCTCTCCCTTTTAGTGTATTTATGGCATTTCAGTTAAAGATAGCTGAATGCTTCCAATATTCTGAGGCTATCAGTTTAACAAGTAGACTTATGGGCATCCCTTCAATGTACTTAAGTTCATGACCAGTGTAACACAGCAGCCTGCCTTTAAGATCTGCCAATCCTGTTCAGTTAGTCCTGCTCCATTATACCTGAGTCAGGTTTGAAACTTAAAAGGAGGACAGCCCACAGTTGAGGGCTCCCTGAGTTGGGGGTTTAAGGGGCAGAGGAGACCTGCTCCAAATTTCTGACTCCAGGTGGGTGGCCCTGGGAGTTGCTGCTGGACAGAGTAGAAGGCAGCTGCAGAGAGTTGCAGGCTTCAAGAGAGTGGCAGTGGGGGCTGGATTAGTGCAGGAGATATCAGTGGAGGCAAAGACACTGGCCAGGTGGGGCTGGGAGGGGCCTACCAATGCAGGAAAGATTCCAGGCAGGAAGGCCTGGGAGTGGGTTGAAGAAGAGCTCAAGCAGGATGGAAGAACTTTTGTTTGTGTGGACGTTTGTTGGATTTTAATTACTCCTGAAATGGAACTGAACTCCGAGAATGACCCAACTGTGATACAGCTTCCATTGTCATCATCTGACAGTGCCTCACAATCTTTCATATATTTATCCTTACAACACCTGAGGTAAGCAAGAACCATTATTCTCATTTTACAGACAGGGAAATGAGGGACAGAGGGACTGCAATCTTGTCTACACTGCACCTCACTGCACTGGGGATTACAGAGGAGTGAAATGCAGAGTGCACCAAAGCTTTGTGATCTAACTGTACCCATGTGGCTGCTGCTGCCACAAACTAAAAGATACCTAGTTTACATTAATGTAGTCCTGTTTGAAAGAGCACTATGTTACTGTGAACAAGATACTTTCTAGTATGCGCCAGCAACATCTACCCAGGGCAGTTAGATTGCAACTCAACTCTGCAATTCAGTTCCACCGGTCTGTGCGGCAGCACTGTGTAGTCATAGCCTCGATGACTGACCTACTGTCACACAGTCTCTGTCACAGCAGGAAAGTGAGGAGGTTAGTTGGGGATAATGCAGGAAACGGATGTGGGAGTGCACTAGGCCATGACCAATGGATCCAAAACATCACAAGTCCACCAGTTAATCCTCTTCCCTCTCTGCCCGTCTCTCTTAGGACTGGAGGCAGGAACTGTGGAATCTCTACAGTGCCAGAATATCATAGCTACAGAGCAATCTAGTGTAAAGCCTGGTTATCACATAAGTGGAGGAGCTGCACCTTGGTGATACAGTCTGCTTAGAGGCCACCATCCATTTATTAAAAATGGTTATGCCGGCAAGTCCATATGTTTCACTGTATTTATTATATAATGCCCCCAACCAAGATACGTTCCCCATATACTAGGTACTGACCATACATAGAGCATAAGACTGTTAGAAGAGCTCATAATGCAAGTGTACGAGTCAGAGAAAAGAGGTATTGCCCAACTTTAAAATTGGGAAATTGAGGCACAGAGCTTGTGATTTACCTGAGATCACACAGGAAAGTCTGTGGCAGAGGATAGGTATTGAACTCAGATCTCCCAAGCCCCATTGCTTTACCATAAAACCATCTTTTCTCTCATTCTGCAACCTGAAAAAAATTACATGCTTCATCAACTTGAAAAAGAAAAAGAAAGGAAGACCAAGCAGTCCATTTTGAAAAAAATATATATATTGGAATAATTCAAGATCTAGATTGTGTACTAAAAACATACTTTGTTCCATGGCTGCATTAAGGAAAAATAAGCACAGGAAGCTTACTCCCAGATGGAATATTACTCATGGAGTCATATTATCCTTTGGGAGTGTAAAAGATCTACTGTGACTAGCATTTCCAGGCTAACACAGTACGATGAGCTTACTCTGCTGCCAGTTTTACATTTACAATTTATTACTGGAATGCCTTGCTGCAACTACATTGAGATACTTCCTAGGAAAAGTGTAACTCCGCTCCTGTACTAATTCCCACAGAAATTCCCACTATCTGTGGTCAGGCAAAGGTATCTCAAACAACTAGTTCACTTCCTGACACACAGAGCCACCATCCTAATATCAGATGTTTGGATTTGCTTGTAACTCAGTAAATTTATCATAAGGAGTGTGAAATGCAATAATACATGTGATAGCCTCCATCTCAGCCAACTGGCCGGGAGGTGCAGGGGGGCACACTATAGGCAGCCAGGGCAGTAGTATGGGTTGAGGTCAAAGGCAGGAGTCAAGTAGTTATCAAGCCACATCAGGAAACAGAGTTAAGCCACACCAAGGTTGAAGAGAGAAGTCCGAAGCAAGACCAGACAAAAGATGGAGTCTATAGCAGTAGCAAGCCAAAGTCCACATTGTTGCTCAGACAACTCTCTGGCATGAATTCCTGGTCTAAATAGTTGGTGTAAACCAGCCAGGGATCTTCAGGGTTCTGTTGCTTTGTCATCTTTGGGCAGTACTTCCTGTGGTGCCTAATACTCTAGTAGCTATTTGAGACAGCTCCAGTGGGGATATGGAGATGTCAGTCACGCAGGGCTCCACAACCCCAGGCTCTAGACCTGTGGATCCTTATGCAGACTTTCTAGCTTAGAGCTGAGAGACCTAGATCCTCAGGATGTGGAGATGGGTAACACACTCAAGAGTAGATTACACCTGGATTTTGGAAAAGGACTTTCTGTACTGTGGCCTGCCCAACTGGAGACTATTGACTTCAGTGGGCTTCAGATCAGGCCTGAAGAGAGGATCTTTTTTCTTTCAGTGACCCTGCTGAGTGTGCTTTTTTTGTTTGTTTGGTTGGTTTTGTTTTAAGAGGTAACAAATGGCTCACCGCCTCTCATTTTATACAAATTCTGGGATGTTTTTCAGCAGAAATGGTTTTACTAGCCTGATGTGTCATAAGTCATTCTGCTTGTAGAAATCTTACTCTCTCTCATGAATAGCCTTAAAATACAAGTATGGTAGTCGATATTTTGGATTCTTGTAAGAATTATCATTTTGTTCACTTGTATTGCAAACAGCATTCTTTTTAAAAAAAATTCTTACACTCTCTCTTCAACAGGTGCACATCTTATACATATAAATAAAGCTGTATCAAACCACTCCTTTTGTTTTGAATTAATAATAGTGCTGCTGACAAGAGACAGATTGACACTCAGGACATTCACATGCTGTGTTAATCCACTGAACATCATCTGTAGGAAGAATAAAAGTTTTTCCATTCTGTCCCACTGCTATGTTTGAGTTCTGACCTGGAGGAACCCCTTCTTGTGGTTGAAAGGGAATCCATCTGCTTCTATTGAGATACTATAGATGTCAATGAAAACTTTCCTACTATACCTGTTTGTCATTGAAGGACTTGTAGTGTTTGTAGTGTTCAGACTTGTGAATCTTACTTTTCAAAGTCATGTGAAAACATTAAAAATAAACAGTGGAATGCTGAACAATTCCCAGGGGGTGGTGAATAATTCCCTCTTAGATATTTATGAATTTCTCCAAAAGAATGAGCAGCTTTCTTAAGCCTCCTATATGTGCTCTTAAATTTTGGAGAAGTGTTTGATTTACAGTATTGAACATTATGGCAGTAGTACCCAGAGACATAAGTGATAGTTCAACTTCTTAAAATTATATATAATTATTAGCTGTGTTAGAGGATTAGTCATCTAAATGATCAAATTGTATCAGACACATATAGGCTAATTGGATACTCCCTTGGCAGTATGGTGTGGCCTGCCTGGTGTGGGGTTTTTGAACCATAGGAAAAATTAATCTTTATTGTATTTTGTTTAACTTAGCAATTTAAATAGCCATCCCTTTTCTAGTAGGGCTGTTTTTTCAGCCTTCACTTTTTTATGTGGCTCAAGTTTTTCCTCTAGCTTATGAACTATTTTTAATATATAGTGAACTCCAACTGGAGTTAAGCCTCAAAACTTACACTGGAATAAGAAAAAATAAAACACAACGATTTGACAGTTGAAATAAAAGGGAGTAATAATTCTAAATAGTGCTATAATGCCCAGCATTTGAACTCAATATTTTTTGAACAACAAGGCAGAGTTTTTATCCATTCTTCTACAAAGCTTTTGGTTAGCACCAAAGCATCTGCCTATCTTTTCAAAGCTATTGAGTTCAAATCAGCTTGGGGTTAGGATCATTATTAACAAATCTTCATACTTTTATTGTTAGTGTCAAATGAATCACTACATTCCCCATGCTTAATTATCTTTTCCCTTTATCTCCAACACCTTTGCAGTTGACTGAAGCATTTGCACAACTTGCTTTGTGGAGAAATTAAGTATAGAATTTCACTCTTCTCTTACTGGTTTTACCCCATTAACTTCAGGTGAGTTGCTCCAGTCTTATTCTGCCTTAAACAAGATTGGAATTAGGGCTTCAGTTTGAAGTCTTTAATAGATATGGGCATTAAAATCTGCATTGGCATTTGGGCAAGATGCAGGGATGGGGCTGAAGGCAAAATCAGGACTACAGCTTGGATTTAAAGGCAGCGAGGACTCTGAGATTTCAGCCACATATGGCAGATATCTTACATATAGCAAATGAGCTTATCAAACTTAAGTCACTTAATGGTAGATATCTCCAAAGACCTTAATATAAATTAATATGCAAATGTTGGCATGATAAAAGAAGAGTTCAATTCATTGTGTAGTTTGTGACAAAAGTTTATAGAACAAACAGCTAAAATTTGAGGTTATGAAACTCAACTTTCATTCACTTTGTTCTTTGATCCACAGTAGCCTTCCCCCATTCCATTTCTGTTCACCTGCCACACCATCACCTAGTTAAGTTCCTTGGCTCCCGCAACAGCCAATTCTTCTCTTGTTGATTTAATTCTTTACAATACACCATTACTCAAAGCCTCTTCTCTTTTGGCACACTCTGATTTTACCTTCTCCTGTAACCTGCATGTCTTCAACATTCGCTGCACCTTTAATTTTGGTTGAGAGAGCATTTGGCTACAACAGATATAGTTTAAAAAACTGACAGGAAGAAATTTCCTGTATACGGTTGCAGACTATATTTTTTTTATTGTGGGCAGCAGAGTTGGCGGTGCTTTAGAGCTACCCTCACAGACAAGAAATTAGATGAGATGGGCAGATGGTCTGATCTAATCTGGCAAATCCACTGTTCTATTGCACTCTAGGCTATCTCACCTGGACTAAAGTAATGACTATATTTGGATCATCATTGGATGAAAAATGCAGGACGTGTGTTTAGAATTCTCTTTCAAGACAGCATGCTCTCCCTTAAGAGACTATTAACACCTTCTAATAGCCTAAGCAGTTTATCATTATGTATTAGAGATTGTACTCCAGTTTTTCTAATCTGGATACACCAAGGGCTACACTATCTCCCCCTTCCAGGATGCAATAGTGAACAGGAAAATATGAAAGCAAGTACTTCTTTCCACTAGTGTACCCATGGAGAGGAAGCCATTATCTGGTAAGCAGTGTGTGTTCAGGAAGTGTGGCTCAGGCTGTGACCTCATGCACTAGAATGCCTGCAAGAGGATGTGGGTGCAGACTACGGGGATAGCAAGGCATATTTTTCAGCTCATTCCCACAACTGTCTAGGAGGCATTATGTTTTCCAGTAAACTCCAAACACCTGTGCTGAGGTAGTGTGTGTCTTCTCTCTCCCCAGTGTGACTCAGCCTTGCAGGAGGCATAATTGGGCCCTGATTCAAAGCCTTAACAAAGGTAACATTATTAAATAGTTTTAGTACTTGAGTAGTTTTGAGAAATAAAGTTCAAAGGCCATATTCTCAGAGAGGGGTGCCCAAGCTGTGCCTGTGATTCTGGAGTTTGTGCCAGCAGGGAGGCCATTTGATTTTCTACACATCATTGCTCTTCTGTGTGTGCAACACCTGTTTCCATGTGCCTCGGCAAGATTTGACACAATGTGTATGTGCAGATTTTGCAGACAAAATGTAGAGGCTCAGCTTTAAAAAAAAAAAAAAAGACATCCCAAAGGATATGGCAGCTTTCAAGAGAAATGAATGTGTTTGGCCAAGTGTCCGCTGCTTGATTTATTACAAGCTAATCTGGATATGATAACTGCAACTGAGTATGGTCCCAGCAGAATGCAATGGGATGTCACAAAGAGGGCAGACGTTGTTAGAATTTGCTGGTGAAGGGTGCAGTGTGTCTTTTGGAGCTAGAAATTGAAAGAAGCAGGTAAAAGCCCATGTTAGAATTGACTATCTAATTTCTCTGTATAGAAGTTCCCTCTGGCTCTATGCCTAGGCTCCGGCTACATGCCTCATGTTTCTCATGGGATTTGCACAAATAGTTTTACCTAGTTTAGTTTCTCTTTCTTCTACATATTTACTGTGAAGACTAAACCTCAGTTATACTCTGGAGCATACCTGAAGTACCTTCTGGAGCCAGTGTCGTGTAGACTATGACAGCATCTTGAAGCTGCTCTGGGGAGTGGTATGTTTGTCTATGCTGGAGAGCTCAGCTGAGGATTGTGAATCATCTACCAACAATTACAATGCACTTATACTTTATCTGCCCCACTGAGACAGAGGACTATCAAAGCATCCAAAAGCATACAAAATCAGCTGCACCTGAAGTCAATGGTATTCCACCAGGATGAATATTGTTCATTTGGCCTTGATCTGAGATATTCAGAGACGTTGAATTAAACTGTGTTCCTGTGGATAGTATGGCTGGGTTCAATTCCTTGCTCAGCCACAGATCTGGGGCAAATCACATAGGACCAGATTTACAAAGATATTTAGGCACCTAAAGAGACAGATAGGTGCCTAGGGGGATTTTTCAAAAATATCTAAGCAGGTCAGGTGGCTAACTTCCATTGGAACTAAGTGCCTAATCTAGTTAGGAAATGCATAAATTGCACTAGGCACACATTTTACTCTTTAGGTGCCTAAATTCCTTTGAAAATCTGGCTCTTACAGATCCCCATCTGTAAAGTAGAGATAGCACTACCTTCCAGGGGTGCTTTGAGGATAAAATCTATTCAGAATTATGAGGCGCTGATACAGTGCTGTGATGAGGACAAGGTACAAAAATCTTCTACATTAAAAACATTCACATGTTCACTACGTGGGTAAGAGTTGAGTAATCCCCATTGAAGTCAATGGACATCAGATCAGACCTCATGTGGCAATCAGCTGGGTACAGTGCTACTGCTTGAAGTTAAATATTCTCAGATAAATATTATTCTTGGAGCTAAAATAGAAACAGGCTGGGACTAGTGGATGTTGGGAGGACTGAGAAAGAGATGAATCTAAGTCAGAGAATGTCTATGCCATGCTAGTCTAAAAGGAAGTAGAAGATCTTCACTGATTAGTAGGATGGGAAAGAAGTTGCTCCACATGAATATCATTCAGTGATCCTCAGAATGAAACCATGGAGAATTGCTGTTCACTTTCCGATGGTGGCATTCAATAGCAAATCAACTCCATATCCCTTTGCAAAAATCTTCATTTAGCATCTGGAAGCTATTCAGATACTCCATCACACGTACCTTTTCAAGAAAATACATGAGTTCTGTCTTAGTTCAGCTTTAACTCTCACTCGATTTGCCAGACCTATTCATTTTGTAAAACACTCTCGGCATTAGCTTTATCTTAATGAAAAAGGAAGGGCACAGTAGAATTATTCAAATTCTGCTACCCACAATCGATATTAATAAATCTTTTGACTGCAAAAGCAATCTCCAGTCATTCAGGAATAGCCTGGAACCATTAAAAAGTGATGCATAGCCAACGAAATAAGTCATATATATTTTAAAAGTACTTTAACCTGCAGTGCGGCAAAATAAAAAAGATGACCTTGGTGAACAACTTTATTTATTGTCTAGCAAAAGGGGAAGAAAGCCATCAAAGATAGAAACATGATCTGGAAGTTGATGCAAGTGGAAATGGAGGGCTTAAGAATGTACACTATTGATATATGCCATTGGGATGTTGTCACAGGGTAACTCTTTAAGAGGGAGCTGGGCCAGTGCACCTGTGACTTCTCAGCTGACTCCGATTGGGCTTTTAGAGAGCAGCTGGGCCTGAGAGGAGGAAAAGAAACCAGGTGAGTCAGAGCTGACCGAGTCAGACAGGAGAGGGGCATGTGAGAACTGCCTCAGATTAAGAGACTGAATGAGGTCCCTGGAGGAAGCTGTAGCTGGAGGAAGGCTGAAGGCAGGGGAGCAACAATTGGAGTTTGTTGGCTGTCCTCCTCAAGCCACAGAGCCAGGGCTGGAGTGGGCGGAAGGCCAGAGACCAGCACAGTGCCTGATGACTGCTAAGCTAGAGAGACAAAGCTGAGGCTGGAGAGGGCTAAAGATAGAGGAGCAGTAGATGGGCTTACCTTCTGATGTCTCTGTGCTGGCTTGCTGGACCAAGGGGAACAGTGAGAGGGGCAGGAGCAGTGACAGATGCTTCCTGGTAAGGATGATCTCCCAGCAGCGAGGCTGTGCGGGATCTTGCTGGAGAGAGTGGGTTTTACTCCAGCTAGAAGGCTGGGCTGGCTGTCCTGGTGGACAGACAGGAAAAGAATGAAAAAGAGCCCAGATATGGCAAAAGACACCAGAGTATGGTATGTGGAGCATTGAGGGACTAAGATGACCTGGCATATTAAGGACTATATGAACTAGGGGTGATAAATAGACTGTGTTGGGACTTATATTTGGGACATTTTGCACTGTCTTTATAATAACAAGCCCCAAGGAGGGATATTATTGAGGGAAGAAAGCCTACTATGGAGTTACTGGTGACTCTGAAGAAGAGGTAGGCATACGTGATGTGTTGTGGCCTGTTGCATGAGGATGAATCAGGAACGGGCTGCCTTTTCCCAGGTGTCTCAATAGGATGTTGAGCGTGGGTCTCAATGGTGCTGAGACCTTGGGTATATAGCACCTTGTTGGAGTTGCTCAACGTTTTATAGCCCCATTTTTATGCATCATGAAAAGGTATTGTAGCTTCCTCTGGAAACCCATTGCATATAGATAATATTCACAAAAAATGTGAATCAATTATTTAAAGTGAGACATGGGATTTTTTGCCATCTAACCTGTGACAAAGTTCCACCTTCATAGAGAGTGGAGATGGAACACTCCTATTCGGCCATCTAGCCCACTCCAAGACCCACCAAAGTAGCACTGATACCTCCCATATATTTGTGAGTGCCTTCTCCAGTCTCATTTTCAATGGTTCTTCTAACAGGGTGTCCACTGCTTCCCTTGGAGAAACTCTCGTAGGCTCATATACTTGTGATTAGAAAATCTTCCTGATCTCTGTGAAAATATGTATTCCATGAATATTTACTGCTAGCTTGGTGATTGGCGTGGAGTAATCAGAGTAGAAAGCTGGCTGAGCCTCTTAATGGATTCATCTAATACTTTCTCTTTTACAAAGCCCTGAGTTCAGACCCTGGGGTAGGTCAAAAGTCACCAGGACATCAGTGATTGCACTTTCCTTCCTCTCTGTATTGCTAGGATTATAGGTACTGTACCTAGCCACAATATGCTGAGATAATTCAGTCCCTTTAACCATAGCCTTTAGTGGGTATTAAAATTCAACTGACCTTCAGACTTAATGCAGATACTTAGTGTTTGTTAGTTTTAGGTCCAAATTGCCCTGGTTTTTACCTGATGACTCATGAAGTCAGAAGGACAGCGTGGACTAATTCAGGGTAGAGTTTGCCATCTAATTTTTAAGTAGTATCATGTCAACATTTCTTTTAATTGATTCCAAGATCTTTGGAAGCCCTGACCTGTGCCTCTTCCCATGGCTATGTTACAATTTCAAGTGTGTTTTCTACTGTTCAGTCTGAACATATTCATCAGAACCTAACATTCTCTCTTGCTCTCATTAGAGTGTTTTTAAAGAATTCACATTTAAAAGACTAAAAATCATTAAACAGGGGCCCTCATGACTCTGATGACTGGCAGCATGTGTGTAAATATTAAGCAACAATGCTTTGTGGTAAGATTGAAATGATAATGAAATATGTAGGACTCTGGGATCAGGCATAGCTTGTAATGTATTAAATCTTGGACCCAATGTGACAAAGTTCCTCCTCTACCTTGGTGGTTTCTGTGCTTACTGGCAGATTTGCTCACCTCAGTGATCTTCCCCACAGTCTGGGTCAACTCCTCCTGTGTCTGATCAGGAGTTGGGAGGTTTGGGGGGAACCTGGGCTTGCCCTCTACTCCGGGTTCCAGCCCAGGGCCCTGTGGATTGCAGCTGTCTATAGTGCCTCCTGTAACAGCTGCATGACAACTACAACTCCCTGGGCTAGTTCCCCATGGCCTCCTCCAAACACCTTCTTTCTCATCACCACAGGACCTTCCTCCTGGTGTCTGATAACTCTTGTACTCCTTAGTCCTCCAGCAGCACACCCTTTCACTCTCAGCTCCTTGTGCCTCTTGCTCCCAGCTCCTCACACACACTTCCTCTCCTCTGGCTCCCCCCTCCCTGACTGGAGTGGGCTCCTTTTTAAACCCAGGTGCCCTGATTAGCCTGCCTTCTTTTGCTGCATGTGTTCTAAGTAGCCTGTCTGCCTGAATTGGTTCTAGCAGGTTCCTGATTACTCTAGTGCAGTCCCTGCTCTGGTCACTCAGGGAACAGAAAACTACTCATCCAGTGACCAGTATATTTGCCCTCTACCAGATTCCTGTGCCACACTGGTCTGGGTATGTCACACCCAGATTCAGCAAAGCACTTAAGGATGGGCATAAGAGCATTGCTGAATAAGAGCCCAAGTGAACACAGCCCATATCTTTGGGTCCTGAATACTTTCACTACAACCTGTTGATACTCAGTAAACGGTCTTCATGTTTCTTTCATGACTGTATGGTACTAACACTATTCTAGCCTCTTCTATCCAAGGATCTCAAAGCACTTCCCAAGTATTTATGAGTTAAGCTTCACAACATGTGGGTTTTCATGATATTGCAATACAGACAGTCTAGCTCCTGTCTACAGCACCACTTACACTGTTGTTCACTGTTTCTGGAAAAGCAGACACAACATTTTCCATTTTTCAGTAAGTAAGTTTCAACAGGTTTGATCAAGTGTAAGCATCGTGGCAGCACTGATATAGAGATGGAAAACAAGCTAGCAGAGAAGTTGGTTCTGGCTAAATTATGCTACTTGTCTTTTATACATTAACTCAGAGGCGGGCAAACTATGGCCCGCGGGACCATCTTGCCTGGCCCTTGAGCTCCTGGCCTGGTAGGCTAACCCCCAGCCCCTCCCCTGCTTTTCCCCCTCCTCCACAGCCTCAGCTCACTGTGGCACCGACACCGGTGCAATGCTCTGAGCGGCCGGGCAGCGCAGCTGCAGACTTGCGGCCTGAGGGCTTGTCTACATCACAAAGTTGCAGCGCTGGTGAGGGGGTTACAGCGCTGCAACTTAGGAGGTGTACACATCTGCAGGGCATCACCAGCGCTGCAACTCCCTGTTTGCAGTGCTGGCCGTACTCCCGTTTTGTCTCGGGTGTAGAGGATCCAGCGCTGGTGATCCAGCGCTGGTAATCAAGTGTAGACACTTACCAGTGCTTTTCTTGACCTCCGTGGAATAAGCAGGTATCCCAGCATACCTGAGGAAGCCTCTGGTAATCAAGCAGGTCTCCTTCCCCGGTTTGCTCTCGTGTTCCCCGAACCCCCGAGCAAGCAGGTCTCCTTCCCTGCGGTTTTCTCTCGCGTTCCCTGAATCCCCGAGCAAGGAGGTCTCCTTCCCTGTGGTTTGCAGGGGGGTTCGGGGAACGCGAGAGCAAACCGCGGCGAAGCTGGTCTCCTTCCCCGGTTTGCTCTCGCGTTCCCCGAACCCCCGTGCAAGCAGGTCTCCTTCCCTGTGGTTTGCAGGGGGGTTAGGGGAACGCAAGAGCAAACCGCGGCGAAGCTGGTCTCCTTCCCCGGTTTGCTCTCGCGTTCCCCGAACCCCCGAGCAAGCAGGTCTCCTTCCCTGCGGTTTGCTCTCGCGTTCCCCAAATCCCCGAGCAAGCAGGTCTCCTTCCCTGCGGTTTGCTCTCGCGTTCCCCGAATCCCTGAGCAAGCAGGTCTCCTTCCCTGCGGTTTGCAGGGGGGTTCGGGGAACGCGAGAGCAAACCGCGGTGAAGCTGGTCTCCTTCCCCAGTTTGCTCTTGCGTTCCCCGAACCCCCGAGCAAGCAGGTCTCCTTCCCTGCGGTTTGCTCTCGCGTTCCCCAAATCCCCGAGCAAGCATGTCTCCTTCCCTGCGGTTTGCAGGGGGGTTCGGGGAACGCGAGAGCAAACCGCGGCGAAGCTGGTCTCCTTCCCCGGTTTGCTCTCGCGTTCCCCGAACCCCCTTGAAGCCGCCCAACAGTGCTGCAGTGTGGCCACATCTAACACCACTTGCAGCGCTGGTTGCTGTAAGTGTGGCCACTCTGCAGCGCTGGCCCTATACAGCTGTACTAATACAGCTGTAACAACCAGCGCTGCAAAATTGTAGATGTAGACATACCCTGAGCTTGTGCTCTGGGCAGCACAGCTGTAGCACCGCCAGCCACCAGTGCTCCAGGCAGTGCGGTAAGGAGGCAGGGAGCGGGGGGCAGGAGAGGTTGGATAGAGGGCAGGAAGTTCAGGGTGGTGGTCAGAGGGCGGGAGTGTGGATAGGGGTTGGGGTGATCAGACAGCAGGGAACAGGGGTGGTTGAATGGAGTCAGGAAGGAAAGGGGGGGTTGGATTGGGTGGCGGGGGCCAGGCATGGGTGGGAGGTCCGAGAGCGGTCAGGGGACAGGGAGCAGAGGGTGATGGATGGGGCAGGAGTCCCGGGGGGGCGAGAAGCAGGGGGGGTTGGACAGGGGTTGGGACCCGGGCCACGCTTGGCTGTTTGGGGAGGCACAGCCTCCCCTAACCAGCCCTCAATTCAATTTTGGAAACCCAATGTGGCCTTCAGGCCAAAAAGTTTGCCTGCCCCTGCATTAACTGTTGCCTTCCACTTCATCCCTGCTCTATAAGGCAAAGTTCCAAAAGTTTATGATCAGACACAATGGCATCTAAACAGATGGTCCACAAGAGAGGCAGGCTATGAGCTGAAGATTTGTGGTGTTTCCAAATGGCAAGCTGCCTGGGGGTTATGTACCTGTGCTTTAAGAAATATGACCATGGTCCTAGCAGGTTTTCAAGACCTAGTTCAAGCCCTGAGCCACTGCTAACCTAACTGAAGCTGTACCATAGCTGTAGAATGGATACAAAGATTTCTAATGTGGACAAGTCTAAAAAAGAAGAATCCTTGACCATGCTTGGGAAACCCAGCCTGTTAAGGGTATCAAATGTATACTCTGTGAATGCAGTCCCATGAATGGCACCAGCAAAAGACACGGGTATGTTCCTCTAACTAAATGTAATGCAAAGTCAACGCAACTACTACGTGCACTGTCAAGTTAAACATTTGAAAGCACAGTCACTGTTCACATCCCTTTTATGCTTGCTTTCCCCAAATCTAGTATAAGAGTTTCCCCACCAGAATTTTTAAATAAAACAAAAAATTAAACAAATATTGCAAAATTTTCACGGGAGGAATACTTTAAATTCACAAATTCAAGTATCCCACTTGAAACCTTATTCTAACAGCTATGTCCAAGCAATAAAGAAAAGAATGGGGCATGTGACTTGTTCCTCTACTCAAACAACTTGTATTTTTGATATTGAATACTCTCACAAACTGCTAAGGATCAAGAATCATTTAAAAACAAATGATGAACTGAACTTCTTGAGCTGAGAAATTTGAAATCTGTCTGTGCATAGTTTGTGAACAAAGAAACAAAAAAGGAAAAATAAAAACCCACAAAACTTCACAAAATAAATATTTAATTTATTCACCCAGGTCTGTGACAGATAAAGATTGATTTGTAAAGACAGCCTGTTAGAATAGCTTAACTCACACTAGTGAGCAAGAACAGTGTGTGGGACTCTCAGAGAGTAAAAGCTAAATAAATACTGTCTACAGGTTGTCCCAGGTGATTGGGTGCCTTATTTTTGAGATTCCTACCTATTTTGGTAGCTAAACATTGAGGCATCCAAAATTACTGGACACTTGGCAATGTTGTCCTTAATTTCTCTCAACCCTCAGTTATCCAGTATGTAAAATGGGCACATGCTATAGAGCATTTTGAGATCTGTACACAGCATGTTAGTGTTAAGTGTTTATTGTTATTTATACATGGGGCGACTGTTTTGAAATCCCCTGCTTTTTCATCTGCTTGCTTGGAGTAGATTGTGCGTTCCTTAGTACTCAGAAATCAGTGATGTTACTCATAGTTAAAGATCGGGGTTTTTGTTGCTGTTTTTTTTTGACAAATAGTTTATTTGATGGAAAATGCAGTTTCAGTTAACCCAAAACCATTTGGGAATTTGGTCATTCACAAAATAGCCTGAGGTGGAGGTAGTGATGGTGCTTTCCCCTCCATATCAAATTTAGTTCAGTAATTAGGGTACTCACCTGGGAGGTGGGAGACCACGTTTGAACCCCCTCTGTAGAACAGACCCAAAACAGACTTTTTCAATTCACCAAAAATTAGGGGAAATTTCAGTTTCAGTTTGATCTTAACCCTTCTCCCCTCCTCCTCCCTCCAGTTTTTCAGACCTGCAACTGAACTGAAAAATCAATTATTTGCCCATCTGTACTTACAATGTCTACAAACTGGGCTTTACTCAGTACCAGTGAGGAAACCACAGATAGGCCCTTGGGTAGCTAGTAAGCTGCTTTCTTTAAATGACTAGCTCTTATGTTTTGTCAAGGAGCTATAGGTAAACCCTGCCCCACTTTGTCGTCATCTAATAATGCACTATCCCACCCTTTTCTGATTCTGTCTTTCTCTCATTAGCATGTTGGGGTGAAAAAAAGGTCAGGTAGTAATAAAGAGCTAATCCCTTTGGAATTGCTATGTCAACAAGGAGAATGAGGTTAGTTCTGAGTCTTCGATATTTTATATGCTGTCAGTCAGTAAAGTACCTTGGGAATGATGGAGTGAGCTTTGCATGAGCACAGAGCAGGCATGTGAATCCTGTTTAATGCTGTGACATGTCATTTTAATGATGTAGGATTAGGGGTGATCCTGCTGAAGGCGGCATGGGAGCTGATTTTCAGTGGCACTCACAGTGCCCGGGTCCTGGCCACCAGTCTGGAGGGCTCTGCATTTTAATTTAATTTTAAATACCCAAATCAATGGGTGTCAAAGTTAAAAAGCTTCTGTATGGCATTACAATTTTAACTGTAGGCATCAAGGTTTGACAAATTTTGGCTGCTATTAGAACACTGGAAACTATGTACTTTGCGTTCTAAAACATACAGAGACAATTCTAACTCCATAGATCTGGTGTTAGCAGAGAGGGTGATGTCCCTAGCCTCTGTTGCCAGAAGCTGAGAATAGGAGACAGGGGATGGATCACTTGATGATTGCATGTTCTATTAATTCTCTCTGAAGCACCTGGTATTGGCCATTGTCAGAAAACAGGATACTGGGCTAGATGGACCTTTGGTCTGACACAATATGGCCGTTTTTATGACTAACTCTTTGAGCCTATGATAACTCTAGAATAAGTAGAATATGAATTACAGTAACTCCTTACTTAAAGTCATCCTAGTTAACGTTGTTTCGTTGTTATGTTGCTGATCAATCAGAGAACATGCTCGTTTAAAGTTGCATAATGCTCCCTTATAATGGTCGTTTGGCAGCTGCCTGCTTTGTCCACTGCTTGCAGGAAGAGCAGCCTATTTGAGCTAGTGGTGGGGACTTGAAACCAGGGTGGACCGGCAGCCTCCCTATCAGCTCCCCATTCCCCTAAGTTCCCTGTGCAGCAGCCACCCAACAGGCTATCAATTGCCAGGCAGTTCAGCTGTCCCTCCCCCCACTGCTGTATGCTGCTCCTGCCCTCTGCCTTGGACTGCTCCCGGAGCCTCCTGCTTGCTGTGCGGGGGGAGGGGGGGGAAAGAGAGGGGGGCTAATGTCAGGGTGTTCCCCTTCCCCCTACTCCTGCACCCCACTTACCCCATTTCCATAGAGCTGTGGGGAGGGGACACAACAGGTCTCAGGACAGAGGAAGCTTCCTGGAAGCAGCTTTTGTCTCAACTTTCTGATCTATTTAAAAAGGCAATGTACTTAGAGTGGGGTCAGCGTACTGAAAGGTGCCATGTGCATCCCTCTCTCTCTCTCTCACACACGCAGAGTGTTTGTCTCTGTCTGCTATGCTGTCTCCTATCCCTCCATTCGTGCAGCCGTGTAGAGTGTGAGGCTACATTAACAACAATGGGTTATCCCGTGAGGGCTCAGCTGATTGCTAGTTCATCATTTAGCAGTAAGGCATTCCCTGGGAAATTTCCCACTGTCTGACTCCTCCACCTCAACCAAGCATCACAATCATCATTACTCTGCATCAGCATTAAATTCTTTGTTTAAAACTTTTACTGTTTGTGTGTTTTTTATATATGTTATATATATATTTATATATATATATAAAAAACACACAAACAGACTATATATATATATAGTCTTTGTCTGGTGAAAAAAAAATTCCCTGGAACCTAACCCCCCATTTACATTAATTCTTATGGGGAAATTGGATTCGCTTAACATCATTTCGCTTAAAGTCGCATTTTTCAGGAGCATAACTGCAACATTAAGTGAGGAGTTACTGTACTTGCTCAGCTGCTGATTGTGTTCTAATTCATTCTCTTAGGCTCAGAGAATTTAAGGCTAGAAAAGACCATCATAATAATCTAATCTGACCTCCTGCACAACTCAGACTACAGAACCTCACCCACATAGTCCTTCAATAGGCCATAACCTCTTGCCAAGTTACTTATACCTTCTAAATTTGGCAATACTTAATTGCATTATGTAGTCAAAATATAACTTGGGTACATGCAATTTATTTTCAAGGCAAACTAGTTTGTGTGCTAATGTGAAAATACACACCAGAACTGAGATGTTTTCAAAAACGATTTCAGCAAACCCTGTCATAAGTGTTTTCTGAAGAGATTACCTAAATTGGTTTCTTAATTGAGATGAGTTTTTAATGAATGCAGAGTAGAATTTTTCTCTGCACACTCGAGAATTCTTTGAGGGGCATATTCTTAAGGGAAGACTTAATCAGGCTATTTTTTTGGCAGTTTTCACTCAGCATTATGTCTAGTTATATTGTTATGCAAGTGTTTATATATTGGGATTCTCATGCATGCGCTTGCTTTTCTTATTCACTCCACAGTTTTATCAGTGTGAAAACAAATGTTGAGTTACTAAAATAGTCAATACAGTGGTGCAGCAGGAACACTCGCTTCTAAGAGGAGATGTTCTGGATGCCTGAAATGAGAGGGAGGAGGAATGAACTTCTCCTGTGGTTTAAGTGAATACTAATGTTTAGTAGAAGTGTTATGAATTCTCAGAGCCTTCAAAAATTGAGATTTTCATATTTCATTTTCAATTTCCAAAAATGGTGGATTTTAGGTGAAGGATTTCAGAAATATGTACCAAGAGATTTACAAAGTATATCCTGCCTCAAAATCAGTTTTACTTGCAGCAAATTCATTTCTTCAAGTTTGAGGGTAGAGAGTAGGAAAGTCCAATGAAATGTTTGTACCAGTAATAAAAACTCAAGACAGCTGAACAGCTAAGGAGGAATGTGCTACTTACCTAAGGAGACTTGCCATAACCACAGTCCTTTGCATTCCTCAACTTATCCTCAGTTTTGCTTCAGTTGTAAAAAAGAGGCATTAAAGAACTGGCATATATCACTGGAAGGTAGCTCCTCTTTTTAAAAAAAAATCCCAGGCTCTACTCTAGGGGAGTTATAAACAAAGTACCCCTGCCTTTCAGCCAATGCCTTATCAGAGAGCATCCCAGCATCATTTGAGTGTAACTGTAAGCTGTGTAAGCCACTTACAGACTGTGGCTTTCTTAGAGAATACCCATGCTGGCTATCTGTGCTCTGAAGTTAGGTTTATAAATTTTCACAGAAAGAAAACAGAAACAAGCACTTCCACTGGGCATAGAGTAACTCTGCAGCACATTCTCATACTTCCTGGTTTTGTCTTCTGTTTGTTTCCACCATCTATAACCTTGTTATCCTTGGTGCTGAATTCTTCATCCATGCCTTCGTCTCCTATCACTGTGACTGTGACATCATTCTACCTGGCCTCTAAGTCCCAGATCCCCAGACTTCAACATAGGCAGAATGCTGCTGCTCATCCATTCACATGTACAAAGACATACAGTCATATCTCCCTTACCCTCAAATACTTCTACTGGCAGCATATCCATTTCAGGATCCAATCCAAAACTGACAGCCTTGTTTCTAAAATCCTCCCTAGCCTTGCTTCAGGCTCTTTTGTCCTTGGCTCATCTATGCTTTCCTCAACTAGCACTGGCATCCTCCCTTTAGCTTCTCACTATTATTGGCACAAAAGCAATCTCCTTTGCACTTCCTGCCATTTGGACAGCCGTGTCCCTATGGCCTTCTGCCTCTCTTACTATCCATCTCATTTCAAATCCTCTGGCTTATATCTCCGCATTCTTTCTCCCTTTGCTATTTATTCTTGATACTGGGTCTTTTAATTAAATCATTCAGGGATATAGGGTTTTGTTTTGTTGCAAGACACTAACAAAATAAAGTTGCATTGAGTTTAGTGAGAAAGCACACATCATGATCACAGACCAGTGACCAGTCAAATGTATGCACAAGCCATTGTCTGAAGTATCTTCACATGCAGTTTTTGACCAGCTTCAGGTAACAAACAAACAAAAATCATACCCACATCTCTTTGTATATAGTTATTTTTCTCTTGGTGAATTAACGTATCAAATCAATCAATAATTTTCCCAGTTCTATTAAAGACTAAAGACACAAGAATCAGCCAGTATCAATAAATCACAGATGATTAAGGATATACTAGTTCCCTGTGGTAGTGGACATTACTACTCATACTGCATCCGAGTAAGGGATAAACCCAGGACCGCCGCCAGGGTTTCTTGCGCCCTAGGCGCACGGACATTTCTTCGCCCCCTGTGCTGATCCCTCGGCTCTGGTGGAGCTGCCGCAGGCATGCCTGCGGGAGGTCCACCGGAGCCACGGGAGCAGCCAACCGTCCGCAGGCATGACTGCGGCAGTTCCACCGGAGCCGCGGACCAATGGACCCTCTGCAGGCATGCCTGCGGCAGGTCAACCAGAGCCGCCTGCGGCAGGTCAACCAGAGCCACCTGCCAACCCCCCGGCAAAATGCCGCCCCCTCAATAATCCTGGCGCCCTAGGCTATTGTCTAGGCTGCCTAAATAGTAGCGCCGGCCCTGGATAAACCACATTTGAGGGAGCATTCTCACAAGGAAAAAGCCTGACAATTGCTTTTACTTATATCACATTGTTTCCTCTTCTCTTTACTTTTGTGGCTTTAAAATTGTATGTAGGCAACTGATAGAAATGTACCAGTTGGAAGTAGTTAATCATCAAAAGGACAGTATTCCAGCTGATATCAGAAGGAGACATTGAATTTCACCTCAGGAACTAAGGGTAGAAAAAATATTTTCAGGTTAGATTCATTTAAAGAGTTCATTAAGAAGAAAGCTGGACACAAAATATTGAAATCTGTATGATGACATAAGCAGGAAACATGCAAAATCTTTGAGGCAGGTGTCTTTGAATCTCATAATGGAGGCAGATTTATTGGATCAAATCTGGAAGTACTTGTTTATTCAGCCAAAAAAAAAATAGTGGCAAATTGGGACTCCTGAAAGTCAAAGTGATGGAGCCAGCAGTGTTCTGCTGTCCACCGTCTACTAATAATCTCAGTATAAGCACTTGGTGAATCTTTAAACTTAAAGTCAGTGACCTAGAATAAGACTGTCTTGCAGTTACACCTTGAAGAAAAACTATCAATCACTCTTCAATGAAAGTGAGGACCCCTCATCTCAATCACAGTTCTCTGTGGAACAGGTTCATTACAGTGCAGGAGGAGGTCATCTTGCTGAAAAGCTATGAGAGCTCTTCAGAAGAGACTGCAATCGTGTTCAGTAATAGTTAATCATAAATAACATTCTAACGCATCAGAAAGAGGAAAGACTGCCATGCTATGTCCAGCCACCATGGGCCATGCCAGCTGCTTGTCATTCCTTGACACCCCTAGCTGGCTTTGAAAATATCAACCTAAATATTTTTCTCTAATTGTTAAACCAAAAATTGTATTGGGTTGAAAACTAGTTTGCAATTTCTTCTAGATTATTTGAATGTTAGTCCATGCACCAGCAAAAAAAAGCAATCCAACAAAGCAACCAATCCAACAAAGCAGTGAAGCATGCGTTTAATTTTATTCACATGAGTAGTTCCATGGACAATAAGTATGCACTTAACTGCACTCTGTAGGATCAAGGCCTTATCTGAGACCTTAGCATGGAGATTGAGATTCACAGTAAGTGGTGAATAGGCCCTCTCTTTTTTAGGCCTTCTTCCACTGGGTGAATTTCATCCCAAAGAATATCTGCTGCCTGTCTCGTTAAATCCTGCCTTTGGAATCAGGACTCCAATTCATAGCTTATTCTTGGTATCAAGTGAACCTCCCCTTGATGGCTATTGGATTTTAAAATTGATTGTGTTACTTAGTAGTAGTAAATGAGGTCTGGGTTTTTTTTGGTTTTTTGGGGTTTTTTTTGAAGGGATAGAGCTCTGCATGCAAGGAAATTGCTAACAGTTATTCTTTTTTAGAACAGAAAATGCTCTTTTGTAACCATATCATTCATGAACTGTGAATCATCATGGATTTTCCATGAGCAGAATAATATTGAAACACAAAAAACACAGGAACCTGAACTGAGTTTTCAGATTGTCCGAGATAGCAGGTTATTTTGTATTTGTCAAGTACAGAAGCATTAAACATTTCTGTTTAAATTATTTTTTTCTCTCATTATTTAATTTTGTCAGAAACATAATAGACCACATTCATGCCTGATGTAATTCTAGGGAAATTAATGGAATTACACTACAGATTAATTTACCCTTTGATTTTGAACCTATTTTACAGTGAATACATGTTTGGTGTCAGAGTCTTTGCCACATTCGTCTGGCACTAGAGGGATAAGGATATAGTCGAGATAGAAATAAATATAGCACATTTATGCTTTCTTTTTAATTTTCACTGAAATTCATCAACAACTAAACTTTTTTTTTAGCAATATCTTACATTAGTCTCTTCTTGGTCAGTGGTTACATTAAGCTTTATAGTATCTGCAACAGCAGACCATGACAACATGTTGATTCCTTGAGGCAGTGGATTGATTTTTTTTTCTTTTTAAACCACAGCACAATATAAGTTTATGAGAAGAGAAACCCTGAGACACTTTACCAAATGTCATCCTTCTCAGGGCCTGTGTGGTTTCAGTATTCATCTGCTGAAGGGTAATTCCCAATCACAATGAAGAGAAGTGTGAGTGTAATACATGTACCGGTATATGTCTCTGGAGGACTATTTGACTGGACACAGGGCCTGAACCAAAGCACTGGATCCAAGCGCAGCCAGGCATGGGAATGAGAAGATCCTTTTCAAATCTGAATACATCAAAATGGGAAGGTTGGGCTCTGTCACTTCAATGGGACAAATCGAGACCCTGGATCTTAATGTCACTGAAATTTGAAGGTTGGCTGACTCTTAGGGTAGATTTTTTTCTAATCCCATGTGGAGGCATGAGGCATAATCTAGGCCCTTGTACTCCTGGCATTTAAGAAGCAGCAGAGATTATCAATCATTGAATTATTCCCCCCAAAAGCATTGTGAAGGGGCAGGGTGCTGGCTCGAATTGCCCACTCTGGGCTGATGCACGGAGGAGTGCACCCTGCAAAAGGAACCTTTCAGTTGTGCATACACCTGATGCTGTTGAGACACCAGACCTCCCTTAGAGTTTAACATGGTGTAAAACTAACCTGCCATACGGGGATGCTGCTCTCTACATATATACCTGCAATGAGTGAATCTAGTACACTGCATCCAAGAGATTCGTGAATTTTTCAGCATTCTGGATTTACAAAGCATCTTCCTCTGAAGTTCATTCCACATTTATTTTTCTGTAAACTAACAAAAATCTGCTTCAGAAGGGAAACCAGAGTACAGAGTAAAGAAATTTATGAAAGGGCGCCTTTAATGTATGCCACGTGTTCTTCTCAATGAGACTATGACTAAGACCTGGCCAATGACTGGATGGGCCAGCTACCAGAGAGTCAGTTACTGCAAAGTTATGTACCACACAAAAATAGAAAGAACAGTGCACTATGTTCAGTCTTCAGGACTATGAAAACCACTTACACTATTAAAGGGAAGACTAGCAAATACCATCCTAGATGGTATTTACTGTTGCCAACCATGAGCCTCCTTGATATGTGAGGTTATCTGAAGCTGTTGCATTTTTCTGATCCAAAACTGTGCTTTCAGTTTTTCTCTGGAGAAGTCTAAGTTTGTAACTGATTTGTGCTGATGTGGTTCATCAGAGTAGTAGCTCCCCACTGTAGGAACTGATCAGTTGGCCTGTGCGTGGAGTTGTGGAGAAGTAATCCAAATGAGATTTCTCCAAATGCTGATGTCTCTGAGATCTCAGCCAGAACAGCTGCTATTAAGAATCATATAGACTGGCCTGAGAAGCAGCCACTGTCTGTTCTGTGCCCAGTTACACAGGAGATTCTTCTCTGCCAGTTGCTTTTCTGTCCTCCCTGAATGGTCAAAGCTGTCAGTGTATGAAATCCTGTTAGTGTATGAAATCTTGTTAGTGTATGAAATTTTCCAAGCCATGTTGGAGCTGTGATTCTTTGAACTATCTCATTTTTTTCATCCTGCCTAACTGCGTTATCTTGCATTAATTCATTTCCTCAAGCAGTGTGCTCACACAGTGGTCTGTGCATCATATACGCTTACCGATCAAAATATTACTTTATCAGTGTACTTTATTTTCCAGATGTCTGGAGAGGTAATACTTCAACCAGGTGCACAAACTAACCAGAATCCACAGCTGAACTCAGGGTCTATTCTTCTAATTACTCTACAAATATATAGCAAGAGATTAAACTCATTGGGACATAGAGTGGGAGGGAAAATGGGCATAAAGAAGTGAACAGACTTGTCTAAAGACATGAACCAGATCACTAGCTGAGCTGGGAATAGAATCCTGTTTTCTGCCTCCTGATCCTGTGACGGCCATACTGAGTCAGACCAAAGGTCCATCTAGCTCAGTATCTTGTCTTATGACAGTGGCCAATGCCAGGTGCCCCTGAGGGAATGAATAGAACAGGTAATCAAGTGATCCATCCCTATGTTGCCCATTCTCTGCTTTTGGCAAACAGAGGCTAGGGACACCATTCCTACCCATCCTGCTAATAGCCATTGATGGACCTATCTTCCATGAATGTATCCAGTTCTTTTTAAAACCCTGTTATAGTCTTGGTCTTCACAGCATCCTCTGGCAAAGAGTTCCACAGGTTTACTGTGTGTTGTGTGAAGAAATAATTCCTTTTGTTTGTTTTAAACTTGCTGCCTATTAATTTAATTTGGTGACCCCTAGTTCTGGTGTTATGAGAAGGAATAAATAACATTTTCTAATTTACTTTCTCAACACCAGACATGATTCTATAGATCTCTATCATATCCCCCCTTAGTCTTCTCTTTTCCAAGCTGAAATAGTCCCAGTCTTCTCTGATTCTCTGAACCTTTTCCAATTCCTATCTAGATAGATAGATAGATAGATAGATGTGGCGACCACATTTGTACATAGTATTCAAGATGTGGGCATACAATGGATTTATATAGAATCAGTATGATATTTTCTGTGTTATTATCAATACTTTTCTTAATGATTCCCAACGTTTTGTTAGCTTTTTTGACTACCGCTGCATATTGAGTGGATATTTTCAGAGAACTATCCACAGTGACTCCAAGATCTCTCTTGAGTCATAATTGCTAATTTAGACCCCATCATTTTATATGTATAGTTGGGATTATGTGTATTACTTTGCATTTATCAACATTGAATTTCATCTGCCATTTTGTTGCCCAGTCACCCAGTTTTGTGAGATCCCTTTGTAGTTCTTCGTAGTCTGCTTTGGACTTAACTATCTTGAGTAGTTTTGTATCATCTGCAAAATTTGACACCTCACTGTTTACACCTTTTCCCAGATCATTTATGAATATGTTGAATAGAACTGGGCCCAATAGAGAACCCTGGGGGACACCACTATTTACCTCTCTCCATTCTGAAAACCGACCATTTATTCCTACCCTTTGTTTCCTATCTTTTAACCAATTACCAATCCATGAGAGGACCTTCTCTCTTATCACACCTTACTTTACTTAAGAGCCTTTAGTGGGGGACCTTATAAAAGGTTTTCTGAAAATCTAAGTACACTATATCCATTGGATCTCCCTTGTCCACATGCTTATTGACCCCTCAAAGAATTCTAGTAGATTGGTGAGGCATGATTTTCCTTTACAAAAATTATGTTGACTCTTCCCCAACAAATTATGTTCATCTATGTGTCTGACAATTCTGTTCTTTACTATAGTTTCAACCAGTTTTCCCAGTACTGAAATCAGGCTTACTGGCCTGTAATTGCCAGGATCACCTCTGGAGTCCTTTTTAAAAATTGGCATCACATTAGTTATCCTCCTGTTATTTGGTACTGAAGCTGATTTAATGTTAGCGATTGGTAGTTCTGCAATTTCACCTTTGAGTTCCCTCAGAACTCTTCGGTGAATATCATCTGGTCCTTGTGACCTATTACTGTTTAATTTATCAATTTGTTCCCAAACGTCCTCTAATGACACCTCAATCTGGGTCAGTTCCTCAGATTTGTCATCTAAAAAGAATGGCTCAGGCCTGGGAGTCTCCCTCACATTGTCAGCCATGAAGACCAATGCAAAGAATTCATTTAGTTTCTCTGCAAAGGCCTTATTGTCCTTGAGTGCTCCTTTAGCATCTCGATTGTCCAGTGGCCCAACTGGTTGTTTATCAGGCTTCCTGCTTCTGATATACTTAAAACAAAAATTTGCTATTACTTTTTGCCTTTATTTCTTTTATTTTGTTGTTTAGCCACAGTGGCTATTTTTTTGGTTCTCTTACTATGTTTTTTTGATTTGGGATATACATTTAAATTGAGCGTCTATTATTGTGTCTTGAAAAAGTTTTCATGCAGCTTGCAGGGATTTCACTTTTGGTGCTGTACCCTTTAATTTGTTTAATTAACTTGTTCATTTTTGTGTAGTTCCTCTTTCTGGAATAAAATGCTACAGTGTTGGGCTCCTGTGATGTTTTCCCCACCACAGGGATGTTAAATTTAATTATATTATGCTCATGATTACCAAGCAGTGCAGCTGTATTCACCCCTTGGACTAGATCCTGTGATCCACTTAGGACTAAATCAAGAATTGCCTCTCCTCTTGTGGGTTCCAGGACTAGCTGCTCCAAGAAGCAGTCATCTAAGGTGTCAAGAAACTTTATCTCTGCATCCTGTCCTGAGGTGACATGTACCCAGTTACTATGGGGAGCTGAAATTCCCCATTATTATTATTTAGTTTTTTTTTAAATTTTTATAGCCTCTCTCCCTGAGCATTTAGCAGTCACTATCACCATCCTGGTCAGGTGGTCAGTAATATAGCCCTACTGCTATATTCTTATTATTCAAGCATGGAATTGCTAGCCATAGAGATTCTATGGTACAGTTTGGTTCATTTAAGATTTTTGCTTCATTTGATTCTACGCTTTCTTTCAAATACAGTGCCACTCCCTCACCAGCAGGTAGACAGATAGGATAACACTGAGGGCTTGTCTTCACTATGGGGGTAAGTCGACCTAAGTTACACTATTCCAGTTACAAGAATAACATAGCTGGAGTTGACGTAACTTAGGTCGACTTACCCCAGTGTCCTCACTGCGCTGGGTTGACAGGAGACACTGGTTGACTTGCCTTACTCTTCTTGGAGTTCTGGTGTCAACTGGAGAGCGCTCTGCAATCGATTTAGCGGGTCTTCACTAGACCCGCTAAATCAATCCCTGCTGCATCGATTGAAGTAGTGTCAATCTTCCCAGTAGTGGAGACCAGCCCTCAGATTCATAGAAAATTTTTAGGCTCCAGAAATAGGAAGAAGAGGTAGTGGTTGAGTTCCAAAAGACACATAGTCTAGCAGATTATGTACAAGAGCCAAGAAGTTTGATTCTTTTGCCATTAACTGACCTCAAAACTTTGTACTTATATGTCAATATCATTATCCTCATTTTTGCACACACTGAGACACAAAGGTGAAGTGGCACTAAATCACACAGGAGTTCATGTTGTAATTAGGATTAGAACACCAGTTGCTCACTTTGTCAGAATAATCCTGGAGTGCGTTTTATGGTGGTGTCCCTGAGGTAGGGGAGAAATGTTTTGATCCACAAATATTTGGCAGGGCAGGAGGGGGGGAATGAAAAAAAAATAACTCTGTTTACAGGGTAACAATTTTCATCTGCAGTCTCAATTACATCAGATATTCTGTGGAGTTAATCACATTTGAGAAGAGCAGCTAGGCACAAGTTGCTATTTCCTAACCTGTAATCAGCAGGCAAGAAATAATTATCATGTAAAAACAGCTTCATTATACAATGGGTCTGATTTACTGCTACTCGTTCTAAGTTTGCCTTTAAAATAAATAACACAAATAACAGGTTGTCAGCGGCAGAGTTCCATGGATTTTAGTGTTTGGAAGATTCAGAATGCACAGTAACAGTGTGTCACCATACATGCTACATATATGAATCTACATCTAAGCTACACGTAGGAATGTCTACATTCCGCACTCCTTATGGCAGAGTGGAATGTATACACTTCATGACTGTTTGAGATGGGTATAAATAGAAGCTGTAGACGGTGAGGCACTGCTCCAGCACGAAGAGTAAAGAGATGCCTGAACCCTGTCGATAAGTTCCGTACCCGGCTTTCTACATGCTCAAGCAGTGCCTCCCCCATCTACGTTGCTATTTTCTGATAGCACCGCACCATTTTGGAAAAGATATTTTGGAAAAAAAATAGGATGCAGAAAGAGGAAGAAGAGGTGGTGGTGAGTTCCAAAAGACATATAGTCTAGTGGATTATGCTCAAGAGCCAAGAAGTTTGGTTCCCACCTCTCTGACTTCAGGAAAGGAGTGGGACACTACTCTAGTAAAAATAGCAGTGTTGTGTTCCTCTGCTTTCCTGCTGGTGGAGCTTTTCCCCACTGCAGGGAAAGGCTCCAACAGTGGGGAAAGGCTGTGTCAGAGAGGAAGCAGCAGGGAAAGGCTCTGGAAGCTATCCATTGCTGGAGCCTTTCCCAGGGGTGGCTCCAGGCCCCAGCACGCCAAGCGCGTGCTTGGGGTAGCAAGCCACTGGGGGCGCTCTGCGGGAGGTCCTCCGAAGCCACAGGACCAGCTGACTCTCCACACGCAAGCCGCCAAAGGCAGCCAGCCTGCCTGCCGTGCTTGGGGCAGCAAAGTGCCTAGAGCTGCCCCTAGCCTTTCCCCACTGCAGTGAAAGACTCTGGCAGGGAGAGGTAGATTTACACAGATTTAAGGGCCAGATTGTGCCACCTTCATTCACATCAAAGGGTATTTTACTTCGTTAATCTTTACTTATATCGCCTCTTCAGGGATTTGTATATCCCATCTTGCCTTCTCCTCCTCCACACGACATCCCTTTTCTTGTAATTAATTATTAGGCTGTGTTGCTGGGGCCAATAAAAGCCCAGTTTCTACTGATCAGAGAATCACTCTCACTTGTATTTTTGTGGTTTTTCTACTGAGCCCTTCTCAACACCCTTTTGTGTTTTATTGTGATTTCTTAGAGACAGAAACCTGTTTCAATCCAGCTTTGATATGAGGTTTTACTCCTTGCTTTACTGAAATGTAGGCAAACATATCAAATAGTGTTACAATATCCCAACAGATTTCATTAGGAGTTATAAAGGATTGCTTCATCAGCAGAGAAGTTTAGAAATATTAATTGCTTTGTTCAGAATAATTTCAAAGTTAGTAAAACACAAACCATTGATCAATAAAGGTGAGAGGAGGCTTTGGCCTGAAGGGAAGAAATAATACATTCATTACAGTGAACAAATTCAATACAAGGAATGAATCAATGTCATATCTTAGTGGGAAATGTATTACGTGCTGTCCTAAATAATCGAGTGAAGGCTAGAATGGAATTTATTTTGTGTGGTGTTTGAAAAATGACTCTGCCTCCTTGAATGCACAATTGTTTGATATTTTCCATAGAAGAAAACATAAAATAATGCTATAAGAATCAAATTCTACCCTTTGAAGTACACTGTAACACTCACTGAAGTCAATAGGCCATATCCTACCATCACCCTGTTTACACAACTCATATGCATATAGAATTTAATAGAGAATTAGAGTTCAGGGTCACGAATCACAGCAGCAAGTCAAGATGTGATGCCCATCACAGAGTGAGATAAAAAAATAAAGCACTTCTTTAAAAGGAAAGGGGATAGTTTTGCTCAGTAAACAGAAGAATACACAAACCATTTCTCCTCCAAGACCACACAATGATACAATTTCTTAAAAAAAAAAAACTGACAATAACGAGGAGTTCTTGTGGCACCGTAGAGACTAACAAATTTATTTGGGCATAAGCTTTCAGGGGCTAGTTCTTCTGCATGCAGTTAGTTTTTCAAGTATCTGGGTTAACTTTCTCCAGTGTGCATCTCCTAGAACAGTCTTCTCTTCAGCATCAATTTCCCCCATATTCACAGAATGCCAGCTGGGCGAGCATTTTATAGGCTTTCTGGCTCCTCTGCTTCCTAGCATGCGTTGCTAAAAAGGAGCTTGACAGGCTGGTTTTTTATCTTCAGCACAAGAAGTCTGCAGTAGATCAGAGCTTTGAGTCTATTCTCTAGGTACAAACAATTTTTTCAGGGCCTGCTTTCAGGTCTGTTTTCTTGAAAGCTACTGGCCTAATTTAGTAACACTAGGGGGAAGTGGGAATCTTGGCCCACCTTTTTCTCAAGGCAAACAAGGACAGTTTGTTAAAAGGCAGTGAGTGGTTCTTTCTTTCTGGAGGCTCTTTAATCGTCGAAAGCTGCTTTTTCCATCATACCTTGCTTTAGACTTCTATATCCTTGAGAAAGGATTTCCTTTTCCAGGCCATTCTATATACTGTTTTAGAGTAATTTCTCCGGAACTGTTACATGCCTTAAAACAAGTGTCTGGGCTTCATCAATATTGTATACTGTAAGACTCTTCCATAATGGCAGAGAAGCCAATGAAAGTTTGTTGCAAACCAATATCCATGAGAGTTATTTGTATGCATTCTGGGGCAATATTTGAGTGATAGAATACCCATCTCTTATACAGCACTCTGCATCCATAGATCTCAACGCACTTCGCAATCTTTAATGTCTTTATCCTACAGCACCCTTATGAGGTAGGGGAGTATTATTGTCTCCATTTCTCAGATTGGGAACTGAGGCACTAAGCATGTAAGGGCCTTGCTTGAGGTCACACAGGAGATCTATGCCAGAGCAAGGAACTGAATCCAGATCTCAGGCTAGTGCCCGGATCATTGGACCATCCTTGAATTCAAATTGGGCATGTGTAATATTAAATACCATCGAGTAAAAATAACACAACTCAAAAATCAGAGAAAAATTCTCTCTCTTCACTGTGATTTGAAACCCTGTCAATGCGGAGAAGACAGAAATTCATATCGCATTTCCTATCGTTCTTGTCTGTTCTTTTTATTAGTAGTAGTGTCTTGCGTGGTATTGTCTGCTCCCTGACTGAATTATTGAATCTTTGTATGCCAGGGAATAACAAATAGCAGCAAAAAGTGAATCCTCTTGTTGCTGAAGAAGAACATCTGTTCCCTAAAGTCTTGTGCGTACAAAAGGGGCATGAACATGTAGCTGAAGTAAAAAGTGTCTTTGTGAGGATACTTCTGGAGTATTCAAGCTGGCTCTAATAGAAATCCCCTTTCCAAAAGAATGAAGTGAGAAAATGATATATTGGCAGAATTACCACCCAGCTGATGGTTGCTTTCGTGGGTGCTCACTCAGTCTGTAAACCCATTGATTTCAGTGGGTGTCTCCCTGACTTAAGGACTGAACATGAATTGAGGCTTATTTCCAAAGTGACGTTCAGTGTGTATTGTTATACCTGCTGGTTGTTCAGCAGAGGCATAGTTCTGGTCTGTACTGATCTTGGAGCTTATGCTGTGACTCAGTGGGATCAATCCTGCAAGGTGCTGAGTGCTTAGAACAACTGAGCACCATTAACACCCAGTTTTTTCAATGGGAGTTAAGAGCACCCAGCAAAACTACTCTTTGTCTCCCTAGATCCAATCCATTCTGACAAGTAGCTCCTATGGTGTTAACAGCTGTAATTGGTGCATAGACAAATGCACATTTTTTTTGCATTGTTTTGAGGTTGGGGCTATACCATCACTGATGCTAATCTGCATTTCCTGCCTGGAAAATTTGATGTGTGCAGGAGTGATGATGGTGGCTAATTAGAAAACCTACAGATCTAATCAGTAGATGTGGTTAAAATGATTCAGTAGGGGACAGTGGATGAAAATACAAAAAAAAACCCTAATTTGTTATCTGTAAACAGAGTAAGACACTCAGATTAGTAAATATATTGTGCATATTTTATGTTTTTCCACTGATTTTTTCCATGGCTTGTTTGCGTTTAGAACATAATACATGTGTTAAACTCCTTTGTCAGCTAGCAAGCTGAGTGTTTACTGTGTTGACTATTCAGTATTATGACTGATTTATTAACACTCTGACTACAAATAAAAAGCTGAGCAAACATAGAAATATGAAAGCATAACATGGGACTTGTGATACATTTTACATGAACTTGGCTGTCATTCATCTTCTGGAAAGTATATCTTAGTTTGATTTTTTTCTGCACATCTTGGGAACTACAGAAATTGTTTTTAGCCATTTTGCACTTCTGCCACCCATTTTACCAAAAAGGGGACACCGTTACAAGTTGGCATTTCCCCTTGGAGAAGTTCATTCATGAACTGGGTGAAAGAGGAACTTTGCCCTGTTTGGCATAGTGGAAGTTAGAAGCAGCACGGCTCCTGGATCCTAAATTAGCTTGCAGGGGTTACCTGGTTGTTCTTTGGGATAAAAGGGGGCTGAAAAAAATAGTATATTTTGCATTGCTTTAGCGCCTAGATGCCTCAGTCAAGGCTTGGATCCCCATTGTGCTCAGTGCTACTCAGATGTACCAAAAAATGACCTCTGCCCCAAAGAGATCACAATCTACATGTGTGAGAGACGAGGAGTTGATACAAAAAAAAAACAATATGGGGAGCACAAGATAATAGTCAGTTACTTATGGTTAGTATAAAATGCAGTGGCAGCAGCACATTAGCTGCCCAGCCACTGTTAGGAGTTTTATAGATATCATGGCAGAGGTACCTTGCAGGAGTTTAACATGTAATGGCTCTGAATTTGTACAGGGAACTCTTGCCATTCCCAAGGGGCAGTATGAGGGGGCAGGTGTCTGTGGGAAAATTTGACTAGTGGACACTGGAAGCTGACTTTGGGTTCCTGGCTCAATACTGTATAAGAGATTTGAGTTATCTGAGACTTGCCAATCTCTAAATCTGGTGGGTTGAAAATGGGTCCTGCAAACCCCAGCACCTCCACTCAGCTGTCTCAGCAGTCATAGGTGCAATGATTGCAGAGAATAGAGGAAATTGAGATTAAAATTTGCATATTGAAATATCTGTAGATAAAACTAGTTCCTAAGATCAGCGGTTCACAGGAGTTCAGCTGCAGCATTTGGGTGGCACGGCCAGCAGATGCAACCATTCCATAAATCATACACAAACTGAAGAGCTGGGATTAGGATTTTGCTGCTTCAGCTGCCACTCAGAGCTATGAGACCTGTAATAGGTCCATTATACTCTCTGTGGTTCAGTCACAAGAGGGCAATCTCTCTCTCATATACACAAAGTCAATAGGTACTTACTCCTATTTAAAATCAGTGTCTCATGAGCCTTCATTGAATTGAACAGAAGACAATGAACTCAATTAAATCAATGGTAATTCTATTACAAAAGAGACGAGACGAGACGAAGGGAGGGTTTAATAATTTGCATGTTGCTAGTAGAAAGGTGATGTGCTTGGAGAAGCTTTGCAGTGGCCAGACTGTGCATTTATCCATCACTGCTGTGCTAGTGGGGAGTGAAGAAGGCTATGCCTTGGCAATAATTCCATAGCTTCCCTTCCTGCAGAGAACACAGATAGGCACAGTGCTTCTAGGGACATGGAGAGAGCACATACAGGAGCAAGCATTGTTTCTCCCTATTAGAGAGAGCATGTTTCTCCCTCAGCACTGGCCATGGGCCAATGGAAAAGGGGTTAGAGCCAGGGGTTCAGCCTTGCTCTACCCTGTTTCAGGTAATTGGCATCATTAGCAGTTCTATGACTCCTTCCTAGTTTCTGCAGACATGCACAGTGAGTGGGGCTTCATTGGTCAGATCTTAAAATCCTAATGGTGCAGGACCTTTGACAAGAGAAACTTGTATACGATTCCATCATTTACTTGGTGATACTCCCCAGAAATCCATACCATGCACACGTGTTGCTTTTCTACCCCATCTTAGTGAGTGGGACAGTGTTCTGGCAGTGGTTGGGAGTGTCCATTGGTGATGCGGCTATGGTATCCATTATAGCCATGTTCTCAATAGGAGCAGCACCTCTGAAAATTGAGACTTACAAAATGGGCATGGTGAGACCAGAGAAGTAGGTTTGGGATATAGCCACAGGGGAACACCCCCACCATGAACATTAAAGCCAAGTTCTGCCTTCAGCTTAGACTTGCTGGTGTTTTTAGAGTTGTTTTTATGGCAATGGAATCACTTCAATCCCACATGGGACTCAGGCAATGTCATGGTGTTGCATAGTAGTGATGATTGATGCTACATGATTACCCAGTCATCCTCATGATTTTGTAAGATATGCATTTGTCCCATTAGATTTTAGCCCAACCTTAGCTGTGTGTATACATAACTCCCATTAACTTCATTAGGTGATGAGGCTGCATATCTGGATCTCTGGAGCTAGTTCCCTCACTTGTGAGAAGTGCCACAATCTCAGTGGGTATAAACTTGGTAGAAAACTTTGATTTGCCTGCTCTATGCCCAACTCATGCTGCTCAAGGGCATGTCAGAAGCCCCCTTCATCACACAGGGGACCTATCCTTTATCCCTTTATCAGTTTAGCTGCAGTTAAGGCCTTCCATGGCCACAAAGGGAGGGTAAGATTTGATCCTAGGAATTTTAGAATCTGGCTTTTAAGATGTGTCCTACATTGATGATGTTGATTTGCACCAGTTCTCACAAAGTCCAGGGTTCTAAAGAAAGGACAGAAACCATTTACAAAACTTTCACACACTGCCTTTAATCACCCAAGCCCTATAAAAGCTGCAAGATATATTAAGAAAATGGTATCAAAAGGTTTTCAAAGAAATGGTTGGCAATTTGCATAATTGTGCCTTCTACCATTTTAAGTTTCCTCTATGAAATGCTAAAGATCTTTTTGTTTCATATCTTGGAGAGAATGAGCTATTAAAAATCAACCAGGTTCGTAAGCCACGGTCTGGAAAACTCAGGGAATCTCACTGGGTAACTCACTTGGCCACATTTAACAGTACCATCCTGAGCCAGCGCTCCGATGGGAATACATGGGACCTCCTGAGAAATAAGGTACCATTCAATGTAGGTCAGGGTGGCGGGCTCAGGCTTTTGGAGAGGAATTTAAACTAATGTTCAAAAGTGCTTGTGTGGTGAGCCCTGAGCCACTTACAGGCTCAGGGAAGAACTTTAAAGTGCGGTAAAATGTTAAGGCAGCACAGGAAAAGGAACATTTAAAAAAACGTAAAGTTGTGAACTAGAGTAGTCACCATTTATTTGCCCACCGCTGCCACACACAGTGGTATGAGTCAACACCGGATTTCTCTATGCTTAGAATAGAGAAGAAAAGTAGAATCTTGGACTCCCTTGGGTAGTAAATGTTATAATGAAGTTCACTATAGTGCAGCAGTTCTCAAACTGTGGGTTGGGACCCCAGAATGGGTCTCGACTCATTTTAAAGAGGTCGCCAGGGCTGGCTTAGACTTGCTGGGGCCCAGAGCCAAAGCCTGAACCCCACCACCCAAGGCTGAAGTCTGAGGGTTTCAGCCCTGCATGTTGGGATTCAGGTTACAGGCCCCCTGCCTGGGGCTGAAGCCCTTGGGCTTCAAATTTCCCTCCCCCCACCCCCCCCCTCCTCACCCCGGATCAGTGTGGCTTGGGCGGGCTCAGGCTTTGGTCCTGTCTCCTGTGGTCATGTAGTAATTTTTATTGGCAGAAAGGGGCAATGAAGTTTGAGAACCTCTGCTATAGTGAATAAATTTCCCTGGCAACGCAGCTTGGGCTTGCAGAAAGATTTTCTAAAGTTATCTTTCAAACTAACCTAAACCCTGTGGACTTGACCCAGTTGATTTGTGGATTTCATGATAAAGACCATACACGTTCATAGTTAAAGACTTATTGTTTTGAGCTAAAGCCAGCAGAAACTCAACAGTTTCAACAGAGATTCACTTTGCATTGCAGGGTTAACTTCTGCCGCTGAGCAAGCTCCTGGAGGCATTATGCCTGCTTCTGGCCTCCAGCTATCCCCAGTTCAACAGCACATTTCTTCCTCTCCCCAGAGAACAGCTCTGCCTTTTTAGAGCCAAGTGTGGGTGGTTTCTAGCATTGGCCACAAAGGTGGAATGCTTGGCTCTTGTGCTAGTTATTCAATGCTGCAGCACAGGCAGGCAACAGATTAGTGACCATAGCAAATAGCAGCAAAAAAAAAGGATTAAATGAACAATGAACCTCGACACTGAGATGGCTATTAATTGTCACTTTTTATTTTTCCTAGCCTTATTTAGACACATGGGGGAAAATATGTTTGATTGCATTAGAATTAACAAACAGTGGTATGGTCTCTGTGAGAATAAGTGATGAGCTATTGTATCTGGATTAGATCCAAGAATATCTGAATAATGCCAGACTGGGCTTCCTGCCCTTTGCACTTAGACCTCTAGCTAGCATTGAATTCCATGCTAGGATCCCAGTTGTAAATATTGCATAACAATCACTCAAGTTGGCAGAAGATATTTCTACTTGGCAAATGATCCAGAAACGTTCCCCTATCCTCAGGTTTATTGGTCTCTAAGAAATGCATTCTTAAGATGTTCAAGCATTTCATTATAGTATATGCATGCAGGCTCAGACGATAGCTTTAAGCAAATGCTTCCTTTATCATCAAAATCTTTTCCCCATACTTCACTCCTAATCAATACACTCTTATTAAATGCTTTAGTTTGGCATTTGCCAGAATTTGTTGTATCGTGATATAAAAGACCACAATCCAATTAAACAAGAGGATCATATTGTGGATGGATAGATTAGATTGGAGAGAGAGAAAAAGAGCTCAACATTGTATGAAAATGCAAAGCTCAACCAAGAATGAAATTATGATGTTGCTCAAAAAGTACACAACTTCTTTCATATCTAAGTTATTAAGCATAAGCTCCTTAATTATTTAATATTTGGCATAGAGGAATGATGTTATGGTGTAAGTATCATCTTTGAAATACGTTCATTCCCTGAAAACAAATGCTCATCCCCCAGCAGAGCTGATTCAGTCCTTCATCCTGCAGAAGTCAACAGTGAGGTTATTCCTGGCAGTGGAGAGCTGAATGATACCTTATAAGTCAAGGTCATGCATGCCCTGTCTGGCTGTGCTTCCAGTCGAGAAGATCTAGAGCTGCTTAAGTCCCAGGGTATGTGCTCTGACGACTTAGAGTAGTGACCTAAGCTTCTTTTCCCCGGCTCCCTCCTAAATCCTGAATGATCTTTTAGCATTTCAGATGACCCAATGGAAATGTCATTAGTGAAGCAGCAGTGTCACTGCTCTGTGACTTAGTTTCACTGCTATGTGACTTAGAGAGAACTGAGATTTTTCTAAAGATCTTTTTCTACCAGTTCCTCTCCTTTGGGGCTTGTATTAAGAGCAACAATAAGAGAAATAGGAACACAAGATGTGAATTAATTCCATTATTCTCTTCCAGGGTGCTATAATATGATTGTGGGTCAGAGCAGCTCTATTTTCTACCCTAGATTTGTTTAACGGGTAATCATCACTCAGAAGACTCTCCAATACCATGGATTCCTCAAGCTCCCCATTTTTTCTTACATCGTATATATCTGAAAACAAATACTGTACTCAACGATGTGTATTTAGAGCACTGAGTGCTACCATTTGGGTGGTAGTTTTCATGCTGGTTGCTGCGCTGCAGTTGGGGTTTCAATATTCAGCACACACACAGAAAAGAGAAAAAAAGTAATAATTCTAGCCTCTGCGTGTTCTTTGACTGGTCAGTCTGATGTGATGAATTTAATCTTTTGACATGTTCTTCCCCATTATATTAATAGCAGCGATTACTTCAAATGACAGCAAATTAGATAAAGCAGGATCCCCCAATGCTTACTGCCTGCCACTGAATTAGTTTTGGCTTTAATATTTCATTTGATTGAAGAGTGGTGCTTCGAATCCATATTGTGCTCAATATTTTTAACTTTCTCTGGGAAGCAGAAAAATTAGGCTTTTCAGCCCTGCAGTACATGGGTTCTCAGGACTGTGCTGTGATGGCTTCAGGATGAATTGACAGATTTTGAACTATGTAGGAGAAAATAAGTTTTGTTTACCAGGACAAGAAAATCTTATGAGTGTTGGGATAAGCAAACCTCTTGGGATTTATAATCCTAGGCCTAATCATGCCCACTGTAATCAACTAGTTCAATGGGACACTGTAGAAGGGCAGGGTCTGCTTAAGCAGAACAGCTCAACCGAGGCCCAAATCTGAGTGTGCCAAGTCACTCTAAAATGTAACCCCATATTCTGTTCCCCTCCCCACACTTACACCCAGGTATATTCAGATTAGGATTATTTCCCCTGGCCCCACACTGTGAAGCCTGTGTTACAACAGAACTGCTCCCCTAAAATCTAGGCTGGTAAATAATCTGTAGACTGGTCAGTTTAAATTAGCATAATTGTTTTGGTTGTTCATCTACCAACAGATGTTGTCATAAACGGATAGTTAAGGGTTAATAGAACAGAAGTACTTTATATCTCTTTTGCCTATAAAGGGTTAACAAGTCCAGTGAGCCTGGCTGTCACCTGACCAGAAGACCAGTCAGGGGACAGGATACTTTCAAATCTTGAGGGAGGGAAGTTTGTGTGTGTGCTGTTAGTGTTTGGTGGTTGTTCACTCTGGGGGCTCAAAGGGACCGGACGTGCAACCAGGTTTCTCTCCAATACAGGCTCTTATAAGTTTAAAATAGTGAGTACTGGGTAGATAAGGCGAGCTAAGCTTATGTTTGTTTTCTTTATTTGCAAATGTGTATTTGGCTGGAAGGAGTTCAAATTTGTATTTTGCTGAAAGGATTTTAATTTGTACTTGAATACTTAGGCTGGGAGGGTATTCCCAGTGTCTATAGCTGAAAGACCCTGTACCTATTCCATTTTAAATTTACAAAGATAATTTTTACTGTTTTTCTCTCTTTAATTAAAAGTTTCTTGTTTAAGAACCTGATTGTTTTTTCATTCTGGTGTGAGACCCCAGGGGACGGGGTCTGGATTCACCAGGGAATTGGTGGGAAGAAAGGAGGGAAGGGGGAGAGAGAGGCTAATTTCTCTCTATGTTAGGATTACTTTCTCTCTCAGGGAGAGTCTGGGAGGGAGAGAGAAGGAGGATGGGAGGTAAATTTTCCTCTCTGGTTAAAGATTCAAGGAGTTTGAATCACAGTGATCTTCCAGGGTAACCCAGGGAGGGGAAGTCTGGGAGAGGCAATGGTGAGGGAAAGGATTTACTTTCCTTGTGTTAAGATCCAGAGGCTCTGGGTCTTGGGGGTCCCCGGGCAAGGTTTTGGGGGGATCAGAGTGTACCAGGCACTGTAATTCCTGGTTGGTGGCAGCGCTACGGGTTCTAGGCTGGTGATTGAGCTTAGAGGAATTCATGCTGGTATCTCATCTTTTGAATGCTAAGGTTCAGAGTGGGAAATTATACCATGACAGATGTCTTTCTAAAAAGTATGCTCTAGCTCAACCACAAGATATGGGCTTGATGCTAGCAGTTACTGAGTGAAATTCTTGGGCTGTTCTATGCAGGAAGCCAGTGTAGATGATCACAATGGTCTCTTCTGGCCTTAGTCTATGGAAAAAATGGGTGTCTTTATACAGATATGCAGAGAAGTTGTAAGTTTTCTCTCTACTCCTCTCTTCACAGTCTTCACTAAATACATCACAAAACCAATAATATTTAAATTTCAAGTCAAACTTCCTAATTTACAATGATCCAAGTGGGTTCCAGTTTAGGTAAACTCTGTTAACTTTCCTTACCAACCCTTAGCTATTCACTATGCCTTGACAATGACTGGCTGGATGTCTGGGACTGGGGGAGAGTGATTAAAGCAGGAGACAGGGGATGCCAGAGCTGAGGTCAGAGTAGAAGTCAAAAGTCAGAGCTGAGGGTCAGAACTGTAGTAAGAGGTCAGATGCTAGAGCCAAGCATCAGAGCAGAAGTCAGGAATGAGGCAGGACTGAGAACACATGGACACAGGAGCTATCACAGCCATAGGCCAGTGCTTTGAGCAGCTGGCAAACTGCTTCTGCTGGGTTTAAGAGTAAGTCAGCTAACTTCCTCAGCCAATCAGGTGGGGCGTTCCATCAGGCTGTCTGACTGGTGCAGCCCAGCTTTGCTCATTAAACTGCCAGAAGACTGGGCAGGTGCATCTTCAAGGCCTTATTCCTACACTGCATAAACTATACTTTAAGCTCCTGGCCTCTCCCTGCAGCTTGTGTTCCAAAGAAATAAAGAGAAACTGGATTAAAGGATAATTGTCCATTCCTTCCCAAATATGCCCTCCTATATGTTGCATTTATTGAAGATAGAGTGGATTTCCAGAAGCTTTAGACTAGGGCATCACAGCTCAGATCACATAAGAATTCACCCAGAGCCCAAACCGACCATGAATCGAACCTTGATCCAGCTCTAAAAGATCATCAGCCAAAGGGCATGAGCATAGACCCTGCTTCAGCAAAGCACATAGGCATGTGCTTGGGTTTTATTGAAGTCAGTGAGATTTGAGGTATATGCCTAAGGGCTTTGCTGCATTGGGGACATAAACTCTATACCAAAAGCTGGACTAAAGACAGGTTGAAATGGAAGAATTTTTCAGAGGATTCCAGATGATACCTGACCTGCCTTGGTAAAAGCATTGCAGTAACCGTTCCCAGAAAGGGACTGATTACACTGCTCTACAGCCAAAATGCTTCTGAAATAAATGTAGTCCAACTTTACTAATTCTGGGTCACTGAGAACGAAAATGATGCTTAAAATTGTTGTTCGGCTCTAGTTTTCAAGATATGCTATTGGGTCAGTATATACGACCCTTGACTTGGGAATGGCGGAGGATAAATGAGTTATAAAGGGAAGAGATCTCAATTTAAACCAGAAATGACTAAAATACATCTTTGACTGGCTCTATGAATAAATCTATGACTGGGTTTGGACAGTACTTGCTTTTTAGGCAAAACAATGAATGATGCAATCTGAAGCTGGTATTGCATCATACATGATATGAATTGCATCATGTTATTCCTAGAAGTCATGGATGATGCAATCATAATGAAGCTTACATCACTCTGCTGAACAAATTGCCCTATATCAGCTCTAGAAATCATACAGTGTCCTATTCTCTTATTTGTCAGTGTTTGATTTTGCAAAGGGACACATTTCTGTTTAGCCAAAGTGAGCAGAGATGCCCCGTACTTGTGTGAAGAGTGAAGATAACTTCTGCTATGTTTGTGGTGAAGTGACGTTTGCATCACAAAAGCGCAGTATAACCACTATGGTTAAGAAAGCCTATCACCTTTATTTTGGCTGCAAAATTGGAGATCAGGACAAGAGGTGGGCCCCACACATATGCTGCAACACTTGTGCAACAAATCTTGGCCAGTGGTTGAAAAGGAAAAGGAAATCTATGCCTTTTGCAGTGCCAATGATTTGGAGAGAGCCAACAGATCATACCAGCAATTGTTACTTCTGCATGGTGCCTCCAGTTGGGAAAGGTGTGTCAAAGAAGAAAAAGTGGACTATGCATTATCCAAACATTCCATCAGCTATACGCCCAGTACCCCACGGAGAAAGACTGCCGGTTCCTAATGCACCAGAATCATTCTCACTTGAGTGAGATGAGGAAGAGGAAGAGGATAAAACTTCTGATCCTGAACCATCAATGTCACAGGACCCACATTTTCTCCCATCCTCCTCCTCTGAACCACACCTCATAACACAAGGTGAACTGAATGACCTTGTCAGGGATTTGGAACTACCCAAGAGTAAGGCAGAGCTGTTGGGCTCCAGACTACAGCAGTGGAATCTCCTGGCAAGTGATGTTAGGGTTTCCATGTTCCGTGACCGTTAAAAGGATCTTGTCCCATTCTTCTTCATGGAAGGTGATCTTGTAGCCTGCAACAACATTGATGGTGTGATGGCAGCCCTCAACATCGTTCATGATCCAGATGAGTGGAGACTGTTCATTGATTCATCAAAGACGAGTCTTAAAGCTGTTTTGCTGCATAATGGCAATGTTTTGCCATCAATTCCAGTTGGTCATGCAGTCCATATGAAGGAAACCTATGACAACATGAAACAACTTTTGAGGTGCATAAACTATGACCAACATCAGTGGCAGATTTGTGGTGATTTGAAGGTTGTTGCTCTCATGCTTGGTCTATAGACTGGATACACAAAGTTCTGCTGTTTTCTCTGCGAATGGGATAGTCGTGCAAGAGATTCCCACTACATCAGGAAAGATTGGCCACTCCGATAGTCTTTGGAGCCTGGGAGGAAAAGTGTTCAGCATCCACCACTTGTTGAATCAAGGAAGATTTTGTTACCACCCTTACAGATCAAGCTGGATCTGATGAAGAACTTTGTCAAGGCCATTGACAAAACACAAGCAGTTTTCAAGTACCTCCGTGGAAAATTTCCAAGGTTAAGTGAAGCTAAGATAAAGGAAGGTGTCTTTGTTGGTCCTCAGATTTGTGAACTTCTTCGAGGTGATGCATTTGACCATGCACTGCGTGGCAAGGAAAAGACTGCATGGAAAGCCTACCAGTTAGTGGCAATAAATTTTCTCAGAAACAACAAGGCAGACAACTACAGGTTGTTGGTGGAAAACGTCCTCAAGGCATACAAAAGCCTTGGTTGCAACATGTCACTAAAGATACATTTTTTGCACTCTCATCTAGATTTTTTTCCACCGAACTGCGGAGCAGTGAGCAACAAGCACGGGGAGCAATTTCACCAGGATATTGCAACAATGGAGAAACGCTATCAGGGCAAATGGAGCCCATCAATGCTTGCAGACTATTGCTGGACAGTGACAAGAGATGCTCCATTTAATGAATATAAGAGACAAGCCAAGAAGTGCCGAGTAGACACTGAATAGGACTAAACTAAGTACGTAATAGTTTTTTGCCTTTTGTTCCATAATAAATTTTATTTATATAACTCTTTTGCTGATTTTTAAAGTGTTACATAAACAGGACAGGTGAAATATTATCATGTAAAGCAACCATAAACACATGAAAAGACCTAGGTTTACAATTTATGATTAAAACTCTACTATCTACACAATATACATAGACATAAAATGTAAAAACTTAAATATCTTAGAAATAGTAGCCAATCAGTTGTTTTAATTGTCATATTTGAATTCAGCACGTCAAAATACATAATAAATAGCACATTTTATCTCTGAAGCAGACGACTTCTCAAAAATTGTAGACCAGTGTTACACAAAGGCAGACATATCTTGCCCTCAGTTATAGAATCCCCCTTTGATTTAACGAGATTTCAGGGCCCCACAACATGACCCAGAATATTTTATTTAAATGTGTATGTATATTAAGTAGCTTATTTAGCAATGGGGAATCCTTGCTGCAGATGGAAAGGAAGGAACAAATGGAGGGGGCACAGGTAGTTCTGCAGAGGAGCTCAGCTATTAGTGACTGAAGGCAGAAAAAAGCTGACACTTTGTTGTTAAGCAAACACTTCTTTGCTGAAGCTTTCCATGTTGATGGATATAAATAATTGATCCCTGTGTGAATGCACAGGAGTCCGTGCTATTTAGCTACAAATGAGAGAGACACGATGTTAGTCCAGAACAGACTTGGGCTTAGCACATTATATATAACCATGTTGCCTACATTTCACTGATCCTATCATCACAGACACCCGCTTTCCATTTTGCTTATCGTTCCTGGATAAAATGCAGAGAGATCCAGATAAAGGATGAACATTGGTTTTCTTCTAACTGAGATTTTAAAAATACCTTTACATTCAGTCCTAGGGCCAAACTCTAAAGCCCTGAAGGTGTGTGGATAAGGATACTAGTACAAGAAAAGGTTCCTTTTATTTGTCTCAGTGGTTTTATCGTCAACTTCACCAAATATCAGGTTGTTACAAATTGCCATGAATTCACAGTAACTCCTTATAGGTGTGGGGAAATTAACCATTACTCTTCCACATCCCAGGACAGTAGCTCTGGTGTTATGCCAAATGTGGAAATAGCATGATCTCTGTTGCTTTTTGCTAATCCTCACTGGACTGGTAGCTAAAAGGCAGTAGTCAATTTAATAAGAATTATTTGGTCAAAATATGATCTGTCCCTTCATTTTACTGGCTTCCCAGAACCATTTAAAGAGGAATCAGTATCGATAGAACTGGTTAAATTACATCTGTGAGTAGTTTATTCTGAAACTTTTTTTTGTTAATTTTTGAATAATTTATTCACACATGCACTTCCCCCATTCAATTAGCTCTATAGATATCAACTACTAGCACACACGAAGAAGTGCTCTGTGGAGCTCAAAAGCTTATCTTTTTCACCAACAGAAGTTGGTCCAATAAAATACAATACCTCACCCACTTTGTCTCTCTCAACCAGTAAAAAAAGACTTTTCTAGATCCTTGATTTTTGATGGATTCACCCCCATGCCTAATTTTATAATTTTTAAAAAGTTAACGTTGACCAATGACTTTCACTCACTTAACGTGTGGCAATAGCTGTAGACAATATGACTGGTCTGTGCTTGACAGATCTAAAATTGGGTTATTTATGCAGTGTCTTTAAATATTTTCTTTCTGGGTTCTGCTGCCCATTCAGCAGACTTGAATCCAGGACTTGATCTCACATAGAGTTATTTTGGTATGTTGTTAAAAATGCAGTACATATCATGAAATGTTTTCTGGTGCCATCCCACCATTCTTAAAGCATTTTGTGAAAGAAAACTTATTTCTGAATTCGTTAATAACAGTTCACCTCCCAACATCCAGGATCTCATCCATCCACGCTAAGGTCTTGGCTTATTAAAGCATAGTTTTTGTACCAATTAAACTAAGAAGGTAGAAAAACTGATTAATTAAATCTGTGCTGTTTATTGAAACAAGCTATACCAGTGGTTCCCTAACTTGTTCAGCTGCTTATGCAGGGAAAGTCCCTGGCACGCCGGGCCAGTTTGTTTACCTGCCCTATCTGCAGGTTCGGCCTATCGTGGCTTCCAGTGACCGTGGTTCGCTGCTCCAGGCCAACGGGAGCTGCTGGAAGTGGCGGCCAGTATGTCCCTAGGCCTGCACCACTTCCAGCAGCTCCCATTGGCCTGGAGCAGCAAACCGTGGCCACTGGGAACCTCAATCTGATGAACCTGCAGATGCGGCAAGTAAATAAACCAGCCCGGCCCACCAGGGGCCTTCCCTACACAAGCAGTGGAACAAGTTTGGGAACCACTGAGCTATACCAATATAAACACCACTTATGCTGGTATTACAGTATCAACACAATACTGATTTAATAACCTCTGTTTTTCTACCAAGTTAGTTAAATTGGTGTAAAAACTGTGCATAGACAAGGCATAAACACTTTATTTTACCTACCCACCTCCAACAATAAAAATATAATCTAGTTTATTTCAATCAAATTGATTCCCCTTCAAGAAAGAAATCAAGAAAAAATGGTAAAAATATAAGGACTTCTAACAAAAGCCCTCTGATTTAGGTAAACAATTTAGGCCAGTTTTATCCCTGCTGTAGATTCATGAGATTCAGTAGTTACACAGGGAATTAATTTGGCTGATTGTTTTTGCCTTTCCTAGGATGATGAAACATTGACCAGCTATGTCAGTCACAATAATAATCCATGACTAAAAACAGCTGTGATGCAGCCTGTTAATGGCACATGTAGCCAGGAAATACCAAAAATAAAAATAAATAAATAAAAGACTAGTTTACTAAGGTCTGCAAAACTGTTAGAATCAAGTATTAAGAAGGTGATGAAGAGCAAAAATGTGCAAAAGCTGAAGGCAGCCCCTGAGACCAGTAGACAACTTGACACAATTTTCAATAGATGCCACATAAAAGAGGACACCATTCTTAGGACATCTCTGTCTAATGGTCAAAATTCAGAGATGTAGTTTCTCCATGAAGGGGCCAGTTTTCAAAGGAAGAAAGGGTTTCAGAGAACCTAAATCCATCTACTACAGTGATAGGTGACCCACCTACCACATACAGTCTAGAAACTAACTAGACTGGATCAGGGACAACCACTCATATTTTACCCTTCCCATGCTTTCTCATCCACTGTCATTATATGTTGGAGAGTCTAATTTACTTTTGTCCACCTTCATGGCATGGAGTGGAAACTCCAATGTATGGACACCATTCCCCTTCCCAGAAGTGTCAGAGATCCTGCTTTCCAGAGATGGGCTAAAGAGCAATCCATAGCCTTCTGGGAAGGTCCTGTACAATTCATTAGAATATGATAACCTTTCCAGTCCTTTTACCCATCTTATGGCATTTAATAAAGAATCATGTCCCTCTATAGGTATGTAACTTATGTTTTATATTAAAATTTCAGGTCTGGAAGCCTCTATGGAAAGCTGGTAGGTTTAAGACAACATGGATACCATGTTGCGAGAGGAAGGAAAGGGATTTTTTAAAACCCTCTTGTTTAGATCCTTGGTTGCAGCCATGGAATGCACAGGGGAAGGGGTGCAGTGACTTCTTGCAATTAAGTTGGAGCACTCCTAGTCCTGGCCCTGCTGTCCACTTCCCCAATTCCCCAGCATACGGTGGAGCAGACTTCTCTCACTTACCTCATCTGCCATTGCAGCAGTTGAGTATCATCAATGTGCAAGGAAGTCCCACCATACCAGCCTCTGGGAAGAGGAAGGGAGAGGCTGGCATAAAATCATTAGGCTGCCTCTTCCTCTCTGGAGGATTTCCAGCTTCAAGGTTTGTGCTAGCTGTGTGAATAGGGGCCTCTGCTTTTTGTTAATTTATTTAACTCCATCACTGAAATACGAAAGGAAAGGAAAGCTTGTTTATTAAAGATTCACCACCCAAACCCCTTCTAGTAAAGGACAAGAAAGATTCTGGTCCTTAGCACTGGATCCTTTAAGAAACTTCTCCAGGAAAACAGGACTTGTTACTGCTGATGTTTCTTAAATATCAGGACTACTGTATTCATAATGAAGAAGCAAATGGGGTGGGGTGAGGAGGGACACTGGCCCATACTATTCCTCTTACAGTCACCTTTAATTTCTTTCATCTAATGGCTCCTTTATTTCTCCCTTCTTCCTGCACCCTAATAAGTACAACATAATGTTACCTGTGACATGCTTCCCTGTTTATCAAATGCCGTTCATGTTCACTAGTGCAATTCACTTATTGCAGTGATTACTACTCACCAAAAGTATTACTGTTCTGAATAAGAACATTGACTATGGTGGTGGTGATGATATGTTCTGAACCAGATAATGTGAGTTGCTGAGTTCCAAGTGGTGAAATGCAACCAACATAAATAGGTACCAAATAACCTTGGCAGTAGCAGCTTCTACGGAGCTCCAAAGCCCATGGGAACTCTCCATAGCCCTGCAAGAATGGCAGGGATGGGACTCACATCCATGTTCACTGATTTTTTTTTTTTGCCTGAATCTGAACCATTCATGAGGCACAGTCCCTCTCTGCAAGGCCCACTGACAGTTAGCATCTGTGACACGGGCTCTATCTGAGGAGATAACATGGTCATTACTGAATGCTGATAAATCAGACAGTTACATCTCTTGTGATTGCAAGTCAGTTTGTCTCCTCTCACTTAAGGTAAGGGAAAATCCACATGAAGGGTAGTTAATATTTTACCCTGAAGCTTTTTTTTAAGGGAGTGGTTTTACCTTGTGTCACCCATACTGGGCTGCGAAAATGTGTGTTAGGTGAACAGGTTATTTTTAAAGAATATACTGGTTACACAGGCTTGTCGTGCCTGGTGTGGCTAGGGCAAGCATAATCAAACCATTTCAGAAACCTTTGGCCCCATCTTACCTGAACCTCTTTATAAAATTGTTTCAGCTAATGTTTCATTCCACACTGAGCTATACAAGCACAACTCCTATTGGCTTCAATGGCAACTACATGGCTGCATCTGAGAGTTGAATTGGATCTGTAGGCCCTAACCTATGGACTGAGGGGAAACGTTTGAATTTCTTTGACAACTTTTTTTTTTCTGCAACTCTTTACTCTCACTGATGTCACACTAGCATAATGAACACTGTTATTAAACTTTCCACCCAGAATGGATCGCTGAAGCAAAGGCCCCAATCTTGTTAATCTATGTGGGCAAATCCATGCAGTGTGGAGTCCCATTGTCTTCAGAAACTTTTGTCCTTGTGAGTTGTTTTGCAGGTTCAGGACTAAAAGAGAGTTCCTCATCTTCATTTTTTCACTTTTTATCACCTCTTCAGGGGCATGAGAACCTCAACTGCTTAAAGAGCTGTAAAGTGTAATGAAAACATGGCTCATATGCGTGTAGAATAGGGGTAGGCAACCTATGGCACGTGTGCCAAAGGCGGCACACAAGCTGATTTTCAGTGGCACTCACACTGCCTAGGTCCTGGCCACCGGTCCGAGGGGCTCTGTGTTTTAATTTAATTTTAAATGAAGTTTCTTAAACATTTAAAAACCGTATTCACTTTACATACAACAATTGTTTAGTTATATATTATAGACATAGAGAGAGAGAGAGACCTTCTAAAAACTTTAAAATGTATTACTGGCATGCAAAACCTTAAATTTGAGTGAATAAATGAAGACTCGACACACCACTTCTGAAAGGTTGCTGACCCCCGATGTAGAAGATATTTTATTGCCTCTTCATGCCTGGGTCCATGTTTTTCAATCATAGGACAAGTATTACTCATGAATGAACTATCTTTGGCCCTTAGAGCTAACATTAATAAAAATTCACAGCAATGATTAGTGATTCTTTTCAAGACATGCAGACTAGCACAACCAGATTGTGCCATGTCTTCATTCAAGAGAGGGGTTAAAATCTTTAGGAATGTATCTTCTTCAAAACCCAGGGAACATGTAGTAGGTTGTTGATGTTGTTTTTTAATCCTTATTGCAATAAATCATATCTGGTAGTAAATAGGCCAAGCGGTTCAGAAGAATACAGGATTTTAGGATGGGGATTCTCCCAAAACATCATTTAGAAACACTTTGTTCTCACACAGGTGACTTTCAGTTGCACCATTTTTCAGGTACACTGAAGCATTAAAAAAAAAAAAAATCTTCTGATCTGTCCAAGTATTAGTGGCCATTTTTCACCTGCTTCTAGAGTTCACAGAAATGCAAGGAAGATGTTTTCCAAAAACCTCACTCATAAAATGCCTGCAGCATAAATATTTGTAAGTTTTTGGAGCAATACCTAAGTGTGAAAATACACAGCTGAATCTTCAGTAGCAGGTGGTCTTAAGAAGAATTGGGAGATGGAGCACGTTCCACAAAAAGGCAGTGATGGTATTGAGGGTTGAGTGCAGAGGCGGCTCTATGTTTTTTGCTGCCTGAAGCATGGCAGTCAGGTGGCCTTTGGTGGCATTTCTGCAGGAGGTCTGCCGATAACAGATTCGGTGGCAGTTCTATGGGTGATCTGCCGGTCCCGCGCCTTTGGCGTATCCGCCGCTGAATTGCCGCCAAAGCCATGGGACTGGCAGAAACACTGCCGAAGGCTCCCTGACTGCTGCCCATGATGACCGGCACCCCCCTCTCCGGCTTGCCCCCCAAGTTGGGTGGGAGGGAGGGAATGCTGGTAACAGTGGGGAAAGGGATGGAGTTCAGGGTCCGCACTGAAGGGAAGAAGGTTGTGGATGCTTCACAGATTCAGAGGTTCAATTATTAAAAAATTGTTTTATGCTAGTGTCTAAAGAACCTATCCAAGTACCAGCCCCTTTGTGCTAGGTGCTATATAGACACACAGAGACCTGGGCCCAGGTCATCAAAGGTGTTGGAAGTTAGGCACCTAAATACCTTTGAGAATCTGGGCCATAGTGATTACTCAAGAGCTTACACTTTAAAATAGACTGTACAGAGTGAGAGAAGAAACAAAGTCAAAAAGGTGAAATGACTTCCCTAAAATCACCCATCTGGTGAGTAGCAGTGGTCGGAACAGAACCTAGTTCCAACAAAGCTTTGTGTAGTCATCCAATCTCAATTTTTTGAGATTTGTCACTATTATATATCCTGCTGCACTCGGTCGTTCCCTAACAGAATAGCTCCAGCAACCCTGGCCTGGGATATCAGAACCTGGAAACTTGCTGTCATAGTAAATGTAACACTTGAATTGATTAGGGGCACTTCAGCCATCAAGCTAATTTCTTAGTCCGGGAGCATTGCATATTTGCTATGTTTATCATACTACATTAGGTGTTTAATTAAAAAGAAGTTCCCAAAGGATTAGCCAGCTTCATGTTGACAGCAGAATCTGATTTGTAGCAGATTTTGTCAGGTAATTATAACATGGAGCTGAGGGGCTTGAATTGAATATCTCATGATAGCAACTTAACAAAAAAAATCACCCTTTTTGTTAGGAGAAAAAAATCAAACTTACAAAAAAAAAGTTTTCTTCTGCTGTAAATTAGTTAGCAAATTAGTATAGATATTATCCAGATAACTATAGATGTGCTTCTCTGCATGAAATATGCGAGGCAGATAATCAGTGTCACTCACTATTTGCAGCTATTTTGGAAATACCTGCTTCTCATATGCTTATTAGGAAACAGTGTGTGGGTTTTTAATTTGTATTGTCTCATGTTATGTTGCATTAAGCAGGATCAGCTGGAGACAATGTAAACCTTCATGCTGATGCTGTGAACAGAAGCTAGCAAGAGCCTGGGTTGAACATACCAACTGGCGTTATAATGCATAGTTGGTTACTGACCAGAAATGACTCAAGACCTTTATTGAAATGAAAGAAGAGATTCTTACAAAAGAGAGGGAGAGATTCAGCCCAGTACAGCCAAAAGTAGCCTCCATAAAATGGATCCAGCTATATCCCCACCTGAAGCTGATCAGGGCAGTTGTCTGTACCTCTAAAGCAGGATTAATAGTTGTTGGCTTCATGGCCCAGGATGATGGTAGCAGGTAGGATGGGGGCAGAGAAGGGGAGAGATTGAGATTTGGATGAGAGCAGAGCTGGCATGGAACAAGCTCATTTACATGAGCGTCTCCTACCGAAAAGTTTTACATCTTCCCACCACAAAGCTGTTTCTTGTTTGGGGAGTTCTGTGGTGGGCCATTCAGACAGGTTGGCATCTTGCATATTCAGCATCCATTGCCTGTCATAGTTTGTGCTGCTCGAAAGGCTGCAATTGCAAATGAATAGGAACAGAGAATTTGCCATGCAAGATCAATTCATTTGGTTCTTTTAGACTGGCATCCTTCCTTTGCTGATGCCCCATATCTGATGTTTCACTGGGAAACAAAAAAACAGACATTCCTAACACACCTTGCCAACTGTCCAGTGCTGTCAAGGGACTCATGGAGAGTGCTTTATACATTACAAATCTTCAAAATAATTCATTATATCAAATGACTCTCTCAGTACAGTGTGGTCCTATAAGCCACTGATGATTGAGACGCTTACTGAGTTCTGCTTATTCTAATCACTTTCTCTTCCAATTGAAATCAATAAGAATTCTAAAGAGCAAAGTGAGCAGTAGTTTATGGCCCTTTAGTGACAAATTTTCATTGGCTCCAGGCTCTGTACTAAGTTAGGTTCTTTCTTAATAATGATCATGGTGTTAAACAGGCATCTGTATTACTAGAACTCTGTGTGTGTGTTTTCGGAGTACTCACAGTTGATTATCAGCAGTAGACACTGATTGATGCTGTCACTAACCTTTCACATGCAGCCATGGATTGAACATGGACAAAGGAATTTAGAGAAGCTTTGAAACATCAGTGTCAGCATTTTATGGGTATTAGACTAAAGGAGATGATATAAGGGCAAGGAGAAAACAGACAGTGTGGGGGAGCATTTACAAAGCAGCTGTCTGTTAACTAACGATTTGGTACATTTCCTTTTTCATTAAGCCACATGGATGTCTCATTTTATGTGAGATGCATGAGATGTTCAAAATGCTTAGCTATAATTATACGAATGCTGTAAGGGAAAGGCGTTTTCAATGAAGGGAATATTTCTCCATCCACATTTTGGAGTGCAGCTTCCAGACTTGGGATCCAGGGGCCTTTTAAATCCATTTCTTATTTCTCAAGCTCATTAAACAGTTATCAGGGTAACAGGGTGTAACGGATCATTTACAACGGAAGTAGTTAAAAGTCAACCTTTGTCAATCACAACCGTTTCTCTCTCAGCAACAGAAGTTGGTCGAATAAAAGACATTACCTCGCCCACCTTATCTCCCTTGTCTGTCACAACAGAGAAAGGGTCCAGATTCTGATCTGAGTTACACCAATGTAAATTTAGTAGAACTACTCTATATTTACACAGATTTGTCTCTCTTCTTTGCGAATGTGGGGAAATCTGAGATACTGCAGCATGGTAACAGCTAGAGATAATCATTTTTTAATAGCATGTATATAAGCCCTATTAGCCCTAATATCAAATAGAAGCTGAAAAACTCCCAAACAGAACATTTAATTTAAGAGAGAGATTTCTTCATTAGTTTGTTGTCTGCCCTCTTGTTTCAGCTGTTTGCTAGTCATGTCATTACAGGCTCAAATATTCACTGCTGGCTGCCAGCCTGTTTGCAAAAGAATGGCCATCACCACAATAGCTGCTCAAAAGTTCCATTCTCACACTGAAGGTATCCCAAGATGACAGGTTTCAAAGTAGCAGCTGTGTTAGTCTGTATCCGCAAAAGAACAGGAGTACTTGGGGCACCTTAGAGACTAACAAATTTATTTGAGTATAAGCTTTCGTGGGCTACAGCCCCACTTCATCCTTGGGGCTGTCCATGAAAGCTTATGCTCAGATAAATTTGTTGATCTCTAAAGTGCCACAAGTACTCTTGTTCTTTATCCCAAGATGTTTCCATAGGCTTAGAGGCAAGGATAGGAATGCTGCATAGCTGCTACTCTCTATTTCTTTGCATCTATCTTCCTGGTGGTATATTTGTCTCCATTCAGACAAAGCAGAGGGGAGCATCTGATCCAGTGTTTGCAGTTGGTATAACCTGTTCTCTGAGCAAACTTCCTTACAGAGAAGTCAGATGGTGTAGAATGCCAGTTTACGTGGGAAGGAGAGAAATGGTTTGAGTGCACTATTAAACTGACCTAAAATTACACTGGCTTCCAGTCAAAAAGCTGCCCTGTGCACCCAATAGCTGATATAACAAGAAGCTCACTAAACTGTCTTTTAATAATTGGCTGTGTCAACCAATCAGACCTTAATGCTAACATTTGCCTCAAAGCAAAATCTGCAAACTGAAAACTCAAATACTTTAAAATTAAAGTTAAAATGAAACCAAAAGCTTTCTAATGTGTTTTTATGCTATGTAATGTAACTACTGCTCTTAACTAAATAGCTGATTGGGGTTTATATTTGTAATCTGTTTCCATTTGCTATTAAATATTCTTTCAAGTGAAGTTAAGTGCATTTCAATTCCCATTCAGTGGGTGTTTCATGGTTGTTATTGGATTAGGAGAGCAGGGGGCAGATCCTTTGCTGGTATCAATTGTCAGAGTTCTGATGGTGTCACTGGATTCTCATGGAGCTATGACAATGTACATCAGTTGAGGATCTTTCCCTTAGGCTACTAGGATTTCTATGCTGATGATTTCCCAAATGTTCTACAACTTGTCCGTTAATCATGATGTCTGCTCGAATCCTGTTTTTGTTAGTTGTTTCAAACCTATATGCATGTAACTGATTTCTCAGTTACAAATAACATAAATCTTCACAATATGATAGTCTCTCTCCTTTTTACATGCTGTGATCAGCTTTGATCATCTGTCAAATAATAAATCATATTGATGTTTTAAATTGCTGTTCTTGGATAACTGAGTTAACACTCCCGTCAAGATGAATGCGGAAGTTTGCACCTCTCAGAGCTATTGTGTCAGGCTCCCTGAAGACTCAGGCAAGTTTTACTGCACCAAATATATATGGTTCACATTTGCAAGGTGTTTTTCACAGCTGTAAGGGGGGCAAAAAATATTTTTTTTCAGTTGAAGACCTAGGCAGGAAGTGTGACCTAGTGGAGAGGACGCTGGATTAGGATTCAGGATTCCTGGGTTTTACTGTTTCCTCCTCCACTGCTTCAATGGATGAACTTGAGCAAGTCATTTCCCCTTCCTGTGCCTCAGATTCCCCATCTTTAAAATGGGGATAATTAGACTGAGCCTCCTTTGTACATTGCATTGAGATTTACAATATAATTATTCTGATGTCATCATGACTCTGGGATCCAAGGTGCTGTGCGACATGCCTATGCCTTAATCCAACTCTGCGCAAGGATGTATTCAAACTCCATTGAAGGGAATCCCAGAGAACCCAAGTGGTTACATGTTGAACATCAGCATATTCTGCTGCAAGACATGTGTCGAGGGCAGAGCTTGGATTCTTGGGAAGCTTGGAAGAGTACCAGGACTACTGCTTCAATTTGAGAGCTGCCTGTTACAACTATAAAACCACTGAGAAGTGGAAGTCAGCAGTTTGGCACAGCTCTGTTCACCATTTTTGACTACTTGATATGGTGATTGTTCAGTACTAAGTATTACTACAGTGTGTGTGATTGTTCCTGTGAGCCACCTACCCATTAGCTCTCACATACTCTGTGGGGCGGATTTAGGATTGTTCGTCTTTCCAGTCAAACATTGATTAGAATCTTTGATTGGCAGCTTTGGCACATTTCCTATTTTATAATCTTTTAGTTTCATTAAACATGTTTTGGCAGCTTTGAAGGCTTATCTTAGGACTTCCCAGTGTCTGGCTTGTTCTATTTAAGTATTTGTCAGATCGCAGTTAGTTTGGTTTAAAGTGGTGATTACTACCCACTGTGTGTTTAATTCAGAGCAGGTGTTTGCAATCATCCTAGTTAAATACAGGATATAAATGAACTAGCAAAACATGTACCATTCTGGGCATCCTCATATTTATTCAACTCAGGACATGTGTTCAGCTACAGATCGTGGGATTTTCAAAAGTGCACAGTGTTGGTCCAACTCGCTCCCCACTTAAGTCAATGAAATGTCTTCCATTGACTGCAGTGGTCAAGGCTGAGTTCTGTTTAAAATTGTGTGGTTTATGTTTATCATTTATTACTAAAACTTCTAGGGCCGCCCAGAGAATTCAGGGGGCCTGGAGTCTTCGGCGGCGGGGGCCCCCCGAATTGCCGCCAAAGACCCGGCACTTTGGCGGTGGGTCCCTGGGTGGAAGGACCCCCTGCTGCTGAAATGCTGATGACAACCTGGAGCGGAAGAAGCTCCAGGGGCCCAGGCCCCGTGAGAGTTTTCCGGGGCCCCCGGAGCGAGTGAAGGACCCCGCTCCCGGGGCCCTGAAAAACTCTTGTGGGGGCTCCTGCGGGGCCCGGGGTCTGGGGCAAATTGCCCCTCTTGCCCCCTGCTCTGGGCGGCCCCGACAACTTCCATATCTGGAATCAGCAAGATCAAGCCCTTTACTACTTCTGTTTAATTAACAGTAAATGGAAAAGGGGATTCTGAAGACCAAATCTAACTTAGATTCACTTAGGTGAGTTCATACTGTCTTGGTGCAACTCACCAAAACTTAAAATAAGTAAAACAAATTATTTGTTAGATGAAGATAACATACACCACCCTCCCTCATGACAATACCTGGAGGTGATTACACCAAAACTCCAGAAGATTTAAATGTTCAGTTGGTTGATCACCTGGACTTCATTTGTACTGCAGGGATAAATTACAGGCAGATGACTGGGCTCCAGTAAGAAGTGGAGACCAACAATATATATATAATATGGAAAATTCTAACCACAATCCTATAGACTCCTGTTCAGTGGTGTAGATGTTAATGCCTCTGCATATCCCACTGAGATCCCCTCACCCTATCTGGAGCAGCATTGCCGGGTTGCCATTCTCCCACCAGCTTACTGCCCTGCTTTTGCTCTTTGGGACCCCTCTGACAGAGGGAAGGGGGTCACACTGGCAAGTGAAATTAATGTGCCGCCAAGCCATGTTATTGTTTGATACAGAACTTGCCTTGTGTAGCAGGGGGCAAATGCCACTTACAGTTCTTCTGCAGCTTCTCCCCTCTTCCTGAGCCATGAGAGTGGATGGGATGCAGATGGCTTTGGGGCACCATGAGAACATCCTAAACAGCCATTTTTCCTTTCACACAATCTTCTCCAGCCTTTTCTTGTGCTGCGGAAACTCCAGCAAGCCGCGTCAATGGGAGTCTTTCCATTGACTTCAGTGAGCTTTGGATCAGGCTTATTGTGGGTGGGGCACAAACGGTTTGTCTATACTGCATACTAAGCCCAGGTCTGGGGGACCCAGGTTTGTGGACTCAAGAGTTTGCACGCCCATGCTGAGTGTCCACATTGCATTTTAACCCTGGGTGTACAGTTGCTAGACCTGGGTCTCACAGCAATATGAACAGGTCCATACTGCACTACAAAGACCCTCTGACTCAGGTCTGCCACCTGACATATATCCACATTGCAGAATGACAGGGCTTGGACCCACCTTCCTAACAGGATCCTAGGACCTGGGTCCTGAGTGCTTGCTGACCCGAGTCAGACTGATTCGTGTGTACATGGAAGGGGGTTCAGGCTCAAACCTGAATCAGAGTAGACATACCCCGGTGGTCCAAGATAACTTGGAGAATAGAAATCTTTTTTTTTTTTAAATGGACGATTATTTAGGTGGCCACATTTGGGGTAGGGAGTGAGTTTGCATCCCCGCCATTGTATTGGCCAGGCATCAGAGAAGCCTTGTCAAAATGTGTCATCTGCAGTTGTTTTTTCCAGATAACAAAGCCCATCAGTAATTAACATGTCCAGTTATTAAGGAGCTTGTGGTCATGTTTCTCCTGGGCTGAGCAATGAAGCACCTGTGACATTTAACATAGTAACCTGACATTTAAATGTCAATTGAAAAGTGTTTGCTAGAGTTGGTAGAGATTTCCAGAGAGACATGCTTCTTTTTGCTGTCAGAATGGCTTCACAAATGCTTAGATATTTCAGCTGAAACATCAGGTTTTTACCACAGTTCTCTTCCCACAAATATTGAGTGCCCAGGGTCTACATTGCTTAGGGAGCTGATAGTGGTATGTGAAGCACTTCATCTCCTGAGCATTGTTTCAGTGACAGAAGGCTGCCATGTGCTCTCTCTCATAAAAAAAAGAGTCTGCTCATTGCAGTCCAATTCCTGCTGGGCAGCTATCTCCATCAGATACACCCTCATAGCTAGTGCTGCCTGGCACCCTCATTGGCAGTTTCAACAGAGAAGCTAAGGTTTGAATGGACCATGGAGATGGACATTCTAGAGATTATCCCTCCAAGGCAGGGATGTGGAATGCTGGAGGGATGATATGGGGAAATATGCCCTTGTGGGTGCTCTCACCTTCTCCTGGCCACCTGTGAATGGGTCAATTTTGCCCTCCATGATTAAAGAGTTCTAAGTTCTTGTGATCTGTATCCAGCGCTTTTTATGAACATGACACATAGTTTTAAAAATTGAGATTGCCTTAGGAAGGCCAGAAAAAAAAACCTCCTTGGCATATCTTCCATGGCAAGAGTTGTGGCTAGTAGCTTGTTGATGCTGCCTGAAAGACAGACTGATTGAAGACACTTGGATATCAAAGGAGCCCTACATTAATGCTCTGATTTGCTCTTGCAAAACTGATCACAGGGGAAACATGGCTGGGCACTGGGGAAATACAAGGGAAAAAAGCCTCCCCTGCAAGCCACGGGTCAATGTGAGACTGCTACTGTAACCTTAAGGCTACAGACCCTATGACAGCCCTAACTCATGAGTCCAGGAGGACTGGCATAGCAGCAGATCTTTCAGCCCCCCCGTAGCCCACCCCTTTCTCCCCTAACTTCTCCCTGCATATAGGAGTTGGGAATTACCAGAGAGCTATCCCCATCCATGCAGAGAGTTGACACCCCTTGCCTAGTCCTCCAAAGCCTGTGCCTCTTTCCTGTGCAGTGGAATAACACCAGTCCCACTGCAGGGAGACACTGGCTAGCAATAGAGCCAAGGCTCAGATTTGCCCTTCTAGGCATACAATAGCTACAGCAGCTTTCTGTTTATTTTTTGCTGATTGCAAATCATCCTATTCATGAGACTACTGAATAATCTACATTGTGCAAAAGCTTAGCAGGTCCAAATAATGTTGTCTTTCCTGCACCCACTCGCGAATCAGCGAGGGGAGGGGAATTGGAGTCATAGCTGGCATTTCAGAAAGAGGCAGTTACAAGTGCTTTGAAATCCTACTTAATGAACTAATTGCTTTGTTACATCCCTAAAAATTCATCTGCGTCCTACCAGTAATTGTGCTTAGTTTAAAAGCAATTAAAGGTTTACAGACTAGTTTTCCCAGACTCTGAAATCACATTTAGGAAGGGGAAAAACCTGAATGTAACAATGAATTGCTACGAATGCCTCTCATAACTGCTTTATCTCAAGGAGGCTTGGGTTCCCTTTCCTTAGGAGAGCGGTTGTATTTAACACTGACAACAAAGCTGATATGGTACCAAGTGCATAACTGGGAATTTCTTAAACATAAAGTCATCTCTTTAGCTACAATTCAGGCTAAAGAGGTCAAAACCAAGGAAACAAGTCCACTAGACTTCCTTAAAATCACACTGAGTTATAATTAAAAATGTATCAGCACATTCACTGTTATATTAATACTTAGATTACCACTGTGTATATATTCCTTGTGCTCTTGTAGCTTGGCTGACGTATCATTTTAATTATACTTTGGTTTTATATTTTCAAGACCTGTGAGAGGTTGCAAAACAAATCAGTCATACAACTAGAACAGAACCCAGGAGTCCTCAACATTCCACTCAGCTACACAGAGCTCAATACAAGAGAACTCACATATTAAAAACATGTTTCTAGGGTTTTTTTCTTTGCTGACATTTATTTACTGAAAAGGTCACTTAAAGAACTGAGTGGAAATATGTTCACTTATCATTTAAATGAGTCTTTATGTAAGCACAAATAACATTACATTCTCCTGACCATAATTCAAAATCACCTTTCAAATGATGTAGGATTTCTGTCTGTCTTACAGGGATTCCTGAACGTGTTTGGAGATGTCTTGTTTAAAGGAATCTGTGCCCGGACATATAATAACTACCAGCATATGGTGGAAGAAATAAGGGAGTCAACATTTCAGCAACTCCTGGACAAAAGTCCTAAATGCCTGTTTTTGTTATTATGCAATGTTGTAGCTGTGTTGGTCCCAGAATACTAGAGAGACAAGATGAGTGAGGTAATGTTTTTTATTGGACCAATTCCTGTTGTCAATAGAGAGAAGCCTTCAAGCTGAAGAAGAGCTCTGTGTAAACTCAAAAATGTGTGTCTCTCACCAACAGAAGTTGGTCCAATAAAAGATATTACCTCACCCACCTTGTCTCTCTATTCATGGTAGTAGCATAAATATACTAAGGATTTAAAAAAAAACCAAACCAAAACCTCCAAATGTTCAGTGTCTCAGAGAAATTATAGCCAAAATGTAAAGAAGAAAATGATGGGATTAGAGAATAAGAGCAGATTTTATTGTTGTTCACTTGTTATAAATATATAAGATTTCACTGTTGAAGACCCTCTGTAATAGTCAGACTGAAATATGCCTGTAGTGCGGCTGTGTGTTGTTACATTTGCTCCACGCCATAGCAGGGGTTGCTGCCTTTCAGTTGCTGGTAATTCCTGAATCCTCAATTAATAGACTCTGGTGTTCAAGTTTTCAACACCCACAAGAGGGCCAAATTCAGAAGAGCTTAGCTCCCATTTATGCACCTAATTAAGGGCCTGATTTTGCCTGTGCAACTTTAATTTGGGCTGTTACATCTATGATACAGTTTTTAATTACGACTATGTAACTATTTTTTTCCCACAGGTCCTACCTCATTCAGTGTGCACAATTGGATGATGCCCACTTAATAAGCAGCTATTGAATATTTTTTTCCTCATTGTTCAATGTGTGGCTGTAGGCTTTATTTATCACACACTATTAAAACCCTGCTCCGAAGACAGAATTATTAATTACCTTTCTGGGCTTTTCCACAACACTTGTAGTATCTGAGTGCTTCACAAACATGAATGCATTTATTTTCACAACACCTCTGTGTGATGAGGGAGTGATATTATCCCCATTTTACATATGGTGAACTGAGGCACAGGAGATTAAGATCAAAAGTATTCACTATTTTGAATGGCCAATTTGATGTGTCTAGGACATGATTTTTTTCATAATACTGGGCATTACAGAGCATTATAGAACTCTAAATATTCAAAACACAGCTCTCATTGACTTCAGGTGCAGCTGTGGGTTCTTAGGACTTGTGCAAATCAGACCCAAGAGTCTCATGTCAGGCACCCAGAAAATGAGGAACACATAGTGACCACCTGTAAAAAGTCTGGTTTAAGTGACTTGCCCGTCATCACAGATAGGCTCTTTGAGGCGGAGGCAGGGATATAATTCCCTTATCCAGAGCAGCATTCAACTGCTTTAATCATGAGCCCGTGCTGTCTCTTCCTGCACTCCCCTGCCTCATTGACTACCCACCATTGTATCATAATGCGTATTCACAAGAAGGCTGGATTAAAGTTGCACAGGCCATTTTAATTCTACCATTTCCTAACTTTGAGGGCTTGACTTTGCAACCTTCATAACATTCTTTTAACATCTTTTTTTGTGATTAATATCAGTGTAGTTTGCAGAAGTGAGAATGTTTGTCTGCCTTTTTGCCTAAACACGATGGGTATGATCCATAGCCTACTATGGATGAGTGGTTAGACCTCTAATCTGAAAGGAAGTCATTCATCTCAGCTACCCATCAAAGAGAGTTTCATTGTGCCACAGCATTTTTGGCAACCCAAACTTGTGGTCTGCCAGATATTGAAAAAATCAGGATGCTGGATTCTTGCACTGATCTCAACAATGGGATGATAGAAAAATATGCAATAGTCAGTCTGATTCTTAGTCAGCCTGTTCCAATTAGTGGCTTTTGTGCTATTATTCAAGCTATATGCAATGTGAAAATGATTCCTTATTTTATTTCACCTCATTCTTAGGGACTCAGAGTAAATATGTTATGTATATGTGTAACCCTTCTGCCCCTTTGAGTTGGCAGCAACAAGGGCCGGGTTCAGTATCCAGGTGTTCCGTTTCAGTAACACAATGCATAACCGGCTCGAGCCCCCACCCAGTGACCTGGGACATTTACATACCACGCCCCCCTGTGCACCTCTAGGAGGCAATACTTCCCCTCTCGCAAGCACAGAGTCTGAGTGTATCAAAATCTTTTTTTAATAAAGGAAGGAATCAATGTGGCATCCCATTGAAGAAACACCACAAACGGTTATAACAAACCATAAACAAAACCCCACCTCCAAGTACGTTTGGCAATGTCCTTTTTCCCCTTAGGGTTTTAAGTCCAATCACCCCAAAGTCCAACAACCCAAAAGTCTCTGGTCAGTGCCACCCCAGAGTTCGAGAGTTTATCTGTAGAGGTCCCTCCCCCCAGCCTGGGTAGAAAGGGGCACCTTACGTGGTCCGGGCCAACTGCCCTGCCTCTCCGTGGGTTCTGCTTCCGCCTTCTCCACAAACTGCTCCGCTTTACCAGCCGCTCCACTCTGCTCCTCCAGCCGTCCTCACAAACTGCTCTGCTCCACCAGCTGCTCTGTTCCATGAGCTGCTCCAGTTCTCCCTGCAAACTGCTCGGCTCCGCTCGCTCTGTGGGCCGCTCCACCCGTCCCCCAGCTACTCCGCTCTGCCAGCCGCTCCTCTCCACCAGCTGTCCCGTGATCCACTCCAGCCATCCCCACAAACTGCTCCACTCCGCCAGCTGCTCTGTTCCACAGTATAGCTTCAGGCTCCCCCACTAGTTAGTACAGTACTCAGTGCTCTCAGCTCAGTAATTTCAGCTCTTTAGTGATTTCAACTCTTAGTGATCTCAGCTCTTAGTAGGGGAGCCCCAGTGCTAGTTCACCATTAGCCCAAAGTGAGTTCAGCTCAGCAACCTGTATCGTATCTAGATTCTTGAGGGAATAAAAAAAACAACTCTGACATTCCACAGTGGAGAGAGGAGGGGGTGGAACTGGTGTTTCTGGCTCTACAAGGAGACTGCACCACCAGGCACAGATACCTGTCCCTAGCCTCTCTCAATTCACTGGGTTTTGGAACCCATGTCTAGCAAGTACCACCCAACTGAGGTTGAGTCATTTCTGTCACAAAGCAGTCCCACAGCTCGGCAGCCTGGGATGGGATAGGCGTGCCTATGCAAATACACTCTCTGAAATTCTTTCCACCAGATGTCAGGGTAGAGCTCATCCTGACTCTGCTTACATATGTTTGTGATATGCACACCGATTTCACAAACCCAGAGATTAACATTTGTTTCTGTTTCTATTTAGTCTGTGCAAATTTTCTATGGTATTTCACATTTCAAATGTGTTTTATTTGAAAAAAATTCAGCAGTCTTCTCATCCCACTATTAGCATTGACTTGAAACTTATCTCAGCTATGTATCAAGTTTAGTGACATGTTTCCCACAGGAGAGCTGAAATTACAAAACCAGTTTTCCAGATTTCTCGCCTGATTTGTGTTGTACCATGAAAGATGTAACAGCATTCCTACATTTCCCTCTTTTTTTCAGAGACAAATTGTTCTTTCCCACACATATAGTATGCCTCATTCTGTACAAATAGAAATTAAACTACAGGCTTTGGTTTTTTGTGGCAGAGTCTTACCCAAATGTAATTTGTGTATATATTTCCTTTTGTGATGGGGTGTTCATTGCCCTGAAGGGGTTAATGTAGGCTAAGAAGGGGAGCAATTAACCAGACAGGCCACAGCTGAGGGGATTCAGGTAGTTTATGTAAAGTAGTGGGAGATAGTGATATTAGCCACAGGCTAAAGAAATCCCAGTTACCAGGATCAGCAAATGGCAGCTGCTTCAGGTCAGTTAAGAAACCTGGGGACAATTAAGATCTTTCCAGAAGGCAGGGAGGACAGCTAGGTTGATTGGGACACCTGAAGCCAATCAGGGGCTGGCTGAAACCAGTTAGTCAGGTGGGGGCACGTGTCAGGAGTTATAGGAGGAAGCTACGCTATTGGAGAGACTGAGCAGTACAAACCATATCAGGCACAAGGAAGGAGGCCCTGAGGTAAGGGTGAAGTGTATATTGAGGAAGTGGGGGCTGCTGTGGGGAAGTGGTTCAGGGAATTGTATATGTCCTATTTCTAAAAAGTCAGCTACCATAGCTGATACTATTAGGGTCCCTGTGCTGGAGCCCGGAGTAGAGGGTGGGCCCAGGCTCTCCCTTTTGCCTGCCGATGATCACTGAGACCGAGAGACAACAGAGACTGTACAAGGGAAGGTTGCTTCTCCTCACCTCCCTTGCTGGCTTATGGTGAAAATGGCTCAATAGGCTGTGACCCTTGCCTCTAGAAAGTGAAGGGCTATGTGGAGGGTCATAGTGAGCCTCTGAGGCTAGCAAAATCCACCAGGAAACGCAGGACCCATGGAGATAAGGACAGAGCTTTGCCATAGATGGTGGTATAGCTTTTTCATGGAGAACAGTTTGTTACTTGCCCTTACATGCTGGATAGCTGTGTGATCACCAGAACAGTCATAGCAGAGATAGTCCTGATTCATGCACTGAAGAGAACTGTGGAAGTTTGGATACATACCCAGCATTTCTAGCTCTTCTCTCTCTTTCTCAAAACAAACAAATTACCCTTTCCCCCAACTTTGTACTTAAATAGTACCTTTTCTCTGAGAATCAGAAACTCTTTAGAAATAGTAGGTCACCCAATACCTTCTGAAAAGTAGGTGAGTATATTATACGAAATATTTACTGAGAAGTGAGCAGTGGTGCAAAGAGGTTAAATCACCGTCCCAAAGTCACATACTGAGTCAGTCGTAGGGTTGGAGGGGGACCCAACACTTCCGAATCCAAGTCTTGTGCAGTATTCACTAGACCACACACCCCGGGACATGGCAGTGGTTAGAAGCTAGAGTGATTCAAACTACAAAAAGTGTTACATAGAAGAATCTCACAGTTCCTCTGAAAACTCCCAAGTGGATAAGGCCCTACAGAGGCTGTGGCTATATTACACCCTTTGCAGGGATGATTTCTGCTTTGAGAGTGTCCCAGGGGAGCCATCCATTGACACCCCTATCCAAGAGCAGATCCTACAGAGGCATGATTCTGTGAGCAGAAGGACTTCCTACTTATTCGCTGGGATATGTGGAATTTATGGAAAATCTTGTCATCTGTTGCAGTATGTGGGTACGATTTTTGTCCCCTTACTTAGCCTTCTTGCACAAGGCTTCCTTTAGGAGGTGGCAATCAGGTAGTGTATCATGTTCGTTGTCTAGTAGCTATCATTTTTTAAGGATGTTGTACATTGCAGTTATCACATGGTTACTGTAAATACAAGGGCACTCCATAAATATCCTATATCAGCACTATAATTTCTTCTAGGGAAGTGTTAAAGTTGCAGCAAAGCTAAGCAAACACAAAGTTCAAATGAGTGTTTTGTCTAATGGCTCAGAGGGCAAAATCCTATTAGTCAGCACCTACATCTAAATTGGTCAGTTGTTGGCATTATCAATTCTACAACTCCTGTGTCAACAGCAAACAGAGGCCACAGTCAGCAAACTCTCCTAAATCCTCTTAAATCACCCTCAAATCCTATTAAATCTCAACGCACCCTCTTAAATCCTATTGCTGTTAATGGTATAGTAACTATCTGATTGTGAGAATTTCCTGGACTGCCTCTCTGTTCACTGTTTATGTCTGAAACCAGGAATGTTAGGGATGGGTAGAAGGGCCATGTATAAGAGCTTCACTGGACTGAAGCCAGAATTATGTTTCTGCTGTGATCTTCAGCATTGAAATCTCAGACCTGCTAGCACCAAAGACAATCAGACAGATAACATACTGTTACTGTTTACTGTCATTTATGGTTCTGCCCAACTTTTTGTGTTCTCTCTGGTACAGCAAAAACTGCCCTCATGTGCTAGTTCTGCTACAGTGCTACTCACTCAATACTTTCTAATTACAGGTAAGAGAATTGCTGCTCTTACAGCCCACCCACTCCTTAAAGCTCTAAAGAGTAGTAGTTAAGAGAGTTGAAGGACTAGTCCAGCCTTGAAAAAATGAGAAGATTGTATTGCACTGCTGCTAATATTAATTTGTCAGCCCTCCTGTACAAGCATTTCTGGAAGAGATATTGTTCGCTAGTTAGCGTAAACTGAGTGGCTACGATACATATCGATGAGTATCTCAACGTCTTTTTATACCTTACATGTAGGATCATTACCTAAAAATCACAAAGAGAAAATAATATATTCACTAACAGCTTTGTAACTTGATAAGTAAATTGGCATTTACAGTGGATTCTGGCACATTCTGTGTTTGTCGCCCATGCACATTCCATTCCTTTTTCTACATTTAGTTGTATAGCAGTCATCATTGAAATTGAATGGCTATCAGTGGATTGAAAGAGCCCTGGACAACTTCTAATCTGAACACAACAGACTAAGAGTCTGGAGGTGAATTGGGAAAATAGCAAGCATAAGAGATTAATTCAAGCTTCATGGTCAAGTGTCCTCTAAGCTTTACAAAGAACTTCATTAAGAGATTACTGAGTGATAACACATTCAGTAGAGCTGCTCGGGAACTTTCCATCTGAATGATTTGCTAATGGAAAATGCAGTTTCTGCAGGAAAATGTCAATTTTGCCAGAAAGTTTTGATTTTTTTGCCTTTTTTTCCCATGAGGAAAATCACAACAAAATATTTTGTTTGGGGGTCAGTTCAAATCAAATCGGAATATTCTGTTTGTTGAACTGACTCAAAACATTTTGTTTCAGTTCAGCACTAGATTGCATTTCCTTATTAGGGCTCATTGCCTCAGGGGAGCTGTGATTTGGGATCTCATTATCTCCTATGGCCTGGGATTACTGGAGGACTATGTTGCATGGTGCAACACAGATACCCCTCTGACTTAGCTGTCTGGTGCATCATGGGAGTCATATAACTGACACAAGAGATGTCACCTGGCCAGGGAGCCTGGACCAGAGGGGAGAATGAGGACCTCAGGCTCCCAAACTAGGACTCCCCTGAGGCAAAGGGAAATAACATTTATTTTGAGTCAGTTCCACAAAACAAAATGAAACATTTTGATTTTGGAATGTCAATGTTTTGATTTAAAAAATCTCGAAACAAAACACTAAAACATTTTGGTGTGCAAAATATTTTGATATTTCAACTTTTTGTCCTGATCTTGGACAAAACCCAATGTTGAAATAGTGACATTTTCCTACAGGGAAGATGTTCTGAATTTTGCCCAACTCTAATACTCAGCTAGTGAGACAGAAGATATAAAGACAAATTCATTCTTTTCTCTAAGTCTAGACTGTGTGTTTGGCTGAGATCTTCTGGTGGTTTGGCTTAGGGAAATATCAGAAACCTAATGTTTTCTCTACCACAATACCGTTTCTGCTTTTAAATGTAAAAACACATGCTTGCGTATGTACTTTTAATAGATCCCAGGAGATGTCAAACATTGTAAGTCTAAAATGCAGTGCAGGATGCTCTCCCTTCCATCTTTACCATTGGTTCATTTAAGCAGGTAATAAATACTATCAAATAGCCCTTTCACCCAGAAAAAATCACTTTACTAACATTTTCTTTAGCCTGTTGCTCAAAGTGTTATGTTTGGACTCAGTAATTACTGCTGCAGTACTTGATTAGCACTAGATTTCTGGTAGTATCGTTTCAGCAGAATGTAGCCTTGCAAGAGAACTTCTTTTGCTGGTGGGGGAGGGAGGGAAGAAAGCTATCTACAATACCTGGGAAAACAAACTAATTCATTTCAGCTTGTAAAAAAAAAAAAAAAAAAAAAGACTTCCAATTCCTGAGGTGCTTTGCCTATTTATTCTGGACTCCACTGAAGCAAGTTTGCCCCTTCATTCCAGTTTATGATTAGCTGTGTGTGATCTGTCAAACTGATTGCATCGATGTACATCAGTGCAACTCAAGTCCACTTTATCTCCCTTATGACCAAGGGGGCAATTCTCTTTTGATGTTGAGAGTTTTTATGAGTAGTAGTGATCCAGGAACTGTAACTGTGGTACAGGATGTACTGTTCTCATCTCTCTGAAAAAGGAATCAGGCCACGCTTCTGGCTTCAAATTGCTCTTTAAACAACACTTTCAAATCTCTACTCTAGGCATGTATGCAGCAATGCTCCTGAAGCCGTGGTATTATTGACTTCATTTCTGTCTTTGAAATTTTTTCCCCACCAAATGAATAGCTTTTGCAGAGGGAAAACATGAAGAAGAAAGCATCTTTTATATTGTGATGCATCAATTCAGGACATTGACTCCAGTGTTGTAATGCTGAAGAAGCTGTTTCTAACTAAGTAAACTTTTAAAATGTTTAATCTCAGCAGCATGTTAAACACACCCAATAAACCACGCTGTTTCCAACCTATGTAGATGAAATTACTCTGGTGTTATCATCAATAATTCTTTCTGTTTCTACTAAGAGCTCTTCAGCATTACTCACAAGGATTGAAAAATAGATCCAGAGGCTGCATAAACTACTGTGAATGAAAACAGACATGACAAATGGAGGCTATATCCCTTCATCACCCTGAGTATCCTGCCATCTAACTTCCTAATGGGTGAAAGCAGCCTTTGAGGAAGCTGGGCCAGAGAAAGATGGTTTTCTGGGCTGTATTGATTCCAGCAAGGGATATGTGGGGCAGGGATAGGACAGGGTCTGTAGAATTCAGGAATGTGGACATGCATATCTTCCTTCTCTCACAACTCAGTATAGCAATGCAGCATCCTGGCATGCTACTTTGCTTTTTTCTGAATAGGTCAGTCTGCTTCAAAGACATTATTATGGTCTTCCATAGCCTGCACAATGTGGAAAACCACAATTAAGTGACAAGGCATGCGAGATAAAATTTTCAAAAGGGCACAAAGTCACTTAGACATTATGGGCCAGATTTTAAAGATATTTAGGCACCTAAAGATGCAGATAGGTGCCTAGTGGGATTTTCAAAAGTGCCTAGGTGCCTAACTCCCATTAAAAACAGTTGTAGTTAGGGGCTTAGGCACTTCTGCCCATCCTGTGAGGCACCCATGTGTCTTTAAGAATCTGACCCAAGTCCCATTTTGAAAAGGCAGTTAGGCCCTTAGGAACCCAAGTCCTCTTGATTTTTCAGTGACACTAAGTCCTGTTTGAAAATGATTTAAGAAACGAAATCCCATTTAGTTAGAGTAAAATGTTTTAAAGTATATGCCCCCAACTTTCTTCCTGATTCTCTCTTGTGCATGGGTGTAGCACAAAGTTTTTCTCCATGTGTATAGTGCTAAGAGAATGTAACAGGTGGCATAGCACTAGGCTCTGCAAACATTTGGGCATCCAGGTAGTTTTCAAGTACTCTGATACCATGGTGAATTAATACAGTGGTATAAATACCTTGATAGGAAATAGCTAATTACACTGTATTCTATGTCTCTCCTTCCAAAGGGTTCAATCTTGAACCAGAATGTGCAATGGAGTATGGAGTAAAGGGTTGTAAGGAGCCCCGTTCTCCCCTATGTCAGCTACGTGCATTGCCAGACCTAGCACCAGCTGCCACTGAACTGCTACTTCCCCTTCTGCATGGTGGCCAGGGCTGGAGGCTTGGATCAACACCCCATGGACTGGCCCATACAGTTGAGCCACTATGAAGATGGTAACAAACTGCACCAGAAAGTGTGGTGCAGCTGAATTCCTGCATGGAGCAAAGGGGAAGCAGGATTATTCTGTGTCGCTATCTGGTTCCTGTTCTACTCTCAGGGCAACACACTGCACCTAATCTGGACTGCATTGCGAAGTGCCAACCTAGCCCCTAGCCCCTGTTTATATGCACAGAATGTTATGGCCCTGCACACCCTCCACAGGCAGAGCTCCCATTGGTACCCGTGTCCCATGAAAGTATTCCTAGATGTTAGGTTGCTGTTTTTCTTGCTTTTGCTATTTGAACTGCCTGTTCCATTTCCAGACAAACTGGCAGCCCTTCCTCCTTGTTGGCAGTTTCTTGATCATATTTAAAAGCAAAGAACTGCAGGCAGTTGGTCATAGCATATAGCCTTCTCACCCTTCCATCAGTCTCAGTGCTCCGCCCAGAGGTTTATGGCTATTGTGAGTCTCCCTTGGGTGAGCTTGCTCATTGTGGGTGTGCGAAGATGGAGACGCAGAGCAGCTCTTAGGAAGGCACTAGTGAATAAATCATTATAAGTTACTGGGAGGAAAATATTGAAACCAATGTATAATTTACAAGCTCTGGTGTAATTTATAGGCCAGAAACATGTTGAAAATAAATACATTTACTTATGTAGTACCACACGATTGGCATGCATGACTCTGCAGACATTTTTTAATTCTAAAAAAGAGCTTAAAACAAGATTCAGGTTGCAAACCAAAGTGTTAAAAACTTAGGATGTGCTAGAATTAAGGTGGTTCCCTCTGTGTATATATGATTCCATCTGTAATTATATGTTCCCATACTATTTTTCCCTGCCTCCACATACCACACATGGGTAAAGTCCATCCCAAAGTAGATTTGGTTTGGATTGGTTTTGAACCTTTGCCTATTTTTTCCTTACTTTAAATCCTTTTCTACACGCATACTCCATCTGTGTTTGTACCTGAATACAGAGAACCTCAAGACCTGTTGTAAGGCCTTTTTAGTCAGCTATGACATTAAATAGTGGCAGTTCACCAAAAAGGCCCATTGAGAGCATCTTGAAGGAACCCCAACTTTTTTATCTGAAAGGTAGATCCTGGAGCTTGCACGGTTAATGGGTTTATGCACAGCTGACTTTCTTCCTTCCAGGTGGCTACATAGCCCTAAAGCCCTGCCCACACTCTGCTGTCTCCCCCCAGTGCCTCTCACCCAGTGCCAAACAGCTGATCAGCAAGGCCACTGGCCTATCAGATAAGTGGCAGTGGGTGGGAGGTGCTGGAGGGATGGAGTGGAAGGGGGCCTGCCAAGCAGCTGATCAGCGGTGGCTGATGGGTGCTGAGCATTTTTTTTCTGTGAATGCTCCAGCCCCAGACCACGTATAAAATCAGCATGTATGGGTTTAGGTCGATTTTAAAAGTGAGGCTTACATTTATTTTAATTATTGAGCAACATCCAGACAATGAGCACCCTGTAAAAAAATCATAATTGCTAAATGCCAAGATACCACTATGAAACTAAGTAGCATCTTATTCAGCAAGTACCTTCCCCAGAGGAAGGTATTATGTGACCCACACACCTCCAAGGTGTGGTGTTCTGTCCCCTCCAGTGGCACTTGGAGAGATTAATGAGTCTGCTTTACAGCCTTAGCTAAGGGCCATGTGGCTTTTAGCTCATGTATTTAGCTCCAAAGGTTCCAGGTTTGATTCCACCCCCCAACAACTGGGGTCCGTCGGTGTTACAAGTGGAGGCTTGTGGGATTTCAGTTGGGAAGTCTCTGAAGCTCAGGATGCACTTCATCAGCTAGGAGGAAGTATGTACTGAGACAACTTAGAGAGAGAGATTAATGAGTCTGCTCTACAGCTTTAGCTAAGGGCCATGTGGACTTTAGCTCATGCAGCAGAGGCTCATGCATTTAGGTCCCAGGTTCGATCCTGCCCGCCAACAGCCAGTGTCTGTTGGTGTTACAGTTACTCAGTATGAATAAGCATGACAGAATCTGGCCTGCAAAACATAACTTTTTAAAACCTTACGCTTTTTACTGATAGATTTTTACCTAATTTTATTTGCTTTCAAAATATATTGACAAAGTAACATCATGAGTAAAATCAAATGACATTCACTATAATTACTCAAGCCATGAAAATGTTAGCAATTTTTTTAACTTTCCATTTTTAATAATTTCCTGCCTTTTCTTATTTTGCTACTGAAAAATGGATCACAAGGCAAAGGAAGGAAAACAAAATTTTAAAACTCACAAACAAAAATAACTTCTTTGGTATTTGGAAAAGTGGAAAATAGAGAGAAACAAATTATTGGGAATTTTTTTTAAAAAGGCCATTTTTTCTGATATTTTTTGTTTGAAATATTTTAATCTTCTCTAATTGCCTCCTGATGATAAACCTATATTAGCAGGACAGTGCTTCCTGTAACTTATGCCTTTCATTATTCAAATGTATTGTCAGACTGTATAATCTAGATTAAGCCTGTTTAGTCTAAAAACTTCTATATTGCCTCATAACTACCTATTATATTTGTACTACTGGAGCAAAGTATTCAGACAGATGCTCAAGAGCTGCAAGTTGCTCTTTAATGTGTCTCCTGCAGCTCTTTGCATATTAAAACACCAAGTGATTTAATTATTAAGCCATCTAAGTTATTGATCAATCAAGATGTTTTTACTATGTTGTTAACCAATTGTGCCTGATAAAATCATACTTGTTCAGTCATGTTGCTGTGAGAATATCTATCTATCTATCTATCTATCTATCTATATACACACACTTCCCCTGTAATACTGTTAAATATGAACATATAGTACTATAATGAATGAATGAACTGTGTCTCTTTTGGGTAATGTTGATGGGTAATTTGGCTCCTGAAGCACTGAGGTCTGAGCATCGCTGAGCATCAAGGGGCCCTAACCATTGATCAGGACCCAATTGTGGTAACTGCTGTGTGAACAGCACAAAAAGATGACAGTCTTTTGCCCTAAGAGCTCACAATCTAAGTAGCACATGAGACAACATATGGATACAGACAAGACAGGAAAGTATATAGAAACAATGATACCGGTCAGCAGGAAAGACAGTGATCTCAGTACACCAGTAGCCGAACTGTTGTCAAGCGTTTTGTAGGCTCTGTGGCACAGGAGAGTTTTTAGGTCGATAATGAAGTAGCGCTGCAGATGTTTGCAAAGAGCACCTTCCAAGCATGTGTGGAAGCATGGGAGAAAACATGAAGTTGTTTATTTGAAAATTCAAACATAGGCAGTGAAGGCAGGCATCAGGGGCCGCTCAGAAGCGAGTGTTGACAGCTCAACAGAGAATGAGAGAAGATAGTTAAGGTGTGTGTGCCGGGATTCCCTGGCTGCAACCTAGGCTGTGGGACCACTGAGCCCTCTGTCCCATCAACATGGGGTGTCCCCCTCACACTGTGATGCTGTGTCAAGCCACAAACCTCTGGCAGGTATGGCACTTACACAGACATCCACAAGCAGAAACAATCCCAACTGATTTCAGAGTAGCAGTCGTGTTAGTCTGTATCTGCAAAAAGAACAGGAGTACTTGTGGCACCTTAGAGACTAACAAATTTATTTGAGCATAAGCTTTCATGGACTGCAGCCCACTTCATCGGATGCATGTAGTAGAAAATACAGTAGGAAGATTTATATATATATATAAATCTTCCTACTGTATTTTCCACTACATGCATCCGATGAAGTGGGCTGCAGTCCATGAAAGCTTATGCTTTCATATATATATATATGCTTTCATATATATATATATATATATATATATATGCTTTCATATATATATACACACACACACATACACACACACACAGAACATGAAACAATGGGTTTACCATACACATATAAGGAGAGTGATCAGTTAAGGTGAGCTATTATCAGCAGGAGAGAAAAAGAACTGTTTGTAGTGGTAATGAAAATGGCCCATTTCCAGCAATTGACAAGGAACTGTGTGTGGGGTGGAGGGGGGCGGGGGGGAATAAGCATGGAGAAATAGTTTTACTTTGTGTAGTGGCCCATCCACTCCCAGTCTTTATTCAACCTAGTTTGATGGTGTCCAATTTGCAAATTAATTCCAATTCAGCAGTCTCTTGTTGGAGTCTGTTTTTGAAGTTTTTTGTTGTTGTAATATTGTGACTTTTAGGTCTGTAATCGAGTGGCCAGGGAGATTGAAGTGTTCTCTAACTGATTTTTGAATGTTATAATTCTTGACATCTGATTTGTGTCCATTTATTCTTTTACATGCAGACTGTCCGGTTTGGCCAATGTACGTGGCAGAGGGGCATTGCTGGCACATGATGGCATATATCACATTTGTAGATGTGCAGGTGAACGAGCCCCTGATGATGTGACTGATGTGATTAGGTCCTATGATGGTATCCCCTGAATAGATATGTGGACGGAGTTGGCAATGGGCTTTGTTGCAAGGATAGGTTAGTGTTTTTGTTGGGTGGTGTGTGGTTGCTGGTGAGTATTTGCTTCAGGTTTGGGGGTTGTAAGCAATGACTGGCCTATCTCCCAAGATCTGTGAGAATGATGGACCGTCCTTCAGGATAGGTTGTAGATCCTTGATGATGCACTGGAGAGGTTTCAGTTGGGGGCTGAAGGTGATGGCTAGTGGCATTCTGTTACTTTCTTTGTTGGGCCTGTCCTGTAGTAGGTGACTTCTGGGTGCTCTTTTGGCTCTGTCAGTCTGTTTCTTCACTTCAGCAGGTGGGTATTGTAGTTGTAAGAATACTTGACAGAGATCTTGTAGGTGTTTGTCTCTGTCTGAGGGATTGGAGCAAATGCAATTGTATCGTAGAGCTTGGCTGTACACACCCAACTGAGTTACACTAATGATCTCCCAGACACTCATAAATCATCAATAGAGAGGCTCCAGCCAATTCCCTCCCAGCTCCCCTGCTTTGCATCCCAGAACTCTACCGTCTTGATCAGAAGCCTGGCCAGTATAAATTTGTTACCTAGTTCACCCTTCCCTCGATGAGAGAACACACACTAGCCTTTGTAAACTGAGCTGAGATTTCCCAAGCACTTTCACCAGAATACACTGTTTAGGTAAAATATAAAACAGATTTATTAATTACAGAAAGATTTTAAGTGATTATAAGTAGCAAGCATAGAGATCAAAGTTAGTTACCTAAGAAATAAAAATAATTTTACAGACTAAATTCTGTTAACTAAACAGGATTTGAATCAAGTAGTTGTGACAGGTTCAGTCACAGAGACACCTCTGGGGACTGTTACCTGATGTGCTGAAACTACCTCTGAGCCTGTTTTCCCTGCCAGCTTGGGACTCCAGAACCTGTTGGTAATGTTAGCTACGCCATCAGTAGAGCTAGCACAATCCAGGCTAAATTTCTGGTTCTGAGGTTATCATTTAGACCTATTCACTAATCTAAAATAATGATAATTGCCCATACATACAGAAACTTTCTGTACATTCCATTTATTCTTGCTGATTGCTTTCTCTTGGAAACTGAGTGTTAGCACGGCCCATTTCTTTCCAATCAGCCTGACTTATAACACAGGTGCTTCAGATGTCATGAATTATATATTTTTTTAATCTGAAGGGAAATGTGAGCATATGGAAAATAACCACTTCAAAACTTCTAAAGCTGCTGTGCTTTTCCTGATTGCTGCTTGAGCACACAGGCTGCAATATGTTCTAATTAGATATAGGATGGTTAAGTATACTTAAATATGGAAGTGGTTCCATTGAGATGGTATCTATATAACACCTGTGAATTGAAATAACCAAACAAAACAATACTGTATCTAAAACAGTTTTCCACATACTAATGAATAGTTCATCCATCATAAATTTTTAGGCTCCTCTGCTATATTGGAGTCTACTATCATGGATCCCTGCGTGGTTAAATTCACTGGGACTTCACAAGTTCAGGGATCTGTGCTAGTAAACCTTGATGTATTGGTAAGCTGAATGACAGGCTCAAAGAGCTCAATTTATTTGGCTTAACAAAGAGAAGACAAGGGGTGACTTGAGTACAGTCTATAAGTACCTATGTGGGAACAAATGTTTAATAATGGCTCTTCAATCTAACAGAGCAACATCTAACAAGAGCCAGTGGCTGGAAGCTGAAGCTAGACAAATTCAGACTGGAAATAAAGTGTAAAATTTTAATTGTGAGAGTAATTAATCATTGGAGCAATTTACCAAGGATCATGATGGATTTTCGCTCACTGACAAGTTTTAAATTGATTAGATGTTTTTCTAAGATCAGCTCTAGGAGGTGTTTTGAGGAAGTTCTACGGTCTGTGTTATATGGGAGGTCAGATTAGATGATCATAATCGTCCCTTCTGACCTTGGAATCTATGAAGCTATGTAAAACAAAAAAAGGGTTAATTATACATATGAAATCAATGGGAATTCTGCATGTGGGGGCCAGGCTGGGCCATGACTCTTCTTCCACAAGTGAGTTAAGGAAGAATTCTCAAGCATCCCTTGAAGTTATTTTGAGAAGCCCGGCAAACTATTATCACAATATAAGATCATACGCTGTGCAGAAATATGTAAACATGGAACAGATTTTTCATGATCAATGAACCTAAACATACCAAGTTTGCAGATGCCAAAGTGAATCAGTGTGTCTTTTGGTGAATGTACAAATGAACAGAAATGTAATGTAAAGTAAACAGTGCCTGTCCTGGCTTATATAGTACTGTGTTAGTCTCTTCTGATTTCCGTGGGTATTGCTAAATTGTGGTCTGAACATCTGTTATTGAATTCAAAGAGTTCAGTTGCCTGGATACATACAGTCAAATGTTGGATCAGATGAGAGAAATCCTTTTATTTGTATGCTGACGGTGACTGTCAGACCTCCTCTCGTTAGTTTGTCTTCATTCTAACTTTGTCCTTCAGGGACCAAGTCTTGACTTTTGATCCTGATGTTCAAGATGACAGACATTTACTGACATCTCATTTGAAGGGAACTGGCTAAAGCAAAGAAACCTTTTCTTATGAGGCCATTCAATTGAATGCTCTATAGATAGGATTCTCTGCTCTCTCGCATTTTCTTTTTGAAGTCAGGGTAACTTCCCTTCTCCCCACCTTTAAACTCTACCATGTATTTGAAATAAAAGGCTTTTGATTTAAATGTCCCAGTCTCCTGCTGGAGGGTGCAGATGAGTGTGGGTCACATATGATGCTATCTATAACTCAAATAACCATCTGAAGTCACTGGTTCCAATCCTCTTCTAATACTTTCCCAACAAACGGATGATTAAAAATATACAAAGTAATATTGAAACAAAAGTTTAATATATTAAATAACATATACTCCATATACCCTGAACATGCCTTCAAAAATGGAAGGAGATAATAGGAAACAGTGATAAATGCTTTATTCTTCTTCTATAGTTCATATGTTTTTAATATTTCCTCAAGGTGATTCTGTTACTGTACTGAGGTGGTGGATACCCCCCAAAGTTTCCAGATATGATCCTAGCCCAGGATGTAGAGTATATTTCAATTCCTGAATAAGAACAGTAAGGTTTCCTAAAAACATTGGAACTTGGTTGTGGCTTTGCCAAAAGCCCTAAGAAAGAGGAAGTGTGAAGTGGTACTGTCCTCTGAGCAGATCAGGAACCAGATTACAAATCTAATGATCTAATCCCTTGATCCCCTCACAAAGGGAGAAAAAACTACCAAGTCCCTGCCCACTCTCCTCTCCCATGCTGCTACTCATAGTAGCAAGTGCAGAGATGAAGCCAAGATCGTATTTTTACCCTTGTTTGGTTTGTGTTCCACTCATCCCTGGCTTTACTACCTCTGTAATATTGCACATTTTATATCAAATTAGACAGCTGGATGAATTTATACTTTGCATTAGCAAGGCTGCTAGTTACAGTTGCTAGTGAAAAGAGCTCTGACTATTTTTTTTTTTTTTGAAGGAAAGATAAATCCTGAACTTAACAGACCAAACTGTAGTAGCATAAGTGGGCACAAATCAATGGACATTAGTGGGCTTGTGCCCACTTTCCCCAGTAGTGATTCTGGTCTGAGCTCTCTAAATAGCATTCCTATAGTTGTTGAATTTTAAATGAACATAGACAATTGAACACAACATCCCTTATTTAATGTGACTGGGCAAATTAATACACAAGTAATGATCATGCCGCAGTTCCTGCATGTTTTCAAAACCTTCCCGCAAATATAGCAGATTGGAACCAATTCAATTAAATGTCTTTCGTGGAATTACAAAACAACAAGGACAAGTCACAGATTTTTAGGGTTAGTTGAATCATGTATTACAAATAAATGAACTGACAAGGGCGGCCTTTTTTCTTTTGCAAATGGTTCTTGGATAATCTCTAATTCACACGGATGTATTTGCAATGCACAATTTTAGAATGGGTTAGGGGGATCAATCTTGCATGGTACTAAGGTATGTGCTGGAATGGGGTCACTTAGTGCAAGATAGACCCCTATGAACCATATGAGACACCACAATAGTCATCTTCACTTATGGAAAAATATTAATAACCTTTCTCTAGGGGTTTATATCCATAAAATAAAATAGACAAATGTCCCTAGTGTACAATTCTAAAGGGATGATTCAGAAACTCAAAGGACTGGAGGTTTTGGTCTGGCTGATCTCTATTTGGCACTAAAACCAAAAGGGTGAGGTTAGGGGTTATGGACTGTCTTATACCGCTTTTACATCCCCAATCCTAGCACCAGCAGAAACCCAGTTTGGCCCCCAGTGAAAGTTACAGCAGCCTCAGGGTTTCTCTAACTTGATTCAGCTGCTAACAGTCCCCAAGGGGGTCATGACTATGCGAGAGGGATCTCTGGAGTGCAGCAGTACTTTAACAGCACTATGCATCCCTCACCACACCCCTGATGCTCCCTACAGCAGGGTCTGTGAAATGGGATGGCCTAGAAGTTGTTATGCCAGCTCTAGACATTGGGGAATCCTGTGGTGCTCCCGTGACAGGGTCTTAGAATAACTTCTATAGGACCCTATTGTTACATTCATCTTAAATTCAATAGGGAGACAATAAATAAACATACCAATAAGAAATGTAGCAAGTGTAAAGCCCAGACAGGAACTCTGTGGCATACAATGAAGATACAAAGAAGTAAAATTACTGTGGAGAAAGGAGACTATCGGTCATAGGTAGTGAAGACTGACAGTTATTATCACTCATAATGACATCTCCATAGCAGGTATGAACAAGTCCCAAAGGCAATTCATCAATGCTGCGCTCTCTTGCATAATGATACACTGGTACATAGAAATGCTGCCATCTGAAAGTGATTGGCTTAGATCCATCCATCCCTTAGTGGGAAAAAAACCATTAAGTGAAGGGCTTATCAGGATTTTGATAGTGTCTACATTTCATGAGATGAGATAAGGTTGCTTAACTAAGTATGTATCTCTATCCACAACAGCTGCGTTCAACTGAGCCAGGGCAAATCTTTCTGGAGAAGGGGACAGAATAATCACAGCTGATGGTCCATGACTATGGAATTTCCTAACAGTGGAGAACAGAATGTACTCAACTTTAACCCTTTGCAGAACACAATGAAATGACTACTATAATGTTTTATGGTAGCGTTCCCACACAACCCCTGAATGAAGAGGGCTGAAGAACTATGCATCTCTATTCATAGATCTTAGAGACATACCAAGGAACAGCTGAACAGTAAGATGAGAAGGGTTCCTTGCAGATATTAGTGCTTATTCATGGTATCTTCTGCTAGATACCGTGGTGATGGGAATAGATAATAGAAATTCCTCAACACAAACTCAGGGTATCGTTAGCCTAATTTCATAAGTGTGACATTTATGTAATCCTTTTGTCCCCTCAATAATTGGCTTGCATTGTGGAATTAATCTGTACTCCCTAACTATGCCTAAATCTGAGTCCTGGCATGTGTATAATCCACTATTCCATGTGTACTTTAATGTCACGGGGGTTGTCTTCATTTTTTAAAATGTTGTCTGTATTCATGAGTTCCAGTTAATTTTAGATTGAAGTTTAGATGAAAAGTATTTGGTTACTCTTTGTGTGGAAGGGGGAAAACTGCTAAAAAGGCATGTGCTTAATTTTTAATCCATCTTTATTCAGCAAAATGCAAATCCAATGTATGTCAATGGGATTTAAGCACATACTTAAGGGAGAGACTTTCAGTATTTGGGATCTGGGTGCCCAGCTGCCTTTGGAAAATCTCCTCCTGTGTGGTTTGCTAAACAGCTGGATTGAAGCATGCTGACTTGAGGTCCTGATCTTCTTGTTTATATATGAAATGCCTAACAGATTTTGGGCTCTATATAAAAAAAAATTAAACAATCAAATTTGCAGCCATTACACCTGCAAACATAAAATATAAATTTGGCAAGCTACTGTTCTTCATAATTGGTGTGTATGTGTATGTGTGCTGGGGATGTTGATGGGGAGGCTACCTGAATTTGGTACCTTATTTTATGATTATGAAAAATAGATACTGACAAAGTATCTGGAGCAAAAGCTGCAACCATTTGAAATGAGATACCTGTGTCATATCCTAGGGACGATAAGGTTAGATAGACTAAGAAATGACATCCACAGAAGGCTGAAATCACAGAACATGACTATAATAATCAAAAGGCATCAACTACAATGGCTTGGCCATGTTGCTACAATCATCCCATATCAACTGCCTAAAATTGTTCCCTATGGAAGAGTGCATGAAGAAAGTAGCCGTGGACATCCAAAGAGACAGCTGTATAACGTGATATATAAAACCATCCAGGCAACGCCCAAATAGATTTAAGTGGCAGCTCAAAAGAGACATGGATGGAATCTGCACATACCCTCCACTGTGTCCAAACTTGGCATTGGTGGTGGTAGTGGAGATGTTACCTAAATTTGCTATCTGTCTGCTACCAAAATTCTTAAGCATTAAATTCAAGTCAGATGTGTCTTTTTGCTAACAGAAATGGAAATGCTGGCAAAAAGTTCTTCACTTGTAAATGGACGTTGAAATTTCATTATAATGTCCAAGAGACTGACATCTTTCTCCTGTTCTGCACAATAAACTGAGCGCCTTCAAATGTGTTTTCCTTTTGGACATCAGTCTCTTTTTCTTTTATTTTTTTTCTGACACTGGTTTCTGTAGCAGTGCAAACATTCAGTCACAATGCTTCTGAATGAGAAAACTTCCACCCCTGCAGCTATAAAGCAAAACAACCCCCCTCTCTAGATGACAATTTTCCTCAAAGATTTCTCAATGTAAAATTAATTTGAAAAGGCTTTTCTTGATGCTGGAATCTAACTGCTCTGAAAGGGTGTGAAGTCATCTTAGAAAAACTCTGAAGTTTTAACTGAATCTCTACATGGGTGAAGGTTTATCTTTCGCTAATATTGCTATAGAATGGGTTGTACTGTTGGATAAATTGAGTAAAGACTATCAATCAATAATAGCATTTTAATGCAAACTCCTAATACAAGTTAAAAATATTTTGCAGCTATGTCAAAATTTCATGAGTAGGAGGAAAATATGAGAAGAGCAATTGCTTATAAATATGTAGCAGTTACAGGGAATTGCTTGAGCATTCTGTATTTTGCTGATGTAACTCATTATTAGGCTAAGAGAAGTGGGATAAAGATTAAGAACTGAATATTGCCAGTGGAGCACTCCATATTTATAGCTGCAAAATGGCTTTTATTCTAGCACCTTATTTTCACTTGTTCATAACTATTAAAAATGTTCTAGGGGTGCCAACCTCATTCTGGGGAGAGAGCTGAATTCCATATTTTAAATATGGTCTGAGGTCTGGGATCTAAATAATACTCTTTATCCACAGCACAAGTCTCTCTCCCCTCAATGAGAGGTTTGTATAAAGAGAAAGTGCCGCTGAGTACAATATCATCTTTATGCAATAACTCACCTCGTAGTAAAGTATTCGGTGACTTGATATCAGCCCCAAAAGCTAGAGTTATTAATCAGTAATTTCAGTGAATTTGCCTTGTCATCAACTCAGCAAGCTGGAGCTGCCAAGCTAGACATCATAGCAACAAGTATGAATGAGGGTTCCATAGCTGGGCCCTGAACAAGGGATTTTTCTATTTAAATGTGATTTCTGCCCAGAGTTGCATTGAATTCAATCTGGGATTCATGCTCAGAATAAGGATAGACATTATACACATCAGTAAGTTTTAGACATTATACACAGCTGAACAAAAGTTAGATGGAGAGGAGGGAAATGAACTAGATGACTCAAGGGACTGCTAATGGTTTATGTGGAGTCTGTCCCATCTAGGTTACTGATCTGAGTCTGGCTGAGGTCAGCCATTACCCAAAGTCTTCCCCATTCGACTGCTTTTGGTGGCCTATCTATATAATAAGATTCCAGGAATGTCACTTGTGTGTCACTTTGAAGTCTAAACTGTCTGAGTCAGTATGAAGCAATGAAAGCAGCTACACGCAAAAGTGAGAGCTCTTTTTGTTCAGATTATCAGCACATTGAATCATCACTAAGTTTAGCAATTTGCTATGACCAATTCTTTAGTTCTCAGAAATTTTAACTTTACAAATTACACCTGTCTGCCAGCACAGGCTTTCAGCCACAATAAGGCATGTATCTATACCAAGCCAAGTATCCTAGACCATGTGATATCAGAGGTAACTCAACCAATCACCATCCTTCCTCAGCAACTAATTTGTATGCGACAGTTTCATTGGTTGTAGGAGAAAGACTGCATAGATGGTAGATTAAATGGGCCAGCTGCCACACCCCTGTGACAGCACAAGCTTTCAGCTACTAATTTGAAATTAATGGTTTCAGCTCTCTTTGCAGTGAACAGGGGTCCAGTTACAAAACTCATCACCACAGCTGTATCAGAGAAGCCAAGATGTGAAAGGGTTTAGAGACTGACCCTCTTTGTTAGGGGCAGAGGCACATCAGTAGAGAATAATGTAAGAGAAACATTCACGGTTCTTTTCCAGTGTGTCGATGCTATGGACCAAGAGTCAACAGGGCTGTTCAAACTATTAGAAATAAGAGAGAGAGATGTTACAAATGGGAAAAGATTGTAGCTAACGCAGATTAATCTGTGGTGTTCACGTTTTCTTTCCTTTATAAATCACTTTAGATTATGAATAGTATTTTAGTGATGAAAACTTATTGTTGCACTGAAATATGAAATCACTGTCACACCTGCAGCAATTTGGTTGGAAAATTTTACATATATGCTACATGTAACTGAAGTATAATGAGAAAAATAAAATAAAAAGGGGGGAGGAATTATTATGTCATATCTTGAAATATATAGACTACACTATTTAGAAGACTTCTGGGAAGATTTCAGTTGGATTGTGATTGCTCAACACCTCTGAAAATCAGGCCCAAGGTGTCTTAAGTTGTCCACTCAACCCAGAGGCTACTTGTGAAATAGTTCTGAACAGTTCATTAACTAAAGTTTTTCATGTAATTAATTAAAATATTTGTCTAGTTTTTTTCATGTATTTACAGATGTAGAAAGATAGTTTCCGGCTCAAAGTTCTATTGAAGTGTTAATGTAGTTGGTGAAATACAACGGGGGGAAATTTTGGTAGTAATCTTTAGTTTAACAATTCAATAGCAATAAACAGTTTGAGATCTCATGTGTAATAATTGCTCCTCTTCCCCCATTGTTCCTGAAATTGGAAGTAATTTGGAATTGGTGAATTGGGTAATTCTTTAATGCCATTTGACTAGTACTGGAAAGGAAAGCAGAGGAGTGGAACTGTCACTTCATTGAGTTTTTACTTTTTGGAGCACAAAAAGATTGTGCTTGATTCTCATAATAAAGAAATAGATAATGTGTCTCCAAGATGGTAGTGTATGGCATGAACGTCTACATTATTCATCTTATTACCCTCTGAAAGGTGACTAAGGGGAAGGGAAGGGAAAGAGAAAAGAGAAACAAATCATATGTTGTTTGTCATGGTATAACTCCCACTCTGAACCTTAGCGTCCAAAAGATGGGGTACCAGCATGAATCCCCCTAAGCTTAATTACCAGCTTAGATCTTGTAGTGCTGCCACCAACCAGGACTTGCAGTGCCTGGTACACTCTGGTCCCCCCAAAACCTTCCCAGAGGACCCCGAAACCCAGACCCCCTGGATCTTACACCAGGAAAGTAAACCCTTTCCCCCACCGTTGCCTCTCCCAGGCTTTCCCTCCCTGGGTTACCCTGGAAGATCACTGTGATTCAAACTCCTTGAATCTTAAAACAAAGGGAAATGCACCTTCCCCCCTCCTCTTTTCTCTCCCAGTCTCCCACCAATTCCCTGGTGAGTACAGACTCAATTCCCTTGAGCCTCAACAAGGGGAAGAAATCAATCAAGTCTTAAAAAAGAAAAGTTTTTAATAAAAGAAAGAAAAAAAGTAAAAGTTGTCTCTGTAATTAAGATGGTAAAGGTTACAGGGTCTTTCAGTTTATAGACACTAGAGAGAAGCCTTCCCCCCAGCACAAATACAAATTAAAATCCTTCCAGCAAAATACACATTTGCAAATAAAGAAAACAATCAAAAAGACTAAACCGCCTTTGTACTTGTACTTACTATTTGAACAGAAGATTAGAGAGCCTGTAGGTACGTCTGGTTACTCTCAGAACCCATAGAGAACAACAGACAAAGAAAACACACAAACAAAGACTTCCCACCACCGAGATTTGAAAGTATCTTGTCTCCTGATTGGTCCTCTGATCAGGTGTTCCAGGTTCACTGTTTGTAACCCTTTACAAGTAAAAGAGACATTAACCCTCATCATATTACCCTCTGAAAGGTGACTATGGGGAAGGGAAGGGAAAGAGAAAAGAGAAACAAATCATATGTTGTCTGAAACTTACAAAAAGTCATTCAAAATAAACGTCAGGTCATCTTATCTAGACTTTCTCCCTACTGTGTTTGTATTTAATTCTCCTACAGAAGGATTCATTTTATATTCTTTTACACTGGCATGTTAGGATCATATGAAGTTTTTTAAATGTTCAGCTACCTCTCTCAAAAGAGGCATGTTCTTTTTATAGCATCCGGACAGACTGACACCTTGTAATATACTCAAATCTTAAGGTACATTTATTCAGTTAATTTAAATCTTACTGAATGAGGGTTAATGCTTTTGGGATACATTGTATTAAAAATCCAGTTGGGTATGTGCTTTTGTGGCATTGTATGTACCTTCTCTAGCAAGGATAGGGGATACTAATGAACTTCTTTAGCTATCAGTCTTTGAAGCCACCCAAGGCAATATTATACATCTGTTAATTCAAACAGGATTTTCCAGAGACCCACAGACAAAGAAAAGACTTTTGCATAAAATCTCTGAGTTTAGGCTGATCTAAGCCCTCTTCCCTGATCCAGCAAATGGATGGGACCCCTGGTCCATGGAGGCCCACCATCCTTACGGGAGGACTTGGCCTGCTGAGGACTCATATGACTGTGTGCTTGTTCTGAGTTGAAGCTCTGATGAACTTGTAACCAGAAGGATGCCCCTAGGGCAAGGTATTAAAAGACTGCATCTGCCAGAGCCCATGTGAGAGTTGGGATGAACTCTGGTTAGCTTATTAGCGTGTGTATAGATTCTTTTATTAGTTTTAATGTTTCTCTGTAATGCTTTTTACCTTAGAAAACCAGTGCGGTAAAAGGTATATCTGTAGCAATTACACTGTTATCTGCTTCTGAAGAGAAAGCCAGCAGGTGGCCTAGGGCAACCTGTCTGTGCTGGGAATTACACAGTGAAGGTAATGGAACTGTCCAGCCTGGAAATATCCTTGTAAGAAGGGAGAGAGACAAATGTCTCCCTCCAGGAGAGCCAACAGCTGGGGAGCAGAAAAGCAAGAATGGGTGCCCTTGTTGAGGAGAAGTAGAGATGCCATTGCTGTGAACTGTGACAGTCCCATCTATTGTATCTGGTATGTGTCAGTCACGCCTACCACAGCATGCCTGGGCCAGTCAGACTGGAAAACTGGCACATCTGAAGCCATGATGGACTCAGACGTAGTTCTGATAAGCACATTTTGATAAGCCCCTTCAAACTCTCTGAACCTGCTGGATCTCCTAAATTGAGCTGGAACACCTGTGAGAACAGGCTTTAATATAAGATGTCCGTTGTTTCCAGTTTATCACAAGAACAGCCTCATTCATGACTAGCAGCCCTGCATGGGCATGCGTGACTTTCCCCTGTTGTTATCTGGACCAGTGATCTGCTAGATCACTCCAATCCTCGACTCTAAGAACCAGCCTTACCCTGCTCTGCTATGAGAACCCCCACTCCCGGGTTGTTCCTGCACAGCTCTAGCATGTAAGCTACTCCCAGCTACATGAGTGAGCACTTTTGGCCAGCTGCTGCTTGGATTGTACAACCAAATGACACTAGCCAATATCTCTGGTCCCAAACAGAACCCTAGGAACCTCCATCTTGCAGTGTCCAGTTATGCCCGCTGGATGCTGCAAGCTTATAAACTTTTATCAGTAGTGGCTGATTGACTACATTAGACAGCACTGCAACTCTGATGAAAAATTATCTGACACTTTAAATCTCTGTAAGTTTAATATAACAGGTAAAGAGTGTCTCAAGGGGGTGTTACGTCTGTGGAATCTCAGTTTTATGAGGTGATTATAATGCAAGCAATTGACTGCCATGTGGAATATATGCTAAATGATATCTTGAATGATAATGATGGTTCACACTTGGCAGTTTGACAGTGTTACAATCAATTTATAATTCCACAGAAACTGGAATGCGTTTGTTACATCCAGATGGCACTGGCAATACAATGTGATGAAATGGCAGAAGTCAGCACTGCCTAGCAACTTACCAAGGACTTAGTAACAAAAGGGTTTAGCAGCTTTGTCATCAACATAGCCAGAAATCTGAGTTCCTATTCCCAACTTCCCCATATGACCTAGCACAATTATTGTATCACTAACAAAGCATTTAGACCAAGGTTTTCAAAAGGGACACATGATCTTGGGTGCCCAACTTGACACGTTGAAAGGGTCTAATGTCAGAGGATAACTGCTTAATATTTTCTGTTAATCATGTCCCCTTAAAGTGCCTTGAATTAGGGTGACACATAGAAATCTTGGCTTTCATTTTAAACAATATATAACTGATATGCTTTGGTCAACAAAGAAAGCCAGCATTTGTCAGCAGTCATGCTACAGCATTAGAGGGTAATAACCATGGCTTCTCTGTTACCGCTGTTAACAGTTGGTATAAGCTGACTTTAATGGGGACCAGTTCATCACAGGTGCATGAGAGGGACCAGAGTTCTTGAAACAACTGTGTGCTGAGAACTTGGCACCAAAACAAGACATACGAATCCTGCATACAGTTATGAAGATTACATTGGTGCCAAACACTCAGCTAACGGATTTGGATGTCCTAGCTAAGTACTCACATTTGAAACCTGCTCCTTGTAACCTAATTTATCCTGGCTTCTACATTATTTTGATAGGTTTGTATATAACAGATTTGTTTTTGGAAGATCTAAATTATTATTTTGTTTGTTTGTCCAGTGTAACTTGTCAATGGAAAGTCATTTGTACTTGGATGGAGTATAATGCATTGCTGAATGCATTGCTCCTGCTTATGTGAATGAGGGCCCTCTGAATACCTTAAAGGCCAAATCCTGCCTTATAAGTATAAGCAAGTCCCTTCTGAATGTTAGTGACTGGCCCATACAGTTAAACTGGTAACACATCACAGCACAATTATGACCATTTCACCTTATTTTGGAAGTTCAGCCTGGGAAAACAATATTTTCGTGAATTATTCTTCATTATTTGAAATGCTGGTTGTTTAGTCCTGGGAGTTGATGTTATTTCTGAAGGTGCAATATCTGGGTGATGTAACTTCATGCAACTGCTGTCTACTATCCAGAAACCTCTTCATCCATGTAAGCTTCAGAGCTTGAAGGCTTAGAGGGAATGGAATCATCTGCTTCCTCCTTATAGGAGAAAAGGGAAACTAGCTTCTCAGGCTTAATTTAAAGTCCTTATAATTTGTTTACACATAATTCTAGACAGTGTGTGTGCTGCATTATTTGAAGTTGATGTTTTGATTTTAGAAATGATAGTAGCTTGTTAATGTGACTGTATTTTTGAAAGAGCGTATCACTTATGAAAGATATACCCTGAAAAAAGTTGGTGTCTCTGAGTTCACAGAGAGTGGACTCTGGCTAATTTGGGAACCGTAATTCAACTAAGGGACTTGAGTGATATTGTCCATGGATCCAGCTTTGCTCTGGGTTTATCAACCATAGATTTGGAACCCTGTGTAGAATTAGTGTTTCATGATGAGACTGCCCTTGTGGTACAAGAGTGGACTGGTGTGACAAATTGATGTGGGAGTGCTCTTTGGAGATCACTAATACTGGATCCAGATCTGACACTCGTATGGTGGATCTATACCATAAATACAGGTGGGCATTTCACCCTGGGAAAGAAGGAGAAGGCCCTTTCTAATATTCACCTAACTGCTTACTTCAAAGAATTTTTAAGATACCATGCTGAAGTGATTAGCCTTAATGGCTCTAACTCTTTCTGGCAGGAAGTTCCCCAACTAGTTTTGAACAAGAAGGACAAAGGAGCATCTGAGCTGGCTAAGAGGGTGTAAATGGATTCATTTCTATTCTGCTGATTTATGAGGAAGAGCCTATCTAATTTTTTTCCTAATGCTTTATTCCAACTACTATTTTAAAATATTTGTTGTAAGAAGGCTGTAAGTCAATCTCATTGGTCACAGATTTCCAAAAGGAGAAAATGCAGGTGTCCAAAACCTAGCTGAGCCTGAAGAGGGATTAGTAGTTGGTATACAAGGAGCAGTGTACTTGGGTCATGGTGTGAGAATGGAAGCAATCTGAAAATCCATACTAAGACAGGTCCTGGCAAGAGGCAAGAGGCAAGAGGATGAACACCTAGGCTGGTGTGCTCTCAGAGATCAGAAAGAGCGCACAGAACGCTAACCCTGTAATAGTGATTGGATTAGGCTGGCAGTGGCAGAGCTGATGTATGGAACTAGGTAGCAGCAGATCAGAAGTGGACTTGATGGTACTTCCTTCACTGGACTGAAACAGTCAGGCAGAAGTGAGTCACCATTGGAAGTCCACTCAGCTACCACCGAATCAGTCTGTATAAGTGTTAGCCATCTGTTTTTTATTTTAGAAAAGGTCCCTTAGACATATTATTGAACCTAGCCTTTGTTACTGCCACTGACACCTGCAGAAGGATCATACCTAACTCACCCACCATTGAATTGTAGTCAGGCACCAATGTCTGATATTACACGTCAACACTACCCCATCACGTTGGGACACGAAGTGAAGAAGGCCACTGTAACCAAGTGAAATTACAGGAAAGAATTTAGGTAGCAAGAGTGCAACTAACCCCACAAAAAATTAATGAGGACAGTGGTAGCAACAGCCTATTTTGTGTGAAAAGTGAGATGGTTCATTGATGAAGACAAGTGGCTGATAGGATGACATGATATGAAGTCTCTTGCAAAGGATGGCACTCCCTTTAGATACATGGCAAGCCACTGTTTCAGTAATATGGGCAGAGAGTGTCCCAAGATAAAACACTAACTCCAATTCCTGAAGCAGCCTGTGTTTCTTTTGGAGATCTCCTTTTCAAGTACTGACTCAGCCCCAAACCTATATAACTTACAACACTGAACAATGTCCTAAAAAGAAGTGATATAGCTGGAGACACACTCATCCCTCAGAGATATGAAAAGTGCAATAACAGTGACTAGCAGGTTGTAAATATCTAAGGAAAAAAATATCATAGTTGTCAAGATACTCACTATTTTAAAAAGTAGCTCAGCTATTTAAATTGTGATATCTGCCTATTCCAGAGTATAAATTTGTAAATTCTCCTTTAGTGTGTTAGGTAAAAGACATAGTTACAACAAAGAAACATTTCTTTAATAACTCCTGTTAGAGCTAAGCACATAGATCTGCTCTGGCCAGTGAACAGAGAGTCCCTGAAGATTTTTCAAGTCAACAGGAAGTTATTTTTCTGACTGAAGGTTAATTTAGGCAGTAAGTTCTTCAAGGCAGTTTAGAGACAGTTTAATGGTCAATTAGAACACACACTGAAAGATTTGGTGGTGATGGGGGACTTCAACTATCCAGATATTTGTTGGGAAAATAACACCGCGGGGCACAGACTATCCAATAAGTTCCTGGACTGCATTGCAGACAACTTTTTATTTCAGAAAGTTGAAAAAGCTACTGGGGGGAAGCTGTTCTAGACTTGATTTTAACCAATAGGGAGGAACTTGTTAAGAATTTAAAAGTAGAAGGAAGCTTGGGTGAAAGTGATCATGAAATCATAGAATTTGCAATTCTAAGGAAGGGTAGAAAGGAGTACAGCAGAATAGAGACAATGGATTTCAGGAAGGCAGATTTTGGTAAGCTCAGAGAGCTGATAGGCAAGGTCCCATGGGAATTAAGACTGAGGGGAAAAACAACTGAGGAAAGTTGGCAGTTTTTCAAAGGGACGCTATTAAGGGCCCAAAAGCAAGTTATTCCGATGGTTAGGAAAGATAGAAAATGTGGCAAAAGACCACCTTGGCTTACCCTTGAGATCTTGCGTGACCTACAAAATAAAAAGGCGGCATATAAAAAATGGAAACTAGGTCAGATCACGAAGGATGAATATAGGCAAATAACACAGGAATGCAGAGGCAAGATTAGAAAAGCAAAGGCACAAAATGAACTCAAACTAGCTATGAGAATAAAGGGAAACAAGAAGACTTTTTATCAATACATTAGAAGCAAGAGGAAGACTAAGGACAGGGTAGGCCCACTGCTCAATGAGGAGGGGGTAACAGTAACGGGAGACTTGGAAATGGCAGAGATGCTTAATGACTTCTTTGTTTCTGTCTTCACTGAGAAGTCTGAAGGAATGTCTAGTATAGTGAATGCTTACGGGAAGAGGGTAGGTTTAGAAGAGAAAATAAGGAAAGAGCAAGTAAAAAATCACTTAGAAAAGTTAGATGCCTGCAAGTCACCAGGGCCTGATGAAATGCATCCTAGAATACTCAAGGAGTTAATAGAGGAGATATCTGAGCCTCTAGCTATTATCTTTGGGAAATCATGGGAGACGGGGGAGATTCCAGAAGACTGGAAGGGGGCAAATATAGTGCCCATCTATAAAAAGGGAAATAAAAACAACCCAGGAAACTACAGACCAGTTAGTTTAACTTCTGTGCCAGGGAAGATAATGGAGCAGGTAATTAAAGAAATCATCTGCAAACACTTGGAAGGTGGTAAGGTGATAGGGAATAGCCAGCATGGATTTGTAAAGAACAAATCATGTCAGACTAATCTGATAGCGTTCTTTGATAGGATAACGAGCCTTGTGGATAAGGGAGAAGCGGTGGATGTGATATACCTAGACTTTAGTAAGGCATTTGATACAGTTTCACATGATATTCTTATAGATAAGCTAGGAAAGTACAATTTAGATGGGGCTACTATAAGGTGGGTGCATAACTGGCTGGATAACCGTACTCAGAGAGTAGTTGTTAATGGCTCCCAATCCTGGTGGAAAGGTATAACAAGTGGGGTTCCGCAGGGGTCTGTTTTGGGACCGGTTCTGTTCAATATCTTCATCAACGATTTAGATGTTGGCATAGAAAGTACGCTTATTAAGTTTGCGGACGATACCAAACTGGGAGGGATTGCAAATGCTCTGGAGGAAAGGGTCAAAATTCAAAATGATCTGGACAAATTGGAGAAATGGTCTGAGGTAAACAGGATGAAGTTCAATAAAGATAAATGCAAAGTGCTCCACTTAGGAAGGAACAATCAGTTTCACACATACAGAATGGGAAGAGACTGTCTAGGAAGGAGTATGGCAGAAAGAGATCTAGGGGTCATAGTGGACCACAAGCTTAATATGAGTCAACAGTGTGATACTGTTGCAAAAAAAAGCAAACATGATTCTGGGATGCATTAACAGGTGTGTTGTAAACAAGACACGAGAAGTCATTCTTCCGCTTTACTCTGCGCTGGTTAGGCCTCAACTGGAGTATTGTGTCCAGTTCTGGGCACCGCATTTCAAGAAAGATGTGGAGAAATTGGAGAGGGTCCAGAGAAGAGCAACAAGAATGATTAAAGGTCTTGAGAACATGACCTATGAAGGAAGGCTGAAGGAATTGGGTTTGTTTAGTTTGGAAAAGAGAAGACTGAGAGGGGACCTGATAGCAGTTTTCAGGTATCTAAAAAGGTGTCACCAGGAGGAGGGAGAAAACTTGTTCACCTTAGCCTCCAATGATAGAACAAGAAGCAATGGGCTTAAACTGCAGCAAGGGAGATTTAGGTTGGACATTAGGAAAAAGTTCCTAACTGTCAGGGTAGTTAAACACTGGAATAGATTGCCTAGGGAAGTTGTGGAATCTCCATCGCTGGAGATATTTAAGAGTAGGTTAGATAAATGTCTATCAGGGATGGTCTAGACAGTATTTGGTCCTGCCATGAGGGCAGGGGACTGGACTCGATGACCTCTCGAGGTCCCTTCCAGTCCTAGAGTCTATGAGTCTATGAGTCTATGTATATTATTCATTTATAAAAAAACAGAAGCATTGTTTGTCTGTATGTTTACTGTGGATGAACCTGAGCTGTGAAACTTAATTCTGGATCCAGGTTTCAAAAAGGACAGAGTTCAAGATGTTTGGATCCAGGATTTTTGTTCAGCCCATTCTATAGAGAGAGGCAGGGCTTTAGAGCTGTGCACCGGCTCTGTTCCAGCTCCAGGCAAAAACCTGCAGCTCCGCTGCTCCGGGCTCCCCTCCAAAGCCCTGTAGAGAGGACTATGTATGAAATTCAAATTTGGAACTGTGTTCGGATTTCTAACTGGGGGGATGTTCAGATAGATGGTTTCGGTTCTGACCAGTCTCTAATATTTACCCAGAAAGTATCTAGGTTACTGAAGCTGTGTTGTACAGACAAAACTACATAGGATCGTTTTAGGGGTCAAGGCAAAGATGCCACATTTATTATGATCTATAACTACTAGCAAATACCTTAATACTTATACACATACACCATACACTCACACACACACACACACACACCCCAAATGTTCTGCAGCTGCTGGATAGTTACCAGTACCGATTGTAGCTTGAGTTTGTGGCTTGAGTTTGCAGCTGGGGATCATAGCTCGTGGCAGCTAACTGGCCAGGAAAGCTGCGCACGAGGAGGAGCCGGGTCTCTGTCGGGCGCGCACTGATGCCCCTCAGTGTTGATAGCAGAACGTTACCCAAAGTCTCTCATCTCACCCTTCTTTTTTTTAGATTTTTGGTTTGGATTCAAAGTCTATAGGTTTTGCTGAGTCACGCTGCCTCTGGGTTTGGTGACTGATCACCCGTCAATTGCAGGTGTGACTTTCAGTCTGGAACCTGGCTTTGATCTTCCTTCTGTTGTTTCTTTTGTCCTTTTCTTTTTAGGGTGGATGCATCTTACTTTGTTTAGGGCTGTTGTCTAGGTCTTCAGCCATTGGTATTTGAACTTTTATCTCACCAGGACAGGCTGGTGCTGGAGGTTAATTCTATCACCCATACATACCTCATTCACACATCTAAACTAAACTAATAACATTACAGCATGGCTCGCAAAAATGAAGGCTGCAGCACAAGCCTTGCACAAAATGGAGTAAGCATTTTAAAATGGGTTTTGAATTACAATAGTGCACAGAAGTTACAATGCAGGCAAAATGGCAAGTGTAATGAAATGATGAACAGAAGTTACAATGATGCTGTGAATAACTAAAAACAATTTCATTCACATCAGTTCTACAGCTGTTCGGAATATGGGACAAGTACCAAAAGTAATAAATAGTCATCCTGTAACGTTATAATTTATTTAATTTCTCACAAAAAATAGCTGTATCAGTCTTGCTAATATAATAAATTCCACCAACCTGTTTGTTAAAACCAATAGCTTTGTGATAAGGCATATGGTTTTTTTAATCCTCTCCATCACAGAGTGTGGGTTTGGCCACTCCTACAGTAAGTAGCATACATGTCAACTTTGTAACATTGTCAGTGATGCAACATAAATAAGAAAACAAACTCCCTTGAATTATATACATCTGAAGCAGCAGTGATTTTGATTGATTGTTTCTTTGTTTGTTTGCAAAGCAATTCCATTTGTGAGAGTCAAAGACATATGTCACAACAACTAAGCTACTTAATTTATGCAGGAGAGTGTTCATCAAATACATTTTTGACATTGAGCTGTTTTATGAATTCTTTTTTAATATTCAGAAAATGAGATGCCTCACCAGATTGGGCAGCTAGACAGCTCAGTTAGATGGTGAAAATTAAAGAGCAGGGAAAGTTTGATGTATTGAATATAAGTTTTATTCATGAAAAGTTAGAGACAATTGGGGGGAAAGTGGCTGTGCAAATGAGTGCAGTTTCAGGGCAGTTTGAGCTTCATCCATCAAATTGGTTTGTTCCAGTAGCCCGTGGGATATATTGTCTGGAAGATGTGGAGCCTCTTATTACATATATACATGCATGTGTCAGTACATCACAAGCATGCTTCTTATGCTCACAAAATAATGTTATGTGGTTATATAAAATATGCACTGTTCCTTTCTATCAATTAGCTTTAATATTCTGTTACCACCACTTTTATTTCCCCCGGTATTCTGGCCGATCACTGGGGATTAAAAGAGCTAAATCATCCAATAATTTCACAACTGTAGTGCAGCTATGTGCTACATGTTGATATACTGCTTGCTGCCACTAGGGGATGGCTGTTGGGACTGAACTGTTCCAGCCCCTGACTACAGGGTACCCCACCATCAATGGAGCACTGTTGGTCCTGCCATGCATTCTCAGCTGCCTGCAGTCTGAGGAGGTCCAAAGTAGGAATACAGCATTTTGATGGGGCTAGCTTCACAGAAGCAGCATACAGGGATATCTGTGTCTGCTCTTGCTTTTCTAGAACAGCTGCAAGAATGGGCGTGTTCTAAGCCTAGCTGTGTGCGTCATGTGCAAGAGGATGAGTTCAAGGACTTGTGTGTATGGGGATAGAGTGTTCAGGAAAGAGAGCTGCTAAGGGTTCTCGTTTTGGAGGATAGGTGAGTGCTGGGGATCAGACAAGGTTCTGGCAGCAAAAAGCTCTCAGTATAAATACCCTCATGACACTTAGGATTTCGTTACCATCAACGGTCAAGAAAGGGAGATTCTTTCTTTAAAACTTGTGGCCAGCAATGGTGTATCCCATGTGTCTGTGTCCTGGTTTGGACCATGCTGAGTTTTTCCTAACAGCGCTGGCACTCTGGGGGCAAACACACTTCTCTGTGCTGCCCAATTTAGCTGGTGTTGGAACATGACTATTGACATGGAGTCAAACCATCTCAGTGCCTTAATGAATCCTGCTGCCATGCAGAATTCATAGCCAGCATTCTGTAGTGAACAAGTTAATACTTCATTCTGGGCAGTGAATACCATAGAGCCAGTGTGCTCAGCTGTCTCCCTGAGGACTCTGCTAAAAACAATGTCCCAGCTCAAATCAAATCCTGATGAATTAGAGCCCTTGATGTCTTGAACGTTACTGGATTTCATGATAAGAATAAAAAGAGCAAAATATTATTTCAGAATCTTTTATGGTGGTTCATCTGGGAAATTATCTGGGAGCAGATAATTTAATGCTCTCACTTTAACCAGCAGCAGAGGCTGCAATATGACATGCCAACCTCTTTTTTCCCATGAGAAGTGGGTTCTACTTTTTACTTGAAATTTATAAGCCTGGTTGCCAAAGTGACTTACAATTACTAATGACAGAGGTCAACAACTTATTTCTTAGTGGTGAGGCATACCCAAAAAGTTTGAATTTTAGACAAAATCTGTTTAAGGCACATGGGATAAACTGTATGCATAGTATGGTTTGATTATCTATATCCCAGGGGGCAGGTCTTCAGCTGGGGTAAGTTGGAATAGCACCACAGACTTCAAGGAATAGAACCTAACAATGATGACAGGTTCTAGTAACAAAGTGACACTTACGGAAGAGCTATTCAGGAAAGGGTGCAGCAACAGGAGAGTGACAGAGTATGCATTTGCAGGTGTTGCAAACAGGAGAGAAGAGAACAAAGTGAAGTTAGGCCAAGAAATCTAAACAAGAGAGTTCCCATGGACTTTAAGGATAGGAAGAATGTGTCTTAAATCTGTAGTAAATGGGAATAATTCATGATTTTAGATATCTGGACCAATCCTTCAGCAGCGGTAAAGCAGAAAAGATCAATTGAAGTCAATGCTTATTCTGATTTGCCTTCTCTAATGTTAGGCCCCATTTACTCTAATCACCTCTTCTATGGCCCTTCTACCTTCTAGGGACCTGATCCTTCCATCAGTTGTACAAGAGAAACTCCTATTGACCTCAATGGCTGGGAAGTACACTATCTCTCTTCTTTTCACCAGCACTACTTCTGTACAAAGAGTATTCCATCATCCACTGGCCATCTTCACAAATTCTCTGCTTCTCCTGCTCCCATCACTGTCACTCAGCCATGCTATTTCCAACCCACACAAGCACTAAAGAGTTGTGTTTTATGAAGTGCAAACTAACAAAAAGTGCATTTCAATGTGGAAATTGCAAATGGAACATGTTCCATTTTAATTACAAAATTCTCCATCAATTCTCCTTCAATTTATGGTTGTTATCCAGACCATAATTGAGCCCAATGGTATTCTAAGATGCAGCTAGTAACAAAAGACTGAATGGAGTGAATTAGAACTAAATACAGTTTGTGATCAAAATTACCCCTAGGCTTAATATGTACTATTTTCCTCATGTCTCATGACAAATAGTAGTGTGAAGTACATTGCCAGAGAAGTTTCAAAACCTGAGCTAACTCCATTTTCTTCATGTCAGAAAGTAGTGCTAAATCATTGCCATTACCTTCATGCAGGCAGGCCCCTGGTGTGGAAACTATACCTATATTATAGAGATATAATTGAAATTGTAAGGCTAAATGCAGATTGTACAGCATCAAGTCTTCTAACTGTAAGTGGGAGGTAAAGGAAATGAAACAAGTGACTTTAATACACCTGCAGATCTTTTATTTCTGTCTAAAGCTTTTTTGGTCATAAAATAGTTCATAATAGAGAACATTTTAATTTACTGGCTTTTTTTGTAGTTTTGACGTAATGTGCTGTGTTCCGAGAAAATCTTTGATATAAATATTCTCTTCTCCATCCTTAACATCCTGTGGCACAAAAGCAAAGTCAAGAAGATCATTTCATAGCAGAGAAGTAATTTCATTTTGACAATGAAATGCAGGAAAGCCTGTTCTGGCTTTCCGTGAATTTTATTGACAAGGTTTAAACATCAGCTAAGACAGGAGGGAAACAGGAAGGTACATTGGACATAGTGTTTAACCTAGACCTCACTACTTTACCAGTGTTCAAGACAGCATATAGAATCTGTTCCTTTGGAAAGCTTTTTAATAATTCAGACAGTACTGAGTATAAATCAAATGCAATATACAGATGCAGGAGTTTTGCAAAACTACTATATTAGCGTAAAGGCTTGGCAAATGGATTTTTTGCCTGGGCTGGTGCATTTTTAGGGCAATTTTCAAAATTGAAATAAACCCTGAAGATATCTCATATTCTGATGTGGCTTGGTATTTGACAAGGCCTCATGGCTATGCATTGATCCTGTTGAATAATCATTGCTTGAGAGGAAAAGTATTTTCCCCCACCCACTCTTAGGGTACATCCAGACTACCTGCCGTATCGGCGGGTAGCGATCGATTTTTTGGGGATCGATATATCGCTTCTCATCTAGATGCGATATATCGATCCCCAAACATGCTCCTGTAGACTCCGGAACTCCACTGGAGTGAGCGGCGGTAGCAGAGTCGACATGGGGAGCCACAGACGTCGATCCCGCTCTGTGAGGACCTGAGGTAAATCGATCTAAGATGCTTCGACTTCAGCTACGCTATTCACCCCCCCCCCCAGTGTAGTTCAGCCCTTCCTCGAGGATATAATTCACCCCAGTGCAGAGGGGTGATTTCTGTCTTTCTGTCTGTCTGTCTGTCTTTCCACAAATAAGATGCTGACACTCTGCACAGGGTTGAATTTCACCCTTGGACATAAGCAACTGGATCCTTTTTGTCTTCTCCCAGCTTGTTTTTTTTTAAATCTTCATGTGTCAATTTTGGCAGGTGAGAACAAAGAAACAACCCACTACTATGGAAAGCAGGAGACGGGGAGAAAAGATTGCTAGTTTCTATTGTTAGCCATGTCACTGCCTCACTATGTGAGGTTGGACAAGCTCACTGTGCCTGAGTCTGCCCGTGTGTATACTGGGGTTAATATGTATCTTGCTCAGAGGAATGTCCTGAGGCTAATGATTGTTTGTAGAATCTCAGCTGAAAAGTGCTAGGTGAGTGAGAAATGCAATAAATCCCAGACACACTTGTGTTCATTGACAGCTTAATGGCCCACCCTTTCCAATTTTTCAAAGTTTAGTTACTTTTAGTGTTTCCACTTTTAGATTTACATTGTAATACGTTTCCTAAGTTGTGTCGCCCTCTAAAACAATGAAGTTTGGTATCTGCGATGTAAGGGCTGTAATAGGAGTAATGGAGACACAAATGTTCCAGCACTAGCGAGTGTTAAACAGAACAATGCATTTGGAAGTCACAAAGTATTCTTGGACAGACCAAGGAAGAAAAGGCAGGAAACATAATTGATTCAGGTGACCATCCAGTATTCCTATACTCATTTGCTTTTAATATCATCTAATTAGGATGCAGCTAAAGGCCATTCTCAATTTTAATTGCAATATAACTTGAGATACTCAGAAGTGGTTTGAGATGTTATATGAATGGAAATAATTATGCTCTGGTTTGACCACAAGTTGTTGGGCTCAGTAAAAGAGTTATTAGATAAATATGAATTGCCTGTGTCATAAAGAGGTCAAACTAAATGATCATAATGGTTAAAATCAATGACCTTAGTGTTATAATATTTAATTGTGATGTAAAAGTCAGGATTTGGTGAGATTATTAAATTAAAGAGCAGTAAATTTAGGCTTCATTTAGGCACAATTCCATGGCACTTATCTGAATACCCGCTTCTTTGTGCAGCATACAGCAAGACACCTGTGTGGCTGGATGTAGACAAGAACTGCCTTCATCAGATACACTGCTACATTTATTCGGAGCAGCAATGACAATTGACAGACACAAAAGACATTGGAGAGCTTCTCTGGCAGGGGTTTGAAGGTTCCTGGAGAATAATCTAATATGTCTGAAAGAGGAAACAGATAGAGCAATGCTGGTATGTCCTGCTCTTTCAGTCACAGGGCCTTTACAGGAATCAGCAGTCAGGTCATTCGCTGACCCTAAATGTGATCAAATGGAGCTTCCCGCTGCTGTCTTGCAGCTTGCAGGGAGGCCATGTCTGTGACTCACTTAGGCCTCGTCTACACTATAGGGATAAGTCGACCTACGTAATGCAACTCCGGCTATGTTAATGACGTAGCTCAAGTCGACATAGCTTAGGTCAACTTACTGCCGTGTTTTACCTTATGCTTCTCATTCTGGTGGAGTACCGGAGTCGACGGCAGAGTGATCTGCTATCGATTTAGTGGGTCTTCACTAGACCCGCTAAGTTGACCCCCGGTGCATCAAACACAGCAGCATCAGGTAAGCGTAGACATGCCTTCAGATACTGGAGGTAGCATCCCAAGAGTTCTCATGGAAAAGAGCTGTGTGCAACTTCAGCAGTGAAACACTGAACCAGCTGCCTTTTATCTACTTTTAGGTATCACAACTCAAAATTAGGAGCTAAAAGTGAACAAAACTTCCCAGTGAACATGAGAATGGTTTAGACTTTTCTTGGCTTGGAATTAATGGCTTCTTCAAACTCTGTGATGGACAAGTTTCCCTATGGTTTTGACCCTATCTTTATTTTTTAGTTTTGGGGTTTTAAACTGGATACTCTACAAAATCAGGGAGTGTGAAATGAAAACTAAAATATGTTTAAATGAACATCAACCCTCTTGCCTGAGTTATGGAAACCCATAGGGAATTCCCTGTGTTTTAAGGAAGCAGCATGGTCCTACTGACTCCTCAGTGGCTGTGGATGAAACAAAACTGAGTCCTTCAAGCACCAGTGTTAAATGTGTCTTGAAGAACAACTGAATCAGTGACCCTCAGAAACACGTGGACTTGAGCTGTGGAAATTCTGCTGGGATCAGACAGTGGAGAAAGACCGAGGAGGTTCTTACAGCTGGTTCTCTTGCTGTATCAGCAAATTAGGCTTTGAAAGTAAACATTCAGGAGGAGAGCTCATCTACAGCTATTCTGTGATAGTTTCAGAATCTAGAGAGAGATTGTTCTCCACCATGCATATACAAGGCTTCCTGGTCTGTAATAATCATCCAGTTAAGTAGTGAACCCTTAAACTTTGTGGGTTTTTTTCAGAAACTTTAAACTACTTCCCTCCATTTGACAACAAATTCATTTTTCAGTATAATTAAAGTGTCATTTTGATAAATAATTCAATCAGCCTCCTCCCACCTATGAATAGTTTTTCCCTGTAATTGTTCTTATTATGCTGAATTAAAACTATTCAAGAGAGAATAAGAGGTATTTAAGCAACAAAGATGAATAGGCCTTATTTACAATTCTCTTGCAATCCATTAACTGAGATATCAGCGTAATACGAATTTCACTCCTCCGCTCTCAGTTCCTGTTTACTAACTAAATGCTTTGAGTATGTTACATGAGATTTCTGCATACAAATGCTTAATCGGAATTCTACCTACAAAAGACAACTCCATGACACTTCCTCAAGTAGAAGAAAAGAAAATGCTCATGTCCTCTCCATCATTCATTCAATAAAAAATAAAATTCTCAGGTGCAAAGTTTTGAGTTATTTCTGAATGGACTGTGAATCATGAGCTAAATCATTTAATTTTTATGTATCAATTTATTTATTTAAAACAGTGACCTGGATAGAGTAGTATTTATGAAAATATGCCTCAGCTAGTTCATAAGAATGGCCATCTTGGGTCAGACCTTCTAGTCCAGTAGCCTCTCTTCCAACAGCGGCCAGTGCCAGATGCTTCAGAGGGAATGAACAGAATAAGGCAATTTTGAGTAATCCAGCCCGCCATCCATTCCCACTATCCACTTCCTACTCCTATTATAGGAGAGTAACTGTGGTATCTCAGAGCCACAGGGTGATGACTGCTGGTGAATATTGACCTTTTATGTACTTCATTGCTTTGAAAAGCATGTTGGAATTCTTTGAGTGACACCAGTAATAGTTAGCACTGTGCATTGTCCTAGTCTTGATGAACAATTATCTCAACATACCCCAATGAAGTAAGGAAGTAATATTCCTATTTTATAGACAAAGAATTGGAGGCAGAGATGCTAAAACCAGCACCTAAAGTTTGGTGCCTGTGGAAGCGACCTGCTTTTTGCATAGGTGCCTAAAAGTTGTTTGGACAAATTTGACTCAGGTGACTTGATCAGGGCCACTGTGGAAGTCAGTGGCCAAGTCAGAACTAGAACTGGGAAGGATTTGGTGCCCTAGATCAATAGAACTACAGCTGGCAGTCAAGCTCTTGGTACAGCACCTCAACTGATTTCCTTTGGCTGTCAGTCATGCAACCATCCACACCAATCCACACCTTGAGTTTGTATTGAAAACTTTTTCTCCTGTATCCTGCTTACTGGTCACACATTTTGCCATTAGCTGAAATAGTGAAATGACTCTGTAGAAATACAGCAATGCAAAATAACTCATAAATGAAAGGAGCAATGCAAAATAACTCATAAATGAAAGGAGGAATGAACTTGCCACCTTCTTTGCTGCATTAAGCTGCTGTTACAGGCAAACCTTGATGGATGTACGTCAGAACTGCTTTCCTACAAAGAATGTTCTCAGAATTCAAATAACCCTGTAATAGAAAATGTTTTCACTGGCAAGTGTTGGTGATTGGACTTTAAAATACTGTAAAACTGATCATGATCAGAGCCAAGTGAATATTTCATTATGAATATTTTTCTAAAAAATATAGCGCCTTTTTTGGTTTATAGAATATCTGTGATCAGATTGTAATTTCCACTGATGTACTCAGTATTCTAGGTTTATTTTTTTCCCATTTACTTTAACACTGAATTGGTCACAAGTAGCTCTGAGTTAGCTAATATTCAGTAGAGCCTGGATTGGCACCTTGCAGTTCACAGAGGGAGCAGTGTGTCTTTGCACTGCTGTAGTAGCTAGGTAGGACCAAATTATGACTCAGCCACACTTTGGTCCCTGCTTCTACCTTGCTGTCTGAGAGGAGTAAACTGTGCCTGCCCTTTTCCGGTGTGAGCTCTGATCCGTCCAATAAAGCATAAAGCATGATTTCTGTCCCCTCCCTGGATAAGCATGCAAACCCTTTCAGCATGGACATAACTGCAAAGCTAATCTTATATTATACGCATATACACAAATATGCCCTGTGTTAAAGACCTTCATTAAGGTTGCACATTCTGAGATTCAGAAGCTGGGAAAAGTCAGAATGAAGGTTGACTCTTCAACTTTGATTCAGCCACCTTGTGTGTATGCATTGTGAAACAGTCTTTAATTACATGATCACACACTATTATTTCCACAGGACCCCTGCCTCTCTCAATGCATAGGATGGATTATACTCACTAAATGAGCAGCTCCTGTATATTTTCTTTCCTCCTCATTGTTTTGTTGTCTGACTCCAGGCCTTATTTACTGCAAACTATACAAACACTGCTCTGTAGAAGGAAGTGTTCATTTTCTCCATAGGCTTTTCTGTGGTGCTCATCACTACAATATCTGAATGCTTTAGACATTAATGAATATATTTTCACAATACCTAGATGAGGTAAGGTATAATATACCCTGTTTACAGATGGGGAAGTGAAGCATGGAGAGATTAGAGTCAAAAGTATCTACCAATTTTGGGTGACCAAATAGAGACACCTAGGACCTGATTTTTAAGACTATATAGCATGTGATAGCACTTTATATAATCAGAGCACAGTTCCTATTGAGTTTATTTTCAGCAGCAAGTGCTCAGCATTTCTGCAAATCAGATCCCAGGGCAGAGGAGAAAGTAACAATTTCTTACTGGTACAGGGGTCGGCTCCAGCCCCTGGAAGGGGAGAGACCTCAGGTGGAAGGGGTGGGGCTGCGGGGCTCAGTCTCCCCCAGCCAGCCCACCTGCACTGCCTGGATCCTGCTTCCCAGGGCTCTGGGAGTGATTTAAAAGGCCCTGGGGCTCTGCCCTCTGCTGCGGTAGTGGCGGCCGGGAGCCTCGGGCCCTTTTAAATTGCTGGCCCCAGGGCAGCTGCCCTTTTGCCACCCCTGTCAGCGGCCTGCCGGTAGGGTCCTTACCAGTAGGGCCGCCGACAGGGTGGGGGAAGGGGCAGGGATGTTAAAGCACTGCTGCTGCAGCACTTTAACATGGGCTGCGTATGGACTGCTGCTGGCTTCTTAGTAGTACCCCGTACCGGCCTGTACCAGCCCACTTTCGCCCCTGCCCCAGGGTCAAGTCAGGCACCCAGAAAGTGAGGAACACACGAGTGACCATTTGGGAAAAGTTTGCTTTACGTGACTTGACTGGCTTCACACAGGAACTCTGTAGCAGAGACAGAGAGATCAAATTCCCCCAGGTAACATTCAACTGTCTTAACCATGAGACCATCCTTTCTCTTCAATCATCTCGCTGCATCATTCACTACACACCTCCCAACTTCTGCAACAAATGGGGCAGTGCTCCTATAGACAATACCCTCTGTCACTACACAACCCTGATTGATTCCCTTAGTACCAACCATCCTGTGCACTGAGTGAGGCAGAGGCCCTGGGGTAAAAATAATATGTAATAATATAATTAAAGATCTTATCATAATGCATATGTACAAGAGACACAGGATACTTGAATTCTGTTTTTTCCTAACTTTTAAGTGCTTGAGTTTGCAAACTTAATCATGTTCTTTTACCATAGTTTTTTTTAATGTAATTTCCTGATCTTTTTAAAATCAGTATGAAAAAGAAAAACCCAAAATTTGATCAAAGGGCAACATATGGTTCAGCATGATTCATCAGCAGGATTGGAACCTTTAGCTCCCCTGCCACTTGAGCTAATGGAGTAACTGATGCAATACTAGATTGTCATTGTCATAAACAGATAGTCAAGGGTTAACAGAACAGAAGTACTTCATGTCTCTTTTGCCTGTAAAGGGTTAAGTTCAGTGAGCCTGGCTGTCACCTGACCAGAGGACCAGTCAGGGGACAGGATACTTTCAAATCTTGAAGGAGGGAAGTTTTTGTGTTAGAGTTTGGTTGTTGTTCACTCTGGGGGCTCAGAGGGACCAGACGTGCAACCAGGTTTCTCTCCAGTCTCTTTGATACAGTCTCTTATATGTCCAGAATAGTGAGTACCAGGTAGATAAGGTGAGTTAGGCTTATGTTTGTTTTCTTTATTTGCAAATGTGTATTTGGCTGGAAGGAGTTCAAATGTGTATTTGGCTGGAAGGATTTTAATTTGTGTTGTATACTTAGGCTGGGAGAGTATTCCCAGTGTCTATAGCTGAAAGACCCTGTAACATACTCCATCTTAAATTTACAAAGAAAATTTTTAGTGTTTTTTCTTTCTTTAATTAAAAGCTTTTCTTGTTTAAGAACCTGATTGTTTTTTTATTCTGGTGAGACCCCAGGGGACTGGGTCTGGATCCACCAGGGAATTGGTGGGGAGAAAAGAGGGAAGGGGGAGGTTAATTTTCTCTCTGTGTTAGGATTACTTTCTCTCTCAGGGAGAGTCTGGGAGGGGAAGAGAGAAGGAGGGGGGAAGGTGAATTTTCCTCTCTGTTTTAAGATTCAAGGAGTTTGAATCACAGTAATCTTCCAGGGTAACCCAGGGAGGGGAAGCCTGGGAGAGGCAACGGTGAGGGAAAGGGTTTACTTTCCTTGTGTTAAGATCCAGAGGGTCTGGGTCTTGGGGGTCCCCGGGCAAGGTTTTGGGGGGACCAGAGTGTACCAGGCACAGGAATTCCTGGTTGGTGGCAGCGCTACAAGTACTAAGCTGGTAATTGAGCTTAGAGGAATTCATGCTGGTACCCCATCTTTTGGATGCTGAGGTTCAGAGTGGGGAATTGTACCATGACAATCATCCTCTATGTGGAGGAGGTTGGGATACTTTGCCAGGGAGTTTACAGGTATTTTCTGACAGAAGAGGAAGGATGAGGCTTAGGTATCTTGAATGGCCCTTTCCCCGTACTGTCTCTTCCACACACCTGACTTCTCACCCACCCCATTGTCCTCATCTAGCCTTCCACAGCTCAGGCTTCTCATTCCAGTTCCAGATTCCATGTCCAGCAAGTCATAGTCTCACCACTCTGGCCTCTCCTTTCCAGTCCCCCAGTCCCCTTTCAGACTCTTTGCCCACCCATTCACAGCCCTATATCATCCCTTTGCTGCTTGCTCAGCCATTCCATTTTCTTGCTCTCACCACCTCTGTCTCCCTTCCACCCACTGTCTCCCTGTCCCCCACTCCCCGTTTTCCTCACCAGTTTCCAGTCCCAGTTTTCTTGCCCAGCAAGTCCTAGTTTCTTCTTCTGCCCACTTGGCAGCCTCCAGTCCAGTTTCCCCTACTCCAGGCTCCTTGTTCAAATCAACTCGCCTCCTCTACTTCCTTCCCTGTGCTCCCTGGGACAGGAAGGAGAGACATTAAGAGCACAGGAGAGGCAGGCCCCCTGCTCTTACTTCCTATGGCTGGCCCCAGCCCACAGCAACCCAGAGCTGCAATTGCAGGGAAATTTCTGCTCAGCCCTGGGCTTGGAGCATGGCTAGCATGAACTGACTCTTTGGGGAATTTTGCTGCAAAGCTCCAGCAAGTCTCTAATGAGGGTGTGCAAACTGCAGGGTTTTTTCCCACAGACATATAACTTGAGCAGATTTGGGTGGAGTTTCACAGGGATGGCAAAAGGTGCATTCTCAACACAAAAGCCACCCCATACCAAATTTCAAGACAACATGGGGGCAGTAGAGCCTCTCAAAGAGCTTGTCCAAATCTTTAAATATAGGGGAAACATCATATTTTTCCTAGCCCCACTCTTGGAAATAGATGAAGCATTTTGGCTCAGATTAAAAAAAAAAACCACCCCAAAACAAAATCATTCTGAAATAGACATACAGCGTGTAAAATTTTAGCCCAAATGGTTTAAGTCTGACAAAGTTATAAGAAAGTGAAAAGAGGGTCTTATAATAGGAAGTATCAGGCACCCTTAATAATAAATGATGCTGCCAACCCACCTATAAGTTAAACAAGCATTTATCAACTGTATTTACACACAGTGGAGCAGATATAATGGAGTGTCTTGTCTGATGTAGTCCCATATTTATATGTACATAGTATATATAATTCTGTAATTACTGTTTTCATTCTTATTGATTCTTATCTAGCTGTTTCTGGGAAGTTATGCTGAAGATTGGTTGAAAAAATAAAGTAGCTACAATCAGTTTGCTCTGATCAGAAAGACTGTTCAAAATTGCTCTTCTGGGGGAAAATTTAACTTAAGTAATAGAATGACAGTATGAACCCATAAAAAAAGAAGCCATGCAGTTTCCTCCTGCCAACATCCTCAACTGAATTTGCAAAGCTGATGATATGTTTAAAGGATGGGATATCAATCTTGTACCTGTAACTGTCTCATAAACTGAGTACACTTTTGACAATTTGAATTAATGCAGATGGATTGCAAAAACATACAGTCTCTGAATCTGGTGAGGCAAGAACTGAAGTGAAGAATTTTCTTCACTAGTTTCACTTGGATTGATTTCAGACTGCTCAAAGTTTATCTGCTGAGGAAAAAATGAATAGATGAATAAGTGGATGTCAGTTAAAACCATATTGAAACTGTTTTCAGTATTGCGGGAACAATTTGTACAGTGAGGGTGCTGAGAGCCATTGAATCAAACTGTAAACTCTGTCTACGATGGAAACCACTTCAAGGTAGGGGGTGCAGTAGCACCCCCAGCACCCGTAATACCAGCACCTATGTAAATAATTGATTTAAATAGTATTTGATTTGAATAAACATAGACACTTAAGTACCCTGGCCAGTATTTCAACAATCCACAAAAAAGCAAACCAGAGACCAGTCTTGACACGAGAGCTGGTAGACATTTTTTGTTCAGCATTTTTTTAAATTAAATATTGCTTCTTTCAACACTCAAACTTCTGTGTATACCCTCCTTTTTTTCTTTTCTGTCTTTTAATTTAAACTAAATTTAGAAATTTTGGGGTTTTCTCATTTCTCTGCTAGAATTAATTTCTGTTTTTCCCTTTTTCCTCTTTTAAACCATTTTTCTTTTGTTAAGCTATGCTTTTCAAAACTTGCTCCAACTTTCAAAAAGTTAATAGAAAAGGTAAAAGTGAAATGAACAAAATTAAAGATGTAAAGAAAACCCTGGATACTATTGATTGCACTCGGTGGCAAAAAGGAAAAGAAATTTCTACATTTTAAAAAAAAAATATTTAATGAAAAATATACAAAATTTGTTCTATTCAAGGCCTGAAAATAGAAACAACACCAATATTTTGAATATTTTTATGAATTATTTTGCTTTTTTGGCCACTTGTACTTGGCAGAAAAAATTAGCTAGTCAAGAAAAAATAAATATTCATGCTCAGTTCCTATATATACCCTAAACAAATTTTGTATTTGACTGCCTACATAGCTTTTGTCAAGTGTTGGGCTTGGTAGGAAATGGTTTACTCATCCTATTAGAATTTTTGAGATTTCAATTTTTTTTTAAATCATCTGATGATGAAAATTGCAATGAAAAGTAAAAATCTCAAAACATTTTGTGATCTGACAAACTGAAAAAAATGTTGGTTTGGGTCAATCAGAGCATTTATTTCATTAATATTGAACCATTTCTTTCTTATTTCAACCTTTTTTTAGTGTAAATCATTAGTTTTTTAAATGAAAGTTCATTCTGAAAAGAAAAACTGAAACTTTTCATTTCAAAAATGTCAAAATGGGACCTTCTGAACATTTCAAAACTTTTTTCATCTTTTTTTGAGTTGGGAAGTTAATCAAAATGAAGCCATCCTGCATGTAGCTTCCGTTTTGACAAATCTGCATTTTTCTGAAAGAAAATAAAAAGGTTTATTGAAAAGTTCCCAATCAGCTCTACTCAGGTGCCAGCTCAACTAGATTCTAGAACACTAGTGCCATTCTTGCAGCAAGATATGGTGCGTAATAAGTTGCAATCAGTTCTTGTTATAGTTGCTAAGTTAACTTGAAGCATAACCTAGTGCAGAGCACATTACAATAACCAAATCCTGAAATAAGACACATGAGCAATAGTAGCGACATATTCCCCTATGAAGAGAATACAGCCTCCTGAGCAGTTGTACATGTCTGAAAAAAGCCGTTCTGGTCAGCACTGCTGTATGAGTGTCTAACACCTCTGAATCTAAAAGGTTCTCTAACTCATGACTCAGCTTACAGCCTGCAGCGGGGCTGATAAAGGCTTCTGCTTCCCCCAATCTACCAATGTCGCCTTTGTCTTCCCTAGCTTGGGCTTCAGCAGCCATGTGAGAGCAGCCTCCCCAATCACTAACAGGCTGTGAGACACATTTAGCTGCACCCTCTGAGGGCTTGTCTACATCAGAAAGTTGCAGCGCTGGTGAGGGAGTTACTGCGCTGCAACTTTGAAGGTGTACACATCTGCAGGGCATCACCAGCGCTGCAACTCCCTGTTTGCAGCGCTGGCCGTACTCCCGTTTTGTCTCGGGTGTAGAGGATCTAGCGCTGGTAATCCAATGTAGACACTTACCAGCGCTTTTCTTGACCTCCGTGGAAGGAGGAAGCCTCTGGTAATCAAGCTGATCTCCTTTCCCGGTTTGCTCTCTCGTTCCCGGAACCCCGAGCAAGCAGGTCTCCTTCCCTGCGGTTTGCTGAGTGGCTCCGGGAACGTGAGAGCAAACCGCGGCGAAGCTGGTCTCCTTTCCCGGTTTGCTCTCGCGTTCCCGGAACCCCCCTTGAAGCCGCCCAACAGCGCTGCAGTGTGGCCACATCTAACACCACTTGCAGCGCTGGTTGCTATAAGTGTGGCCACTCTGCAGCACTGGCCCTATACAGCTGTACTAATACAGCTGTAACAACCAGCGCTGCAAAATTTTAGATGTAGACATGGCCTCATGAGATGGAGCAAAAGGAACAGCAAAGCTGGGTGTCATTAGCACACAGAAAATCTTCCTCACTTCCTCTCCCAAAGGGCTTCTCTGTGCATTGAATAGAAGGGGCAACCCACCTGGGGAAGCTCCCCCAAAATATTCTCTGCACTCCCTCCAGGAACAGAAATGATAAATCATGGATTACCCCCTTCATTTGTATGGTTCAAGTATATTTTGTGCAGATATCTAGATCATCTGGCATATGGGCCTTTCAATCATTATGACTAGATAAATATTTCCTTTTTAGAAAAGAATGCATGAAGCTGGGTTGACAGCAGGGTCCTTTCTCCCCAATGTAGGAATATCATTGCCAATTAAGTCTTCTCTCAAAAGAATCCACTGAGAAGATTTCATATCTGATTTCATCTCTATGTCTTGAGGTGAAAGGATACTTCGGTCTCCATATCCTTTTATACTTTGTTGTGTCTGCTGGGATGGCCTGTTGAGCTGAGGATCCCTAGGAACTGGACTAAATATCACAATTTAATATAGTACATGACTCAACTAACATGTAATACTGACTTTTGGACTCATTGACTTGGGCTGGTTTGAAACCAGTGATTTAGAAGTTAAGGGCACTAATCCCACTGAGGAAATTCATCTTCCCTTCTTATAATATATGTGCCTACACTTATTTTACTCGTACAACAGAGGGGTGAGCTGAGCTAATGTGTTAGCATATTGTACATGACTAGTGTGCATTTTAGAGGTTTGCTAGTGGAATATACTTTCAACAATTCTATTACAGCTATACTTGGCTTAAGTCTTCTCCTTTCTCTCCATGACAGCCCAAATACAGTCCGCCATTTAAACCAGGTGAATTTCATAAGAGACCTGTACAGAAAGTTCATCTCAAAGCCTTATTCCTAATAGAATTATAAAAACCTATGAATAGCAATGAGGGGATTGGAGAAGCTAAGCTGCTTGTTCAGAATGTGCATCCATTGTAATGACAGGCAAGCTTATTAGGGGTCAGTGAGCTGAGGGAGAGAGATGACAAATGGGAAAACATTTGTCACTCAGTTCCATGGGAATTTGTGAAAGGGCAGATTTTTCCATATATTTTGCTAGATTTACCCAGTCATTTAGAAACCCACATAACTGAAAAATAGTTTTTATTGAGGATTCCATTTGCTCACTGGAGAAAGTATTGGTAAACATATATTGATTATTGCATGGTGTAATCAGGTGCCCACCCCACACAAGTCCTGGTGGAGTTAAAGGGCTAGGCAGGCCGATTAACTGTCCAACTGCACCTGAAGAATGAGACAGGGAGCAGGTCACTAATTGTAAATGGGCTTAGCTGGGCAGGAACAGGAGGGGTCTGTATAAAGCCCAGGAGCTGTGAGCAGCAAGGGGTTGGAAGGAAATAGTCTACAGTCACGCTCTGAGAGGAGGAAGCTTGGGCTGGCAAACCCAGGAAGAGGGGTAAGCTAGATAAGTAGGAAAAAGCTCAAAGAAACAGCAGCCAGGGGCAGGATGGTACAGACCTTGGCTGCTTGTTATAGAGTTTCTGGGCTGGAACCCAGTGTAGAGGGTGGGCCTGGGTTTCCCTACCAGCCACTGGGAAGTGGCACAAAGTATTGGAGATGCCAGCCAGACAGCTGGTCCAGAAGGACTCTGACTTCCTCAGAAGGACAGGACCTTAGTGACTGGCCAGATGGCCAATCCGCAAACACGAAGCTTCAGCTTCAGGAGTGAGAGGAGCTGCAGTATGAAAGAGACAATGGGCAGAGACACCCCCAGAGGAGGGAGGTGCCTAGCAAGAGCTAATCCCCATAGCTGTCAAGAGGACACACCACCAGTGATGAATGAATTCTGTGACACACAGTGTATTAGAAGTGGATTTATTTTTTCTTCTGGAGTAATAGTTCTAGTTTAGTTTAGTTTAGTAATAGTTCTAGTCATTTACCAGACAGAGGTTAATTTAGTTCAGCGCTTGGGGAGTTAAGTTTGAAACTGTGCATTTTTTGGATTTGAAAGCAATTATTGTAAGTTACTTTGCTTTATCCAGATAGTTTAATTTTAAAATTAAATTGGGCACTATCAGAAAGGTCAGCATCATGCAAATACAGGACAGAATTCTACAAACCTTGCTACACAAGCATTGTGCTTACTCACGCAAACAGTCTGACTGAAGTCAATGAGATTCTTCACAGAGCATGGCCTACACAAATTAAGATTTGCAAAATCAGTCCCTATGGACTAAAGCCAGAGAGATGGTAAGCAATAGTCGTTGGAACTTGTAAAGATAACAGGAATTTAGGGGGCATTCAGCCACTTGAAGGACTAAGCACACTGACTTTGTAACAACTTGTTCAGCCCCTCTGAGGACAGACAACATAGTTCAACCACATACTATGTGAGACATACTATAGGTTAGAGGTCTGATTTTGAAGCATTTTTCCTTAGTATAGTATAATGAACAGCAATACTATATGCTTTGAAACTACAAATTGAGGTTGATCTGGGTTAACAGAAGACTAAAGTTCTCCTAAAGCAAGAAGCATCTAAATGGAACACTAGTATTTATCCATTTTATTACTATACCATTAAAGGAGATGCTTTCCCTACGGAACATTGAAGATTAAATAATACCATGGGTTCTAGACACTCTGGTGAAAGACATTATACAAAGAGATACAGAGATGGATAGAGTAGGTAAAAGTTTTCATTGCAAAACAGTCAGAGGAATGACATAGTTTTATCAGAATGACTTGATTTACTAGGAAGAAACTTACAATACCTGTTTCAAGTGGCTTTTCCTGAACATAGAAATAACTTGAATATAAGATGTGACTAGGTGTCACCTACATTAAAATCTTCCAAGTAATTAAATACAGTGCATGGGGAATTCTCTGTTACATGACTATTGGTCCAGAATAGGAAAATAAAACATTTCACTAAGTTTTACTGGGAATATGTGAACTGGACTTGATTCTCCATTTTCCTGCATACTTTTCACCTAGGCAAAGTAGGCGTACAATGCAACCAGTAAAGAAAGGTAGCACTTTATGTCCATTCTGCCTGGGTATAAAAAGCCACCCAAGATTCAAGGCTGTGATTGAAGCCCCATAACTTGAAATACATCAGATTAGCAGAACAGTGCCTGGGTTTGTGAAAGATAGCTGGACTACTGATCACAATTATGCAGTCCATACTGTAACTAACTGCATATGTAGCAGTAAATTCAATATATTTTGTTCTATCTCCCCTGCCCAGTGCTAATCCCACCCTTTGAGATAAAAACTAAGTAAATAAAACTAGGAATCCTTTAGTGTTTCTTTATAGCTATTCCAAATTTTGAGACCTTTGTTTTCCCTCCTACTCCACTCGAGCCCCAAGGATCTCCCAGATCTCTGTGTATATGGGCACTCCATGAGGAGTTGGAGAGTAAACACCGCATAAACCTCTCAACACATAAACCCTCAAACACAGAATGAATGTAAATTTGGAAAGTTCTCCCAAGTACCTTAAGCTCTACAGTGGGTTTCTCTCTGGGAGGCCATGATCTGGCCCATCATCAGGAAGTAAAAGAATGGATTCCTATACTGCTTTTCTGTACTGTTGCCAAGTGTCACAAGGTGATATGGCCCCATACTGAGGCCTTGAATGCTGATTCTCAAGAATTACTGAAATCTTGACTGTTAGTTAACTGAATTGCTTTACTTTTCTCTACGTTGGATAGGCCCGTGAGTAAAAGGTTCCTTACTAATTAATTCATTAAGAAAGTAGAGACTCCATTGTAAAAATGTAGGTTACATGGGCAGACTGTGATCACTTTCTTCATATGAACAGTGCTGTAAATATCGAACATAGCTTGGGAGACAGAGGGGAGGAGTAACAGACACAGAGGAGTAATTCTGTGAGCAAATTAATATCCAAGATGTAAGGGGGTTATAACAAGGTGATCAGATGTCTCAATTTTATTGGGACCATCTCAATATTAGGGGCTTTGTCTTATATAGATAACTTATTAACTCCCAGCCCTGTCCCGACTTTTCACACTTGCTGTCTGGTCACCTGAGTTATAACTCATGTGAAACTTTACAGTGGGCATTTCATGTTGTGACATGCCAGCTATTGATAGAGATTATAGTTGTAAAACTCTGACTCCCTTGTAAAACTCTGACTTAAATCCAGCCAAAAGGAAAAAAAAAAAACATTTCCCAACTATTGTGTATATTAAGGAGAATGAGATTCAGTGACACTTGATGGAAACAAGAACTAACATGCACAGTAGCTATTAAAAATCAATTTTCCCATAATGGGCAGGCCCTCCCCAGAGGCCAAAACCAGTCTGAAGTCACTGGAAAATTAGCTCTAATAGAAACTGAGATTTGAGAAGCCACATTAGGCAAAGGCTGAATCTACTGTTTTTCTGCTAAATATCAGCAGAAACAGAATGTGATACTAATATGTGTAGTTAGAGCTCAGATGTAAGGTTTGGCATGGAAAAATGTCTGTAGTGGGGCTCAGTTATTAATTTCCAAATGGCAGGTTTGAAACTGCTGGCTGGACTGGGTGTTACTGTGAATTGTGGTGAGGAATACATTAGGGATAAAATGAAAAGTTAAGACAATATACCTAAAGACTTTGCCTTGCCTTAGATTTCATCTTTTTTTATTTTAATATCTTTTTTAAAATAGGCAGGGTGTGCTGAATTAAAACATATTGCTAAACAAAGATCATGTAGCTCAAAGTAAAATGAGAAAAGTGTCCTAAAAGACACATTCAACTCCCTTAAATGATAGTACTTTATTTTCTGCATGACTAACACTAAATACACTTATCTATGAATATTCTGGTCATGTTTTCTATTATGGTTACATTTCCCTGCTCAGTCACTGGATTTCATTTCACCATGAATAAGTAAATATCTAGGGACTGTTGGCAGCTGCCTGCTGTTCTAACCCATTGGTCCTGTAATTAACTCCAAATGTTATTTTCATGGAGCCATATTCTTCTTGATGTATCCTAAAATCCCCAGCTATTTTCCACACTTGGCCTAATATCTTAATTCCAGGGAACCTTAATATTTAAATGACAGCAATATTGAAACAAACTGCTAACTGAATAACTTCAATAAATCCTTAATGATGGAAGTTTTGGATGCTCTTCCTACTCAACTTGCTCTCCTTTCTTCACAGCAAAGAATTGTAATTTTTCATGTGATAGGCCTTGCTCTTCAGATCTTCACAGGAAGGGCAGAGGTGGTCAATATGAGAGAGTTTAAGGGATATGGAATCTAGGATATTAAGAAAGGTTCTAGGACAAGAGTGTTGGAGAGGGGAACAGGATGTCCTCTCCTTGATCCTTAAATTTCCCCCTCAAGAAACAGAAGCCATTTGAGACCCCACACTTCTGAAGTGGCCCTCAAAGTCTCTCAAGAGGTCCTCAAATATGTGTAACTTCACCTTATTTTAGAAACATTTGAGTTGGTTTTAGGAGACAATATTTTTAATTGATCTGGATCACATTTATCCTGAGAAGCTGTCTAATCCAATGGTGAGAACTCAAAACGAGGACTAAGGAGATCTCAGTTTAATCTTTGGTTTTCTTGCCAACTTGCTGTCTGATAGCAAACAAGCCTTTTAACCTCTGTGCTTTGCTTTATCTATCTGTAAAATGAGGCTAAGGAAACATACTGACCAGAGCTGGGATAAGGTAAAGATACTCTAGGCCCATGCCAAGAGCTCCAGATCCTGCAGTCACATTAATACAGCAGAATCTCAATTTATCATTATAATTATTTTGTCTCTAGCCCTCATGGTTGCAGAGAGAGACTCAGAAAATGATGGCTGGGTAACTAATACAATGTTGTCTGCAGAGAGCCTGAATCACTAGTTCTGAGAGAGGAGAACTGCCCCTTGTATCACAATGTGGTGTTAACCCCAAGAACCTATTGCTCTGGGCACCTCTGCCAACACCACCCCAGCAGAGAACTCTGTGTGTGGTTAGAGAAGAGTACAGAACACAGACTATTCACCGGATGCTGGAATGAGTACTGAAGGGGCTCTACTGCCATTCCTGCACCTTTGGGAGTGGGGAGGGGAGAGGACCTCTGCTACCCTGGGGGTGGAGGAGATGCAATTGCCACTCCTGGTGAGGAGAAGAGGGTTCCATGGAAGGGAGCCCTCTGGTACTGACACTCCAAGGGCGGAGGGGTGGGGGGTGGCATCATACTGTTGGCCTTAATCCAGTCCAGTCCACCTCTGAGATCTAAGTAAGAAAGTTTATGTATGTGCTAAGTATGATTATTGTACTATAAATTCATCGGTGGACACTAGCACTTGCTAATCAGTATTGGTAAGTACTGGATATCTTAAATGCAGTACCCCCCTAGCCCCCAGTGGATAAGACTTCTGAAAATGGTATTGTTCTAGGTTGTGGCACACAGTGATTGGGAGGGAGGTCATATAGTGAGTGACACATTACACATATGCCTCTTAGGCATCTCCTTTGTTTAAAGGTACCACTCTTGACTCCACTCCAGCTTGATTACCATTGTGGAGTGACAGAACGGTGTCATGTATGTTCTGAAATGTAAGTTGTAAAAAGGTGATTTCACTCTATTGAACCAGGAATCAAGAGAAGAAATGCAGCAGCTGTACTATCTGCTTGAATGTTATGAGTTGCATTTGGGTTTATCTTTTCTCTTTCAAAAAAGATTCAACGATAGAACTAGATGAGCGGATTCATTCTATCATTGTAAGAAGCCTAACAGACCTTGGAGGCGATCACTGATCAACAGCAAGTGCATTGAGCCAATAAAGAATTTAATACCTTCTCTGCTTCTGCAGTACGAAACCACTCTCTCATTCTAAGTTGACTGCACTGTTTGGTATTTGCCTTTTGTTGAGGTCACTGGAGAGTTGTTAGAATGCTTACATTTGTAAACCTACTAATGAGACTGTAACGTTAATGAAGTTTGACTACAGACCAATTCTGGCAAACACAACCTAGTGAATTTATTCTGCATCTAATGTATTTTGTCTTAAACGTTTCCCCATATTTTCTTTAGACTGAGAAATCAGATCCATATTAAAACTTTACATCTCAAGAAAATAAGCACAATTGTCCAGAGAATGGTCCTGTTTATGTATACATGAGATAATGTTCAATTTTGTCCTCACATTGTGCACTTAACAGAAAAGTCTTCTATGAATAATATATGTTATGAAGATGGTAGTTGAAGATATAGACTCATGTATAAAGACTACACAATTACTGTAATGAGCAGGCTAGTGCATATCTGTACCACTCCCTTTTACTGGATGGACTTGGAAATGTACAATTGTCATAGATCCGACACTCTTAAACAGCTAATGAAGAGCCTGCCTCTTCACCTCAAGTGTTATGACCGAAATCCTTCTACTCCACCAACACAGGCATCTATCGTCACTGCAGCTGAGGAGTTCTGAGAATGCACACTCTGCAGCAGCTAGAGACAATCAGAGAAATTCCGATTACACAGTTTTGTTTTGAAATGTGCTGATTCACCAAAATCAAAACACTTCGTGGAGGCTCATCCATTTTCATGGAGTTCTGATGGAACCTTGCCTGCCAGCCTGCTTCCTGCCAGCTTGCCTGGCAGGCTGATGGGGATCAAGAGCTTGGAAGCCCTGGAGTCCCGGTTTCCAAGATCCCAGGACCTCAGTAGCTCAGACTTCCAGGGTCCAGGTGGACTGCTCTGGAACTGTGGCTTCATTCCCTTTTCTGGAGAATTTTGAAATGCTGGAGGAGTTGTTCCAAATTGGAATGAAATCACATTGTGAAAAATCCTGTCAAAAGGATTGACCTTTCTCCGTCTAACTCTAGTGACAACCACGGCGTTCTAGTTGGCCAGGGATTTATTACATTAGACACAGGACTTGAAGCACAGCAATCTTCAGAAGCTTGAAGACAGACTTAGTCTATGTACGGCACATATAATGTTTCGTCTTCATGAAGTTCACAGTAGTCGTGGTCTGTAGCATAATGACAAGCGTGATACCTTAGGTGGTTATGGATTAGCTATATCTTTCATGCACGCAGGGATACATTAGGTCTGACTCTCCTTTCTCTTACACAGATGTAAATGGCTAAACTAGAACTAAATTAACCTCTGTCTGGTAAATGACAACTGTTGTTTTGTTCTCTTGGAGAGCAATTCCTCCCCATCTACCTCCTGCAAACCTTGCTATTTCAATTGCCTGATAGACGTGATTCTTTTTTTTTTTTTTTTTGCCAGCACTAGGCTGCCACAAATGTACTAGGTTCATGGTCTTGTTCTACTAGTAAGTGGAGACTGTCTACATTCCAGGAAACCTCTCACCCTTTGATTGCACAAACATCACAATCACTTCTAGTGAATAAGTAGCTCTTTGTTCCTATTCCAAAGGAAATGTAGACAGCCCCTCAGAGCAGCTCTGCTTTCTCTCCTTTGCACTTCTCTGAGGTATATTTCATGTAATTTCAGTCCCTTAAAAACCAAAATACTTCTGTACTTCCACTCAGGTTGAGAAAGTTAAAATGTTTGATTAGGAAACATAGGATGAGATGGCCAAGGATTTGCTGAAATACAAGAATGTACCACACTCAAAAAAAAAAAAGTGGGAAAGGTCAAAAGTGGAGCTGCTTCATTTATTCATTGCCAATTTAGCCCATTTTTTTTAGTTCACAAGTTAGTCATGAACCAATCCCAGTTTCCACAAATGTATTTGTTACCCCTTAATTTTCATAGAGTTGACATTCTCAGGCTATGGATGGTTCACCCTAAGTATTTGTGTATGATTGATCAAAGATCAAAAGATAAGAAAGATAGGAAGTATGGCAAGAGACCACCCTGGCTTAACCAGGAAATCTTCAATGATCTAAAACTCAGAAAAGAGCCCTACAAAAAGTGGAAATTCAGTCAAATTACAAAGGATGAATATAAACAAATGACACAAGGGACAAAATTAGAAAAGCCAAGCCACAAAATGAGATCAAACTAGCTAGGGACATAAAAGGAAACAAGATAACATTCTACAAATACATTAGAAGCAAAAGGAAGACCAAGGACAGAGTAGGTCCATTACTCAGTGAGGGGGGAAAGACAATAAAAGAAAATGAAGAAATGGTAGAGGTGCTTAATGCCTTCTTTGTTTCGGTTTTCACCAAGAAAGTTGGTGGCGATTGGACGTCTAACATAGTGAATGCCAATGAAAATGAGGTAGGATCAGAGACTAAAATAGGGAAAGAACAAGTAAAAAATTACTTAGACAAGTTAGATGTCTTCAAATTACCAGGGCCTGATCAAATGCATCCTAGAATACTCAAGAGCTGACTGAGGAGATATCTGAGTCATTAGCAATTGTCTTTGAAAAGCCATGGAAGATGGGAGACATTACAGAAGAATGAAAAGGGGCAAATATACTGCCCATCTATAAAAAGGGAAATAAGGACAACCTGGGGAATTACAGACAAGTCAGCTTAATTTCTGTACCTGGAAAGATAATGGAGCAAATAATTAGAAGATAATAAGGTGATAAATAACAGTCAGCATGGATTTGTCAAAAACAAATCGTGTCAAACCAATCTGATAGCTTTCTTTGACAGGGTAACAAACCTTGTGGATACGGGGAAAGCGGTAGATGTGATATATCTTGACTTTAGTAAAGCTTTTGATACCGTCTCACATGATCTTCTCAAAAACAAACTAGGGAAATACAACCTAGATGAAACTACTATAAGGTGGGTGGATAAGTGGTTGGAAAATCATTCCAAGAGAGTAATTATCAGTGGTTCACAGCCATGCTGGAAGGGCATACTGAGTGGGGTCCCGCAAGGATTGGTTCTGGGTCCGGTTCTGTTCAATAACTTCATCAATGATTTAGATAATGGCATAGAGAGTTTCCAGATGATACCAACCTGGGAGAGGTTGCAAGTGTTTTGAAGGGTAGGATTAAAATTTAAAATGATCTGGACAAACTGGAGAAATGGTCTGAAGTAAATAGGATGAAATTCAATAAGAACAAATGCAAAGCACTTCACAATCAATTGCACACATACAAAATGGGAAATGACTGCCTAGCAAGGAGTACTGTGGAAAGAGATCTGGGGGTTATAGTGGATCATAAGAAGAATATGAGTCAAAAGTTTAATGCTGTTGCAAAAAAGCAAACATAATTCTGAGATGTATTAGCAGGAGTACTGTAAGCAAGACACAAGAAGTATTTATTCCACTGTACTCCATGCTGATTAGGCCTAAACTGGAGTATTGTGTCCAGTTCTGGTGGCCACATTTCAGGAAGGATGTGGACAAATTGGAGAGAGTCCAGAGAAGAGTGACAAAAAAGATTAAAAGTCTAGAAAACATAATCTATGAGGGAAGATTGAAAAAATTGAGATTGTTTAGTCTGGAGAAGAGAAGACTGAGAGGGGACATGATAACAGTTTTCAAGTACATAAAAGGTTGTTACAAGGAGGAGGAAGAAAAATTATTCTTCTTAACCTCTGAGGTTAGGACAAGAAGCAATGGGCTTAAATTGCAGCAAGGGAGATTTAGGTTGGACATTAGGAAAAGCTTCCTAACTGTCAGAGAGGTTAAGCACTGGAATAAATTGCATAGGGAGGTTATGGAATGTCCATCATTGGTGATTTTTAAGAGCAAGTTGGACAAACACCTGTAAGGGATGGTCTAGATAATACTTAGTCCTGCCTTGAGTGCAGGGGACTGGACTAGATGACCTCTCGAGGTCCCTTCCAGTTCTGTGATTCTGTGAAATAATTACATGATATTGTTTCTATTCAGTGACTGGATCACTGAAATTTTAAAGTAGACCAATGAATAAGTAATGATAAAACACATTTCAGTATGAAATTTGGGATGAGTTTTCATTTGTACAAGACTGTGTAGGAATAATGAACGTTCTCTCAAATATTCATCAGAATACTCAGTGAATAATATGAGCCTGTGAATAAAAACACTTCTATTTAATGTATTCGTGAACCACTTTCATATCATTTGATCAGCTCTGCAGTAATTAAAATCTTGAACTGTTTAATTTAGAATCATAGAATTGCAGAAGTTAGTGATTATCTCATCCTCCCATCATCACAGCACTGTTTTCTACTGTACACGGTCCAGCACCTTAGCTGATCTAGTTTTAAATGTATCAAAGACACTTCCACCAGCTCCCTAGGGGAGACAACACATATTCAGATTAAATGGTCCTCTTCTTAATTACATCTAATTAATTCTTAAATTGTTATTCTTAGTTATAACGTGTGTAACCACCCTGAACAATTCTTCCCACTACTTGATGTTCAAACCTTCAAAAACTGTACTTGAAGGTGGCTGTATGTCCAGTACAGAATGTTACGTAACTCTTATCTAATGTTTTTTATCAGTATAGATTGTATATTGTACAAAGGTGGTTGGTATCATTAGCCCTATTTTACAGATGGGGAAATTGAGGCACTGAGTGGTGTTGTGGCCAGGGACACACAGCAGATCAGTGGCAGAGCTGGAAATAGAACCCTGGTCTCCTGATTCCCAGGCCAGTGCTCTATCCACTAGACAAGACTACCACCCTACATGCAATACTTAAGGCTTGAATTTGCAAAAGGGAGTTAGATGCCCATATTCCATTGAAATTAAATGAATTCAGGGTCTTAGCTCTTCAAGGCTTCTTTGCAAATTCCAGCCTAGTTCCTGAAAGCTTCCATTTATCTGTCCCTTCAGCCCCTTCACTGTAATTCTTCTCAGAAAATAAAATATATATATTATTATTAGCCAAAGGTGTACGCATTTAGTGTAACTCAGCATTTGGGGGAAAGCTCACTGTGCTAGGTTTCTCTGTAACTTGTGTGAAAACATTTCTGGAAAGAGTCTTTTAAAATTGAACAACAAAGCTCTTGCTTTCACTCTGAAGTGGCATTTCTGCTGTAGTTATTGCTACGATATATATTTCACAATACATCTAAATCCAAATTCCTGGCTCTTTGTTTCTGCACTTTGATTCTTTCACCCAACGTACAGAAGTATTTCAATAACATAGCTTCTGCACTGATCATAAAAATGCTTGAATTCTTCAAATTAACTGTAAGATAAGCATCATGGAGACCTAGTGAGAGTGACTGAACAGAAGATGTTTTCTCTCTTGCTTCTATAAGTCATTTATGGGTCAGAGAAGCATTCAGGACTTTGGACAGTTAAGCAAACTAAACTGAAACGTCTCTGCTTTGCCTGTTACTAATTCTGATCCTTTGAATGCAATTGTGTAACTGTACTGAGCACCCCAAAACTCTTTACCAGACTAGTGCTAACAAAACAGCCAGGGAAGAGTTCCTGGGGAAAAGTTATAGCCCAATTAAAAAATCTGTCCAAGTTTTATTTTACAAGTCATTTTTAATTGTGACTTGAATACAAATCAGATTATATAAATGATTAACTTTGGTTTGAATCCGCACCATTGTTTATCAAAAGAGTGAGTCTATTGTGATGTCCACTAGGAACTGAACTGTGACAAGTAACTCATTTCATATGATCCACAGCATACTTGCTGGACAAGAAGTGGCATTCTCAGAAATTCAATCAGTGGCTTCAAATATGTGAAGTAAATACAGGGCTGGGAGAAGAACACGTTTTGGAGATTTTTTTTTTTATTAACAAAATCTGTGTGCACAATACTTCATGTAAAAGGTTAATCCATATGTTTGACTAGTGCTAATGTGCCATTCAGAGCTATGCTACAATTATTGTCAATGAGGTAATTAGCATTCAATTTGAAAGCATTTTAAAATTGTTAAATAGTTAAAAGTTATGGCAAGCCAGACTGGATCACTGGCGCACCTCTTTCCCAAAAGTCTCTAAGGTTGTATCTACACTGCAGCTGGGAACATGCTTCCCAGCACCAGGAGACAAACATGGGTTTGCTCTGTTCTAGTTAGTGCATTAAAATTAGCCGAGGGTAGTGGAGGCAGAAGGTGTACATACCCAGGGGGTCCAGGCAGGTTTGTGCTCAAGCGACTAGCCCAAGCTGCCACCCATGCTACTTACTTGACTTTAGTGAGAGCAGGATTAGGCCAACAGTGAGCACTTTTGAAAATCCATCTTGTTCTTCCCTCACTGATATTTCTTTGGGCCTTTTGAAGAGGGATAATCATACTTTGGGCTCTGTTTCTTTCTGTGCATAGAAGCCTGCTTTATACTGCTTTCATCTCCTTCACACATACCAGAGGGATGGTGAGACCCTGAAGGATCTTATCCTACTGATGTAATTAGATCTGTCAGTGAACTCCCTTGAGAAAAGGCTGCAGAATCAGGCCCCGAGCACATGAGATACTGTCTAGTTTGTTGCTGTAGTTGTCAAAACCAGATGAGAGATTTGACTTCATACTGACAAGTCAGAAAAATGTGACTTAAGTCTGCACACAATTCTGATCAATGCTAGTGAAACATCATGAAGACGCTGCAGAAGAATATCTGTAAGGAGCTTCCATACCCACTGTGTTAGAGCTGGATAAATAATGTCAGCCTTTGTTCACGATCAAAAAGAAACAAATGCAAAAAGCCCAGCAATATTTCACAATGGATCTATTAGCCAGCTCTACCTTGTCTACAGTTTCTCTCTTTACTCTGTGTAAGGAACTGGTCATATAGCTCAGTGATGTTATTGTGGTAACTGGCAGCTGTCTTCTATGCCCATGTAACAGGCTGGAGAAGGAATTCTGTACCAGATTTACCAACTATACATTGAAGACAGCTGGAAATTTCCTGACTGTCCCTATGGGATAAATTGTGTTACTCCATTGACTCGACCAAGGAAAAATTTGCCTCCCCTCCCCACATTTGAGAAACCCAGTGAGAAATTAAGGAACATCTGTAGGACAGTAATAGTGTTCCCTTCAGTGAGGGCCCAATATGCATCAGAAATGGATGGAGTTCTGCATTGCACCTGATTGTTACCCTGAAGATAATAGGGTATATTCTTTCCCAATGTGATCATTACATTGTGTGGAAGCATAGTGTCCTGCACATTCAGATCTTTAGAAAAATGTGTTGATGATCTTTAGTTCCAGTGAAAGGTGCCAGGCTGACAGTCATGAAGAATGAAGACTTTCTCATATGGGAAAGACATAAAGCTTGGGCAAAGGTAGTCCAGATTTGTTCAGCATCTGTGTGCCTCAACACTATGCATAAGAGGATAGGACATGAATTTATAATTCATTCAGTCCTTGTCTTTTCTGCTGAGATTGCTAATTACCATTAACAATGCTGGTGGTTTATGTTGGAGACACTTTTCCACAAGGAACTGCTCTGAAGCCACCAGGTCATTTCACTTAGACCCATAAAAGGCCATCAGATAGCAATTTTGTTGCTACCAATCTTGGATGTATTTGAAATGGTGACCTGTTACTCAAAGGGAAAGGTCCATGACCTCCTACCCCTTTACATGCATTTATGTACCCTAAATGGACTTAAAAATATAAAGGATAAACATGTTTTTTTTCTTATAATAAGAATTATTTTAACACCCTGGGTGAATCACAACACAAAAGAAATATATCAGTTTTCCCGTAGTCACATTGCATTTGAGTGATGTAAATTAAAATGTTTTGACTGAACAGCGTTAAGAAGAAGATTGCATAACTATCACCATATTAAAACAACAAAAAATGCAATTTTCAAAGTACAAACTTTTAAAAAGAATTTCTTCCTACATGCCACAAAAAATCATCTCTTTTCCTTGCTTGAATTTTTGTACCTAAATAGAAATAATTACCCTCAAGAAATGGGTATTTTCACACAGGTAGTGGACAAATCAAATATGCTTGATCTACTGTATGAACATTTAACACCTAAGAGTTCACAACTGAAGAATCAGTTACTGTCACATCCATGAGTAAGATGTGAGAGTTTCTGAGTGTCTCTTTATTAAATTCATAGACAATTTCAATTACAATTTCAAAACCACATTTGGTCTTCCAATGGTAACATTCATTTTTAATAGTAAATACACTTACTGGGGATGATGTCTTCCAAGAGGTTTTTTTCTGTTTGAGATTCTTCTTTTCATTTATCAGTTTTCGATAGTAGCTAACTTCATTTTTCTGGGATTGCATCTGTAATACTTTTCCTTTACCTTGACTCTTCCGACCCTTCCTCAGGCTACACCTCCTTTATGGAATTTGCAGATGTTTTCTACATCTCTGGAGCATGGTCATTTTTACAATGCATGTTCACATGAAACCAAACCAGAAAGGAATTTGTTGGTTGTATGTAGGATTTGGAAGTAGACTATGTAGCAAATAGCTACAACTTTTGACACAGAAGGCCCAACAGCATAAAGCTTTAGGTCTCTGGGGTTTTAATAAAAAGTTTAGGTTTGGTCAAGGGCTCCTACCTAAAATAAAACAATATATAGGAAACCAATTTTAAAATATTTTAATGAATTTCCAAGTTTTTGTTTTAATTAATTGACATTCACTGCCATGAGTTGGTGTGACAAAGCAATGCCATATCAATTCCTTAAGAGTTTTCTGATGATCTGAAAACTCTGCAGGTGTACAGTGTATGCACATTGTATTTGTATGTATTTTGAAGGAAATAACTTTACTATTGGTCTTTAAACCCTATCTCATGCATTAAATTTTCTATCTTGGTCATATGGTAGGTAGGCATTATATTGAGCAATCTTAACCTTTTGCTTGTACTGATAAAAAACTTGCAGCATATGCACAGCTCTAGGGGCTAGGTCAGCAGGACTGGTGCAACCATTTAGGCAAACTAGGCAGTTGCCTAGGGCACTAGGATTTGGGGAGCGGCATTTTCTTTGGCAGTGACCACAGCGGCCGAATCTTCAGCCACCCCGGTCGCCACCAGCATTTAGCCAGAGGGAGCTGGGGCAGGGGAGCGTGGAGAGGGCTGCCTGCAGCAAGTAAGGGGGGGGAGCGGCACGCAGGGGAACTCCCAACCCCAGCTCACCCCTGCCCCGCCTCCTTCCTGAGCACATCGTCACTGCTTCACTTCTCCCGCCTCCCAGACTTGCGGCGCCTAAGCTGATTGTCGCCGCAAGCCTGGGAGGTGGGAGAAGTGAAGCAGCGACGCCAAGCTCGGGGAGAAGGCAGGGCAGGGGTGAGCTGTTTCACTTCTCCCACCTCTCAGGCTTGCAGTGCCGATCAGCTTAGGTGCCGCAAGCCTAGGAGGCGGGAGACGTGAAGTAGCAACAGCGTGCTCAGGGTGGAGGCGGAGCGGGGGGAGCTGGGATGGGGGGGTGCCTCAGAGAGGAGGGGGGGTGGGGAGCTGCCGCGGAAGGGGCGCATCTGGGGGTTGGGGTGCTCAGGGACGGGAGAGGGTGCAAGGTGGAAGTTTTGCCTAAGGCTCAAAACATCCTTGCACCGGCCCTGTAGGTCAGCCCCACTAGTTCCATACGCAGATCTTCTAATATGCAAGATGCCAAGCAAGCCTTAAGCTGTTTGGGGTTGCTGCAGCAATTCAGCAATTGGAGCTGGTGCTGCAGCAAGTCAAAGTTTCTTGGCTGTACTTTTTCCAGCTCTGACTGGAGTAAAATATGATGTCCAGGAATGTCTCCAAGAGGCTAGTAAGTCAGAGGAACAGGAAAATATGTGGTGTAGGGCTGGCCTCCCTCCCCTCAAATCGATCACCCCTTTCAGCCTGCCACAGTAACCAGACATTTTCCCCTGGTGTTCCAGGATGAGCCTTGGACAGTCCTGGTTGTGGTAATTATGTTGAACCCATTGTCTCCAATATGGTTCAGACACACACCCCTTCTCTGAGGGCAGCTCTGACTCCCAAAGATCTGAAACTGTCAGGGTTATCTTTATTCCAGACTTTTCAGGTTCGTTGTCTGACCGCAAGAGAGACAGGCAACCCAGCAAAGTCTGAAACCAAGTTCTTTATTGATGCATGCACACAAGCAACAAAGGACAAGCCCGTTCTCCACAGAGAACCAGAACCAGCCTCCCTCCCTTTCTTCAATACAGCACAAATTTATATAAGCAAGTTTACATCACAGTTAAAGCATTTAATTGCCTGCGGTTAATTAACAGCACCTGGTGAAGCATTTAATTACAAATTCATGGCCTTGAGCAGTTCCTGGCACACAAGCATCTTTCTTATCAGTACTGAGAATTTTTTTATCAGCACTTCCCAAGCTTGAGTGCAAGGTGCGGTTTATCCACCCAGCTCCTGCTTGCTGACTTCATTCACCCACCTTCTGAGCCCTCCTTGTTCATGCATCAAGTGTGTGATCACCTGCTCAGCCTATCTTGTGGGCCTCTGGGCCCACTTTAAAGCATCCTATCTATCAAAACTAAACCAAAAAACCCGCAAACAAATCACACCAAGAAAGTAAAACAACCCTCTCAGAATCTCTGTGCTTCTTCCATCAGTTGTAGGCACTGATCCTGTTCTCCTGGCAGCTCCCTTCGATAGGTGGACTTGTGCAGTAAGACCTTGCTGGCCATTTTCCCCACTCCTTCCACTGTTTTTTCCCCCACAACTCAGTGAGCCAGCAGACCAGTATGGCCCATAGTGCCAGCCTAGTGGGGCCAGTTAATTCTCTATTCGCCTAGAGGGACCAGGTTTCTGAGGTCCAGGATGGAATTATTTCTGATCAAAACCAGAGAAAAACCACCCCCCAGAACAGTGAGTGGGAGAGGGAAAGAGAGAGTGTGTGTGTAAAACCCCATAATATCCAACAGCTCGTGGTCAAGGAAAAGACTTTGGATGTTTGAGTTCTGGATTCCGGCCCTTTCTCTGAGGCAGTGACTTGAACTAAAGTATCCAACAGCCCAGCTGAGCTGAGTGCCCTAACTACCAGGCTATTGGCTATTTTGTGGGGGCAGGGAGGTTCTCTTTCTTTTCATTGAAGATCTTTGAAAAGTCTCAGTTTCATCCTGAGGTGGAACAGGAAACATTTCTGAACACCCAAACACAGGATGGGAAAACCATTTACTGTCAAGCTCTACCTATGACTGCCACTGACTTCTATGATCTGATTGATTATAAAGGGAGCCACGTGAGTGGATCCCAGGGCAGAATTTGTCCCTTTCTCTGTATGCAATTATAAATGTTTGTAATAACTTTGCAGCTCTCAAAATTCCCAGTAAAGTTTAGCTGTGGCTGACTGAGCTGGAGTTTCTTACAACACTGCAGTGGAGCTGGGTACAAGACCTGTAGGCCTAGTGGTGACTTTAGCTTTCCAAGTGGACTTTAATTCTTCTTTCTGCTCCATGTCTTGACCAGGGTAAAACATAACAAATCAGAGTCTCAGCTGGTGTGAGCTGAAGAATCTCCACTGGGGTCAGAGCTGCACCTAGATACAATATTCTCACTCTGTTTGTTACATAAAAAATCAGCCAGGGAACTGAAAGAATACTGCATGGATGTCTAGGATGAAATATTTGCAATGAACTATTCATGAAAGTTAGTCAAACAACAATTTGTAAACAAGCTAGGAAATAGTTTTGCATGCCTCTGACAATTTAGCTATCTGCTTGAAAATGTTTTATGAACAAAAGATGTGGCTAATATCTTATTTGTTATTAATAATGCAGTCATCTCTGTTTTCTAGTTTACAGTGTTAAGGAGAGGCAAAATCAATAAACTCAATGCAACAGCTTTGCTGGTAAACCACCTGTAGGGTTGAGAAGCAGCATAGTTTAGTAAAGGGGGCACTGGGTTGTGAGTTAGATCTGGGTTCTATTCTCAACTCTGCCACTGATCTGCTGTGTGACCTGGGTCAAGTCACTTTATCTCTTTGTGCTTCTGTTTCCCCTCCAACCCACAGTCCATCTAGTCCATTTAGATTGTGAGCTCTTTGGGGCAGGAGAGTGTGATTGTCTCTTACTATGTGTTTATGCTGTGCCTAGCATAACAAGTTTTGGTTGGGGCCTGTAGGTGCTACCATAGTGAATGTCAGCCTTAGAGAGGCCACCAGAAATCAAGCAAGTTAATTGTTAACAGTGACTTGCTATTCTCTGTTGCAATTATGATAACATTAAACTCCATCTTATGTTCTTATGTCCATCGTATTCTACCAAAATCAATAAGTGGAATGCTGTAATCAACAGATATGTCCATGCGTTATTAGTTATATTTTTCCTTATACACTCAGCAATCACATACTTTCAGTCAGTATGTCTTTTAGTTAGCATTGAGAATGCTACAAGAGTAAAGTCTTAGAACATGGTATTTTGGCTCCTCTCTGGAAGGCTGGCACTGAACACATACAGGAAGCTGCCTCCATAGACTCAGTAGATTTCTCTCTATGTAAAGGTGCAGTGCATATAAATATAAGATACTTATCATGTATCCCACACTATTAATCACTTGATGGTGCCATGCACTATTTGTAGATTCTCCAAGGAAACCTATAGGGGTAAATTGGATAAAGTAAACAACCTTCCCAATAAGAAACCTGTATGACCTGTGTGTCATGGCAATTGGTCAGCAGTGGCCATATCGGAGAAATCAGAGCCACCTTTGTCTTCTACAGATCATGAACATGTGCTTGACACATCAATCAGCAAATCAAGAAAGAATGTGGGATACATGAACTGTGAGCCATATGCTCAAATACCGTAAAGGAGAAAGAGCCAGAGAGACTCAGGAGCATTAAAAATATACTTCCCTTAATGTAAGATCCCACAGAAAGTGACATAACTTCAGTTATAGAAATTCCTGTAGCATCTTCACAACATTTCAGCTCCCAGCTAAAGTAAAAAGTCCCAGATTTAGAACAGACCTTTCAAGTTGAGCTGATCTGAGTCTAGCATTAACATGACAAACACTGCAGCTTCCCTCTGGAGCAGAGCAACTCCATCTGCAGCGCAGTTTTCCTGAGGTAAAATTACCTCACAGTAAGAGACTAACCAACCCTGCAGAGCACATGGTGCAGCGGGTTCTACTTTTGGAACTAAAAGGAAATTCATAATGTATAGATTTACACCAACCAACCCACTCATTCATCCCCAGGATTTCCCCACTGCTAGAGATGGACCACTCTGTCACAGAGAAATAGCCTTGATGGATGGATTCATTTCTTTAACATAATTGATTTTCTACCACTAGGCATGTTGATGTTGACCCATGATGATAAGTGTTAAAACACCCACTCTCTGGGTGTAAAATGTGGGAAAGCAGAGAGCTATGATTCGGTCCTTCAGGGAAAACCTTCCCTTTTAAATTTAAATTGATGCACTGTAGGTCAAATATGAAGATTCACCAGAAGATTACCTTGAAGGGAGATTCATCACTTCGAGGAAGTGTATTTTATTACCACCACAAATTTCATAAGGGACTCATTTTAAAATTAGTACTTTCTCTTAAATTACGTTGTTGCTCAGAAACTTCTGTCTGGCTAGAAGGGTTTTCTGTTTTATGAACACATCTGCTGTGAACCACACTGCACCCTCCAGCTATACAGAATGATGCTGATGATTAGAGGAACTCTCAGGCCCTTAATGATAAGAATTTTAAACTGACACCTCTAAGACATGCCATGAATAGAAATCACATGGTCCTATTACTTCAGCAGAAATGTTAATTGTAAGTGACACTTCAGTAACTGATTGACAGAAGAATTTGTTTAGATGTTCCAGATACAGAGTTACTAGTCAGACTATGTACGGGTATCCAGCCGTTTCCCTATTTGCCATATCCTCCTATCCATTTATTTTATGCTAAACAGTAACTGGTTTCTTGGAAGGCTGACTGTCAGGAAAATTGCAGAAGAGGACCTATTTTGGGAGGAAGCTGTGGAGAATGAGCCATTCTGCCCAAAGGAAGGGGTAATGTGTTTCTAATAGTGGCATAATTTAAGCAGCATGCAGAGAGCTGAAGTTGGATGTCAATACTAAAAATGCTCCTTTTTGGAGTCCTACCATCAGAAATGCAGGATTTCTGGAACTGGCCATATTTTAGAGCAGGGGTCGGTAACCTTTCAGCAGTAGTGTGCTGAATCTTCATGTATACACTCTAATTTAAGGCTTTGTGTGCCGGTAATACATGTTAACATTTGTTAGAAGGTCTCGCTATAAGTCTATAATATATAACCAAACTACTGTTATATATAAAGTAAACAAGGTTTTCAAAATGTTTCAGAAGCTTTATTTAAAATTAAACTAAAATGCAGATCTTATTAGTTTAGTGTGATCCTGGCCCTTCCTTTTCCTTGCTGAGTTTTCCAATGTCTGGTGGTACGTATTTGGATACTTCAAGCTGCACACAGGCTTCTGAGTGATCAGTTGATAACTGGCTGGCAGGAGGTCTGTGGCTGGAACCCCAGCTCAGCAGCTGAGGTGAGTGGAGCTGGAAGGGCTGAGCAGGGCCAGAAACCTGGTCCCTGTCTGGCAGGGGGCCTGTGCTGGAAACAAGGTGAGTGGGGCTGTGGCGGGGACCCTGGCTGGCAAGGGGCCAGCAGCCGGAACACTGAGCAGCAGTGGGCTGAGCGGCTCAGCCCGCCTAGCTCTGGGGTTTCAGCCACTGGCTGCTGCCAGCCAGGATCTCAGCCCACTGCCAGCCTGGGGTTCCTTCCCCCAGGCCAGCAGCAGGCGCTGAGTGAGACCGGTGGTGGGACCCTGGCTGACAAGGGGCCAGTAGCAGGAACCCCAGAGCTGCTCTCAGCCCACCCCAATCAGGGGTTTTGGCTGCCAGCTCCTGCCAGCTGGGATCTCAGCCCACTGCCAGCCTGAGGTTCCTTCCCTCAGGCCAGCAGTGAGTGCTGAGTGGGACCCCAGCTGGCAAGGGGCCAGCAGTGGGAACCCCAGAGCAGCGGTGGGCTAAGCAGCTCAGCCCACTCTGTGTGCCTTCAAAAATCGGCTCACGTGCCACTTTTGGCACGCATGCCGTAAGTTGCCGACCCCTGTTTTAGAGTAACACAGAAGCACATATATCCTAACCTGAATATTGTAGCTCACAGGAATTCATGCTTGCTGTAACTGAGCCACTTTGGGATTGATGAAAACAACAAGGAGTCCAGTGGAACCTTAAAGACTAACAGATTTATTTGGGCATAAGCTTTCATGAGTAAAAAAACCACTTCTGCAAATGCATCGAGTGAAAATGACATATGCAGGCATTATATAGTGACACATGAAGAGAAGAGAGTTACCTCACAAGTGGAGAACCAGTGTTGACAGGGCCAATTCAATCAGGGTGGATGTAGTCCACTGCCAATAATAGATGAGGAGGTGTTAATTCCAGGAGAGGCAAAGCTGCTTTTGTAATGAGCCAGCTACTCCCAGTCTCTATTCAGTCCCAAGTTAATGGTGTTAAATTTGCAAATGAGTTTTAGTTCTTCTGTTTCTCTTTGATGTCTGTTTCTGAAGTTTTTTTGTTCAAATATTGCTACTTTCAAATCTGTTATTGAATGTCCAGGGAGATTGAAGTGTTCTCCTACTGGCTTTTGTATGTTACCATTCCTGATGTCTGATTTGTGTCCATTTATTCTTTTAAGTAGGGACTGTCCGGTTTGCCAATGTACATGGTAGAGGGGCATTGCTGGCACATGATGGCATATACAACATTAGTAGACCTGCAGGTGAATGAGCCCCTGATGGTGCGGTTGATGTGGTTGGGTCCTCTGAGGGTGTCGCTAGAGTAGATATGGCAACAGAGTAGGCAACGAGGTTTGGTTTCTTGGTTAGTGTTTCTGTAATTGCTTCAGATTGGGGGGCTGTCTGTAAGCGAGGTCTGGCCTGCTTCCAGAGGTCTGTGAGAGTGTGGGATCGTTTTCCAGGATAGGTTGTAGATCGTTGATAATATACTGGAGAGGTTTTAGGTGGGGATTGTATGTGATGGCCAGTGGGATTGGCAGAACTTTAAGTATTTCAGTAACCCCTCACTATATTAGGCTGTGTCTACACTGACACTTTCAGTGCTAACACTTTAGCGGTTCAGGGGTGTGAAAAAACATCCCCTGAGGGACAAAAGTTTTAGTGCTGAAAAGCACCAGTATAGACAGCACTAAATCTACCACCTCTTGTTCGTTTTTTGTTTTTTTTTTAATCACCAGAAGAGCTCTCTCTCAGCAATAAAGCATGTCTACACTGCCCACATTACAGCTGCTGTGGCCACGCTGTAACATGGGCAGTGTAGACATACCCTTAGACTTGGTTGTCGAGATGGGAGCCAAGGATTGGAATGCCTAAAAGGAACTGTGTTTGGCTTCTGGTTAACGAGCATGGTACAACAGAAGCTCTTTTGTTACTGGCTTGGTGAATTTAATTATAGAACAAACCACCAGTTTTGGTGATTGCCTGCCCTATTTCTTGCAGTCTGTCCTGAATGTGGCTCATGCAGGCACCTATGCACAGCTCTTATTTTAGAACTTTATGATTCTTCATCCTAACTGTTTTAACTGTGCAGCCACGTACTGAGAAATGGAGTCTCTTATAAGGACCACCATTTTTTTCATTGTACACTTGGATAAAAAAAACTCAGTTTGTTGCTAGGACTGCAAGGTATTCTATTTTAGTAATTACAATACATATTTTTAATACATGTCCAGCACTGACATCAACACTGATTTATTTAAGAGTCTGGTGTGGATTTTCATATGTGCTGTAAGTTGGTGTTGACACCCCTTTCATTGTGAGATAGTTTTACTCACTTAGGGGAAAAAAATGACATTTTCTCTTTAAAAAGAAATTTGTTTTGAAATGACTTTTCAAGCAGCAACCTATTTCAAGAGATTTATTTGCATTTGGCTGAAGGCTTTCCCGTTCTGTCAACAAAGTTGATTCCATGAACCAGCAGTGATTCGTTCTGCCCCCTCTGGCTATTACAATTAATCTGGTGAGCATTCTGGCTTCCAATAATTATTGTGCATTGAATGTGAATTTGGAATGATCCTTTAATGTGGGTTACGTGCATCAGATACACATGAGGCTTGCTCTCAGAACTCTTTTTTCCTTAGTCCATTTGGTGTCCCAGCTTAGCAAATCAGACAGCTGATTTGTGTAAATAATTCAGATGCCTCAGTTTTCATCCTTGGATTTGCAACCCTCTTTAGTGGCATAGGCCTAGATTCCAAAAGGTATTGAGGTACCTAAATACCTTTGAGGATCTGGTGTACAGGTCCTACTGGCTACCATCATCCTTAAATTATTATAGCTGCAAGGTGATTCAATTTGCTTTATCCTCTGTTGAGTTTCCCTTATCTAGAGAGGGTTATAGACTTCCATGCCAGAGGACTAGTATTGAGATAGGGAGCCTTTAGTCCTTTAGTACCTCATATAATTGTGGTCCGGGCCTAAAGTCACTTCCATCTGTTCTCTGATTGACACTTGATGAAATTAGTTGGTTAAATCAGTCCTGTTTCAAGTGGGGAAAGGGTTTTCATACCACAGCTGGCACCCTTGTTGTCAGGGTCCGTAGAGAAGCCAACAGTAGTAGAATGAATTGCACTCTGACCTTTTGTCTCCAGCTTGGGATTCAGACATCTAGGTAGAATAACGTGCAGGAGGCTGGCCATGTGGCTTGCTGTACTGTGGCTCTGCAGTGAATAAATGCAGTAGGACACCACTAATCTCCAGAGCAATCAAACCAACAGCTTTCTGTAGTGTTAAATTGACTTTACTTTTCAACTTCTTGTTCCAAATACACCACACACATTCCAGACAGTTTTGGCACTCTTCTGCCAAAAGAGCCCTGTTAGAGAATAGTGTTTAAAAAAGCAGCTAACTGTACAGTGGTATAAATGAAACATGCTCCTGGAATCCTTAGAGTATTAGGCCAGGCTGTGGAAGGTCCTGAGCAGACATGTCAAAGGAAGGAAGAGGATTTCTATGCCTTGACACCTTATACGGGGGCCAACAGAATGTGACTGGGGAGTACAGTGCATGCTGGAGCAGGCCAGGTGTGATGGGAAACATATATATCACCTTCTCCAGTGATGGCAAAGCATGTTTTGGAGACTTAAGAATTTTGGCTGAGCCAGTCTGAATTCTTCCTGAGAGTTCCTGCTGCAGCATGGCCCTTCACACAGCTGGAGCTATGAACAGCATCTATCCCCTAAAGAGATGGCTGTAATGCAGTTTGGTGATGTGTGAGAAACTGTTTGGTCCTGTCCATTGAGTCTAGGCCTTTTATCAGTCTTAGCTTCAGTAAGTGATAATGCAATCTCTGAATATAGTCAGTTGCTTTTGTAGATGGGCCCATAAAAACTGCTATTTGAAATTGTGTCTTGCACTGGGGAGTTAGACATTAATGCACTGTAGACCTCCTGCATGCTACTGACTTATTTCTTCAGCCATCCAAAATTTTTCATTGCTGCCACAAGCTACCTGTCTAGTTCCATCACACTGACTGATGATCCTACCTCAGGTCAGGCCCCTTGTGCATAGACCGCTTTCATTTTGGACTACTGGAAAGAGGAAAGGGAACATGCACTGTGGAGCAAGGAGTGTTCAGTTCTCAGACATCACAGCATTGATTTCAAAGTTTGATTTGTCAGCATTAAGGATACTAGTTTTCCTGTCAATGATAACTTTACTTGTTCACCCATCCTGAAAGATGGAGAAAACTGGCTCAAACCACCATCTTTGCAGCTCTTAGCTTCCTTTGGAAGTTAAGACTCTTGTGAGGTTTCTTACCCCTAGCTCACAGGAGGACTGACCCCATATCAGAGCCTAATGGGACAGAAACCCAACATAATGCAGAGCCAACCGCTGCTGCTAATTTCCGTAACTAAAGCTAAGCTTTTAATGGCTGCATATTAAATTAAATAGTGACTGCTATTAAAGATGCAGCAACAGTCTGCCTGCTGCCATTGTGGGTCTGACGGAGATCAGTGCAGATGCTGTAGTTAATGAGGGGGAAAAACAAACATTCCACGTGAAGTTACTTTTCAGATGCAGTACATTAATACTTGCTGGGGAACTTCAGCAGGTTCAGTTCTCACCCTGCTCCTACATACACAGTCCAGACATAACCCAGTCCCTGGGTTTGACTTTATCAATAACTAGCTTCTAGATAGATCTTAGTCTCAGCTTTCTCCCATGTCTTAATTGTTCCGAGGATTTTGTTTCATAATCTAGACCAGGGATCGGCAACCTTTGGCATGCAGCCCATCAGGGAAATCTGCTGGCAGGCTGGGATGGTTTGTTTACCTGCAGCATCTGCAACTTCAGCCAATCGCAGCTCCCGCTGGCCGTGGTTTGCTGTTCCAGGCCCATGGGGGCTGCAGGAAGCAGATGCCAGCACATCCCTCTGCCCCAACGGCCTGGAACGATGAACCACGGCCAGTGGGAGCTGTAGTCGACCAAAGCTGCAGACACTGCAGGTAAACAAACTGTCCCGGCCCACCAGCAGATTTCCCTGACAGGCCCCGTGCCAAAGGTTGCTGATCCCTGATCTAGACCTTAGTTACTTCTGCTTCTTAGGGATGCTCCAACCTCTCTAGTATCCTGGGAGCTAAAGTAGTCCTGCTATAATATGCCTGTATTCCACTGCAGAATTTATGTGCCTGAACACAGGATACCTAACAACAGGGTAACATCTATCAGTCTTTGCAAGGTTATGTTTGTTATGAATTTGATGCAGAGGCTATGTAAGATGAGCACTAGTTGCCTAGATGAAACAAGGAGGCCACATTATTTCTGCTGAGCTTAGCTCTGGTGCTATAATTTGTATGCAAGTTAAATTAAGTGCTTCAAACCAATATCTATTTTGCTGTTTGTATTACAGAAGTACCCAGAGGCCCTTACTAAGAGTAGGGTTTGTAGAAGGGTGGTCTGCCCCTGTAAGGGCCACAGGGCATGGGGCAAACCAGCCCTGTTCAATTATCAGATCCATCTGGGAAGGTGTCAGGTGATGCCTGCTGCAGTTTGACAGGTAACTGGACCATTAACCCCCCTCTGTGGTCCACTCCAGGAATGGAGACCTTTCTCCTTCATTTCTCTCTGGGCAAGAACCACATCCTACTCCCTTCTGATCGGTTTTAGTCTTCAGTCCCCTGCTGTTCACTATGATATCCCCAGCAAGGGTTTAAGAGCTATGAAATAGTGTATTGCCAGCTGTTACAATTACTACCTAGCTCCTTCAAAGCAACACATTTTTTTAAAGGCAAAAGCATACAGAGAAAACATCTAAAACAAAAAATGGATCTACACACACAATAAAGACACCAGATATCGCCCATCTTACACATGGGGCCCTGGCAGGCTAAAGTCCTCTAACCCTTCAGCAAAGGTTGTCCTCCCCCATTTCCTTTTACACAAATGGTTATGTCCATTTGCTGTACCAAAAATAAGTCTGTTGAAATTAAATCTTTCTTACCAAAATTCTTGCTTTGTCTCTCATTCTTCAAAATAGTTAAATCCACCCCCTCCACATTCACCAAGTGGGTGAATGTCAAAGCCTGGGAATCTACTTAGCCAGCCTTGGCATTTTGCATTAATCACTCCCTAGTTCTTCCAAATTCTGCATGAGCCACCCTACTCCAAACACACACCACCTATATTGATACAAAGGGCTGTGACTATTGTAAAGCTTACACTGGCTGGCCCAACTCAGTCATGGCTTTTTGAGGTTTTCATGCTTCCAACATAAACTACCCTGTGGCCCTCATAGATACTGCAACCACATGCAGTATCTGTCACAATGGCTATTGAAGGCAGAGAGGGCTCAGCTGGAAGGAGAGCTGGAGAAGGGAGGTTGGTGCCTGCTCTAGGAAAAGGAAGAGTTAAAAATGGAAAGGCTGCTGGGCCCCTGGAGCTTGTGTTGGTAAGGGGCATAGCTTTGTTTTGTGTTATTTTGAGAGTTTTTGTGTCTGCATTAATAAACCATGCTCTGAGAGAAGGGCCTGAAAGAGACTTGGATGGGGGAAACAGGCCAGCAGCATTACAGAATCCCATTGCTTAGGCACAGCACAAATGGCTTACACTCCAAATAAACTGGACAAGACAAATGGGGAGAAAAGTATTGTCAACCCCATTTTAGAGATGGGGAGAACTGAGGCAGAGATTAAATCATTTGCCCCAAGGTCACATAAATATGTGGAGGAAGAGCCAGAAATTGAACCCACAACAGCTAGGTTCCCATCCAGGGCTTCAACCACCTGACTGTCCTTTTCATTTTTAGTATTAATGGGAATCACTGAAACATGAGTATTTGTAGAGATCAAAGAATAGTTTAAGGTTACTTATGCAAACTTGCTACACAGTGGGTAGGGAGGAGGGAAGAGTATTTTAAATCAATATTATTTAGAAACAGCACAGTCTAAACTAAAGCATTAGCATGGTATATTCCAGCCATTTTTTTTAAATGGCCCTAAGATTTAAAGGGGTCTCTCATTTTGAGAAATATTTAAATGTAGTAGTTTTGGAGCAATATCTTCCTTCATGCATGAATCAATCAGCTATAGGCACAGAATCAACTATTTAAATAATAAAGTATTGTTTAGGAACAAATTGGATATGTAATAATTTAGTGATCTGATCAAAAATGCAAACTGCTGTCACAAAATGGAGCATTGCCTTTTAAAATGAATATAGGATTATTTGTAAGTGTTAACCTGTGGATCCAGGACAGTCTCCCTTTCTCATTATTCAAATCCCTTCTGAACACCCATATCTTCTACAGGACTCACAAGTACTAAACGATATGCATTACCTTTCCAATTTACAAGAGAGGAGATTTATACCCATCTTCAAAATCTCCCACTGTGTGGGCATTTTGCCTGCTATATTTTACTCTTAGCTTGTAAATTCTTTAGAGGCAGAGACTGTGCCTATGCTTACGGAGCATATTGTTGGCACATAAAAAAAAATAAATGTCAGAACAGAAGAAATCTTCCTGTTTTATGAGTCAGGTGCTAGTCCAGTTGTTTTAGCAGCTGTCAGCAGGTGACTGGCCTTAACTACTTACTGGGTATAACCTCCTCCTGTGGCACACTTAGCTTGCCTTCCAGATAGGTAGATCACTGTTTAAATCTGGCCTCCTTGAGGTATTGAGAAGATTGAAGCCTATGGAGATTTAGAGGGGGGAAAGAGGATTCCAGGTATGTGGTGTCTGTAGGTGTTTGTTAGTAAATGACCCAAAGTGGCTCAATAGTGGTTGTGAGTATAGGCTGAGTAGAACTGAAAACTGGCTTGGAGTTTGGGCTGAAAATTCCTGAAACTTGAAGGTAGACTGGTTTTTAGGAAGGAGAGGCTGTGCGTAGCTTGAGACCAGGGTGGAAAGGCTGGAAGGTTGGGGAATACAACCTGAATATGGGGATATTGAAATAATAGTTCACCTAAAACTGGCAAAGGTACTTTTTCCCCATTCAGTTTTCAATAATCTGCTCTACTTTGTGATTAATTCTCCATTTGATGTTTAGAGGGGGAAACAAAAATCTGCCTTCTAGTGGAAACAGCAATTTGGCATTCCATGCTTGATGTTGAGTTTCCTTCAGGCATATGTATGTTGATATTCCCTGTGTCATTTTGTATGAACAAAGCTTCCCCAGCAGAAAAATGTATCCTTCAAAAGCAGTTAGTTGCCTGTAACGAGGTTAAATTTATTGCTTTGAGCAGAGTATAAGACCCAGCCCAGAACATGTAGCTTTTATTATTGGCATGAGCCACAAATCGCAGTGAAGCCTCTGCCTGTTTGAAGAGCTGTGATCTAATTACTAAAGCAATGAGTTTCTGAGTGATGCATCAGAGAGGAGCAGCCTGTGGAGTGTGAAGTGAGACTCATCAAGAGATTAATGTGGAGAACTATCCCTGTTAGTGAAGGGATTCTCCTTGTGAGTCCCATGTTTCCCTGGTGTTGCTCCTTTTGAGCAAAACCATCAGCAAAACACTTCAGTGCATTGATAAGGCAGTAAAATATGGAAGAAAACAGCAGAGAAGTGCTAACAATGGATATTAAGCCAGGTGGAAAGCTTTGTGTTTCTTCTGCTTTCTAAACTGTGCCATCTGGACTCTTGAATTAATGCTTTACAGCTAAGATTCGAAGACTAGAAGTAGCACTTGGAAAAGCATTTCCGAGCCCAAGTCCTATTTTTAGAAATTGGGGGGGAGGGGGCTCAGATCCTCAAAAGAGTATTTAGGCACTTAACTTCCATCTATTTCAATGGCAGTTAATGTGGTGTATTGACTTTAAAATCTCAATAGTTTCTTGGTCCTGCTTGCAGGCAGGGCTCTGTAGGGAAATGTGGGTCTGGATGTAGTGGCAGTCAGTCTGCAGATGCTCAGCATAGAGTAAGGTGGGTTGAATTGTGCATCTTGGTTTTAGGGAGCAGCCTTCCAGCACAAAAGTATTTAACTTCTCAATGTGTATCATGGAACATAACAGGTAGGAACCTAAATATCTTTGAGGATCTGAGCTCCAACTCATTTAAATGCTTCTCAGAATTTTACCTCGGCCATCTAAATTGAGGCCTCTAAAATTGTATAGAAGCACCCGAATAAGTAACCTGACTCTTTTTCAGAAGCAGCCAGCAGCTCCAGTTGTAATCAATAGTCACTGTTGTGTACCTGGCACTTTTACTGTGTACAAGGCCAGTTATTCCGGTGGCTAAATATGGATTTAGGAGTCCAAATTTAAGTACCCAGTTTAGGAAGGCTTGACTTACAAGTGGAAAATCAAATCTGCCTTTCAAGGAAGGAAGATAGCAGGACTCAGAAGGCTGTACATAGAGCTGAATGGTTATTTTGCTGTGCCTAAGTATTAATTTTGCTCTTTTCATCAGTGGTTTGGACTGCATATATATATACACTCATGAAAAGAAAATATCAGTTTCCTCAGTGAGTAGTTGAGGCTGCAGATTGCTTTTAATTGTGTGCACACATTTTGTATCAACTTTTCAAACAGAGTTAAGGCTACATGAAAATTTTCATTTATTTAACAACTCAACAGGTAACTCCTTCAGAGACCATGCCTCACAGACTTCAACTTTAGTGGTAACAGCAGCAAAGGGATGTTCAGCTTGCACTGCATTGCATATATTTTGTGTCCTTTAAAAAAGCCAAGTATGCAGGGCTAGGTTCTCAGCGGTGTCCAGTGTCTGCCAAGAACAGCTGGGATGAGGGGTAATCTGCAAAGGAACCACTTGCTCCTTCCAGATTCTTGGGCTAGAGCTCCATTTAGAGCAACATCAGGGCTGTGTTAACTATTCTTTCCCAAGCTTAGGGCTGAATGGGGTGGTGCGGCAATTGGGTCTTTCATAAGAACGGCCGTACCGGCTCAGACCAAAGGTCCATCAAGCCCAGTATCCTGTCTACCAACAGTGGCTAATGCCAGGTGCCCCAGAGGGAGTGAACCTAACAGGCAATGATCAAGTGATCTCTCTCCTGCCATCCATCTCCATCCTCTGACAAACAGAGGTTAGGGACACCATTCCTTACCCATCCTGGCTAATAGCCATTTATGGACTTAACCACCAAAAATTATCTAGTTCTCTTTTAAACGCTATTATAGTCCTAGCCTTCACAACCTCCTCAGGTAAGGAGTTCCACAAGTTGACTGTGCACTGTGTGAAGGACTTTCTTTTATTTGTTTTAAACCTGCTGCCCATTAATTTCTTTTGGTGGCCCCTAGTTCTTGTACTATAGGAATAAGTAAATAACTTTTCCGTATCCACTTTCTCCACATCACTCATGATCTCTATGGCAGATGAGGAGATGCAGCAGCTTTGGTGCAGCGGGGCCTGAGCAAAGAGAAGAATGTGGCCCATATAGTAAATTAGTTAACTTCTCCTTTTGTGTTGTTCAGAGACATCAAGATGGTGGATGAGCTATTAATGTAGGTGATTGCAGAGAGATTAAAGGTTCAGTTATGTTTGTGTCATAGACAGTACTCAGATGATAACAGTTATGGTAATAATTTTGTAAATAAACTCTTGAGTGGGTGTTTCCAAGTCAAGCCACAAAATGTAAATATCAAAAGACTGCTTAAAAGGGTAAACTGTGGGTGATAAATGGGAAGGCTTGTAAAACCATACCAAATTCGTGTTGGAAACCTAAGAGCTTGACTCTGGTTTGACTACAATGTGTGCATAGAGTATACACAATAGGGCCCTGCATGAACTACACTTTAAAAGCATTAAATTGCTGAGATACAAACACACCATAGGAATAGCTATTACGTCAGTACTAAACTGTATTCTTGCTGACAGCCATGCAATTGCCATTAATGTTAATGAGAGAGCAGGGAAGGGAACAATGATGTATTTTGTGGAGGCTGAGACATCCGAATGAATTTCAAATGAGATTAACAGCATCACTTTTGAAGTGGTCTTAAATGCCTGAGAATTATTACAGTCATGCATAATCTGTCCCAGTGGGCAGTGTTTACCCGGCTAGCCTTTAATAATCCTTGAAAACATTTTTGATGTGCACTTTCTGAATGCATGGCATGTGGCAAGACTAGGTAACTGACCATGGGCTAAAGGGTGTAAAGGTGTGCTAGCAGAGAAGTTCTGCATTTGGTTAGCTGTAACTATGCCACTACACGCTCCTGTCTGTTCTAAACATCAAAATGTTGATGGGGCACCATTGGCTCAGAGTAGCAAAGCACTGAGCAACTCCCTGCAGTGGCAAGTACCTTCTACCCACTGGCTTTAGTACAATAGCAGTGTCTCACTGGTGAAAGTACCAGCTCAGATTCATAAGAACAGAAGAATGGCTATATTGGGTCAAACCAAAGGTCCATCTAGTTCAGTATCCTGTCTTCCAACAATGGCCAATGCCAGGTGCCCCAGATGGAATGAACAGAACAGGTAATCATCAAGTGATCCATTCCCAGCTTCTGGCAAACAGAGGCCAGGGACATCATCCCTGTCCATCCTGGCTAATAGCCATTGATGGACCTATCCTCCATGAACTTATCTAGTTCTTTTTTGAACCCTGTTATAGTCTTGGCCTTCACAACATCTTCTAGCAAGGAGTTCAACAGATTGATTGCATTGTATGGGAAAAAAAAAAACCTTCCATTTCTTTGTTTTAAACCTGATGCCTATTAATTTCATTTGGTGATCCCTAGTTTTTGTGTTATGAGACAGAGTAAATAACATTTCCTTGTTTACTTTCTCCACACCAGTCATGATTTTACAGATCTTGGTCATATCCTCCCTTAGTCATCTCTTTTCCAAGCTGAAAAGTCTCAATCGTATTAATCTCTCCTCATATGGCAGCCATTTCATACCCCTAATCATTTTTGTTACCCTTTTCTGATCCTTTTCCAGTTCCAATATTTTTTTTTGAGATGGGGTGAGCACATCTACATGTGGGCTACATCTACATTCAAGATGTGGGCGCCCCATCTTATTTATGGATTTATATAGAGGCAATATGGTATTTTGTCTTGTTATCTATCCATTTCTTAATGATCCCCAACATTCTGTTTGCTTTTTGACTGCCACTGCACATTGAGTGGAAGTTTTCAGAGAGCTATCCACAATGACTCCAATATTTCTTTCTTGAATGGTAAAAGCTCATTTAGACCCCAATCATTTTATATGTAGAGTTGGGATTATATTTTCCAATGTGCATCACTTTGCATTTTGTTGCCCAGTCACCCAGTTTTGTGAGATCCTTTTGTAGCTCTTCGCAGTCTGTCTGGGTCTTAACTATCCTGAGTAGTTTTGTATCATCTGCAAATTTTGCCACCTCATTGTTTACCCCTTTTTCCTGATCATTCATGAATATGTTGAATAGGCAAGTCTCAGTACAGACCGCTGGGGGACACCACTATTTACCCACCTCCATTCTGAAAACTAACCATTTATTCCTACCCTTTGTTTCCCCTATCTTTTGACCAGTTACTGATCCATGAGAGGACCTTTCTTCTTATCCCATGACAGCTTACTTTGCTTAAGAGCCTTTGGTAAGGGACTTTGTCAAAGGCATTCTGAAAATCTAAGTACACTATATCCACTCAATCCCTCTCGTCCACAAGCTTGTTGACCCCCTCAAAGAATTCTAGTAGATTGGTGAGGCATGATTTCCCTTTAAAAAAACCATCTTGACTTTTCCCCAACAAATTATGTTCATCTATATGTCTGACAATTTTGTTCTTTACTATAGTTTCAACCAGTTTGCCTGGTATTGAAGTCAGACTTACTGGCCTATAATTGCCAGGATCACCTCAGGAGCCCTTTTTAAAAGTGGAGGATAGCTAATGTGACTCCAAGTCATTTGGTACAGAAACTAATTTAAATGATAGGTTACAAACTACAGTTAGTAGTTCTGTAATTTCACATTTGTGTTCCTGCAGAACTCTTGGGTGAATACCATCTGGTCCTGGTGACTTATTACTATTTAGTTTATCAATTTGTTCCAAAACCTCTTCTAATTACACCTCAATCTGGGACAGTTCTTCAGATTTTCCATTGGGGCCTCATATAATTAATGTGCTTAAATTACTTATAGGTCTTTGTATAGCAGAAAGATCACTTGCATATGCCTATCACAAGCTTGTGCTTTTTCATGAACACTATTTGAGACACGATTAGGCACTTGCAAATTTTTATGCAATAGTTTTAAAGTTGGGTGACTCCATTTTGCATACCCCAAATCTTCAGGAAATAGTAATTTGACAAATACCAGTTGTCCCAGTTTAAGCATAAAAGGCCAGGGAGGTAAACTTGTAATTTAACGTGAAAGTGCTAATACTGAGCATTTTATATTCTTTAACCTTCTGCAAATCTCTAATGTGCATATATATGATTTTGTACACGAGTCTGTACATAAACTAAGCATTGCATCTTGAGAACTTAGTCCATTTATATCTTATGAATTTTGTTTACTATAACTTGCATGACAAACTTATAAAGAGGAGAAACTAAGGAACAAAGAGACACCCAATTCCCTTGGAAGCTCAGTAGAAACTGGGAGCCTAATTCCCTTGTTGATTGAGGACCTCCCAGCCTAAATGAAATCGATAATAAAAACATGAAGCACACTTGTTACAAAACCTGTCGAATACTAGTTCTAGGGGTAACTTTGTTCTGGAGTTTAGGCTAATAATCAGCAAATAAAAATGGAACTTCCAATAGTATAATTGAGGAACTACAGTTGTAATTAATTTCTGTTCTTAACAAATAGTTCCATTGGAATTTCTAGTTCTTTACTGCAAGCATATAGTACTCCAACATCAGTAAATCTGTATTTATATTTTAATGGCTCAAATTCATTTCCTGCCTCTCTCCTCTTCATTTTTTTCCCCAGTAATGGAGTCAGTATCTTCATATTCAGAATGGATGACCTTCTATCTCACTGGCAATGACTCTAAAATAACACAAATGTAACAATGGGGTCAGAAGGGGTAAAATACAAGAACCAGTAAAAGCACTGGTGTAAAACAGACGTGGTTTCAACATCATGCAATCTAACACTGTAAGAGGACATGGGTAAAAAAGGCTTTCTCCACAAGGTCTATGTAAGCACTCTTCCTACCACAGATGGAACTGCCCTCGGGCTAGTCCAAAGGTGAGATGTGCTTGTGTTGCCTGAGGCAGGCCTGCATGTGGAGTGGAAGGAAGTGTATTGTCTGAATCATGGTATAAGGCCTTATGCTTCAGGAATACTGGGGCCAGTCTGGTGCAACTCTGTAGGGGACACTGGGACCATTACCTTACCCTTCTCTGGGGCTATAGCACTGTGTTCTGTTGCTAGATTAGACTGTAAACTGAAGTCAGGGACAGACTTGTTTGTACAGCACCTAATACAGACTAATCTAGCAACAGCAGAGGCTTTGTTGTCCAATTTCAAATGCAACTTTGGTATGATGCAAAAAATAAATAATGGAGAAACTAAGACCTAGCTTGCACTTGGTTCATTCAAACACTACTGCTACTTGTACCTCCTACTAGTACATACAAAAGTATATTTACCTGTGAAAGGCATGCTTGAAGTCTTCTAAATATTTAGTGCTAGCAATCTAACTTCATCTCAATATGATCAGTTAGATCTCTTTATGTATCTTTCATTCAAAGTAACACATGATCTAAGCTGGTTTATAGAAATAGTTCGAGGGAAAACTCTATTGAACACAGTCATATGCATGTGAAATTTCTTCCCTTGGAATCAGAGCATAGCTAGCCTTAGGGATGATGGAAAGTAAAGGCAACCATGACAGTGCAGTGGGGTTGGGGGGCCTGATAGCCATAGTGATCACTTTCTCTAGGGGAAGATCCTTTTGGGCACCAGGGAAGCATGAGATTGATGCCAGGGAGCCAATGTGTCTATGGATTGTGGTATTTATTATTTGTATTGCATCAGGGGCCCCAGTGTATAATCAGGCCATGAATTAATGAAAAGTAATAAATAGACCGAGAATAGATATCACAACTCGAAGGTGTTCCTCTCCATTAGGGTGACCAGATGTCTTGATTTTATAGGGACAGTTCTGATATTTGGGGCTTTTTCTTATATAGGCTCCTATTACCCCCACCCCCATCCTGATTTTTCACACTTGCTGTCTGGTCATCCTACTCTCCATTCCCCTGTCTTTTACACTAGTGCAGAGTGACTGTGAAGCACTAGCATTATGATGTAATGTGTTTCCATCTCCTCATGCTACTGTGAATGGCTATGCAAGAGGTAGATCCTGCATAAGTAGGTATAAGTATAACTCTGTTAAGCAACGTTTAACGTGTCATCGTACAGTTCAAATGCTACAAGTGGCTTTTAGGTTAGTAGTGTTTACTTATCTCTCATCACAATAATATTCCAAAAACGGACCTTTTCATATTTCAATCTCAGTTACCAAAACACTCTTGCCAGGCAGCAGAAAACCAATTTGTCTTATTACAAACAATGCAAATGTCAGTCAGAATCACTAACACAATAGAACAGTTTCCATGCCTTCTGCTTAAGAAACATTTTGCCAATGATGTCTTCACTCAGTCTGTGCTATTTTCTAGATGTGTGATGCATTCTAAGTTGGTCCACTGGAAATTGGTATGACAGTTTGCCAAGTTCTTCTGAAATTATGTGGTGGGAGGGTTAAATTTATTCATTTAACACACACTGAGAGAGATGCACAAAATATTGAATAGTCGTTCTATTGTGTTAGCCTGTTTAAAGATTTACACAGAAAATGAGTTGTGTTCATGAAAGTCTGACTGCACCTGCTGTTCCTAGGAGAGAGAGAGAGAGACTGCATTTGCACACAAATAGGTTGCCATGCCTCCCATCATCTTCCTCCCTGCCTCCCCCCCCCCACTGTTACTGAAATTTTTAGTGCAAATTGACCCTGCCAGCAGGTAGGGGATCTTGGGGGACAACTACTGCACTGGTGGGGTGCAAAATAAACTTTATTAAGAAAATGCAAAAACAGGGAAAATTCAATAGTGAGGAGTATGGGGTTTGTTAAGGTAGACAATTGGGGAGGGGTTTCTTTTAGTAAATAGTATAGGGGGGTTCAATAGTGGGGTACAATACAGTGGGGTACAATACAGTTGGTAACCAATTAACACTGAAGTATAAATGTAACAGGTAGCTAACAATTTCTATGTAAAGGGTGTGTCACAGCAGCATATAACCAACTAACAGTTATGGGTAAAATGTGTTAAATAACCAACAACTCTAGGTAAAAATGTGTCACAGTGGTGTAAATGTAAAATGTGAGGTGTGTCAGAGAGAAAAAGGGGAACCAATGGGGTTTTATGCTAGACTTCAGTAATACAATTGAGGTTTGGCAGCAGTAGGAGTGGGGTGAACACGTGGGGGAAGGGATTAAAAGAGAGAGAGAGAAAAGCAATGGTAGAGGAATGAGGTTGGGGGATGGGGGAAGAGGAGCACATGGTGGAGCAGAGACCAAAGGCAGAGGTGCTGCGGAGGGAGATTTAAACTCAGGGAGACACAGAGAGCAGACAGGCTGCAAGTTTAAACAGCAGAAAGACTGCAACGAGTGACTGGGGAGCTCGGGGGGAGACACGGGCAAGCTTGAGGGGGTGAGTTAGGGCAGCGGGAAGACAGACTTAACCACAATTATACAGAACACAGCAAAATCTTATTTATGATCTAACTTAACCAAGACTACACAAATTAGCAAGTAACAGAACACAATGCAACAATTCGTTTTTAAACCTAACTTACAGAGCACAATACAAACAATTCTTTAAACCTAACTTAACCACAGCTATGCAAAATGAAATTACAACTTATCTAGACTAAGAACCTGATTCTAATAGGTGCACCTTACACTATGCCGATTCTTTGATCGGGAGGGGGAGCAGTTCCAGAGGGCAAAGTGGTGTGTGCCTAGGGTACAGCCCCCGGGGGGGGAGGGTGGCTGCAGCAGTGGGGCGGCTGCAAGCCGGCGGCCCAGGATACAGTCCAAGAAGGCACAGCTTAGCAGCGGCACAGGCTTATTTTTAGCAGCAAAGGCGGTGCGGAGCAAGAAACAGATTACAGATACAGACCAAGGAGTTAGCTTGGGTCTGTCTGCTGGGGAAACAAGGCCAGCAGCTAGGACAGGGGGAGTCTGCAAGAGGGAGTTCTTACCAATCCCCAGGACAGCAGCAAGCACAGAGGCAGGAAGAGCAGTAGCATTGGAGGATGGAGAGAGGACTCGATTCACTTACAATAATCAGGAGATCTCCAGGCACAAATTCATTGTTCGTGGGAGGGGAGTTTAAAAATGGGGGTATGCTCAAAAACAAATGAGAGCGGGGAGAGGGTCCCCCAAACACTGCTAGCTGATCAGACCAGGTGGCAAAGCAAGGACCTTCTCTGAGGTCTGATCAGAAAATGTCTGGCTTTAAAGGCAAACTCAGGCAGTTTCCCACCAGTACTTTTGATTGGCTCCTCTTGATACAGGGGAGGAGAGAAGGCAGGGAAAGGCTGCAGGTAAGCATAGGCATGCCTGGGCATGTTCTGAGCCACCGGTATGACTCATATGCTTAATTAGTTGGGCACTTCAGGTCTTGCATTTCTGAGCAGCGCCCCCCACACCGAGCCTGGGTCTGAACAAAGGAGCCGAACAAAGAAGCAAGAAGCCCCCTCCCTTGGCAGAGCAATGGCTCCATTTAGTCTGTACCAGCCATTCCTATGAATAGGGCTGTGACTTTAGTTAGCACAATGGCCGGGAGGGGCGACCACACAGGACAAACAGAAAGGAGAGGGGAAAAAGGAATGCAGCAGGGGGACAGCTGTAACAGACACAAATAATAGTTGGTGTGCACAAAGATGAGTATTTGTTAGCAAGTGGGTATGTACGTATTTATGTAGCTGCCTTTCTTTTACCCAGATGTACAAAATTGGTGACTGAAACTTCAAGTCCCTCAGTTAAGTGACAATTGAAGAGGCCCACTTCTGAGACTGTTTAAAGCACAGCAAGTCAGAACGTCAGCACATTTTTGCTATCAGGATAACTCTACATGTAAGAGCTGTAAAAGCTTTTTGAGAAACACAGCTCAATAGCCACACAACACTCAGATACTGTACATGTGACTGTCCAGGAATCTTCTTATGAAGTTTTTAGGTGAGGTTTTAGTTTTGCGCCATTGCTTGTTCATGGAAGATCTCTAACATTGCACTACTTTGGTACCAGAGCTGTATGTATTGTACTAGGTACCATTCCATGTCACTGACTGATACATCTTTAGTGTAATCACTCTTAAGAGTCCCTTGTATCTGTAATAGTAGGTAGATAATAGGGCTCCAAAAGCATATAGGCCTATTCTATGGGCGCTAAGTTTGCAATGTGCTTTCTAGCTTTGTATTTAAAATTCACAGAAGTGTGGCCTGTGGACAATAGACATTTCTATTCTCTGTGGGGTAGGGTGAAATTGGCAGGCTTTCTGTACTGTAAAGAGAACAAGTAACAAAAAGCAAATACATCCTCAGTTTAACATTTGTGAGCCTTTGATACTTTTAGAGGACATAATGCCATGACATGTTCTGAAAAGATATGTAAACTTCTTTGCAACAGACAGATTAATTTAATAGTTACAGAGTGGATAGTAGGAGCATAGCTTTTGGATTTTTGTGATACTTGGAGCTAGTTAAAGTTACTACATTTGCAGTTGTGCCCAACTTTCAATTAAATTGTCTGGTTTGACAAGCTTACATTTTAATGCCCATTGGATAGTTGTGAATTTGATTGCTAAGTTTTGTATTTATCGAGTATTCATCTGTGCAGTGTACATGTCAGTACAAATAAAAAGCTCAGTGATTCAGAGTTAAGGTTGAAATGCATTTTCCTGTAAATCATCACTAAAAATCTTGGAAGTCACTAGTCAAGGAAATAGCATCTAAGCCACACATCCATAATTCCATTTAGTGTGCATCCACACATGCAGTTCCTGAGACTATTTCTACGCTGCCCTGCAGTTCAGACTATCGGGGTGTGAATAGTGGTGTGCACGAGGCTGCGCTGAAATTCTCGCATGTAGACACTACTGTCATGGTTCCTAGTTCACATTAACATAGTCCTGCTTGAAGAGGACTATATGAAATGTGAACTAGGAACCTTTTAGTTCATGCCCACAGTGTCCACATCAGGGAGTTACAGCACAACCTTCCAGTGTGCACGTCTTTGCACCCCCACTGTCTGAACTGTGGCTCAGTGTAGGCCCTCTAGTATCTGCAGCAGATGCACAACTTTAACTCTGACCTTGAATTCGAACAATCAGAACTAGCTTGTGGCTTCAGTATGATGGATGTAAAAAATTCAGTTTTATGGAAACAGTGCTTCCTTGAAACATATTTTCCAGATTGCAAACCTGATAGGCTCAGAGAAGGCTATTGTTGCTATGTGGCAGAGCAGCAGAGAGAGAAGGCTGGAGGCTTGTAGCAAATCTTCTTTGAGAAGTGCAACTTCTAGCTCCTAGTGTGGCCCCTTCTCTGGCTGATGAACCTCCAATTCTTTGCCAGAAAGGAGCCCCCATCTAACAATGACAATTAGCCATTCAGTTCTTCTTTACATAACTATGTCAGGCATCATTAGGTGTCACTGACAGATTCTTTTTTTTAGTGTGTGAGCAAGCATTTGGTCTTAAAGATTTGCTGAATTGGTGCTAGTTTTTTCTTTTTTGTGGAAGTAGTGGTCCTTGGAGAGGTTGCTGTGTGAGCAGTAGAAGAGTTGTCTCTTTGCTTAGCTTTCCTGGGAACTGGGCATTGGTGTTGGGCTGAGATTGATGGAAGAAGGGATTCCCCAGCATGTTGGATGACCATCTCAGTTCGACGGTGGCATACGTGTACGTAAATGAAGTTGCATTTGGAGTTAGGCAGACTCCACATCGCCAGCTTGGAAAGTCCTGAAATCTGTTACCACACAGCAGAGGGGTGACACTATTGTTAGAATGGAGACTGAGTTTTGCAAGAATGGGCAGCAATAGAATAATTTAAGCTACCCTGTATCTGAGATTGTCAACAGTTAAATGCACCTAAACTTTGTCTTTCTCTAGCCAACAATTGGCTAGACTATTATAAAGTTCTAAGAGTATGAATTTAGAATGGGACACAGTCAGTTAACTGCATCTCCTACCTTTCTGATTGCAATATGGATTCCCTCCCACTCCCACTAATTTAGCTTCCTACCCTGGAAGTAAGTGGTCTAGGTTTGTTGGTGTAGTTTCATAGACGACAAATGGATTTAATTGCAGCTAAAACAGTGTCTCAGTTCTGCATTGGCTATGGAGACACTGGCAGCATCACCATAATAGGTAAATGAAGACAATACTCTATTGGATTGACATTTGTGGCTGAGAACGAATGTATTTATGACTTCTGTGGCTTTGGTGAATGGAGTTGGAGGTCTTATTCAAATTCCTAGCAGACAGATACCCACATCATTCACCCGTTTAAGTTGTTACTGCTTAGTGTCTTTCTGGCCATTGTAATAGAAACCAGGGGTTCCATGATTATAAAGGCTATTCAGATAGTGTCAATGGCACACGCACAATTGTAGAAAATCAGTTACTACAGCTTGAACTGAACAACTTAATATGTATTCCTATTTATGTTCAGAGTTTGTCACTGAGAGGGTCCATTCTTAAAGCCAGTTATCAAAATCAGTTGAATACACATAGTAAGATTTATCCATTGTTCCAGTAATTGTGACAGCTCGTTTGCAGTAGGGCGCTTTGATTATTAACGAGGGAATGATGCCACATCACTAATGTGACTGGATTATTAATCACTCTGCACTGAGAATTCACATCAGAAGAAAGATCTGTCACCTGGAAAGAGGCCATTGTGCCAAAGGAATAGTAGTCTCCTCCCTTCCTATGACTTGCCTCCCACCTGCTAATTTGTTACACTGGAGAGTGTGCAGGTCAGTTTCATGGAGGGGCCCCTTCCCCTTTATAAGTGGCTTCTGCGGTGGCAGCACCACCGTACTCTGCCTGACTTTATACACTCCTTGATACACAAGCTGTTCCCCCAGGATTGTCACCTTTGATCCAGTCAAGGAAAGGTTTTGACCTGCACCTGACTGAGGCATCCCCAGTAATCTTCCCTGATGCTGGATCATGCTGGCAATTCTGCTTTAATGAAAGCTTCATCATCTGCCTCTTCCAGTCCCAGGAGGACTTTCTTGTGCAGGTGTTAGGTCCCAAGATGGTAAACCACTCCCCAGAGAGATGTGAGCTCACAAGGTCGCTCAGCCTGACTCACTGAAGGTCAGTCAAAATAAGAGGTCTTGTAAATTACACATTACTCAGGATGTGACATTTGACAGGGAGAAGAGCAGACTTGTAGTGGAAAGGGCAACCTAGAGGAGGGTATCAGATAAGTAGGCTGCCTGCTGTAGTCTCCTGCTCAAGCCTTGTCATGCTGCAAGGCCCCTTATCATAGGGTGGCTTGTCCTCTAAGGAAAGCTGGGCCCAGCCCCACTTGTGAATGATCAGCTGCCTCCTAACTTTGAGCGGGTTAGAGCCCTATGAATGGGGGAATTCCTGGCAAGCCAGATCTCCATTAAAGAGGGGGAGAGGGGAAAGGGACTCCTACTTTTTGGTAGGAGTGCCTCTGTGGTGGCAAGAACTCTGTTTTGGGGTCCTAGGCCTCTGATTCCCTGCCCCTCCCCCAAAGATTTTATGCAGAAGTGGCTTTTGCAAACAAGAGGTTGCTTTGTGAATGGCATCTTGGAGTGGCAGCTCCAATGTGGTAGATGACCGAGGTGGCTGTGCTACCTGTGGTGGTGAATGATGTGAAAGGGCACTCGGGCAGCTTTGGCTGAAGCTGCCATGGGCAACAGCATAGCTGAGAAACTCCTACCCAGCAATCATAGCCATAATCACTAATGCTGGGATAAGTGATAGATCCCCAGGAGCAGACTAGGCAGCACTTCTGTTAGGTGTCGGAGATGCACCTGCTCAATCTCTGGACTCCTCCAGTCCTGAACAAGAGTGAATGGGGATGCAGCGAAGAGGGAAGTGACTACTGCAGGAATACGTTGCCTTATTGTGCACTCGCAAAGGGGAAGCGGAAGTCTTAGGGCTTGTCTACACTTGGTACAGCTGCGCTGCTGTAGAGTTTCAGCGTAGACACTTGCTACATCAATGGGAGGGATTCTCCTGTCAGTGTAGGTAATCCACTGACCTAGCACTGTCTGAAGAGGGACTTATGTTGGCTTAACGCTGCTGGTCAGCAGTATAGATTTTTCACATGCCTGACCGATGTAGTTAAACCAACCTAATTTTCTGATGTAGACCAGGCCTTAATATATATTTCATTAGTGGCTTTCCCAAGTTTTGTGTCCCACTTCTTCAAATAAATTCTCTTTATTTCATACAATGGAGTGCTTCCTATCAAGGGCACCTGAGTGTTACGTAGTTTACCCAGGTTTTGGCAGAAGGTGGGTATCTTGAGATGGCATTAAGTTTTCAGAAGGAATCACTAACCATTTGAGCCTAGTCCTAGCCTAGACAACACCTGGCAAAAGGGTTACATTTTTATGGCTGCTCCAGGACGAATTCATTGCTCTTCTTTAGTATTGAATGCTCTTCTATGTCTGACCTTTAATTGCTGTTAAAGCAATGATTTTTTTGCTCACGCATTAAACTCCCAACATTAAATTTGTCAAACTCCCAACATTAAAATTTTAAATTATAATTAAAATGAAATAAAAAAATCACACACTGCCTCCAACAGCCTCATTATTCCAGTCAGATTGATGTTGCTGCAAACTACTATGCCAAAATTGAAGCTGGTGAGTGAGAGCATCTGATCTTAGGTATTAAAACCTTAACCTTTAAAAGCCCTATAGAAAGGTTATTTCTCCTGATTAAATTCTATGGGATTTTTATACTGATTTGTATTATTCCAGTAGCAGGATGTAATTCTCTATTTAATTACAATGGATGGTTTAAAGAGTCTGCATAAAAGTGGCTTTCCATTAAAGTCTGTAGGCTTGTAGTCATTTCTTTAAAATCCTATATATGTACAAATTTATTGGTGTCATTCCTATTATAATATAGATTAGTTTTCCATAAAGGCATACCACCTATCCAGCACTAAACATACAGGAACCAATGGGCTCTGGATAAAGGTGAGAATGTTATCCAATCATACATTTCATGTTCTTTATGACATTCAAGTCACAGAATATCATAGGTGATGTTGCATCCTGAGTCATTCATGTTATTCCAAGTTTTAATAATGCAACTCCTTGGGTAACAAATGGGAGGAAGATCAATCATGAATAGATGAAGATGATATATTTTTAGAGCAACAATCCTAGTAGCTGAACACTTTGAATATATTCAGGCCTCTTCAGTTCAATTTCCACAAGTGTTCTACAAATAAGGCTGCAGATAGCATTGTTTTAAAGGAATAGTACAGAAAGTTGGAACCTGGGCTTTAAGAATTATGCCCATAAATGAGGGTACAGAACCAAACCCCGTGATCTAGTTATCCCATCCAATGAGGTCCAGTTTTCACTTTCAGAAGCTTGCAATAAACTGCTCAAATAACTGAGGCCAAAAGAACTGTAGGAATTCAGCAAATAACTTTCAATAATTTAAATGTGATTGCGATCCACTCACAGAAGAGTCATCAGAATCTATCACATTCTTTAATTATTCAAGTATCAGAGGGTAGCCGTGTTAGTCTGGATCTGTAAAAGCAGCAAAGAATCCTGTGGCACCTTATAGACTAACAGACGTTTTGGAGCATGAGCTTTCGTGGGTGAATACCCACTTCCTCAGATGCATGCATCTGAGGAAGTGGGTATTCACCCACGAAAGCTCATGCTCCAAAACGTCTGTTAGTCTATAAGGTGCCACAGGATTCTTTGCTGCTTTAATTATTCACCCACTTTCACTTACAAGAAGTAGCTTAGTGATGAGTGTCGGCATCTGGGAATTAAGATTTGTTGGAGTTGTTCCTAATTTTGCTGTTGGCTCAGCTTGTGATGTTGGGCAAGCCACGTAGCTTCTGCGTCAGCTACAGTGTCTGGCCAAAGGTGATAGTGTTTGTGGTACATAATTGCAGTAGCATGAGGATTGTTTGTCAAATCTCTTGACAGCCTCAAATTAAAGGCATGAGGAAAGCACAACTTACAGTTTTACTCACTACTGCATATACTGGCTCTGAGCTGGTTTTGATCTTGTGTTGGCTGAATCAACAGCAGCCAGTGGCCGGTCTACATTAAAGCTTCTCTCATTGCTAACACCAGTGGATCTGACCCTGTTTTACTGATGGGAATTCTATGAGCTTTCCCTAATTTAGACAAGATGAAAGACTAGTTACCCTAGTAATATGATCTTAGAAATTAATGTTTGACTTATTTTGATTTTCCAATAAAGGTTAGCAGTATCAAGTTATACCCTGTCTAAAGGTTGGTTAACAGCCTCTTTGGGTAGCATGGGACCTGGCAGTAAAAGTTGAGTTATTCTTCAAAATCCTTTTTTCAGTCAGTGTCTCATCACTGCAGCCTGAGTAACAATCTCCTGTCAATAAAGCTCCTCAATACTGCTGTTGAGACACTGATGTTTAGGCATAAACATCCTGCATTAGTATTTGTCATGAAGCAGCAAATGGGCAGCATTACCACAACGTCACTATCCTCAAATATAACTTTGGACTATTCTCTGATTGTATTTATATGAAGCTTGATTCTGTCACTGCTGTGCTTAAACTGTGTAAATCAGAAGTAACTATTAAAGTGACAGAATCAGGCCATTCATAATTGTAATGAAATTATAAACCCCCAAATCTAGATTCTGACAATTGGACCACACCACTGGCTAATTCCAAATATGCAAAAGTGAGTATGTAAAATGCCCTTGGGTGCCAGCCAGTTGATTGCCCCCTGCACATGCACATACTAGCTTCTCTAGTGAAGGGCTAACACTTGTATAGCTTTGTGTCTGATTGCTGGTTTAATCAAATACCCTTGGCAGGACAGGAGGTTGGAAGCTTAGTTTGAAATAACTAATAGACAGCAAGGATATGGCACAACCAGGCACCAGAAGAGCCCTTTATTTATATATGCATCAGATATGCATGGAGTAATTCAGATAATAGAGAAGGTGATCTCATTCCATTTAATAAAAGCATAGAGTTTACATATTTTAGGGGTTGGAAGAATATTGATCAGTAATCAGCTTTCAAGATGGAGCTTTGAGAAAAGATATCTGTACATGCTCAAAACCAGAAAAACACCTTTTTTACCCCCTTAAAATTGCCTTTTCCCTGTAGCAAAAAGCCTGAGTCTTCAGCAGACTTTCAAAAAGATTGCCAAACACATTGGTATTTGTATTAGCATTGTAGCACAAATGTCAACCAGCAAAAATTGCTACTTACTTTTCAGGAACCCTGTGGGAAAACAGGCAATTTTCCCTACCTGTTACACTTTAAAAAGGTAGTACAAACCTGACAGAGATGGTTCTAGAATAGAGCATTTTTATCTTCCAAAACTATTTTATATTCAGAACTAGTGATTATTTCATACTTCATTTAAGGAAGCATCTAAACTGACTGTTTCTTTACCTTGTGAATTGATTTTTTTTTTCTGAGGTTAAGGTAACAGAGTAGGTTGTAACTTCTAAAAGTTTCAACAAGGTATAGCCATTTAAGGCTTTACCAAACATGTTGCTTCTAATCACATTTTGTAATAAGGAAGAATGAACTGTTGAGGACGAACTAGTGCATATCACTAAAATGTTTTATTACAACTGGAAATATAGAGAGACCTGGTACCTGTTGGACCACATGGAAGAGCCATCATCATGTAGGGTAGGCATATGACTTTCTTCTGAAGCACTAACAGAGGTGGAATCATTCCAATTCATATATCATATTGACTGGCAGACTTTAAGATAATGCAATGCTCATGCCTACAGCTGCAGAATTAAGGCTGATTTTATGAATTTACCTTTTTTTTTCTTTTTTTTTTTTTCTAATTTCAGTTCTTCACTTCTCCATCTGAATGCTAGCTGTTTGTCTGCTTTCATGGAATGTCCGTGGTCTAAGTAACTCTTAATCTATTTTGTATTCAGAGTTGAAGTCTATTTGAGCTCTTTACAAGGCCTGTGGAACCTGAACCACTTTTCTGAAATGCATCTCCCACTACCTTTGGGTACCAACTATCTCTCTAGTTTTTCTTTGAGAATGTTAGTGATTTCCACGATTAGAGGCTTTTTTTAATGGGTTCTAATAAAAGAATGTGTCCTTCCCATGGGGTCAACTTGTATATTGTGACATATCCCCATCTGGCAGATTATTCACACTTTTACAGTGCAGTGAGTTAAGTATGCAAACTTTCAACAGGTAACAGTCTCCCAGTGGCTATTCCTGGGTCCCTTAAATGATCAATGCAGCAATCTAATAGGCTTCCCCATTTTCTTGGCTAGTAGGAAGCAACATCTTTCAAACCATTTCCTTTTAAATTCTTTGCAAACATTGTCGTGCCTTCAGAGAAATGTGCACAGCTGAGACAGATACTATGATAAGAATTCAGCTTGTCTGTGCGGCATCAGCCTGCATTTCCTTTATCTCTGTGTTGTGCAAGTTTAAAAAACAACTTGTACAAGATGCTGCTTAAATGTAGTCTTCATCTTTGGCAAGCCAAGATGACAGCAGACTTTAATCCATACCAGTCAGACAAGTGTTTCCTTTCAACTGTTGTGCAGAGGATAAACCCTTTTCATTTTAAGGCGTACCCTCTAACAGACATAATTAATCTTTACCAAATGCTTGATCCTCTTTTCAGAGCAGTAGTGGCTTTAGGGGAAAAGGAGTGTTATGCAACTTTAGTGCAAAGGTTCAGAGCTGGGTTTTGTTCAGATGAGTGTATCCTACTTTTGGTGATAATCTCTGTCTGCATTTGAATGGAGTCCCACCCCCGACCCGCCACCTGTAGCTATCCAACTCTCCCTCCCTCAGGCCAAAGAATTCCCTTCTCTCAACACAATAGATCATGTTCTTCCTATCTGAGCCACCTACTACTGTTCACCTAATGCTGCAGATTTCTGTTTGGGCAACCACCAGGTCTGCACACCAGTTTAGAGTTCATTGAATAGTCATGACTTGCCACTGGACTTCTAAGACATTCTCTCTCGTATCTAGACAGCTGCTTATAAACTCTTGGGCATAATATCAGTTACAGTGAGATTGGAGGTTAGGCCACGTTGAAAATCCAAGACACCTTTTTTCAGAAAGATGCCTGTTACTTGAATTCAGGTATCTCTGTGTTCCTGTACCAGTTTATTTAGAGTTTAAAAACAATATTTTCTCCAAAATTTAAAAAAAGTGGTGTTTGCTGATAAACAATACCTGTGATCCTATCAGTTCTTTATACCGTGAGCTTTGTACTACTTTTTGAAGTATCAGGCTTTAAACAGCCATTGTGTGTTCTTGATCCATTTCATGTTTACTAGTTAGGTTGGGGGCACTTGAAAAAAGCTACTTTGTCACTATTAATGATTCCTTAGACATTTGAGACACTGTCTGGGGCGAGATCCACCAAGAGATTTAGGTACCTAATGCCACTTTAGGCAACTAAACCTACAATTTAGATCCTTAAACCCTCTCCGCTCAGTTGCTGCCTAGCTCTGAAGTGCTTAACCTCACTAGGCACCTACAGTTTTGCTTGTAAAGTCCCCTAGGCCTCTAAAATCCTACCAGTGAGCATGTACACAGCTGTCTGAGTCTAGGTTCCCAGCTTGTGCCTAAGTGCCAATGCAATCCTCAAACTAGGTGTTCCCCTGCCTATCTCACCTGCAGTACCTGATCTGGTATCCATGCTCAGAAGCTGTCTACTGGGTCAGGCCCTGCACAAAACACAGCCGGTGGTGCTGCTGCCAGGGAGAATTGAACTGAATTACTAGGTAGAAAGCCTTGATTTAAACAAATGATTTTATTCAACTTTTCCATGTGTACTTTCTTATTTTCTAAAGAAAAGTGCATTCTCATTGGTTGATATTACCATTCAAATATATTGCTTTACAATTAGAGCTTTTATGCTAGACTTGGTACATGTTTTTGCTATCTAGGAAGCTACACTATGACTCTATGTTTAAGCAAATAGGTACCTAATATTTTCAGATTAACTATACACTTCTAGTATGTTAGAAAATGAATGATATTGCTTATTTACTCAACAATTACATTTGCGCTCATAATTTGTGTAAAGTTACAATAAGATGGTAACTGGAATTTAATGTAACACAAACATACAAATTTTTATCAAACTAAACTTTAAATGTTTTGGATACATAAACTTCTCATCAAAAATTTCATATTTACAACTAAATGATTTATTACTAGAACAGAGGGATTAACTGTAGTCAGTGAATTAAACTCATTTCAGGTCAGCTTCAGAAAATTTTCAAATAGGCCTAAGTGAAAGTGACTGGAGCTTAAGTTCTATTTGTCTAAGTCTTTCAAAAATGAAACAACAGTTTCTTAAATTACTTAGTCTGTCTTTCAAACTTTTAAAACTAGTAGATCCCATCAACTCCTTCCTAATTTTTATTCATAGACAGGAAGAGAGACAACCCAGTGGATTTTTCTCCACTTTGAATGAATTAGTACAAATGAAGAAAATACTCATTGTGCTTGGAATAGAGACTATTGCTGTCAAAAGCTGGTTTCGTACTTCTCCCTTCTTACATAACTCCCCATTCTATCCCCCCCCCACGGAAAACAAAAGAACTAACAATCCACTTCTGCTCATGTAACCCCCATGCCTTTTGCCCTGCAGTATCTTATTTGTTTAGCAACAGAGGGGAGGCAGTTGAGAAACTAATGGATTTCTTTTTGTATCTCTATGTAGCCATGTCAGGAGACAGAGCATGGTCATTCATTTAAAGGGCCAGAACCATCCAGAAGCAAGGGCTGGTAGTCAGTGGTCAGATCAGTGTTGGTTTTTTTTCAATGAGCTGGAGAGTAAGTTTCCTTGGTGGATAGAGTCTTAAATATCATAACTTGAGAACTGAGCCAACCAGTGCTCAGATAGGAAGAAGCTATAAAATAGAAGTATGAGACCACCCAGGTGAGCTCAGTGGAAAAGGTGTGCATTAAAAGCTTTGTTAGTGATAGGTGCACCATGAGTCATCTTGGATATCTAGGCTCTATCATCTACCCTGGCATCTCTCAAAACACAGCTGCTTTATAGCACAGCACAAAAGCCACATGAGATTTTTAACATGCTCATGGTGTGATTTCTTAACCTAGTGTTTTCTTCCCTTTACCCATTGGTTAGTTATTGGCTAGGGTAGAGGTATATAGTAGGACAGCCATTCATCTTAAGTCAGCATTGATTTGCACTGGGACAGAATAATCTTATAAAGATGCTAGAATGAGCTGAAGAGGCAGTAATAAGTGTGTAGTAAGATGGTGTCTGACCATCTTCACTATGTGACAACTGTTCAGTAACTCAGACTCTAAGGTTAAAAGGGATCATCATGATCATCTAGTCTGACCTCTTGCATGTTGTAGACCACAGAACCTCACCCACTCCTGTAACAGACTTATATCCTCTGGCTGAGTTACTAAACTCCTCAAATCATGATTTTTAAAGACTTCAAGTTACAGAGAATCCACCATTTATTCTAGTTCAAACTACTCATTTCCCATGCTGTAGACAACATGGCTTTACGCATGCTCTCCTGAGGAAAGTGGAAACCACCCCCCCTTCCAAATACAGTATGACCTGAGGGAAAAATCCTTCCCAGCCCCAAATATATTTATCAGTTAGATGCTGAGCATGTAGGCAAGACCTAACAGGCAGAGTCCTGGGAAAGAAAACTCTGTATGAACTCAGAGGCCTTCCTCTCTAGTGTCCCATCTCTGGCTGCTGGAGATATTTATTAATAGCAGTCACAGATGGGCCAAATGCCACTGTAGGCAATTTCATCATATCATCCCCTCCATAAACTTACCAAGCTCAGCCTTAAAACAAGTTTGGTCTTTTTGTCCCCACCACACCCCTTGAAAGGCTGTTCCAGTACTTCACTCCCAATTATTAGAAACCTTCATCTAATTTCAAGCCTAAACATATTGATGGCCAGTTTATATCCATTTGTTCTTGTGCCAGCACTGACCCTTAACTTAAATACCTCCTCTCTCTCTCCTTGGTGTTTATCTCTCTGATGTGTTTATAATGAGCAATCATATCTCCCCTTATCAGTGGTTGGCTTGTTTCCCGGAAAGCCATCCTCATCCTAAGTTACTATCCCAACTGGCACTTTTGCAATAATGATGTGCCAGGTTAAAAGTGAAGCAAGTGAAAATTAGTTTATGGGAGAACACACAGTAGTGCAGTAACATAAAAACATACAAGTAATATTTAAAATCCCCATGGCATGACAAAATTAGCATCTGTGAATAGTTATGTACTCTGCATTTCCCTTTCCTTCCTTCATCTAAATTGAACTTATTTCCATCTGTCTTCCAGCCCCGTTGGTGCCATTTTCCCCTTGTTATGGGCAAACCCTGATGAAACACAGATGGGGTATCTATAGTTCCTTCTCTTGTCAGTCTCAGTGAAAAGGGTGGAGAAGGCAACCTTCCTATCCTTTAGAAGTTAGCCTAGCCAGTTTCTATAGCGTTGCAACAGAGGCTTTGCAATCTGCCTTCCATCTAGAGCTAACTCATTTTCAAAGAGAAGCCAGTTGCAGTGAGCATGGAGTAAAATAACTTTTCCAGATGTATTTAAACATTTTTAAAGGCTGCCTGTCTCCTCTGGGCAGCTATTATTGGTAATAAAGGGGGTTTGCTACAGACAGCCTGAAATCCAGAGCTAGCAACAGTGTCTCATTTTAGGCAACAACGCTGTCAATGTGTCATAGTCTGTCTTGTGTCTGCATCCTGTCAGAAGCTAATGGTTGAATGACCATGGAAACTGAATTACTTCTATTCCTTGTAGAGGTCTCTTCAGTCCTTAGTGGAGGCATAGCCTCAAAGCTGTGTGAAGCTTGCTCTGCTGCTGTCCAATATACCTGCTCATAAGCAAGGGACTTTATTCTCCAGTTCTGGTAAGCCAAATTTACCACTCAGCATAGTTCTTTGCAGTGATTGATTGATTGCATTTTTCAATATACTGGCAAATACATAGGATATTCAGTTTGTAACAGCAGTAAGTTTCTTCAGGAATCCAATTTCACTCAACTTCTGCTCTGCAAGTGGGTATTGCTTTTTTTATATCCAGTCTGGAGATTGGAAAACCCGTCAACCTGCTGATACAAAGACCTTCAGTAAATTGCTAAATAACCTTGTCAGAGCAGGACATTTTAAAACGAGAGCTATGCTGATCCCTGAGCCTTATTGTTTGAGTAGCCAATACTGTTCACGTCAATACTAAGAGAGGTTCGGTGATATATTCAGAACCTGCATCGATCTGGAAGATGCTGAGCCCTTGTTAGAGCTCTGTATTGATGCAGCTGCTGCTCTGAAAGACAGTAATGTCTCAAAGGTCATGTTTGCTTAAATTGCTCTATAAATGTGAAATTAATACAAAGGTCACCGAGTTGATTGTGAAAGCTAAGCCACTTACTAATTTATTCATGTCTTTCCCTAAATGAGATTGTGACTCTAGAGATCACCCAGCTAATGCCCTAGCTGCCTATTTGCCAGCTAGAAGGTTGGGTTGGGTTTTGTTTTTTTTACACTGCAGTTGTGCTGGATCCTGTGGGATAAGCACTTGCTCCCAGTTGGAGCAGAGAGCTTTGTTAAGATCAGTGGGAACTGTACATTCAGGTTCAGAAGAGGCTGTGTATGAAAACCCTCAACTTTCCAGATGTGGTAACTGTTTCCCTGTCTTGTTCTTTCTATCCCAAAAAGATGAATTGTGGATGGGCTACTTCAAAGTCTATGGGGCTACTTACAGTTCTGCTGTGACTGTTATGTCCCTCTTCCTAGTTACTTCTTTCCTACAGAGCCCAGACCACAAGCTACTACTATTAGCACTGACAATTTAACTTTCCCTGTGCTATAAAGGCATTCTTGCCAGTGCCATAGAGACCATGCATCATCAAATGATGTGGGACACCCCCCCCCAGACTCCTCCCACCCATGAGTGGAGAATACCACTGTCTTCTGCAGTAATAGACCTATGCCAGTAACACGTTTCCAATAATAAAAGCCATTTTGTAAGGGCTTCATCTGATTATTTGTCTGAACATCTTCTCTCAATGCAATTTTGATTGCAGGTGATAAAGGCAATTTGATTTTTTTCCAATTTCCCTGGAAGATTCACTTACTGACAAGTAATATCACAAGCTCTTCAGATAGCAACACGAGGAGGACATGGTCTGACAACATTTCATAAAGGAGTGTTGGGAAATGTAATGTTATTTCCCACACAAAAAGTTCTTTTGTAAAGCCAACAGTGTGTGAGTGAAGTGATCCTTGTTATTGCTTTCCTATTTAAGACACAAATAAGATAAGCACAGACAATAAGAGCTCAGTTAATACTGCAAGATGGTATTCACCAACTTGTCTAAATCAACTCACTTTTGGTCTTTACCTGCTGTGTGTTCACTTTTTGCCAGTATTTTAGTAAAAGTAGGACCTGGCAGCAGGAGCGGCGCCAGGGTTTCTGACGCCCTAGGCGGACGGCCATTTCGCCACCTCCCACAGCCCCGGTGGACCTACCGCAGTCATGCCGGCAGAGGGTCCGCTGCTGGAAAGGCTCCGGTGGAGCTGCCGCAGTGATGCCGGCGGGCGGTCCGCTGGTCTAAAGGCTCCGGTGGACCTGCCGCAGGCATGACTGCGGTAGGTCCGTCAGAGCCGTTAGACCAGTGCACTGTCCGCCGAAATGACTGCGGCAGCTCCCCCGGAGCCTTTCCAGCAGCGGACCATCCGCCGGCATGACTGTGGTAGGTCCACCAGACCCGCGTGCCGCCTCCCCGCTGGCAAAATAGCGCCCCCCCAAAATTCTGGCACCCTAGGCCATTGCCTAGGTTGCTTAAATGGTAGCGCCAGCCCTGCTTGGCAGCATAGTCTGAATAATGGTTGGGGTATTTGCTATTCATAATTTGTTGATGTGGTAGCGTAATTCATGTGTCCCTATAACACACCAAATATCATCCTGTAGCAGGATGACATACTCATTACTCCTTAAGTATGCTGGGATTCTCTACTAAGTCATTGTGACATCACCTGCTTTGACTATCCATAAGGCTTTAAGGTAGCGAATAGGGATTCAGTAGTAGGACCAACGAGGATATGTAAATATAGAGCAGGCCAACCTGTGGCTTCGGAGCCACACGTGGCTCTTTAGAGGTTAATATACGGCTCCTTGCATAGGCGCTGACTCCAGGGCTGGAGCTACAGCCACCAATGTTTCAATGTGCTGGGGAGTGCTCACTGCTCAATCTCTGGCTGTGCCCCAGGCTCTGCCCCCACTCCACCCCATCTCCCAATGCCCCCACCCCTTCCCCAGAAGGTGCTATGCCCTCCCTCCTCTCCCCATCCCCTCCCCCTGAGCCTCCTGTGCATGCAAAACAGCTAATCACGGCAGGCGGGAGGCAGGGGATAGAGGGGGAGCTGACTTATTACTATGGCTCTTGGGCAATGTGTATTGGTAAATTCTGGCTCCTTCTCAGGCTCAGGTTGGCCACTCCTGGTTTAGAGCCTAGGGCAACAGGAATTATAATCTGGCATTGAGAGAGCCTGCTGGGAAATACTAGGAATAGCCACGCATGGGGAGAAAGGTATAAGGTTGAAGTTTAAATTTGGTAAAAGTTGTATCAATTACCAATTAAGCCAAATGCCAAGAAAGGGGATCCTGGATTGCCTACTGTGTGTGTGTGTGTGTGTGTGTGTGTACACTGTTCTCCATTTGGAGTTTGGTAAGAACTACATCTGCTTGTAGGTTTTTTGTCTGCATCAGCTTGCTGTGACTCAAGTCTCCAGAGGACGTGTATGTAGAAACTCCATGATGCAAATCCTAGTGTAGTCACGTTAGATTTTTATGGCTAATGTAGAAAGTGTAATTTTACACTGCAGTCTGTCTGAGATGCTGCATCCTTGCAGTTAATTAAGATTGTGATAGAATTGCCTGCCAAGTCAAGTAGTTCAGTAGAAGAACAGAGGTTAATAGGCAGTTGACAGCAGCACAATCAGCTGTTCTCATCGCCCACGTAGAAGTGTTTGTCCAATTTAAGAGGACTGTGTTCTCAACTGTAATACAGAAAACAACATAGCATTAAGACACAGATATAATGGCAGGTACTTTGTAAAGCATTTTGAGATCTACTGATGAAAAGTGCTGTCTAAGAGTTGGGTATTATGACTGTGCCATTTGGGGGGATCAAAGAGATTGCTAAGGGATTCTGTCGCTGCCTGCCCTGTAAACTTGGGGCTTTCATGCTGTGCAGCTATGGCTCAGATCCCCGACACCAGCAACCAGCCCACAAGCATAAAGTGTCACCTGGGCTCTCACCAGCCTAGTTCCTCCTTGCAGGGTGACACCAACAGTTCCTCCAGTCCCAAATCTCCCCAAATTCATCTACTCTAAGTACTAGACCCTAGGACAATTCTCCTCCGGTTTGTCACCCTCAAAAGTGTGCAGCCAGCCCCTGCCAGCTACCCACTTGCTTTGACTGGCGCACACACTCTGCACAGCTTGGGATAAAAATAACCAAAGTGGGTTTTTTTAAATAGAAAAGCCTCAGGTTCAAAGATGGAATAGAAAGGGAGAGAAAACATACAAGTTATGTAGAAAATGAACAGATGCAAACGCAGGCTTTACACTTAGATATTCAATAAAATCCCTCTTCTACTGCAACTTAAGTGTTGCCTTTGAATAGTTTTGTAGCATACCCTTTTTCTATAGGGGGGATCCAGCAGCTACTGGCAGCCTCCAACCTTGAAACTGGCCCTCAGCTTCTGGATGAAAAAGCCTCAGCCGCAAGCCTGTTTTTAATTTTTTTTTAAAAAAAATTCTCTCCCTCCCTCCTGGCATGGTGATTCATGGTTTTTCAGAGTGGGGAAATTCCCTCTTGACTTGAGAGCTGGGATGTCTCCATGTCTTTCCATTCACTCTTGCTGGGCTGGGTAAGACCAGTGGTTCATCTGACCCAATATCCTGTTTTTCTGGCAGGGGTAATGCCAGATAATTTAAAGTGAATAAACAGAACAGGACAAGTCCAGCTGATCCATCCCAGGTCATCTACTCCCAGCTCCTGCCAGTTTGGAGATTTAGGGACACTCAGAGCCTGACGTTGCATCCCTGACCATCTTGGCTAATAGCCATTGACTGGAACTAACCTCCGTGAACTTATCCAATTCTTTTTTGAGCCCAGTTATAATTTTGGCCTTCACAACATCCTCTAGTAACAAGTTCCACAGGTTGACTGTGTTGTGTGGAAAAAGTACTTCTGTTAGTTTTAAAATCTGTTACCTATTAATTTCACGGGGTTCTTGTGTTTATGGACAAGAGATGACTAAGGGGGGGGATGGGCGGTATGACAAAGGCCTATAAAATCATGAACATTGTGGAGAGAAAAAGTGTCAGTTAGCCCTTCACATAAATAGTCCTAGTCTTTTTAATGTAACCCTTCTGCCCCTGTGAGTTGGCAGCAACAAGGGCTGGTTTCAGTATCCAGGGGTTCCGTTTCAATAACACAATGTCAAACCAGCTTGATCCCCCACCCAGTGACCTGGGAAAATCTTACACACACTCCTAGGTGCCTCAAAGAGGCAATGCTTCCCCTCTCACAAGCACAGAGTCTTGGTGTAGCAGAAAAGGTTTAATTACATGAGATAAACAACAAGCACTAAACTGGGAAAACACCTCAACTAGAGTTCCTAGACCAAACCGTGAGTAAAGACCCACCCCAGGAAATTGGGCTGTGTCCTTTTCCCTGGGCTCTTGAGTCCAGCAACCCCCAAATCACCCACAGTCCCAAAAGTCCCACAATCCAAAACTCTCTGTCCTGGGTCAATGCAGCCCCAAAGTTCGAGAGTCTATCTGCAGAGGTCCCTCCCCCCAGCCTAGGTAGAAAGGGGCACCTTACGTGATCTGGGGCCAACTGCCCTGCCTCTCCGTGGGTTCTGCTTCCGCCTTCTCCACGAACTTTTCTGATTTACCAGCTGCTCCACTCCACCTGCTGCTCTGTTCTGCAGTATAGCTTCAGGCTCCCCCACTAGTTAGCACAGTACTCAGTGCTCTCATCTCAGTAATTTCAGCTCTTCAGTGATTTCAGCTCATAGTTGGGGAGCCCCAGTGCTAGTGCACCATTAGCCCAAAGTGAGTTCAGCTCAGTAACCTGTGTCTAGATTCTTAAGGGAATAAAAAATTAACTCTGACATTCCACAGTGGAGAGAGGAGGGGGTGGAACTGGTGCTTCTGGCTCCACAAGGAGACTGCACCATCAGGCACAGATACCTGTCCCCAGCCTCTCTCAATTCACTGGGTTTTGGAACCCATGTTCCTTGTCTAGCAAGTACCACCCAACTGAGGTTGAGTCATTTCTATCACAAAGCAGTCCCACAGCTCGGCAGCCTGGGATGGGGTAGGCGTGCCTATGCAAATACACTCTCTGAAATTCTTTCCACCAGATGTCAGGGTAGAGCTCATCCTGACTCTGCTTACATTAATAATTCCTCATATGGAAGCTGTTCCATCCCTAATAATTTTTTGCCCTTCTCTGAACTTTTTCCAGTTCTAATATCTTTTAAATGAGGTAATCAGAACTGGACACAATATCCAAGGTGTGGGAGTATCCTAGATTTATCAAGTGGCATTTCTGTCTTATCTATCCCTTTCCTCATGGTTCCTAACATTCTCAGTTAGCTTTTTACTGCTGCTGCACATTGAGTGGATGTTTTCAGAGAATTGTCCACAGCATCTCCAAGATCTTTCTTGAGTGGTAACAGTTAAGTTAGACCCCATCATTTTGTTTGTATAGTTCAGATTATTTTTTTCCAGTGTGCATTACTTTGTATATATCAACATCAAATTTGTCTGCCATTTTGTCACCCAGTTTAATGAGTAACTTTTCAGTCAGCTTTGGACTTACCTAGCCTGAGCTATTTACAATCATCTACAAATTTTGCCACCTTACTGTGTACCTCTTTTCTCCAGATCATTTATGAATATGCTGAACAGCACTGGTCCCAGTACAGATCCTTGGGGGATCCTGTTATTTACTTCTTTCCATTGTGAAAACTGATCATTTATTCCTACTTTTTGTTTTCTGTCTTTTAACCATTTACTGATCCATGAGAGGACTTTTCCTCTTATTCCATGAGTGCTTACTTTGCTTAAGAGCCTTTGGTGAGGGACCTTGTTGAAGGTTTTCTGGAAGACCAACTACCCTATTTCCATTGGATCGCACTTGTCTATATGTTTGTTGACATCCTCCAAAGGATTCTAATTGGTAAGGCACGTTTCCCTATTAACAGCCATGTTGACCTTTCCCCAAACACGTTGTGTTCATCTATGTGTCTGATAATTGTGTTCTTTACTACAATTTCAACCCATTTGTCTGGTACTGAGGTTCGGCTTACCAGCATGTAATTGTCAAGATCGCCTCTGAAGCATTTTTAAAAATAAGGCATTACATTAGCTACCCTCCAGTCATCTTGTATGGAGGCTGATTTAAGTGATAGATTATGTGCCACAGTTCTGCGATTTCATATTTGAGTTCCTTTAGAACTCATGGGTTGAATGGTTACTTAGAACCGGTTTTGTGTAAACACCTGGCTAGGAGGTGCCCCTGCCTGCTCTGAGTTGTAACTGACGTGGTAGTGCAGGTTGTGAGCACAGCTTTCTATGTACATAAATACAAAGCTTCAGAACCCTATACATATCTCATAATCATCAAATTCAGAACATTATGAGCTTTCATACTAGATCTTACTCATGTGCTTTTATGGTAAAAAATACAATGTGCAATCAGTTGGCTGAACTGCTGATTTTGAGGGGTTAAACCTTCCATTCTCCCCTTGGGTGTCCAGACCCTGATTGTCACAATGATCTTGAAAGGTAACATGCACTCAAACTTCCCTTTAGTGCAAACTTATCCTGAATGTATCTTGAGTTCATTCTGGCACTGTGTAACAAGGGTTTGATGTCTTTCCTCCACAAAAAGTGAAAGTCTATGACATATTAAAGAATAGCATCTAGAGACTGATGGCAACTCTGGTGGTGGTGGTTAATGCAGTGATGATGGTCTCCTGTCCATTGACCAAAAAAGAAGAAAAATATCAGTAACTTTACTCAGAGGGAACCCAGTAGGGAAAGACAATGTGTGGTCTGAGTAGCTCATTGGTCTGTTTAACAAATAGGTTACACTGTGGATCCAAACAAACAACTTTCAACCCAACAGGCCAATTTAATCAGTTTCAGTGGAGTTACACCAGGCTGAATCTGGTTCAATAGAGTGTGTATAATATACACTGTCTTATAGCCTGTATCACTCTCAGCTCAGAGTCATTGAATTAATCTAGTTTCCCCTTGCAGCTGACACCTCAAGGCTGTAGTTCATGTGAGGTGGAAGAAGTTAATGGAGTTCTAGAACAGTGCTGAGCAGAAGGTTCATGCCTAACCAACTAAACTGATCACTTTCAAAAAGGTAACAAAGTGGGCCACCGATTGTAGTAGGTGGAAGCGGTGCTCCTGTGCACCCTCTCTAATAGCAGAACTTGCTTCGTATCTCCCAATAGAGTTAGCAACTGCGTGAGTCACTGCTGCAAGAGATTTCACTCTGCCCTAGATATAAGGGAGATGAGAGAAATTTGGGGTTGAGCTATGCTAAGGAAGGTTCCCTAGAAACAGGAACCTGGGGCACATTTGTGCAGTAGGCTGTGTATTTGATATTAACTTGTAAATGGAACCAGACCTAAGGAGGAGTGAGTTTGTACCTTGAACAGCCTGTGCTGCTGACTGATCTGATTGAGGAAATTGAGTGCTTGCAACTACATAGCAAGTCACAATATTAATACTCAAAATATTGAAAGTTACTTTTACAGGAGTGGGAGGGGTTCAGAAGAATACGCTGATGGCCCAACTCTCTGCATCTCCTGAAGTCAGTGGGAATTTACCATCAACTGTAGAGGGAGTGGAGTTAAGCCAACACTGACTACTGTTTGAATATCTCAGCCTTAATATGAAGTGACAGTTTAAAGATGTAATTTTTCATCAGCAGTGCTGGATATACCAATCTTATCCCCAAGGAGAGGTGGTATTATAGGCTTAGGGATCTGGACACATTTATATTTAGTCCTGGTTGTTTTTACTATATTTAACTTTCAAATTCCAACATCTTTATTTATATAAAAGCTATTTCAGATATTTTAGTAGCATTTAAAATTTCTCATGTTTGGTCCTTCTAAAGCCTCTGCATAGTAATTAAGGCAATCTGGCTTAATAGACAGAGGGATATAAATGCATGCCAATAAAAAACTATTCTTAGTTATCCTACAGAAATTCTCTAAAGTATAATCTATGGTTATTCCACTTGTGAGTAATGACATGATTCCAAACCCCAGCCAATAAAATCTTTATGCCCTTTGTCCTCTCTCTCTCTCTCTCTGCATGTAAAGGTGTACATGCATACCAATGAATACCTAGCAATATATGCCCCAGTTTAGTAAATAAAGATTTATGCAGCCTTACACACAGAGCAAAAGGTGCTTTCAGTCTATTACTTTCTTTAACTTAAAAGGACAGGAAAGTCAGAGCTGTGTTTCTCTCCTTTGCACATGCTGCAGCAATCTTGAGAACAGAGGCCCAGATCTGCAAAGGCATTTAGGTGCCTAACTCCAGCGTTCAGGTGCTATCATGATCCAGATAACCCTTCTCAGCTGCTGCTAACCCTATAGGCACCTAGACACATTCATGCCTAAATCTTTGCTGTATAAGTTCCATAGATGCCTGTGTTTCTACCCCGGGAATGCATGCTGCTTCAGGCAAGTATCTGGATATCTATCTGATGCCTAAGACCCAACATGATTTCAAACTGGGGGAATATAGGCATTGTCCCATCTCTCTTGGCTGTGCGGCCTGATGTGGCAGCTGTGCTCTCAGCCTACCTTGTAACCTTTAGCCTAGTGGTTAAGGAACTCACCTGGATGAGGGAGACCTAGGTTCAATTCATCCCTCTGCCTGATGAGGAGATGGGATTTGAACAGGAATGTCTTAACTGCTGGACTATGGATATTCTGATGTATGTGTGTGGGGGGGAGGTCTCAGTCTCTCTTTAAAGCCATTCCCCTTTGTATTAAATAACGTGCCAGAGAGAATGAGTGACTATAGTTCACAGGGCTAGAGCATTCAGCTGGGAGACTCTTGTTCAAATCCCTTCTCATCAGGCAGAGGGAGGAGTTGTACTGCAGTCTCCCACCTCCTGGAGCAGTAATCTAACATGGTTGTATTTGTGGATGCAAAATTCTCATGTGCCTGTCCCTCCCCAGGAAATGTATAGGGAGCCTAGGGACCTTCCCCAGAGTTTGTGGATTTCATTGTTTTTTTTTCTGCCCAATGTGTTTAAGTCCCTTTGTAGCTCTAGGCCAAAATGCCAGCGTCTCTATACACAGGCAATACTTATAGTTAAACTTCCAGGCAAAGAAAAAAAGCCTAACATTTTTCCAGTTACTTGCACAACACAGACCTTGCCTTTGCAGACTAGTACCTGCTGGCTCTCCCTTAATTGCATGCAGTTTGGGCTGCTCTCATTCTGTACCCCAGGCCTATTGCTGGATCACCCCTCCCCCACCATGGGCATAGCAGAGGGTGGGAAGCAGAGGGTCATCTGGGTATTTCCTGAAGTTGTTGTTAAGACTTAGGGCACGTCTATATAATGGTGGGTAGTGTTCGATGCATCAGGGATCCATTCATTGTGTCTCGTCTGGACGCAATAAATCGATCCGCTAATCGACACCCGTACTCCACCTCAGCAGGAGCAGTAAGCGCAGTTGAAGGGGGTGCCATGGCAGTCGACTCGCTGCCGTGAGGACGGCCATGTAAGTCGAACTAATATACTTCGACTCCAGCTACCCAAATAGCATAGTTGAAGTTGTGTATCTTAGTTTGAACCCCACCACCTCCCCCAGTGTAGACCAGCCCTCAGAGGGAATCTAGAGGAACCATTCCAAAAGCAAAGCCACCACTCCCAGTAGACATACCAGGGGATGGGAGCTACTATTCTAAGTATCATTGGGGGAAAACAACCCATGTGAAAGTAGAAACTAGATCGGGGTAGGCAACCTTTCAGAAGTGGTGTGCCAAGTTCACTGTAATTTAAGGTTTCATGTGCAGGTAATACATTAACATTTTTAGAAGGTCTCTCTATAAATCTATATTATATAAACTGTTGTATTTAAAGTAAATAAGGTTTTAAAAATATCTGATCTTATCAGTTTAGTGTGATCTTTGCCCTCGTTTTTCTTTGCTGAGTTTTCCAATGTGGGCTACAGTAGGGGGTGACTGAAGAGCATTGGGTCAAGGCCAGGAGCAGAGCCCTGGGCAGGCTGGCAGTGGGATGAGCAGGGCTGGCGGCTGGAACCCCAAGCCAGCAGCAGGATGAGCCGCTCAGCCCACCGCTGGCTCTGCTCAGTCCACTGCTGGTCTGGGGTTCCAGCAGGGGTGAAAGTAACTTAAATTTCTTACAGGTACTGTCATATTGTAACCCTCCTCAGGAGGAGGAGCTGGGGATGTGTGAGGAGGGTGGGGGGAGAGCACTCAGGACAGGGGGTTGGGGTGTGGGGGGATCAGGGCAGGGGTGGGGATGCAGGAGTCAGGGTTGGGTGGAATGAGGGGCTCAGGGCAGGGGGTTGGTGTGGAGGGGGGGATGTCCTGGGGAGGCAGGGGCTTGAGGCTGGCCTGGGACAGTCCTGGTTGCAGCTGGGTTACCTGGATGGGTCCCTGCCCCACACTGTTCCTGCCAAGAGAGTTGTAGGCCAGCTGTGTGGGGGCACTGCACCTGCAGGCAAATGGGAGGTAGCAGCAGAAGATGCTCTGGCCTGCCACTCCCTTCCTCTTCCTCCGAAGGGGCCACAGCTGTGCTCACCGCAGGGACGGCCCATGCCTGTAATGCCCTGGTATTCAGCCACAGTGGCGAGCGAGGGGCAGCAGGACAGGCTGGAATATGGACACCTCTATCGTGCCTCCAGCCACCCCCTTTCACTTGCCTGACTGGCTGCTGCTTAGTCTGGTGCATGAGGCCACCAGTTCCAGCCTGCCAGAGAGTTCTGGCAGCCAGCAGGACCCCAGCTGGGAGCGCATCACAGGCCGTGCCTCCAGTCGCAGCAGAGTGCCCCAGCATCGGCTGGCTCCGAGCGTGCATGCTCCACCTTACTTTCACTTCTAGATTCCGGCTGCCGACCCTTTGCCAGCCGGGGTTCCAGCCACTGGCCCCGCTCAGCCCACTGCCAGTCTGGGGTTCCAGCTGCCGGCTCCGCTCAGCCTGCTACTGGCCTCGGGTTCCCTTCACCCAGGCTGGGAGCAGGCTGAGCGGCGCCGGTGGCCGGGACCTCAGCATGCCATTAAAGCTCACCTCGTGTGCCATAGGTTGTCGACTCCTGAACTAGATCAGTTTGGAAGAAACATGAAGGTTCCAGCCTGAACTACATTAGGCATAAGATTTATTGAGCTCACTACTGACAACAGTGTCTATAAGCAAAGAGAAAAGCATTGGATAGTATTCTACTGGCCCTAAAGTATTTGTATTCTAGGAAAAGAATGACCCTCTGGACAGGCACTGGACTGGGAATCAAGACATCTGGACTCTATTCCCAGTTCTGTCACAGGCTTTCCATGTGATCTTGGACACTTAATCTTTGCACCTCAATCATCTGTCTATAATATGGTGAAGTTTTCCTACCTTGTAGGGGTGCAATAAGGACAAATCCATTGACGTTCATGAGGTACTCCAGTACTGGAGTGATGAGACAGAGAATGAGATTCTATGGGGAAGCAAAATCCTGAAGCAATGAAATGTGATAATGTCCCCCTAATTTGCCATATTTATTTTCAAATTAGTGTGGAATCATCAGATTCTTTTAAAAAAATGAATAGCTTGGATCCTGTGAATGCTTGAATTCCTCTAAATGCTTCAGCAAGCTGTACAGGGCAAAAAAAATGGAATACAAATGAAAAGCATCAGTAATAGATGAAGTACCTGCACAGGCAGCAATTATGCATCATTTTCTTTCACTCTGCACCAGCAGTAACACCTGCTCCTACAGAGGTTTTTGTAATGTTGTTTTGCACTATTCAACTTAACTAGCTTTGCATTTTCTATTAAGGGAATGCACCATTTTAGGCTGTCTCCATTTACTGAGTAATGCTCACAAATCTAGCAATGCATAATTGAGAGATGGGGTCTCATCTTTTAGTGTAGGTTCTCTCAAATATTGCTGTTCAGATGCTTCCTGATGTATCAAACTTTTAAACTGAATTCTCTCTTAAGGCATAGCCTCCAGGACCCCTCTGCCCACCTGTCAAGGTTCCTTCCCCACTCTGAACTTTAGGGTACAGATGTGGGGACCTGCATGGACACTTCTAAGCTTAATTACTAGCTTAGATCTGGTATCGCTGCCACTATCCAGAATTTTCAGTATCTGGATCACTCCCTTTCCCCCCCAAAACCTTCCCCTCCCTGAGTAGCCTTGAGAGACTCCTTCACCAATTCCCTGGTGAGTCCAGATCCAATCCCTTGGATCTTAAAACAAGGAGAAATTAACCATCCCCCCTCCTTTCTCCCACCAACTCCTGGTGGATCCAGATCCAACCCCCTTGGATCTAAAAACAAGGAAAAAAATCAATCAGGTATTAAGAAAAAGGCTTTTAACTAAAGAAAAGAAAGGTAAAATAAAACCCTCTGGGAGAGATTAGCATACCAGCTACTCTCACAGACAACAGATTCAAAACAGAGGATGTTCCCCTGGGCACAAATTTAGTTACACAAAAAATACCCACATACCCAATTTGATTCTAACTCTAATTGCATAAGACAGGTTACAAAGAAATAAACAAACTTATTTATTCCTTTCTAAAACTTACTACTCTGATAAGAGGCTGGTTCATTGATCTTTTTCACTCCAGCTGAAACTGAAACTCTAAACAAAGGAAAAACTTCCCTCCTTCCTTTTGAAACATCTTGTTCCCCATTGGTTCCTCTGGTCAGGTGTTAGCTAGGTGAACTTTTTAACCCTTTACAGGTAAAAGGGTCATTAACCCTTAACCATCTGTTTATGACACCACCCCATTACACGAACTTAGTAATGAGTTTCAAATAGCAGGGTTCATGTGGTGTCCTTGATTCTAAAGCATCTGGGAAATTGTGAATGGTCCCTCAACTCCACCCATTCCTCTTATCAGTGTAGTTGGCTTGCTGAAGTAGTCCTTGATATTTACAGTTTAATTCTCCATGGCATCATTCTGTAGGGATATGTGACGGTTTTCTGTCAAGGTCATATTTAACTGCTACATTATAGTCCCTTTCGTCCCAAAGAATTGTAAAATGTTTTTCTATATATAGTATGTGTTCACCCACCACTGAGGTCCATCAGCCTCTGGCAGGAATGAATTATCTTAATTTCACAACAGCTTACAATGATGGGAGTACTGGATCTGATTGCAATTGCAGAGAGAGCAAGTTCACTCTCATATGCTTGACAGCCAGGAGGTTTTCTTTATCCCAATCACAAAGGGTCACTATTTTAAATCTTGCCCTAATGAGGCCATTCCAGCAAAATAGTACTGTCGAACGTGAAACTGGGATGTCAGTGATATACTGGAGGGAAGAGACTGCCACCTAGCACATCTACAATGTTATTTCCTACATCACTGGGTTCTAATTACTGACCCAGCCTAACCTTGCTCAGAGATCAGATCATAATACAAAGTGATATAGCTGCAGGTACTAATGTGGCACTAGGCTTTAAAGAGAAGTATTAGAAAGGGGATAGGTTCTTTTATTTTAACTATTCTCACAAGGTTACGAAGGGATAATTTCTCATGAACTCCTAAGCAGAACTTGTTTAGCACTGTACGGTGTGAAAAGCAGAGTTTCTGCAATTATGCCTAGTCACACAGGACATGAATCTATTCCACCAGAAACCTGATTCTGATGGACAATTACCTAATTAGGGAAAACTGGGCACACAGGTAATGTGGTGATTATCACAATTAAGAGCTCACATTTAAATATTTCACAATGAAATAACTATTGATCAACAAAAATTGGGCAATATTTCTAGGTACTAATACATTCAAGGAAATCATAAGCCATGTTACCAAACAATTCACCAACAGAAAACAGGAGAGATTTATTGAATATATCTTTCCCTCTGAGCTACTCACTCAGAACTGGATGGATACCCTGCACAGAATGTAATCTCCCACTATACCTAAAAATAAATATTGAGCAATTGATAAAATAGAAATGAAAATACCCCTGTTTCTGGGGCATATCATTCTCCAGAGTCTTGGACTCAAAATAAGACAATCTAAAAGCATGACATGTGTAAGTGTGCAGGACTCACGCCTATGGCACCTCCTGCTGGTTGTGTCCAGGAATTAGCTCTCCAGCCATCATACTGCCCTCTGCAGGCCAGTGTCCCACCTGTCATTTGGCCCTCATGGACCCCAGTGCCCTTGTCTTGGATGCTGCCCCCCTCTGGGTCTTCCCACCCAAGGGAACCCCTACCCACTATCCCCACATCACCTCAGTCATGGCTAATGCCAGTCACCATCTAGCCCCCGTGCCATATGGCGGACTGCAGTCTATAAGCCAGTCATCACAGGCCACAAGGGGTTTGGACTAGCTGCCTTAACCCACCCTCAGGCTGCCCCTCTGCAACCCCAATATCTATGTGGGCCTAGGACCAGGCCCTGCAGCTTAGGGAGTTGATGGCCTAGAGCTTCCCAAAGGCCTTTCCCCAGCCCTGCCTCACTCTGCCCCCCGTGAGTTCCCCAGCAGCCAGATCTGTCTCTCTCACCAATCAGAGTGAGACTGTTCAGATTCTGGCTGCCCTGGCCTTCTTATACGGCTGAGTTGCTCTGGTTGGAGCTTTGCCCCAGCTGCAGCCACTTTGCCAATCAGCTTGGGTTTTGGTCCGTGCCCCAGCCCCAGTCCTCTACAGGGTTTTTCCAACCCTTTCAGGGCTGGAACAGGTGCTCACCCCACTACTTAGAGTGCGCCAGGTTGCAGCCCCTACACCGGCTCCTCACAGCCATCCTCTTACGTTTTTGGTTACACTTTTCCCCTCACCTCCTTTTGTATGCACTCCCTATCCGTGGCCCCACGAAGTCCCGGGACCTCCTGGTCAACCTCCTCCTCGCCCTTGCGAAAAAGGCCATCCACGCAACCAGGGAGGGGAGGTTGGCCGACGGAGACTCCGGTGACTGTGGGGCTTGCTTCCGCTCCATGGTCCGATCATGAATCCGGGCGGAGTACCTCTGGGCGGCGTCCACTGGCTCCCTTGACGCCTTCGAGGAGCAGTGGGCGCTGTCCGGGGTTCTCTGCTCGGTGTCCCCGTTAGGTTCCCTCCTTCTGACCCTTTGACCTCACTCCTGTCCCTGTTCTTTTATTAGTTGTCCCCCGCACTCAGTGGGTTCTGTGGCCCTGTGGTTCCTCCCCTTAGGCTGGGGGAGGATCCTTTGGCAGTGGGCGGGCTTTGCCCGCCCCCTTCCCAGACACCCAATAGGTACACATGTAACATACCGCGCCGAGGAAACAGCTCTACACGCTCGTGCTCCACACCCTTCACTTCCTCACCCTCATGTCCAGCCCTGATACGAAGTGGCGGGACCTCCTGCCACCTCTGGAGGGTGAGGAGCCCCGGTGGGCCAGCCTCTACTCCACCCTGGTCCCAAGGCTCACTGGGGATATCAGTTGGTGGCTCCTCCATGGGGCCGTGAGCACGGGCGTGTACTTGGCGCGGTTTACCCCTGTCCCGGACACCTACCCCTTCTGCGGCGTGAGGGAGACCCTGGCGCACGTGTACTTAAAGTGCGCCAGGTTGCAGCCCCTACACTGGCTCCTCACAGCCATCCTCTTACGTTTTTGGTTACACTTTTCCCCTCACCTCCTTTTGTATGCACTCCCTATCCGTGGCCCCACGAAGTCCCGGGACCTCCTGGTCAACCTCCTCCTCGCCCTGGCGAAAAAGGCCATCCACGCGACCAGGGAGGGGAGGTTGGCCGATGGAGACTCCGGTGACTGTGGGGCTTGCTTCCGCTCCATGGTCCGATCACGCATCCGGGCGGAGTTCCTCTGGGCGGCGTCCACTGGCTCCCTTGACGCCTTCGAGGAGCAGTGGGCGCTGTCCGGGGTTCTCTGCTCGGTGTCCCCGTTAGGTTCCCTCCTTCTGACCCTTTGACCTCACTCCTGTCCCTGTTCTTTTATTAGTTGTCCCCTGCACTCAGTGGGTTCTGTGGCCCTGTGGTTCCTCCCCTTAGGCTGGGGGAGGATCCTTTAGCAGTGGGCAGGCTTCGCCCGCCCACTTCCCAGACACCCAATAGATACACATGTAACAACTCAGGTGCAGTAGCAGTGACCCCAGCATCTCTCCCTTTGACAAAACACCATTCCCAAACAGATAATATTAATACTACAGAAGAAATAGGTATTGCTTTTTCATCAGTAGATCTCAATGTGCTGCACAGTGTTCATGTCCCTTTCAGTCTAAACCTACAGAGAAAGCCCAACTCCTTGCCTTTTAGGAGATTGTGTATGTCTACAGCAGTTCTCAGACTTCATTGCACCACAAGCCCCTTCTGACACCATAAATTACTACATGACCCCAGGAGGGGGGACCAAAGCCCAAGCCCGGCTAAGCCACACCTCCCTGGGGCAGTGGAGGAGAGCAAAGCCAAAGCCCAAGCCCAGGGCAGTGGGGCTCGTGCACTGGCTTCAGCCCCAGCAAGTCTAACGCCAGCCCCCACTAAAACAGGGTTGTGACCCAGTTTGGGATCCTGACCCACAGTTTGAGAACTACAGGGCAAGAGCATTCTAGAATCCCAGCCAGCTACTGTGGAAGCCCAGCATCCAGCCTTCACAAGGAATGAGTCATTAGTGCTAACCTCTGCTGTTAAGGGTCTGCCAGACTGCTCATCACTGTGGCATCAGCTCCCGTTCAAGTGAATAAATGCTAGCAGACTCAGGGCTTTAGGACGCATTCTCCTCAGAGCAGGGCCTCCCTCTTAATCTTGTAAGGGTCTCCCATCAATCTGCCAAAGCCATCTCAAAATGCTATGTTTATAGTGCCATCAATGTGCTTGGCCAAAACATTTCCTTTAGTCTTTAATGTTAAATACAGAAGTCAAAATGAAATTAATTGAAATGTTGACATTGTCAAGACTCAAAATGTCAGGCCTGCCAACAGCAATTCCAGGCCTCAGAGCAGAACAGTCAATGAGCTCTCTTTCAGCAAGGCCAGGGCTTCCACATGCCAGCCCGGCTGCCTTCGCCACTGCCGGTACCACCCCATGTGCTCCTAGGAGCCTTGCAGCCCCCTAGGCCCTTTTAAATCACCCAGGCCCCTGGGCAATTGCCGCCTTTCCGTGCCCCCCCCTTTGGTGGGCCTGCAAAATGTTATAACTCCCACCCCCCTAAATCTATAGTTCCCACAAAATGTTTTGATGAAACAGTATTTTTGGACATAACTGTTCCATTTAACAAAAAATAACTAGCCCTAGTCAGAATGTTTGTCTGAGCTATCCAGGTCTCTAGGGTCTGACACACTGGATTGGAACTCCTACAGGAACTGGATTTCCCTTTGAGGTTTTGGATAACACACAGGAAGAGTTAAAAGGCAGTCTCAGTTATTATTTACTGCAATATAATTATATAAACATTAGCACCCAGTGATCTCAGTCAGATCAAGCCTCTGTTATGCTAGGCTCTCTACAAACATAGTAAATAGTAGTTCCTACCACAAAAAGTTATTATCTAAAGTACAAGATATAATTAGTAGATGGAAGTACCAAACGTGTGGGGGGGGGGGGAGAATGAGAAGATTAAATAGAAAGCTTTTGCACAAATTAGTTGTACCGCAGTTTTTAACCCATCAGTTGCACTAGTCATGTTACGGTACTTTAGTGCCTCTGCACTTACTCTCATCTAAAGACTAGAAATGAAAGACCTTAGTCAACAAGATAGGATGCTAAGAAAAACAGATTAAAAATGGGATAGTTTTTGGGGGGAGGAGAATAGGTGCTCTTGTATAATTAAATAGTAACATTAGGTTGTTTTGTGTGAATCCTTTGAAGTATTCTAATTAAAGTGTTCCTGAGATGAAATTAATTTGTTAAATACATGTACCTATTAATGGCTCTGAAAGCTGACACAAGATCTTCAGAACAAAAGCTGAGGTTTCTTGTAGAAAGAGTAGGTACAGTATCACCAAAACAAACAAAAAAAAACCCATGCACCACACAAAAAGAGCACCTCTTTTCAACACTTCTCGAGCTGATCTAATTCTCTCTGTGTTGCCATTTCCCACCCAGCATGTTTTTCTGATCTGGTCCAATTTAGCAGATCCAAACAGCTATAGCCTTGAAGGATGCCCTTGTCAGTAATTGCTGCTTGCTGTATCTTTTTCTCTTAGTTTGTAAATATTTTCAAATTCTAATATATTTTTCTTATTATTATTCTGCCAGAGGTAACATGATCTCCTAGCATTTTATTATTATTTTTGGAAGAAGAAGCAGTTACTTTAATTCTTGTGTTTTTCTTAAAGAAGAACAAAAATAGTTAGTTTGATACCCAAAGAATGCTTCTTATCCTCGAGAGTTTTTCTTTAATTCAACTGAGTAATGTGTTGCCAAATTCTGCAATTTTATTGCAAGTTTTGTGATATTTGGTATCTTTCTTAAAGTCCTAACTTCTGGGATCAGGTGACTGTGGAAACCTTAGCTTTTGGGCTTGGGGTTTTTGTTTTAAATAAGTTTCTAGTCCTTGAGGCTGCAGAGCAAACCCTGGCAATATGAACCAGAAGGGAAATGAAAATAGCAAATTTATTACTTTTTAAAATATTATGATTTTAATCCAGTCTCATTACTTGTGGAGATCTTATTCATTATTTTTAATACTCCCTTCCTTATAAGAGAGACAATAGCTTGGATATTACAGTTTTAGTTCTTCTTCGAGTGATTGCTCATATCCATTCCAGTTAGGTGTACGCGCCGCGCGTGCACATTCGTCGGAAAACTTTTACCCTAGCAACTCAGTGGGCCGGCAGGTCGCCCCCTAGAGTGGCGCCACCATGGCGCTCCATATATACTCCTGCCGGCCCACCCGCTCCTCAGTTCCTTCTTACCGCCCGTGTCGGTCGTTGGAACAGTGGAGCGCGGCTTGGCTGACCTCCACTTCCCTAGCTACTCGTTTTCTCGTATATAATTATGCAGTTATAACACTTTTATGTATATATTTGTATGGTTATACGTGTTTTCTTTGCTAAAATGGTTAGTTTAGTTAGCGGGGTTCAGGAAGTAGCCCCTTCCATGAGCCCAGTGCCGGAGCCATGCATGGCTCACCGGGTTTTAAAAGGGGCCCGGCTTGCCAGAAGCCGCGGCCGAAGAGAGATCTACATGACTCCTGTTTGAAGTGCCTCAGGGAATCACACTTGACAGATAAGTGCCCCATTTGCAAGGCTTTTAAGCCGAGAACAAAAGGTGCGGGACTTTCACTTACCCCTCCACCTTGGGCGCCGAGCGATGTTCAAGCGGCGGGCAGAAGCGCCTCCTCGGCACCGGACCCCGCCGGTACCACCAAGGCCTTTCGGCACCGACCGTCGCCGGCACCGATGTCGACTCGGCACCGCTCCCTTCTTCCGAGGTCGAGAGAGTCTACGATTCCTGCTGGTGCCTGGCGGCTCCCCGGCACGCGCCGTGGTTGAGCCCCCTGCTCCCGCTGCTTCCGTGCCACCTGCATCGCAGCCAGAGAGCTCGCCTAAGTTGCGTTATCCGGCACCGTCACCTGCAGAGGCACCGATGACTTCGGCTCCGTCGATTCCAGTCCCCCAGGACCATGGAATCCTGTGCCTGGCAGCTCCCCGGCTCGCGCCGTGGTAGAGCTTACTGCTCCTGCTGCTTCTGTGCCAGCTGCACCACAGCTAGACAGCTCGTCTAAGATGGCTCGCCCGGCACCGACGACGTCGGCACCGTCGATCCCGGTCCCACGAGGGCCGTAGAATCCGGTGCCTGACGGCTCCCCGGCACGCGCCGTGGTTGAGCGTATTGCTCCTGCTGCTTCCGTGCCAGCGGCACCGCAGCCAGAGGGCTCGTCTACGTCGGATCGCCCGGCACCGACACCTGCTGCGGCACCGATGTCGTCGGCACCGTCGATCCCGGTCCCACAAGGGCCGTAGAATCCGGTGCCTGACGGCTCCCCGGCACGCGCCGTGGTTGAGCGTATTGCTCCTGCTGCTTCCGTGCCAGCGGCACCGCAGCCAGAGGGCTCGTCTACGTCGGATCGCCCGGCACCGACACCTGCTGCGGCACCGATGTCGTCGGCACCGTCGATCCCGGTCCCACAAGGGCCGTAGAATCCGGTGCCTGACGGCTCCCCGGCACGCGCCGTGGTTGAGCGTATTGCTCCTGCTGCTCCGTGCCAGCGGCACCGCAGCCAGAGGCCTCGTCTACGTCGGATCACCCGGCACCGACACCTGCTGCGGCACCGATGGCGTCGGCACCGTCGATCCCAGTCCCACAAGGGCCGTAGAATCCGGTGCCTGACGGCTCCCCGGCACGCGCCGTGGTTGAGCGTATTGCTCCTGCTGCTTCCGTGCCAACGGCACCGCAGCCAGAGAGCTCGTCTACGTCGGATCGCCCGGCACCGACACCTGCTACGGCACCGATGACGTCGGCACCGTCGATCCCGGTCCCACAAGGGCCGTAGTATCCGGTGCCTGACGGCTCCCCGGCACGCGCCGTGGTCGAGCTAATGCTCCGGCTGCTTCCGTGCCAACGGCACCGCGGCCAGAGGGCTGGTCTAAGTCGGATCGCCCGGCACCGACACCTGCTGCGGCACCGATGACGTCGGCACCGTCGATCCCGGTCCCGCAAGGGCCGTAGAATCCGGTGCCTGACGGCTCCCCGGCACGCGCCGTGGTTGAGCTCCTGCTCCGGCTGCTTCCATGCCAACCGAAGCCTCTGAGGCACCGACAACATCGGCACCGTCGATCCCGGTCCCGCAAGGGCCATAGAATCCGGTGCCCGACGGCTCCCCGGCACGCGCCGTGGTTGAGCGTATTACTCCCGCTGCTTCAGTGCTGACGGCACCGCAGCCAGACAGCTTATCTAGCTCGGTTCGACCGGCACCGGCACCTACCGAAGCTCTGATGACCTCGGTACCGTGGATCCCGGCCCCACGAGGGCCGTCGAATCCGGTGCCTGACAGCTCCCCAGTACGCTCTGTGGTTGAGCCTGCTGTTCCCTGCACGCCGGAGATGTTACCAACGGCAAGGGCTCTCAGTGCCATGACAGAGTCAGTGCTGCCTGACCCGGGCACCGCCGGTACGGGTAATACAGTCTCTTCAAGGGACTGTCCCCTGTCAGTACAGCAGAGCGGCACCGTTCATGATCACGGTCCCGCAGACACTCCAAGTCCTGTCGGCACGCCGGACACCACTGGCAGTCCCGGTGCTGTTTTCCTCGGTACTGGTCACACTCGCTGCACCGGTCGGTATCCCGTTCGCCGACCCGCTATCGGCACCGTTCCGACATCTGGCACCGGGGCAGGTACCTTGACTCCTGTAGCTCTTCTCCGAGCCTCGAGATCTCGGTCGACCTCCCGACACCGTTCTGGTTGCGGGTCTGGATCTCGTTCCAGGTACCGATATGCCTCCCGATGCCGGTCCCCGGTGCCGAGTTGGGCAAGGTCCGAGTGAGTCAGAGACTCGGCCCGTGCCTTCTTTCGTACCTCCATGGCCGTCCGGACACGCATCCGTGTCATCTCATATGCGCAGATTTTATGCTCAGGACCACGATCCTGATATGATGGCCAGCGGGCGCCAGCCCCGAAGCAGAAAGAGCCTTGGCGAATGCAAGGTGTACTCTGCAGGGGCCCTGCACCTCTGGGTAGCAAAGCAACAAGCCTTGCTTAGCTGCGATAATTATAGCACCTGGGTGGAGGAGTTTCTCCCTCGAACCTCCCACCTGGAGTTCGCTGCCGTCTTGGAGGACGGGGGAAAGAATTTACCCTTTGTTGGTAAAGGCATCTTCGCGGCAGAGACAGCCCCAGACTGCGAAGCCTGCTGGACAATAGGGTCCTAATGCGTCTCAGCATGTATACGCCAGCGACCAAACGCAGGCCTTTATGGCCCCAGCCGCCATACTCTGTGCCTAGCCAGAGGCAGAACTCTGGAGAACGGCAAGGCCAAGGTGGTCGCAGACAAAAGTCAGGCCCCCTAAAAAGCCAAAGTCAAGGTCCCTCGCAATTACCACTGGGACAAAAGACGGACCTTCCAAGGTTCGCCGGAGGGCGGTGTATCAGTCGCAGGACGGGATCCTGATCCCGCTTTCTCCTGGCATGGCCCCAGTTGCTTTCAGATCGCTGGGTCCTGCGCACGATGGAGCATAGGTACCACCTTTAAATTGCTCCAGCCCTGTCCCCCTTCAGCGGACGAAAGGGGCTAGGGGTTTTACTCCCGTTATGCCCTAGTCCCCCACTCGAACACAGGTCTCAGACCTCCCTGGTCCTGCATGGACTCAACCGGTTTGGGATAAGGTTGAAGTTCTGCATGGTTTCCCTGGGAACCATTATTCCATCCTTGGCCTCCTGGGGGCTACTATGCCGCCCTGGATAGGAAGAACGCGTACTTTCGCAATGCCATCTTCCCTCTGCACGGAAGATGCCTCCGCTTTATAGCCAGCGGTGAATACTCCCGGTTTACGGCCATAGTCGCCGCCTACCGTAGCTATGTCGGATATGCGTTTTTCCGTATTGGGACGATTCGCTTATCCGAGGAGACTCTGAGACACAAACCACTCAGCCCGTGGGCATCGTCACGGTCTTAGTCACAGCTCAAGGCCTGATGATTACTATAGAGCAATCCACTCTGGTTCCCACGCAGAGGTTGGGCTTCCTAGGGGCGATCTTGGTCTCCTACCTAGCCGGAGCCTGCTTATCACAACTGCGGTTTTAGGCGATGGCAACAATCATCTGAGGTCTGAAGGCTTTCCCAACGACCTCAGCTCGTTCTTGTCTCAGTCTCCTGGGTCCATGGTTGCCTGCAAGTTTGTAACCAAACACGCCAAGCTCCGCCTCCGTCCTCTCCAAGTCCGGCCCACCTCGGCGTACCGCTTGGACAGGGAGCCAGTGGTCATGGTAGTCACCGTTCCCTCGAACGCCTTAGGCTCCCTAGAGTGGTGGCTAACTCCCTCCTTGGTGTGGACAGGGATGCGGTTTCATCCGCCCCAGCCCTCACTGCCCCTGACGGCGGACGCATCATCTCTCTGCTCGAGTGCTCATGGTCACCTCCGAGCTTAAGGCCTTCGGTCTTCTAGGGAGCTGGCATTCCTCATTAATGGCCCAAAAATGAGAGTAGTCCGCCTGGCATGCCAGGGGTTCCAGCGGCAGCTGCGAGGCCGTTGTATCTCGGTGTTTACAGCCAACACAATGGCCAGGTGCTTCATAAGTATTCAGGGGGGACATAGTCCTTCCCCCTTTTTTGTCAGGAGGCCATCCATTTCCGGGTCTTTTGCATGGCCCACTCGATGGAGCTGGCGACGTCCTTTCTCCCAGGCGTTCGGAACGTCTTAACTCTTTGACTCAGCAGGTTTTCCTGTCTTACGAGTGATCACTCTGCCCCATGTGAGGCGTCCCGCTTTCCGGAAGTGGAGATGGTTCCTCACACAGACCTGTTCGCTCACCGCGAGAGCAGGAAATGCCAGGTGTTCTGCTCCTTCCAAGGTCTCTCCTCGGAATCGATCTTGGACGCATTCCTGATGCCGTGGAACGGCCAACTGCATTATGCTTTCCCACTGTTCCCACTGGTTCGCTACGTCCTGCTCAAACTCCGCAGGGGCAGAGCGTGCATCATCATGATCACTCCAGAGTGGTCCAGGTAGCACTGACATACCACGTTGCTCGGCCTGTCAGCCCAGACCTCATCACTCAGGGCAATGACAGGCTTCGTCACTCGGACCTGCAGCCTCTTCGCCTCACGGTGGCTCCTGCGTACCTGAGTCGGGGTGACAGGCAGCCTTCCACCTGGTCAACGTACCGAGCCAGGTGGAAGCGTTTCCTTTACAGCTGCAGTACGCTCGATCTTGCTCCTGCTGAGGTCTAGATCCCCTCTATTTGGCCTGCCTCTGGCCTTCAGCGGCAGGATCTGGCGGTATCATCGCTGAGGATACTCTCAGCAGCCATCCCTACCTTCCAGCAGGCTAAGATGGACGTTCAGTGTCCCACGCTCTATGGGTTCGAGGTCCCTCAAGGGCTTGGAGCGCTTGCACCCTCGGGTGCGCCGCCCAGCCCCGCCCTGGGACCTCAACCTAGTCTTGGCCAGACGGGTCTCTGAGATCAGAGCTCTTACGAAGGTTCCACAAAGACAAGGTGCAGTTATGACCGCACCCGGCTTTCCTCCCTAAAGTGTTTTGGCCTTTCATGTTACCCACAGCTCAACGCAATGGGCATAACCGTTGCACTCCTTGGACATCTGTGGAGTGCTCGCATTATATTGTGCTGACAGAATCATTGCCTAAGGCGCCCCAGCTCTGCCCCGGTAGCGGGCCAAAGGGAGGGCTTGCTTGTTTTCCTCTCAGAGGATCTCATCTTGGGTGATGGCGGACATCCCCACTTGTTATGATTTGGCTCATAGTTCCCCAAGCCACATCACCGTGCATTCTACCAGGGCTCAGGCTTCATCTGCCGCCTTGCTGGCTCGTGTTTCTACCCACGAGACCTGTCGCGAAGCTCCATTGGTCCTCGGTCCTTACCTTTGCTTCGCAGTATGCCCTGGTTCAGCAGTCAAGAGAGGCTGTAGCCTCTGGCTCGGCAGTTTTATTCTGCCACATTTCACTCCGACCCCACCGCCTTTGTAAGGCTTGGGATTCACCTAACTGGAATGGATATGAGCAATCACTCGAAGAAGAAAAGACGGTTACTCACCTTTGTAACTGTTGTTCTTCGAGATGTGTTGCTCATATCCATTCCACACCCGCCCTCCTTCCCCACTGTCGGAGTAGCCGGCAAGAAGGAACTGAGGAGCGGGTGGGCCGGCAGGAGTATATATGGAGCGCCATGGTGGCGCCACTCTAGGGGGCGACCTGCCGGCCCACTGAGTTGCTAGGGTAAAAGTTTTCCGACGAATGTGCACGCGCGGCGCGTACACCTAACTGGAATGGATATGAGCAACACATCTCGAAGAACAACAGTTACAAAGGTGAGTAACCGTCTTTTCAATGGGTGTTGTCACGTTGACACAAACTTTCACTACAAGAACAGCTTTTTGTTGTGTTGTAATGGGCTGGTAGGAAAGATTTCATTACCTTTTTTTGTTGTACTAATTGTCACTTTAATAATTTGACTTGAGTTTGGCATGAGCTAAAATTCCTAATACAAGGGAAAGAGTCATCTGGCTTCAAACTTGTAACAGAACTTAAGTGAAAAAGCTCCGGAACAGCTGTTGCAATAGTTCAGCTACTGGACAGCTTCTTTTCCATCAGCATTTGCCTGCCACTCTGGCTTTGAGGCTTTTTTCTGCAGCAATCAGTAGTGCTAGTCTGCTAGCCCCCTAGCACTAATATGTCACTTTGTGAAGCAGAGAGTAGTTGTTTCATACTTCTCCATTTCTGGTGATTATTTTGCTAATGGTATTCAGCTGTCTGCAAAGTTGTGTGAACCACTTAAATCAAAAGGACAGTGCTATATTTCCACCCACTGGCATAATGATACTGAGGCTATGTCTACACTACCAAGGTAAGTCAACCTAAGTTATGCAACTCCAGCTACATGAATAACGTTATTCATGTAGCTGGAGTCGACAAGCTTAGGTCGACTTATTGCCGTGTCTACGCTGCTCTGGGTAAATGGGAGACGCTCTCCTTTAGATATAACTTCCTCTTCTCATTCAGGGTGGAGTACCAGGATCGACTGGAGAGAGATCTGCAGTCAATTTGGCAGTATGACATTCCCCTAGTGTTATCTGGACTGGTGATCTGCTAAGTCACTCCAATCCTTAACTCTGGGAGCCAGCTTTACCCTGTTCTGCTGTGAGAACCCCCACTCCTGGGCTGTTCACACACAGCCTCTAGCATATAAGCTGCTCCTTGTATTGTGCAACCAAATGACACTAGCCAATATCTCCATCCCCAGACATCAGCCTAGGAGCCTCTGTCTTGCAGTGTCCAGTTATGCCTGCTGGACCCTGCAAGCTTATATGAGTTCATCAATTTAACAAAAAAATCGATGTATACCAGGCTTCTTTTCCCAACAGGAGTCTCTGACATGCTTCAAACCAAACACGCTGCTACAGGTAGAATAAACAAACACATATATTAACTACAAAGATAGACTTAAGTGATTATAAGTCAAAGCACAACAAGTCAGATATGGTCAAATGAAATAAAAGCAAAACACATTCTAAGCTGATCTTAACACTTTCAGTGCCCTTACCCACTTAGATGCTTCTCACCACAGGATGGCTGGTTGCCCTTCAGCCAGGAGCTCCCCTTGATCAGCGCTTCAGTCACTTGGTGGTAATGTCTGTAGATGGAGGTAGAAGAGAGAGAGAGAGCATGGCAAATGTCTCTCCCTTTAATCATATGCTTTCTTCCCTCTTGGCTTTGCCCCCCTCTTCAGGGTCAGGTGAACATTACCTCATCGTAGTCCCAAACTGACCAGGGGTGGGGTGGGGGACTCACTTGAGAGTCCACGAGATCCTTTGTTGTTGCCTAGGCCAGTGTCCTTTGTTCCTGTGAGGCTGCGCTGGATTTCTCCTATACCTGCCCTGATGAGGTGTGAACTGCCCCTCTGCTCTTGGAGAGTTTTTGCCTGGGCTTGTTTTAAACCATGAGGACACATTTTCAGCCTATAAACATGAAATTACAACCTATAACATGCCTATAACAACAATTGCTATAACATTACTATCACAACAATGCTCAGTGCATCATGAGCCTTCCGAAGACACCTGACATGACAAACTTTGCATTGGATACCACACAATCGTTTTATAAGGATGAACATAAGGTTGTAGGGTATTCCCCCAAGGTACAGAGTGTCATAGGCAGGTCTTCACTAGATCCACTAAATTGACCCCCAGTGCATTGATCTGGCAGTAGTGTATACATAGCCTGAAGAACAGTAACAGGAAAAGCCTAGTAACCCCTTTTTCTAAAGGAGTTAACTAGGGGTGCTCAACCCCTATTACTAGAAAAAAGCATTTTATGTCTTGCTGGCAGAATCTTTTCTTCTACTGTGGCCAGTTGAGGTTAATGTGATTTATTAGTGTTTAGAATTCCTTTGCTTTCTGTTTTGGAAACACACACCTATGAGCAGGAGCTTTATAATGCAAGTTTCTTCCACTGTTCCACATAGAGAGGTACCAGTTCTGTCCCACTCTGATGCATAACCCCAGTGATACATCCCATTAATCAAAATAAGCCCAATGCTCCAGCTCAATATTGCAAAATAACTTTATCTTCCTTTTATTTTCAATGTCCCAAGGTTCTGCTGCTCTAAACTACATCTGCTCTCTCCCACTGACAAAGGTATTGATCCCTTAGTGGAGAGAGATGGTTCTGAACACCTGACTACTTTAATTAGCTGTGGTGTAAATCAAAGAGCCCGTCATGTGCAATGGGTCTAGCGACGGAAGTACTGATACTTATCGATTATCAGTATTATCACTGATCGATTACAACTATTATTAATTGAGCACTGATTTGTGTGTTTGCTATGCGAACAAGGAAGTAAAGGCCCGACTGAGGGATTCCTCGAAAAGACTACTTGTGATCAATTTAATGCAGTAGGGGAACCTATCTATTTATAGGTACTTGTATTAATTTTGTTTCTAAATAAATTAAAATATCCAGTAGCTATGCAAATACATTATTATTTCTGTACTCAGTTAATCCTATACTACCACCTAAACTTGCAATAAGTGCCCTCTTGCAAAGTACTATCAATTCTTAAAACATTATTGTACAATGCTAGAAGCAGAACTAATGTTACTCACCAGACAGAAACCTACACAGGACACAGTAGATATGAGGGGGAAATGTAGTGTAAAGGGACAACAAAATCAGCAACAGAGGATTAGATCTCCAGCAGGCTTAATTAGGCAGGGGATTTGACTATTCAGGGACAGAGCAGCTAACCAGCACTGGGGAAGATAAGTAGTTGTTACTGAGACTGGAAAAGGAGGAGGGAAACTGGGACTAAGAGAGGTTAGTGAACATGGGTGGGGGGAGGGAAGACTGGCGGCCAGGAGGGGGGAAGAGACAGATCAGATGACAATCCAGGAGGGGCAGGAACTGGGACTAGCTGGTCAAGAAGAACCAGGGTAGGGGGTTGAAACTGGAAGTGTCTGAGGAATGAGACTGGGAGCTGGAAGGGGTGTGTGGAACTGGAAGTAGGAGGGGACCTGGGGCAGTGACTCTTGAAGAGTGAGACTAAAACATGCTGAGCAACTTGGGATTCCAGTGAGAAGACGGTGGAGTGGAAGCTGGGACTGGCTAGATGAGCAAAATGGGACTGTGATGAGGACCCAGAGACAGGTTGTAGGGATGGAGAAAATGGGTCAAGCATAGGTGCAAATACACAGAAATCTTTGCCTACTACATAACACTCCCCTCCAGAGCTTGGAACCCAAGATCCTTAAGTCTGATCATTCCTCTGCTGTCAGCTAATATGTGTGGAACTCACGGTCTCCTATCCCTCCTCTAGTGCTAGTACACAGAGAGGATGACAATCTATCAGTTACTCCTTTAGACCTCTGACAATTGAGCTGTGAAGTGGCTCTAAACATTGTAGCCTTGCTTATGCCCAGTACTGGTTTCAATGTGATGCCACATGTTGGATTTTTTTTTCAGTTTGCTTTTTCAAAAACCTGAGAAATTATACACAAAAATGTTCTTTTAATGCATTGTTGTGCATAGTATGGACTTAGAGTAAAATAGTATGGATCTAGGGATAGAGAGTTCTTTTAGAACATTTGACAGGCTTAATCTGGAAATGTGCCAGACAAGAGCAGCATGCTAGAAAATGTAAAAAAATATACAGTAATATAAAATGTATGAAATACAAGCGATGATAGAACTATTTGTTTCCTAGCAATCGATAGCTTGTATGCTCCCAGGACCACTATTACATTGATTAAACAAACATTTACTGAAGGCACATTTTATAACACAAAGCATGTATGCACTTGAGTACAAATATTCTGTGTGCATAAGAAAAGGACTCTTTAGTTCCCACCTGTTCCAATGATCTATCAGAGTGGTTTTCAAACTGAGTCACAACCCAGTACTGGGTTGTGAAATGTAAGGCACAGGATCCCAGCGGCTCTGGTCAGCACTGCCGACTGGGCCATTGAAGTCCTGTCAGTGGTGCTGCCCAGCTAAGGTAGGCTAGTCCCTACCTGTTCTGACACTGTGCTGCACCCCAGATGCAGCCAGCAGCAGTTCTGGCTCCTAGGCAGGAGGGCCATGGGGCTCCGTGCACTGCCCCCACCTTGAGCACCGGCTCCACACTCCCATTGGCCAGTTCCTGGCCAATGGGAGCGGGGGCAGGCAGTGCCTGAAGGCGAGAGCTGTGCTAAGTTGTTTGCACACATCAACCTAGGAGCCAGACAGGCAGAAAGCCTGCCTTAGGACCCCCGCTGTGCCATTGACAGGGAGCTGCCTGACGTAAGCGCACACTCCAACCCTGTGCCCCAATCCCCTGCTCCAGCCCTGAGCCCCCTCAAACCCGGAGCCCCTTCCTGCACCCCAAACCCTTCATCCGTGGCCCCAGCCCAGAGTCCTGCCCCCCTCCCACATCCCAGCCCCCTGCCCCAGCCCAGAGCCCCCTTCCACACCCAAGCCCTTTATCCCCAGCTCTGTTGGGTTACAGGCATCAACAATTTTCTTAAACTGGGTTACCAGAAAAAAAGTTTGAAAACTACTGATCTAGATTCCCTAGGCAACACAAGGAGGTGTGCCATGTGACGTCATGTGTCCTGGCAGATTTGCTGCTTGGCTTGGACTGAGCATGCTCAGTAACACTGCTGAAGCCAACTGCCCTCACTCTGCTTCCCCACTAGCAGCGGGCATGGGTCATCTCTGCCACATTACTTCAATACTAAGCTATACTCTGTACCGTGCCTAATTATTGCAATATAAATAGTAACAATTCATTGAACATGACACATTCTTGGGTTTCCATCACAACTTAAATGCGTGCGTTCTCTCTCTGCTGGGAAAAGGTTGTCCCACCACACAGCTATACATATAAGAGAAAGAAAAGGCAAACAAACCTAATCTGGGACAAGAAAGAAACAGGTGCTGTTCTCCTTTGACAGCTACATAACAAGGGTGCATACTGCAGTGCTTCGATGAACTAGAAAGAAGGAAAGCAAAAACATTTCAATCACAGAATAAATTGTCCTATCCCTGACCTGACACTGTTCTAGAAACCAGTGCTACTGCTAACTTCCTGGCCCGTAGAAATGTCATGGAATCATCTGGATTGTGGAACATGTACAACTGTGCACTGCATTCATCAGATACTTCCCGCAGCTCCCATTGACTGGGAATGGCGAACTGGGGCATCTGGGAGCTGTGGGCGGCTGTGAGAATGTAAACAAACAGTCTGGTGGCCCGGCAGCAGATTAATCCAATCAGGGCCGGCTCCAGGCACCAGCTAAAGAAGCATGTGCTTGGGGTGGCCAATACTAAGGGGCATCACTCTGGCCGCTATAGAGGCAGCATGTCCAGCACATCTAGGTCTTTGGTGGCAATTCGGCAGCAGGTCCCTCAGTCCCTCTCGGAGCAAAGGACCTGCTGCCGAAGAGGGAAGCGGTGCAATCATGCTGCCGTGGTTGTTTTTTCTCTGCTGCTTGGGGCTGCAGAAAACCTGGAGCCGGCCCTGACTCTGATGGGCCGCGTGCAGCCCGTGGGCCACAGGTTTCTGAACACTGAACCAAATGCAGCTTAGAGTAAGCGAAACAACTTTCATTGAGATCTATGCCTCCATGGGAAGCACATAATGGAGGCTGGGGCCGGGGCAGTGGTGGATTACTACACAGGCCTATGGGGCCCAAGTCCAGGGATCCTGGCCGATTTAGAGGCCCTGGAAAAATCTCCCCCCACCATGGCTCTGGGGCTGGAGGAGCTCCTGTGGCTGTGGCTGGAGTCCAGAGCTTTTCCAGTCTTGGACCTGCAGTGGGGTTGGGGGGGGGGAGAAAGGAGTGAGTGGGGGCAGAATGGCGCAGAGCCACAGGCAGAAGGGGTGGAATGGGGAAGGGGCTCTGGGCTCAACTCCAGCCAAGGCTAAGAGCTCTCAGCATCCTCCTCACCCCACAACTTCGCTCTCAGTGCCCCCCTCGCCTTCCCTGGCTAGGGCGATGGGGCGGGGGGCTGAGAGCAGTGAACGAGGGCAGGGCCTTGGCCAGAAGAAGCTTCACCTGCTGCTCATTTGAGTCATTCATCAAAGATGCAAAAGAGCAGAAAAAGTTGCATATCAGGTGACAGTGACAAAACTCATACCAATCTGACAATTCCATGGGTGTGCAAAATGAGTGTGATTTGCTTGATGATGGGGATTGCAGTGGGGGGTGCAGCAAGCAAAGCTGCAAGACCATGTAAGACAATGCAGCGCATGCTACTGTCATTAGCATTGCTGGGGTTAAACTGCACACACTGCACAACTCTCATTGATATGCTTAATCCAGGGTTGGATTCTGCCAACACGGTACCACACAGGTATAAATTCACTTGTTTTACAAACCTTCTGAGCACCAGATAAATACAATTTCAGTTGCTTTGTCAGTTACAATCTTTCAGATACCACTGAATTTAGCCCTAAAGCTGCATACATCTCTGGTTGTGTGACAAGAGTTTATCTAGTGGAAGTTATGAGCTATAAGGTTCTCTCTGCTTCTCTGCACTGAAAGCTCCTGACTTCATACAAGACAGGTATGCATGTGCAGCTCTGAGGGGAAAGTTGGCTTCACAACATACTAACTCCCCCAGTGCTGCTTCCTTCCCCTCTGTGGCTGCTGTGGTGCATCCTGGTAGTTCTTGATTCTTTGGCCACACTCCTGCCATAGCTTTGGTGGCAACATAGCAGCATGCCCATGAATACAGCACCAGGTTCCCTTGTACTCCCTGACCTGCTCATCACGATGTACCTTGCGCTTATAAGTGCTGTCCTCCGTACAAGTGCCAGTGCGAAAAAGGGGTGAAAACCCCAAATATCAAAATGAAAAAAATAAAATGAAAAGTGAGTGACAAGGCACTCTGCTAAACTTGTAAATCAGTCGCCCATCACCTGGCCTGAAACTGACCACATCAGTTGACCTTTAGGCTTAGCTGTTTTTCAGATATTTGGAAGCACAAAAGAATAGGTGATATGAAGGGGAATGGGTTTCTTATTTCAAGCTTGATTTTGTTGTGGGAATGAGACTGACTAGGGTTTGTGTAATTTGTGCTTTTCAGTAACAGCAGGACACCCAGAGCATTTAGATGGTGCCTTTTTGTTATTTTACAAATCTAAATAAATCAATGCTCCCTATCCACGTGTCTATGATTATGTGTTTAGCATAGGTAGGGACCAGACATTTACATACTGAACTACACTGTGCTCATGCATCGAGTTCACTGTTTCTGCACATTAGGCTGATGAAGAATGAGAACTATCATAGTCTGACACTCACAGAATACTATAGACACTGCTTTGTTCAGTTTGAATTGCTCCTCTGCTGGAAGAGAATGGCTCACTCAGGTACACAACTAGCTTCCCAGAAAATATAGGTTCAAATCTTGAGTTTGCCAACTCCACCTTTCAGCCTTCCAAGGTGGATGTTCAATACAATACAATTTACTTTAAGGGTGGTTTTTGGAGGCTATTCTAAAAATGAAGCCAATTTCCTATGGAGCCCACAGCAAGTTACGTCAGAGAAGGATTTTACCATAGTGTGCTTGGCCAACATTTCTTTTTCCTACTGTTGTGTCCTACTGGTGTGCCAAGTGGCTGATGTGGTCCACTCCAGCAGTGATTCCCTTTCACTTGTGTCCTACAAAACATATTATTTAGACAAAGTGCTTTCTGATCCTTTAGGCTGCATGATGCTACGTAAATAAAAGTTATTCTCTCACAATTTCGCAGACAGTGCTGTGAAAACAACGCCGCTTTCTTATTGAAAGACAAAATGGTTTTCAAGGTGTGTTATTGGGAAATTCTTCTGTAAGAGCAATTATTTAAGATACAAACAGTGTATGAGACTGGATAAACAGCTATCTACAGGCACAATACACTTGTGACTCCCATTAGTGCAGGGTTACAAACCATGATTGTGGCCAGGTTTTGATAGATAGATACAAAGATCTTGGCAACTCTGATGTCAGTGAATCTGGCAGGCTCTGCTCCCTGCTTGATTGTTTTGGCTTCTTAAAAAACATCTGTAACATTCAAACACGTTGATCAGTAAGAACGGAATTCCAGGGTTATTGAAAAGAGCAAGCAATGGGAGAAGGGCATAAATCCTGGATGAATACAAGGAACTCTGCCCCTATCGGTCCAACAGTCTGGCCAGTCCCACCAGCTGTAGCTCCTTATTCCTGGATTAAAGTGCCTCTGTTTCTCTGGCCTGTGACAGATTCTTGTGTGTGGTGCAAGCTCGCATTCCCAGGCTGCTGGTTCCTGAGCCTGCCTCCCAGCCCTGAGCTCAGACTCAAAGCTTGCAGTGTCCTTACAGCCTGCGTTGCAATCCCTCCTGGAGTGGCAATCCCATTCTCCAGTCAGAGGAACACTGGCAGCAGAATGTAGGGGTGGCATTTCCTGCCAGATCTCTTTAGCCAATCAGGACTGAAGGGGCGTGTGGTGGAGTAGCCAACTTCTTTAGTCTGCCTCTCCCGGGCTCCAGAGGCAGAGTCAGACCTCCCAGTACTGCCTCTTGTAAAGTACTTGCTTAACAGACACCTTACCTTGCTGGCAAGGAGGGAACAAGCATTACCATTTCACAGGTCTGGCTTATAATTGTTTATACAGATATCACTGAAGCTGGGTGTTTAAAACCAAACGTACTGCAGTGTAGAGATGATAAAACTCAATATGACCACTGTCATGATATAATTCCCCAATCTGAACCTTAGAGTCCAAAAGATGGGATACCGCATGAATTCCTCTAAGCTTAATTACCAGCTTAGATCTGATAGGCTGCCACCACCCAAAAATATAGTGTTTTGGGGCACTCTGGTCCCCAAAAACCTTCCCTGGGGACCCCAAGACCCAAATTCCTTGAGTCTCACAACAAAGGGAAATAAACCATTTCCCCTCTCCCTCCTTTCTTCCTCCCAGATCTTTCCCGCCCCGGGTACACTAGGAGATCACCATGATTCAAACTCCTTGAAACACAACATAGAGAAATCAGGTTTTTTCTCCCCTTTCTCTCCCCCTCCCAGGCTTTCCCTCCCTGGGCTATCTGGGAGAGATAGACAGATTCAAGCTCCGTGAATCTAAAACACAGAGGAAATTCACCTTTCCTCCCCCACTCCTCCTTCCCTTCTCCCACCAATTCCCTGGTGAGTACAGATTCAGTTCCTTTGAGCCTTAACAAGGGGAAAAAAATTAAACAGGTCTTTTAAAAAGAAAAGCTTTTAATAAAAGAAAGAAAAAAAAATCTCTGTAAAATCAAGATGGAATATTACAGGGTCTTTCAGCTTACAAACATAGAAAGAAGTTTCCCCCCAGCACAAATACCAATCAAAATCAGTCCAGCAAAATACACATTTGCAATTACAGAAAACAATCAAAAGACTATAACCGCCTTTTCTACTTAATACTCACTATTCTGAATATATAAGAGACTGTAGCAGGGAGATTGGCAAGAAACCTGGTTGCACATCTAGTCCCTTTCAGGACCCAGAGAGAACAAAGCAAAACCCAAAAAACACAAACAAAGGCTTCCCTCCACCGAGATTTGAAAGTATCTTGTTTTCTGATTGGTCCTCTGGTCAGGTGTTTCAGGTTCACTGTTTATTAACCCTTTACAGGTAAAAGAGACATTAACCCTTAACTATCTGTTTATAACAACCACACAGCAAGTGTAGGTGTGATAGTAAGGTGGATAGGCATACTTGTGCTAGCTTTAATCTAGTAGTGAAGATGTGGCAGTACATTCAACCTGGGCTAATGACCCAAATAAGTTCCTGGAGTCCCTGACAGGCTTGTACTAGGGCAGCTAGACCATGCCGAAGCCCATGCTGCCATGTCTCCACTCCTAGCTAGATTAAAGCTAGGGCAGGTATGCCTACCTGCAAGGCAATGTCACCTTCCTGTGCTGCATGGACATATCCTCAGTGACCCAAGCAAGTGGTCCTCATAGGTGGAGAAGGAACAAGAATTACTGCAACAATGCTCATAGGACATCAACTCCATGCATCTCCCAGTTCTGCAGCCACAGCAGCCTTTCTGCACTTCTCCCCCTATGTGTAGCAAAACACAAGAGTAATGTATAAAGCTTCATAATTCTCAGTGGACTTTAACATATGATTTACAGTAGCTATTCTCCTGGCTTATCCCCCTTTTCCCATCCCTGAATCAATACTCCAGAGCTCCTCATTAGCATCTTGATGGCCACATTTACTTACACCAATGTGTCCTAGGAACTCCACGTGCACCCCAGGCCTTTTTACCTTGCACTTGAGTGTAAAAGCTGACACATGAGGGGCTGTTCACTGCCATTAAATGTAGAGGGCTCGACCTAGGGCCTGATTCTTCACTACCGTGAGCCTTGTGTGGTGACACTTCGAGAAACACTTTCAGACCCTACCATATGAATACCTACTTTGCACTAATGTAAATGACAAAACATGGTGCAAGCCAGTGGATAATCCATCCCCTTTGTGTCTCCCCTAACATTTACACTGAAGTGCAATCATCTTTTGCTGAATGCAGCCAAACACACAATCTTGCATGAGTACGGCCTACAAGCTAAGAGAATTGTGGTTTCCTCTATTACTTTGAGAATCCCAGCAAACAAATTCCCCTACCTATACAACTGGAGCTGCACCTGAACTCCAAAGGTCAGTCTGTATGTACTTGCTCAAAGTTCAGAATATGGGAGTGTGGTTTGGACCAATCTCTATAGTAGATTACATAGATCTTTATCTAGGTGTTTGTAATGCACTCAGCCCAATAGCATCAGGGCACCCAGACACTTTAGACTACTATTTGATGTGTATGTAGAACAATACACCTGTCTAAAATCTTCAGCAGGTAGATGTAAAAGTGCCAGTAGCTTGGTGCTGAAGGGATAAAATTAGAAGAATGGTTAATAAGCCTGTTCACCAAGTGATAATATGTGGGAAAAACACTGATTCTATATTCAGGTGAAAGAACAAGTAGCATTTTGTTAATTATTTGCACTACTGTACTGCCTAGGAACCATAGTCACGGACCAAGAGGCCATGGTGCCAAGTGCTGAACAAGCCCAGAACAAGATTGTAAGCACTATCTACTACGTATTTGAACACCACATCATCATTATTCACTTACACTAGGTGTTTTTGCTTTCAAAGAAGTTACTGATCCCAGATTTCCCATGTGAAAAGACTAGATCAAAATTTTCTCATAGTTGCCAGATGCTTTTTCCACTCAGAATTGTGGTGGTTTCTTGTAATATTTGTGAAGATAGTGTGAAAAACTGAGGACAGACAGCTGCAAGGAAAGGGTAGGAATCAGTACCAGAGGGTTAAAAGGCCCTCCTCCTTATCAACTGAGAGGCAACCACAGGTCAATCAGGTTCAACTGTGAAAGGGTTACCAAGGTAGCAAATTAGAATCAGCTGAGGGAGGGAGCGACCTGAGGTTAATTGGGATCAGCTGATTCCAACTTGGGGCTGCCTGAGACCTTTTTTAAGGGGGGAGAGGGGGAGAAGCAGAGAGAGAAGGAGCCCTGCTGCTAGGAGTAGCAAAACAGGGAGACTCACCACGAGGGGAGACAGTACTTTCTCCCACAAGGGGGTAAGAATTTGCTCACCAGGACTGGTGGAAATATGGGGAGCAGACTTCCCCTGTGTCCCAAGGAGGATTGCATTACCTGAGCCTGTCTCATCAAGGCTAAAAGCAGCAGAGACTGAGGAGACTGAGAAGGTGCCTTGCCACAATAGATAAATAAGATCAATGTGTGTTTTTTGCTTTGGGGGGTGAGTAGAGAACTCTGGAAGTATAATATTGTTTTTTCTTCTAACAAATACTTTTTTCCTCAAAGCATCATGTATGAGAGTTAAATAAATCCTTTACAACTTTGCTCAGTTTTGTTTTCCAACCCTCTTATTGCTGTAGAGAAAATATTTTTAAGACTGTGATTACAAACAGTTTTGTATTGGTGAGCTAGCTAATCCAAGCCAATTGTTTTCTGCCCTTGAGAAAGACCTATCTCTGTAGGGTGTGCTAATTTTAGTATAAACTTAATGCCTCCTGTTTGAATATTTAGACTAAGGAGTGAATGAGAAATGGATTCCAAGGGGGAAAATATTTGAGCTGTTCCTAAGCTGCTTGTGTAAAACTATTTCCCAAGACAATCCAGTATTGCTCATTGATCCCACCATCAAATACCCAACTACAATGTGGGTCACCTGGCCATAACTTTGTAAGGACTCAGCTATGTTTCTGCATTGTTCCTTTCCTATTGCTCAGATTTTCTTTTCAGTCTTTTCAACTTGCTCATATTTTTGACTTCTTCTTTGATCCTTTTTTTCTGGATTAATATTTCATAGAGGTATTTCCATATTTGTACAACATGGTGCCATAATGTAGGACCAAATTCCTGCTGAAGCTCACCATATAGGTAAGAGAACCCTTTGTCAGCCACAGAAAAAGAGCATTAGGAACTAGGACAAAGGTGGTCATGCCTAGCTGTTGGAGCAGGAGTCAGAAAATGGAACAGAGGATCAGAACCAGAGTCAGAAGCCAGAGCCAAGGATCAAACCAGAGTCAGTAGCCCACAAGCCGGGGGTCAGAGTCCAATTTGGTACCCAATTGCCAAGAGTGAGGTGTAGGGGCAGGAACCAGAGACTAGGTGAGGATCAGGCATGGAACAGAAGCAAGGCAGGAAGTGGGAGTAAAGGGTAGGAGCAAGGCTGGAACCAGAAACAGGGTTGGATGCAGATCATACAAGACAGGCAAAGAGCAGGGTCAGATGCATCAGTAACAGGGAGTCTGTGCAATTGCTTAGACAGCCTGTCTGGGTTACTCCCTGGCTTAAGTAATAGGTGCAAGCCAACCAAGTGCCCAAGGCTTTGGGTGTCTAGCTAGGACTTCCTGTGAAGCCTGACCTTCTAAGACTAGTGAGGTGCTGCTTTGTTGCTTCACTTGGTGGTGATGAGGAAGTGTTGGAAACCCAGCGCCTATAGTGCTCTGGGTTCAAGATTCTTTGAAACCCTCTGTAACCTCTAATCCCCACACAGTTAGCTTCTCCTATTTTGTCATCTCTGGAACATTACAAAGGAGCTGTTCTGCAAGCCCACAATCATAGGAACCTAGGAAAAGTCTGATGGGGCAAGTCCTACCTGTTTGTTTGCCTTCTGTTCCTGGACTACCTAAGGGCTCTGTGCATAGCTTTCCATGCAGATGATTTGGTTTCTGTGCATTAATTAATGGGTGTTTGATTGGAGGGTTCAGTTATTCTAGGTACTAGTCCTTATGTGGCTCATAATATTCATAGTTCATCATCCTGTTCTGATGCTTTTGAATACTTTGGAAGGTCTTTGTCCTGCAAGTGCTTGAACTGTGCACAGCTGGGAACACAGTTTTGCTCTCCAGCATAAGGCAATTACAGGTGAGGTTTCCCTGCATATCTGCTCTTACTTTCAAAGGAACACCAGACAAGAGGGCGAGGTCTGAGTACAGAATGGGAGCTAGTTAGTGACAGATTGTACAGGATGAATGCTTAGTGTGGGGTTTCAAAGATGCCTATTGGACGCCCAGTTCCCTTTGAAATGCCTCAACTAATGCAGCAGCTGACTTTCTGTGGGAGTTGGGTGTTTGATTTCTTAGCACTCTTTTGAAAATCCCAGCCTCAGTGCCAAAGAAATGGCCTCAGACTGCCACGTCATCTCTTCTGTTCCTTTCTACTTATGGTGAAGAATCAAATTACTTTTTGGCCACAATGGAACAGCACAAACTTTGTATCTAAAGGTAAACAGTTCTGTGTATTATCTGAGCCATTTGGTTTGTTTTAAAACCTCCTTTAAAATGAAGGTGAGAATGCTTTATCCACAACAAAATAAAAACATCTTTTTTGTGGCAGAACGCTTGCTGTATCAGCCATGATCATATGGCTATCATAGTAGACATCAAGTACAACTGAATGCTTAAAAGGTTCTGACTGTGTTGCATGAATATTGAACAAAGGCTTTTTGTGCCTTTCTTTTTATCCTTCAGTGAATGCACCATTAAACAGAAGTTGGTTTTCTTTCCAAAACACTTCTCTAAGCACCAATGTGATGATTCAGGAATCTATCTGTAATTCTGTGGGAGCGTATGGACTCTTTTTTTTGTATGTATCTTTACCAAACCCCAAACTCCATTTTGAATTTGAGGTTTAGTTGCTTTCTCTGTGGTCTCTTTACCTCCATATTGGATTGACATTCAAAGGGGGAATGATACAGGGCTGATGACAGACAATCATTAAATTGGTATGGTCTTCTATTCATTTATTCTAGACAACAAGATAGCTCCTGCCCAGGAGAACAGGTTAGTCAGGGGAGAAGCCACCTGGCAATGAAGTCTTATGGTAGAGGTCTCTGGTCACCTGAGGAGTAGATCCAGGAGTTACCTTTCAAAGGGACTGAACAGTTATAAATGTCAAGCACTGGCCTGTTTGGAGCTCCTCAATCACTTTGACTAGTGCAAGTTGAGAGAAGGTGGTTGACACGGTCATGCAGATCTTCTCTATATGTATCCCGGACTTTCTCCTTGGAGCATATTCTGCAGTATCTGAATGCCTGGTTATAGGGTGACCAGACAGCAAGTGTGAAAAATCAGGACATTTTTTTTTTTTCTTTTTGGTGGGGGGAGGAATAGCTGAAAATTCCTCTTATTGGAACAGTCCAAATAATACCAGAGTGTCTAGTCACCCTAGCTGTAGATAACAGATTTCTTGGTGTGTTTGAGGTGGTTTCTGGGCCTATGAAGGTAGGTGTGGTGATTGGTGGATTTCTTGCATATGATTGTCTGTAAGGTTCTATTGTTGAAGCTCATTGTGTTGTCCATTAAGTTTGATGCTAGTGTGGGAGTGTTCCAGATTTAGGGTTTATTGCAACAATCTGTAACCCCCCGCTTCTCCTATGACTACAGGAGAGTTTATGGGCCACTTCACCCAGAGGTGAAAGTGAGTCAGTACAGGCCAGCACAGTGTACTGGTAAGAACCTGGTGCCAGCCCATATGCAGCCCACATTAAAGCACTGCTACAGCAGCAATTTAGCATCCCTGCCCCTTTTGCCTCCCCTGCCAGCAGCCCTCATGGTAGGGTCCATACCGGCAGGGCCACTGATGGGGAAGGGGCAGTGAACATTAAAGCGCTACCATGGCAGCGCTTTGAGGGCCCTTAAAGCACTACCATGGCAAAGGACCATCCTTAAAACATTGCTGCAGCAGTGCTTTAACGTCACTGCCCCTTCCCCTTCATCGGCTCTGCCAGTACAGACCCTATCGGCCGGGCCACCAAGAGGGGAGGCAAAAGGGGCAGGGATATTAAAGCGCTGCTGTGGCAGCGCTTAATACAGGGTCCTTTGCTGTGGCAGTGCTTTAATGTCGCTGCCCCCTGTGTTGGCAGTGGCCCTGCTGGAATAGTCCCCACGGGCAGGACCGCTGACAGGGGCAGGCAAAAGGAGCAGCTGCCCCTGGGCCAATGATTTAAAAGGGTCCAGGGCTCCAGCCACTGCAGCTGGTACTGTGGCAGTGGTAGCTGGAGCCCTGGGCAGTGCAGGCCAGGGAGCGTGGATGGGCTGGCTGGGGTATGTTGACCCCCCCGCCCTGCCCCTTCTACCCAAGGCCCCACCCCTTCTGAAGCTGACCCCAAAGAGTTGCTTTCACCCCTGGCTTCACTTTGAATGGACCTCTAAAATATGTGCTAACTACTTATGCTAAACTATCTGTTTGACCTTGTATTTGGCTGTGATACTTGGAATGCCTTTCCCAGACCTGTGGAAGAGCTCTGTGTAGCTCAAAAGCATGTCTCTCTCACCAACACAGGTGGGTCCAATAGAAGATATTGCCTCACCCATCTTGTCTCCAGAGAAATATCAAATGTTATCTGTTATATTTTGGGCCCCAGTCCTGCAAAGACTTAGGGCACGGCTCCACTAGAGAGTCTACAGCAGCACAGCTGTGCCAATGCAGCCTATTCCAGCCCCAGCAAGCGGTAGAACCTATGTCAGTGGGAGAAGCTTCCACACCATCGCTTATGTTGGTGTAACTTATGTCACTCAGTTGGGTGACTTTATTCATCATCCTGAGTGATATATGTTATGTCGACATAAGCTGTAGTGTAGGCTTAGCCTTACACATGCTCAATTTTATGCAGGAGACTGGACTAGATAACCTCTCAAGGTCCCTTCCAGTCCTATGATTCTATGCATGAATAGATGCAGTGAGGCCAAATGCAAGTCAATCGGATTAAACTATATCTTTGCAGGATGGCGCCTTAGAGTAGTGCATAGGGATTTACTGTTGGGTTTTGCATTGATTAACATGGGGAGTTGCATGTTTGAGTTCACAGGCGAGGGTCCAAGTTCTACTGTTATATTGCTGTAAATCTTATTGAATCCAGATCTTCAGTGTCCTCGTTCAGTGGCTTCACCTGGAAATCATCTGCCCTCTTTAATAAATGTGTACAAGAATGGGGTAGTCATTAAATCTGGATCTGAGCTTTGGTTCCAAATTTTCAGAGTATTCAGGACTTGGGTTTGGGTCCAGGTTTTACTCCAAAAAAAAAAGGGGGGGGAGGGGGAGTGACCTCTCAGAAGGTGCGAGAGGGGCAAATGTAGTACCTGCCTTTAAAAAGGGGAACAAATCAAATCTGGGGAATTATAGACTGGTCAGCATAACTTCAATAGCAGAAAAGATACCAGAACAAATTACTGAACAATTGATGTAGCAATGCAGTGTGGTTCCCCGCTGTCCTTGGGAGGGATGAGCCTCTCCAGACACCAAAGTGGGTGCAGCCAGTGAACCCTGTGCCTGCTCCCCAGAGATCAAAGTGCAGGATAGGAAGTATAAAAGCCCAACCCCAGAGCTCATTAGAGGCATGGCAGCCAGAGATGCCAGACACCTGTAGCCTAGCTCCTGGGTAGGAGACCCTGGCAACTGGCAGCTGACCAGAGCCCAGAGAAGGAGTCAAGTCTGCCCCTCGCAAGTTACCCAGAGGAGCTGTCAAGCCTACCACTCGCCAGTTACTCTGAGGAACCCATGGTGCTTGACTCCTTGGAGGACACTGTCCGGACACAGGTACCTCTAGATGGGGAGTCAGGAAGTAGCCTGGGGGCAGCCGACCCTAGTCTGGCTGCAGTGCTGCCAGAGCCTATGTCAGTGTGTTGTGGCCAGGATCCCCACTGAGGCAGCAGCAGGGCCTCTGCTGCTGCTAAGGCCCCGGGATAGGATGCAGTGGAGTGAGTGAGTGGCACAGGGGAGGCAGGCAGGCCCAATGTGTGGGTGGCAGTCTCTCCCTCTCCCAGGCCCTTCGGAACCAGGGCCTGGGCCTATTGCTTAACTGTTTGCTCAGCCTCTGCCTGAGGGCCTGAGCCACTGACTCTTTACAGCCCTGCCCTGATCCTGGGCCTGCTCAGTAAATAGCAATTGCTCAGCTCCTGTCTGAGGACTGGAGCAAGAGACTCGCTACTGCCTGCCAACCGGGCATGAGTAACCGTTTGTGCTTCTATCACTGCCATGGCGTGAGACCTCATGGCCAGACCAGTTCCCCAACCCAACTGAATGGACGTAGTGAGGCAATGTGGTTCCCCGCCACCCCGGGGAGGGACGAGACCCAGCTGAACCCTTCGACAGATTTGTAAGCACCTAGAGGATAATAAGGTTATAAATACCCAACATGGATTTGTCAAGAACAAGTCATGGCAAACCAACCTAATTTCCTTCTTTGACAGGGTTACTGACCTAGTGCACAGGGAAAAGCAGTGGGTATGATGTATCTGGACTTTGGTAAGGCTTTTTACACAGTCCCATACGATAGCCTCATGAGGAAACTAGGGAAGTACGGTCTAGATGAAATTACTCTAATGGTGCATGCCTGATTGAAAAAATATACTCCAAGAATAATCAGTGGTTTACTGTCAAACTGTGAGGCCTACCCAGTGGGGCCCAGCAGGGGTCTGTCCTGGGACCAGTACTATTTAATATTTTCTTTAATGATTTATATAATGGAGTGGAGAGTTTGCTTCTAAAATTTGCAGATGACATCAAGCAAGGAATATTGCAAGCATTTTGGACAGTATTAGAATTCAAAACCACCTTGACCAGTTGGAGAATTGGTCTGATGTTAAGATTAAATTCAATTAAGACAAGTGCAAAATGCACAAACACAAAATGGGAAATAACTGGCAAGGCAGTAGTACTGCTGAAAAGGAAATGGTGGATATAGAGGATCACAAATTGAATATGAGCCAACAGTGTGGTGCAGCTGAGAAAAAAGTCAATATCATTCTGGGGTGGTTTAACAAGAGTGTCATCTGTAAGGCACAGGAGGTAATTGTCCTGCTCTGCTCTGCACTGGCAAGTCCTCTGCTGGAGTATCATGCTCAGTTTTGAGCACCACATTATAAGAAAGGTGTGGACAAATTGGAGAGACTCCAGAGGAGCTACAAAAATGTTAAAAGGTTTAGAAAACCTGACCAATGGAAAAAATGTTAACTGTTCATGTTTAGTCTTGGGAAGAAAGAAAGACCGAGGGGAGACCTGATAACAGTTTTCAAATATTCTAAGTGGCTATAAAGAGCATAGTCATCAGTTGTTCTCTATATCCACTGTAGGTGGGACAAGAACTAATGTGCTTAATCTGCAACAAGAGAGATTTGATTAGATGTTAGAAAGATTTTCCTAACTCTAAGGCCAGTTAAGCTCTGCAATAGGTTTCCAAGGAAGGTTGTGGAATCCCCATCTATTAAATACATGTCAGAGATGGGCTTAATTTACTTGGTCCTGCCTTAGTGCAGGGGGCTGGACTAGATGACCTCTTCATGTCCTGTCCAACGCTGTGTTTGTGATTTAACAGTTCTCTGATACCAGACAAAAGCTTTTATAGCTTCTAGGACAAAGGACACAGATGAGCTAGAAGAAGACCAATAATAAACATGGACAGAAACAGGGAATATCCCTAAATGTGTACACAGGCTACTCCTATTCCAACTAACATCACTGAATCCCATTGAGCTCAGTAGGAGCAGGATCAATCCATGCATCTATCCGTATAAGGAATTTACGGATGCACTACTGAGCTGATGCAACCATTTTATTGTGGCCAGGAGAAAAGGGACACCAGAAATCCTTGGCTGCTGGAACAACCACTTCCAGCCATTGGCAAACAGTGCATTTTAGAGTAGATGTCTTGCTGCTTTGAGGTGTGCCCTGGAATTTCTCCCAGGCACATCTGCTCAGGATTAGAGGAATGCTAAGTAGCTTAAGGGCATCTCTTGCATACCACTCTTAGCTAATTCCCTTGGTGCCAAGGGTTTTATGTTGTCAAATTGTAATATTTAACCTAATGTGCATGAAAATGCATATTCAAATATACTTCAATAGCTTTGCACCACCATAAACCTGCTGAAGTCCCACTACGCTCCACAGCAGCCCTAACAGCTATACACACACATGCTGTTTGGCATAATTATCCAAGAGTTTTTCAAAAATTTCCAGATCTAATGTTTTTCCCCTCTGTAGAGGCAGCAAGACCAGTGCAGGGGAAATTAGCATTTTACAGCTAGAGCTAACATTTCTATACATGTCACAAGAATGACAAACGTGGCATATAAACATTTTCCCCCAGAAGTACAAGAAGTATGAGAATAGCAGGGATGCACAGCTCCATTTCTGTTAAGTGGCTTGTTACCCATCACCTGGTAACTTGCTGACAGTGGGGAAATATTCATTCATTTCACTTGTTTCCTCTGCAAAGTTCTGGGGAAAGTTACGGAGGAAAGACACTTTGTGATTTGTGACACCCACTCTCTCTGCCTCTTTTTTGGCAGCTCAGCTCTCCATGCAGCCCAAAACATTATGAAGCCTCATCAGCTTTCTGTATGTCAGTTTCACAGTCGGTGTCAGTATGGTACCTACCCAGACTTCGATGTGTCAAGAATTGGCTAAACAATATATTCATATTTTGATACCACACATTAAACCTGATCCTGGGAGGCACGGATGACCAACACTGAGTGAAGTCAGCAGCAGGTGCTCTGCGTCTGTCTTGCAAGGCAGCATAATTCAGCTACTTCCTTTTAAGATCTTTCCCACAATTAAACCAGAATCACTGAATACATTTTTTGCTCTGAAACCATCCTTATTGCCCTACTTTTTTCCACTCCAGAAAGCAAATGACTTATCTAGGATCTCCAAGAAGCTCTGCCCTGGGACTTGTCCTACCATTGGTTTAATGAGATTTTTCCAGTTGGTACATGCTGCTTTGGACATCTGTTCACCCTTCAGTCTAAGCACCCTCCACCTTTTTATCCTTTTTAAACCGTGCCACATTAGCTGCTTCAGTCTACAATGTGTTCCTCTTGGTTTGCCCTCTTCTTCATTTAATCTTCTGTGTCTCCATGTGATATAAACTATGCTCTGTTCTTGTAACCTTCATCTTCTTACTAAGGGGCCAGATTTCTGCTCTGACTGGGTCTGGCACAACAGCATCTTCCATAACCGGGTGGACAGCTCTCAAAAGGTAGTATGGAGTCTCTCAAATGTTCTTTATCTAGCCTTGATTTCTCTCTCCACCTGATGTGCGATAGCATGTCAGTCACCAGGCAGACATACCACTCACTGTCTTCTAATTCATCCCTTTTCCCCCTGAGTGCTTCCATCCAAACTGCCTCAAAGATCCAAGTGGCTTGTTTCAAGCTCTTTTCTACTTGTCAACCATGTCAAGTTCCTCTTAGTTTTCAGCTCGCTGGTCATTATTTTTGAAATTCTAAGGTGCCCAGGTGTTCTGTGCTGTCATGGGGATGATCTTTTCCTCCTGAGTAAGTGTATTTGCCTGAAACATCAACCAAATCAATATTTCACCTCCCTAGATAGCTTTCAGAGCACTTGCACAGAAGCAGTTCAGCTTCAGTTTTCTTTGAAGTAAGTGACATATGCCCCGGAGCACGCTCCTGTCCCTGCATTCCACAGCTATCCTACCCTGCATGGCTCAGAGGCCCTTTGTTCAGCTCACGACCCCCCCATTGCAAGAGCAATATTTTGACCAATGTGCTTTACCATGGCCTTGATTTAGTCTTTATATACAATATTAATATGTAAAGAAACCCATAAGCTTGTGAATGAAAAATAGCCAGTATGAAAGTTTTTGGTTGCCATCTAGTGTTCAGACAAGATTTAAACATGCCTCAGCAGAAGCTGTGGAAATAACACCAAACCAAGTACACTGAGCTATCAGCATGATGTGTCTTTCCTTGGGGAGCGAGGCTCTCCCAGCCTCTCCCAAACACAAGCCTGTGCCTTAACAGCACAGTCTGACCTTCAATAATTAGCAGGAAGAAAGAGAATTTAGAATAGAGGAAAGAATGAAGCAGAGAGACAGGAGATGAGCATAATAGGAGTACCTGCCAGGCTACACTTGCGGCTAGGGGTCATGGAGACAGGGGAAGGATATAGCTGTGTTCTGGAGGGATACATAAGGTTATTGAGTAATATTGTAGAAGGTTCCATGAAGAACAGAGCTGGTTACTGTTTTGTCCCAGGACTTTTTCTTGACTTCCTTGGTTGGCTGAATGTGAGCCTGATTCTTCACTGCTGTGCCCCTTGTGTTGTCATGGTCGCCTGAGCAAGGTGCGGGTACGACTCTCTAATGAGTGTGAATAAAGAATTCAGTTGGGTGGTGTTGCATCTAGTTCTCACACAACTGCCCAAGGTTATGGAGTTCTCAGTCAGGGCCCTGCATCAAGGGGACTCAGAAGAAGCTGTTTCTCTTTGGGAAAGAGGGAGGAGCTATACCCGACTTGGGTGGGTCCTCCATCCAATATGGTTATCAATCACTGGCAACTCCCATCCCACTCCAAGAAAGAAACACAGACAGAGAATTATAATGTAGATGGGTGGACTTGCTGAAGGAGAGAGGAGTAGGTGGGGGAGAGGAAAGAGGTGAAGTGGTTTCTAAGAGTTCTGGTGTATTGGATAAAGCAGCCATTCTTCTGTACTCTCTTCTGAACCTTTTGAAGTCCCTCCCCATCTCTAGTTTTCAAGTTATCTTTAAGGTGACAATATGATTTTTATTCCCTAGTATTGGAATAGGGAGGTCTTTTACAGAATGCTTTTTATATGTACATGGAGGCTGGATTAGTCGTTAGCATTGGAAAATTTGCCTTTAAATGGTAATGTTGCTATAACATAGCCATTGTTCTGCTGGCTTTGTTTATAACCAGGGCAAAATATCTTAAATGAGCAAAGGGAGTTTTATTGCAATTTGAGTGACAAATTCACAGAAAAACATGGATAGCTGGAATCTCTTCTCCTTTCACTTGTAGCTACTATAGTCCATATACTAACTCATGACAAACCACTGACTAAGCAGCAAATATTGTAGCTCTGTACCTGGTGATTTTTTTTAAAAACATGCTCCAATCTCTTGCACTTTGAACTTCTTCTTTGTGTTGAAGCAGAGGTTTAATACTTTCTCATTTAGATGCTCTTGCTACAGAACAATTTTCACATCCTCTGAGGTGCACAGGACTGTGAAATGAAGATGGCCTTTGAGACCAGAGAAAACTGGAAGTGTAAATGAATTCACTGGAGATAAGTTAGTTCCACAAATCGCCTCAGAAGATCTTTTCCCTTGGTCTCTTAAGATTATCAGCTGCTATGCCAACTGCCCCTGATAACACAGGAAACTGAAAATCCTTTCTAGGGAACCACTGGCTGTTTAAGCCCTTTGTCAGAAATCAAAGGAGCAATCTATACCCCTGGTAAAGTTGCCTAATCTCTTAGACGCACAAGCTTCTAGCTCTGCTCTGCAGAATGTGTAGCCTTCTATGTCACTCTGATTACAAGATGCACCTGGCAACTGAGTAATAAAAAATAGTTTTCAGGGTTCCTCTTTAAATAGATTTTTCAGAAGCCATGTGCGGAATGCTGTTTCTCATGCCTTCTTCCCTGACTGAAGCAGCTTTATGCCATCTCATCTGAGCATGGCCAGAGATACTCTGAGAACAACTTAATAAAATTAACTTCTTTGCAAGTTAGCAGAAGGGTTAAAAAATACCATAGAGGAAACACTCCTTTCTTCTGTCTCCCAACAGGGATCCAGTTTGTGTCCCTTGTGGCCATGAATAAATATACAGGCTAATAATGAAAAGAATTAAACTCTGTGCTGGGTTAAAGCATAAAGAAAAACAAATGTTAAGGAGAATTTGTAATGCCATAAAACTGAGGACTGTATGTCTTCATTCAACATGTGCTAACTTATGGGAACAGATAGACACTGATGTTCTTTGACCTTACCAGTTGCAGCAGGGTTAGCCAATTCAAGTTAGCAGCAGGCTTTTTAAAAGAATCATGCTGTCCTTTTGGTTTTGGTAGAGTGTCCATCACTGTGGTATTCATGACTCCATTTCAATAAAGCACTTACACACATGCTTAAGTGACTGTAACATGAAGCACGTGCTTGAACGCTTTGCTGAGTAGAGAAGGGATTGCTCACATGCTTACGTGCTTTCATGGGTTGGAGCCCTAAGTTCTCATCACCACAGAATCTATGTCCAAAAGAAACTGTGTCTGAGGTGTGATGGACTATACACAATGCTAATAAGTACATTTTTATAGTACTATCTGCATTATTTAAATCAGACAGTATATGTGCTATAACATTGGGAGAAAAATCTTTTTCTCTGCACTGCAGGTGATTAAATATTCTGCACTTCTGCTCCGCATGGAATGCCCATTATAGTCAGTGAAGTTCTGTGCATGGGATGCAGTAGAAGTCCACTGTAAAGGACGCATTCTGCTATCAGATTTCCTTGGAGTTTTGTATTGTTCAGACAGAGATGAAACTTTGGAAGAAGGGGAAAAGGCCTCCTGTGAACATCTGGGCTAAAGCTAGAAAGAACTGCATTTGGGAACAAATTCCCAAAAATCTCCTCTCTCTGGCTCAAGGTTCCATTTCCAAACTCGCACTATCTCTACTGATCCAGTCATCCATCCTGGAGGAAGAACATTGCAGTGGAGCTTGGCAATGGAAGTGCCCTCCCTAAAAGGGGACACGAGGCCAGACACTGCCATGGGGGCTGCAGGAAGGACGGTCAGCACATCCCTCAGCCCTCGCAGCTTCCCACTGACCCCATTGGCCTGGAGCGGCGAACTGCAGCCAGTGGGAGCCACGATCGGCTGAACCTGTGGACACAGCAGGTAAAAACCGACCTGGACCACCAGCGGCTTTCCCTGAACAAGCAGTGGCTTTGAGAAGCACTGGTCTTTGACTTTGAGAAGCACTGGTCCAAATAGTACTTAGCCCTCAGTGCAGAAGACTGGACTAGATGACCCATTGAGGTCCCTTTCAGTCCTACATTTCTAGGATTCTATAATCAACTTGATCTTCTATGGTGTGCTAACCACCACTCCTCTCCCATTTGTTCCCCTAAAGGAGCATTAGCAATTCCTAGAACTATTCATCACTATCACAAGAGGTGCAGAGAACTGGGAAGAGACAAGCTTGGCTAGAGGGATTCTCCCTGGGGAACTGGATTCTTGTGGCAATTCAAGAGGGAAAGGTCAGACTTCAGTGGCTGAGTGGGATCCATACACATGTGTAACATCTGACTTATTATCTATGCCTCAGGGGTATTATTCAATGAAGAATGGGAGAAGAATTTGAACATGTTAAGATATGATCCTCCTTATGAAAGCCTGAGAATTCTAAAACTATGTATGGCAAATGCACATCTCAAAATTCCATGTGGAAAGAGGCACTAACAGTCCATATAACAAGACCCCTTCTTTTTTTTTGCCTTTTTGTAATTTCATTGTTCAAGTGAACTGAAGACTAGAGTATGTATTCAAGTGCCAAATTGAAAACTTGGTAGTGAGCACTTGTTTGAGTTACTTTTCTGACCATGGATATAAATACAAAGGGGAAAAAAGTCTTCAGCATTAAAGGTGCAATTTTGCAAAATGGTGGCATTAAGCCATGCATAGTCTATAATTTTTGGCAGTGATTAGAGAATGCCTGCTGACTGTAAGTATAGGCTTTGCACTTCCTTAAGAAACCCAGTTTAAGACATCTGCAGTTCTTGCTGGTTTTAGCCAGCACACAATACAATACAATACCATTCATTAACTTCAATTCTATACTTTCTCCAGCAATCAATCACCAGGTAAATGTGGTGGTTAAGGACTTTGTCTCACTCTGACCTCACATTATCTCTATCCCACAAGGAATAATGCCCTGAGCTCTACTTAACACCATTCTTAGGAAGGGACTAATGACTAGTTTGAATATCCCTAGCTTGAATTTCATTCAAGTGACAAATCTCAAATATTACAGCAGGCAAGCAATGTGAGGAATGGAATCTCTGAAGCACCTTTGTGATTAAGGACTATGGTGCTACTCTCACCTGAGTCCTCTTACTTGGTGCATTTTTTTCCCCTTTCAGTTTGGTTTTCTTATATTCTGTCTAATTAAATATCCCCCTTCTCTGTTAAAGATTTTTCCTGCTTCTCCTCTTCACAGACCTGATCCTGTACTGGTTGATCCATCAATGGGAGAAGGATCAGAACTATAATCTCTTCCTTCAGGTCTCCTCATCACACTCTTCCTCCATTACATACCCTTTCCCTCTCTCCCTATAGCTTGTCTTCTTCCATTACCCCTCAATAACCATCCTGAAGAGCAACTCCTCGGGCCCTACTCTCCCTGTTACCACCAGTGCCAAACTTAGGCCAAAGAAAGATTTACTGTGGCAGGGACGGGCATAGGTCCTTTGAGATTCTTATTACTTTTCAGCCAATTGTTACTTGTTCTATACTTTTTAAGGCAGAAGGTCCAGTAACCTAGAACCTTAATGCTGTGATTTGCCTAGTTGATGATTGGTATGGGCTTTGCTGGATGACAACCGCCAACATTGATCACTTCCCCCCACCCCCGCCCCCCGGAGGTACACCGTCACCTAATCACTTGTGCATAGTTTTACACCCCATGATGAAACACAAAAAGCATTTCGTTTTCTCACTTTGTGCCTGTTGCTGTGCACCGTGGTCTATTTTGCCATTGTGCACAATTTCTGAACCAATCCCTGTGTTGGCATTGGTGATAAATACAAATTACTGTAGGTAGGAAGGGTCACACTTTCAAAGGATTGCGACATGCAGGCACCAAAGCGATGTGCACAGATGCAAGGAGCCATTTCTCTTAGCAGATGTGGATTTTGCATGTACAAAAGAAGCAAAGTGCACGTCTTGTGGTCACACAAAATATAGTCCCTTTTATAGTGCACATCAAGGCTTTGATTTTCAAAGATGACAAATCAATGAAGTATAGAGAGATGAAGTGGAGCCACTTTCCTTCAGGAAAATGGAAGGATTTTTTTTAGGTGAATGAATGAACCCAAATCTACATTATTGCTATTTTCTATGTCCTCTTGCACTAGCTATCATTTGTATGTCTCTGGAAAAAAAATCAGTACAGGGAAATGTGTGTTTAAATTGTTGGGTTTATGCTGATGTGAAATAGAGGCAGCAGAGGGCAGCAGTATACACATTATCTCACCCAGAGTTAAGTTGTTTCCATGAATATATTTGAATGAACCTACTTAAAAGCTCTTATATGATGTGTGGGTGTTAGTTACATATTGATGATGGTAACAAAGTCCTGCTATTAGATATTGTAATGCTGCAGAAATCTTAATAGTTTGGGATGGCAGCTGTGTTCAGTATTTATCAAACTCTAGTCAATTATATTAAGGTTTCAGTACAGTCTAAAATGTATAGTAATTGAAGGTTTAGGGTGACAATTGGACCTGATCTCTTGTTATGGAAAAAATATGCCAGCTCTGTCAGTAAGTAACACATTTATCTTTGAGTGTTAACTTTAGAATTGCTCATCAGTTGCCAGTTAGATTTGGGTTTCAGGTTCCATGGCAGTGTTAAATACTGCTTGGAATTTGTTGTTTTTTATTTTTCTGTCCTCACACTGAAATAGAATATATAGATCATATATGCAGTGGTCTGAAGGGCTTATTTAGAACTGCTTAGCTCCTGCCTCCAATAAGCACATCATCTTCTGTCTACATATCGTAGGCAGTTACGTGGCCCCCATCTCTGTAGTATGAGAGCACCTGCCAATTTTTCATGTATTTTTCCTCACAGCTCCTTTGGAAGTGCTATTATCTCCTTTTCTCAGATGGGAAACTGAGGCACAGGAGGACTTAGGGTTTGTCTGAGGCAAGTTACTGCACAGCAAGGCAGGATATGAATCTACAGCACAGCAGCTTGCTGCCCAGTCACATCCCATGTGGGCTCTCCTACTGGCAACTGAATGTTCTGAATGCATTCTGGGGCTTTAAGTACACTGTAGTAGTGTCCCCACAGGATTACTGAGGCATGCTGGTGTGCTATAGATCCTGGCTTGCCATGCAGTAACTGTTTGCGTAGACAAGCCCTAAGCACATCTTCACACAAGAAGCATGTGGTAGAGCAGAGAATTGAACAAGGTCTTTGATGCACAGGCTAGTGCCCTACCCACTGGACCATCCTTCCTCTGACCTGAAAGAGCTGAGAGATACCTAGGAAGCCAGAGTTACCTGTTTTTCCCTGCTGAACTGCATCTATACTACTACACTCCCTGAGGTCTGAAGGAAAAGAGCTGTTACTTACAGAGACTTCCAAGACAGTAACTTTTTGCTTTGAGGCTACATACCTTCCCTTCTAGCCTGAGGCTGACCATGGGTTTATCACCATTTGAAAGCAGACTTAAAATAACCTTTTTCCCGAGAAGCTCTTGGATGCAGCAAATGGCTTTTATTTAGGGTAACATGGTGTTTCATTGCTTTAATTTCTCATGTTCTGGAACAGGCTTCCAAGGGGAGCAGTCAAGGCAAAAAACCTAACTGGCTTCAATACTGAGCTTGATACACTTATGGAGAGGATGTTATGAGACAGCCTACAATGGCAGGTAGCTCATCTGTGACTGCTGGCAACAAATGTCTCCAATGGTCAGAAATGGGATACTAGCTGGGGTGGATCTGAGTTACTACAGAGAAATCGTTCCCTGGTATCTGCATGGTGGGTCTTGTCCAAATGCACAGGGTCAAACTCATCATCATATTTGGGGTCAGGAGGGAATTTTCTCTCAGGTCAGATTGGCAGAGACCCTGGATTTTTTTTGCCTGCCTTTGCAGCATGGGGCAGGGGTCACTTGCAGGTCTAAACTAGTGTAAATGGTGGATTCTCTGTAATATGAAGTTTTTTAAATCATGATTCAAGGACTTCAGTAACTCAGCCAGGGGTTGTGGGTCTATTACACGAGTGGGTGGGTGAGGTTCTGTGGCCTGCAATGTGCAGGCAGTCAGGCTAGATGATGATGTTGGTACTCCCTTCTGACCTTAAAGTCTATGATTGAAATGAGTAGGGCCAGGTGGTGACAGTGCTATAAGCAGCACCCTGATCACTGACATTGCTGCAGGCCCAGCTGAGGGCAGTTATACACTTTCTGGCAGGGGATTGTGAGCACCTGGGTGACAATCACTGGGATACAAAGGTAAGGGGAACAGGAGAGACAGGAGACAGTAAGGGGAGGAAACAGAAAGGAAGGGGGTAGCTCAGAAGGATGCTCGGAGGGTGAGTGTGGATTGAGGGCTGCAAGGAAGCCTGTCCTTGCTATAAACCTGTGTTGCATTGTATTATGTAAAGGAGATAAATGCATATGTTGGAGAAAGATAAATGGCCTGGTGTGCATTTGTGACTATGAAAGTCTCTGAATTGGCCAGACAGTGAGGTTCACCAGATAATGATAGAGGTACCCTGTGGCACATGCTTGTCTCCTAGAGAAGCCATTGGCAAAACTTCATCTTATTAACAAGGGTAGGCTTTAAGGTCCAATCCTGCAGCCCTCAGACCGTGCTGATGGGTGCAGTATTAATTCCTAAACAGACACTTATATGCATAATCCCATTGGAGAGATAGGGCTAGTTATATTTGCAAAGGATGCAGGAGTCGGAGTACTGTCTTTCTTTTACTGTGAAGTACTAAGAATACCTCTGTATAACCAGTATAAAAAGGCATCATTTTTATTTAAGTAATTGAGTGTTTCTAGAACCCGTAACACTCTGATGTCTTTTTATTTTTAATATAAGAACATCCAGCCCTTATGCCAAGAGACTGAGAACTTAGATTCTCACTACAGTTGGGCCATGAAAGACTTCACTCTTTCTTACCTTAGGTATACCAGTTGCCACTGTTGTTGCTCAATATTTATATTGTGCTTAAGTTTTGGAGGCCAACAAGGTCAGAACCTCATTATGAAGTGTGCTGTGCAAACATAGGGTAAGTTAGTTGTCTTAAAAATCTTCTTTTCCCATCTTCATTATGTGGACATGTCAACCCTTATGTGAAAAGGCTTTGGGGGAAAAAGTGGATCATTACAGTGGAGATCTCAGGCTGACTTCTGGCTTTCTGGGGAGCCTAGTAGAAGGCCCTCCAGTCAAATATGCTCTGCTCTGCTGTGTCCGAAAGTTTCATACTGGGTTCCATCAACTAAAACACCTTCATTGAGCTTATCTGTCTCTGAATGGCTGCATATTGTTATGCACTCTTGATCCAGGAATAGCCCCTCTGAATATTTCCCTGCACAGGTTTTGCTCCTTACGTTAATATTTCAGCAAAGGGGTGGAATGGTAGAAGTGAAAACCGTGTGCTTGATGCCAGCCATATCCTTAGGGTTGCACACATTCTGCACAAGCAGTGTTAATGTGCCAGTTTGCCCAGTTATTGTATTTTCCACGAGTTGGCCCACAGATATGGAAGGAAGCTGGAGAGAAATAAGATGCTAGGGTGCTAAATGCTTATTGAAGATATATTAACTCTCACTGTCAACTGGTAATGTAAAATTTAGAAGAGAGATTTTCTTATTACTGTCTTAGCCAGCAGTAACTACTACAGATTTCCCCAACTAGATTTTTTTTTTCCTCCTGGAACTCTCAAAATCCAATCATAAATGCCTCACAAGATAAAATCTTTCCTCTGTATGCTGTAGCTTATCAGTCTTGTGCAGTTCACCAAGGAAAACATGGCATCTTAAATGTATACCTGAGTAATGCAGCCCATTGGAATCAATCTAAGCTGAGCAAACCAACACTGGAAATCAGGAGCTTGTACAGACTTATTAAGTCTTTCAAATGCTACCAAGCTACTACCAATATGATCAATCAAGAGGCCCAAATTATATGCTCTTGTTTGCTGTTTCTATAAATGCACCAGGAATGAGAGGGGATAATCTGGTGTTATCTCAAACTTGCACAAACTCTACAGGCCTTGTTCTAATGTTCACTAAGTCTTTTTCTGAGTGTCTGTTTCATAGATGTGTCACCTTTTTATCCAGATACTTAATAGCCCTGGTCATAGTAGTATCTCAGCAATTCACAGTCCTTAATAGCTTTATCCTCCCAAGGCCTACTGAAGAACAAGTAGAAGAAGAGACTTGTTCAAGATCACACAGGGACTCTGCACCTGAACTGGGAATTACAGCCAGGTCTGTTCAATCACAATCTAGTATCTTGCCCACAAAACTAGCCTCCTTTATCTTACTTTGAAGCACTAGCTCCTTCAAAGTTCATCAGAGCTACATGCTGAATGAAGTTATCCAAAGTGCTGAGTGAAATTCCGTTAGGAGGGTTAGGTGAAGAGCAGCACTTTAAAGGGTGTAATTAGGGGAGCAGAGAGCCTGGGTGAAGAGAGTGCATGACTTTGAAATTAGAAAGTGATTAAGGTGCAGAATCTTTATGAAAGATTGATTTTGTTTCATGTAACCCATGCTGGATAATAACAAACAGATTCTGTGCTTGTAAAACTAAACTGATTTGTTGTTAAGAGAATTATTGACAGAAGAGATGCTGCAGCTAGCATTCTAGCCATGTGTACATAGACTGACTTCTTGGTTCCTCCTTCAAACTCTTCCCTCCTGTATCCTCTGCTCCTTCAAACTTCCATGCTACACGTGATGTTACATGATGCTTCTGCTCATTTTCTGAGGTAAAAGGGAACCAAAATAGTAAACACCTGAGATAAAATCGCTGCCAACACATCAACAGTCACACCAAATGAAGTATACCGATCTCTAACAGGCACTAAATATGGCAGCCATTTTGTCTCATGTATTTACTATTTTGGTTCCCCTTCATCTTTATTTCTCTCTCTCTCTCTCTGCAGGCAGAGTTTTCTCCCTCTGTGCTGAAGTCTTAGGGTATGTCTACACAGAAAAGAAAAATCTGTGCCAGCTGGCTTGGCCTTGTGGGGCTATTTCATTTCTGTGTAGACTCTGGGCTTGGGCTGGAGTCCGAGGGTCCTAGAGCCCAGGCTCCAGCCCTAACCTGAAAATCTACACACAATGAAAGAGCCTTGCATTCCAAGTCCCATGAGTCCGAGTCATCTGGCACAGGCCAGCCACAGGTTTTTCTTTGCTATGTAGACATACCCTGAAAGCCATTACCAGAGGAGGGATTTATTCAGGGTATCTGACTGCTCTCTCCTTGCTCCTCTTTCCCATAGCTTCTTTCAGGCAGCCACCTCTTTCCTCTTTTTCTGTTTTCTCTGCTTTCTCCTTGGGACCAAGGAGAGTCTGTGCTTTAGGGTCCCAAACTCCTCTCCTTTCCTTAGCATGTTCAGTTAGTTATAAGGAGTGGTAGGCAGACTTTTCCCTTTCCCACTACTCCTGATACTTTGGTCTATCATAGGTACTTATTGTGAAGTGTTCAGATACTATTGCCAATCTAGTTATCCTCAACATCCCTGTGAGATAAGGAAATACCCCCTTTTTCAGATGCTGGGCATTGATGCACAGATTATGAAATTCTGGTACAGAGCAGGGAGCTAAGCCCAGGTTTCCAAGCCCCAGGCTACCACCTAACCACTGCACTATCCTTCTTCTCTAGCAGCTTATCTAAATTCTAAATAGTTTAGACAAATTGTTTTTTCATCCACTCTCCTGAAGAGCTTGTCTACAGAGTTCCATGATCCCTAAGTGCTGTTATTAGACAAATTCCAGAAGGTAAGCTTACATTGGAGCCTGCTTTTCTGTGTCTCCTCTAAATCTGGGACTGCTGAAGTCTCCTAATATTGGGATTACCTAATTTAGTATTTTGCTAATACTCTATCCCTATCTTCTCTGAGCTCCCAGCTTGGTTCCTAGAGAGTACATAGCAGGAGAAATAACAGACCTGGTCTCCCATGGCAAAGGCCTCCAAAAAAGGGATGGAGAGTGGAGATTCTGGAGGCATGTTGAGCAGAATGATACTGGTACATGGAAGCCTAGAGGAGGCAGCTTGTGAAAGTGGCAGATGAAGCATGGAAGTGAGGGAGTCTGAGATATGGGCTGGGATGAAGACTAATTCTGCTATTGGGTTAACTAGGAATTTGCCCTACTCAGGAAAAAAGAAAAAGTAAAATCAGTGTTTTAAAAATTGCTGCTTTTTTTTTTAAATTAAATCAGCTGTTAACGGCCTTGGGCTTCCATTGTCTGGGTGGAAGACCCGTGTGAGCGGTTCCTCCAGTGCCCAGACTGTGGTGTGCATTCCATAATGGGGCTGCTAGCAGCAGCAGCATTTCAAAGAGAGTATCCTCAGACAACCCAGCAGCTTCCTGTGGGCTGTTTTTCACTGTCTCCACATATGCAGCAAAGGGAGGGTATAGCCACTGCCTCACCTAAAACTGTGACTTTGAGCTGCTACTGGATGGGAAAAGAAATCTTGAAGAGACATGCATTCCTAGAAGTGAGGAGAGAAACAGGAGTCTGAAAGCAAACAGAAGAGGTGGCACTGGAAGGAAGTTGATATAAGGTTGACGAAGCCTTGAGAGGTGTAATGAGTAGCAGAGGAATATAAAGAATGTGGAATACGGCAGGGGTGGGGAAGAGGCTAGGTTCGTTAGTAGCAGAGCAATAGGTTGAGGCCTTTATGCAAAGACCTACCAGTCCAGGTATGAGTCTGAGATTCTCTTATTTGGCTTTCTTCATGTGGAAAATATTGGGGATGGAGGTGGGGAGGCAGTCATCCCTTCCAATGGCCCCTTGGCAATGATCATGCTGGTGCAAAGGGGCTATCAAGTCCTTCTTGAGGAATATCCTCCTCCCCAGGCCAAGAGCACTTGCTCTAATGTAAAGTTTTGCCTGAAGTTTGTCTCCTAGGACTAGACATTCAAGTCAAGTAAAAATACCCTTCCCCTGGGTGTTGAGTCCTAATTAGCTGCTGTTTCTAAAGTGCTTCAAATATGTATGTCTCTATATAGATAGTGTTTTTACTGCCGTACGTGTAAGAGGATCCCTATATGCAGATGTAACACTGGAAATCCAACATTTAAGGCCAATAGTTGTGAACACTCTCTAGGTGATGAAACTCACATTTTACAGCATGTTTGGGTTATAAATTATCCAAATGTCATTAGAGGGCTTTGAGTAAGATACTCAGCCCGATATCAGAGAGAGTGTATAGCATGCATTTTGGAAATGACTGACTTCACCTCTTGGATTACATGACTATTCAGAGTGACACTTTTTTGCCAAGTAGACTAGACTCTATTCTCTTAGTATGAAACTCCACTTCAGGAAAAGATACCTTGAGCCTTATCCTGGTCCCTTTGACTCAATGGGAGTTTTGCCATTGACTTAACTGGGAGCAGGACTAGGCAGTGTGATGGAAAATGCTTTGTAAGAGGTTTCCAATGCACAAATGTAGGTATCAGTGTGTGATGAAAGATGTGCTCTTCTCTCGGTGCCTTAGCTGCAGTGAGTGTGTGGTCTCGAAAGAAGTGGTTCTGGAAGGTCATATTTTCACTCTTAGTAGGGGGTAGCTGTAGCAAAACCATGAATCAGGGCTTATTCCTTAGCAGCTTCTATATGGGCTGCAGTGACACTTTATTATTTTCCCCCAGCTCAGCTAAAGCAGACTAATAGGAAGTGAAAATCCCTTTGGAATGCACGATTTAACACCTAGAGTAGCCCATAATTGCTGCTTTCCAAAGTAATTAAGCATGTGCACGCTGTCTTCAGCAGACTGGAACTTCATATGACAGTGTACCAAATGCTAGGGTCCTGTTCAGAGCTATGCTGCCATTTTACTTTGGCTGTAAGTGGCGTCTTTTCAGCTCCACATTTGCAGTATAAATGGCTTGAGTCCCTGGACCAAGTTATTTGCAGGCATAATTTTATTCACAGCAGTAGAGCCATGGAGGGTTACTAACATTTGAAATATTGTCATGATTTTGGACCAATTTTGGGAGCTCTAGAGTTAAGATAAGAGACAGCTCAGGAATTTTGCCTTAGCTGCCCATAGCTTCCCACTTCAATCAGAAGAGGCTGCAGGTAGCTGCAAAGATACCCTCACCCTAAACTCTGTCATCAACAGCAATGGACTCGCTTCACCCTCAGAGTGTCGGAGGAAGGAATTACCAGGAGTAGGAGCCCAGGCCCTGCAGGCTGGGGACTCAGGACAACTACCAGAGTCTGCCAGGAGCATGGGGACAAACTGGGCAGTGGGGTCCTTCAGAAGTCTGTTTTGGAGGCATGGGAGCACCTGGTGGAGTCAGCTAAAGGAGTCTGGTAATGGGTAGCCAGGGAGGCTTGGAGGGGATGAGGAGAAGAGAACAGTCCCGCATTCTTTGTATGTGCTTTTTTGTATGTGTGCCTTTAAGGTTGAACTTTCACCTCATGGTCACTGAACACACATGGGCACAGGCAGGGGATCAATTCTTCTTAAAATTTCATGGTGTTTGGTCATTCATGGGAAGTCTTGGGGTAGTGGGGTTCTGATGCCTAATTTCTGAACTTGTGGGGTTGGTGATGCTGGCTGTGCCAGCAGAGAATTTGGCCCCATTGCTAATCACAGCATATTAGGATAAAGGAACAGGTGGGACCAGCAGGGAGAAACCCTAGGGACAAGCTAATGAGGAAGTTCAGGCTGACGCTTGCTTGCTACTGTTACTTGTTTGTGGTAGGATGAATCCCAAGGAGAAGCGGTGAGTTTGCTCAGATCTTGTGTGAGGCGGTGTGTGTGTGCAGGGGGGTATGTTACCATCTGGTAATGCATGTGTTATGGAGTCCATTCTGTGCCAATCCACAGAAGAAATGAGTTAGTACAGTCTCTAGCTCCAGTGTCTTCACTCTTTAGCTCAAGCGGTGGTAGCTCTGCATGCAGTCAAGAGCAGCCATCACTTGTGCGCTGTTAGGAACATGGTGGAAATAACTCCTTCTTTTGTTTCCAGGAAAAGCAGATTAAACCTTTGCTGCAAATGTATCAAATTCCATTGAAATCACAGATGGGACAAGGAAGCCAATTTGTGGGTTTACAAAAACCTCAGCAGTGAGCTTTTACTTTGCAAAGCCCAGATAGGTCTGGTTTGAATCTGGTTCAGTTTATCAATCTTACAAAATTCTGGTTATTTGGATAAAAGATTCAGGTTTGCTTACTCTCTGACAAACTCAGTAAAACAATTTGACATCTAAACTCCTGTTTTAAAATGATCATGGTAGGGTGAACTCCCTTGTTTAGTTAGTGGGAGTTCACCTCCCATTGCACAATCTGTTATGATGCAATTAAATAAAGCTGTAAATTCCCAGCCTGCAGTCTTGTGAGTAGATTTAGGTTTGTTGCACTGAATGGTCCTTTTAATAAAACCTGTGTAACTGGAGAATCTTCATAAGTGGATTCCTGCATGTATGTGTTTATACTCTTACGAAGAAAAAGAGACAGAAGGGGGAAGTAGGAGAGTGAGTTTGAAAGTTTTGTCAGCGTAAATTGGAATACAATTACTCAGATTATCCCCCTCTTAGAGTATGTAAATTCATACCCAATGTTTTTTACATGCATTCTTCAAAGCACTTGGGGATAGTTTAAAATGTCAGACACTATACAAATGGATACTCAGGTTTTAGTTATTGCTACTCATAAATTGAATAGATATAGTAAACTAAATAATAAACAGGCTTGGCCTTGATATCCATACTGCTAGTAGTGGGCAGCGTGATGTTCCTTATTTCTCTAATGATTTATTTTAAACTGTGCAAACAAACCAAACATATAGACCAATATTTCAAATGTTTGGGCCTTCTGGACAGTGTTCCCTCTAACTTCAACACATGTGCAGAACAAATTTTTTATGTGCACCAATGGGGAGGTGATGTTTGACCTATCACCTCCCCATTGGTGCACATAACAATTCATGTGGTGGTGCTGGGGCTGCAGGGTTCAGAGTGTGGGAGGGAGCTCAGGACTGGGGCAGAGGGTTGGGGTGTGTGAGGGGTGAGGGTTCTGGGTGGGGATTGGGATGAGGGGTTTGGGGAGCAGGCTGTCCTGGGGCTACAGTGGGGAGAGAGGACTCTTCCCTAGCGCTCTCTCCCCACAGAAGCACCTGTGCTGAGAGGGAGAGGTGCCTTTCCCCTCTGTAGCAGTTCTGGGGCTGAGACCTCTTCTTGAGCTGTAGCAGGTCTGGGCTGGGGCTGGGTTGGGGCCATGGCAGGTCTGGGCCTGGGGGAGAGGCATCATTTTCCTGCCACAGCCCTGAGCACCTATGCAGCAGTTAATAGACCACTGCATGGCCATGCAGCTCAGAGGGAACTTAGCAATTCAGGAGTCTCCAGAAGCTAATAATGAGGTCCCAGGAAAGTTATACTGTTAACTTCTCTCTGATCTTAGGGTATAGTTCTGTAACCTGTTATGCTGTGGGTTTTTTAACTCCAAGTCGTGCCATTGAAATCAGTGGGACTATTTGAATAAGCGCTACTTGATATTTCAGTATTTTCAACCCTGAACATTCAAATATCATGGGACTGTCTTAAAATCATTTTTAATGGGGTTCTTATTGATCTACTGGTTCTGAGTCTTTGGTTGGGTTTTCAAGCTTTTTTTCCCCCTCTGCAACTTCTTTTTAGAACGAAAGCTGAGATTCTCATGTGATTTCAGGAGGTGAGGCTTTTAGAACAGCAGCACATTTTAAGAATCTCACCATAAAATTGTGAGTTGACTGGTAGGCCCCAATCTTGCAGACACTTAGGCCCATGTTTAAGCCTGGGAATAGTGCCACTGAATTCAGGGAAGTGATACCATTTTAAAATGGGTGTGGGTGGAGAATCAGGCCCTACTTCCAGAGATTTTGCCTGAGTGATGTTGCCTTCTTGGCTGGTTCATAGAGAAGATAAGGGTCTGCTATAAGCAAAAGAGTTCTTGAGCCCTAGTTGTAGCACCCTGTGTTCTGGGAGCTGAAGAATTACTGTAGAACCCCTGTTCCTGACGGGCTCAGGGTATACATGATTTATCTAGTAATTATGGCTGGGATTTCAAAGAGGTGTAATGGAGTTTGGTGCCCAATTCACGTTGAAAATAAATGGTAGTTGAGCACCCAGCTCCATAAGACCCCCTGAAAACCACAACCTGTGTCCTCTGTAGGCGACACCTTCAGATGCAAGTGGGAGCATGAAGATGATCACAGAAGAAAGATACAGAAGTGCTGGTCAAATCCTAACTGCAGTAATGTTAATTCATTGCACTGTGCCTAGAGAACCATTAATATATTGTGCTTTTGCAAAAACAGCATGTTTGTCAATTTTTCCCCCCTCTACTCTCATTCTTTAATGTAAAGTGCTGGAGGGTTGATATGGGAATGCTACTATTAAAGTTGACTCCTCCTGATAAGTTGATAGTGCATGATCAAAACATCTGTGTTCAGTTTGAGTTCACGAGGTGTCAGGTCATTACCTTTCCTCCCTTAAAAAAATCAATTAAAAGTGATCAGAAAGGAGCCTTGCCATCATGCCTGTCTGTTCTTTGACATACTTGCCTGTGCACTGTCACATTGATTAAAAAAAAAAATGTTAAGCACACTGTATTGACTTAATAAAGGAGAAAAATCAAAGGCAAGACAGACTGGCATAAACAGAGTAGACTACACTTCAGAGTAGGAGAAATCTGAAAATCAATAGGTATACATTTTTGTCCTTTGGCTATGCAACCTTTTATGATTTAAAATGCTATTTCAGTTATTTAAGTCATGGGGGGGAAAAACACAGTCAAATAATTTATTTATACTATTGAAAGTTATTTGAGCTCTTACTAGTGTGAAATTTCTTAAGGATGCATTATTTATTTTCAGTTCTCTCTGACATGTTTCTCTTAAATTGGAGCTGTAATCCAATATTTGTATTCTCTTTTCTTGCAGGTAAGTCCGGATTGGGCTATTTGATGAAATTTGCGGTTTGGGGATATAAGCAGACAAAGTAAGCCTTCCTCAAGCTGTCTCAGCCTGTTAACAAGGTCAGATTGTTGTCTGAATGTTCAAACTACAGCATTCCAATTAAAAATGTAGTGACTGAAATAGATGGCGTAGTTTTGCAAACTGGTGGTAACTGTATAAACTCAGTGTTTTTAATCTGGTAGGTTAGAAATCTTTACCATCAGTAATTAGCATTTACAATACTTATTTTAGACTTAAACTATTAAATCTGCAGTAGCTGGAGATAATATGCAATTGTATATTGTTACATATATATCAGAGGTGGTATAACTTTTTCCCCACCATCTTTAAGATAATCACTTTATTGGATTCTCTAATTCTGGCTCTTTGCCATGTGGAGAGATTAAAACCTTTAGAACTGGAGCAACAGCTGGTTAACAGGTCATACACTGAAAAGTTTACTTTGTGGATCATTCAAAACTGATTACCTTTGAGTAACCATCTGGCAAAAGGGCACTGCTATAAACCATTAAAATACTGCTACCAAACTGGCATGCTTTGCTTCCTACATGACCCTCGCTGCTCATAGTGACTCCTGTAATACCAGGCAAGTCCTCATGCTCTTTCAAGCTTTCTTGCATCAGATTCAGCCAGTTTGAATCATTGACATAAATGTCATGTTTATTGCTTCAGTGATCTAACTTGATTCTGTTTCAGTGTTTTCTTCTGTTCTCCTCTCTCCATCACCTCCAGAACAGTTAACCTCTTGTTGAATCTTTTTGTTTTTGTTTTTTTTGTTTTGCTTTTAACTATTACTGCAGATAATCAAATGGCAGCTTCTTGAGAAGTCAGCAGTAGTTGGCAGGTGTCCATACCACAAGGAATGTTTCTGATGCACTGAACTTTAATGCTGTTTTATCTCTCTACAAAACTTCTTCGTACAATATTTATATACAGAAATTTTTTAATGTCTGATCAGATCAGTGATATTGTGATTTTAATAGTTATCATAGACTATCGATATTCAATTTACAAAAAATGATATAAAAGATACCTTCCTGTAATCATCCGTGGAGTTTAGAGTTGGTGGCTCTAAAAATGAAGAGCTTTATGCTTTGTCTGTGGTAAAGACTGCTCATTATGTTAATATTTGTGTGGTAGTTCCACCACACTTGAGATTTTGTGTTGTAAGTAAACTTGTCTCAAACACCATTCAGATCAGCCAGTGATATTTTATGCAAATACTTGACTAAAATACTTTTACTCTTGGTGGTTCTTTTACTTTGCTTTCCTTTCTGCTTCTATTGTTATGGTAATGCACATCAACCAAGAAAAGGGGCCATATGTTCCTATGCCAGTTTGAAAATGAGATAATGAATGCCCTCAGTATGAATGACTGGGTCATGGCAAGAGCGGGGCTGACTTTTGAGGTGAAGAGAAGCCTGGGGAAAGTGAGCCATATGGTACTGTACATACATATATTACATCCACCATTTGGGATGATCCATAGATTTCAGTGGAAGGAAGATTAACATTACAGAGAAATGCAAGTGATGGTTTTCTGTGTCCTTTGAATTAGAAGTTACCTGATCAATACCACCAAGATCCATCTCTGGAACAAATAAGGGGAGATATGATTTGAGGTGTATAATAACATCATGACTGTGGAGAAAGTAAATTTTATTAACGTAAATTTTTTACTTTCTCCACATCAGTCATGATTTTATACACCTCAATCATATCTTCCCTTAATCGTTCCGGAGATGGATCTTGGTGTGTATTGAGCCAGTAACTTCAATTCATCAGGACACCGAAAACCATAACTTCCATTTACTCCTTCTCATAACACAAGAACTGGGGTCACCAAATAAAATTAATAGGCAGCAGGTTTAAAATAAAGAAAAGGAAGTATTTCTTCACAGAACATAGTCAACCTGTGGTATTCTTTGCCAGAGGATGTTGTGAAGGCCAACACTATATCAGGTTTCAAAAAAGAGCTAGATAAATTCATGGAGGATAGGTCCATCAATAGCTATTAGCCAAGATGGTCAGGGATGGTGTCCCTAGCCTCTGTTTGCCAGAGGCTGGGAGCAGGTGGCAGGGGATGGATCACTTGGTGATTTACCTGTTCTGTTCATTCCTTTTGAAGCACCTGGCATTGGCCACTGTCGAAAGACAGAATAATGGGCTAGATGGACCTTTGGCCTGACCCAGTTAGGGCCAGTGCAACCATTTAGGCGACCTAGGCAGTCACCTAGGGTGCTGGCATTTGGGGGGGCGGTGCCATTTTCTTTGGTGGCTGCCAGATCTTCAGCCGCCCTGGTCGTCATTGGTATTTAGGTGGAGGGAGCTGGGGCAGGGGAGTGTGGGGAGGGCTGCCTGCAGCAAGTAATGGGGGGAGGGGGGACAGCACACAGGGGAACTCCCCGCCCTAGCTCACCACTGCCCCGCCTCCTCCCCGAGCATGCCGTGGCTGCTTCGCTTCTCCTGCCTCCCAGGCTTGTGGTGCCTAAGCTGATTGGCACTGCAAGCCTGGGAGGCAGGAGAAGTGAAGCAGCCATGGTGTGCTCATGGGCGGAGCAGGGGTGAGCCGGGGCAGGGGGGTGTCTCGGGCGGAGACTGGGTAGCTGCCTCAAGGGGGGCGGCTCAGGATGGGGACATGGGGGGGAGGAGGGCGCAAGGTGGAAATTTTGCCTAGGGTGCGAAACATCCTTGCACCGGCCCTGGACCTAGTATAGCCGTTCTTGTGTTCTTATATCCATTCGACACATGCTTTAGCTTTTACTCTGCTCATAAATTTTGTCCTCAGAAGAATTAAATCTTAAATTCCCACTAGAAAAGTTGCCAGACTGATTTATTCTAGTTTTTTACAATTAAATTTATTTAGTTTATAAAATTCTAGTTCACTCTTTCCCTTTTCCTACTAGTCATAAGTTTTCTTCCTCCACCATTACCCTTCAGTGTATGCGCAATACCCCAGAGACTTCATGCTAAAGACAATGTTACAGAGAAGTATTTCCATGTATTTAACATTTTCTAGGAATATATTACATTAAGTCACGTATTTATCTAGATGCACTACTAGACTCTGATTCTATATTCTTTATACACTGAAATGCCTACTAACATCAACAGAGGATTTTGGCATGAGGCTCTGTTTCTAAACACTGATTCTAAACATTGATAGCCCTGTTGTGTTGATTTTGATGGAATGAATTGGCCCCAAGAGTCAAGGTGACCACATCACTGTACAATACTAAAGAGTTAAACATGATTTGGGGTTTCAAATACAGAGACTTCACACTTAGTTCCCTGGCAAACCTACTATTAAAATGTGCATACCCTTTTATTAAAGATACAGAAAAAGAGAGAAACATTTTAAAGCATTTGAAATGTAAAGTATTGAGAGGCTTTTATTTTAACAATATCCCTTTCCCTATACAGCGATTTTTATAGAGAACCTCCTGTCTGACAATCTTTTAGATGGTAGTAACTGTCCTTTTTGGTGAGAAAAAGAGAAACAATTAGTTGAGATGAGCTGTTGCTATTGAAGTCTGATCCTGCTTCTCGTTAAAGCAAGACAAACCCAAAAGAAAGGGGAGAAGAAGAAAAAAGATAGCAAATGGACTACACGGACTCTCTGTCTCACTGCTAGAGAAACATAGGCCTAACGTGCTTTTTTTTTTTTATTAGCTACTTTGAGACCTGGCAAACTTGTACCAGCATCTGGTTCTTCAAGGCATTGTTTTTAATTGCGTAACTGGTCACGGACTCACAGCAATGTTGCAAAAGGTTCAGTCTTGGCCAGCTAATTCAGACTCTCTTTAAACAGAAAGCGAAGAGAAAGGAAAGAGGAAAAAATATAATGTAGAAGGAAAAGGACACATAAGGGAGGGAGGCGACAGCAGGACCACAAGACTTGCATTCCTGAGGGTGTTGATGACAGTGGTTCTCTCTCTCGGTCAGGGCACCTTTCAGGATCAGGAGGATGGAGGCTCAGTGGTGTCATGGCGGAACCCAAACCAACAGCAGATGGTGGGGACAATAGCCATGATGGTAGAGCTTGCTCCTTCCAATCTATCTGGCCTCCAATCCTCATGATTCCCCTCCACAAAGTCTCTCTCTTTTTAAGGACACCAAAAAAAGAGTGATAGTGGAACAGACTATCCCCTCATTATTTTGTTCACCAATTAGGCCTAACTTTTGACACCAATTTTGGTCCATTAATTGCTGACTTCATTTTCCTTTATTTACTAATTACAGTCTTAACACAGCCCTTGAGTTGATTAATTCAGTCTGTCTTCTATCTTTTGCTGACTTCTGTGTAACAGACTGAGTTGGATTTTTATTACCTTGCACAGCTTAGTATAGGCATCTTCAAAACAACCCCTGAGGGAAATAAGTTAGGCTAGCGTTGCCTTCATGGCTAGCTCCAGGGGTTTTGCCGCCCCAAGCAGACAAAAAAAAAAAAGCTGTGATCGTGATCTGTGGCAATTCAGTGGGAGGTCCTTCGCTCCGAGCAGGAGCGAGGGACCCTCTGCCGAATTGCCACGGAATACCTAAAAGTGCTGCCCTGCTCCCGAGTTACTGCCCAAGCACCTGCTTGATAAGCTGGTGCCTGGAGCCAGCTCTGATTGCCTTGAACAACCACATGAAACATCCACGGAAAAATATATGCTGTAGCATAACAGGGCTCTATACTCTCTCTCTCATATTTTAATTAATGTGAATGCACAGCTTTTTGTTTTCATCACTGTGGACCTATTAATAGCAGAGTCTGTCTGTCTGTCTGAAAGATTTTGAACAGCAGTGCCATTCCTCATTTCAAGCAGCAATAAAAGGCTTGTTCTTCAGCTTTTTTGTTTGGAATGTATAAATGCCTCTTTCAAGGCGCTTCAGACATGAGACGATAAAAAGCGGTTAGATAGGAATAAGAATTGTTAGACACCTAAAATAAAGCTTCAAAGAACTAAGCACTTCTGGCTGTAGTGTAGGGTTATAAATGACATCTTTGGGGAGAATCAGGACAAGGATTCTGGGACTTCAGGCTCAAGTTTAAACAAACAATCATAAGACTGGAAGGGACCTCAAGAGGTCATCTTGTCCAGTCCTCTGGACTCGTGGCAGGACTGAGTAATATCTAGACATACAAAGCAACTGTGGAAATGCACTTAAATCAGAATTTATAATAATATACATGGCAGGATTTTTAGAAGTAATCAGTAGTGAGCTAATTTCACTTACATTGAAGTCAACTGCAGCTTTACCACTGACTTTGGAGAGTGCAGATTTATATCAGTGCTTAGAGCTTTTGAAAATTGTACCCAGTACTTGCTTTACTTAATCCAGTAAGAAATCAAGGCTGAAGTAGATTTTGTTCATACTTCAGAGAAATTACCATATGTTTGCTTTTTGTATGTTAAAGCCATATCTCTCAAATGTTTTGAAGGACCTAATTCCTCCAAGTCCCCAGGTTGCCTTCACTTCTCACACACACACACACACACTTGTTTCCTCCCTTTGACTGTAGAAACTTTATCTCAGAAATAGAATAATGGAACTGAGTTTGTAGAAAATGTTTGAATCAGTGGAGGGAATCTCACAGCATTTAATGTTTCTTGTATGAATGACTTGTGTGCTCCCTCATTTTGGCCCTCTCACATGCTGCATCCCAAGTTTTGAGCCTTGGCAGGTTGAGAGGAATAAATAAAACCCTGACTGAAGGGTGGAGTGCACTGTAGCACAAGCGCAGCCCCTCCTGGAGCTCACTGGTGCACAAAGGAATGGGTATGCATAGTGCCATCACCACCTCCATTGGGTGGCTTGCATCACTGGGGCAGTAGCACATTGTAATGGCTATTTTGGGGCATAGGGGTGTATATACATACCTTTAAATGGATGGTCCAATCTCCTTATTTACATCTGGCCTTCACCCTTATTCTAGTAGAAAACAGGCATTGAGTTATAACTATGTGGAGATATACCTATTTCATAGAACTGGAAGGAACCCTGAAAGGTCATTGAGTCCAGCTCCCTGTCTTCGCGAGGAGGACCAAGTATTGATTTTGCCCTAGATCCCTAAGTGACCCCCTCAAAGACTGAACTCACAACCCTGGGTTTAGCAGGCTAATGCTCAAACCACTGAGCTATTCCTCCCCACAAGCTTGTGTCCTATTGATGGAGTAGAGGGAGGATCATGCCAATCATCTAGGATTATTTGGGACGTTGAAATGCCATGAGGGAACACAATGAGGGAATTTAAGGTGGAGGGAAATGATTGGAGACAGATCCATCTTTTGTGATACATGTCAGAGTAGAATCCAACCCAAGTAAGAGTATGGCTTGTGTCTGAATATAAATCTAAATAACTATCTGCATGATACAGGCCATGTTTAATCATAAAGGGCGTTATTGTTGACTGGGGAGCTGGGTAGTTTTGGAAGGGAAGTCCCACTATAAAATGCAAAGCCATAATCCATTTTTTTTTAAATTGGCTGATGGATTTTGTGGGTTGTTTTGAGGAGTGTGGCAGGGAGTGGGGAGCAACTTGGATCTGGTATTGGATTTCAGTCTCTCAGCATTTAATGCAGCAAACAACTGGTCTGCCTCCCAAGCCCAGGAAAGAGTCTAGTCAGTCCCTTTCTTCATGGCACCATCTATCTGTAGCACTGGCAAGCTTTAGCAAACCCAAGAATGAGGCCGTCCCCCTGATGCAGGGCATTTCTTGAGGGAACTCCCAGCTCCTGGCAGCTGTTCTCTAATCCTTCTATAGCAGGGCAGGCAAACTTTTTGGTCTGAGGACCACATCGGGATTGTGAAACTGTATGGAGGGCTATGGTAGGCTGTGCCTCCCCAAACAGCCTGGCCCCTGCCCCCCTATTCACCTGCCCCTGACTGCCCCCCTCAGAACCATTGACCCATCCAACTCCCCCTGTTGCTTGTCCCCTGACTGCCCCGACCCCTATCCACACCCCTGCCTCTTGACAGCTCCCCCTCCCGGGATTCCCACACCTATCCAATTGCCCCTATTCCTCGTCCCTGACAGACTCGCCCCCCACGAACCTCCACTCTACGCAACCACTCCCTATCCCCTGACTGCCCCCCCCCCGGGACTCCCTGCCCACTATCCAGCTAAACCTAGTTGCTAGTTTGAACCAACTGAAAATTTCCCTCTGGAATTTCCAGTAAAGATGTACATTACTTTAAACATTGAACTGATGTACACTTGCTGTTTAACCTAGATGGAGCTACCATAAGGTGGGTGCATAACTGGTTGGAAAACTGTTTCCAGAGAGTCGTTTATCAGTGGTTAACATTCTTTCTGGAAGGGCATTAAAAAGTGGGATACCTCAGGGGTCAGCTCTGGGTCAGGTTCTGTTCAATATCTTCATCAGTGATTTAGATAATGGCATAGAGAGTACATTTATAAAGTTTGCGGACAATACCAAGCTGGGAGGGCTTGCAAGTGCTTTGGAAGATAGTATTAACATTCAAAGTAAATCTGGAGAAATGGTCTGAAGTACTAGGATAAAATTCAGTAAGGACACATGCAAAGTACTTCGGAAGGAATGATCACTTGCACACGTAAAAAATGGGAAATGCTGCCTAGGAAGGAGTACTGCGGAAAGGGATCCAGGGGTCCCACAAGCTAAATATGAGTCAACAGCGTACTGCTGTTGCAAAAACAGCATTCTGGGATGTATTAGCAGGAGTATTGTAAGCAAGACATGAGAAGTAATTCTTCCGCTCTACTCCACACTGATTTAGGCCTCAGCTGGAGTATTGAGTCCAGTTCTGGGCACCATATTTCAGGAAAGATGTGGACAAACTGGAGAAAGTCCAGAGAAGACAGACAAAAATTATTGAAGGTCTAAAAAACATGATCTGTGAGGGAAGAATGAAAACATTGGGTTTGTTTAATCTGGAAAAGAGAAGACTGAGAGGGGACATGATAACAGTTTTCAATTACGTAAAAGGAGGAGGGAGAAGAATTGTTCTTCTTAACCTTTGAGGATAAGACAAGAAGCAATGGGCTTAAATTGCAGCAAGAGATGTTTAGTTTGGACATTAGAAAAAACCTTCCTAACTGTCGGGGTGGTAAAACTCTGGAAGAAATTGCCTAGGAAGGTTGTGGAATCTCCATCATTGGAGATTTTTAAGAGCAGGTTGGACAAACACTTATCAGGGATGGTCTAGATCAGTGGTTCCCAAACTTGTTCTGCCGCTTGTGCAGGGAAAGCCCCCAGCAGGCCAGGCCGGTTTGTGTACCTTCCGAGTCCACAGGTTCAGCCAATCGTGGCTCCCAATAGCAAGCCACGACTTCCAGCAGCTCCCATTGGCCTGGAGCAGCAAACCACGGCCACTGGGAGCTGCGATCAGCAGAACCTGCGGACGCAGGTACACAAACCAGCCCGGCCCTCTGGGGACTTTCCCTGCACAAGCAGCAGAACAAGTTTGGGAACCACTGGTATAGATAATACTTAGTCTTACCATTACAGGGGACTGGACTAGATGACCTCTCGAGGTCCTTTCCACTCATATGAGTTTGATTCTATGACTCTATTTGTGAAGATGAGAAAACAATTCTTTATCTTGCATTGTTTTGATTAATTTCTCAATGTTACTTTCCTCTCCATAATGCCTCCCTTGTGTCAGATGAAAAGCTTTGAGAGAATTTTTCCTTCTATAACTTCTTATTGGCAATAAAAAGTGACAAATACATCAGGATGTCTGCAGACAATTATCTTCCTCTGCTGCCATAACTTTAAGACTTAAATATCAGTTTGAGTTCCAGTAGGTATTTCTGGTCAAAGGAAATGTTATTTGACAGAAATTAAACAAGTTGTATATTTCCTTGTGACTCCAGACTTCTAGGGAGCTGTGTAGGCAGAAACTGGGATCTTAATCACACTGTGCCACCACCAGAGTTTCATTTCAGGACTATCTGAAGTGACTAACATCTGCAAAAGCTATTAAAGTGCAGCAAAAATGTGGGTTTTATTTGTATTTTTCATCTTCTAGGCTAGAGCTTGCCAATAAATGACGTTAAGGGACTGATCAAAATCCACTGAAGTCAGTCCCCTTGGAGGAAGTATAGCAGCAATGCTGGTGGGGAAGAGTTTTGTGTGTGTGCAGTATATGAAATTAGTGACAAATAACACTAATCACTAGAATGACAATAGAACAGTTCACAAGTGAAAACACACTAAGGCCATGTCTACATCTAAAATTTTGCAGCGCTGGTTGTTACAGCTGTATTAGTACAGCTGTATAGGGCCAGCGCTGCAGAGTGGCCACACTTACAGCAACCAGCGCTGCAAGTGGTGTTAGATGTGGCCACACTGCAGCGCTGTTGGGCGGCTTCAAGGGGGGTTCGGGGAACGCGAGAGCAAACCGGGAAAGGAGACCAGCTTTGCCGCGGTTTGCTCTCGCGTTCCCCGAACCACCCTGCAAACCGCAGGGAAGGAGACCTGCTTGCTCAGGGTTCGGGGAACGCGAGAGCAAACCGGGGAAGGAGACCTGCTTTGCCGCGGTTTGCTCTCGCGTTCCCCAAACCACCCTGCAAAACGCAGGGAAGGAGACCTGCTTGCTCGGGGTTCGGGGAACGTGAGAGCAAGCTGGGGAAGGAGACCAGTTTGATTACCAGAGGCTTCCTCAGGTATGCTGGGATACCTGCTTATTCCACGGAGGTCAAGAAAAGCGCTGGTAAGTGTCTATACTTGATTACCAGCGCTGGATCACCAGCGCTGGATCCTCTACACCCGAGACAAAACGGGAGAATGGCCAGCGCTGCAAACAGGGAGTTGCAGCGCTGGTGGTGCCCTGCAGATGTGTACACCTCCTAAGTTGCAGCGCTGTAACTCCCTCACCAGCGCTGCAACTTTCTGATGTAGACAAGCCCTAAACCTCTTATTCTGTTAGCTCTAAATGAAAGCTACACTGAAAGCTTTGGTAATTAAGGAATTTGGATCTGACACTCCAATACTCCCCTTAGTGCTTGATTTATTGGTGAAAATTTGGAGTTAGCCAAGTGAAATTTGTCAACATATTTACAGTTAATCAATCTTCAATGTACTGGCCTGAATCTATGTGGCACTCCATACTAAAGAGGACTGGGTCCAGTGATAGACTCAGTTGTAAACCTCTGTGTCATTTGGGATTTCTTTTTCTTTCATGATCATGGAAGGAAGAGAAGTTATGCTCAGACTCTGAGCCCACTGAAGTGAATGGGTTGTCATCAGGCAAATTGTCATTAAGTTATCTATGTATGTTGCAGATTTCCAAAGGAGGGCTAAAGACTGAAATAGGTGACTGATTTGTTCCTGATGGATGCAACTTGAACATCCAGTAGTTTTGCTTCCACTTGAAAAATTATATCTTTTGTTGAAGCACAAGTATATTAAAGCTGGTAAACAGTGAGTATAGACTGAGGCTAGCCTTTTCCAAACAAAGAAGACCATGAGTCTGTTTTATCCTGAAGTATATTTGCTGATATTTGTTGCAATATAAACCTCAGAATGCTGAGTATGGATGTGCCCAGAGAGGATTGTCAAGCTGCAGATGAAACCCTGGCATGCAGCAGTGTCAAAAATACCGAGAGAGACAGCTGTGTATGCATATCTTCAAGCAGGGCCATCCCATAGAGTAATTGCAGGAGCTGAGGAGAGAGACATAGGAGAGCAAGAGAAGAAAGATTATTAAAGGCCTATGCTCGAATTACAGTTTTACTAGACATGGTAAGAATAATAAAACTAATTAGCTGTGCAGGTAAAGCTACGTAAGTGAGCTAAGTAATTCACTGACACATTTAAGATATCGTACTCATAAATAGATGATCAGGAGTGCTTGATAGAGGCCAGCTCAGAGTGACTGAGATGGCAAGTTGGAAGCATGAGATCAGAGCTAGAGGTCAACTCGTGAAGCTCAGAGGACAGAAATTGGGGTCACTCTGTTCATGAATATGGAAATAGCTGTTTGGGATAAGGGATGTAAAAGACTTTTTCAGACTAACAGAGTTCTGTGCGCAGCACTTGCTTGGGCAAACAGGAATTACACAAATGTAATGCTGAGGTAATTAGAATGAAATCACACAAATTGTTTAATTTAAGGGAAGACACTGAATTAATAAATTTAAATGTGTTTGCGTTGTTTCCAACCAGCTCTTACATGTTCCTCATTGCGTCCTGAACTTATACCCCATATAAAATACTATTGAGCAGTAGGGGGCAACCTGTGGCCCATAGGCCACATGCAGCTTGTCAAGGTAAGGGGTTAGAGGGCCGCCAGACCATTTGTTTGCATTTGCATGGCTGCTGCAGCTCCTAGTGGCTGTGGTTCACTGTTCCCAGACAATGGGAGCTCCAGCGCAGGAAGCGTGTGGTGGGGGCGGCCCGCTGGTCACTGTGAGGGCATCAGTCAGGCAGCGGGAGGTCCAGGGGCTGCTCCAGGTACCAGCACGCCAAGTGCGTGCCTGGGGCAGCAGGCCACGGGGGGCGCTCTGCCGGTCGCCATGAGGGCGGCAGTCGGGCTGCCTTCGGCGGTTTGCCTGCGGAGGGTCCGTTGGTCCCATGGCTTCAGCGGACCTCTCGCAGGCGTGCTGCCAAATCTGCAGGGCCGGGGACCTCCCTCAGGGAAGCCACCGAAGGCAGCCTGCCTGCAGTGCTTCGAGTGGCAAAATATCTAGCGCCGCCCCTGGGGAAGTCTGCCGGTCCCGCGGCTTTGGTGGCAATTCAGCGGCGGGTATGCTGAAGGCATGGGATTGGCAGATCACCCTCAGAAATGCCGTGGGATCTGCATGACCAGCAGACCACCCACAGGTGTGCTGCCGAAGGCTGCCTGACTGCCGTGCTTGGGGCGGCAAAAAACATAGAGCCGCCACTGAATGGGAGCTGCGGAAAGCAGTGGCTAGGCCCGCGCTGCTTCCCGCATCTCCCATTGGCTGGGAACGGTGAACTGCAGCCACTGGGAGCTGCGGATAGCCATGCAAATGTAAACAAATGGTCTGGTGGCCCTCCAGCAGCTTGCTCTGATGGGCCATAGGTTGCCCACCATTACTATAGAGTATCTAGTGCTAAGGAGTCTCTGCTGCTGAATGTTCCAACAATGACAGATGGTTCCACCCCATAAAATCCAGATCCCAACCTTCCTCAGAAATTCAGGGGTGTTTGGATCTAGAGATCTTGTTTGGGCCAAAGGGAAATGTACAACAAATAGCAATTATCCTGTGTGTATAATGATGGCAGCTTTTAAATGGAAGGCTTAAGGACTTAATAATGAGCTATGGAGGATTTCACGTCTAAATTCCCGTTGAGGAATTTATCAACAGTAACAAATCACCAGTGGATGTCTGGGGACTTTCAGAGAATGAATTGGTGATATTAACTCAGTACCCAATTGTGCTTTTTATATATAAAGAACAACTTCCACCCTTCATTCTGATTTAGTTTTGATCTCTGGCTGGCATTGTGGTATACGCTCATCGGCTACAGAAAACTACCATTCTTCTTAGCAAAGAAGGCTAGGATTTTAAGAAGACAAGAAATACGAGCACATGAACCATGTGATAAAACTATCTTAACTAAAGCATTATTGAAATAGGACAGGAGTAGTGGTGACACCTTAGAGACTAACAAATTTATTTGAGCATAAGCTTTTGTGGGCTACAGCCTACTTCATCGCATGTAGGGTTATTGAAATTGTGTATCATTTCAATGTGCTATGTAGTCTGTTTATGTACTGGCATGCGCATAGAAAATATCAGCCATGGTTTTCATTGTAACTGATAGATATGGGCTGGACTGAAATAAGAAGGTATCAGTCTCAATCCTTTAGAATTTTTTTTAATTGGAAAATAGGAGAGAGGGAAAGGGGGAGAACAGATTTTCATCTGGTGTGAATCTGCTAAAGCCCAGGGTAGTCAATGGAGCTATATGAGATTACACCACCTGGGAATCTGGTCCAATGTGTGCTATTAATTTGCTGTTATGGATTCAGATGATAAAAGAATCAGTGATGTGCATCTGAGTGTGTCCACTGGCAGACAACACAACAATAAATAATAGTCTGCACCTTTCCAAGTAACGCTCTGTGTGCTCTAAATGAAAGGCTTTCTTAACATACCCCTGAACAACATCAAGCCTGGTCATAATCCAGAGAGCATTCTTAATCATAGACATTTTGAAAGGTACAAGTGGAATTAGACTCCCAGCTCCCATTAACTTTCAGTAGGAGTTGGGCACTTAACTTCTCTGAAAATCCTAGTCACTATATTTTGAATATGTTCTGACTTCCTAAATAGTCTGCATTTTTGTTTTAAAAAAAAAAACCAAAACCTATGTATACTGTGATATCTGGAGTAAATTTCTGTCCAAACATTTCAAGAATTCAGTGCACCATCCCCTTCTGCCACCCCCTTCTCCCCAGAAAACCCACAAAACAAAACAAAAGTAACAACCACTAACACACAGTTGTACTCCAGGTTGGTCAAGGCTCTTTATTTTCCAGATTGAGTCCTCAGGCAATAAGAATAAATGTAATAATCCTGCCTCTCATCTCCCTTTTGAGATTTAATGACAGGAATATTTTTAACAGGAAGAAAGAAGGGTAAGGGGTCAGACATAGTACAGATCCCTGGAGACAGAAAATGAAATTTTTGCTTTTCCTCCTTTTTACGTCTGTCTTGTGGTTCTATGAGCCAAGTATCCACATGTCAGATTAGGACTGGACAGCAACTAGAAAATTTAATGATTGCTTGTCAAAAGAGAATTATTTCTGGAGTAGGCGAGAGAGAGAGATTTGCCATATATTAACAAACACAACCAATACATGTGTATCACAGCAGAGATCCATACTTCTCATAGTGCCACGCCTTTCTTAGGAGATAAACTGCTGCATGAGCCTGAGGTTTATTAATCTTTTTCGTGGTGAACACAAGTATAGCACTTTGCACTAATCTAGCTTGAAGATGACAAGACCTTACTAATACGTTGTTCAAAAGCCTGCTAAAATCTCCTATCAATCTTCTTTCATCTTAACTAGTTCACGGTAGCTATTGATGATTTTTCTTTAATAATGGGGAATGATCAAATTTTTAAAGTCTCCTTTAAAGTTTGAGTACAGTTACAAAAGTGACTATGTGAAATCAACACCTTCTTCCACCCTTTGTTCGTCATAGAGTATGTCTGCACTGCAAAAAAAACGACCTGCAGCAGTGAGTCTCCGAGCCTCGGTCAGCTGATGCAGGCTCAAACAATGGGGCTAAAAACATATGTAGACATTCAGACCCAAACTGGAGCCTGGGTTCTGTGATCCACCCGCCTCGTTGGGGTTTTGGAGCTTGGGCTCCAGCCCAACTAGGAATGTTTACATTCTTAGCCCCATAGCACAAACCTGTGAATCTGACTCAGTAGATCTGCTGCGAGTCTCTCCTTGCAGTGCAGCCATGCCCTTAGTCAGATCTACCTGTTTGATTGCCAGACCCAAGTTTTAACTTCTATCCTTCACGCTGATACAGCTATGGGACAGTGAGCTGGTATCTTGTCTACCTTGTTTATCAGTACAGTTTGTCAGTTAACTCTGAAGTCCTCAACTCAGTAAAGCACCGAAGCATGATCTTAAATTTAAGCATGAGCTTAGATGTTTCACTAGCCAGGAATAAATTTAAATCACATGGTAAAGTATATGGCTGAGTTTGGCTTTTCCTCTCTAAGCTGATGGATGCAAAGAAAGCAACTCGATTCCATGTTCCAGCATAAATTTATAGAACAGACAGAAAACTGTTAGCATCTTTTGTGTTCTCTAGCTGTTCATGCCCTTTGTTTGCCTTTCCCTGTTTGTTATGCAATGTTAGTTAACTTGAAAAAACAAATAAACTGTTTAAATATGCAGTAAGGAAAAACATTCTTTTGACTTGTAAGATGAGCACACGTGATTGGGTGGAATGGAAAGAGAACAATTACAGAGTCTTACAATATTGTTTTCCCAAAATCACTTTTCTGACTACAGCCTTGAACATGCGGGTTTCGCTGATATCGCTTTCTGAGTCAATAATTGGATTTCCATCCAAGTAAAACCAATTCAACATGACATGTGAATAAAGAAATAAGGCTTATGAATATTCCTGATGTAAAGAAACCAATAAAATATCCTGCTATGCATAGTTAAATTGAAAATAAACTTTTCATCCTAAAAGCCACTCTCCAAATTATAACAATTTCAAATAGATCTCTTAAAAATACAAAGGCTAAGCATCAATATGATTTTAGTCTCAACTGTTGTAGCCTCATAATATAAATTTGCAAAGAAAAATCTACACCAATTCTTGAGGACTATAAGTATTTCAGTCTCCAGTTCTTACACAAGCTTACAGTTTATTTCACATAAAGGGATGTGATTCCTGCAAGTGTAATATCAAAGTCTGTGAAGACCAAAAGTCTTCACAAATTGCAAGAATATGATGTGGTGTGCAGCATCTGAAATTACACTTCTAAACTTGTGAAGAGAATGAAACTAGCATATTGTGTTCCTGTTACTGTACAGTTAAATGGTGATAGAGATAATATAAGAATGCAAACATAGCCAGGCCTCTTCAGATAATCCATCCTTTGTGATGGAGAATATAATATTGGCCCTAAAAAGTTATTCTTGTGATAATTATAATAATGGGTGATATTCACCCATAGTTCTTCCAGTTCCAGGTAACCTATTGGCCCTTTACACTTTCTAATGCTGCCAGCTCTGTTGATCTCATTGTAGGTTCCTGAATTTCTGATCTTTTTCAGTATTTCTTTCCCATTCACCTTTTGTGTTTAAAAACAGCACTGTCAAGGGAGGGTGGGGGGGAATATACAAAAATGGCAGGGTTTTTTGTACATGTCTCCTGTATGCCAGCATAATGGCAATATCCTTACAAACAGCTGATACTTATCAACGGTGTTTGGAAACTGTCTGATATCATCCATCTGCTTTACAGTTCAGTCACAATGTTGTTTGCTATAAAATGGAAAACACTGAGAATAGAAGCACATTTGCTCATGCCAATCAAGCTGTTCTGAGTGTCTAGCTTGCCAACAGATTGCTGATAATAGATGCAACATTCTGCTGTTGAAAAAGTTTAGTGAATTTAGGAAGCAAGTTCCCTGTACAATTCCTGGGGCTAGAATGGATAGCCCCAAGGCAGGCCCTGTGTACAGCTTTTGGCAAGAGGCAAATTCTCAAATTCAAGTTGGTCTCATATATATAAAATATCAGGCAATTCCTCTTAGCAGCCTGATTGTAATCAGTATGCTTTGTTTGATACATCTTAAATTAGTTCTTTTTTATGCAGAGGATGGTGTCATGGGTCTTTTATTCCTTGAGGATCTAAGACTGGATGCTACTATTCTGATGATTTGATCTTCTGTTTCAAACATCTAATTAGCCACTATTTTCCCCCCCTAACCATGCTTTAATGTAACCCTTTTTTATGCTTTTGTCATCTCAGCTCACTATAAGAGTGCACGATCTCCCAAGGCATTACAGCCACACACTGCTTTACAGGTGCATTCTGCTATCACCACAACAAAATGTGTTATTTCAATTTGTTTAGTTTTCTCTTTATAATGTACATCACAGTGAAGTCTCAAATCCCCATGCTCACTCCTGTAGGCTACTGCACAGGAACAAGTCTTAATCTAAAAAAATAATAAAAAGAGCAACACAAACCCATCTTTTCTGTTCCAATTTTGCAGGTCTTGAAAGTGACAGTAGTTCAAAAGCTACATAATGTCTGGAATAGAGATTTGTCATCCTTTTCATGCACTCCAATACCAGGCAATACTGTTTGGTGATGGGAAGCCCCTGCAAGCTTCTGCCCTAATCCCCTCTATTTTGAATAAAGTTCATGTAAACTTAATTTTTGTATTTTCATGTGTGTAAACTCTTGTAGTTTCTGGTGATAATGCAGAAAACGCTTGAGTAAGAGGCAGTTCTTTATAAACTTCTGAGCTAAGATGGAAGTATAAAAATGTTGGGAAAGACCTGTTTTTGTGAGATATTGAATCCAGTTTTTGTAGATCCAAAGAAGTGCAAATAATGTGAATAAATGCATGCATTGGGTGATTCCCAAACCAAATGCATTAGTCAACAGTGAATCATATTTTGTTAATATCCAAGACTAACCAAGTGAATAGGAATTAAAGTATAGACAATTTTTACGTAGAAAATACAGAAATATGGCCTGTTAGACAAAGTCATTTGTAAGACTTAACATTATTTGGTTCACTAAGTAGTTAGCATTAGGCTTAATTTCTTCAGTCCTTGCACCCTGGGACCATGAAGACATAAAACATTGAGTCATAACAGCCGAAAAGTCAGTAGGTTAATATTAAAGGCTACTGTCAATGTATTCACAGTCTCCTTTGATCAAACTTGTGCTTAGTGCTGGGAAAAAAATAGACACTAATATTCTAATTCTCCATTATTACCCAGCGTAACCAAGTAGTCTTCACTAATAAGGATCAAAACATAACATCAGACTTCTTGTACATTACATAAATGGGATATGTGTTTTCTGTGTGTATTTGTATATGTATCAGTATCTATTGTAGACAGTGGTACCACATGACAATTTTCTGTTCAGATTTCTGGCCAGGATCCTAGAAAAAATGAAAGGTGATACCACACTGCACCCGGGACTCCATTTCAAATATCACAGTTAAGTCCAGCACAAACTGGGGCAGTACTTAAGGAGCTGACTCAATTCTTCACAAATGTGCATAGTTGACAGACATGATCAATAAAACTCATCATTGATATACTTCACTAACGAGTGCCAAGCTTGTTGAACACTTCAAAAGAACTTCCATTCACTCAGCTGGGAGTAGATCAAAACGCACTGCAGCACATTTAATGCACAGTAGCAGGGTCTGCATGGCCAGTTAGCAGCAAGCTAGTGCACTTATACCCCAGCTTACAGAGAAAGAACTCCCTGCCAGTGGAATGCCATGGATTTTAATGGGAGTCTTGCCTGAGTAAGAAAACCAGGATCAATCCCTGAATTTTCCTATGGATCGATTCCTCTTATTATTTCTGGTTATATGCTTTAAATCTTTCTAAACAATTCCCTTTCCTCCTGATGTTTACACCCTTCAGGGAGCTATGTAGACAGTTATCACCTTCTCCTTAGCCAAGCTATAAATATTTTTCCTTTAATCTTTCCCATAAGTCATTCCCTCTAGCATCTCTGAATGTGATCTTGTCATGACTGTTAATATACAGGATCAGCAGCTCAGCTTCCTCCTGTGCTTGGAGCAGTTTGAAACTGCCCTATATCATGGCGCTGCCAGTATTGTGTAGATGGAGAGCCAATATGTGATCATCCAAGACTTTGTGAGCTGGAGGGGGCATGTTTGTTTGCCAGCATCGAATGTTTCTGCTGCACCGCTCAATTTTTGAATGGGAGGGGCGCGGGACAAAATATACTCCTTGGTAACCTTGAAAATGCTTTTCAGTGGTCAAGTCTAACAGAAAGTACTACAAAAGCAATGAGCTTTTTGGCACAAAAGACAGGCTATTAACCTCCTGTCAAGTCTGGCTTGTCAGGCAGCCTGCTGAATCTTCATTTATTTGTACAATGCTGGCTTTTTTTGAGCTATAAGAAAGGGAACATGTCTCCATATATACCTTGGGAGATTTTAGTTGTGAGATGTGATTTCGCTTGGATTTCATTTTCAAAAGCAAAAGAGATCTGAGTTTTATTTCCTCCATTAACAGATGAGAATGGGAGCAATGGTAGTAAATTTCCATTGTTTGCTATTTCAGAGTGACACTTAAGTTTGCTACTAGAGACTTCCCTTGATGAGTCTGTGATAAAATTAAACAAACAGGGATCTTATAGGCGCTTCTGAATGTTCTGTATATTTCTTTTCTGAGTTAAAATTTAGTCCCTGTCTAGACTATTTGAAGTAGTGATGTAAGCAATTGAAATAAACACATCAGTAATTCATGGATAAAGTACTATTTTCACTTCGGAACCTGTTCCCTTTGATCTGCTTCAGAGACAGCCCTATTGAAAATGGGACTATTACGTTGTTATTACTGTGCAGTACTTTAGTTCTTCTTTGAGTGATCCATTCCAGTTAGGTGTGCGCGCCGCGCGTGCACGTTCGTCGGAAACTTTTTTACCCTAGCAACTCCAGTGGGCCGGCAGGTCGCCCCCTAGAGTGGCGCCGCCATGGCGCTCTATATATACCCCTGCCGGCCCGCCCGCTCCTCAGTTCCTTCTTACCGCCGTGTCGGTCGTTGGAACTGTGGAGCGCGGCTTAGCTGTCCTCCACGTCCCTAGCTCTCCTAGTTTTCAATCGCTTATCTCTAGTTCTATATAGTGTTAATTAGTGTTGTTAAGTAAATAGTTTAGTCAATAGTTGTTAAATAGTTCTTGGCCGGGGGCTTAGCCCTTCCCGGCACCCGGCGCCAGGCTCATGCCTGTTTCGCCGGGCTTCAAGCAGTGTGCGGCCTGCAAGAAGCCCATGCCCACCAGCGATCCCCACGAAGCGTGCCTGAAGTGCCTCGGGGAATCGCACAGGTCTGACAAGTGCCGCATCTGTAAGGCTTTCAAGCCGAGGACAAAAAAGGAGAGAGATCAGAGGCTCCGAACTCTCCTCATGGAGGCGGCACTTGACCCGTCGACTTCGCGGACCGTGGTCTCGGCACCGGCACCGGATCGCTCCGGCACCGAGAAGACTCCTCGGCACCGACCTTCTCCGGCACCGGAATCACAGCCTAGGCCGTCGAAGTCTGCTACTCCGGCCAGGCAGACCCGGCTTGAGCGCCCGGCCTCGACATCGGCCGCGGCACCGCCGGCACCGTCAGCACCGTTGACTCCGGGCCTGGCGGGTCCGTTGAGTCCGGTGCCGCCGAGCTCCCCCATGAGATCTGGGGTTGAGATAGTGGTCCCGTCAACACCGGAGACCTTCGCCTCGGCTCGGGACCTTATTGCCCTGACGGAGCCCACTCGGCTGCCACCCCCGGTACCTCCGGTGCGGGTCGTGTCCAGGGGCAAGCCCATGATGTCGGCGCCGCCCAGAGACAGTCCTTCGCCATCTAGGTCCCGACGTCTTGGGCGCTCCAGATCCCGACGCCGCTCGCAGTCCCGGCACCGCTCCCCTCAGCGGCACCGGTCGCACTCGCGGCAACGGTCGACCTCCGGACGGTCGCGGTCAAGCTCCAGTCGGCGTCACCGGCACCGCGACTCCAGGAGCAGGTCCCATCGCTACTCGCCGCACCGGTCGACCTCCCGGCACCGAGCTGGTGGCAGGTCCCGGTCTCGGTCGACCTCCCGGCGCCGAGCCGGTGGTAGGTCCCGGTCGACCTCCCGGCACCGAGATGGTGGCAGGTCCCGGTCCCGGTCGACCTCCCGGCGCCGAGCCGGTGGTAGGTCCCGGTCGACCTCCCGGCACCGAGCCGGTGGCAGGTCCCGCTACCGAAGCGACACCCGGTACCGATCAGGATCCCGGCACCGTGACAGATCCAGGTCCCGGTCCCGATCCCGGCACCGATACGACTCCCGGCACCGGTCCCCGGCACCGAGACGATCCTCCGTGCCGACCCGCGCCGGCCCGTACCATCCGGGGTCGGCCCCGCCGTGGCCCTCGAGACAGCCGTCCGTATCTTCGCAGGCGGACAGTGCGTATGCGCTCGGCACCGACCGGCAGGCGGCGCTCTTCGGGGATCCGCCGCTGGAAGACCAAGGCCCACCACAGTGGGGATTCTGGACACCCTGGGCATACCATCAGGCCCAGGGCCCCCAGCAGCTCCCTCCCACACCGGCGAATGCGGAGCGTAGGGCCCCTGAAGCCTCCTTGTCTCGCCCCCCTCCCTCCCCGGAGGCGGAGGAAGGGTCCAAACAGCAGGACTCCGCTGTGGCTCCGGAGGTAGAGGCGAGGGCTGAGGAAGACCCTCAGTTGGACACTATCGTGCCTGGGGTCTCCTCATCCTCCTCCCTGGATGAGGCGGTGGCGGGTACCTCCTCCAACAGTCCCCCCCCGCTGGATCTCAGGGCGCACCAGGACCTCCTCAGGCGGTTGGCCCAAAACCTGAGTCTGCAGGCAGAGGAGGTCTCGGAGATAGAGGACCCGATTGTTACCATCCTCTCTTCGGATGCTCCCACCAGGGTCGCCCTGCCCTTGTACGGACCATTCAGGCCAATGCCAATACTATCTGGCAGTCCCCGGCCTCCATCCCTCCGACAGCGAAAGGAGTCGAGAGAAAGTACATGGCCCCTTCCAAGGGGTATGAATACTTGCACGTTCACCCGACTCCCGGTTCACTGGTGGTGCAGTCGGTGAACGATAGGGAGCGTCACGGCCAGGAGGCTCCGGCCCCCAAATCCAGAGAGGCCAGGCGGATGGACCTCCTTGGCCGTAAGGTATATTCGGCTGGGGCCCTGCAGCTCAGGGTCTCTAATCAGCAGGCCCTGCTGAGCAGGTACGCTTTTAACTCCTGGGTGGCAGTGGACAAATTTAAAGAGCTGCTGCCACAGGATGCTCGCCAGGAGTTTACGGCCATCCTGGACGAGGGCAAAAAGGTCGCGCGCACGGCCTTACAAGCATCCTTGGACGCTGCGGACTCGGCTGCCCGTACCCTCGCGTCGGGAGTTACGATGCGTCGCATCTCCTGGCTGCAGGTTTCCGGCCTTCCGCCAGAGCTCCAGCACACGATACAGGACCTTCCTTTCGAAGGCCAGGGCCTGTTTTCGGAAAAGACAGACCCCAGACTCAAGAGTCTGAAGGACAACCGGGTCATTGCGTGGTCCCTCGGGATGCACACCCCCGTGACGCAGCGTAGACCCTTTAGGCCACAGCAGCAGCCGTACCGTAGGCCGTTTTCCCAGTTCCGCCAGCGGCAGGACCCTTACAGGCGCCGCGGCAGGAACGGCAGGCGCAGGCAGTCTGGGAACCAAGGGGGGCAGAACCAAGGCTCCTCGAAACCCCCGCCTGGTCCTAAGCCTTCATTTTGAAGGTGCGCCCGAGGGCGCTGTAGCAGTTTCCCCTATGGATCCTTTCCCCCCGTTTTCAAACCGCCTTTCGTTTTTCCTCCCGGCGTGGTCCCAAATAACATCGGACCGCTGGGTCTTAAACCTGGTGCAGACGGGATACCGCCTGCAGTTTGTTTCGTTTCCTCCTTCCCGCCCTCCTTCCTCGTCCCTCTTCAGGGACCCCTCTCACGAGCAATTCCTTCGACAGGAGGTGCAGACGCTCCTCAGCAAAGGAGCCATAGAGGCGGTTCCGGAAAACGAGAAAGGCAAGGGGTTTTATTCCCGCTACTTTCTGATCCCCAAGGCCAAGGGGGGCCTCAGGCCTATCCTCGACCTGCGAGAACTCAACAAATACCTCGTGAAGTTGAAGTTCCGCATGGTATCCCTGGGGACCATTATTCCATCCCTGGATCCGGGAGACTGGTACGCCGCCCTCGACATGCAGGACGCGTATTTTCATATTGCCATTTGGCCGCGCCACAGACGCTTTCTCCGCTTCGTTGTGGGGGCTCTTCATTATCAGTTTGCAGTCCTCCCTTTCGGCCTGTCCACGGCCCCAAGGGTGTTTACAAAATGCATGGCAGTTGTCGTGGCGCATCTTCGACGCAACCGTGTCCACGTGTTCCCTTATCTGGACGACTGGTTGATTCGGGGCACGTCGGAGCAGCAGGTCAGCAGCCATGTCCGCCTGATCACCGCCGTATTTGCAAGTCTGGGCCTCCTGATAAACACAGACAAATCCACTCTGAGGCCCACGCAAAAGGTGGAATTTATCGGGGCGGTCTTGGACGCCACGATGGGCAGGGCCTCGCTGCCTCTGCAACGGTTCCAGACCATGGCGGCGATCGTTCAGCGTTTGCGGTCAGCCCCGTTGACGTCAGTAAGGACATGTCTAACCCTGTTAGGCCACATGGCAGCGTGCACTTTTGTGACCGGCTACGCTCGGCTCCACATGAGGCCTCTCCAGCTGTGGCTTATCAGCCGTTACAGGCCGCAAAGGCAACCTTTAGACATGTTAGTCACAATCCCCCAGAAGGTCTTGGACTCTCTCGGCTGGTGGTTGGACCAGTCCGTGTTATGTGCGGGTCTTCCCTTTCACCCCTCTCAGCCATCGGTATCCCTGACAACGGATGCCTCAGATCTGGGCTGGGGGGCCCACCTGGGGACCCTGCGGACACAGGGCCTGTGGTCCCAGGAGGAGGTGGGGCTCCACATCAACATACGGGAGTTGAGAGCGGTCCGCCTTGCTTGTCAAGCGTTTTGTCATCAGCTTCAGGGTCGTTGTGTCGCCGTGTTTACGGACAACACGACGACGATGTACTATATCAACAAGCAGGGCGGCACCAGGTCCTCCTCCCTGTGCCACGAGGCGATACGTCTCTGGGACTTTTGCGTAGCCCACTCCGTTCACCTCAGGGCTTCCTTCCTCCCTGGAGTACGGAACACTCTGGCAGATCGACTGAGCAGATCCTTCCTGTCGCACGAGTGGTCCCTTCGCCCGGATGTCGCTCTCTCCATTTTCCGGAGGTGGGGTTATCCCCGGGTGGACCTCTTTGCGTCCAGGGGGAACAGGAAGTGCCCAGCATTCTGCTCCTTTCAGGGCAGGGAACCGGGGTCGATAGGGGACGCCTTCCTCATCCGGTGGTCGACCCACCTGTACTATGCATTTCCCCCGTTCCCTCTAGTCCACAAGGTCCTCCTGAAGGTGCGCAGGGACAAGGCGCTCGTGATCATGGTAGCCCCGGCGTGGCCCAGGCAGCACTGGTACACCATGCTGCTGGACTTGGCCATAGCCGACCCAGTTCCCCTGCCCCTTCATCCGGACCTGATTACCCAGGACCACGGGACCCTGTGTCACCCAGACCTGCAGTCGCTGCACCTAGCGGCGTGGCTCCTGCGTGGCTGACTGGCCCAGAGCTGCGATGCTCCACGCCTGTGAGAGAGGTGCTCTTGAGCAGCAGAAAACCGTCCACAAGAGCCACGTATTCAGCGAAATGGAAGCGCTTCTCCTGTTGGTGCGTAGAGAGAAATCTCCGCCCTATGGAAGTTTCGGTTTCCGAAATATTAGACTACGTTTTGTCCCTCAAAGGGCAAGGTCTGGCCTTATCGTCGTTGCGAGTCCACCTAGCTGCTATCTCCACCTTTCACCCGGGTGCGGACGGTCGCTCCGTTTTTTCTCACCCGACGGTGTCGAGATTCCTTAAAGGGCTGGAACGTTTATTCCCTAACGTCCGTCCCCCTGCTCCCACCTGGGATCTTAACCTGGTGTTGTCCCGACTCATGGGGCCCCCCTTTGAGCCGTTAGCTACTTGCTCCCTGCTCTACCTCTCTTGGAAAACTGCCTTTCTAGTGGCTGTCACCTCAGCTAGACGGGTGTCGGAGCTCCGAGCTCTTGTGGTAGACCCCCCATATACGGTCTTCCACAAGGACAAGGTGCAGCTGAGACCACACCCTGCTTTTCTGCCCAAGGTGGTCTCAGCCTTCCATGTCAACCAAGAGATTTTCCTTCCGGTTTTTTTCCCAAAACCTCACTCCTCAGGCAGGGAGCAGCAGCTCCACTCGCTGGATGTCCGTAGGGCTCTCGCGTTCTACATAGACAGGACTAAGCCCTTCCGAAAATCCCCCCAGCTTTTCGTGGCGGTAGCAGATCGTATGAAAGGTCTTCCTATCTCCTCCCAGAGGATATCCTCTTGGGTTACGTCCTGTATCAGGACTTGTTATGACTTGGCCCATGTCCCTGCGGGCCGTGTGACTGCGCATTCTACCAGGGCGCAGGCGTCATCGCTGGCTTTCCTAGCCCGTGTGCCCATCCAGGAAATCTGTCGGGCAGCGACCTGGTCATCGGTCCACACTTTTGCTTCCCACTACGCCCTGGTCCAGCAGTCGAGGGAGGATGCGGCCTTCGGAACTGCGGTGCTCCGGGCCGCGACTTCTCACTCCGACCCCACCGCCTAGGTATGGCTTGGGAGTCACCTAACTGGAATGGATGTGAGCAATCACTCGAAGAAGAAAAGACGGTTACTCACCTTTGTAACTGTTGTTCTTCGAGATGTGTTGCTCACATCCATTCCACACCCGCCCTCCTTCCCCACTGTCGGAGTAGCCGGCAAGAAGGAACTGAGGAGCGGGCGGGCCGGCAGGGGTATATATAGAGCGCCATGGCGGCGCCACTCTAGGGGGCGACCTGCCGGCCCACTGGAGTTGCTAGGGTAAAAAAGTTTCCGACGAACGTGCACGCGCGGCGCGCACACCTAACTGGAATGGATGTGAGCAACACATCTCGAAGAACAACAGTTACAAAGGTGAGTAACCGTCTTTTCCTGAGAGAGTCTTGTGCTGTGATATAAAGATTTTAATAAGTGGTTTGAAATTCTGAATAAGCTGAACTATAATTCCAGCACAAGGTTAAAAGTTGATTGGGCAGCTGCAGAATGCTTTCAATTATATCACTGGTTGTACCATATGCCACCAGCAATGTTGCTAGCTATTTAGATTTGATACCTTTGAATGTGATATGAAAAATTATAAAAACTAAGTGAAATTAATGATTTATCAGGAGATAGAAGATACTTTTAATGAATGTCCCTGCCCAAAATGCTTTCAAAGTGACTCATGGGAATTTAGATATGACTCTTCCTACAGTTAAGGAACTCCAGTGGCAACCAGGACAATGCATCAGTGTGCCCATGTCTTCCAAAATGCATATACCTGTGCCAGAATGATAACATGACAGAATGAGAGCCCTTTTCTGTAGGTAATAGCTGCACGTTAAGCACAAGAATTGTAGTAGACATATTGTTACCAACAGTGTAAACTTCCCCATCATGTGGAAATGTGGAGTTTTCAGATTCCATATACAGCACTTAGATCTCCCTTTTCTGTAGGAGCGTGGTTTTCTTTTCTCTGCTTTAGTTAAGGTTCAGAAAGTGAAGGCAACTGCCCTATGCATTCCAATCTCTTCTAGTATATTCTAGACTATTGCAGTTCCTGGTGTCTTTAGACTTTTAAAAGGGCATAAATGAGTCTACAGCTTCCAAGGTAAGCTGCTTGTGTATCTCCTCCCTTGCTTTCCCGGTCAGGTTTGCTGCTCTTGTACCAAATGAGCCTTTAGTTGCTTGCATCAGTGTTGCAGCCTTCATGTTACAATTTAAAAAATAAATAAATAAAAAAAAATCGGGCCCATTTTTTCGGGCAATGCAAGTATAAAGATGCTTGTACATGTTGCCTGCAGCCAGCAGTCTCTCAGCTGAGGACATTGTGTTGTGTACTTAATCATTTGATACTTCATTTAGGAACTGCCTAACATGTTTCCTTCCACCTTCTTCAAATTTGCCAGGTACTCAGTATTTCTTTCTAGCTCATTCCATCAGTAAGGCTCAATATATTGAATAAAGTTTGTACTGAGAAATAATATCCCCCTTAAATTTTCAACTAAATCCTGAAACCTGTTTGTTTTTTTTCAGTTTCAATATACAAGTCATCTGCCCCATTCTGGCTAAAATATGCAGCCTTATGGCTTTCGTTAGCAGTAATTTCATCTACACGGAAGGACTAATCAAGATATTTAGTATGCTGTACCTGTGGGGAAACTCTTCACTGTCACTACATTTAAACAGCCATCTTAACCTTATGGATCCAATCTGAGGTAATTGTTCAGGGAGCAAATAGGAATGTTTTAGCCAGTGGTTTTCAGATTAGTTCATGCTGTTGACCGCTAAGCAGCCCTCGTGTGGTTACCTTCTCTCCAAACCCCAACTCCACACCTTCCCTGCAACAAATTAAAGCTCAGTTTCCAAAATAGGAGACAAGATAAAAATCTACTTGTTTTAATGTGATGGGTGCTGCTTCTTGCTTATCACCCCCCTTTTTGTATCTCTGTTGCTTGCCTCCCCTTGCAAGATGTAGGACTTCACATCATATGTTAATACTGAATCCTCCTTCCCCACTTGCACTTTATATTGCCATCTTGTTTGTTTTGTTTCCCTTCTAATTGTCTGCAAGCAAATCAGATTACAGTTGGAAAAACACCATCAAAACACTTGCTTAAAGCATTCATCAGGAAGGAACAAGGGAGCAGCTGCAGCTGCTTTTTTTTCCTGTTTCCCTGAAAATCATCTTTAAAGAAATGTAGTTGGTAGGGCTATAATTAAGAACCATCACTGCCTGGATACTGCTAGCTACTTGGCTATCTTCAAAGAAGTAACTCTGGGCCACATAAGTGCTCTGCAGGCCACCAGTGATCTCTGGATCTCAACTGGAGAGTCACTGGCTTAACCTATCCAAACAGGATCCCGATCATTCGCTGTTGTCTACTGAAGAAGAAAAACCTTCACCTGGGTTTTCTTAATTAACATTTAACTTTTATCTAAACAGAGAAAATCCCAAAGGGCTAGCAAACTCAGAACAGTCCTCCTAAGCAGTTTGTAAAAACCAAAACAAAAAAAGTTCTCTTCTCAGCTGCCTAAGCATGCTTTGCAGACCTAGAGAAGGGTGCAACCTGTGACATTAGCTATAACAACATATCATATTATCCTGTTTACAGGCCGAATTAGCAAATAGTAACCTATTTCAATGTTTATGATTGACTGACTGTTCCTAGCTTAAAATTTTGGGTAAAGCATACTTAATATTCAGGGGAGGTTTGTCAGTCCAGGCACAGACTAACCAAGAATCCCCAAAAGCTACAACACACGTTTTATGTCGTCTTTATTTAATTGATAAATTCAATACAGATTTAAGGATAAATTGTGTGTGTGGGGGGTCATTTAAATGACCCCTGTCTGTCTTCAGTAGCAAAACAACAGCATGAAGTTGACAGAATGTAGTGCTGCGTGAGGCTCAACTCTCAGTATAGCTAATAGCACCTCAAGAAGCTGCCTTGTTTCCATGGCAATGGACCATGCCCAGAAGTCACTTTATAAGAGCATTGCTGTGGTAACCACTGCTTGGTAGTGCCATGGCAGGATGGTAGCAGTTAAGCCTAGGCTTCAGGGGGCAGGGATGCGGTTGGTAGGCCCCATGTGTGTGCTTGAGGCGCTGAGGCCAAGCAAAGGGCCTGTGTCATGCGCTGCAGGCCCAGGTAGGAGTTGTGGGAGTGTCGGCTCCCACTTCTGGATCCAACTGCTGTTGCTTCACCTGTAACAAAGGTGAGCTTTTAATAGCTATGAAATTATAGATTGAGAGGAGGTGGAAGTAACTGTTTTGAGATTTGTTCCTCCCCTGTTGGAAAAATCACAGGCCACCAGTGCTAATGTTACTGATATTATTTATATCAAAGTATAGTCTTAAAGTAAAATGGGGTTAGGCATCTGAAAAGGAGAGAGGCAATAATCTTTGGTTATGAAATACTGAACAGCAATGATGCTGCCTTGGCCACTTACCTATTATCACAATGGCTTTTCATTATACACCACACAAAATATGAAAATGATGGCTGTTCTCTTCTGCCCAGGCTTAATTCATATTTGCATTAAATTCTCACTGCATCTTATTGTACCACTGTGATATAAAAGACATTGGTATTACTGGGTGTGGATTTTATTCACTGAATAAATTGTCCTTGAATTTAACACTTATTGGCATTTGAGAAAATACTGGAAGCATTTTAGGAAATGTTGAAAAAGCAGGAGCTGACATACTTGGCATGATAACTTTAACAAAGCTGTATTAAAAAGATATGCATGCAGAGATACAGTGGCATAATGAAGTCTCCCACACATCACAGAATGAAATATTTATACTATAGTCATAATGATGGATCACCCAACTCCTACTGTAATAAGACTCGGCTGAAAGATTGGGTCCTGCCTTGGGGAACTAAGTTCACATCCAGACAACTGAGAACTGGAAATAGGCACTCTGGACTAGCTAGGGAATTCCTGCATCTGAATTTACCACAATATAGTGCTATACATGGGCTTTGTGAATATGACTGTTTCCCTCCGGTATCTAGTCACAGTGACCATAACAGCCTTATTTCATGAGAAGCAGAGGAAAGCCTGTGCTTCTAGTGCTGATTGTCCTCCTGGAGTCCATCTCTACTGAATGCTCAGGTCGTTCTGCCATGGCCTGTCATGTTTGACCTATAGTTCAAACATTATTAAGGAAGGTTGGTCTTGTGGGTAAAGCACTAGACTGGACCTCAGGAGGCTTGGGTTCAAGTTCCTATTTAATGCTCTGTTTAGACTTCCATTGTGCCTTTAGGAAAGTCACTCATGCCCTTTGCACCTACCTTTGTTCTCCATTTGTAAAATGAGGTCATACCCTTTTCTCTCATCTGTTGTCTATGTATTTGGACTGCAAACTCTTCTGGGCAGGGAGTGTCTGTCACAGTGCTTTGTACAGCGCATAACACGGTTGGGACCTGGTTTCATTTGGGGCTTGGAGGTGCTATTGTAATACAAAATATAAATAATAAATAAATAATGGTCGTCTTCTCATTTCTTTCTTGATTCCAAAATCCATCTTTCTGTCATTTGGTGTATGTGAAATTAGCCTAGTGATCTTATTTCAGTTCCCAGTGAATGAGTGTCAGCACTCCCAAAAATACACCACCACAGCACAGAGGGGCAGAATTTTTGGTGATACAAGCAGAGGATCCAAGAATGGAATAGGGCCTAAATATGAACTATCATGTCTTCCTCATCAAAGTTAGGCATACTGGCTTACGTTGCTGCACATGCTATACCTATTCTGTAAACAGAGGACTTTGAACTCCACCACTGACTATCTGGCCACCTTAGAGTCTTAAATGCATACTGAAATTTCCACCTACCAAAAAGGGCTTGTCTAAACACACAAGTTGACTGGAATAGCAATTGTGGAATAAACTATTCTGGAATAGCTCCTCTGTGATAGCTTCCCATATGGGCTTTACTCTGGAATAATTTAGTGCCCTTTGTGAGCTTCATGGGGAAGGGACTGTCTTTGTTGTACAGGGGCTCACATGGTGGAGCCCCAGTCTGTGATGAAGTATTTTAGGCACAGCAGCAACACAAATAATAAATTGTCCCTCTACAGAGCTGCGGCAGGTTTTGGGGCCTCCCAGGTCAGTTTCCTGCGTAGAGCAGAAATGGATGACTCAGGATGTTTTCTTTGTGTAGTTTATTGACAAAATGTACAGAAATCCTGAAGAATGGGTGGAAACGAATAGTACATAGGCAACCCCCTATGGCAGAATCCTCAGGCCCACTACCTCTGCCTTGTCTTAAGAGGCAGTTCTCTTCCTTGGCCCCTCCCAGGTACTCACACAGACTCACAAGGCAAAACTCTTTGCTGCTGCTTCTCTCCAGCTTCTGCTGACTCACTCCCACTGCTTACACATGGGGAAGCAACCCCTCACTCTCCAGTGGCCGCATGGGTTGGTCAGGTGAGCCTGGATGTCATGATACCCCCTTTTGATGGCAACCTTTTGGCTGGTTACATGCTTGTATTCACCTTTTCCAGTACAGAACATTGGTCTTACAGCAGTGACTCTTAATGGCAGCCCATTACAATAATATGTTGGTGTAACATTCCTGGCAAGGAGTAGGAGGGAGAGGTCAGATAAAATAAGAATGAGGATACATTGTTTTCTGTCTCCTCAGAGTGTTGTTCTAATTTAGACACCCTTCTACATCAGTACAGCATTTGCAAATAGTTGAGGGAGGCCGACTGTAGGGAAGCTTAAGTATCATCTGTGCCTATGACCCAATGTATGTATTCTCCCTGTTCTAATTTTCTTTTTTGTTCTCGCATGTCCTCCATTATGCTGTGAAAACAGTTTGCCAAAGTGTTAGCACTTGATGCTAATAAAGCAGAAATTGGGGTCTGATTTCTATGCATATTGCACATCCAGGATTTTTTATTATGATTTGTATTTTGGTGGTAAAGATAGAGAACTTGATTTCTCATTGTCTTATGACTCTTTATGCTACTAGGCAACCTAAAGGGGGTATAAAGCCAAATGATTTGCCCACTGGTGCAAACCTACTTTGGAGGACAGAAAAGCCCCAAATATTGCCCAAATATGGGGAGGCATAAAGCCACCTTTATCCACTCCCTTCGATCTTGTACAGAATGTAGCTGGGCCAGAATGGACAATCTGGCCGAGGAATCTGAGTAAACTGGATATTTTGCTCCCAGAACACACTTCTATTTGCCTGGAATCTTTTTCCCTAGTATTAAATGGCTGACTCTCAAAGAGCAGCTGACATTTAGATTAGGGGTTTGATACATATATTGCTGTAAGGAAATAGCTGGCACATAAATGCACAGACTACAGTCATAAAAACCTGTTTTGTCACATCTTATAAGCTAAGCAGGGTCAGATTGTTTCATTGATAGATCTCCAAGGAAAACATAGCCATTGCTAGGAATGGCATTGGGACATCTAATTTCCCTCTGAGTCTGTAATGAACCAGTGCCCCAGCACAGGCAAAGTATGCTGCTGGAAATGCCATCTTTCTAGTGAGAAATGAAATTGAGGTTCTGACCATTTGTGTTCATGTATGATCTAGCTGATCTTACTGTTTGAAAGAAAAGAGGCTTTAACCTTATGATGATGGCCAAATGCTAACTTCAGGCATTTTATTCCAGCTAATTTCTGCCATGAGTTTCCATCAAATATGGCATTCTTCTTTGCTTCTTGTCCTAAAATATTGTAGAATGTGGATGTGCAGTTGTGACAGAATGTACCCTGTATTCACACCCTACACAGTTGTCATAATCTTTGTATAATTTACACCTTGTAAGGTCTGATTTGAAAACTCATAATTTGCTGAGCAGAATCATCCTGACAAAATCTCTCTCTGTAGTTAATAAACTTGTTATATTATTTTATCTAATCCAATGTGTTTAAGTTGAAGTGTCTATGAAACTCCATTTGGGGTGGCAAGTTGTGTGCATATTATTTCTACTAAAGAAATAACAAACTTTATGTAACTGGAGAAGGCTGGGCAGTACAGGGCATACATCTCTGGGGGAAAATATTGAGGTCACCCTACAGTATAACCAAGGCTGGTGAGAGCCAGAGTGTAACCCAATGGCGGCTGGCAGTGTCCAGTTACACACAGATACCCAGGGTATGATTTTCATTCTGGAAGGTGGTTTGTGAGCAGCCCAGATGGAAGCCACTTCAGCAAGGCATTGTAAGGCACCTAAGGTTTTAGGCAGGGGTGACACAACTGCTCATCAGTATGGATTGCACCCTGGTATGTCACAGCAATGTTAAACACCTGTGTCCTGCCCAGAAGCCACATCACTTCCATGGTAGGAAAGTGAAACTGGTGGGGGGGGGGTTACCTACCCTTACAGGGATGTTGAACTTCATATGACAGATGTTGATAAAGAGCTTTGATACCCTTAGAGTTTTGTTTTGATGTGAAAGCAGTTAGCATTAATATGGAAAGCTGATATATTGTTACAGGGATATGGAAGTTGTAGATACTTAGGATGTTTCTCATATTTATAGCAAAATAATGGCTCTGAAATATTACTGATTGTTCAGTGTATCAGAGTAACCATATAAGAAAGTGCACTTCATTCAAACTGATAACAAAAAGTGCCATTCACCACCCTTCCCATCAGCCCAATACAAACACTATGAAAACTAAATAAAAAGAACAATCACCAGCTTTTCTAAATGCCCCCTCCGCCTGCTTCTGCTCCCATCAGTCAGTGGCAAAAGTCTCACTTAAATGGTAACAGGATTGGTTCCCTTATATAATCCTAGAAAGATGAAAGTCCTCCCTCTACAGAGAGCCTTTCCAAGACCCTACAACACTATTTAAAGCCTTAATGTAACTTTGTTACAAAACACAGGGTTTCTCAAACAGGGGTCACTGCTTGTGTAGGGAAAGCCCCTGGCGGGCCGGGCCAGTGTGTTTACCTGCCTCGTCCGCAGGTCCGGCTGATCGCTTCCAGCAGCTGTCATTGGCCCGGAGCAGTGATCTGCGGCCAGTGGGAGCCGCAATCGGCCGGACCTGCGGACAGGACAGGTAAACACACCAGCTTTCCCTACACAAGCGGCGACCCGTGTTTGAGAAACCCTGCATTAACATAAAATGTTAAGAAATTGCATGCTAATGATCTGTGTGCTGCTGTTACAGCCTGAAAATAATTAATCAGATTTCAATCATTCAGATGAATACAATACAATAATATTCTAAATATAAATTACAGCTTGTTGGCGTTTTTTGTATAGCTCTTTCTTATGGTCAAGTTATCCCAAAGTGAGTTAAAATAATGAGTTGGGAAGTGGTAATGCAGTGAGTGACCTTGTCAGCAAATGCAGCAGTCATTGTGGATCATATTTTCAAAGAGCTCCATTTGCATTTAGTCACAAAATAAGTGGCCAGATTTTCAAAAGCACTTTGCATGTGGAGTGCACATGGAGTGCTGCATATTCCTGAAAATCTGGCCGTATGTGTCTCAAGGGGGGATGCTGGAGGGTCTTTTGAAAATCTGGCCCTTATATAGGTGTCCAAATGGGAGCAGAGCTCTTCTGAAAGTCTGATCTGAATGGTGGGTGCTGCGCATTTGAAAAGCCAGTCATGAGCACTTTTCATAAGCGCTTCCCTTGTGTTGAACAATAGGTTGCACACAGCCTTGGCAATGAGGGAATGTTGTCCTTGACACCATTGTTTGCCCTTCCTCACTTGGAACCTGCCATGAAACAGGAGCAGAGATAAACTAAGTGCAATTATCCCACCATCTGCATATACAATATGCTGCAATATCCTATGCTATTTTGCTATTTTGTTAATCCTCAAACTTTAACACTTCATTTCTAAATCACTCAGCACTGACTGTAATATTTGGTAGATTCTTATATTCAACAAAAAAAATATGCCTACACTGGGGAGGATGACTGGGTCAATATGTTGATAAACACTTATAATTAAAAGCAGATGGGTTTCTGTCCATGTGGCAAAGCTGTGATGGCTTGTGTTGTTTGCACGTTCTTGCTTTGTGTTTCTTAAAGTTTCATTTTGGCATCAAACAAATCATGTTTGGTTGTTACTAGGCACTACAGTGTGAGAGCAGTTTGTATCTGTAACTTATTTTTTGGGGAGTAGGGGGGAAGCATCAGATTTAGCCATATATCAAAAATGATTTGGCGAATTTTGGCTTACACTGAGGGGAAATGCTAAACAAAGTGGCTACTATATATTCTGTTGCCTTAGAGACTGAAACATCTGTATCCATGCAGGCAAGTGATGCAGACATGGTAAGATATGACTTCCTTGCATTCCTTGTGTTCATTTTGCTGTCAACAGAAATGTTTTATGGTGGCAATATGCTGGAGTTCTTTTGCACTGTATTTCTGTGGTTCTGTGGCATATCTTGGACTACAAGGGCTTTTTAATTAAAGTCTAACTCTCAAGTCAGGACGCTCCCTGAGAAAAGATGCTTTCACGTGAATAATTTTTCAAGATGAACTTGGAAGGACTTGAAATGATTGTGGTACTGGTGATAATTGTTGCATTTGTGAAAGCACTTGAGCATCTGGGTCTCCTAGAAGGCAATTATGAAGGTAGGACATTAAGAAATAGAAAATATTTGGTTCGGAAAACCATTTGCTGCAGAGCATTCTACTTTAATCTGTGTGTATGCAGTGTTTGGGTAATAGATGAACTGAACAGAAGCTAAAATAACTTAAGATGCTTTCTTTAGATAAATGAAATATGTAAGGTGTTTTATATATCTCCATACAGTAATGCAGCTCTGATTTTAAGGAGAGTTTGACACACAGGTAATCTTAAACAATTATCTGTCTCTAATTAAGCTGGTTTCAAGAACTTCCATGCAGATCTGTATGGTTTTGGTAAACTGTACATTGTATGCTGGAGCTCTGATCAAGATGAAGCTTTTCATGTTAGTAAGTTTATTGTTATAACTTCTCATTTGTTCTAATTGTTTGAAGCACTATTTATTATGAGGTATTGGCTAAAGTTGCCGGTACAATAGAAAACACTAAGGTTATTTGCAAGTATTTTTCTATGATAAACAATTCCTTTGTCAGACCTTTGCTGTTTTTTAAGAATGTTTATCGTTAACATCTCTTCTTAGCGTTGATATCTAGCCTCATGAATGTTTCAGGAGAATACTGATTGCAATGTAAATATCCTTTATTGAAGATACTTGCAAAGGATTGACTGTGAAAGATGCTCTACTTCTAGTTTCTTCAGTCAGTTTTACAAACAGTGTCATTCATGCAGAAACATGGAAACATTAAATAGATAAAGGCATGAAGCTGAATTTTGTACAATGATCTTTTAAATCAAAATATGGCTGTGGCGACTGCTTCATTGTTTAAAGCAAGGAGTAGATTTACAGTGAAGTCTAAATATCCCTGAATTTGATATACCTTGGAACAGCTGTTTTTAATGAGAACTTTAGGGCCATTTTTCATGGTGAACTACAAGTTCGCAGGTATTTAAATAACCTTCAGCTAACCACTGATACTCAGCAATTACTCTTCCCTGTTTCAGAGCTTATGACAATCTACAAAAGATAAAGTTGGTAGCCCCATATGAACAACTTGACAAAGTTTAGTACAAGGTTTCCAGGAAACTAGCAGCAAGTACTTAATTGGGAGAACAGTTGTAAACCTTTGTCAGTGATTGTGTGCTTTACTTACTAATTCTAGTATGCATTCTTGCTGTCTTTTGAATGTCTTTTCCCTAACCTCCTAGTTGCTTAGAAAAATGAGAGGTAAGCGGAGATAACATTTTGAAGCTATATCTATGTCCTTGAGCAGCTGCTTTATTTATTGGCTTTAGCATTGCAACTTACGTTAAAATAAGATGCTGCAAATGAGACTTACTGCTTACAGAGAAACGCAATTATTTTGGCTTTCATCAGCCTTTCAAAGACTTTGCACTCTTTATCATAGGATACATCTTCCCTGATATATGGTTAATACTGTCCAGCTTCAGCAAAGTCCATTTGTTCAAATGCAACAATTCACATATTTTCTGAATTCCTTTGTCTGAATAAATATAAAAAGGAAATGCTATTTTGCATCTTGGTAAGCAATGAGAACTGAAGGAAATTTAAGAAGAAAATGCTACTGATTTGTTACCATTAGGTGGGTACATGGTCCCCGTGTCTGACTGCCTCAGATAGTTTCAAAGAATGCTAAATCAGCGGGGAATTGCACATTTGGTACCATTTACTTTTAAGGGGTGATTGCTTTGCATATTTGCATTTCTTAGAGGAAAATATAGTTGGATATTATTTGTTTTCTGAAGCAAGTTAGTTTAAGATGTTTATTTGACAGTAGGTCAGAGTTATTTTTTGTATTATGCTGAAAATAGCATATGGCAAATTTTGTTTGATGCTATAACATCAAAGCACCTCCCAGAATAATAATTAGTTTGAATCAGAGTCAGTATTTATCTTAATTTCATGACATAAACAGTTATTTTATGTACTTAAACAGATACTGTTTCTCCAGATGGATGTGGAAGTACATAAACACCTCCCCCCCCATGCACACACGTGTATGTGTACCCTATTTTTCTGTGTTTTTAATATGCCTTTTATCACTGTGGTATCTTAGAGATAACATGGAGAAACACCAAATCTGCTTAAATGAGTTGTTTCATAGCATTTTCATGTTGCACAACAGAGGATATTGAAATCTCCATTAGAATGCATTGACTCTCAATGTACTGTGTTGGTACAGAAAAGCATTACATTTCATAGAGATCCTGTGATTGCTGTTCTATTGGACAAGATGCTGATACCTCTCTTACTAGTTCCATTCAAGTCAATGGGATTTCTGTAGAATAAACTGCTACTCACCATGTGTAAAGGTACAGTAATCTAGCCCCATATATTTAAATTTTTGGAGCTATGACGTACTAAAATTTATGAAGTGCTTGAAACCCAGGTATGTTGGTAGCACTTCATCAAGGGAAGAATAGAGAAAAAACAAACTTCTGTAGATACCCTTAATTAGGCAAGAACAAAATGTATGTCTAATACACCAGGCAGCAGAAATGTGTGCACTAAAACTCAACTGTGCATACGGTTTGCTTGGTAAATTAGATGCTTAACTAGCAAATAGACAAAAAGGTAATTTACACTGAAAACACTTATTAGACTATGCTGTATGCAGACAAAGACTTCTTGTTAATATTTTTTTCTTATTAGCACCATACACTGAAATGGGCAGGGGCGGCTCCAGGCACCAGCATGCCAAGCGCGTGCCTGGGGCAGCAAGCCATGGGGGGCACTCTGCCAGGCACAGCGAGGGCGGCAGGCAGATTGCCTTCGGCGGCATACCTGCAGAGCGTCTGCTGGTCCCGCAGCTTCAGCGGACCTCTCACAGGCGTGCCGCCGAATCCATGGGACCCGGGACCTCCACAAGCAAGCCGCCGAAAGCAGCCTGCCTGCCGTGCTTGGGGCAGCAAAATACGTAGAGCCACCCCTGGAAGTGGGTAAGTATTATACCCAATGTGTGTACATATTAATAAATTTGAGGCAGAAGCTCAGATTTGCCATTGATATAAGCAGGCAAAGAGCTCTATGGAACTCCCACTTTTGGGAGAAATGATATTGCCTTTCAGAAATTAAGGTAAACTTTTCCAAAAGCGGCCACTGACTTAGTGTGCCTTTTGTGGGTTCTCAGTTCCAGCTGCCCTTCCACATCTGAGGTTCAGAACAACTGGATGTTCCCCACTGTAGTTGAAGCCCAGGGTAGCTGTGGGTTCTCTGTGCTTCTATGAAATTGTGTCCTTAGTAGTATTAAGTGGAGTTCCCAAAGTTAGAGGCAACTTTGGACACTTAGTCTAAGCCATTTAGGTTATGTCTACATTGCAATTAAACTTCCACTGTTGGGCCAGGTCAGCTGACTCAGGATCAGGGGCTGTTTAATTGCAGTGTAGATGTTCAGGCTCAGGCCCCTCCCCCATCATGAGGTCCCCCAGAGCCACGGTTTCTTGCTGAGCCTGTATGTCTACACTGCAATTAAACAGCTCTTTAGCCTGAGCTCCTTAACCTATGTCAGCTGACAAGGGCCAGGTTTTTAACTGCAATATAGACATACCCACAGTTTTTCATTGGCAGAGCTGATAAGAATTTGAGTTCCTGTTTCCCAGTCCTATATTAATTCTACTTGTCCATGCTGTCTCTGTGTATTCAAAGGGCATGACTTTGTGCATTTTGTTGAGAAAGAACCAGCAGCTGTAACTCACTAGACTTTGTGCCCCATCTTGAGGTCCTTACTCAGGGAAATTACCCTTGAGTCAGGGTTTCATTTATTTGACATAGACCAGAGCATAATGAGCATAGTGTGTTTAAAAAAAAAAATCCCTGAAGGTTTAAAACCTGTTCAGAAAACCCAGAAAACATTTATAGCAAATAAAACCCTCAAAGCTCTTCCCTGACTGCTCATGCATATTAAAAAGTACTGGTGGTGAAAGTTTGTCATCAGTTTACTAAACAAGTTGACATTCTAATCATAGAATCATAGAAAATCAGGGTTGGAAGAGACCTGAGGAGGTCATCTAGTCCAACCCCCTGCTCAGAGCATGATCAAAACCAACTAAATCATCCCAATCAGGGCTTTGTCAAGCCAGGCCTTAAAAACCTCTAAGGACAGAGATTCCACCACCTCCTTAGGTAACCCATTCCAGCGCTTTACCACCCTCCTAATGAAGTAGTTTTTCCTAATATTCAACCTAGACCTCTCCCACTGTAACTTGAGACCATTGCTCCTTGTTCAGTCATCTGCCACCACTGAGAACAGCCTAGCTCCATCCTCTCTGGAAGTCCGCCTTCAGGTAGTTGAAGGCTATCAAATCCCCCCTCACTCTCCTCTTCTGCAGACTAAATAAGCCCAGTTCCCTCAGCCTCTCCTCATAAATTGGGTTCCCCAGCTTCCTAATCATTTCTGTTGCCTTCTGATGGGCTCCCTTCAATTTGTCCACATCCTTTCTGTAGTGGGGGACCCAAAACTGAATGCAATACTCCACATATAGCCTCACCAGTGCTGAATAGAGGGGAATAATCACTTCCCTTGATACGCTGGCAATGCTCCTACTAATACAGCCCCATATGCCTTTATCCTTTTTGGCAACAAGGGCACACTGTTGACTCAGATCCAGCTTCTCGTCCACTGTAATCCCCAGGTCCTTTTCTGCAGAACTGTTGCTTAGCCAGCCAGTCCCCAGCCTGCAGCAGTGAATGGGATTCTTCTGTCCTAAGTGCAGGACTCTGCACTTGTCCTTGCTGAAACCTCATCAGATTTCTTTTGGCCCAATCCTCCAGTTTGTCTAGGTCACTCTGGACCCTTTTCCTACCCTCCAGCTTATCTACTTATCCCCTCACTTTAGTGTCATCTTCAAACTTGCTGAGAGTGCAATCCATCCCATAATCCAGATAATTAATTAAGATGCTGAACAAAACCAGCACCAGGATCAGCCCCTGGGGCACTCCACTTGATACTGGCTGCCAACTAAACATTGAGCTGTTGATCATTAACCATTGAGCCCAATGATCTAGCCAGCTAATAGAGCTCAGCACTTTGAAAATTTCCCCTGGATGAAACTGCCTTCTCTACAGGGCTGGCTCCAGCATTTTTGCCGCCCCAAGCAGTGAAGCCAAAAAAAAAAAAAAAAGCCGCGATTGGCGGCACTTCGGCAGCAGCTCTGCCAAGAGGCACTGAGGGACTTGCTGCCGAATTGCCGCTGAAGACCCAGATGTGCCACTCCTTTCCATTGGCCACCCCAAGCACCTGCTTTCTTCACTGGTGCCTGGAGCCGGCCCTGCTTCTCTAGCTTCAGTGAATGGGTTCTGTGAGGCAGAACTAGATGGACAATGGAGGACTTGGAATCTCCCACAGGCAGGCCCTATGGCAGCCACCCAGCTTCTCTGTGACTGATGTGGAAAATAGGTAACTTTTCCTGTCATAACCTATTCCCAGATTTGGACCTTAGCATCCAAAATATGGGGGTTAGCATGAAAACCTCCAAGCTTAGTTACCAGCTTGAACCTGGTAAAGCTGCCACCACCCAAAAAATTAGTGTTTTGGGGCACTCTGGTCCTCCCAAAAACCTTCCCTGGGGACCCCAAGACCCAAATTCCTTGAGTCTCACAACAAAGGGGAATAAACCATTTCCCTTCCCCCCCTCCAGGTGTTCCCTCCCTGGGTTCCTGGAGAGAGATACAGAAGCAAGCTCCGTGAATCTAAACAGAGGAACTCCACCCTCCCTATTTCCAGTCCTGGAAACAGAAGTACTTCCCTCTTCACCCAGAAGGAATGCAAAGTCAGGCTAGTAAATCTAACACACACAGATTTCCCTCTGACTTCTTCCTCCCACCAATTCCCTGGTGAGCTACAGACTCAATTCCTTGGAGTTCCCCACCAAAGGAAAACTCCAACAGGTCTTAAAAAGAAAGCTTTATATAAAAAGAAAGGAAAAATACATAAAAACGGTCTCTCTGTATTAAGGTATCAAATACAGGGTCAATTGCTTAAAAGAAATATGAATAAACAGCCTTATTCAAAAAGAATACAATTCAAAACACTCCAGCAACTACACACATGTAAATACAAAAGGAAAAAAAAACAATAACCCCTATTGTTTTATGATCTTTGTACTCACAAACAGAAGATTAGAAAGCAGGAGACAGAAAAATCCTTCCCATAGCCAAGAGGGACAGACACCAGACAAAGAACAAGGAACTCACGCACAAATTTTCCCTCCACCCAGATTTGAAAAAGTCTTGTTTCCTGATTGGTCCTCTGGTCAGGTGTTTCAGGTTACTCCTTTCCAGGTGAAAGAGACATTAACCCTTAGCTATCTGTTTATGACAATCCCTGCACAAAGGGTTATATGCATTGGATTTGCATTATTATGGACCCTTCTCCCCAAACTCTAAACTTGCAGTCTGTGCTGGCCTAAGCAGAGCTGGATCACACTTTGCTGTAAGCGGGAGGGGGGAAGTATTAACAACTGTACAGTGGAACCACAAAGGTTCCAGTTGAATGGGTGTTGAGTAGTGAACAAACTGTTTAAAACAAAGTAAGATCAATCTGGGGCACTCTAAAATCTGGACTACTGGCTCCAAAAATCTGTGTGCACTGTTAAATGGCAGGTCTAAAATACCATGTTCCACTTTCCTTTAACTTGCCCTCTGCCTCCTAGCTTGAGATTACCACCCTAATCACTATTTCCATACCATTTTTCATAATTACTTCAAATATGAAATCTTAGCCCCTCACAGGGTTTCTGCCTGGCTGACAGCCATCCTGTCATGCTGATTTCAAGTAACTGCTTCAATGTGGAGCCAGATTCATGCTCGGTACTGAGAGTGCTCATTGGTGAGCAGGAGCAGCTGCCACAGTTTCTCAGTCAGACAGGAATCTAATGGGACAGCAGCAGTAACTCAATGAGCTTGGAAGAACTTTGTTGCTAGAGTCTAAATATCTCACAAACTGCTCCCTGTGGGTTGTAACATTGTATCAAATATATATTTATACTGTATAATGAGTTGTCTGTAGCTGCTAGCTTCCCTGCGTGATTCTAGATGGCTGTAAAGCACATTAATGCTAGAGAAATAGACAGCACCCTAGCAAACTCCAGAAAAAGAGAGCTACTATGCAGATCCTGCTATTTAGCCACAAGCACAAAAACCTGTCCAGTATTGGGCAGAGGTACATCAAGTGAACAGACACAAAATTACATTATACATGGCCACACACACACACTATGTGCCAATTAGAACTGAATGACAATTTTGGGACAAATGGTTTATTTGCCAAAACCATGTGTCCATTTGACAGAAATTTATCCAAAACAGTTCTGGAGGAGGACTCCCTGACCATCTTTATTCCAGTGGTTAGGACATTCTACTGGACTGTGGGAGACCTGCCTTGAATTCCCCACTCTGCTTGAATTAGAGAAGGGCTTTGAACTTGGGCCCCTGATGAGTTATGGGGTCTTCTGTGGCCAATCTCTCAATCCCTGCTGTTTGAAGCTGTTCTACTCTATAAATAAACTGTCATTACAGAGTGGTACTCAAATTTGCGTCTCCAACTCCTAGGTGAGTGCCCCAACCACCATGCTATAAAGACAGTCTCATTCTTTGTCCCTGGCCCAATGACTCATCATTGTCATCACAAATGCCTGTGTATTGCCATTATGAAGAGTAATCTTTCATTTGACCCAAAATAGATTTTTTCAGTTCACCAAAATATTTTGCTATTATTCGATTTGATCAACCTGAACAGCTTTTTTTTTTTTAATTCATTCATTTTTCAGAACTGCCAATTCTGGTGGCAATAGACTGAGGTTAGTACAGTGTAAATTTGCATATTTAAATGGGTCAGATTCTGCTTTGTTACATCAGTGTAAATGGAGAGTGATGCCACAGAGCCCAGAGCACTTGCTGGCAATCTAATAGGAGAAAGGACTCCCATGGCTCCAAGAGGAGTGGTTCCCTTGGAATACCTAAGCACTTTACAAGTAAATTCAGGAGAGGAGCTGTTGAGGGAACCTGAAGGAGGGGAGGCTGGAGAGTTGTTCCTCATGGCAGCTGGATTTCATAAAATTCAAATTGCCATTGGAACACGCAGGGCCACTAAAGATGTATCCTTTCTGGTTAGTCCCTGTCTTCCACTGTGACATAAATTGAGAGCACTTTTTTTTTTAAATTACTGAAATTCTATGTTTCTTTTAAAATGCATTTTTAGTTTCTTCGCATTCCATATGGACTGAATGGAATTGATTTCACTCCCTGCCACTGTGCTGTCATCCCATTCTTCCTTCATATCAAGGAGAAAGTTAATTTTTACTCTGGCAGGCAGCCTATTAAATTGAAAAAGCAGCTGATATAAGCATAAACATCCTAGACCTGGGATATCAACAAGGACAACAAGAAGGTCAGATAAGTTTTGATAGGAATGTGATTGATTTCTTTATTCTTTTGACAAGAGAAGTTTCCTCCTTAAGCATAGTCTAGACACGTACTTCACAGTATGTGGCAGCTCCTAGTACATAAGGAGGAAAGATGTGAATGGGTCTAAACTGTTTCAAATATCACAAGGGAGATCTAGGGGGAAGTGCATTTAAATGGAAGACTAAATGCAGTAGATGAGACAGAGTAATATAGACCCTTGGCAGTACAAAGGGATAGGTAGACATTTAAATAGGAAGCATAAATGCCGTTTTCAAAAGGGTAACACGTGCAAACATTTTGCACTTGAAAATACATGTGCACTGTGTTGGCATGCCAAGGTCATGCCCATTGCTAGTTCTGTCATGCAGACTTGTGTGGAAAATTAATTCTCCAATTGTGAGTCTCCAGAATGCTGACTTCCTAGAAAGAAGATGTCATGTCAAAATATTGGCATTTTTCTTCTAACAGGTCACTGATTATTATTTCTGATTCTGGTCCAAACCAAGATCAGTGTTCCACTGTGCTAGATAGTGCACATGGAGACAGTTCATGCCCCAGAGAGATTACCATTGAAACAGACAAGACAAGCAAATGCAAAAAAAGGAAGTAACGTTATCACCCTCAGAGGAGGAACAGAGGCACAGAGATTAAATAACTTACCCAGAGTCATGCGGAAAGGCTGTGGCAGAGTCAGAAATCAAACCCAGGTTTCTTTGAGTCTATGTCCAGTACCTTAATTACAATACCAAACTTAATTGCTTACATATAATTTTCGTAAGCTTTTAGGCATATGAACAATAGTAGAATTCATCGTGCCTTGATGTGAAGATATTTGCACATGCATCCCATAACCTGGGTTTTCTTCTGTGATCTGTAGCTTAATTTCTCACTGTCAGCAAGAACATTTTATAATGGACCTGCTTTACTGTGAATGTGCCCTTGATAAAAGCAGCAAAGAATCCTGTGGCACCTTATAGACTAACAGACGTTTTGGAGCATGAGCTTTCGTGGGTGAATACCCACTTCCTCAGATGCATGTAATCACATTACATGCATCTGAGGAAGTGGGTATTCACCCACGAAAGCTCATGCTCCAAAATGTCTGTTAGTCTATAAGGTGCCACAGGATTCTTTGCTGCTTTTACAGATCCAGACTAACACGGCTACCCTCTGATACGTGCCTTTGATACAGGTTCCAGAGATGGTGTGTGCACAGGAGCTGCTTGTTTCCTCACTTTGATTCAACCGATCAGCCGTGGTATAAAATTAGTCATACAGTACTTGGAAATCAGCTCAGCCCTTATGTATGGAGGTATTTGTATGGTTTCAGAAGTATAGCTCCATCTTCTTAAAGGACAAAGAAATAGTCATTGAGGAGGGTTTATTGAGCAGTTTAATAAATGTTTAACTCAGTGATGGGTTATAAATTTAGGAAAACGAATGTAAAAAATATTGTGTGACAACAACCCCCTAGAAATACTTGAAATACAGATTAAACCACTGCTTATCACCTTCCTCACAGGAAGATGAACTAGCTTGAATTTTACTGTACCATGGCTTCATGTAGGCCTACTTGCAGGTGGACTGCAGAAGTGTCTGTCTATCCCAGGTAATGTTTTGTTGGAAGAAATTTTAACAGTTCATGTGTAAGTTCCAAAGCCTTGATCTTTAGTGTGGACATTCCACTGTCACTAGACTGTGCTTGAGGGCTTGTGCAAATGTACTGTTGTCATGGTTTAGTTATGTTTATGATCTGGGACTTCTATATGATTATTACAGCTGGCCAATTATTTTCATCCAAACTTTGCAATGAAAAATGGCTTTTGACTGAACCAAATTTTTGTGAGAATTTTTCATTTAAGTATTCCACTGGCTCTTTTTTTCTTCTCCAATTTTTGTTGTTAATTCAGATTTTAATTAAGATGGAATTTTTGTATGTGGAAAATTCAATTTCAACCTGCTGTGATGGTGGTTAACTTTTTAAATTCTTTAATTTCTTTTTCACTCTAGCCTGTGGGGGAGTAGTTGAAAACTGAGTGCAAGTTAAAGGAACCCTAAGGGTATTTGAACTTATACTGGGTGCCTAGCCATCCTTTCTTCTGCACAGACTAGGGGTGGCACAAAGGTGCCTAAAGCATCCATAAATCCTCAGTTTTTGCACTGAGTAGAGCTCTGGTAGAACTGAGCAGTGGGCCAGAGATCATAAATGTTTGGGGTTTGGTGCTAAGAGCTACAGTGAGGAGTCAGATCCTGACCAATTCTAGGCCTAACAGATTATAACTCAGAGAGGGGAGGTGAGGAAACTCTGGCAAAGCCAGGAAGTGGAACAGCATGGGCTGTGTTGTGCTGATTTGTCTTCAAATGTGGAACTCTTTGATTTGAACTGATTATTGACCTCCAAATATTTTTCCCGACATTACAATTCAAGTTTAAGGTGCATTGTTACTTGTGGACAGTTGATTTCATGGATAAAGTATACATGTGAATTGTTGGAAAATTCCTGACCTCAGACAATTCAACTATACATTTGTGATGGTGAGGTCCAAAATGTGATGAGATGCTATATAGGACTATCACTTCTTCACAACTGACTGACTGTTGTTAGTCTAGAGGATATTTAAGAAAGGGTAAATTGATTTTCATGACTTTATTCTTCATCCTTAAAGCGTGGGGCCAGACTTACCAGTTGTGCAATTTCATTGTCTTTAATAGCATTATACCAAGTACAGTGTGAATCTGGCCCACGAAGCATGTAATGAGAACAGTGATCGTTTTGTACTGAACATCTTTCAGGTGGAGACCTCATAGGGACAGAGCTCACTATTACTGACTTCATACCAGCAGAATCTCAATTATTTTGATCTCCTGAAATCTCTGGCATTGGGCTGGTTATTTACCCGAGGTTTGCTGTTCTGCAAAGCGGAAAAAACTTTTTTTTTTTTTTTTGCACTTCACTGAGTGCTTTTCCATTAAACATCTGACCCACTTTTGTCCAAAGCTGATGCTGCTGTGCTTAAAATTGTTTCATAGTTCAGTCCTCTGGATTCAAAGGATTTTACTAGTAGTCCAAATTGTCCCTTTTTTTCCTTTGTCCTGCCATTCAAATTGTTACTATTCTTGATGAATTTCTTCTGCTGTCTCATGCAGTGAGGTAGGGAAAAAATGAACTGAACATATATCTTGGCAAAAACAGACTGTGTTTTTGACCCAATTGTAAATATCTTCAAAAGATCCCCCAGCCCAGTCCATGCTTCTGTTAGTTTTAAGTAGTGAAAACAGACAAATTATGCAACATACAAATCTAAAGAAAGAGGGGAGGGGAATAAATATTCCAAGAGGCTATGATGCATATTATTCTTCATTTGTTCACATAGCTCACGGAAGTGATGCTTTACAGAATATATATTCTAATCATAGAATCATAGACTTTAAGGTCAGAAGGGACCATTATGATCATCTAGTCCAGGGGTAAGCAACCTATGGCACGTGTGCCAAAGGTGGCACACGAGCAGATTTTCAGTGGCACTCACACTGCCCGGGTCCTGGCCACCAGTCTGGGGGGCTCTGCATTTTAATTTTAATTTTAAATGAAGCTTCTTAAACATTTTAAAAACCTTATTTACTTTACATATAAGAATAGTTTAGTTATATATTATAAACTTATAGAAAGAGACCTTCTAAAAACGTTAAAATGTATTACCGGCACGCAGAACCTTAAATTAGGGTGAATAAATGAAGACTCAGCACACCACTTCTGAAAGGTTGCTGACCCCTGATCTAGTCTGACCTCCTGCACAATGCAGGCCACAGAATCTCATTCACCCACTTCACTGAAGTCCTCATATCATGGTTTAAAGACTTCAAGGTACAGAGAACTTTCCAGCAAATGACCCGTGCCCCACGCTGCAGAGGAAGGCAAAAAACCTCCAGGGCTTCTGTAGTGAGTCCTGCTCATACATAGGACTGTGTGAGCTCAATGAAGTGGAACCTGTCTAGACCAGGAAGGTAATTGTGACCATTAGCAATTAGTTGTGTTCTAATTTTGTTACTAGGAAATTTTAAAAAACAATTTCCCATAAACGTGTCATTAAAAATTCCATTGTTGAAATTGACAATATTTGAAAAAAAAAACCTGTCTATTTTATAATTTTTTCACCCAATTCTTCACTATCTTTCTTGTATTTCTTATCTTCCCCACCTTTCTTGCATGAAGCCCTCAAGTGTTAGATGCCCACATGGCCTATAGGTAGAGTGTGACACAAATGTTCTTTGTTTTGATAGTGTGGTTGCCACCAAATTTTGGGGTTTCACAGTTCATGAGAGATCAGGAGCAGACCTAAGAGAGCAGTCAACTGGTTTGATGCAATGTTACAAATGTTTTCTAGGATAAAGATGCAGATCCCAAAGTAGGGTGGTCTTGTCTTAATCACAGGACTGGAACTCAGGAGACCTGGGTTCTGTTTCCAGTTCTGCTCCAGACTTCCTCTCTGAGCTTGGGCAAGTAATTTAACTCTATGCATTAGTTCCCTTTACCTTAAAACAGGCACAGCCCTTCACAGGGCTGTTGGGAAGTTACTCTAATTAAGTGTTTTTCAGATGGAAGATGCTGTATGTTGCAATTTGAATATCATTATTTCCAAAATTAATTATAATTGGGTTAGTTTACAAGTCTTTTGTATGGGCATCATGCTTTGTTTAACCATACTGAATTGGTAGCCCCAGCATGTTCTCTTTCCCAGCCCCATCTTGAGATTCCTCCTACTAAATCCCAGCACCAGGTGTCTACCTTCTTTTAGTTGCTCCCCTAATTCTCTCTCATACCCCCCACTCCCTCCCCAAGGGGAACTGACATTCTGACAATGCTTTCTAAGGGATGGGAGGAAATATCCATGGACTTGGGAACACTGGCCCAGGAGAGGGGAAGGTGAGAGCAATGGAGAATACAGGAAATGCAGGAGCTGCAATTATAGCAGTCCCACTTGGCAACCTCTAGGGCTGAAATGTGACTTGAACCCATTTTCTTCTGTCCCATTTGCCCAGAACAGATTGACCTATAATACAGTGCAGAAACCAACCACTGTTGGCTAGTATGCAGTCTTGTATGAATAAATTATTTGGTGGGGAATCCTTGAAAGCTGATATTTCTGCCCATCGTCCAACGGTTTCAGTAGCACTCCCTGAAGCTATTTGCACTTTTGCTTTTTAATTCCAAAAGCTTCATTTTGGGCTCAGCTGTTTAAAACTCCCAAATGAGCTTTTTAAATGCAAAATGAAAAGGTTGAAAGCTGCTGCCACTAGCTCTGAGCACTGCCAACAGCCCCAGAAATAATGTACTTATGGGGAAAAAAGAGAGGAAACAAATGAGAGACGAGAGGAGTTCATAGCCAGCACTTGTTCAATGTCAGACAACATAAGGTTTGTATGCAAAAATTTAAAAAGAACACGCTGTGGCTTTCTGCACTGAGCCACATACTTTAAACAATAAATACCCTTTCTTTGCTCTTAATCCCTCTGGGTCTGATTTTGCAATTCATGTTGAGTAGGGATTGAGACTACTCATTGTTAGTAAGAGTGGCAGAATGTTTCTTCATTTAGCAACATGTTCACAATGCACCTGATCCAAAGCCCACAGAAGCCAGAGAGAACCTTTCCATTAACTTCAGAAGGCTTGATATCAGGTGCAGTGTGCTAACAATACTGCCTTCTTCTCCCCCCATTCCCTCTTCACAGTAATCATACTTACTTTGCAAACTACAATTGAATCTTCACAAATGTGAGGAAGGATAGTCCTATAGTTAGGGCATCAAGTTGGAATTCAGAAACCCTGGGTCCAATTTGCTGCTCTCTCACTGACTTCCTGTATGACCTTGATCAAGTCACTTAGTCCAGTGTTTCTCAAACTGGGGTCGCTGCTTGTGTGAGGAAAGCCCCTGGCGGGCTGGGCTGGTTTGTTTACCTGCCCCATCTACAGATCTGTCTGATCATGGCTCTGACTGGCCATGGTTCACCGCTCCAGGCCAATGGGAACTGCTGGAAGTGGCGTGGGCCGAGGGACTTAATGTGTCTTCTATAATACCTACAGTGGTCACTCTTAAATTTTCCAGTCAGATAATGGCATGTCAGTATTCCCTGAACCACGTCTAAGTAAGTAAATGTAATGGAAAATCGGTTTCACAGCTAACTTTAATTTGACTTTTTTGTTTGGATGTGGACAGGATGTAAAATTTTCAAAAGTTCTTAAGTGCCATTTTCTGAAGTGGCTTAAGCGTTGAGCCTATTTCTCATTGAAAGTCAATAAAACTTATGTGCAAAGTCATCTAGAGGCTTTTGGAAGTGTTATCCAGGGAAATATTGTTTCTTTGGAATGAACTGAAATTCCTTGGGTGCCTGTCAGAATAAGGGCCAAATGCCTTGCTCATTATCTTGTTGGTTAAGCAGAGCTGTTCCAAAAGGACTTCACTCCTGCCTGTGCTCTATGGAGGAAGGACTGGCATGTGGAAAGGAGGATGTTGAGGCTGATGCCACTGGATTTGCCTGCAGTGGGCCAAATCCCACTTTGAAGAAGAGCAGTGAACTGTCTCAGCTGATCCTTCACATCGCCTTCTGTTACCAGCCAGAGACCAGTTTCCTGGGCTTGATGTACCTGAGGCATGGATGCTATCATTGTAGGGAAGATTTGAGCATCTCCCTAACTCTGTACTCTTCAGTCCTTGAACCTCTGAATGGGTTGTAGGTTTAATGCATTCTCATTATCTCTGCCTCCCATTTTGTATTAATGGGTTGCACTTTTGCCATTGAATCAAATGTTAGTATTAAGGATTCCTTCCCTCAGCCCTGCTACGCTTCAGACTATTTTCCTTGAAGCAAAGCCCTCTAATTTGTGCTTGGCTTGGCTTCTTAGGGTTGGCCCATAGCTAAATTTGAGGTTCTATAGTACCTCAATAGACTTAAATTGCATGCTCATGGCACCCTCTCTAACTTTGTTCCAATACAGGTGGAGGTGCTTTTACCCAGTGCTGCATATAGGCTATATTAAGGTGTGTGTTAGAGGACTTAGAGTTGACTAAAAAGTAACAGTATTGCAGCTATCAGCAAATGCTTAACCAGCCCTCAGCTAGAAAAGCATGGATTTACCACAGGTCATAGAAGGAAACACAAATGCAGCAAAACCAATTACTGTGGAAAATCAAACATCCAAGTGAGAGATGAAGGAAGTCGTACATGAATGCCTGACAAGAAATCTATTGAACATATTAAATTATACACGTCTCCCAGAATAGCTAGAGCTTTAAAAGAAACACCGTGCAGCAGTGCTCAATCAAGAGCAAAACCACAACCCTGCTGCATATCAGACTTGGGACAACTTGCACGCAAAAACTACTCTATGAAAGCAAGAAAACATCTTTGAACTCTGCATCACTCCATTAGCCAGATGCACACACATGCAAATTATAAAGGAATTTCAGGGTAAAGCGAACTATGATGATAAACTCACCATATAAAACAGGACACTGAATATGCAAATAGAGTAAAATAAAACAGCCTCTAATCAAAATCTGTCCCCTACCCAGGCTCCAAGAATAGCCATTTGTTGTCCACAAAATAAATTAGTTTTGAACTGATGCATGAAAAAATATTAATAATTATCCAAGCAGCCAAGAAAATATGGACCTGAGTTTCTGGTCTATTGAGAGAGATTAATGAATGTTGTACTACAATGCCCAAATACTTTATGGGGAGAGAGTAATCAAGAAGTTAGAGTAAGGGAATGGAGATCAAATTAAATGGATTACATTCCTTGCTCTGTCCCTAACCTACTGTACGACCTGTGCTACATTTTTTCCTATCCATAAAATGAGAGAGATAATAATTAACCAGCTCACAGGAGGTTGTGGTATTTAAGGGTTTAAGTGCTTTGAGACGCTTAGAGGATATGGACTATAGAAGTACAAAGTATCCTAACTTGTGTGTATAGCATCACTCTTTGCAGGATGGAAATTCTTATCCAAATGTAGAACAATTCTGTCCTCCATTACTGGGGTATTGACCCCACTGAAGTCAACAGAGCCCTACAACCAAGGGCAGATTCATTCTGTAATGGCAGAAGCCAGGAAAGTCTAAGGTCAGTTGTGTTTGACATCTGGCTATTTGCATTTTCTAAGATTTTCTTTTGCCTCCTATCATCTAATCTTATTTTCCAATTATCTTCTGCCCCTGCTCCAGATGTGGGGCTGGATTGTGGGCATCAGTCTACAGCCTTGTGGCAGGGTGGCTATGGAGACATTCGACCACAGTAGCAGCTCCAAGAGGCATTATGGCTAAGGTTCAGGATTATGGGAAACATAGGTCAGAGCAGCCCCTGCAGCTCCCTTTGAACAGGTGCAGCAAGCTCCATGTTGGCCTAGCTATAATAGTATGCACAGGGACCATGATCCTATCTTGTTCTTCCCCTCCTCACTGAAGAGCACTGTTGTTGGTATGAGACTTAACAGGTGCTCAGTGACCCAGCAACTACTACTTTGACATGCTCCTGCAAATGGATTGGGGGAAAAGCTGCTTGATCCCTCTGGGTGTCATAAGGGGCTAGTCACAACAGCCTAATGTTGCCCTTGGTTGGTATGTCTGTAGGGACAAAACGTACAACCTCTGCATCTAAAAATATGAGGTTGAACTGCTTGAACTTAGTCACCAGAGCTGTTAATGTGGAGAGAGTAGCAGATTCTTAAACTTAATCTTAAAACCTTAGTCCGGTTTTAACCTTAGAGGAGGAGAAAACTACCATGGTTGATTATATGTTACAATAGCATATATGTTGGGGTGGTCTAGTCCCAATAAAATAATGGGATATAGGTCAGCCTGGGTGGTCCCTTATGTGGACTGATCCTGTGTTACTCACGGATGCATATGCAAAAATTAAAATTTTGATGGCAGCCTCTGGAATGATTGTTTGTTTTTTAAAAACCACTATAAATTGGAATGAGTAAAAGGGAAAGGAAAACCCACAGCTTTCTGAAGTGCCAGAGTAGTCCATGAATTTTCCTTTAAAAACAAACTTTAAAAGTTTCAGAAATCAGAATAAACATGATACTAAGCATAGTCTCAGCTGCCATAACCCACTGTGCTACTGACACATGAGGCAACAAAAATGGAGATAAACTAGACACTTGCCCTCCAGTAAACCTTCCACCCACCCCTGTTCTTTAGTGGGATTGTTGTTGTTATACATAGACACAGCAATTGGACATTATATTTTATCTCTCTGGCTGACAATGAGATTCTCGGATCCCTACTCAGCCTAGAAGTCTGTTTAGCCTTTGTCACTGTTGAATGACTTCCACACCGTCCTCTGATCTGCTGAACTCAGGCAGAGAAGTCTGGGAAGATTTTTTTTTTCTGCTCATTTTCTTCACTGCTTAAGGTTCTTTTGATTGTAACGTTGCTACCTGAAGCTGACGGATGGCCACATAGCTATAGGCTAAACAGCAGATTTCTGTACAGCCAGTGACATTCCTGAGCATATTTTTCTCTATAATTCAGGGGCATCATACAGGTTGGCACCAAAAGCTCTTTCCTCTTTCTTGACAGCCACCCAAAAAGTATTTTGCTGCAACTACTTGAACTTCCCTGCTGTATGTGCCAGCCCTATGCTGGTGGCTTTCTGTTCTACCTTCTTTGTTAGCTATTGGGCAGTCCCCCCTACCATCTGCTTCAGAGCATGCAGTAAAATCCCCCTGGACAACTGTGCAACAATATTCCCATGAGGAAATCAGCTTCCTAACCCTGTGCACTTAGTTGTTGACTTATGTTCTAGAGTAAAAGAGAGGAGATGATCCTTTTATTTTAATCCTTTGTAGTGTAATTATGGATTTTCATATTATTTATCTCTTATGAATCCTGCTAAACACTAGGCCCCCATGAGACCCTGTGTCAATGAGCATGCCACAGGTTGAGCATGCCTTATGTAAAACTGTATCCATTTTTCATTTTAAAAATTCCCTGCATTTTAATTTTAACAGGTGTTCTCTTGTTTTTTTATGATAAAGAGAAAATAGGCACTGGCAAGAGACTTCTATAACTTGGTCACCTGTCATGCCTCTCATTCATGTCCTCTCAATCTTTCCATATATCATCTTTCCATCTCTGATCCTTTACATTGGCCTTGTTTGGACCTTTTCAATTTCCTTTGTGAGCCTGGTAAAGTCAGGTAACCTCACTGTGCATCATTTTATCCACCTGTAAAATGGGGAAGGATAATATATACCTCAAAGAAGTGTTTAGGGTTAATGAATTAATATTTGTAAATCACTTTTTATCATGTTTATTACAGTAGTGGCTAAGGGCCAATCAAGAATGAGGCATCATGGTGGTAGGTGCTGTATGAATACAGCATAGTAGATGTTCTCTACCCTGAAGATTTTACAGTCTGAACAGATGAGACAGACTCAGGGTGGGGGAAGAGGTAGAACACACCAGCACGGTGACCAATGGGATGACAGCAAACATCATAGACTTTATGGCCAGAGGAGACCACCATGATCATCTAGTCTGACCTCCTGCATACAACAAGGCACAGAACCTCACCCACCCACTCCTGTAATAGACCCCAAACCTCTGGCTGAGTTATTGAAGTCCTCAAACTATGTTTTAAAGACTTCAAGTTACAGGTAATCCATCATTTACATGGGATTAAACCTGAAAGTGACCAGTGTCCCCTGCTGCAGAGGAAGGAGAAAACTCGCCAGGGTCTCTGCCAATCTGACCCAAGGGGAAATTCCTTCCTGACCCCGAATATGGCAATCAGTGAGACCCTGAGCATTTTGGCAAGAACCTTCAGCCAGACACCTGGGAAAGAATTCTCTATAGTGTTGTGTTTTTGGTTGTCATGGTTTTTGTTCCTGTGGCAACTGAGTTAGATTATTAGGGGATAGCCCAACCAGCTTCGGCTGGTTAGGCGAGCTCTGTGTCTGTAAATAAATGGTAGTTTTGTTAGCTGTGTGCTGTCTGGCCTCAAGTGATTTCTTCCTAAACTGGCTGTCCCCAAGGATATAACATATACTAAATCAGAGCCCTCCCCATCTAGTGTCCCATCACCAGCCATTGGAAATATTTGCTGCTAGCAATTGCAGATTGGCTACATGCCATCGTAGGCAGTCTCATCATACCATCCCCTACATAAACTTATCAAGCTCAGTCTTGAAGCCAGTTAGGTTTTTTACATGTTAGTTCCAAGATTCTTTTTGGAGTGGGTTATTTAGGAGGGAATCAGCTAAATGGAAAGAAAAGGGAGGGGAAAGTTGGGGATGGGGTACAGGGCAGAAGAGGCAGAGGGGCAGGTGTGGAGTAAAGCTGGAAGAAGAAGAGGGTGGGTTAGGATTGCACAAAGAGCCAATCAGCACAGGGCAGAGAAAGTCCTGTCAAAACTATAGCAAATTCTTTGCCTTTCTAGAGGTCCCTGCTTTGGCTGCCTCTATCCCTACAAGTTGGACTCACTGGCTGGCTTCTCTTTGCAGTTATCACTCCAAGGATATGTGGAGGGAGAGGAAGGCCCGAACTGGGTCCTAGTGCCTCCAAAGAGTGTGTGCAAGGTCTCCCCTACACAGGAGCCTGCTGAGGGAAGTGGTGGTCCTGACTGGTCCCTATTTTACTCCCTCCCCAGTGCAGCAGCCCTGTTGTGGCTGAAGCTGCTTCTACTGGAAGGAATCTTGAAAGCCTCTTGCTACATGGAAGGTTTTAAAGATGTACAAATTATTTTCTATTATTTGAAGGAATAAATAACAAAGCCCAATGCTAGGACAGTGAATATTAATTGTGTATGCAGATAAAATAGATTTCAGCACAAGCATCTAATGCTAGATCTGCACCACATCAGCTGTAACAACACACTCCCACTTAAAGTGAACGGAAACATAAGTATCACAATTAAATTCCCATGATTTAATTGGCAGATTCTCTTTTCATTTGTTTTGCAATAACATCCTATGAGCCACCACCATCCAAATCCTATATCCAGCAGCTTTGCCGTCTGGTACAAAAGTGCTTCTGATGAAACTTTCTGCTCTGAAATTTATGTTGAACTTTGTGTGAAAGAATGCTCACCAGCTGATTTGTTCCATCATCACCATTTCTCCATGTCGTTAATCCTAAAAATGGCTGACACTAATGTCTAATGCAAAGACTGAAGCACTATCTTTCACTCAGATTCAGTGCAATGTGTGTATCTTTGGAAACAGACAAATCTCTTGCCTGGAGATGAACAAAGAGGTTGGTGTCAAAAATCTGATTTCCATGGAAGAGAAATGTTGATAACGCAGGTTCCAGGTTTGGTTTTGTATTTTTCCAGCTTGAAGATTGTCTCCTCCAAAAAACTGGAACATATAATGTTAACCCTTGCTGTGTTCACTTCACTTGCTCTGCAGCTATTTGACAGGCACAATAAACCCAGCTGCAAAGAATTCTGGTCTTGGAGTATGATCGATCTCTTAGATCCAACCCAGTAGATCTCTTTACTACTTGAGGCATAAGAATGGGGCCTCCACCCCTGCAGGATATATGCAGAAGTGAGCCTTTCAATAGTCCCCTTTACACACTGATGTCAGTGGTGGCCTGTTGTTATCTAGAGGGTGTAACATTGCTTTGGCCTGGGATGCATGCACATCCCACTATGCCCATTCCAAGACTGGCTGTATAAGGGAGTTGTTTTCCAGGTGACGGAAATGAGAAACTAGGTGGCCAAGTGACAGGATAAGGTACAAGGACAAACCAATAATTGAGTTAGGAAGGGACTCTGAAGAAGAGGCCAAGCTGGAGATTATTTGCCACAATTCCTAGGCAGAAGACTTAAGGAAAGAGAGCTAGTGGGAATGGCACTAGGGAGGCCTCAGTAGAGACCTGTAGGGATGAGGGGGGTCAGAGAGGAAGACTGCTCAGCTGAGAGAGACTATGTAGGATAGGGAAGCCCTGGAAGTAGGGGGAAGCTCTCATAAGAACTGAGAGCACTATTGGGGATACCAGTGAAGTAGCGGTAAGGACTGTTGAGCTAGGGAAAGGCTTAAGGAATTGGGAAGCTGGAAGATTTTGGCTTGGGGTTACACTGTTCTTCTATCAAACAGAATCCCCAAGAGGTGGATCCACTGAAGTGAAGAGAACTTGAGGGCACTCTACACCATACAGATTTGGGCCCTAACAATTTGATCTTATCTTCCTATGGAAAGTTTGTTGTTTTGTTTTTTTTTAAAGTCTTCAATACCATTTGCAGCACACTGACTTAGTGCACGTGAGTGTCTCCCTCTCCTGGCCTAGTGAGAGTTAGATTGGATCTGTTTGAGCTGAGAGGTATGTTTCCCAGCCATTTAGATCCAAGTACCTGTGTTAGCTCTGCTCAAACTAGTGTGCTGAGAATAGCAATATAGCTGGGGAAGCACAGTGGTGACTATGTACCCAGGGGATCTGTCAAGGTTTTTTCCTCGCTTTGAATTTTAGAGTTCAAGAAGTGGAGACCTGCATGATTACTTTTAAGCTTAATTACTAGCTTAAATTTAGTACGCTGCCACCAGCCAGAAGTTAGTGTCTGGCACACTTTCTGTTCCCCCAAAACCTTCCCTGGAGAACCCAAGACCCAAACCCCTTGGGTCTTAAAACAAGGAGAAATTAACCATCCACCTCCTTTTTCCCCCAGACTCTCCCCTCCCTAGATTGCCTTGAGAGGCTTACACAGATCCAAACTCCTTGGATTTTAAAATAAAGAGGAATTAACCATCCCCGCTCCTTTTCCCCCACTTAATCCCTTGGATTTTAAAACAAGGAAAAATCAATCAGGTTCTTAAAAAGAAAGCTTTTAATTAAAGAAAGAAAAGGTAAAAATTATCTCTGTAAAATCAGGATGGAAAATGCTTTACAGGGTATTCAGATTCATAGAGGGACCCCAGCCTCAGATTCAAAGTTACAGCAAACAGAGGTAAAAAAACCTTCCAGCAAAAACACCCATTTGCAAGTTGAGGAAACAAACATAAGACTAATCCGCCTTGCCTGGCTATTACTTACTATTTTGAAACATGAAAGACTGATTCAGAAAGATTGGGAAAGCCTGGGTGTACGTCTGGGTGTACGTCTGGTCAAGAGCGAACATCGAACAAACAAAAAAAGCACAAACAAAGACTTCCCTCCACCAAGATTTGAAAGTATCTTGTCCCTCTATTGGTCCTCTGGTCAGTTGTCAGCCAGGTTCACTGAGCTTCTTAATCCTTTACAGACATTATCCTTCAACTATCTGTTTATGACAGGATCCATGTGGGCACATGCTCGGGCAGATAGACTGAGCTGCTACCTGTGCCACCCTGACCATGCTGCCATTTTTTGGTGCTAGTTCAGGCAACACTAGTACAGATATGTCTATGTGAGCTGGGAATCCCACCTCCCAGCTCAAGTGTAGAGTTGCCTAAGGGTACATCTACACTGTTACAACAGACCCATGGCACATCTGTAGCTGGTGTATGTCAGCTGACTCTGAGTGGGGGGGGGGAAGGGTCTTGGAGCCTGGGCTCCAGCTCAAGTCCATATGTCTATATGGCAATTTTTAGCGCCACAGCTCAAGTCTCACAAGGTCGAGTTAGCTGACCTGGGCTCACAGACTTGGTGCCATGATTTTTTATTGCAGTGTAGACATACCCTAAGAGTCTGCTGCTTACGGACAGCTGGGGAGGTTAATCTTTAGCTCAAGTAGTTGGGGCTTTTGGTGCTCACGGTCACACATTTTATCCCTGCTGATTACAATGGTGTCATTTGGCCATGGGTTCATTAGACATTGGGTTTAGAGAGCTGCTGTTTTTGCAGCTAACTCTGTCATAGTGTGATGTTGATATCTGCTCATGCACTGGAAACAGCAAAACCTGACTTTCACAGAGGGAAGGGATTGTTGGCTAATGGATAAAGCACTGGGATGGGACTCAGTAGACTTAGCTGCAATAGCTGGTTCTGCCCCTGGCCTGCTGGATGACCTTGGGCAAGTCACTTCACTGCTCTGTGCCTCAGTTTTCCCACCTGTAAAATGGGGATAATGATACTGAACCCCCCCTTTGTAAAACACTTTGAGCTCTACTGATAAAATATGCTATGTAATAGCTAGTTGTTATTTGCTTTTTATTATTAGATAATTGTTACTTTCTTTTTTGTTTCAGCAGCCTACAGTATTTAAGGCTTTTGCAATCCTATTAATTTTGCAAGAAGGATGAGATGCAGGCTGTCTATAAATTTGTGACAGCGCTTCATTTTTAATTTCCTATTAGGCAACCCAGCAAAAATAAATATAAGCAGAAACAGTATCTTGAATGATTTCAATCTCCATGTTATTTCCATCATTCTTATGCTTTTTTGTTTGTTTGTTTTACATTGCAAGCTGAAAATACGCTTTGGGATAATTTGTTTTCTCGAGTATATTAAAGTGTAATTACCTTGTTCTAACCATTGGAAAAACAGTATTTCAGAACTAGAATTCTTTGTAAGACCAATCACTCACTTCATTCACTGAATAATGCGATGCCTTGGGGTAGGAAATTAGAAATGAAGTCAGGTAGCAAAAAGGGGTTGAAATCCTTATACTGCTTTCTACTTTGTACGTTATCAGCCACATTTTCAGAAGTAGCCACTGACTTTGGATGCCTCATTTTTGGGGTGCCCAACTTCAGACATTCAGGACTTGCTTTTTAGAGAGGCTGAGGACTCATACAGGTCCTTTGGGAACCACAAAACTGACCCACGGGGAAAATGTGACAATTGTGAAAAGCTTTAGTCCGTATTCTTTTTTGTTACGAAGCACGCTGTGGGAGGAAGGGAAGCCTGGTGTGGTGCAAAGAGGAAGAAGCATTTTGCAAGCTTGATTTGATGGGGGGTGTGTGTGTGTGGTGGGAAAGGGTTACAAAGGCCTAGATAGTGTGGAAAAGAAAGGGGTCACCTTAGGGAAGCAGAAGGAAAGCAAACAAAAATTACTTAAGATCACGTAACAAAAAATGTAGGCATATTTGCAAGAGGGCAGAGTTAAGCTTTCACAGGCAACTGAAATTCAGGCATTTCGTAACCTTTGAGTGCTTGACTGTGTAACCTTAATAATCATTTCCGTCTCTGTGTGAGTTATATCTGTATTATACACAATTTTTTAACTTTAACCTTGTTCCCCTTGTGCATATGCATTACAATACAGGCTTTAATTACCTGATCAGAGCCCAGAGTAAACCATGCTCACTCAGTGAGCAGCAATTCAATATCTTGTTTTATCCTCATTTAACAACGGGTGGCCCTAGGCCTTACTTACTGCCCACTATTCAAACCCAGCTCTGAAGACAGAATTATTAACTACCTTATGGGCGTTTCCATGGCACTCACTGGTATAGTATCTGACAGCTTCACAAACATGAATTGATTTATCTTCACAACACTCATGCGAGTCTTTCACAGGAACAACCAAACGCATATCCCTGATACAAAGGCCAGCCCTTGCACAATATCGAGTCCCTCATTCAAAGAATGGGAGTCTCTAGAGCTTCTCAGAAAAAATGTCACTGGAATTTTTTAGCATGGCAAAAGCCTTTCTCCTAACTTCATTCTCAGAAACAGCCGAACTGTTTAATCTGAAACATTTTCCAAACAAAAATCAGTCAGAGGCAGGCATCCACCACGGAAAAGTTCAGCCAGAACAGTTAAAGTTTGACAAAGTTATAAACCACTGAAAACAGATGTATTGGACAACTTAAATAGATGGTGTTGCTAGCTCCATCTATAATATGTATGTAGCAATGGCGATATATCCTAAGAAATTAGCAGTTAGCACTTGTTAGGGGACTGGATACCACTGACAGTTGCTAATGAACTTCAATCTGTCACCAGTTTAAAAACAGTTCAGACCAGTAGAGATTAAAAACTATTCCATTTACTGGGTGTTTGGTGTTGTGGGATGAGTTTGAGCTTTCATTCTAACCATCACATCACAAATTTTGTACTTTTCATCAGTATTATATCTACACATTTTTTGAAAGCAGGAATGTATGGTTATATGCAAATTATTTGCAAATATGCAAATTATCTCATAAATTAATTTCTATTTATTGTCAGTCATAGAGCTGCACAAAACTTGGCAGATATGTCATGACACTTCCTTTTGTTCTCTAGTCTTATTTCTTTAATTTAAATATCATTTAGAATAATTTTAGGCTTGAAAGTATGACTTGCTCTTTGTGCATGGAAAAACAGCACTGAACTTTGAGATCAAACATTTAAGATCATGCCAGTGATCTAACATGAAATCAAGGGCAGACTCGGTATTGGGTACTGCTCAAAACAAATAAAACAAAAATCAGCCTCACATAATACACATAGATGCTCAAGATTTTATTAAGTCCCTAGCCTGACCTTGCAGTGCCAGGAAAATAGGAAATCAGGCATAGCAATAAGACAGAAGGAAGGAAGGAGAGGGGAGGGGGGAATCCCAAAATTCTAAATCCCAGCATATGTTTAGCAGATGAGAGCTCCTAAAAATTAAGTTGGCAACTTCTGAAATGAGATAATTAGGCCTGGTTACACATGATTTAAACTTGGGCAGGATACTAGTATTTCTACTGATGCTGCTAGATCTTTCAGATTATATCTCTTGGACAGCCATGCTTTAGGTGCTATTAAATGTAATGCCCTTTATCTAATTAATTATCTATGTAAGTCATTTGGCATTTAATTGTGGCGTAATGAAATGTCTAAGCCTCCATGAAATAAATACGCTGGATATAATTTACTAGTGGATGTTTCATTATTCTAATCGGACACAATTTTCCAGTGCTGGTAGCTATGCCTATAGTTCAAGTTGCCTAACACATCTCATTATGAGACCATTTTCAGTTGCTTATAAGTTTGGCAAACTTTTAACCATGTAGGCTGAAGTTTCCCATGCTGAGTGCCTGCCTCGGTCTGAACACTTCTGGAAAATGTCAGCAAAAAATGGTCAGTCATTTTTCAGTATAAGGTAAGGAGAAAATATGTTTTGCCCATGTTAAAAATTTCTTACAAGCACCTTGTTTAGAAACTCTAGTGCCTCCATGCTAGGAACAGGGTTTTGAAATTTGGCAGGGCATTCACCCTGTGGCCTGAATTTATAGAACACTGGATTGGGACTCGATTGGGTTCTATTCCCAGATCTGCCATTGGCCTGCTAAAAGACATTCGGTAAGTCACTTCATTGCTCTGTGTCTCAGTCTTCCCACCTGTAAAATGAGGATAATCATACATAGCACTCTTAGGAAAATACTTTATATGTACTAATGAAGAGCACTAAGTAAGTGCTAGGTATTATTATATTGACACCCTGAGAAAAAATACCCAAATTTGGCCAATTTATGAGCCTCTGAATATCAGTTTACACATGCTCAGTAGAGGTTGATTAGAATTGGGTTGCTAAACTTTCCCAAGATTCTGTCTGCACTGAGTATGCCCCATTCCAGGGCTGCAAGTATTAAGCAGGACTTCCGCTGCAATTACTCCTGGCTGCTGTGGGCTGTTGTGATGCCAGGCAAAGGAACTGAAAGCATGGAGACTGTCTCAGTTGCTTCTGCTGCTGATGCCAGGCAGCAAGGAGATGGGAAGCTATCTGACTGGAAGGCAGAAGGGTGAGGATCCAGGCCTGGAAAGGTAGCAAGACAGGACACTGAGACAATGAGGGAAGAAGTGAGATTAAGGGTTGGGGGGGGGTATTGGGACATGGAACAGTGGGCGGAAACTGGGAGTGTGATTAAACAGTCTGGTGGTGAGAAGGAGGGAGGCTGGGAGAAGAGCAAGTTGGACATGGCAGGGGCAGAAGAGTTCAGGCTTCGGGTCAGGGGCAGAAGAGTCTCTTACCACTAGAGTGTACACCCATCTCAGAACACAGAATAGAATCCAGGAGGTCTGAGTCTCTGTATTCCTCTGCTGTCAGCATATAACTGAAATTCTGCTGGCTAAATGTGTGTGTCATCCCCTATTGGCTGGCTCACATAGAGAATGACAAACTACTACTGCTTTCAGTTATTCCATTAGCTCAAATGGCAGAGGTTTGTGTGGTGGATCTAAAGGTTCCAACCCTGTTAATCAAGTGTGTGGGAATCAATATGGGTCCATGTGATGGGATTTCTGGTTTTGTTTTTTCCTTTTTTCAGTTTTGCTTTTTCAAAAACAAACTTTGGAAATTATACACACACAGTATTTAAAAACATTTAAGTTGCAAAGTCAAGCAGTCAAAAACTAGGTTGCAACCGATTTGTCTTGTACTAAAGTTAGGCTTACCAGCCTGTAAGTGCTAGAATCACCTCTGGATCCTTTTCCAAAAAAAAAAAAAAAAAGTCACATTAGCTATCCTCTAGCCATCTGGTACAGAAACTGATTTAAGTAATAGGTTATGTAACACCGTTGTTAGTTCTGCAATTTCATATTTGAGTTCTTTCAGAACTCTTGGATGAATTCCATCCAGTTCTGGTGACTCATTCCTGTTTTATTTTACAGTTTGTTCCAAAACTGCTTCTATTGACAGCTCAGTCTGGGACATTTCCTCTGATCTGTCACCTAAAAAGAGAAGCTTAGGTGGGAACCTCCGTCACATCCTCTATAGTGAATGCAAAACACTCCTTTAGCTTTTCCTCAATGACCTTGTCTTCCTTGAGTGCTCCTTTAGTACCTTGATCATTGAGTTGCCCAACTGGTTAATTTTTTTAGTTAGTTTTTGAGTCTTTGTCTAGTTGCTCTTCCAATTTTTTTTGACGGCCTAATTATACTTTGACTTGCCAGCGTTTATGTTCCTTTCTATTTTCCTCAATAGGATTTAATTTCCAATTTTTATAAGTTGCCTTTTTGCCTCTAACCACTTCTTTTACTTTGTTATTTAGCTATGACGGCACTTTTTTGGTCCTCTTACTGTCTTTTTAAATTTAGGATGTACATTGTTTTTAGGGTCTAGGTGCCCAGCACCACTCTCAGGGTTGATGGAGTCCCTGGCAAGCTGACTCGACAAGCTTTAGGAGTCAGGTAGCTCTGGGAGCAGCTGGCCTGGGAGTTTGGAAGCACTAGGGACCCTGGCTCCAGGGCAGTCCATGTGGAAATCTGAATTTCAGCCAGCTCCAATCCTGATGTTTCTATTTTCCTTTGATGTGCAGTGCTGTGCATAGAATACCTTCATCTGAAGGTCAACTAAGTGCATTTAAAATAGGAATGAAATGAATTAAGCTTTACAACATACTTGTAAAGCCGGCAAATGTAATGCCCATTTTTACCATTTCTGTCTGGGAAAGGCAACTTAAGTTCCACAGTTACATTCACTGCACCTATAGATGGGGAACTGAGGTACAGAGATGGTAAGGGAGTAAAGCCAATGCAATAACCCAAATATGCACCAGAAAAATCCCCTTTTGAAATTTTCCAACAAAACTTTGTGTTTCCAGGAATTTTCATTTAGCTTTGTTTAGAAAGAACACTTCAAAATGAATTTTTACTTGGTCTTGTTTGAAAATGTTAAAACAAAACAAATTTTGAAATGACTTTTGTTTAGAAATTTCTTTAATTTTATTTTTTAAAATTTAAAATGAAACCTTTTGGCAACCAGAAACTATTTTTTTTAAACTTTCAGTTAACATTACCGAAAATGACAAATTCACTTAACACAATTTTATTTCAGTTTTTCACAATTGCCAGTGAACCAAAAAATGTGTTATTTGCCCAGCTCAAGCTGTGAGAACTTTTCAACAAATTGCTCTACTTTAACTACATTGACCAAATTTGACTCTCAGATATGTTAGCTTACATTTATAGGAAGCTGTATATGCATTTGAGCGTAATTTGCCCCATGTCTGCCTGGGGCCTCCTTCACTTAAGCTGCAGCTTGTTTCCTCTGTGAAACGAGATGAAACCGATGACAAACATCTAATGTTGATTTGACAATGAATTCCAGACTGTAATGATCTAAGAACTGCAACTGTTGACCAAGCAGAAACTTTATCTCATCCCTGCCAGCTGATCTGAAGCGGGGTAGGGGAGGAGAGACAGGAGAGATGTCTCAAGTGAAGACTGCGGTTTGTCTTTAGACAAGAACACGTTTATTTTTTGTAATAATTGTCACAAAAGTAGTCTGTGCCATTCTATATTTTTGCTACAGGCTTTGGCTCAAAAATGTAGCTTTCAAATCCCACACATGGTCTATTTAAGGTAGGACTATGGACTACTTTGACCTTTTCAATGTTCTTTAATTTGGTTGGTTGGCATTTCATGCTCTTCCTTTTTACACTCATTGCAAAGTGTGTGCAGGAGAGATGAGCCAGCTTATTAAAGGTAGAACGTTTAAAAGGTTAAAGTAGGATAGTAGGCTGCTGTCAATCACGGGCTACTATCCCTGGCTTAGACAGTGCATTGTCAATCTCTCAGTTTCATAACAAAGTCTTCAACAAGAACAGAAGGAATCACCAGCATGACAATGTTGTGCCAAACAGACAGGAAAAGTGGAAGCTTAACTCATTCTTGTCTGCATGGATTAAAAAAAAAAGCACCAAAAACACAGCCACCGCCTTGAAATGGGAGACTTAAGGCACATCTACACTTCTCCACCGTTTGGACTGCTGGGGTGTGAATAGCAGTTTGCACCAAAGGGCTGCATTGTAATTTCCCCGTGTGGACTTTGCAGCCATGCACTAAAAGGCTCTTGCTTTTCATTAATGTAGTTCTGTTTGAAGCGGATTACAGTAATGTGAAGTGGGAACCATTTAGTTCACACCCGCAGCATCCACACAGAGGAGTTACAGCGCAACACTTTGGTGTGTTTTCACACACCTGTAGTCCAAACTGCGTGGCAGTGTAGACAGCACTTGAGGGAACAGACGCAGCCTAATGGGTGTCAAATGTTAAGAAAAGACAGTCTTTAAGTGCATGTCCAAGTCTTTTTGTTCATTGTCCCAGGGGAAATGGACCAGCCTCATAAAAAACCTCTGATTTAAAACATCTTATTCCAATATGTTCACAAAGATTATTCTCCCTGGCGTTCACTCTGGTACCCCAAAATATGCCAACATCTTTGGCCTTGTTAAAAATTGAGGAAGCTGAATAAAAATACAGGTAACTCACCTACAAGATGCTCAAACAATTCTAGGCTGGAGTCTGGCAGGCTTCTTGGACAATAATCAGTTGACCAATCTGTTTTGAGTGGAGTTTTGCTTGAGTAAGGACTGCAGGTTTTGGCCCCCAGAGGCAAATCCAGTTTCCTGGTGCACAGCTCAAGAATCTTAGGTGGTCCCTGGATCTGTAAGTGGGTGGGGATGAGGAATCCAAACTGAGCCACTCAAGGAAGAGCCACAACAACCCTAATACAGAATGTCCATGAGGAGGGAAGGATGGGAGGATCCATGCAGACCTCAATGCCTCAGTCCTTGAACCAATTCAGATATTTCATATAGCATTCCTGCTGTTAGAGTGCCTTTAAGTCCTATGGAAGTAAGGACTAGAGTTGGTTCCTAGCACATGAGATCAATTGCCTAGTAGTTCTCTTTAAATGAGCAAATTATAGCTAAGTTTAAGTAACCATGTGTTCCTTTATTTTTCGTGAAAAAGGTAACCTAACAATTTGGAGTTGCTCATATTATACCCAAAGGGGATGGGCTTAGTTTGGAGGAAAACTGCTAGAAATCTATTTAAAAACAAAGAATGAATACTTAGGCCATTAGGAGATTATTGCTCAACATCAGCTACCTGCCATTTTTCTCACTAATCAGCAATTTAAATGCAATGTTTTGCCCTTTTAATACAGCATAAACTAACAAGCCAGCGCTGTCCATTATTTTTCTTTTTCAAAATTTACATACAGTTTTTCCAAAGCAGTTTGATATAGTAGTTCTTAATCTCTGCATATAGGCTCTGATTCAAGGTATTTATTCATGTACCTAAGTTTTAAGCAGGTGCATAGTCCCATAAAAGTCAGTGGCACAACTCACATACTTGAGTACCTTGCTGAACCAGAGCCTTAAAGAATGCACACTGGACTCGAATTGTCTTCCATAACTCAGGAAAACACCTGTTGTCTTTACAGATGTTTCATCTGAGCCAGTTCTGGAGGATCTTGTCCATCATATTGGTAACACAATTATGTAAATTAACCATTACTCCAGAAATTAGTGCAAATGAGATTCCCAGTATGTACAACAAAATTGATTGCAATTACTCAGTTTGTCAGAACATAAAATATACATGGCATTGGCAACAAAATCTGATGTTCAGTGTTAAAAAATGTAAGAAAAAGCTTTGGGGCTGCTAAATGCTTGTTGAGACATGAGGAACAATAGCTTAGTGTAGACGCAATGGTTGAAATTTGCAAAGCAGACAAAGAGATTTAGCCTCATAATTTCCATTAATTTTAATGAGATGTGAGGCTAAATCTGCTGATTGGTTGAGATTTGCAAAGCCAATGTTGGTACATCATCCAAAGCCCTGGATGGGTGCTTCTATAAATATAAGAACTGATGGTCTGTTCCTTATTTGGATTTCCATTATTTCTTACAGTTAATGCATGGCATCAGTCATTTGATTTTTAGTTTTTTAGGCTTCATTTTTTTTCTGTGCTACAATACTAAGTATCCAAAAAATGTTAGTACTGCTCACAGAGCAGTGGTGGCGTTTCTTGGATTGGAAACGAGCCAGTATTTGAACATATAGTTTGAACATCTGTGTAGATAATGGGGGGAGGGTCACATTTAAGTTCAGTGCAGGACTGATCAGGATAAGGCTATGCATCATCAATTCCTTACTATGTTTTGCTCTAGCTTTACTCAAGAGGGAGTACTGCCTGAGTGAAAATGTGGCAAGAGCTTCCGTTGTAACGCAGTGATATTCACTGCACATTTCAGGAACAGAATAAGCCAGTTCATCTAAATGGCTAGCCTTTTTCTTTTTTAGTTAAAAGAATTTTTAAAAACTCATTATGTATTAATATCACCCCAGCATCCAAGGAGGAGAATAGTTTTAGCCTATACAACATGAGTATTTGTAATTGAGAGAACACAGATGCCTCTCTTTGGGTCCAAGCAGCATAACAACCTAATTTGTAAATGAGATTTCTGTGTCTTCATAACACTCCCAGTAATTTGGATCAGAACACCTAGGGAAATGCAGTCATCAAAACGTGAATTGCTTCTAGTTCTTTCCTTCTTCATCTCCAGAGGGGAGAACATGTTTGATTTCAGGGGGGAAGAGCTGGTGAGCAATATCAACTTCTCTAACAAGCATTGCTACTCGGAAAATGGCCAGTTACTCAGGGAAATTCCAAAGTAAGCAGTGCGGTTCTGTGGAGAAAAAAACACTACAGCTATGTCGGTCATACAAAAGGTCCTTTTGTGGTGTGCAGCAAGGAGTACAAGGTGGGTTGTATAACAATGCCACTGAAGGCTTCAAATGGGCACAAATATGGTCAAGTAAGGTTACTTGTGTAAAGGCCAATCTGTGCATCCAGTATTGGATCTGCTTACTCTCTAATATGTCAGCATTTGAAAATTGTGCTGTCTGAATCCAGCTGTGAGTTTTTCAGACTAGATATTTTGAGCCAGGTTTAACTAATCCTACTTTTTGCAGCCTGGTGTATCGCTGGATATCTGCTAAACCATTAATGCTGTGGTGCATCATCCTTTTGCATCCTCCATGCAGATCATTTCAGTTCACAGATGACCTGTGTTGAAGGGAGAGGAGGTGAATGGTGCATCAGTGGTGGCAGTCTAGTGATGACTTTTACCGTAAAGGGTTTGTGGTCCTAGAGTATAGTGTATCTGTGTAGTGGAGATGCAGGCTCCTTTAGTCCTACTACACTGCACCTGTGAAGTCCTATTCAGTTGAGTTACTCTGGGTGTGATGGGATCATCTGTTTATCCATATTATCGCCAACTGGCATGAGTCTACTCTTGCTGTGTGTGGGGTTTTCAAACTACACGGCAGAGAAGACCCATTGGATATGGCTTTGTCTCCCTGAAACTGTTTGGTGCGATTATTCCTTCTTGCCTTTATACCACTACATCTTCCCTGACCTGACTGGGTTTCACAAATGTTTTCAACCAGAGGTCCTAGATGCAATGCAGAACTTCACCCAGCTACATGCCAACTGGATCCATGTCCTTTGTGGATGAGAACAGAAGGTCTAGAGCTATTATGGGCAGAGAGCGCACAATAAGGCACTGCCTCTCTCTGTGATGATTTGGAATGCTTAAGAATAACCCCAAAGGTATAGCCTGAATGTCAGATCATTTTCAATAGTGGATGATCTTCTCTAGAATTTACTACCAGGGAAACACCTATGTTTGAGTGTGGTCACACTCAGAAAGCATTACAAGATACCTCTTTGCGCAGGTTTTGGTAACTCCATCTCTCTTTCCTCTGTCACTTAATCTACTGCCGAGGTCCTCCTTGTCTCAGTCCTTTTACAAGTCATTGTGCTGAGAAGGCTCTTGCAGTATTATCTCCCTATATATGGGAAGCATGCCTTAATCTAAGAAGTGGACTTTATGACCAGCTAATTTGGTTACCTATTTTAAGGTTTTGTATGTGTTCCTATCACCATAACACCATGCCACTGCTTTTAATAGTCAACTGCTTGTGTATGCTTATAATTTAAACGTTTCTTTATAAATCACACAGGTTTTCACATGTCCTCCTTCAAATAGTCTATTTTTCTGATAATTAGGACAGATTAAGTTCTCGTTTTACATGACCACGTTTGAAGTTTTAAATTGTAATAACAAAAAAAAATGCTAATGGAAATAACTTTGTAAACCGTACAAGCATTTAGGTATCAGAAAGCTATAAGACTTTTACATTGCACTTATATTGTCCAATATGTTACATGTCTAATAAATGATGGTAGGCTGATGTTTTAAAAAGGTGTTTACATTGAGTCTGTGCTGCCATTTCAATTGCTCAGTACTGTATGAAGGCTGTGATTATGGAATATTAATGTTTTGACACACTGACAGAAGCCAGGCAATTCACCGTTACTGCTGGTATTCCTCTTTCACTTGCTTCTAATGTGTGACAGCTTTAGTGTAGGCAGTAATTGACTAGAAATGACAATAGCAATTAACATGTAACCTTCTGTTTTAGTACACTTTTTACTATTCCTTATGAGAGCAAATATTTCTGCACGAGTGTGTGACCTTGTGATTAAAAACTCACACTGGTCTGACGATCTGCTTTGAATATCAATGCTTATGTTTTAAATATAGTCGGATTTTTAATTTCTTTACTATGAAAAACAGTGTATCATGCATCTAGTCACTTTTTCCTGATCTAATTTTGTGCCTCCATGGTTGCGGCAGCTGGTTATTTTTTAAAATGCCAATTTTTTTAAATGACAATGATTTCATTACAAGACATTGCCAGCATTGATTTTAAGAACACATTAAAAACTTGTGCCCTGGCTCATTATTGTTTGTAGTTATTTAGGAGGCAGAACTGGGAAAATAGAACTGGCTTGCATGTGCCTTTATGGGTTATCAAATAGACTATGATTTATGTGTCCTGACCAACAGCTCCATACTTTTGCTTGTTCTCCATCTGCATTACTTAGAACCTTGCTTATAAATGAATAGGTAGGATTTCTGTGCCACTTCAAGGCCATTTATTAATCAATGATGTTATAGGACAGAATATTGAATATTTTAATGTTTCCAGTTAACCTCCTGTACATGTGCTGTATCAGAAATCAGAGCCGTGATTTACAGTGATACAAACACAACATGATATAAACTTGATGTCTTTTTTCTTTTCTTTTCAATTTTGGGTGAACGTTATGCTCATGAAAATAAGGGACCTTAACATTGCTTTGAATCAGACATAATGCAGAGATGCACCCTCAAGCTTTCCCCAAAATGTCTGCTAGGGCATCTCAGCCAATATTTTGTTTTAAAGTTGGTTCCTAGACCCCTAAATTTAAGTGACCTGATTCTGAAAAGTGCTGAACTGTGGCGCCCATTGATTTCACTGGGAAAACTTCATGGTGTTCAAAATGTCTGAAAATCAGGTTCTTTAATTAAAAGCCTAATGTTAGTGTTCCCCATTTTTTTTTTAATCTTGACCCTCAAGTCCAGCCAAGACCTGTTAACTAGCATGCAATTACATATTAATCCACTTTTGATGTGCAGAGCTTGCCACTGGTAAGTTAGCATTTTCCAACAGTTGCCATGTGGTAGTATCTGCAGTTGCATTATTTTTTTCTTAGTTTTAGAGTAAAAAGAATCTGTGTAACTGTGCAGTAACAGATGGCCACTGTTAACTTTTTAATGCCTTTTATTGTATGCAACAGAAACTTCGCAAGTGTAATCCACGCAACTGCTAAGCTTTCAAGCAGATTTTCCCTTCGATGCACTACTGCTAGTCCCACTGTAATGAAAGGGGGTTGTGCATGCATCACATTTCCAGTTTGAGAGATAAATGACTGGTCAGAGAGTTAACAAATGATTCTACTTTGCCGCTGTCTACTATATGTACACATGCACAGAATTTTGCTCTGCAGGACGAGGTGAAAGATTTGAGTTTTATAAAAACGAAATTAATGGTCTTCACCTACTTTTGCTTCCCAGTTATTTATTCATTCTTCATGAACTTACTGCATGCATAAATTGGGGTTGTGTGTACATTATGGTATGTAGTGAGGACAAAATTCAGTCAATTAAGCTATTAGAGATTTATATTGGTGTAAATTAAAAAAAACACTCAAAGTGCAAGATCCCCAATTTTTATGTGCATTAAAATCACAAGGGAATCTCTGCTCTCTACAAAATAAGGCCCAAAATAGCACAGTTTAGCCATATACACCTGCCAGGTCTTTAAAAAGCCAATCAGCCAATTACATATTTTAATTTAGCAGCAGCAGCAAACTTAATTGGATCAGAATACAAAGAAAAATAAAACTTAGAACTCGGATGATTCCCAGTGGCTACGAAACTTTCGCATGCGTAAGGGCACTTTCATGGAACTTTGTGACTTGCTTTCCCCTACCCTGAAATGCCAGAATGCCAAGATGAGAGCAGCCCTCACAGTTGAGAAGTGAGTGGCAATAGCCCTCTGAAAGCTTGCAATGCCAGACAGCTACCAGTCAGTCAGGAATCAATTTGGAGTGGGCAAATCTACTGTGGGGGCTGCTGTGATGCAAGTAGCCAAAGCAATCACTAAGCTGCTGCTACGAAAGGTTGTGACTCTGGGAAATGTGCAGGTCATAGTGGATGGCTTTGCTGCAATGGGATTCCCTAGCTGTGGTGGGGCGATAGATGGAACCCATATCCCTATCTTGGCATCGGAGCAGCAGGGCATCCAGTACATAAACTGCAAGGGGTACTTTTTCAATGGTGCTGCAAGCACTGGTAGATCACAAGGGACGTTTCACTAACATCCACGTGGGATGGCAGGGAAGGGTTCATGACGTTCGCATCTTCAGGAACACTACTCTGTTTAAATGGCTGCAGCAAGGGAATTACTTCCTAGACCAGAAAATAACAGTTGGGGATGTTGAAATGCCTATAGTTATCCTGGGAGACCCAGCCTACCCCTTGATGCCATGGCTCTTGAAGCCATACACAGGCAGCCTGGACAGTAGTCAGAAGCTGTTCAACTACAGGATGAGCAAGTGCAGAATGGTGGTAGAATATGCATTTGGCCATTTAAAGGCGCGCTGGCGCACATTACTGACTTGCTCAGACCTCAGCCAAACCAATGTCCCCATTGTTATTGCTGCTTGCTTTTTGCTCCACAATCTCTGTGAGAGTAAGAGGGAGAACTTTATGTCGGGGTGGGAGGCTGAAGCAAAACACCTGGCCGCTGATTACGCGCAGCCAGACACCAGGGCGATTAGAAGAGCACACCAGGAAGCGGTGCGCATTTGAGAAGCTTTGAAAACCAATTTCATCACTGGCCAGGGTACAGTGTGACAGGTGTTTGTTTCTCCTTGATGAAATCCACCACCCCTTGATTGACTCATGCCCTGTAAGCCACCCCCCCCTTCGAACACAGCTTGCTTTCTAAGGAAATAGTCACACGCATTTAAAAATCATGCATTCTTTATTTCATTAATTATAAACAGAGGGAGAGACAAGACAAGGTAGCCTGGGTGGAGTTTGGGAGGAGGATAGGAGGGAAGGAAAAGGCCACTAAAAAAATTTCATAATAATGACAGCCTTTTGGTTGGGCTGTCCACTAGGGTGGGGTGGGCAGGTGCACGGATCCACCCTCCACGCATTCTTACTCATCTGGTGGGTGAGGAGGCTAAGGAACATGGTGAGGGGAGAGGGTGGTTATACAGGGGCTGCAGCTGCACTCTAAGATCCTGCTGCCGTTCCTGAAGCTCCACCGTATGCCGGAGCATGTCAGTTTGATCACGCAGCAGCCTCAGTGTTGCATCCTGCCATGGCTGATCTTCCTGCCACCACCTCTCATCTCGAGTGTCTCTCCTGTCCTCACGGTCACTGGCATCTTTCCTGTACCACATCCTTCCACTCATTCAGATGAGCTCTTTCATTGCGGGTCACTTCCATGATTTCCAAGAACATTTCGTCTCGCGTCTTTTTTTTCCCACCTCCTTATCTGAGATAGCCTTCGGGATGGAGTAGGGAGGCTTGAAAAATTTGTAGCTGCATAAGGGAGGGGAAAAAAGGGAGAGAAGTATTTAAAAAGATACATTTTACAGAACAATGCTTATACTCTTTCATGGTGAACAACACTATTCACCTTACATAGCACATGTGATTTCACTACAAGGTCACATTTTGCATCTTAATATTGAGTGCCTGCGGCTCTGGTGTTAGAGAACTCACAGACGCAGGTCCGGGCAGCAGAATTCAGCTTGCACGCGGCCATGGTAAGCCATTGTCTTTCATCTTCTGCAGCCTTCATATATCCAGCGCCCTCCTTTCCCAAATAGCAAGCAAAGCCCGTTGAGTGCTGCTTCTTTCCTGCTAACTTGCAGCAGCAGAAACCACCCCCCCATCCAATTATCTGGGATGATCGCTTTACCTCTACCCCCACCGCGTGGCTGGTAGCGGGGAAGATCCCTACTAGCCAAATGCGAAAAAGCTTAGCTCCAATCACCCCCACCCTCTTCCCCCTGCTTGGCTACTTGCAGGGAAGGATTTCTTTTAAGCCATAGGCAAACAGCCCAGTAGGAATGGCCATCTCTGTCACCTTAATTAAATTCCTGAATTTCAACCAGGTTACCATGGACGATATCACTCTCCTGAGGATAACACAGCGAGATAAAGAATGGATGTTGCTTGAATGCCAGCAAACACCGGGACCATACGCAGCTAGGCTTTGTCATGCAATTATACCAGATGACTTGCTACATGCATGGCGTGGTCAAGTGTCCTACCATGGAGGATGGGATAAGGCTGCCCTGCCCAGAAACCTTCTGCAAAGGCTTTTGGAGTACTTCCAGGAGAGCTTCATGGAGATGTCCCTGGAGGATTTCCGCTCCATCCCCAGACACATTAACAGACTTCTCCAGTAACTGTACTGGCCGTGAATGCATCCCAAGTCCTCAGGGCAAATTAATCATTAAAAACGCTTACTTTTAAACCATGTTTTATATTTACAAAGGTACACTCACCAGAGGTCCCTTCCACGGCTTCATTGTCTGGGATAGTGGCTTGTGAGGGCTGCGAGGGTAATTCCGTCAGGGTGAGAAAAAGCTCCTGGCTGTTGGGGAGAACGGAGTGCTGTGTAGTCTCTGCAAGCTCATCCTCCTCTTCCTCCTCCTCATCTTCCCCGTCCGCAAAATCCTCAGGCATGGCTGAGATTACCACCCCACCTCTGAATCCACAGACAGGGGTGCAGTAGTGGTGGCGGACCTCCCTAGAATTGCATGCAGCTCAGCGTAGAAGTGGCATGTTTTCGACGCTGCCCTGGACCTTCCATTTGCTTCTTTGGTTTTCTGGTAGGCTTGTCTGAGTACAGTGCCGTGTGAAAGTTAAGGAGCTGAGTCCCTGGTGTGGCCTCTCTGCATCATGGCCTTGGAAATGTTTTTTCATTTCGTCTTTTGGAACGGAGTTCTGTTAGCACGGAATCCTCTTCCCATACAGCGATCAGATCCAGTACCTCCCATGCAGTCTATGCTGGAGCTCTCTTTTGATTCTCAGGAGATTGCATTGTTACCTGTGCTGATGAGCTGTGTGTGGTCATCTGTGCTGGTGAGCTCTCCACGCTGACCAAACAGGAAATGAAATTCAAAAATTCGCGGGGCTTTTCCTGTCTACCTGGCCAGTGCATCAGAGTTCAGATGGCTTTCCAGAGTGGTCACAAAGTTGCACTGTGAGATAGCTCCCGGAGGCCAATACCATTAAATTGCGGCCACACTAACCCTAATCCGACATGGCAATACTGATTTCAGCGCTACTCCCCTCATCGGGGAGGAGTACAGAAATTGGTTTTAAGAGACTTTTATATCGACAAAAAGGGCTTCTTTGTGTGGACGGGTGCAGGGTAAATCGATTTAACGCTGCTAAATACTGTATAAATGCGTAGTGTAGACCAGGCCAGAGGCACAAATCCATGCTGTTCAGTAACCAGGAGGTGGCAATTTGTTTGCATACACATTGATTATAAAAAAACAAGCAAACAAAACTTTGTTTGCATGCTTTTGTCACAGTAGATCCAGTTGCAGTATGCCAAAGGTGCAGATTGTGCTTTTGAGATGCTGATTTGCTGTGGGGTACCACAGTTTAGCTTGGAACTCCTCGGAGGATGGTGCACTCTATTCCATCCCCCACAGCTCATGAGAGTGGTACAAGCTGCTCCCTCAGCAAATCCAGCCAGTCCTAGTGATGTGCTGATATGGGGAGTTGGGGGGGTAGGGGAGGAAGGCATGGCCCCTAAGTATCACCTAGCAACTCCCATCCTTAGTCAGTTCCTCCCTTCCTTCCACTGGTCCTGAAGAGTGCTGGAGGATAGAGAGATGATTCCTGCCAATGTGAAGATGCCCTATACGGGAAAGATTTCTTGTCCCAAATTAAGTCTCCATCTGTCTGGCCTTGGTGCAGGATTTGGCCTTCAGTGCATGTTGTAACCAATGGAGAGATATATAGTTCTTTGTCTTGTAAAGTGCCTCAGGTGTCCAAACTTGGTCCAAAGTTTTGAAATTGTCTAGATGGGAGTAGCTCATCGTCCGTGTCTTATGTAGGTAACTACAAGCCCAAAGCAGGATCACAGACTAGTAAGAGTAGGTTGTAGTGACAGTCTAGTAGATCTTCAGGAGAGGTCCTAGCTTCTATTACTGATATGAAACATCAAGGGGAGAACTGATACATCCCTAAGAAAAAACAGGTAAAGTGGGAGTTTTTTGCAGTTGTTGCCTGAGCAAGGTTAGGTGAAATGATCAGTCATTATCTTCTTTCAAAACACTGTATAAGAGGGATCCTGCTGTATTTTTTTTAAAAATGTCCAGAATATCCTATAACTCACTTTTAAGAAAACAACAATTCAGTTTAAATGCATTATGATGCTCTCCATAAACAGTCCCCTTCTGGCTGTAATATGCTTCATTGACAGCAATTAACAAAGGTCAGCAAGCTAATTTACCACTGTTTAAATTACAGTGTGAAAACGTGACACTGAAGGGCATAGAAAATTGAGCAAGATTTAATGGGGACCTGGGAACTTGATCATTAAGCACACAGGGGATATAGTCTATATTCTCTGACTGCATTTCCCATTAACGCTAATAGTGTGTTGAGAAGCAAATATACTCAAACTTTCATTACTCAGTTTCTCTCTTCCACTTTGACAAATGAGGTGCTGGCTTAGACTTGGAGCTGAGTAATGCATCTACTTCACTCTTTGACACTGTTGTAACAGAACTGGAAACTTTTGTGAATAAACGCATCCTTTTACCTCTGACTAGTTTTGTTTGTTAAATAAGTTTGGATCTGCTCAGTATTTAGATGGGAGACCTTCAAGGTAAACAGATGAAGTGGCTCTCTTCCTTCAAGCTGGTATTGCACCAATCAGCCCCAGTGCCGACTGGCTAAGCGGCAGTTCTGCAGAAAAGGACCTGGGGTTTACATTGGATGAGAAGCTGGATATGAGTCAGCAGTGTGCCATTGTTGCCAAGAAGACCAACGGCATATTGGGCTGTATTAGTAGGAGCATTGCCAGCAGATCGAGGGAAGTGATTATTCCCCTCTATTTGGCACTGGTGAGGCCACATCTGTGTCCAGTTTTGGTCCCCCCACTACAGAAGAGATGTGGACAAATTGGAGAGAGTCCAGTGGAGGGCAGTGAAAATGATTAGAGGGCTGGGGCATGTGACTTACGAGGAGAGGCTGAGGGAACTGGGATTATTTTGTCTGCAGAAGAGAAAACGGAGTGGGGTGTTGATAGCAGCCTTCAACTACTTGAAGGGGAATTCCAAAGAGGCTGGAGCTAAGCTGTTCTCAGTGGTGGCAGATGACCAAACAAGAAGCAATGGTCTCAAGTTGAAGTGGGGAAGGTCTAGGTTGGATATTAGGAAACACTATCTCACTAGGAGGGTGGTTAAGCACTGGAATGGGATACCTAGGGTGGTGGTGGAATCGCCATCCTTAGAGGTTTATAAGGCCTGGCTTGACAAAGCCCTAGCTGGGACGATTTAGTTGATGTTGGTCCTGCTTTGAGCAGGGGGTTGGGCTAGATGATGTCCCGAGGTCTCTTCCAATCTTAATATTCTGTGATTCTATATTACTAGGGGGCACTGTGCTGTGCGTTCAAGGAGACATGAACTAGGGGACACCTGCCCATTTCTGGATATTAAGATTGCTATATTTTACAAGGGTGGTAGCACTGGAATCTTGGCCACATTCCAATTCTGTAATTTCTTTCTCCCCCATCTAATTTTCCCATGCATTTTTCAGCTGGATACAGCACTGTTCTTCCTTTCTTGCTCTAAACTGTGGTATTGCATTGCTGTACACTGTAAAACACCTTCCAAGTTTCCCCATGAAGGTAGCTGCAAGCTACCGGTCAATAACCGTTTGTAATGAGTTACTGGTATGGGATTCTTAGGAACGAAAGCTTCAGTACATTATATACCTGTCAAGTATAATTACATGACTTCTGCCAAGAGCAGTATGAACCTTTTCACTCAGTTTTGTATGGCTGTGCAAATCTGTCCTTATTAATTAAATTATGCCAACATTTTAACCAGGAACACTCAAACTGTAGTGTAAAAAGAAAGAATAGAGAGTTGGAGGATGGGCACATGGTAGCACCGAATGCATCATTCAGGAACTGAGGGGTTATACATTTATTTTAATTGCTGAACTTTTGATGCTGTGTCACATATATTGCATGCCACTTCCAGCCCAGGAGCATTCTGCTCTCTAGGACTCCATGTCCAGGTGCAGTACAAGAGGGAAAGGGTGGACCCAGGCCAACCCACTACCCTGGATCCCAATTCAGGGACCCTCTAGCAGCATCCTCTCTGCCCTCCTTCTCTCCCCTTGTCTGACTGTCTTCCCTGGACCGCTTCCTCTTTGGCCCCTTGCACCTTCTCAGCCTTTCTAGTCAAGGGCTGCACAGCCTGGCAGGTAATGGGCTGGAGTTCTCCTCTGCTCCCCAGAGCCTGCCCAGCACTGCTTTGTGCAAGGTGCAACATCCTTACCTCAGGAGCCAGTCTTCCTCCCTTGCTAGTCAGGGAAAAACTGCCTTCTCCTTTGCTAGGCAGCCTTTATGTAGGGCCAGGCTCGGCCCTGATTGGGTGCCTCTTTCTTTGCCCTGATTGGCTCTCCACGGGCCTTTGCTGATTGGCAGCTGGTCTGCGCAGCCTTGCTGGCCTGTTCCAGCCCTTTTTCTCATGGAGTGGGGCAGCCACCTCACTACAGGGAGGAAGGCCAGTGGTCAGCGTATTAACCTCCTAAAGCGCTTTCTTTTTCTCTTCTCTTCTCTTCTCTATTTTTTTAATCTGTGGAAGCCACAGGACCTTCACAGCTGAACGCAAATGTCTGTCAATCCCCTTTTGTTCTCATTAAAGACTCATAATGGATGAAACTGAAAGGGTGGGACCAGTCCTGGGATCTATGAATGGCCTATAGAGGGAGAATTCCTCCCCCTTCCACCCTCGGTGCAAGCCCCATTTACTCAGGATTTATTCAGGAGCAGGATTTGGCCATCAGTAAATGTTGTAATTGAGAATTTGTGTATCTCAGATAAACATCTCACACTTCAAAGGAAACGTGGGGAAGAGGGTCTTTAACTATACTCTCCTGTAGAGAGAGATTCCAGTTCACTGACAGAGATGGGGAAAAAACTGAGTTTTGGGTACAGGGACATTTAGAGCAGTATCGCTATATCCAAGTCAACAAACATATTGTTGGGGTAGTATATACAGACTGGGGTCCTTACAATCTAACCTAGCCTGTTCAGAGGATTTCCTGTTCAGCTGGAAAAATTCTGCTGAACAACATTCAAAACATCTAACCAAGCTATGATTTGAAAGCTCCAGCACTTCATATGGGTCTTCGGGGCATTGCTGTCTGTGGACTAGAAGCACAAGCAGATGTAGAAATTGTGTGTGTCATTGCATGCGGAACACTTCTGTCTTTAGCTATAAAGACAGGAAGCCAACTCGTCGTATGAGAGAAAGTGAAGCTTGACGTTTATGTGCTTCTCAGAGAATATAAGCACTCCATGCCACATCCACTACCCTCATGAATACTGAATGGACTCATTATTACATTGTAGGACATACTAAATGAATTAGTAATGATTAGAAATAAATGTTAAAATTGATGTAGTAGAGATTTATAAAAAAATATAATTACCTTTCATACTTAAATCAGCTGCAGTAATGTACAAGCTTATTTTATCCCCATTGGGTAGAGAGAGAGAGGTCTGCAATATTCAAGTCCTCAGCAGGCCTGAACTATCACAATAAAAATGGTATATTCCACAAGAGAGCTGTCAGAGCACTATAATTCCCATATTATAGGGGAAATGCAAGCAGATCTGTAAGACTGGCTAGGCCAGATGGTACCGGACTAGGAGGCATAAGCTATAATAAAAATTGTCTATAATATACAATAGACTCCTCTCTACTGGAACACCCAGTTCACATCCAACTGTTTTGATTTAGCAGCTGTCCTGTTTAAGGGGCGAATCTTGGCCACTCCTTCCATCCAAGGCAGGATTTGGGATCCTAGGTAAGGGTGTATGTTACTCCTCAAACACTACAGAACACAGATCCATGAATGGAAAAAAAAATTAGAGTGGATAGAATACCAGGGGAGGATTTAACACAAATTCTCAAACCACATCTGAGTCTTGAAACTGCACTAAAATTTCAAAATTTAGAAAATTAGACCAGCTGTACCTTAAATGACATAATACAATATTGTTATGAACAAAAATCTAAGAACCAGAGTTCATCCTTATGCATTTATTTCTTCTACCTCTAGCCATCTTTGAACAATTTTTTACTAAAATAACTGAGCATGGAGATTTATACTTATTCTTTCTACCCTTAGGTAAACATGACCTGCACACACATTAAATGGTTTAAAAACTGGCTAACGGGTTTCAAAATGTAATTGTAAGCAGGGAATCACCTCTGAGCAACTGTGTTTCTAGGGAGTCCCTGCAGTTTTGGCCCTACACTATTTAATATTTTTATCAGTGACTTGGAAGAAAATGTGAAATTGTCACTGATAAAGTTTGCAGATGACACAGAGATTGGGGAAGTGGTAAAGAATAAAGAGTAAAAAGCCACTGATGCAGATCAGTCTGGGTTGGTGTACTGGGTGCAAGCAAACAATGTGTATTTGAATTTGGCTAAACATAAAGTTATACATCTAGGTACAAAGAATGACATGAGCTGCTAGTGCGACACTGTGGCCTAAGCTAACTGTTTTGATTGGGGGCGGATGAGGGGGTACCCAAACAATTTTGTGAATTGTACATGAATTTGTGAAATGTTTCAGTCAACCCAAATCTGCTTTCTCTGGTGAAAAAAAGTTGTGTGTGGAAAATGTTGCCCAGTTCTACTCCCCTTATCTATGGAGAATGAAAGGGAGCTGTTGGGATTGCTGATTACCTGAACCAGGAAGAAGGGAAGGAACTGTCCTTCTGCTAAAAGCAGATGGGGATCCATGCTCCCCTTCTTCTACTGTCTTCTTTTACCCCTGGTGTCAGCTTACTATCAGATGCAACTGTATACGGAAGCTATCAGCACCACCACTGCTTACTTCTGGTCACAGCAGAATGAAGGTCTCCACAACTTGCTATTGAGCATCCCTGTCATAGACCCAAAGGGACCACTTGGGAGGGTTGGGCAGATAACTATAGAGATAACTGTCCTAGCTCCTAGGAAGGAAGATGCCTTGTTTAACTAACCCTTGTCTTGGTCAAAAGTAGGGGTTGAACCTGGACCTTCAGTTCTGAAATAGTGAGCATATGCTGCCTGAGCTAAAGGATTTAAAATTCTGATTCAGTCCTTGGGAAACTTTCCATTAACTACAATAGACATTAGTTCAGACCATATGTCTCCGATCTGGCAGCTGAAGTAGCATCATTAATCTGTATATATGGACCAGCCCCAGAGGGTGAACACAGCATGAGATTACATTTGCAGTTGTTGTTATAGCAAATCAGATCCTACGGTCTGAAGTCAGCCACTCAGAAAATTAAGAACACACAAATAGTCACCATCTGCCAATGCTTTCTTTAAATGATTTGACTAGCATCACATAGGAACTCTGTGGTAGAGGGAGGAACAGAATCCAGTTCTCCAGGATGGCATTCAACTGTCTTACCCAAGAGACTATCTGTTCTCTTCCTGCAACCCGCTGCCTTATTCACTACACACGTTCCAGCTTCTGCAGCAAATGAAAGTGTCCACTGTGCAACCCTGATTCATTCCCATAGCATGGTCAATGGCACGCACTGACTGAAGCAGGGATGCTGTGAGAGAAAGTAGTATGTGGTCACTTCATTGACTTGGCAACCTTCTTTTAAGTTTGTTTTTTGTGGGTAATTTTGTGTATATCACACAGATATATCCTTGTGCATCCAATGCATAGTTTCATACTTGGACACCTTCCTGTGACAATAAATTGATCACACTGCTAGATATTAACTCTAAGTATGCTGATCAGGTACCCAACCTAGGGATCACTTTTGACTCATAGGTGAAAGTGGAGACCAAGGTTTTAGTGATGATCAGGAGTGGCCCCTTTTTTTTCCAGTCTCTCAAACGCTCAGAAGTTGCACTTGTTCTTGCCAGTGTAGACCATGGGTTTGTGTCCTGGAGACTGCATTATCATAGTGAGTTCTATCTGAGACTTTCCTTGAAAAATACATGCAGATTGGAGCTATCCAACAACGTGGAAGTATGGCTCCTCAATGGCTTTCAAGCCTATGATTCAGCAGTGCACAGTCTTCAGATCTGCAGTGCTTCACTATCTTACCATTGGTATTTAATACCTTACTATCAGTTTGGCTATTTGAGGGACCATCTCTCACTATAGCAGCTAAGAATGGTGCAAGTGGAAACGCTGATTTTCCTAAGGCACAATGTGGGATGATAGGAAGCAGTGCCATCTCCACTGTGGGCCCATGAGTCTGCAACTGTTCTATTATCATTTTTGATGTATGAAAAAATATATTGATAACTATTGCATCGAGGAAATAACAATAGTCATTGTAGCATACATTTTGCTTGTCTCAAATGCTTATCACATTTTCCTAAAATTTCATATATAAGCTACATAGTAAAATGTATTGATCCAGAATAGTATAATGCCAGTTACTATAATGTTGATTTTCTTTCTTATATCTAATTTATACTTCCTTATTGATTCACGATTACTTGTAAACAAATGTTCTACTTCTGGTTTTTAATATATTGAGGAAGGATCTTCATGCACATTTATAACTTTCTAAGTTATCCTGTGTTTTATCAATTGATCTTTCTTATAGATTCTTAGATTCCAAGGGCAGGAAAGGACCATTGTGACAATCTAGTCTGACCTTCAGTATAACACAGGCCATAGAACTTCCCCAAAATAATACCTAGAGCAGATCTATCAGGAAAACATCCAATCTTGATTTCAAACTGCCAGTGATGGAGAATCAATCCAACTCTTCGTACATTTTTCTATGGTTAATTACTCTTACTGTTAAAAATGTATGCCTTATTTCCAGACTGAATTTGTCTAGCTTTAATTTCCAGCCATGGGATTGTGTTACACCTTTCTCTGCTAGATTGAGGAACCCATTATTAAATATTTCCTCCCATGTAGGTATTTAGAGACTGTAATCAAGTTACTCCTTAACCTTCTCTTTGTTAAGCTACATAGATTAAGGTTTCTGAATCTATCACTATATGGCAGGTTTTCTTAGCCTTTAATCACTCTCATGGCTCTGGTCTGAACCCTCGTCAGTTTTTCAGTGAGGTAATATCTGCTATTGCCAGTCATTCATTTCCTCTTTGTCCTTCAACTGTTATTTTTAACCTCTAGCAATGCTGATCTCACATACAATTTGTATGTTCAGCCTTTTAAATATTATGATGTCATTGCAAGGCTCTGGTGGCACCATCTGTGGAGCTGGGTGAAAATGTTCGTATGAATAATTAATTGGCCGAAAAAAGCAGCTTTGGTCAACCTGAAACTGGTCACTTTTTTGTCAAATTCACCCAGTAGTTTCAGCCATGTTTCCTCTAGATAAATTTGCAATAGGTGCTATTCACAAAAATAAGAAAGGGAAGCACCACCACTCCCCCTTTATGTCCAATAGTGAAGCCGCTCACCTGGGATATGAGAATTTGAGGTTCAGATCCCTGGTCCAGAGCAGGGACTTGAACTTGAGTCTCCTCCATGGCAAGTGAGTGACCTAACTTCAAGGTTACTGGGTATTCTGCAGTTGGATTTTGGGCTGGCCTTGTGTTCTGGAACAAACAATATCCCAGAAGAAATAAGAATCGCATATTTGCCATCCTCTGGGCTTACTGTAAGTCCCACTTTTGTCATAGTTGTCTCCAAAGAATCTGAGAAGAAAAAAATAACAACAACCCTGGTTAGACTGGGAACCTAGTAAAAAAAAAACCATCTTCAGAAGCTTTTATAACCTTTGGATGGGTGCTTGAGAAATGCTGATGATCTCAGTAGATAGAAATAAAAGATCAGGGTCCTTGGAACATTTAACTGCTGTAAGAACCAAATGTAAAACTATGAAGGTGGCTTTTTTTTTTGTTTGTTTGGGGTGTTTTTTTGGTTCTTTTGTATTCACATCTGCACCTGCAGAATTCCTAAGGGCAAAGCTCAAGACTGTGTTTCTTAAGTTTTGTGTATGTTTTCTTTATTGAAGGCTTGTTTGGTTTTGATCTTGATCTGGGATGTATGCCATTTATACACATGTATTTCTTTGATTGTTCAAATGAATATGTAAATAATTTGCTAACTTGCTACTTCATGTTTTACACTATACTGTTCAAGATGATTTAGGATGGCTAAGTATCCTTCATTCCTGCTAAATGAATAGAAGTTGAATACATTCAGTCTTGCATCTTTAAAGATATTTAGGCATTTCTCCACTTCTTGTCACAAGGCCTAAGTGACCTAGATTTTCAAATGGGACATAGGCACTTAGGATATGTCTACACTGTAGCTGGAAGATGTTATTCCTAGTGTGGCAAGACAGATTAATGATAGCTTGGCTCAAATCCTGATCTGGTTTAAATGAAACATGAAGATAGGATTAGTTAGCACTCCTCTTCTTCGAAGTGCTTTACAAACACTAACTATTATTCCTCCTATCATGTTTCTGAACTCCAGAAGGACCTCGCCAACTTGTCTAGATTACATTTCACCTGTCACCCAGTGCCAAGTGGTGCACATTGCAAGGAACTACTTGAATTACTCATGTGTTCATGATTTCTTAATTAACTGTAACCAAAACACTAGGTGTCACTCTGGACAGCTTAATAAAAACCTTTGCTCAGTGCAGCAGCATTAAAAGTTAAGCTACATCAGAGACTGAGAAAATGGCAGAAAATTCCATTATATAAATCAATAGTACACTCTCGCCTTGAACATTCTATTTTACTTTGGTTACTATCCAAAATGGATTCTGAAAGGACTAGAGAAAGGCAATGAAAATATAATGGCATGGAGAGACTTCTGTATGAAGAGTAAGTGAAAATGTGAGTGCTGCTTGGTTTAGAAAAGAGATTAGTTAAAAGGGAACATGAGGGACTTGTTAAAAATAACAAATGGTTTCGAGAAAGTCTGTCAGGCACTCCTGCTGCCCTTTCCATTAATGCCAGAACAGGAGGATATCCAATTAAACTGAATATTCCAAATTTAAAACTGATAAAAGGATATATTTGACTTGTGGAACTTATTGTCCCAGTATATTATTGAGGAAAATAACTTTTTGCTGTTTTCTTAAAAATGTATAGGAAAAATAACAATATATAGTTATGATAAAAAAAAAGTATAGAAGACATAAGCACTTATAAGCCAACTGTCTAGGGTTAGCAGAAACCCTTTCCAATGGCCTTTCTATTGCCTAAGTATCCAGTATGAGTATTCTACCCCTTCCTCTGAAGCAACTAGAACCAGTGAGTTTTGGGGGCAAGATACAGAACCACAGAGACCAATCTTAGCTTCATTTGATGAATAGCCAGTCTTTAGATATATGGATTTCTAGAAGCAATAAGTCTATTAAAGCTGCCATGTAAAGTGATATAAGCACCAGCTGATGTGACGCAGAGTAATAAGTCAACACATGAGTAGGTCTACAGTTTCTATATCAATGTTTTGGCTGAAACTGCAGCACTCAGTTTTAGCCAATGTGGGTATGACCAAGAAATGCAAGATAACTCCTGCATCTTACTCTTAATCTTTGAGTAACTTGAATTTAGAATATTATAATACCAATTTATCAAAAAGCACCTGGTGGCTCTTATATATAATCATGTACAGAATGAAAATCTGATCAGTAGTGACCAAAATAATTTCCTGGCATACTTCCAACCCATTCAGACCAAATCTGATCCTTCTCCACCTTAGCCCACAGATAAGAAGTCTTCCATCGTAACTTGGAAATCAAGAAATCTGACTGTTGGACACTTAGTGTGACTTGGCCCCAGTCTTTTCCATTTAAATATGGAGTTGTTAGCTTGAGTGTTTCAGGTAATCACAGTTGTTTCTGTACAGCATGCAGGGAGTGAGATGGACTCTCTGGTAACTGTAATGTAAACAAATGTAAGTAATCACAGTAGGATACTTTTCTCTAAGACTGAATAAGAAATGTTATTAGAATAAGAAAAATCTCTAACACTACTTCCTCTGTTTCCCTCTAGAGTTTTTCCTCAGACCTTCCCCAGCCCCTCCTTTCTAGCATATACCCAATTTATATGTATCATATATGGGATGAGGTGTACTCAAGAACCATCATGCAATGTGTTTCCCACTCTCTTGTGTTCTCTTCTGTGTTCAGAAGCAATTAACAGCAAACTGTGCAAATTTTTTTCCCAGTCCAGCAGCCTGGAGCTTCAAAAGATAGGCACTTCTCAGCATGAATCAACTGTGAAATTTACTTGAGAATGAAGCTTTTGATGAGAATTTACATTAAAAAGCCAAACTTCCCTTTCAAATATCTGTTTATTCCTGCTTCTTATCTCTTGAATTTTCAAACTACTGAACTGAACAAAGTTTTTAAAGAAGTTTTTTAAACAACAATTGGTACATAAAACAAAAGTTTATTCTTAGTTTTCCCTGCTGGAGCTGCGTCACCAGGGACTTTGGTCCCTGGACTGCTGGGCTGAGCAAAATGGGTGGAGCTGGCCTTTATATGATATGTCAAACATTGGTGCAGAATTATCATTACATCTCCAAGTAAACTTCTTTCTTGACTGAGGGATCTAAAATTCTTCCAGTGGTGCAACAAATCCCCGTTATGTGGAAAGGTGAATTTTGCATTGGGATCACTCAACTGACTGAGCTCCTGAAAGCTAGTTATTCCAGCCAGAATGTAGCATAAATTACAATACAACAAAGTGGGCTGCTTTGGTATTAGAAGAAGCAACACAGACTGGAATTGTCTTGATACACTTATTTACTGGTCTAAGATAGGAATTGTAGTTCTCAAAGATCCAGATTCTGAGTAGTACCACTCGTATAAATATGAAGCAACTGTATTAAAATCCAGGGTTGTCAGTCTAATGCCTTTCACGAGCACTAACTTCACTTTAAATGGAAGGGAGAGAAATTATATAATCTCTTATTTACATTGTCATCACTTTCTATTTAATCTAATGGAGTAAACTGTAAGAAATTATTATAATTCATTTTCAGGAACACAACTGTGTATTATGGATCAGACTGTCTCTTCATGAGTGTGCAAGGAGGGCAGTATTCAGGGACCCTTCCTCACTACAATCTTTACTACAGGACAGGTGCCAGATGCAGTCACAGCCCCTGTGCTTCCATATGCTACTGCATGGAGAGGGTGGGTTTAGGGCAGGCCATGGACCCACTTCTGCTCTGGACTAGTCAGAGGAGCTGAGCTGACATTAGGAGGGAGTGCATGCAGCAATCAGTAAATGGGTAGCAGTGCTCCCACTCCAACATACTCCTCCGTAGTGCCCTCAGGAATTCTGTCTGAGACAAAATTCCTCTGGAGATTCCTAACAGCTGCTCCATAGCACCATCACGCCTTCCCACTCTCTTCCCCTCCTCACTCATCACAGCCTCCCAATGTCATCAGGGGCTTAAAACCACAGGCCCACATTCTCTCCTGTTCAGAGCCATGCTTGGTACAGGAGATGAAAGACACTTCCCTGATTCCCATGATGAATTCATGCCAGCTCTGGGCACCGGCTTGAGTTAGAGCAATGCTGGGTTGCTTTAAATTATGCCACTGTTTATAGTCTCTGTGGGACTACCCTCCATTTGTGAATTGGCACAGTGAATGGTCCCCATGTTTAACATCCCTTCTGCTTCAAGCCGTGGGTGGACAGTTAATATAGGACCTGGCTATGCCACTTTATGAATGCTGAGAGATGCTTTATATCAGGAGACTTCTCAGCCAGATTCTGCCACTTAGTGAAAAATTGCCAGAAAATAAAGTTAAAAGCTGGGCCTTGGTTAGGCCCTGTTTAAGGCCTCAGACATCTGAAATATCTGTTGAACTAGGTTTAAAAGCACCATTGTTCCCAAATGAACATGCGTCCAAAACGACTGCCTAGCTGGGACCGTACATCTTGCATATTTTTATTCATCTCTCAGCATCCTGGCATGTTCATTGCACACAGCACATGGAAGTTCAGGCTGAACGAGATGATTCATATTTGTAACTGTGTTTTAAATTAAAAGACTGTGTAAGAAATATACCCATAAAATGAAGAACTAAAGAAGTTAGTGATTTCTTTAGGGATTCAGAGAGAGTCTGAAAGACTAATGAAGTCTATTAGTGGAGTGAGGTGATGAGTTCCTCTGGAAGTTTCTCTAAGCAGAGCAATTTAATTGAATGTATATATGTGTATGTATATTATGTATTATATATATAATATACATACAAACACTTCACTGAATGACAAGATGATAGGAAGAAAAAGTGAGAGGATAAAAAGGCAGAGCAGTTTTGGGAGTGGGAAAGTGTCTAGAGCAGGAGTTCTCAAACTTCATTGCACCGCGACACCCTTTTGAGAACAAAAATTATTACACGACCCCAGGTGAGGGCACGGAAGCCTGAGACTTCCCAAGCCCTGCTGCCCTGGGCAGGGTGGTCAAAGCCAAAACCCAAGGGCTTCAGCCCCAGACAAGGGGCCTGTAACCTGAGCCCAGGTACCCAGGGCTGAAGCTCTCAGGCATCAGCTTTGGCCCCGAGTGATGGAGTTCAGGCTTCGGCCCTGGGCCTCAGCAAGTCTAAGCCAACCCTGGTGACCCCATTAAAATGGTGTCACCACCCACAGTTTGGTAACCCCTGGTCTAGAAGGTTCCCCAAAAACATTTAAGGAAACAAGCACACCAGTCAATCAGTGCATATGAAGAGAAAGCTTTTCCCTTCTAGTACATAACCATTTGAATGAGTCTCACTGAGGAGTCTGAGTACCTGGTAAGCAAAGCCAATTTGGGAGGAAATGAATTGCAATAGTAGACAGGAGAAATTTGATCCAGTCAGATGAGTAACCAGGAGAAATAACTTCAAACAGATGGTAACATAGGAGAGAGGTAGAGAAGACTGTATCTGTCACAATTCTCAATCTGATCCTTATTCATTCCAGCAACAAACCATCCCTCCCTCTCCTGCCACCCCGAGATTCATATCAGTGCCCTGTATCACTATGACAGAATAGGAGGCATTTTGCACAATTAGAGAAGATCAGTGCCTCTACTGGATTAACTTTAGGCACTCTGATAACTGTGGCATAAAGAAGATTGATCAGATGTCTCTCAGTTCTTAGTACCACGTACTCACTAGAGTCCCTATAACAAAGATGGGGAAGTAGAAAGCAGAAGCCAGAAAATGACAAGAAGAGGGGAATTTAAGGATATAATTTTAAAAGTCATAGAGCTAGAATAGGCAGGTTTGATGTGCCATACATTTGACCCCATCCATTTGGCTTGATCTGGCAGTCAAATCTCTGCTGATATCAGAGAAGAGTTTTGTGTGTAGAGGAGGAACAGAAAACATAGCTCTTCATGCTGAAATGTTGGCTTCAGTATTGCCCTGTTTATGCCAGTAAAAATCCAGTTGACTTCAGCAGGAGTTTTATGGGGAGTAAGAATGGCAGAGAATGAGCCCCTTTTACTCAGCTGATGGAAAAGTGTACTTTTTATTGCATGGTGGATCCTTCCTCACTCTCTGTGTCTTTCTGATCCTTTCTCCCTCATCCTCTCTCTCTGTGCTCAGACTTCTTGCCTTGGACACGAAAGTCTTCACTTTATGGATAAGATGATGCAATCATCTGATTCTCTTTATTTCAGTTACCAAAATAAGCAAAGTTAACTCTGTAGACAGTAGTCACTTTTCATGGTGCACCGACAGTAAACAGTAATCATGACTATGCTGCAGTTTTTGATTTAGTGCAATACAAAACTAAAATCTGTAAGAAGAAATAAAGTAGAGATGTAGAGATGTTGCCGCTGCTACTCAGTGAATACTGTTTATGCTCTGTGGAGGATATACATCATTTTTAATGGTTGATAGCTGAGCAATAGTTAACCCATTGCATAGAATAAAAACTGGCTCTTATATCGCACTTTTCATCTTATCACAAGATGCTTTACAAAAGAGTCAGTAGCATTGTCCCCATTTTACAGATGAGGAAACTGAGATACACAGAGTAAACAATAAATCTGATTGACTAATATTTAGCAGTGGATAAGACAGAGGTACAATACCCAGCAGTAGTTTCAGTAGGAAGCAAGGTCTTGGTCATGGAAGAGAAAAAGCTTACTTTACTTGTTAAAATGTGATCGTATACAACAATGTGTTTACTGTACTTTTTGAACTGGAAAGTAAACACTGCTCAATAATAGAACAGAGCTGGTAAGTGCGATCATGTATTTCTTGTTTTCTAATTTTTTATTTGGAACTGCTGAAGCTCTGAGTCAGGGAATAGAGTTGATATTGATTTATGTATATCTGTAGATATGTTTAGTAAATACTGTTTTTAAAATGTACTGTAATTGATAAAAACAATGAGGAGTCCTTGTGGGACCTTAGAGACTAACACATTTATTTGGGCATAAGCTTTCATGGGCTAGAACCCACTTCATCAGATGTACGGACTGGACTAACACGGCTACCACTCTGAAACCTATAATTGATAGGCAGTGATAAATTCTGGTTCATAAGTTGCAAAGAACTATCCCATGGCTGTTCAGTAGCTTGTGTCAATTTATTGTGTCAGACTAGTTAATAGTGGAAAGACATCTGTGAATATAGTGTGAGGGGAGAAGGGAACTCAGGGCTCATCACTTAGGCAGTGACTTGGAACAAACAGAGTGATGGAAGGAAGGAGTCCAACTGCTGTAACCCATTGCTCCTCATGAGAAGAGACAGATTTCAGAGATCTGACTGAAGTTTGAATACACTTTAATACATTTACTCCATACGTCACTCTAATACTCCCACTTTTAATTTGTTAGTTCCGTTAACACAGAAGTAGCTAAAGCCTCTTCCCTCAATCACATAATAATTTTCCGACAGTAGCATCAGGACTGAGGCATGTTGGTGCAGTGAAAGGAAGCATGTTCTGCTGAACTAGGAAAAAAAGAAGCCCTTCAGTCTCTAGGGCTTTTGATCAGGTTCCATTCATTTGCTTTCCCTGTCACTTCAAAGGGTAGAAGTATCAGTTCCTTTGGTTCAGAAGAAGCATTCTATGAAAAAATTGAGTTTCCTAGGTTGGGATAAGCTTAGCCAGTACTTAAGGGAAAGGATCTAAATCAGAAATTGCAATTTATCTGTCACCAAAATATTATTGAACTGTCTAATTTTCAATGCTATCAGATTGTACTATATTCCTACTATTCATAGTCCTCAGCATAATCAATAATACGATTATGCATGAAATAAAACGGCGTTACTTTTTTATAGTGCAGCTTCTCAGTTACCACTGCACTTCCAGTATACCCTGATTTGGCAATTTTTAATATGCAGGAAGGCTGCCTATGGGACTTGGTATTTATTTATTTTCATTCAGTGGGAACAGATAACTCAGGAGCCTAGTAATGGCTTTCTGTGCCTTTCATTTCCAAATCCCTAGTTCAAATATGGTCCAGATTCTTCAGTCTCATCTCACAGCTGTATGATCTTAGTTCAATTCCCGAAGACGGATGCATGCCTAGCTCTTCATGCTTCCGTATGAGGAAACTGCAACTTTTCTCCCTGTTGAAAAGGCAGGTGCAGATGTCTCTACATCGTAGCAGACCAATTTATAAGGCTGTGAGCCTCTCTTTTTTCTATATCAGACTTTCTTTTGAAGGCATGGCATATAATGAAGGATAATACCTTATGCTCCCTTTTTATATTTCTTTTCCCCTACTCTTTCTCCTTTACAATGTAAGTTTAATAAATTAGTTACAACACTTCTGCAGATAGTTCAGTGATTCATAAATGACATAAGTGTATAATCTTTCCCATCACACACTGAAATTGATCTGGTCTTGTTAATCTTGTAGGCTTTTTAGTTCTACTGTGTGGGTGATAAAAAACCAAGGTAAGAAAATATTTTCTTGAGAAAAGACAGAATGAGGAATATATCTCTATACTTACTTTTTTTCTATAAGGGCCTAAAGCCCTGAAAGAGAGATGAGTGGTTAAAATGTAATTGAGAGACAATGGGTGCTTCAGAATCAGCTGTCTGAGAGGAAAACAGAAACAAACACAGGGTCAACTGCCTCTCTGCATTTAGCTGGACCAGTGTTTAATCTGTGCCAGGGTTTGCCAGGCTGAACACGTTTAGGCTTGCTGCATCCTTTATGAAAGTAAAACAATTGCTTGAGCCCCGGCAGCTTTTTCATTACAAAGCAAGTACTGATCTGGACTCATGAACAGCAGCCATGTGATACTCAGAAGCTCTGCTTACAGTTTAATCAAGGACCTCAGGCAGGTCAATGGAGAGGCTGCTGAAATTTCAGAAAGGGAAACTACACAAAAATGAGGAGGTTAGTTAAACAGAAATTAAAAGGTACATCACCGAAAGTAAAATCCCTGCAGGGTGCATGGAAACTTTTTAAAGACACCATAATAGAGGCTCAACTTACATATATACCCCAAATTAAAAAACATAGTAAGAGAACCAAAAAAAGAGCCACTATGTCAAAACAACAAAGTAAAAGAAGCAGTCAGAGGCAAAAAGGCATCCTTTAAAAAGTGGAAATTAAATCCCAATGAGGAAAATAGAAAGGAGCATAAACTCTGGCAAATGAAGTGTGAAAATATAATTAGGAAGGACAAAAAAGAATTTGAAGAACAGTTAGCCAAAGACTCAAAAAATAATAGCAAAAAAGTGTTTAAGTACATCAGAAGCAGGAAGCCTGCTAGACAAACAGTGTGGCCGCTGGACAAATGAGATGCTAAAGGAGCACTCAAAGATGATAAGGCCATTGCAGAGAAACTAAATGAATTCTTTACATCAGTCTTCACGGTTGAGGATGTGAGGGAGAATCCCAAACCTGAGCCATTCTTTTTAGGTGACAAATCTGAGGAACTGTCCCAGATTAAGGTATCATTAGAAGAGGTTTTGGAACAAATTGATAAACTAAACAATAGTGAGTCACCAGGACCAGATAATATTCACCCAAGAGTTCTGAAGGAACTCAAATGTGAAATTGCAGGACTACTAACTGTGGTTTGTAACCTAACATTAAAATTAATTTCTGTACCAAATGACTGGAAGATAGCTAGTGTGACACCAATTTTTAAAAAGGGCTCCAGAGGTGATCCTGGCAATTTCAGGCTGATAAGCCTAACTTTAGTACAGGGTAAACTGGTTGAATCTATAGCAAAGAACAAAATTATCAGAAACATAGAATTTATTAGGGTTGGAAGAGACCTCAGCAGGTCATCCAATCCAATCCTCTCCTCAAAGCAGGACCAACACCAACTAAATCATCCTAACTGAAGCTTTGTCAAGCAGGGCCTTAAAAACCTCTAAGGATGGAGATTACATCGCCTCCCTAGGTAACTCACAGATGAACATAATTTGTTGGGGAATAGTCAACACGGTTTTTGTAAAGGAAAATCATGCCTCACCAATCTATTAGAATTATCTGAGGGGGTCAACAAGCATGTGGACAAAGGAGATTGAGTGGATAGAGTGTATTTAGATTTTAAGAAAGCCTTTGACAAAGTCCATCACCAAAGGATCTTAAGCAAAGAAAGCAGTCATGGGATAAGAGGGAAGGTCCTCTCATGGTTTGATAACTGGTTAAAAGATAGGAAACAAAGGGTAGGAATAAATGGTCATTTTTCAGAATGGAGAGGGGTAAATAGTGGTGTCCTCCAGGGGTCTGTACTGGGCCCAGTCCTATTCAACGTATTCATAAATGACCTGGAAAAAGGGGTAAACAGTGAGGTGGCAAAATTTGCAGATGATACAAAACTACTCAGGGTAGTTAAGTCCAGACATACTTCAAAGAGCTACAAAAGAATCTCTCAAAACTGGGTGACTAGGCAATAAAATAACAGATGAAATTCAATGTTGATAAATACAAAGTAATGCACATTGGAAAACATAATCCCAACTGTACACATAAAATTATGTGATCTAAATTAGCTGTTAACACTCAAAGAGATTTTGGAGTCATTGTGGATAGTTCTCTGAAAACATCCACTCAATGTGCAGCAGCAGTCAAAATAGTGAACATAATGTTGGGAATCATTAAGAAAGGGCTAGATAATAAGACAGAAAATATCATATTGCCTCTATGTAAATCCATAGTATGCCCATATCTTGAATACTGTACACAGATGTGGTCATGCCATCTAAAAAAGATATATTGGATTTGGAAAAGGTTCAGAAAAGGACAACAAAAAATATTAGGGGTATGGAATGGCTGCCATATGAGGAGAGATTAAGAAGACTAGGACTTTTCATCTTGAAAAGAGACTATGGTGGGATAAATAAGGTAGTGTTATTTAGTCTTCCTCATAACACAACAACTAGGGGTCGCCCAATGAAATTAATAGGGAGCAGGTTTGCAACAAACAAAAATAAGTGTTTTTTCACACAATGCACAGTCAACCTGTGGAACTCCTTGCCAGAGGATGTTGTGAAGGCCAAGACTATAACATGGTTCAAAAAAGAACTAGATAAATTCATGGAAGATAGGTCCATCAATGGCTATTAGCCAGAATGGGTGGGGATGGTGTCCCTAGCCTCTGTTTGCCAGAAGCTGGGAATGGGTGACAGGGGATGGATCACTTGATGATTACCTGTTCTGTTCATTCCCTTTGGGGCACCTGTCATTGGCCACAGTCAGAAGACAGGATACTGGGCTAGATGGACCTTTGGTCTGACCTAGTATGGCCATTCTTATGTTCTTATGTCTATCACTCATAATGACAGGGAAGAAACCGCAGGCAGTTCTGTTAGCAAACTAAATCTAGCTCTACCCAAAATTTCTCCTCCTTCCCCTAAACCAACAAGATAAAAGGAATTGTCTAAAATATATTTCTGCTACTCTACATAACACGTTTAACTGAAGTACAAAATACCCTAATAGAGACAATGAGTTTCTTATGGTTGCAAATGCCTATGAAAAAGGCAATAAATGGAGCTGAGCATTATTTGGAATTATTTCACTTAAGGTTAAAAACAAACAATAGAAGCCAATAAGTCAGTATAATACAAGTGTATTAATTTGAATGAGGTACTGGGAAGCTTGAAAAATGCAGACTGTCATCAGATGGTCTGACTCATGTGGTATTTTCTGGACCTACTGTTTATAGATTAGTGTCTTATAGTTCTGACTATTATGGCATACAACCTCCAAGTAGCAAAACTTTTAGACTTTAGGGCAGCGAATTTGGAGAGGAAGAATCCTTCTCAACATACCAGACAAGCTAAAGGCTAGATTCTGGTTTCACACTAATGTAAACCAGCAGTAACATATGCCATTGAGGTTAAGAAAGTTACGCCAGTGTCAGACCAACATGCTATCAGACCCATGACCAACAGGTCTAACACAAAATCCTCTCAATAAGGTTCCCTTACAGATACTGTTCTGTGATAAGTATGGGTAAAAGATTCTATTTTAATGGTGACCACTATAGTTGGGACAATTTTATAACAGCAAAACATTTTAAAATAATACAGTGATATATTGTGACTGTGTGTGGCCAAGACAAGTAAGGAAAGGTTTAGGTAAAAATACTCAGCTAAATGGTCTTGAGCAATTTGACGGCCTCTGAGTCAACAATGTTCAGCATGAGAAGACCTCCAGAGAGACCAACACAAAAAGAGCAAGTAACCATCATGTGTGCCATGTGCTCCATCTCACCACAGATACACAGTGGGATGTCCTGGATGCCTCAGACATGGTCAGTTTTGGCACAGCAATCCATGTTGCACCTGAACCTGTTAAACTAGCTCCAGAGGCAACATAGGAGCCCAAAGCCAAGTATGCAGGACACAGACTGTGTACTGGAATTGTCCAAGTCTGTCTTTCTCTAGTTTCAGCATAGATTTGGGCTAGTAGTAACAAAAGGTATGGTAATCCTTATCTGGATGAGGATGGGGCAATTCAGGCTGTGTAGGAAATTTCCAAAGACCCTACAGGTGGCTAGAAGATGGTGATCTCCAACACAAGTGGTCCAGCTGAGGTCAAGGAAGTAGCCCTGGTTCCAGCAGACAGAGTGAAAAGTTGCTGGTTTCCTAGGGTCATGAAGAAGGTTTAGTTGATTGAGAGAGGCCTATTTTGCAAGGGCCCACATTGATCAGACTTTCTATAGCCCCAGGTGCTGTGGTACATATTAAAGTCTCCAGAATAAATAGCAGGACTCAAGTGGTGGTAGAGCAGAAGCATGGCTTAATTAGTTAGAGAGCTTTTAGAAATTAGCCATTTTAATCTCACGTATCCTTATGATGTCACAGGAGTCTGACACAATGGGAGACTCTCCACATCAGCTAACTTGGATCTTATCTAAAAGGCTTGGACATATTTTTCATGTAGGCAGTAGTTTGAGGTCAAAAGCAGAGATTGTGAACTGACTGCTAATAGGGGAATTAATGGAGCATTTTGTGGATAATAGGCTCTCAACATTCAACTGCAGTACCATAGGGGAAGGGCCAACACTTACAACATTGCCTTGTCCTTGTCAAGTAACACGGTAAATTCAGTTCACTGGTTACAGCTTTGGTTTCACTCCAGGCTAACCACAGAGTGCACGATGACTGTAACTGCATGGTACCTCATACAGTGATTGGTCAGATTAAACTCAGTTTTCATCATAACAATACTTTGTAACTATAGCATCTTGCATTGCGGATCCTTGCATTGGGCATCTCCTGAACAGCCCCTGATGGCCTGAGGTCACTCTGCAGCAGAGATGTGCCTCAGTTTCCCTTCTCTTCTGGGCTTTCTCAATCAGACTATCAAAACAACTCTTCTTTGGTTCAGCTACACTCCATCCAGAGCTGGATTTATTAACATAATGAAGTCATTCCAAAGTAAAGTTCTCAAATCTCCATCCCATTTGTATTCCCAATCTTTCCTTGCTAGGGGTCTCCCAGGCTTTCCCTGCATGGAGACTATTAGCTCCCAGAAGTCTCTCATAACCACTTCATTCTGATTGTCCCATCCCCCTCTTTGCAGCTTCCTGCTGCCCTTAATAGGGGAATCAGCTCCTTCACACCCAGCTGGTTCTATTAATTCAATCACTTGCCCCATCTCATTTGTGGTAGGCAGAGTGTATTGGATGTGATTGGCCAGCTCCGGGCCTGTCGCCTTTAAAGGCCACCTTGTTACAGATCCAAAGATTCTTCCTCATAATATCATGCTTTTACCGAGCGGTAAACCTATAAAATAAAGAAACATTTTCAGAAGTGGCCTCTAACTTTGGGTTTTAATTCTTGGTTATGCAATTTAACAGTTAGGTCCTGGATTTCAGAAGTGATGATTGCCTGCAGCACCCTCTGACTTCGAACTGGAGTTGTAGGCATTTTTTTCTGAAGAGAAGGTCCTGTATCAGCTCTTTCAAGTTAGGTACCAAAAGAGGTACCCCCTCAACTTATCTGCCTTTAGATTTTTGTACTGACACCCATCATTGTAGTGTCTGAGTAAACTATTGGCTTAGATGTGCATATCCTGGTGCTTAGTGAACATCATGGTATCTTTTTCTTTCCTCTTTGGTAATGGGAAGCTCTGCCTGGATTAGGGTGAGTTTGGTTTTTGAGTGGCCATGGACGGTTGTTGTATTTTAAAATATATTCTGGTTATAGTGGAAATGCTTTGTTAAAGAGTAAGGTCTTGCAGTATGACCTAATACTGATCAGAATCTAGATTTGTTTAATCACCTCTGGAAGTCAGAAGCCGCTCTTGGATATTTGGCTTCGGTAACTTGTCCAGTGTCACACATTAGATCAGTGACCAAAATGGGACTAGAACCTGTGAAGCTCGAGTTCCTGTCTCCCATTCTAATTTCTAGGCTGCACTGCCTTCCCTATATGTATTAATCCTGCTCCTCGGCCATCTTGTCCTCTCTCTTCCCTGCCCCCCCAGGCCTCAGCTAATCAGATTAGAAATTTATCATCCACCCGTAATCAATCCAATTAAACAGTACAATGTGCAGGGCTCTGTTGTCATGTTGACTTTTAATTATGCGACTACCAGAATGTTTTCCTCAGAACCCTGACTGTTACTGAGTAATTAGGTGGAACATACTGGGATAGAACACTTTTTAGAAAAAGGCTTAAAATACTGAGTGTATTTATTAGAAGTATTTACAAACGATTAGGAAGACAGCACAATGAAATAGTCATCTCCACTGGAAAGAAAAGTTTATTGTTGTCCTCTCTAATTTTCATAATTGCTGAGTGAAATACTTTGCCTTGTTGAAGGATATAAATTGACAAACTGCAGTAATAAAATTTTGCTGAGAGACTCCAAGCGCAGGTGCCTTCTGGCCACATAGATTTACCACACTTTTCATCTGCCTTTTGCAGGGCTCGGTGCAATTGCGTCATCTTTCCATTGCATCTTGGTTATGAAGTGTTTTACTTTAATTAAAAGTATCAGCACTCTGTTAGATTCCGCTTTCATTCAGTCTGTAATTAAGAACAAAAATAATGTATTGAGCTGTTTGGCACATGCAGTAAGCAAAACAAATCATAGAGAACTCTACAAATCGACTGGTGGAGCCTTGCTGGTTGTGTTTACCTTTTTTCTTCATTATTCCATAAAAGTTGCACAAACTTGGTAGTTTTCTTGATGAGGTGTATCAATCAGTGTGATGGAAGAGATTTTTTCATTCCCACTTTCTCTCTTTATTACATCTTCTTAAAGAAAGAGAGTGAATATAGTGTGTTTGAAAGGATATATCTGGAGAATGCCCTTTCTTTCTTCATGCACATACTTACTTAACTTGCTGAACTGAGGCCATACAAGCAAGGAGAGCACAGAAAGCAGTAGTACACATTTCCCCTGTAGCTGTGAATGCTGTCTTCCAGTGGTAATTGCTAAGGACAAAAGGGATCTCTGTTAGATCCTTGGTCATTTTACTGATGCTGCCAACAAGGGAATCAAGTGGTGTTGGCTTTTGATTTTTCTCCAATAGCGAATAGTCAGAGACTTACCAAATCATTTTATCTTTGGTAATATTACTTATTTTTTCCCCATTTTTCGAGACATTACCAGTTATCCCCCACATTAAGTGTAAGGAATATCCTTCAAACAACAGAATATTTTCAAAATGCAAAACACTTCAAGCATAACCACTGTAGATCATCCGCCATCAGCTGGAAATGATTATGGGCTGCTTTTGACCCATGCTTGATTTGAATTCATCAGCATGGGTGAAAGAACGAGTAAACAAGAGCCTATGCCTTCCTTTTGTAACTTCTTAAATATTTTTATCACCCCTTTCTATAAAATGGTGGCTTCCTGCTGTCGACATCCATTTTAGGCTTCTATTTCAACTAATGAAAAATGTGCATCGGTTTTTAAAGAGTTAGCTGTTCCAATTTTTTGCTTACATAGGGGGATGTTATTTAATTGTAGACGTGGATCTTCTGCTAAGCCATTCTTTTTGTCTAGCACAATTTGAGTCGGTCAGCTAATGCCCATGGTATATGAAATCTCTTTATACTGTTGTTACTTCAAAGAAGGAATATGTTAAGTGCAAGATGTTTTTAATTGAAATCATTGTGTCCTAAAAGCAAAGGCAACTAGACAAATTGTGAACTAAGGCAAGGAATGAGCTCCTCATTCTTTAAACTGCAGATTAATAGAGTATATTGGGGAGATTTACATTGCATTTGATCTTCAAATGAAAAACAAAGAATTAATAGATAAGCAGATTTTGAGCAATAACCCAAGTATTTGAAGCCCCTTTGTGCTGAATGATTAATACACTGTGTATATACCACTGAGCCAAACTGGTTTGTAGAGAAATAGGTGAGTACCTCTGAAGCAAAGACCAAGATGAATTAATTACAGACAGACTCCAAGCTCTTTCTATAGTATTTGTGAGTGCAAGTAGGGCCTGACTCAACACTAATTTAAGTCAATGGATGAACTCCCCCGACTTCAATGGGCTTTGGGTCAGGGCCATAGACCATTGTCACCCAACCTTTGTCATACCCCTTTCTAAACTTCTCCTTTCACAGTGTGTTAATCGGGGATGCTGACTTGTGTAAATGTTTTTAAAGATACATGAAAGCAGATAAAAATCTAGATCTATAACAGATGCAAAAACACACCTCAGGGTGAATATATAATGGATTCAAAGCAACCTCCACAAGCATTTCAATACTATTTCCACATGCTCAGGAGAAGTACACCTGTGCTTTGCTAGCAGATCATTTTATTATAGTATGGCATGCTCCCAAATTCAAAGCTAGCCATGTTTTTATACCCTCATTGAAGTTTGGCTTCAGATCTTTACATGGCTTCTGTTGCCTCATAAAACATCCCAGAAATCCTTGTTTGCCCTCTTTTTAAATGTTCAGCAAAATAAAACTGCATTTAAACTCAGATATATACATTACATACATACAGGACTCTCTTCAATAAGTAACTTACAAATACTCAACTTCCGAAGAGTTTGTCGCAGTCTGGCTGCGTATTAAGGATATACTATATATAGGTATTTTAGGGTGCCAAAAATATTTTTCTCTTTGTACAGTAAATAGGGCATGAAATGTCTCTCTTTTGTGTGCTGTATCTAAGGCCCTTTATTTTCAGTTTTAACTGTTTGTTTGTTTTTACTAAAAAATAAAAAATCCTGTTCTACAAAAGCTTTTTGTTTTTAATGACTGATTTTCGTATGAACTTTGGACCACTTGAGTATAAGAAATTACTAATTTGGTTAAGAAAATAAAATATATTACATTAAGTAGATGTGTTAATTATAAATTAGTCTATCTTCCACTACATTGCCTTACTCTAACACACACATGCATACGCATACCTGTATGTACTGTTAAAATACAGTTTATGAAATAAACCACAGAATTAACCTATTTTTACTTTCAGTACTCTTATTTTCTCTATTTCTTCTTTCTGTCCTCCTGTGTCCCAATATTAGCCCTGATATTTACCCAGTTAATTTTTGTACTGATTTTTAACCCGTTTTTAAATTTTTGTAACAAACACTGCTAAATTCCTGGAGGTTCAGTAGTATTAAGATAATTTGATTGAAAAAATCAGGTTTTTCCCCTATAAACAGTACCATTGGTATGTCTATACTAGTTTGTGGTCCTGTTTTAACTTAAGTTAATGGATTGCCAAATAACCGAAGCTAGTTGACATGATTGTAAATACTAATCTAGACGTTCCATAAACATTTATTACCCATTCTGAGTCCTAGGATAAGTCACAAAATGCTTGTGAGGTATCTAGACTGGCATTTACAATCATGTCAACTCAAATTAATTGACAAATGACTTGAATTGTAACAGGTCTATACACGTATCTAGACAAACTTTACATAAATAATGTAACAGTGGCTATTTTCTGGCTGACTTACCTTGTGACAGGCTACAGATTTATACTCCTTTTTTCGGGCGGGGGAGAGAGAGAAGCATTTTCTTAAATATTCAGTAAAATAACTTATTAAAAGATTTTTCAAATTCAGCAGCTGATATTCAAGGCAATTTAACTGAATGCTAATGAACCCTTCCTCAAAGCTAGTATTCCCATTCTAGGTTGACATTTTTGACTCTTCTTATGAAGTCTCACATAATGCCAATTTAGTATTCTGAGGGGATGCTTCATCCTGAGAGTGTGCTTTATGTAAGTGAAAAAACAAGTGCTAGATATTGTACTGGGATCTCATGCTAGAAGAATGACGAGATGAATCACTGCAAAATTTCCTTTTTAATAAAGGAAAGGAAAGAACTTGGAGCTTTTAAAATCAATGCTATATTCACTCAGGAATGAATTAGTTCTGCTTGTTTGTCTTATTCCCATGAAATGAACATTAATGAAAAGTATAAAGCATATGTAAGCATTCTTCCAATATTGGGGAGAGACAATTTGCAAACTTCTGCTGCATGTGATGCTACAGGTAATAAACAACATCCCTCCTCCCCCACATAATCTCGTAGCTGTTATTGTAAGTACAGTACAATTACACATCCAGATTTTGTTAACTGAGCATTTTATCATAGGTCACATATTAAATGTTGGTCATTAGTGAGTAAAAGGCAATACCATCTATGACTGTTTGGTTTACTGTGTATGAATGTGACAGAGTGGCCCAAATCTTTGTGGAATTGTGTACATAAAGGGAGGATTTTTTTCCTCCTTTCTTTCATAAGTTTCTGCAGTCTATAAAACTCTTACACTGGATGTGATATGAATGGAGTATGAAAGATCATCTTGTCTTCATTTACTTCCCTCTCTACTTTATATCTGTCTATGCTGCAGCACTTCTGTTTCAGTAACTTTTTCAATTTATTTTGGGATTCAAATGAGCACCAGGGAGTGTGCTGACACCTGGGAACCTGTTGGGTTGCTTTACCGACAATTAGCCAGGAAAAAAAAATGGGCTAATTGCCCTGATTTAATCCTGAAAGGCCAGGTCAGGTGGTTGAAGAAACCAGTCTAGAGACAATCAGGAGAGAAAAACAGCCATATAAAAACAGCTTTCTTGAGTTTGGGGGTGGCCAATTTAACAACTACAAGCATCCTGACCCTGAATACTGGGGTAGTTCAGCATCATGTGCTGGGGCTACTATGCCTTGGGGACTGCAGGCTGGAAACCTGAATTTTGATTCTGGGTGTGAGCATTTGGAATGTGATGTACATGTCCTTTCCCAGCTTGAGAAAGGATGAATAAAACTTTAATTAAACTTGAGAGAGGGAAGCAACTGTTATTTGCTTTTATTAAAGCAAGACCCACCACTTGAGGCAGGGACATAAGGTGGTCTGACTCCATTTTACCAGTCTGTACTCATCTTAGTGTGACCAGATAGCAAGTGTGAAAATCGGGATGGGATGGGGAATAATAGGTACCTACATAAGACAAAGCCCCAAATATTGGGATCTGGTCAAACTAACTCATCTCTGTCTACTCCCATCATCATTGTCATGTTCCTATTACGTCTCTGGTGTTTAGGGCAGTGACGAAGCTCCTCCACTCCTATCTGTTTCTTGCAAGTCTTGCAATGGTTCCCTAGCTGTGCCCCAGGGTTTTCAGCTTGGCTTCCACAGCTCTTCACCATTTTGTTTTTGGGTGACCTCGTTTTTGCTTGCCTTTAGGTGTCCATATTATTGCTACTCTGGTGATGGAATCAGTTTCCATCCGAAGCACATGACCGATCCATCTCCAACACCTTCTGGCAATGATGGTGCTCAAATCCTCTTTGCTGCACTGTGTCAACAGGTCTTGGTTTGAGATTGTTCTGGGCCAAAACAAATGGAAGATTTTTCTGAGGCAGATTGTATGGAATGAAGACAGTTTGGACATGACATATACTTTCTCATTCCCCAGCATTCTGCTCTATAAAGTAGTGTTGAAAGTACGCAGCTCTGATAAATCTTGAGTTTGGTTTTCGTGTTGTATTTTGATGATTTCCAGACTATGTTTAAGATATTCCTGGCTTTTTGTTCTGGGTGTCCTGTCTTTTTCACCATTCTGGCTGATGGTGCTGCCCAAGTATGTGAATGTTTTTAAATTGTTGAAAACATAATCCTCTATCCGTACTGGTGATGGTGAGGCAATATTAAAGGTTATGATATCTGTCTTATTGTGGTTGATTTTCAGTTCAATTTGTTGGCTGAATGCATTGAGTCAAGTTGTTTTTTCTTGTATATGTTGTTGGGTATGTGATAGGAGAGCAACATCATCTGTGAACTCCAGGTCTTCAAGGGATGACAAGAGTGGCATGTCTTCTATTGTATGCTGCATTACCCAGTCGATGGCAATTGCTGAACAGGGAGCCACCTAAAGAGGAAGCAAGCATCCAGGAGGCAGAAGATGATCTTAATATCAACACGGACACCCCAGCTAAGGAAGAGATCATTCAAACCATCAAATCCTTAAAAAATGGGAGAGCTACTGGCAAAGATAACTTGAATGCAGAATTGTTCAAGGTAAATCCTAAATTAGCAGCATCTATCCTAGCCCCTCTATGTACATCAGTCTGGGAAAGGGAAAAAGTGCCAGATGAGTGGACCGATGGGTCTATAGTGAAGATACCAAAGAAAGGAATTTTCAGTGATTGTAATAACTGGCATGGTATCCCACTTTTATCTGTGCCAAGCAAAGTATTGTGTGAGATCATAGTCCAGCATATATCAGAGGCAGTTGATAGTGTTCTCAGAAAAGAGCAAGCTGGTTTTCAGAAAGGGCATGGATGCACAGACCAGATCGTCACTCTACAGAACATAATAGAACAGTGTTTAGAATGGCAACAGCAAATCTACATAAATTTCATAGACTTTGAGAAGGCTTTTGATAGCATTCATAGGACCAGCCTATGGTGCATTCTGCCGGCATATGAAATTCCTTTCCGTATAATCAACATCATCAAAAGCCTCTATTTCAACTTTACATGCAGTGTTGATCACAGTGAGCTCAGTACTGAAGTCAAAACAGGAGTATGTCATGGGGGTGTCATGCCTGCCATCCTCTTCAACATTGCCATTGACTGAATAATGCGGCGTACAACAGAAGTCTGCTCCCACAGCTGGAGCTAATTCACATCACTGTTGAAAGTCTCAGCAAAGAGGCTAAGGACTGAAATAGCCATACACAGACTTTGCTAAACATTTAATCTAGGATTTTTAAAAGCCTAACAGTGTCATGATAGGAAGTAAGAAAGATGTCTGATCATTGTAATCTGCCTAGTAAAATTTGAATTAAAGCTCAAGTATTGGTGTGATTTATAGTCCCCTCCAGATTTCCTGGATGAGAAGTTCAAAGAAACATTGTTACTAAAAAATGTATGCCTAGTTCAAAGGCTAATTGGCCTCAGACAACAGCCATTTATAAGTAGACATGATGGCTTGTGGTTTTGATGCAGCAGTGGAGGATGATCTCTGATGGGACAGGAAATCAGTCCTGTAAGGGTAAGTAATCATTATTTGTCTGGGGAGGTGGAATCACTTGGACGATGATCTGAAGAATCTATTTACAGTTTGTGAATTCTGTTTGATATTAGAGGCTCTTTAAGTATGTTTTGTGTCAGGCTTCAAATTCCATATTGAATGTGGGACTTGCAGACTTTTTTGTTGTCCTTCTACCTCCCTCCTGTACTGAAATTCCAAAGGCAGAGGAAGAATAGTAGTTCTCTCTTCACATAGAAGCATGCTTGGACAAAGAGTTGACTGACACCCAGAGGAATCAGTCTGCCCAGGTGGGCTGATAACATGGTGAAGGACTCTGATAACCTGATGAGACTGAACAGAAGACACCTTGCAAAGGGGCTAGGAGGTTATAAAGGAGAATGTCCCTCACCAGGTATTTGGAGGACAGCAGAAGGAGAAACAGAGAAAGGTTAGACAGGCGAGCAAAAGGGCACTGACTGTAGAGATCTTAGTCATGATTCTGAAGAGAAACCATGTGCAAGAGGGGGAACTAGAGTGGTGAGGAAACTGAGGCTAGACATGCAAATAGGTATGTTTACTGTTTTGTGTAGATGTATATCTTTCTTGTGCTAGCTAAGTTCAGTACTTACATTTAAAATCCTATGCAAAGCCTGTGTCTGTTTGCTTTCACAGTCATGTGTCCCTGAAGAGGTAAACTGTAAACCGAGAGAACCCACAATGTACAATTCTAGGAAAGATTGTGCTTAAACTACAATGGAGTCTGGGAGTGGGTGAACAGCACTGGTCCCAGGGACTAGTCAGTTGGACCACCGTTCTCAGCTCTCAGGATGGGCTTCTAGACACAGGATCTTTGCCCAGAGAGCATCCTCTAGAGACCTAAAACTGAGGCAAACCCTGGGATCTGTTCATACTAAGGAGGCATAGATTACACAGGCCTAGCGAAGTGGACCTCAAACACAACAGCCTAGTGAATGTTCAGCCAGGAACAACTCTGTGGGCTGTGAGGGGGAGAGAGAGAGACAACTTATTTATCTAATTTCTGGAATTTTCAAATGTCCCTGTGAATGATTTGTCTGTCCACTCCATAATGCAACTTTCTTAACCTTCTTGCTTTTATTTATACCCCTAACAATCTCTGAGAAGCACTAGTGAGATTGTGGGGGAAGATAGCACTAAACTCTTCTAAAGAGGTCTACTGAGGTTCAGAGAAGCTCTTCAGAATTTCTTCATCAAATGGAAGACCTCACCCACTAAATGAATGAAGAGCACAGTCTAATAAATAAGATTTTAGCACTCAAATTCAAGAAACTTGAGTTCTATTTTCTGGATCTGCCAGTTAGAATTGATCAGCAACCATGGGCAAATAAGATAGGTCTCAAATTTTAAAGGTATTCACTAATTACGGGTTCTTCAATTTTGGGGTGATCATCTTAAATTTATTCCTAAACTGCTGCTAGTGCAGAATTTGGTGCCTTGCCTGCTAAATGGTGTAACAAATATTGCAGCTGAATGCAGTATCTTTTGAGAAACATATTATATTAAGTCTATGCATCACTGTGGGTCAGGGATTGTATGCACCTCCAGGGGAAAGTTACCACAGCTCCAGGAACTAGAAACAGGGGGAGATGATTAAGGTGAATCACTCAGATAATAAACACCTCCAGAGAGGTGGTTCACACTGGGTTTTCCAGAGACCAACAGACAAAGAAAGGGGTTTTGATATAAAAAAAGCTTTGTTTAAACTGAATCAGGGCCATCTTTCTAATCCAGCAAATGGACAAGACCTGTCCAAGGGGGAACTTAACCCTTAAAGAAGGGTCCATCCCTACAGAAGAATTGGAAAGACTTTGGCCTACTCAGCCCCTGTGATGTGACATGCCCCTATCCCACTGACAGCAAGCCTAATTGGCATGCCTCCACGCAGGGACCAATTAGGCACACCTGCGGAGCATGTTGTACCTGGAGAAGGGGAGCTTCAAAAGGTGAAGCTGGCCACAGAGTAGGGGCAAAGGGGGTGTATTCCCAACAGGAGAGAGTGCTAGAGAGCCCAGTAGCCAGAGGAGCCCAGTCCAAAGCAGTGACTAGCCTTCCCTCCCTCTGACCCCATTGTTTGGGGCAGACAGACACTGCAGCTCTGAGTGGGGCTCTGGACATCTGCTATACATCATTGCCTTGTAGTTGGAGCTGAGGAGCTGCACCAGGGACTGGAGCTAATTAGACTCAGAAAGGACCCCAGGAATGCGCTAGACTCTCGCACAGGAGTGGAATGGGGGTTCTGGAGGAGACCTAGGGCAAGAGATGTAAAGAGATGATGGGTGAGCACAACCTGAGAGCCAGTAAGACTGATGGGTGACTTCTGTTATGTTTAGTGTATGTTTAAATCTGTTTATTGATTTTATATGTCTATAATGCTTTTACCTGAGGACCAAATGTGCTTGCTTAGAAAGAGCTGGGTGGTAACTTGTGACTGCTGGCAACATGCTGTTCTTCTTCAAGTGATTGCTCATATCCATTCCAGTTAGGTGGGTGTGCCGCGCGTGCACATTCGTCGGAAAACTTTTACCCTAGCAACTCAGTGGGCCGGCAGGTCGCCCCCTAGAGTGGCGCCATCATGGTGCTCGATATATACCCCTGCCGGCCCACCCGCTCCTCAGTTCCTTCTTACCGCCCGTGTCGGTCGTTGGAACAGTGGAGCGCGGCTTAGCAGACCTCCACTTCCCTAGCTACTCGTAGTTCTCATATATAGTTATGTTATAATCCTTGCTTAGCTGCTATAATTATAGCACCTGGGTGACGGTAGTTTAGTTTATGGAGTTTCTCCCTCAAAACTCCCACCAAGAGTTCGCTGCCGTCTTGGAGGACGGGGGAAAAAGGTACCCAGAGCGTCCCTCCAGGCCTCGTTGGTCGCAGCAGACTCAGCAGCCAGGACTCTGGCCTTTGGTGTCGCCATGAGGTGCATCTCATGGCTTCAGGTTTCAAACCTCCGGCCGGAGCTGCAGTACACCATTCAGGACTTACCCTTTGTTGGTAAAGGCCTCTTTGCGGCAAAGACAGCCCCAGGCTGCGAAGCCTGATGGACAATAGGGTCCTAATGCGCTCTCTCAGCATGCATATGCCAGCGACCAAACGCAGGCCTTTCTGTCCCCAGCCACCATACTCTGTGCCTAGCCAGAGACAGGACTTTGGCAAACGGTGAGGCCAAGGTGGTCGCAGACAAATGTCAGGACCCCTAAAGAGCCAAGGTCAAGGTCCCTCGCAATTACCACTGGGACCAAAGACGAACCTTCCAAGGTGCGCCTGAGGGCGGTGTACCAGTCACAGGCCGGGATCCCAATCCCGCTTTCTCCTGGCGTGGCCCTAGTTAATTTCAGATCGCTGGGTCCTGCGCACGGTGGAGCATGGGTACCACCTCTAATTTGTTCCAACCCTGTCCCCCTTCAGGGACCCCTCTCACAAGCAATTCCTCGTACAAGAGGTGCAGACGCCGACGGACAAAAGGGGCAAGGGGGTTTACTCCTGTTATGCCCTAGTCCCCCACTCGAACGAAGGTCTCAGACCTTCCTAGTCCTACGCGGACTCAACTAGTTTAGGATAAGGTTGAAGTTCCGCATGGTATCCCTGGGAACCATTATCCCATCCTTGCCTCCTGGGGACTGCTATGCCGCCCTTGATAAGAAGAACGCGTACTTTCACGACACCATCTTCCCTCCGCACAGGAGATACCTCCGCTTTCTAGCCAACCATCAGTACTTCTGGTTTACGGTCCTACTGTTTGGCCTTTCTGCAGCCCCACAGGTATTGGCCAAGTATATGGCCATAGTCGCCGCCTACCTTCGCTGATGTCGGATATGCGTTATTTCCATATCTGGATGATTCGCTTATCCGAGGAGACTCCGAGACGCAAACCACTCAGCACACGGGCATCGTCACGGTCTTATTCACAGGTCTAGGCCTGATGATTACTATACAGCAATCCACTCTGGTTCCCACACAGAGGTTGGACTTCCTAGGAGCTATCCTGGTCTCCGACCTAGCCGGAGTCTGCTTATCACAGCCGTGGTTTTAGGCGATGGCAACAATCATCCGAGGTCTGCAGACTTTCCCAACGACCTCGGCCCGCACTTGTCTCAGTCTCCTGGGTCCATGGCTGCCAGCAAGTTTGTAACCAAACACGCCAAGCTCCGCCTCCGTCCTCTCCAAGTCCGGCTCACCTCGGCGTACCGCCCGGACAGGGAGTCAATGGTCATGGTAGTCACCGTTCCCTCGAGCACCTTAGGCTCCCTAGAGTGGTGGCTAACTCCCTCCCTGGTGTGGGCAGGGATGCGGTTCCATCCGCCCCAGCCCTCACTGCCCCTGATGACGGATGCGTCATCTCTCTGCTCGAGTGCTCATGGTCACCTCCGAGCTTAAGGCCTTTGGTCTTCTCGGGAGCTGGCATTCCACATCAATGCCCCAAAAATGAGAGTAGTCCACCTGGCGTGCCAGGGGTTCCAGTGGCAGCTGTGAGGCTGTGGTATCTCGGTGTTTACAGCCAACACAACGGCCATGTGCTTCATAAATAACCAGGGAGGGACATGGTCCTCCCCCCTTTTTGTCAGGAGGCCATCCATTTCTGGGACTTTTGCATGGCCCACTTGATGGAGCTGGTGACGTCCTTTCTCCCAGGCGTTCGGAACGCCTTGGCGCTTTGACTCAGCAGGTCTTTCCTGTCTTACGAGTGGTCACTCTGCCCCATGTGAGGCGTTCTGCTTTCCAGAAGTGGAGATTTTTCCTCACATAGACCTGTTCGCTCACCGCGAGAGCAGAAAATGCCAGATGTTCTGCTCCTTCCAAGGTCTCTCCTCGGGATCGATCTTGGACGCATTCCTGATGCCGTGGAAAGGCCAACTCCTTTATGCCTTCCCACTGTTCCCACTGGTTCATTAGGTCCTACTCAAACTCCGCAGGGGCAGAGTGCACATTATCATAATCACTCCAGCGTGGTCCAGGCAGCACTGATATACCACGTTGCTCGGCCTGTCAATAACCAACCCAATTACCCTGCCACCCCACCCAGACCTCATCACTCAGGGCCACGACAGGCTTCGTCACCCGGACCTGCAGCCTCTTCGCCTCACGGTGTGGCTGCTGCGTAACTGAGCCGGGGTGGCAGGAAGCCTTCCACCTGGTCAACGTACCTGGCCGAGTGGAAGCATTTCTTCTACAGGTGCAATACACTCGATCTTGCTCCTACTGAGGTCTCGATCCCCTCTATTTGGCCTTCCTCTGGCCTTCAGCGGCAGGACCTGGCGGTATCATCGCTGAAGGTACACTTGGCAGCCATCTTTACCTTCCAGTCAGGCTAAGGTGGACGTTCCGTGTTCTCACACTCTATGGGTTCGAGGTCCCTCAAGGGCTTGGAGCGCTTGCACCCTCGGGTGCGCAGCCCAGCCCCAACCTGGGACCTCAGCCTAGTTTTAACCAGACTTATGTCTCCCCCATTCGAGCCGTTCGCGACCGGCCCTCTGCTATACCTGTCTTGGATGACAACTTTCCTCGTAGCTGTTACATCGGCCAGACGAGTCTCCGAGCTCAGAGCTCTCACGGTGGTTCCGCCGTACACTAGGTTTCACAAAGACAAGGTGCAGTTATGACCACACCCGGCTTTCCTCCCTAAGGTGGTTTTGGCCTTTCATGTTACCCACAGCTCAATGCAATGGGCGCAACAATTGCACTCCCTGGACATCTGTAGAGTGCTCGCATTTATATTGCGCTGACAGAACCATTTCGTAAGCTGCCCCAGCTCTGTCACGATAGCAGACCAAAGGGAAGGCTTGCTTGTTTTCCTTTCAAAGGATCTCATCTTGGGTGATGGCGTGCATCCACACTTGTTATGATTTGGCTCATATTTCCCCAAGCCACATCACCGTGCATTCTACCAGGGCTCAGGCTTCATCTGCCGCCTTGCTGGCTCGTGTTCCTACCCACGAGATCTGTCACGCAGCTCCATTGGTCCTCGGTCCATACCTTTGCTTCGCAGTATGCCCTGGTTCAACAGTCAAGTGCTGCTGTAGCCTCTGGCTCAGCAGTGTTCATTCTGCCACATTTCACTCCGACCCCACCGCCTACGTAAGGCTTGGGATTCACCTAACTGGAATGGATATGAGCAATCACTCGAAGAAGAAAAGACGGTTACTCACCTTTGTAACTGTTGTTCTTCGAGATGTGTTGCTCATATCCATTCCACACCCACCCTCCTTCCCCACTGTCGGAGTAGCCGGCAAGAAGGAACTGAGGAGCGGGTGGGCCGGCAGGGGTATATATCGAGCACCATGACGGCGCCACTCTAGGGGGTGACCTGCCGGCCCACTGAGTTGCTAGGGTAAAAGTTTTCCGACGAATGTGCACGCGCGGCGCACACACCTAACTGGAATGGATATGAGCAACACATCTCGAAGAATAACAGTTACAAAGGTGAGTAACCGTCTTTTTGTGGCTCTTGAAGAGAAAGCAAACTACAAGCTCTGGCCTTTTGGTAGACTGGCTTGCTGGGAATGTCTCAGTGTAAGGCAGTGAGCTGTGTAGCCTTAAACAAACACTGTCATAAAGGAGTGAGAAAAGGATACCTGCCCAGAGACAGGAGATTGCTGCACACCTGGGATCTGACTAGGAACTCCTGGAGTGGATCGCAGAGGTGGGGAAAGAGGTGCAATTACACTGAAACTGTAATGAGTGGTATTTTGTTTTTGTGAGCATATCATACTTAAGCAATATGACTCAGACTGGCTGCCTGCTGGCTTCTGGATAGATTTTAAGATGGTGTCTTCGATCTATAAAGCCCTAACTGACCTCACACTTACCTACAAAACTGCCTCTTTCCCCAGGATATACTGCTGTAGCTGTGGTCAGCAGAGACCCATGAACAGAAGTTCTGTTTGAGAGAAGGGGTGACTGGCAGAGCATGCTCTGTTAGGGCCCCAGATCTCTGGCACTCTCTTGCTCCTCAGCTTGTAACAGCCAGAGTTTGTCAGTTGTCAGGGCACATTTATAAGATGCTTCTTTTCCCCCTTCATCATGAGGAAACAGGGTCTGAGTAGAGCTATGTAGTGGTGGTCGGCGACAGGGCTGTGTTGGAGGTTGATCGATTCAGTTATATTTATCCTGTCACTGGGCTATTTGTTCTATTTTGGGAGAACTCATAGGTCTGTTTATTAGTGGGTTTTTAAAAGATGTCTAAAGGTGTCCAGAGCATGGCATGGGTGTTGTGGTTTGTAAAAATCCCGACAAATCAAATAAATGTAAGAACGCTGCCTAAATTTAGATTGAGGTGCCTAACTTTAGACACCATAGTACTAAATTAAGAGTAATTGTGTTTAGACCAACACAGCCCCCTTCTAGAACTATCACTGCCTGTGAAACACCTGAGATGTTCCAGTATAGTACACCCAGCTGAGGCCCTGTCTAGCCAATAACAGAAAACCAAAGGGGAAGTTAAGATACCAACACTCTACAGATATGAAATTATGAGGACACTGATGTTGACTATTATTATTCAGGCCTGGCCTATGGGGACTATTAGACCTTTCTTTTTTTAGGTCAGGAGTAGAGAAGAAAGAAGTTTCAGGCCAGAAGTTTCACAAATACTTTACTTCTACAGAGCAAAAGTGCAGAATTTCACCCTGCCATAGCACAAGTCTTTAGTCTAACAACTCACCTGAAGTTTGATTACTCAGGTTGTCAAAATTCCCTTACATTGATTGCAGCATCAAGGCTATGTTAGTTTTAATATAGGATTCAAACCCACCTAAAAGTATTGTTATCATAGTCCATTAGCTAATAAAAATTGGCTTGAGTCAGTACACTTCTACCCCGATATAATGCTACCTGATATAACACAAATTTGGATATAATGCGGTAAAACAGTGCTCCGGGGGGGCAGTGCTGTGCACTCCGGTGGATCAAAGCAAGTTCGATATAACGTGGTTTCACCTATAACGCAGTAATGTTTTTTGGCTCCTGAGGACAGCATTATATCGGGGTAGTGGTGTGCTTGGATAGGAAATAACCGAGAGAAAAATGAATCCATGCAACACACATATGCAGTTTTCTGGCTCTGTGGCCTGACTGCTCTTAGCTGAGCCATGTTAAAAGCATCACAAGGAGGGTCTTTTTGAGGGTTTCTTGCCATTTATTGAGTGAATGTCTGCTACTTATGTGTCAAAAGAAGTTAATATAATATAATTACCTTTTCCCACCTTCAGAGGTGTGTGTGTAAAGAATGCTGATTAGATATGTATGTTAAATCCAATGTGAGATTAAATCTAAAGTGGATATATGGGCTCTGTATTACCCTGACACTCACTTCATTTCAGTCCCAGAAGAATATTAATTTACAGACGTCTAAATACTCTCATTAAGTGAGAAATTAAAATGTAGAGTTGACCTCACATGTACTTCTTTCAAGAAGCAAAGTGGCTTTCTCCTCCTTTTTTTAGAAACCTGGGCCTCAAGTGCTATTCTCCCATCTGTCTCCATCTACCTTTTTCGGATTGCAGGAAAAGGATAAATGGAGACAAATCAGATATTAGGAATGGCAATATACAAAAACCTGTAGGACAACACTTCAACCTCCCTGGCCACACAATAGCAGATCTTAAGTTGGCCATATTGCAGCAAAAAAACTTCAGGACCAGACTACAAAGAGAAACTGCTGAGCTTCAGTTCATCTGCAAATTTGACACCATCAGCTCAGGATTAAACAAAGACTATGAATGGCTTGCCAACTACAAAACCAGTTTCTCCTCCCTTGGTTGTCACACCTCAACTTCTAGAACAGGGCCCCATCCTCCCTGATTGAACTAACCTCGTTATCACTAGCTTGCTTCTTGCTTGCATATATATACCTGCCCCTGGAAATTTCCACTACATGCATCAGATGAAGTGGGTATTCACCCACGAAAGCTCATGCTCCAAAATGTCTGATAGTCTATTAGTCTATAAGGTGCCACAGGATTCTTTGCTGCTTTTACAGTATATTTTATAATCTTCTGTAATTCCCCCATTGTTTCATTATCATTTTATAATTTGGCTCAAATGGTGATTATATCCCCATTACACATGGAGAAATTTGGGATCCAGGTATTTTGTCTTTATGTCACACCTGAAGTCTGTGACCCTCTTCAGGTTCTAGCAGATGTGAATGGTCATGTACCTCTGGGGCACGAACAGAAGATTAGGTTTGTATTAAGATTTCAGTCAAGGGGAGATCAGGTTTCTTCAATGCACGTTTCTGAACTCAATTTTTTGTGCCAAGTTTGAGCTCACAAATCCTGATCTACCTTTTCCATACCAAACTTGGAAGACTTCTTGGAGTTCTGAAAAACTAAAAGTTTAAAATCTCAGTGAAATAATAGGTAGATTGTGCCCTGTTTGCAAAATTCAAATTTGTATCCAAACTTCCTCCAAGAGTAAGAGTGGTCAGAACCAGTGTTTAGTTTCTGGCCTGGCACTGAGAGAGTCACACAGCACCAGTGTTTTCCCCAGGAATTAAAATGGGGTGGGATGTTTGAATTTACGGGGGGGGGGGGGAGGAAGCGTGTCTGGGCTGACGATGGGTGAGACCGTGAGGTGAAAGTGGGCCATATGGCACCATAGTAAAAACTGAAGAATGTTTCATGACCATTTTATTAGATTTAATTCATGTTTTAAAATCATCACGCAAATTAAAGTTGGCTATTCAAGCCTTCTATGAAGCTCAACATCTACATCCTTCTTGGTTTCTTGTTATAATTTTGCACAACTCTGTTAATGAACTTCTTGAATGCAATGTGTTCATCTTTGGTGACTTCTCCTGTGTCCAGTATTTCCATTCCTTCAATTGATATGCTCATTAGTTCATTCACATGATCAGACAGAAGACGACTTCTTTGAGACACAAAATTCTATTCAATGATGAAAAGGAACGCTCAGCTGTAGCTGTTGTGACTGGGAGTAGCAAAAGATGAATTCCTACTTCGTTCATCCCAAGAAACGTAGCACAAAGATCGGCTCAAGCCACTAGTGATGATAAAAAAAAGAAATTGAAGTCAAGTCTTCATTCATTCATCATATGATATTCCATTCTGTGTTCAAATTCTCTAGTCTGTCCTGAGCACATGGCAGCCCCCTTGCTGGTAGTATCTCACTCCACTCAACTGTCAGTGTTTTATAGGACAGGGATCTGTAAAAGCTATTTAGAGGTTGAATAGAATCTAGAAGTCACTTTTGTAGATTTTTAAGAATCAAATCTGTATTTTTTTCAGCTGTCTTAACAAACACTTCTTGTCCTCTTCACTTAAGGATTTAATATAAATACCTTCATTAGTCGACTTCTGGACTGAAGTATTTGCTTCTTCAAGTACTTTTTCAATGGGTAGCACTCTGATTGCTCCAAATGTAGCTTCTGTTGCTGGACAAAGATCTACTACTGTTGTAGCAGATGTTTGGATGGCATTTTTTAATGACCCAAGTGGTTTCAACTATACACTTACAAGAGAGAGAATGACAATAATCTTCTCTGAATGTAATAGCAAAAGTAATCCACCAGCCTCGCTACTTAGATCCATCCATCTTGGTAGATACTTTCCAAAGCCAGTAATAATGGCTGGAGTAATTTTAAGACAACGGCCAAGGATCGCTCATGAGAAAGCCAGAGGGTTTTCCCAGGTTGGACTAATTTGAACTTCAGTCCCAGTGCATCTTCTATATTTTCCAATATATTTAGTCTTTTTGGACACTTGCTGAAAAAATAATATAATGAAGACATTAAATTTATAGCTTTTTTAATGTCTTTTGAAGAGTCTAGCACTAGCGCTAGTTGGAGTAGATGACCTCTGCAGTGTGTATAGGAGAGATAAGGGTTACACTTTTCTCTCTTGTACGCCACCATATCTTCCAGATAAGTTTGCAGCTCCATCAAATGCACAAGCAGCCATCTATCTGGGTCCAATTGACAAGCATTTAACTTTTCTAAGATGTGGGTTGTCACAGATGCAGCTGATGTGTTTCTGTAACTTGAACATCTAGAAGTGCATCGACTGGCCTACCACTGACATCAAGGTAATATACACAGTGACTTAATACTTGATGTCCCTTTGCATCACTGCATTCATCAGTCATGTATGCACATTTTCTGAATGCGCTGAGCGGGTTTTTCACTTTTCAGCTGTTGAGTCTTTCACTGTTGGACCACATGCTTCTAGTCCATCAGTTGAGTTTCTTGCAGAAAGATAGTGAGCATTTGCTGGTCTTGTTTGGAACCAATGTTCAACTTCAGGATTAACAAGTGACAATACCCTTAACATTGGCCTCCAGTTTGTAGTGTATGGTATCTCTTGCTTAAATAGAAAGTAGGATGCCACAGCCATGTTTGTTCGCATGAACTGCGTTGTCTCTCCAGCATTCTTAACAGCCTCATTAACACTCACTGGTGTTATCCTTGGTCAGTGGAGACTCAGAGTTCAAAGGTGCTTTCACATGAGTTCACCTGCCAGGTAGGGGGCAAGAAGGCACCTTGCTCGTTCCTCCAGCTGCTCACTGTTCACTCTGGCCACTCTTGTTCATTGTGCCACCATTTACTCCATCACTCTGTTGCCAGTGGCCCTGCGCTGTCACCTTCTGCTGCCACCTGCCACTGTGATCTCTGCTAGTTGGCCTCTTGAGGTTCCACCAGCTCTCAGTGATTTCAGCTGAGCTCTCAGTGGGGGAACCTAGCTGACTGGGCTGTCTCTTCCACAGAAACACTGTCCCACAGCAGGTCTAAGCACTTAGACCTGATTATCAGTGATTTCAGCTGTAGTGATAACTTAACAAAACAAAAGACTATCTATGGAGCCTAATCAGCTCTGTCTTTAAACAGTGGAGAGGGGCAGGTCAAATAGCACTCATGACTCAGGCAGACCGTCAAGCAAAGCACCTGTCCCCACCCTCTCTCTTGATGCCCTCAATCAGCACAGACTAAGTACAGTTCTACTGCCCTTTACTCATATAATAAGAATTAACATTTCATTACCACCCACATTCAAGTGGTTTGTAACCCAACCCCAGCCAAAATCTATCACTTGGGCAACACAGCTCTGTTTGCTCAATACCTAGGTAGATTAGGTGTGAATGTAAATAAATTTGGTCCTGAAGCCTTTCTCCCCAGCCCCCAGTTCATCACTAGCTGTCAGGGAGAGCTCATTTACACTTTGCTTATGAATCATAATTTGAAATTATTAGGTTGACCAACATCACCAAAATGAATGCACTGACATTGTTATAAAAAACAACAGTTATCTAAGGAAGCTAGTCTGTTAATACTTTTCAAATCTATTATACTTTTTCAGATACACGTATTTTATCATACACTTTATATGTTTTTAAATTGTGTATTAATGTTTCAATTTCAATTCAAATGTTCAAACAGTCACTAAATTAGCAACACTGCATGTACCTAGTTCACAAAACTGGGGGGGAGATTTGTGGGGGGTTAGGAAATTCCTGCACTGCCCAGTCTCTCTTGAATTTGAGCACTCTATTTCGATCATGATCCTGTAAAGACTTAGATGTGTACTTAACTCTATGCACTCTGAATATTCCTGTTGGTCGGTGGTACTGCTTGCAGTAACTGAAGTTAAGTATGTGCTTACATCTGGGCAGGACCAGGGTGTTGCAAATTTTGGGCAGCAGAGGGCCTCTGATTAGATGTTTGTACTGTGGCGGGCCTTGGGGGACCCTGATCTTGACTGGGAACTCTAGCACCTAGAATGCAGTAGTGTCTATTGTATAATAACTCTAACTCTGCACACTGTTCATTGGTGTCAGTGAGGAAATTGGAGTGCAGGTTGAAGAACAGAATTTCACCCAGTAGTTGCTGCTCTTTTTTTCCCTTCATTTTCTTTCCCACCCCTATAGGTAATGACTGGGCTCATATGAAAATAGCCAGCAGTGTAACCACCTCTCTGCCAAGCAGTACATTGTCTCCATATTTGTATACAGTTCCAGTTTATTCTACAAGCTCATTTACAGCTATAGCACTAATAATGTACAAATGACATTGTCTTACTGGCTTCTCAATTTTTTATTCATCAAAAGCAACCAGTGTATTTCTCAGAACAAGCCTAGAATTACCCCCACCCCCTCCAAAGAAAAATGGGCATTAAAGGTAATATTCATTTTCCCTGGAGTTCACACTGGCTTGTAGAGATTAGATAACTAATAGGAATTAAGTGGACAAGCAGCCTATTTAACACACAGTCCCAATTTATTTTTTCTTTCCTTAGAGCATTGATTATTTTTTTAAAGAGGGTTTTTTTCGTGTTCACACGGCACAGGCAAATTAGTTCTTCTGCGAATATTGCTGAAAAGGGAGCTAATATGTGACAAAAATGTGCAAAGTGAAATGTGCAACACTTCTGTTTTCTGTTAATTAGAAACTTGAGATGTCTCATTACTAAGAGAGCTTCAGGTTTCTGTTCTTTGAAGCAGGCAATTTTCCAATCAGACATAATTACTGAGGAAAAGCTCTTTGGCTGGATCCATTAAGCTTCTCCCTTTCCCCCACTCCCCAATATCTTGGTCTGGGAGGCAGTAAAAGATATGGCAAAACTCCAATAATTACCTGAATGGAAGGCATTTAATAGTTTTATAATGTACCTTATTGAAAGTTATTCAATCTGCCATGCTGGGCTTTCCAATTTACAGCTTTTTCAAGCACAGGAGAACTTCAAAAACTCTCAGTACAGCAGGGACAGCGTTGCTTTCCAAATACATGTTAGTTAATTATCCATTTATGTTGACATCAGACATTATTCATGAATCTTGCCTATAAAGCACTTGCCTTTGAATGGTATTCTGGAAAGACTGTTGAAAGTAGCCCCCCTCCCTCTTTTTTAAAATACAGATTGTCTGGTTCAGTATCAGTTTTGTATCATCACTTGCTCTAGTCGTTTAATGATTTTAAACAAGTTTTCTGGTGGTTGGTTACTTCCGATCCATTAGCCCTTTGTCTAGTGGTGGTCTGCTCCGGTAATGCTCCTGCTGTTATAACTCAACGGTCTGGAGAGGATTCTCAGCTCATGTTATCTGGTGTAGCTCCACTGAAGTCCATCATTGAGTTATGCTGATTTACAGAAGCAGCTGAGAATCTGGCCCAGGGTGCTTTTGATGAAATAAGAGCTGTTGGGGGGTAAGAGTGAATCTTTCCAGGCCAGGATCTGCACTCACTCATTTATGGATTCAAATGTATTTAAAATGAACTCATTCAAGTCATGTGCCAATGTTGTCACCCGAAAAGTGCAAAAATCATAGTCAGACCTTCCCCCACCCTCAATTCACAGGTTGATAAACCTCACTATTTTTAAGTCAAAGCAAAAATTGTTGGATTCTTTGTTTTTTTTCTTCTGGTTTCTGAGCAGTTTGGTTTCCTGGAATTTTTAAACTTTTCTCTACAGCCATGAGGGCTAGAAATGTAGATCTTTTTTCTTTTTAAATGGAAGCTGAAATGCACATGCAATCCCTTGATTCCATCAGCTGGGAGTTTATGAAGAGCACCGCATACCCTGTGACTTGCAGTAAAGTCACAAGTTAGCAGCAGTGCATGCACAACTCTCATTTCTTTTAGAGTCTACCATTCACTGCTGACCAAAAGACCTATGCACACTTAAGTCCTATTGTGAAGGTTTCACTGATTTGTGCTGACTCTCAGAATAATTTCTGTTGGCCAAAATATATCTAGGGTTCTATATGTATTGGCAATATCTGTTAATTATGTCATGCACAATTTTTCCAGGGCTTTGATTTGGAATAGTGCCTAAAAAAATTTTCAACCATTAAAGGTTGATTCTTTTGTCATAAGTGACACTTATTCTGTCTGGAATCAATTGCTGAACTTTTTGGCATTGCAGAGGCATACTCAATCTGAGAGTGAAAATAATGTTATGAGCTGGATGAAACCTTGTTATGGGATTGAGACTGATAAATCTCAACTCACCTTACATTTGATATAGGTAGCATTTATGCTTACAGTTCAGACAAAAGGAATGTGTAAAATCTACCCAGCAGCTTTTGCTGAATATTGTTTTGGTGTGGGTATTTGGGGGAGGCAATGCACACACAAACTGAGAACAGACAATACTGAAGAGAAAGACAGCCACTAGCAGCAGCTGAAGGCACTGTGGCTGACCTTGGAAGAAAGCTGGGGAGGGTTTTTGGGGGTTGGAGTATAGGCTGAAAAAAGGTTTCTTGGTGCTGTGAGCAAAATAAGCTGTTTACTGTTATCTGGGTCCTTCTGTGGTCAGAGATGCAGGACTTTGTATGTTTGTGTAAATAAAAGAAACTGCATTAAAGAAATCTCTGACTACCACCAATTTCTGCTCCTAACTGTAATGCTCCCAGGGCAACTCACATCTGCTCACATCAAACGGGGTAACAATAATTGTTGAATCCCAGGCCGTGTTGACAGGCTGGGAAGCAGGGCACTCTGAAGCAATGCAAACAAAATGAGCCACTTTTGGTTGACACAGTATAGTAGATTAGATTGTTCTTACCTGTAAATTTAATATTAAATTCTAACTGATCCCTCTAACACTCTAAAACCACAAATGGTATGCACAGGAAGCACTCTTTTGCTGTTAGTCTTTGCACTTGCATACTCTAGTTGAACCTGTTTTTCTCTAATCCCTTTAGGCCTCAACCCTACTGTTGTAAGCCCTACCGTAAAATCACCACAGAAGGGGTCCCATCTGGTATATTGTGGTGAAAATGTACAAACTTGGAAACTGAAAGTTGGTCAGGGAAATTGGCTATGCTGATTGGGAGCTGTGTTGGGGGAGTAAGGCTCTGGGAAATATTCTGTGAGAATTTAAGCCCTGGCCTGGAGTTGACGAGATTTGGGTTCAATTCCCTCATTTACCACAGACTACCCACATGACACTGGGCAGGTCACTCAGTTTCTCTGGGCCTCCATTCCCTCTCTGCTAAATGGATGTACTTCCCTACCTCACAGGGGTTTTGTGCGGATAAATAATTTAACAGATTGTGAGTCACTAAAAGATTCAGATGGTGTTTGAAGGACAGCTGAGTTTATAAGATAAGCCACTTTCTTAAATAAGTGGCAGAAAGTGAAATTCAGACCACACCTTCCATGCAGGCAGCTGGGGAGCTGCCATTTTGATGTTCCCAAAAGAAAATTTTAAACAAAATTGAATTTTTCCTGTGAAATTTTGATTTTGTGAAAAGGACACTTTCCATCAGGAAATCGTGATGGAAAATTCCTGACCACCTCTACTTGGCACCCAGTGTGGCTCCTACCCAGCAGTCCTCAGTGGGAAGTGAGGGGTGCTGGATACTTTTGAAAATGAGCTTGCTTATTTTGGTGCTTAAACATGGATTGAGGTACCTAACTTGCAGGACCCAAGTCAACAACATTGGCTTCTGAATAATATAACTGCCAGAACTCCAGTAAATGGCTGTGTGTGCAGGTTCCTATTCAGGTCATTTCTCCCACACACCAGCCAATGTGCTGTCTCTGTCAGGGAATTGTACATAAACAATCCCATTGGTACCACTGTAGTTACAATTATCTCACCACCTTTCTTGTCTGTGAAAACTGCCCCTTCAGACTGGGGCTGAAAAGGCTGAGTTCGACACTGGGAGAGTGGGTCTTAGTTGCTTGACATGCTAAAGGAAGCTTATTTGAAAATATTGACCCTGTCTCATAAAAACAAGGGGACAATTCTTCCAAATGAGTTAATGGAGTCATGCTGATTTATGCCAGCTCAGAGTGCTGGCCCACATGCTTAAATGACTGTGTTAACAGTCCATGAAGTTCGCAGGCGTTTCTTGATCTTCCTAACTAACCCAACTTGATACTAAGCTAAGTGTAACTTCAGGGACTGACTATTAACCCCCTTCAGCATGTTCCCATCTCAGATATTTATTTCAGTATGGATATTGATTCTGGATCATTACCATTTTGAGTACAGTGGTATAGGAGAGAACAGAAAGCAAACAATATAGATTTAGGATGCCACAGAGTTCATACAAAGCCATGTTTCCTTTAGACAACCTCTCTCACCTACTGAGTCCTAACTATCACAGGATGGACTCTTAGCTATTAGTCTTAAGGTGGCATCGAGTGAGAATTCTTTCCTCTCTCTAGGTGGTATATGTTGGTAAAATCCTTTAATAGGAATACAGTATTTGTTTGTCCTTATAGCTAAATGCATCTTTTCTGTTAATCTAGTTATTTTGTGAGTTTTCTGTATTATGCCAGTTATCTCCAAAAGGGTCTTTAAAGGGATAGTAGAATTTGCAAACACAATTTAATTTTCCATTCAAACTAGCTGCTTTCAAACACAGTTAAACCCTTTTATTGTTTGGAAAGAAATTTGTGTATATTGCATTAGCTCCTCAAACAAAGCATTCAGCCCTGATACACAAGTAATACCACTTTCTGCTCCATAGTCTTTATTATAAGAGTGTCAGCACTCTTTGGCATCAGTGCCTCTACTTTTCTTCTCTATTTTTGCTCTGCTGCAGGAGTTCTAATGGCTTCAGAGGGTTTTGTCCTGTGTATGAGCTCAGGGCCTCTGGAGTTGACTTTAATGAGCTCCTGTGCTAGAAGCTCTGAGTCCAAGAGAAATCTCAGTTCAAAAGAATTTCAAATATGGTTATAAAACAGATGCAATTGTATGAATTAATTTCATAACAGGAGTGCCAGATAATGGTTTAAGTTTACAGCAGTGTGATGCCAGTGAACTTAACAGACTTGAGGTCAATGGATTTACTTTGGATTTAAACCAGTGTAACTGACATCAGAATTTGGCTTCCTAATCAAGAATGCACTTGTATGCGGATGGGTGCTAATAGGATAGATTAATTTTTGAGCTGTGATTTGAAGCAGGGACAAGCAATCAATCTCATTTTGTCTAATGTTGAACTTCTTCCCATGTGGTTTTTTTAAACGCATTGTTTTTCTTACTGTAGAGAAATCTATGCCATGCATTTAGTGTTAGAAGAATAATCAAAATAAGCAAGGGTGGCACTTGGGGCACAAATTGTCTTTCCTTAGATTTTTCTCTTCCTCCATTGTTTGCTTCAGGCTTTGTTTATCTATTTTTCACCCTGATTTCTTCTTTTTCTTTTGAGTCTTTCCATAGGGGAAATCAAATCCAACAGCATTCAAATTGTAGTAAGACTTGTAACTCCACAATATTGGAATACATTCAGAAACTAAGGAGAAACCTCCTTTAATGAACATGAGCCATTCAGAAACATCCACAGTAGCACAAAAATAACATCTAGGGGTTGAACCAAATGTTTGAAAGATCAGCCTCTAAATCTCAGTCCACTGACTTTTATTTAAAGGTTCAGAACTTAGGCACAATAGGTAATTTTCAGTCCTGTTCAGGGATCCAGCAGAATGTACTTAAGGGCATAGAGAGGAGGCAGTGTTGTCTAGTAAACAGAATACTGGACTGGGCCTCCAGGGACCTGAGTTCTGGTCCTAGCTCTGCCATTAGTTTCCTGGGTGACCTTGGGCAAGTTATTTCACTTCCCTGTGCCTCAGTTTCCCCATCTGTAAAACAGGAATAATTATCCTTTAGTCCATTGTGAAGCAATTTGAGTTTTATAGAAGAAAATTACTATGCAAGAGCTAGGTATTACTATAGTAATCATAATTAATAAGCCTTGTGCTTTTCAGACTTTTCAACAGATGTGAATTTCACTCAGTTTGCCCATTCGCAGTTTGAAACATACTAAAGCATCACCAGTGGCCTCCCAGGCATATAGGACAATTTTCTCTTGTTTCTTTACACCACGGTAAGTTATAACACCACGTAGTAGAATTAAAGCCATTTATGCCATATTTTCTATAAATCACATTAGATCTCAGAAAACCAAATCCACTGATTCACCGTGAAAAAGAGGAGTTCTCAGGACTCCTTTTTAATTCAGTATAGCTGTGAAGAAGTGGAGAGCTTTGTGTCAGCTTCATTTCTTGCAAAATAATCCCAAAACTGGGGAAAAAAATCATAATTGTGGTGTCTGGAATAAATCCATTCAGTGTTTTCCCTGGTTAAGAGGGTGAGGGTCAGACAGATTTTGCTGAGGTTGAGTTACAAGCAGAGAGATTGACACAATAACCGCTAACATATCTTTTGAGAAGGAAGGAGAAGGAGGCAGAAAGCTGCATTGATAACAGAGAGTGAGAAGATATGAAAGAGAGCTAGGTGCCTGCCTCCCATTGACTTTAAATGGAAGTCAGTCTAAATTAGACTGTAAGCCCCTTGGGGCAGGGACGGTCTTTTTGTTCTGTTTGTATAGCACCTAGCACAGTGGAGTCCTGATACATGACTACAGCTCCTAGGTGCTACTGCAATATAACTAGCAACTCCCATAAACCCCTGCTAAAAGCTTATCCTTTAATAGCTGGCTCCAGATTCAGTGTGAATCTCACACCTGGGCACCAGCCTTGTCTCCCACCCCATCCCCCCAGGCAGTTAGCATGAGGCAGGGCTGATGGTGGTGTTGACAGGGCTTTTTGCTGGGAGAGGTATAAGTTACAGCTAGTGCTTCTTATGAACCCTTGCAATAGAGACTTGTGGGAGAATGTGCTGAATCAGCACATTTCCTTGCTGCCTTGTGGTCATTGTGGTCCTGAATAGTGCCACTCCAGTGGAGGAGAGAGTGCAGTCAACCACCTCCTTCCGAGTGGACTCTCCTTTACCAGGGGTCTCTGCCACCATGGGCTGGACCCATGTTCATCAGTATTCTAAAGCATCTCTGTACTAACATCATGCGCAGTCCTAGTGCAGTGGCAGTCACTCTTTGGAGTATTTGATAGCCAACTAAAGAGTTCTAAAATTCCACTCTGTCTTTAGCAGGGCATATTTTTCACTCATAGAAGGAGGCTGAACCGGAGGGGATTCACCCCTGGGTGTTCCAACACAGAAGAGCAGCTTTAAGGTATAGCTGGCATTTCATAGCAGTGTCACATATGGAACTTGCTTAGAGGATTGTTTCAGAGCATTATCTGAATGCTCTGACCAGACCCCTTTCCCTAACAGCCCCGCCTATTTCCTGACTTCTGTTAGTCTGCTCTCTGTATTGTGGATATCTGCTTTAAATCCCAGTCTGAGCAAATCTTCTGCCCCAGGAGACCTGGATCCTTGGGTCATGGTGGTGTAAGGTTGTTTAACTGGTGGGAAAATGTTGAATGTGGACACATACAGACTAATTTCTTTGTGTGGAACCATATTCTGAAAACCAGATTTCTTTGTCAATATGCATACCTAAAAAGAGAAATTTCCAGATTAGCATATTTCACATGCACTTAGCAATGTATATTGGGCTAAGATTTAGTTGCAAATATACACAGAAATTGGCAAGGGCGCCAAATGAGTTATAATATATTTATTTACCAAATGTTGAAGGTGAGAACGATTCATACACAGGGAATTAAATGATTATACCTAATATGCACTGATAGGTTAACTTTTAGCACGTGACTAGTCACATTGACTTCAGTGCGACAACTTGCAGGCTTAAAGTTAAGCATATGCTTCAGTGTCTTGTTGGATCAGGATTGCAGTACTCTTCACCTTTATAGGTCTGAGCTGTGGATGAAAAGCAAGTGACAACCTTACAGTTTGGTCTGAGGATATTAGTTCCATATGCAGAGAACATTAGATGTGCAAAACATTCACACCAGGCCACAAACCCTATCAAACTGGTCAGAAGGAATCTGTTCCTGTGAAACTAGGAAAGGATGATCGCACAGCAGGAAAAATCTGTCAGTTGTGCTCAAAGTCCTTAGCCATTCTCACCTAATAATCATCCTTTCTTTCTAAACAATCCCCATGACCCAGCTCCTGACCTGACTTTGTGTTTCTCAGTGAACCTGTGGCAGAGAAAAAAATATGGACATAGATCCAAATACTGAGGTCTCCAGGTTAATTTACTGAACGCACAGCACAAATATCAAATAATCAGTACTGGAGTAAAATTAATTAGAATTATCACCTGTTTCTGCAGTGCTTACTTATCCAAGCATTGTCATATGTCACTGGACCTAATTGTGGGAGTAAGGACAGCTGTTGTGAGCTAAAGGTTGCAAGAATAGACCCTTCATTTGTACTTTTTGCTTGTGAGTTGAAATTGGGGATGGCTGTTGATATAGCATTCACTGATTTTAAATTAAGGTTTCCTTATGTATTGCATGTATCAGAGGGGTAGCCGTGTTAGTCTGGATCTGTAAAAGCAGCAAAGAATCCTATGGCACCTTATAGACTAACAGACGTTTTGGAGCATGAGCTTTCGTGGGTGAATACCCACTTCATCAGATGTATTGCAATGATTGAGAGCATCATGGTGGTTCTTTCAGTGGCTGTGTACTGCACTGCAGCTGGTTGGGAAATGCTTTTTTCCTCCATTTCAAATTTTGATGACAATGAAAAAAATGTTAATGTTTGTCAAAACTTTTCATAATGATTTGGGATTGTTTCACTGATAACTGCAATATTTACATTTTGGTTTTTGATACCCCCCTCAAAACAGAAAAAAAAATCATGTCAAGCGGACACTTCTAGCAGAAATGTCCATTTTGACAGAAAAAAAACAATTTCCATAAAAAGTTTTGAGCAAAACTTTTGAGCAGCTCTACGTCGTGCCCAGTGGAAATGAAGACATGCCTAGTTATAACTGAAGCAGATGCTACTTTGCTAAGTATTCTTTATAGTATAAACTTAGCAAAATGGGAAAATACTAGAGCTGTCAATTAATTGTGGTTAACTCATGATTAACTCAATTAATTGTGATTAAAAAATTAATCACTATTAATTGCACTTTTAATCACACTGTTAAACAATAGATTACTCATTGAAATTTATTAAATATTTTTGGATGTTTTTCTACATTTTCAAATGTATTTATTTCAATTACAACACAGAATACAAAATGTACAGTGCTCACTTTATATTATTATTTTTATTACAAATATTTGCACTGCAAAAATAACCAAAAGAAATAGTATTTTTCAATTCACATCATACAAGTGTTGTAATGCAATCTCTTTATAGTGAAAGTGTAATTTACAAATGTAGATTTTTTTGGTTACATAACTGCACTCAAAAAAACAAAACAATGTAAAACTTTAGAGCCTACAAGTCCACTCGCTAAGACAAACAAGTTTGTTTACATTTATGGGATATAATGTTGCCTATTTCTTATTTACAATGTCACCTGAAGGTGAGAACAGGTGTTTGCATGGCACTCTTGTAGCTAGCATTGCAAGGTATTTATGTGTCAGATATGATAAACATTCATGCACCCCTTCCTGCTTCAGCCACCATTCTAGAAGACATGCTTCCATGCTGATGATGCTTGTTAAAAAAAAAAGTGTTAATTAAATTTGAGACTGAACTTTTTGAGGGAGAATTATGTCTCCTGCTCTGTTTTTTACTCACATTCTGCCATACATTTCATGTTATACCAGCCCTCAGATAATGACCCAGCACATATGATATTCGTTTTAAGAACACTTTCACTGCAGATTTGACAAACCGCAAAGGAGGTACCAATGTGAGATTTCTAAAGATAGCTACAACACTCGACCCAAGCTTTAAGAATCTGAAGTGCTGTCCAAAATCTGACAGGAATGAGGTGTGGCACATGCTTTCAGAAGCCTTAAAAGACCAACACACTGATGCGGAAACTACAGAACCCAAACCACCAAAAAATAGAATGAACCTTCTGCTGGTGGCATCTGACTCAGATGATGAAAATGACCATGCGTCAGTCCACACTGCTTTGGATTGTTATTGAGCAGAACCCGTCATCGGCATGAATGCGTGTCCTCTGGAATGGTAGTTGAAGCATGAAGGGACATATGAATCTTTAGCGCATATGGCATGTAAATATTTTGTGACGCCGGCTACAGCAGTGCCATGAAAACAGCTGTTGTCACTTTCAGGTGACACTGTAAACAAGAAGCAGGCAACATCATCTCCTGCAAATGTAAACAAACTTGTTTGTCTGAGCGAATGGCTGAACAAGAAGTAGGATTGAGTGGACTTGTAGGCTCTAAAGTTTTACATTGTTTTATTTTTGAATGCAGTATTTTTTACATAACTCTACATTTGTAAGTTCAACTTTCATGATAAAGAGATTTCACTGCATTATTTGTATTAGGTGAATTGAAAAATACTATTCCTTTTGTTTTTTACCATGCAAATATTTGTAATAAAAAATAAAATAAAGTGAGCCCTGTACACTTTGTATTCTGTGTGGTAATTGAAATCAATATATTTGAAAATGTAGAAAACATTCAAAAATATTTAAATTCTATTCTATTATTCTTTACTAGTGCGATTAATTTTTTTAATTGCTTGACAGCACTAGAAAATACCCTTAAACTCATCCGTGTTCTTCTAATGGCAGTGGGCCTGATCCTGCAAGGTGTTGAGCGCTTCAGCTCCCAATGCAGTGTCTGCAAATGTGAATACACTCAGGATAAGTCCCAGACTCAATTCAGGCAGACAGCTCTATTGCTGAACCTTACCCTTTTCTGGCCCGCACTATGAAACCCCGGTCATGCCAAAGCAGGTGGTAATCTCTCTAATTACACTGCAATTAGAATTAGCCAGAAGGAAAAAAATAGGAAACAAGAATACACAATTTCCTAATTAATTAAATCCAAGATAATTAATTAGTTCATTATGGTAGCTCTTGTTAGTTAATTGGTTATTAGTAGTGCTATGCTCCCCTTGATAGCTTTATTTTAAAGAGAAATATTTGTATATTCCTCCCCTAAAGTCACAATAATTCCTATTACGACAGGCCAGCTGACTGATGTCTTATTTGATAATAGGCCATTGCACAAATTTAAGCGGGCCCAGTTCAGGCAATGTCTGGAATTGAAGGTATGGGGAAAAGCAGAAAATATAACTGTATTGCAGAGAGGTTTAGTGCTAATGGTTTAAAGCATTCCTCAAGGCAGCATCTGTCTCCAAAGATCTGCTGGGGAGATCTAGTCAGTCCAAACTGGTATGTAGACATCCAGGCATACGTGTCTTGTAGTGCAGGAGTTGACTGGTAATCCTCCCCACTTAGAGACTGTTTAAATGTATTTTGTAAATAGCTGCTTGCCTTGTGTGAACTGTAGGAACTTGTTCAAATTTAGTGACTATGGTTACAGCAATGTATGTTAGGTTATTTTTTTATAAATATTTTTTTGTCTGTTTTGGCTTTTTGTTTGGCAACACACCACTTGTATGCTCACCTCAGATAATGATACTGACTTCTTTTGTAAAATGCTTTTGAGATCTATAGATGAAAAGGACTAGATAAGAAGTAAGTATTATTATTATTATTTTATTACATTGCTAATGCAGGTGATGTGGTTAGACTTAGAACTATCTATCTTAACTATGCATATGGCCAATATTACCATGATATCTGAGTACCTCACAATTTTTAACAAAAAGAACAGGAGTACTTGTGGCACCTTAGAGACTAACAAATTTATTTGAGCATAAGCTTTCGTGGTCTACAGCCCACTTCATCGGATGCATAGAATGGAACTTATAGTAAGGAGATATATATACACATACAGAGAACATGAAAAGGTGGGAGTTGCCCTACCAACTCGAAGAGGCTAATTAATTAATTAATTATTTAATAATTAACTCCCACCTTTTCATGTTCTCTGTATGTGTATATATATCTCCTTACTATACATTCCATTCTATGTATCCAGTGAAGTGGGCTGTAGACCACGAAAGCTTATGCTCAGGTAAATTTGTTAGTCTCTAAGGTGCCACAAGTACTCTTGTTCTTTTTGCAGATACAGACTAACACGGCTGCTACTCTGAAACCAAACAAGTTTTAACGTATTTGTCCTCACAGCACCCTGTGATTTAGGGAAATGCTAGTACCCCATCTGACAGAGAAAGTAAGTGACTTTCCCAAGGTCACAGAGGAATTCAGTAGTAGAGCAGGAAATTGCACCCAGATCTTGCAAGGCCCAGGCGAGTACCTGAACCAGTAGACTATTCTTCCCTTCTCTTCTGACTGCCAGCCTGTGACTCCTTTTTCTCTTGAAGGAGCTGAACATGCAAATTTAGCATGCAGCAAGTGAGTGGATCAGACGCAGACTGATGCTTTTCAGGAAAACTAGAAGTGTATACTTGGAGGATCCAGAAATAACCGATGGGGAACAGAATGGAGCATGACTAAGAGTACGTCTACACAGCAAAACAAAACAAAAAACACAGCAGCAAGTCTCAGCGCCCAGGTTAACTGAGTTGGGTTTGCACTATGGGGCTAAAACTATCAGTGCAATATGCAAGCTTGGGTTGATGCCCTGGTTCCAAACGCTTCTCCCTCACAGTGCTTCAGAGCCTGGGCTCTAGCCTGAGTCAAAACATTTTCTATGTGTTTTTTAGCCCCTTATCATGAGCCCAAGTCAGTTAACCCAGGTTCTGAGACTCACAGCCACAGGGTGGTTTTTTTTCAAGGGAAGATGTATCCTTAAGAGGGAGTTTCAGGCAACTATGACTTATGCAAAGGGGAGAATACCTGCTTCATTACCACAGTGGTTGTGCCTCAGAAATACCTCAGAGAGAGAGAGGAGCAGTAGATATATGGTACTGTAGTAAAGTAAAGCTAATACAAGTTTAGCGTTTACTATTTAATGCAAAGGAGAGGTGCTCCAAAACAGCCCTTTGCACAACCATTCCCAACACATGATACCAAACCCAAGCTACATGCAATTAGCAACTGCCCAGCTATGGCCCCATGGTGTACTGATGAGTGTAATACATTGGCATGAAGGGTAAATTTTAGCTTCCATAATTCAGTACCATCCAACTGAAACCATCTTTCACCTGAGCTTAGCCAGGCTTTCCATTCAAATAAATCCACTCTGAGATTACCACACTGGTATTAATACCCAGAGCTCTGCTAATGTACATGCTTCTGAAGTCTCACAGTGACAAAATATGCTGTTCTGTATAGGTTCTTATACATTTTTACATAGGTTCCCTCACTGTAGTATTGAAGCGTCCAATCAAAGCCAGATCCTCTGCTGGTATAAACTTCATTATAGTCAATAGTGTCCAAGCAATGGGCACTGCCATAAGCAAATAATAAGCAAAATCCTCAGCTTTACAATAAAGATTAACATATTGCATTTCCAACTCCATGAGCTGTCTAGTACTCCCTCAGTGTTCAACTCCATAAACTCATTGAATAAATATTCGAACTTCCTCTTCACATTTACTTTCTGAAGTTGCTTAGGTGTATGGGATGTTTGGGGGATCATCCAGACCAGTAAGGGGTTCTGTCCAGGGACAGATCAACCTTTTATGGGCCCCAGTGCCCAAACCGAGTCCCCCACCTGTGCCAGGGCTCCTTCTGAGTGTGGGGTTGGTGCCACTGTAAACCCAGTACTGGTTCTGTCACCACCTGCCTTGTGACTTTGGATGCCTTAGCACTACTGACAGCAGTAGCCAGCCCACAAGCATAAAGGTCTCACCCTGACTTCCACCAGCCCAGTTCCTCCTTGCAGGGTAACCTCAACAATGCTTTCAGTCCAGAGTCTCCCCACATCTGTGTGCCCTGAGTTCTTAACTACCAGAGTCTTGGATTTTTTCCCCTTTGGTTTGTCAGCTCTGAAGGAGTGAAACTTTTACGCCAGCTATCAGTTCACTTTAGCGCACACACTCCACAAAATTTGCACACCTGCTTGGGGTAAAAATAAACAAGAAGTCTATTTAATAAAAAAGCACAGTTTCAGAAATAACCTAAGTAAAAGCAAACACATACAAGTGACGCAGAAAATAAACATAAAGATGCATCTTCAGGTTTCTGTATTAGGTAACTGATATTAGGAAAGGGAATTCATCTGTCTCCTCTGAACACTTTACACATGTATTCTCTGTCAAAGAGGGGATGCAGCATTTCATTTTGTTGCCAGTCACCCAGTTTTGTGAGATCCTTTTGTAGCTCTTCCCAGTCTGCCTGGGACTTAACTATCCTGAGTAGTTTTGTATCATCTGCAAATTTTGCCACCTCACTGTTTACCCCCTTTTCCAGGTCATTTATGAATAGAACTTGGCCCTGCACGGATCCCTGGGGGACACCACTATTTACTTCTCTCCATTCTGAAAACTGACCATTTATTCCTACCCTTTGTTTCCTCTTTTAACCAGTTACCAATCCATGAGAGGACCTTCCCTCTTATCTTAACTTCAGTTGTCTGTCATTTATTTTTTCCTGGTTTGTACAATCCTAGGTGCTTGGAGCTCCACTCATCTGGTTGGGGAGGCAGCACCTCCTTGCCTGACTGGCCACTGCCCTGTTGTGAGGTTGGAGCTGAATGTTGCAACAAAATTATGAGCACAGTTTTATATCTACATAAATACATGGATTCATAACCACAGTCTATGCACATAGCTTATAATGACCATCTAGTTCAAAACATTACAAGGTTTCATAACAGATCTTATTAGACATATTTTTGTACACAACATTGTGTAAACCAGTTGTAATTAATGCTTATTCTTTGGAGGTGCAGACTCCTTCTTTTGTGCCTTGGTCTGTCTGGACCCTGATTGTCACAGTGTGTGTTTGAATGGTAGATCCAAGATGATGTACTGAATAGATGCTGTTTCTCTCCTAACTAGTATTCTAGATGACATTGTATTGTACAGTAGGATATATAGATATATATTTTAGTTTATACTATGGTCTATACAATTCTAAATATTAATGGTTATTCATGCTTGGATGTGTGTATGTTCATATCCTAACTGCTAAGGACTGCGTGTTTGACATTCAGAGGAAGATATGTTAGCACAAATGATTTTATTTTTGAAATCTGGACAACTAGACTCTTGAAAATATCCTTCCTGCTTAGACCAGTTATGTAGTAGAATCCATGCCAATTTGCCCATGTGCAGAATCAAATGTGTTTCCACAGTTCCTTGTTTGATGATATTGAAGCTGACAATTGCCTAGGGAATGGCATCCTTTATGGAATTTGATGTTTTGTGAATCTTGCAAATTATTTTTGGTTCCTAAAACTGGTTCAGATTAAAATGTTAAAAAATATAATTGTGTATTTCTTCCAGAATAATTCCTTTAAAAGTTTACTTAAAGAATTCTTTCTAATAGCAATCTGTGCTATGCATCCATATAGATGGAGGAATGCTGAAAGGTGCTCAATATTTTGGATATTGGCTAATCATGAGGACAGAAGGAATAACAGTATAAAAGAACCCTCAGACAAGTTGGAACAAGTGGTTGATCTCACATGCATTGATAGACACTGTATATTTTTCTTTGGAATTCTTCTTTCTCCTCTTCATTTCACTGTTTCCAGCCTAAACTGTTTTTGACATAACCGTTTGCAGAGCAACTTGGGAAGACATACATTTCAAAAAGTGAAAAACTCTCAAGTTGATCAATTTCTATATTAAAAAATACCATGTCTAAATCACTCCAATTTTGCCAAAATATTCTCATCTCACTGGAGATTGCACTTGAGAACCCTCTGAGGGACTGGTTTAGTTGTACAGGTTAGGTGGTTAAATCTGGCTTACATTGGAAATCTAGTTATGGACTGCTTATTTTTAAAGCCCACTTAAAACTTTCCTTGGTACTTTAGAAATTCTGGCAGTTTAGAAATCTTAGAATTCTGGCAGAATGGGGTTTTATAAACCTGCAGAGTTTGATACCCCTTTTATTAATGTTCTTTGTTACATCAGATTTGGTGGTAAGAGAACTCTCTGATCTATTTTAGAAGCTAATATATTGCATTTATATTTTGAAGAAATAAACCATGGTACTGTGCAATATCAGTGGCCAAAATCTAATCAATAGGCCTAGTTTGACATTTATTGGCCTTCTCATTATGGAGTTATAATGTGCCAAAAAGGTGGTAATTAGGGATTTAATTTAATCTGGGGAAATTTATTTTTCCCCTCGTATGTCTACATTGATTTGCCTAATGCACCCTAAATTTGGTCCCAACATCCCTCATCACTTTCACTTTGTGTATTTATAGAGTAAACAACTTTTCCTGAGCATGTTAGAGAGGTGGAAAAACTTTATAATAGTAAGACTGATACAACCTTCACCATAGTGAGGTTATTGCCTCTCCATGATCCTCATGGTCATACCAGTCTCGATTTCTGATCCTGAGCATAGGAGCAGCTCTAGTTTACACTTCAAGCAGGAGGTTCCTGAGTTACCTTATGCCAGTGGTTGGTTGGTTGTAGCTCCGTTTTGCAATGGCCCTCCTTTCCACAGAATGTCTCCAACACATTCCTTCCCTCCCTCTTATGCCAGGGAGAAAGGGACTGGCTGGCACAGCAGGTGGTTGTGAGTCGCAAAGCAGCCTTAGAGGATGACAGAATCTGGCACTAGGAATTATTCACTCAGCTCTAATATCAATTGAGAAGCTAAGGCAAGGCTTGCATGGCTAGTAACCATTTCATGGACAAAATAATAGGCTTAAATTTGCAGAGCCAGGTGCAAATCTAGCACCTTTGCCCAACATTAAATTGACTTGAAAAGTTACTTTTTCAGTAAATAAAACTAGGCAATTAGTTGTGGGAGCTGGGAGAGCTAATTTGATCAACTTTCTTCTCTTTGGAAGCTGAGGAAAAGTAGTAAATGGTTGCTAGAATTCAGATGAACTTTTTGTGAAGATCTGACTGGGGATAAATCTCATATCAAATGAATTCACTGTAGCGCATGTTTTATCAGTCATTTAACAAAGGAGCTAATCATAATTAGCTACTCATGAATATAAAGTGCTTAAGGATCAAGAAAGTGCTAGCCAAGAACTTTTCACTGTGTTTGCAGAGTGTTTTGTATTTTTGATTAACTAAATTATCATCTCCAATGCCTCCGGACATAATTTGGCACCACCACTGTGGGTTCTTTTTCTTGTGCCTTGCAAAGCTCAGAACTGCATCAGTACTGACAACTCAAATAGTCTTTCATTTCATCAAAGCACATTCCGTCCGGGGCTGAGCTGTGATCCATTGGTACATCAGTAAAGCATACTCTGGCTTACCCAAACCGATATTTAGTTTAATAATGGAAATTAAGCGATGTTCTATTTTCACAAGAACATGTCTTTGCAATTAATAAGCTTCTGTTTTATCAAACAAGGAGAAAAATGACTGTCCTTAAATGTAAGTTTTTCTTAATGTAGTACATTTTTCTAGCACCAGATTTTTAGAACATTTTAAATGGAGTCAGAGATATTACTAAAATCAGTGGCAACAACATAAAATTAATAACTTTTAGTGATAGATATAGAAAACTTCTATATCATAAATCATTCTTCTTACAAGAAAGGCATTGGATACTGTCAGGAATGGCCTTCTCTAATATATCCATTTATAAAAGGTGTCAATTACATAGGAACCTCAGATCTAGAGGAAGCACCCTCTGAATAGGAGGACAAGAGCTTTGGCACAGCTGTCTGTGCTGCTGCTCCTTGTGCTGCCCCTGCTCTGTGGATAAATGAAGGGTTTCACCAACAGTCATGGAGCAGAATGCACTGCAGCAAAGATTACTCAGGCAGCTCTAAAGAGCACAGGCTCATGGAAATCACACTCAAAAAAAGCATTCAAAATGCTAAGTGCTAAATACATCCTTTGGGGAAAAAAAAAACAGCTTGTGATTTTTTTTGTCCAGGGGTAAAAGCAGGACAAGTAGGGATGCAATATGTAACCTACGAGTGGTCCTGTACATGCAGAAGCACAATTGCTTTTTATTTATTTATTTATTTATTTATTTATTTAATTTATTTATTATCTATATTCTGGAAGGGCCAAACATGATCAGTTCCACATAGTGTTGGGGGAGTGTTAAAACAGTCCCTGCCTCAAATAACTATCCCAGCTGTGTCTTGTCATAGAGGGTCGAAGAGTTGGATGGAACAGCAAAAGGCAGACGAGTATGAGTAGTAGTAGGAAACGTGGTATGATATGTGAACTGTGAGCACAGCACAAGATGGTTTAATCAATTTTATTTCTTCGATTGATTTTTTGAACCTACAAGAGAGAAACAAGTGGCTAAAATATATAAGTTCCTAGTGGTCATTTACTTAAGAATTTTCAGATAGAAACTATTAACGGCTTTTAGAAAGGTAGGGTACCTGTAAATAACAAAGTACTTCTGTATCCATCTTTATCATGTCCTAGAACTGATACTGAGAAAGCATTTTATGAATGACAATCTTGTATCAGTCTTCATTTGTTAGAAAGAAAATCCCAGAATATCTTTTAAAGTGTGCTGCAAACTCCCCCAAAGCACCATGTTCATTATCACCCTCAAGCACCGAATTCAATGTGTCTTAAGGTTGTGAAAGCACATCCTGTTAAAGAGATGTCTGGGAGCAGGGGGGTTACATGTTACTAAGCACCACTTAGTAAAACCACAGATGGAAAAGGTGACATCACTGAGCAACAACTCCATCATCCTCTGTCCTCTGGTGAGTTCCACTTTGTACCAGCTGCTTTTGGCTCCTGCTTACTGCATCCACTTGTACTTCTTTAAAAATCACAATCAAAGAATTGTTCTTATCTCAAGTGGAAGTTCTAATAGAAAATGCTCATCTGGTTTCTGTTGACCTCTAAGATTTGGAGCCAAAGAACCGGTCATCTAGATAGAACGTTGCAGTGGAATATTTTTTTTATTATTATTTTTCTTTTTTTTGCCTGTGGACCGAATAACCACCTGAGCTAAAGTTTAAAAACTATGCCCACAGCCGCTCCAAACTCCCATTCTCTCCTTACACCTTATCCCCGCTCTCATTCAGCATACTCCTTTCTCGCTCCTTATTCATTCCTTACCTCCCATTTCTTACTTTCTCTCCATCACACACACTCCTCTTCACTTTCCAATCCCTCTTTCCACTCTTTCTTTCCCCGTCTCATCAAATATCTGTGTGTGCATGTGCTAGAATGGAGGAAGAGAGGACAACAGAGCCTAGGAGGCCTCCCTCCCTCCCCCATTTCACTCTTCCTGAGTAATGAGAATGACCTGGAAAATGAAGAATCCTGGAGTTCTTCCTCCTCATACCAACAGTGCTGGAAGTGGAGAATGGAACTCTGGATTGCTCCCCATGGTTGTGTCTGAAAACAGCTTCCCTGTACAACAGGTATTCAGGTACCTAGGGTGTGTCAGCAAGTTCACAGCCACGGCTTAGGGGAACTCTGGATTACTGGTTCTTGGGACAATACTGCTCTACCAGTAGAGGTCAGGAGTAACCAAAGAGAGCTAGTGACCAGTAGACAAATTCTAAGTGGATTTTCCACTATGGCTACTTGATTATTGGCACAGAATCCAAGTTTTGCAATATGCAATTTTCATTGCTTAACATTTTAATTATATATCTCCTTTGATCCAGTTTCCAGCAGTTAGTTAACTACTTCATGTCCATGGAACACTCATGCTGTGCATCACAAGTGAGCAAGAGGAAGACCAAGAACAGGGCAGGCCCGTTACTCAATGGAGGGGGGTGGGCGATGATAATAATAGAAAATGTGGAAATGGCAGAGGTGCTTAATGACTTCTTTGCTTCGGTCTTCACCAAGAAGGTTGGTGGTGATTGGACATCTAACATAGTGCATACCAGTGAAAATGAGGTTGGATCAGAAGAGGCTAAAATAGGGAAAAAACAAGTTAAAAATATTTAGACAAATTAGATGTCTTCAAGTCACTAGGGCCTGATGAAATGCATCCTAGAATACTCAAGTTGCTAACTGAGGAGATACCTGAGCCATTAGCGATTATCTTTGAAAAGTCATGGAGACGGGAGAGATTCCCGAAGACTGTAAAAGGGAAATAATGACAACCCTGGGAATTACAGACCAGTCAGCTTAACTTCTGTACCTGGAAAGATAAAGGAGCAAATAATTAAGCAGTTTTCAAACATCTAGAAGATAAAGAGATGATAGGTAACAGTCAGCTTGGAGTTGTCAAAAACAAATTGTGTCAGACCAACTAGATAGCTTTCTTTGACAGGGTAACAAGCCTTGTGGATAGGGGCGAAGTGCTACACATGGTATATCTTGACTTTAGTAAAGTTTTTGATACTGTCTCGCATGATCTTCTCATAAAAAAACTAGGGAAATGCAACCTATATGGAGCTACTACAAGGTGGGTGCAAAACTGTTTGGAAAACCACTCCCATAGAGCAGTTATCAGTGGTTCACAGTCATGCTGGAAGGGCGTAACGAATGGGGTCCCACATGGATCAATTCTAGGTCCGGTTCTGCTCAATATCTTCATCAATGATTTAGCTAATAGCATAGAGAGTACATTTATAAAGTTTGCAGACAATACCAAGCTGGGAGAGGTTGCAAGTGCTTTGAAAGATAGGATTAACATTCAAAGTAATCTGGATAAACTGGAGAAATGGTCTGAAGTAAACAAGATAAAATTAAATAAGGACAAATGCAAAATACTCCATTTAGGAAGGGACAATCAGTTGCAAACATACAAAATGGGAAATGATTACCTTGGAAGGAGTACTGTGGAATGGGATCTGTGAGGTCATAGTGGACCACAAGCTAAATATGAGTCAACAGTGTAATGCTGTTGCAAAAAAAGAAAACACATTCTGTGATGTCTTGCAAATACATGAGAAGTAATTCTTCCACTCTACTCCATGCTGATTAGGCCTCAGCTGGAGTATTGTGTCCAGTTCTGGATGCCACATTTCAGGAAGAATGTGGACAAATTGGAGAGAGTCCAGAGAAGAGTGACAAAAAAGATTAAAAGTCTAGAAAACATGACCTATGAGGGAAGATCGAAAAAATTGGATTTGTTCAGTCTGGAAAAGGGAAGTCTGAGGTGGGACATAATAGTATTCAAGTACATAAAAGGTTGTTACAAGGAGGAGGGAGAAAATTTGTTTTTCTTAACCTTTGAGGATAGGACAAGAAGCAATCAGATTAAATTGCAGCAAGGGAAGTTTAGGTTGGACATTAGGAAAAACTTCCTGTCAGGGTGATTAAGCATTGGAATAAATTGCCTAGGGAGGTTGTGGAATCTCCATCATTGAAGATTTTTAAGAGCAGGTTAGACAAACACCTGTCAGGAATGGTCTAAATAATACTTAGTCCTGCCATGAGGCATGGGACTGGACTAGCTCAGTGGTTCTCAAAGCCGGTCCGCCGCTTGTTCAGGGAAAGCCCCTGGTGGGCCGGGCTGGGCCTGTTTGTTTACCTGCCGTGTCTGCAGGTTCGGCCGATTACAGCTCCCACTGGCTGCAGTTTACAGCTCCAGGCCAATGGGGGCTGCAGGAAGCGGGGCGGGCCTAGGGATTTGTGATCGGCCGAACCTGTGGACACTGTAGGTAAACAAACTGACCTGGCCCACCAGGGGCTTTCCCTGAACAAGCAGCAGACCAACTTTGACCTCTAAAGGTTCCTTCCAGTGCTATGATTCTATGTCATACACTATGCTTTTATGATGCTGTCTTTGGTTAGCTGTTGGATTTGCACCTTTTGTTTTGTGTGCACCCCAAATGAGTGAAATTTGTGTATGATGACGTGCTCGGTATTTAAGGTGAAGAGAAATTAGGGTCTTTCTAGGAATGAAGGCAAGACTCAAGATGAAATCTTACTGAATCTGAATTGTTGCAGGAAGAGGATATGATGCAGAGAGTTTGGACAGAATTATAGCATAGGCTGTGGTTGAAATACTAAGAGATGGGGAAAAAGACAATAGAATATAGCTGAAGATGGAAGAAAGATAAAAGGAAAATAAACACTTACAAATTGTATGAAGCTGGCAATTGTGCAGAAAGAACTTGAGAAGTTTATTCTCAATGTTTTGTAATCAGAATTCTCCTCTGGGCCTCTGCTGCTTACTGTGATCTCTCCTTTTAGTTGTGGAGTATATCGATATGGAAGAAAAATGTTCACTATGGATCAGAGATAAGAAAGCTCCCTTAGAAAAAGGGTACTTTAATAAACGATGGCTAATGGATTGCCCTTGAAACACCTTGTTTAGTCCAAACATATATCAAGACTTCATTTCAGCCTTGGGTAGTATATCTAATATTGCTCAAGGAGTTTTTTCTAGCGACTACAAGACAGGACTCCTTGGTTCTGTTCCTGGCTCAGGCTGCCTAGTTCTGGGGCTTGGAACAAGTCACTAATAGCTTGAATTTATTATAGCACCTTTCCTCCAAAGCTCTTCAAGCACTTTGTAAAGATGGAAAAGTATTAGTAATCCTATTTTATAGATAAGGAGGCAAGCACAGAGATGCCTGAGGGCGGCAAGCACTGTTACTACCCTCTGCTTTCCTGCAAGGCCTGTCTACATCTTGCCTCAGGCATGTTGGCTGAGCAGGGAAGCAAGTGTGTGTGGAGTAGACAGAGCCTTGATTGGCCTCTCCAGCTCATGGACGAGGGAGTGCTATACCTGGCAAAGGGATGTTGCAAGTTATTCACCTGGCAGTAATGGGGCAGCAAGGAAAGTAGTGACTAATTCACAGGTTTTTATAGTTTCATAGATTCCAAGGTCGGAAGGGACCATAGTGATCATCTAGTCTGACCTCCTGTACAGCACTGGCCATAGAACTTCACCAAAATAATTCCTAGAGCAGATCTTTTAGAAAAACATTCTATCTAGATTTAAAAATTGCCAGTGATGGAGAATCCACCATGAACCTTAATAAATTGTTCCAGTGATTAAGTACCCTCATTGTTATAAATGTACACCTTATTTCTGATCTGAACTTGTTTAGCTTTAACTTTCAGCCATTGGATCCTATTATACCTTTGTCTGCTTGACTGAAGAGACCATTATAAAGTTATTTTATCTGTGACTGTTGCTGGAATTCTCTATTAGGTTCTGGTGTCCACAATTCAAGGAGAACATAGATAAATTGGAGAGTGTTCAAAGAAGAGGCACGCAAATGATTAAAGGATTAGAAAACATGCCTTACAGAGATACTCTAAAAAGATTGAGTTCCTGGATCCTAACAAAGAGGATGTCAAGGGGTGACTTGACTACAATCTATAAATAGCTACAGGGGGAACAAATAGTTTTCTACTCCAACTTGAGATTTCTCTATATATTTATACAAGGGCTGCATTTGCCCTTTTGGCCACAGCCTTGCATTCAGAGCTCATGTTCAGCTGATTATCCACTATGACCCCCAAATCATTATCAAAGTCACTGCTTCCCAAGATAGAGTCCCTCGTCCTGTAAGTATGATCTAAATCCTTTGTTTCTAGATGGATACATTAACATGTAGCTGTATTAAAACACATATTGTTTGCTCGCACCAAACTTCCAGGTCATTGATAAAAGTGTTAAATAGCAAAAGTTCAAGAATCAATTCCTGTGGGACGCCACTAGAAATACACCTTCCCACTTACAATTACATTTTGAGACCTGACAGCTAGCCAGCTTTTAATCCATTTAATGTGTGCCCTCTTAATTATATGTATGCAATGTTCTTATTGTTGCCGTATTGCTCCCAAAATATTAGAGACAAAGTGGGTGAATAATATCTTTTTTATTGGACCATGTTGTTTTTATATCATTCTAGTTTTTTAATCAAAATGTGGTGCGGTACCAAGTCAAACACCTTACAGAAATCTAAGTACACCTCTTCCTCAATATAACGCTGTCCTCGAGAGCCAAAAAAATCTTACCGTGTTATAGTTGAAACCGCATTATATTGAACTTGATTTGATCCGTCAGAGCGCGCAGCCTCGCCCCCCTGGAGCGCTGCTTTACCGCATTATATCCAAATTCATGTTATATTGGGTGACGTTATAATGGGGTAGAGGTGTATATTACATCAGCCCTTTTACCTGTATCAACTAAACTTTTAATCCCATCAAAAGAAGGTAGTTGGACAGGATCTCTTTTCCATAAACCCATATTGATTGGTATTAATTATACTATCCTCCTTTAATTCCTTATTAATCAAAACCTATATCAACTGTTCCCTTATCGTGTCCAAGATTGATGTCAGACTGACAGGCCTATAATTACCCGGGTCATCCAGTTTACCTTTTGAAAATATTGGCACAGCATCCATTTCTTCCAGTCGTCTGAAAATTCCCCAATGTCCTAAGACTTATTGAAAATCAACATTAATGGTTCAGCAAGCTCCTCATATAGCATTTTTTAAAACTCTTGAATACAAAGTATCCCAACCTGCTAATTTTAGAAATATCTAACTTCAGTAGCTGCTGTTTTACATCCTCCTGAGATACCAGTAGAATGGAAAGAGTGTTCTTATATGATACAACTACATAATTTGTTTTCTCCCAAATACAAAACAGAGATATTTATTGCACGTCTGCCTTTTCTGCATTGTTATTGGTAGTTCTACAATTTCCATCTGATAATGGACCAATACCATTGTCAGCATTTTTCTTTGTTCCTAGTATATTTAAAAACTCTTTCTTGCTCTTAACTCTGCTGACCATAGATTTCTCCTTATTTCCCTTTGCTTCCCTTATCTATTTTCTACAGTTCCTAGCTTCCTGTTTTATATTTATCAACTTTCCCTTTCTTACATTTGCTATTTTAATTTTCTGTAGCTACCTTCACTTCCCCTCTAAACCAGGTTTGGTTTTTTAATCAATATGGCATTCTTCCTAGATTGTGATTTTGGGTCTTAAATGTTTACCAATTATCATTCACCTTTCTCTGATTAAATTCTTCCTTCCAGCTCAGTTGCCTTATAATTGTTTTGCAGGAGTTCTCCCTGGGGCAGGACAACTATGCAGTTCAAGACACTATCTAGCTGTTGCTGATTTGCCCATGATCACACGTGGAAGCAGTGGTACAATAAGGAGCGTATGTCATAACATTTTTCCCAGATCTGGACCTTAGCGTCCAAAATATGGGTGTTAGCATGAAAACCTCTAAGCTTAGGTACCAGCTTGGACCTGGTAAAGCTGCCACCAGCCAGGAATCTATACAGTGCCTGGCACACTGTGGTCTCCCCAAAACCTTCCCTGGGGGACCTCCAGACTCAGATTCCTTGAGTCTCACAACAAAGGGGAATAAACCATTTCCCTTCCCCCCTCTGGGTGTTCCCTCCCTGGGTTCCTGGAGAGATATACAGAAGCAAGCTCCGTGAATCTAAACAGAGGGACTCCACCCTCCCTATTTCCAGTCCTGGAAAACACAAGTACCGAGAGAGAGCTAATCTCTCCTCTTCCTCCCTCACCCAGAGGGTATGCAAAGTCAGGTTAGTAAATCTAACACAAAAAGATTTTCCCCCCTGACTTCTTCCTCCCACCAATTCCCTGGTGAGCTGCAGACTCAATTGCCTGGAGTCTCCACTAAAGAAAAACTCGAACAGGTCTTAAAAAGAAAGCTTTATATAAAAAAGAAAGGAAAGGACATAAAAATGGTCTCTCTTTATTAAGCTGACAAATACAGGGTCATTTGCTTAAAAGAAAAAAATGAATAAACAGCCTTATCCAAAAAGAATACAATTTAACACATTCCAGCAACTACACACATGTAAATACAAAAGAAAACAATTTAAACCTATGGTCTTCCTATCTTTGTACTTACAACTTGGAAACAGAAGATTAGAAAGCTGGAGATAGAAAAATCACTCTCATAGCCGAGAGGGTCAGACCCAAGACAAAGGACAAAAAACTCACACCCAAAACTTCCCTCCACCCAGATTTGAAAAAGTCTTGTTTCCTGATTGGTCCTCTGGTCAGGTGTTTCAGGTTACTGGTGTTACCCCTCTACAGGTAAAAGAACATTAACCCGTAGCTATCTGTTTATGACAGCGTAAGAAAGAACTCCTGATTCCTAGCTCTCTGCACAACACAACCGGAGAAGCACCCAAACTTCTGTGTTTTATTTGACCCAAACCAATGAAACAATTGTGGTTCACTTATCGCTATGCAGAATGTATTCTCAAGTGATGAGAATAACTTGTAATTAGGCATTACTTCCAAAAACACTGAAGACTCTATAAGTGCCAGAAAACAAAAATGTGATAGTCCTGCCTAATTGGTGCTCAGCTTTTAAACCAAATTAATTTGTATCTGTGGAGTTGCTGTGGAGTTGCACTGGCGCAAATGAAAACGAAACATGGCCCATTGTCCCTAAATAGCTAGTGATTGCTAATACGTTAAGCTAGTACCCTAAAACATCAGTTCCCAATGCACCAGATCTGCTAAAAATCTTTGTAATTTTGCAGCTGTCAGCAGGCATCAGTCAATAGCTTTTTATCCTCAAACTTTGCAGATGGTGGCACAAAATTATTTAGAATTATTTAGCGGGAATAAAGAAACTCTAAAAGGACCTAACCAAGCTAGATGAATAGGTAGCATGATGTCAAATGAAATCCATTGCTGAGAAATGCAGGGTGATGCATATTAAAAGAAAAAAAAACTATTGATACACACATCTAGGTTCTAGATGGATTATAATCACTCATGCAAAAGATCTGGGCATCATTTTGGCTAGCTCCTTGAAATCCTCTGCTTCTTGCACAATGGCAGTGAAAAAAGCAAAACAATGTTAGGCTGGATAAACTATATGGAAAATAATATTGTTGTATTTTCGGTATTTTATATAATCTGATGTTATGTCCCTACCTGGAATACTGCAAATGATCTCATCACCCCCATCTCAAAAAGTACAGGAGAAATAGGGTGTCAGGGAGTGGGCTGGGGGGTGGGGTAGTTAGTGAAAATGATTAGAGCTATAGAAAGATTTCCATCTGAAGAAATGAAATGATTTGGACAGTACAGTCATCTCAGCATATGTGGAATGTGTCTAAGGTGACATATTACCAGAATTCATCACTGAATTTGGAGCATGACATGAATGCTGATCCATGCTCCCAACTGTATAGTGTAGAAAGGAGATTAACAAGGGGGGATGTGCTAGAGGTATATGAAACAATGAATCTTATAGAAAAAATCATTCAGATGATCCTGTTTGTCCATTGTCATAATGCAAGAACAGGGGAACATTTAATCAAACCTAAGAGTTTATTAAAAAAAATACTTTTCTACACCACACATAATTAACCTGTGAAACTTAGTGCCACAAGATTCAGTGAAGTTTTTTAAAAAATATATATGGATAATAAGAGGATCCACAATATTTGATACATTTAAAACAAAATAAGGAATGTAAACCTACCATTCTTCAGAGCATAAATCAATTACTGACCGCCTGGGCACAGAAAGAAACTTCCTCTGTGAGAAGGTTGTTCTGTGTTTGTCCATTGCAGGTGTTCTTGAACTTTATGATGCATTTCGACTTGGCTGATTTTAAGGACTAAATAGACCATTCTTCTGATCCACTATAGCAATTCCTTTTTTCCTACAAACTCCTTTTCATTGTACATTATTTTGAATGATCTTTATATAATACCAACATATGTTCCCAAGAGATACATGTTTCTCACACACAGCAGAAACCTTTATTGCAATTAATTGCAATATTCTAAATGTTTATTGCCTGCAGGAGCTATTATATGCCAGGCACCAGCGAGTGTATTTATCATCAAGAGATCTATCATTTTTGAATGTGTTCTTGATTTTTTATTTATTTTTTTTTACTCGCAGTATTTTTGTTTTCATTTTAAGTTGCTGGCAGACATACAGCTTTTTCTATTGATTCATCAGGGAGTTTAACACTTTCATATATAATTAAAAATATCTGTGTAGTTTTTGAATGCTGTTCTGCAGGAAGCGTGATGCTCTGGTTAGAACACAGGACCAGTAATTGCTGCTCATAGATCCTAATCCCTGCTCTGCTGCTTATTTTCTGCGTCAACTTGGATAAATTGCTTATGTGTTCTCTTCCTCAGTTTAACTGTCTGTAAAATGAGAATATTAGTACATATCTCACAGGCATAGTTACTGAATATTTGTGAAGTGCAGACTCTCTAACTGAAAGCTGTTATAGAACTTCAGAAAGTCTTATTGTTACGGAATGTAATTAATGCCAGAGAGCTCCAAAAGTTTGAAATCCAAGTCAAGTTTGAAGCTCATTGAATGTTGGTGTAACCCTTCTGCCCCTCTGAGTTGGCAGCAACAAGGGCCGGGTTCAGTATCCAGGGGTTCCGTTTCAATAACCCAATGCCAAACCAGCTCGAGCCCCCACCCAGTGACCTGGGAAAATCTTACACACACCCCTAGGCGCCTCAAAGAGGCAATGCTTCCCCTCTCGCAAGCACAGAGTCTCGGTGTAGCAGAAAAGATTTAATACGTGAGATAAACAACAAACACTAAATTGGGAAAAACACCTCAACTAGAGTTCATAGACCAAACCGTGAGCAAAGACCCACCCCAGGAAATTGGGCTGTGTCCTCTTTCCTGGGCTCTTGAGTCCAGCAACCCCCAAATCACCCACAGTCCCAAAAGTCTCTGTCCTGGGTCAGTGCAGCCCCAAAGTTCGAGAGTCTATCTGCAGAGGTCTCCCCCCCCAGCCTGGTAGAAAGGGACGCCTTACGTGGTCCGGGGCCAACTGCCCTGCCTCTCCGTGGGTTCTGCTCCCGCCTTCTCCATGAACTGCTCCGCTTTACCAGCCGCTCCACTCTGCTCCTCCAGCCGTCCTCAGAAACTGCTCCGCTCCGCCAGCTGCTCTGCTCCACCAGCAGTCCTGTGAGCTGCTCCAGTTGTCCCTGCGAACTGCTCGGCTCTGCTCACTCTGTGGGCCGCTCCACCCGTCTCACAGCTACTCCGCTCTGCCAGCCGCTCCGCTGCCACCAGCTGTCCCGTGATCCGCTCCAGCTGTCCCCACAACTGCTCCACTCCGCCAGCAGCTCTGTTCCACAGTATAGTTTTGGGCTCCCCACTAGTTAGCACAGTACTCAGTGCTCTCAACTCAGTGTTTTTAGCTTTTTAGTGATTTTCAGCTCTTAGTGATTCCAGCTCATAGTAGGGGAGCCCCAGTGCTAGTGCACCATTAGCCCAAAGTGATTTCAGCTCAGTAACCTGTATTTAAATTCTTAAGGGAATAAAAAAAATCAACTCTGACATTCCACAGTGGAGAGAGGAGGGGCTAGAACTGGTGCTTCTGGCTCCACAAGGAGATTGCACCACCAGACACAGATACCTGTCCCCAGCCTCTCTCAATTCTCTGGGTTTTGGAACCCATGTCCCTTGTCTAGCAAGTACCACCCAACTGAGGGTGAGCAATTTGTCACCAACCAGTCCCACAGGTTGGCAGTCTGGGATAGGGTAGGCGTGCCTATGCAAATACAATCTCTGAAATTCTTTCCACCAGATGTCAGTGTAGAGCTTATCCTGACTCTGCTTACATTGGGTTTTACTTGAGGCCCCATGAGAAGCTCTTATAAAACATCCAGGTGTAGATAAGCTATATGTTCCTCACCTCTACATCTGATCAATATTTTTTCATCTTCTGAAGAAGATCTGACAATGTGCTTCTGCACAAGATCCTACGGGGAGCTAAGCTGAGCAGCACCTCTTCAGCTTGTTTAAGTCCCATCACAAGTATATCTCAGTAAAAATGCAGCCAACTTCCTGCTCAATTATTCCTGACAATGTAAATGTTAAAGTAGAACCAGAGAGCTCATCTTTTCAGTTAGTTACACACCAGAGGGCCTGGATTCTGTGTGAGGAGCTGCATGCTGTCAGCTGTCCGTGCAGAGTGGTGATCGCAGGGGAAGCTGCTTCCCCATACCTCTCTACCCCAGTAACCTCCAGTGGAAAGTTCATTGAGGGTTGGATAGGACAGTTGCATGGTGCATATTTTCTCCCTTAGCAACCAGCAGGGAATTCAGCTTGAGGCTATACCAAACTGAGTGGAGCCCCTCAGCACTGTGAAACCCACATTGTAGGAGCTAAGATGCTGTGGTGACTGTGTGAATCCCAGGCAGCATGGCCGAAACTGGGCCAGTGACAGTGACATGGCTAAAAACTTACTCTTAACAAAATGAAATCCGAGATTCTCTTGTCATCACTCATCTTGTGGGGATGGGGCTTTAAGAAAAGCATCAAAATTCATGAAATTCATGACAAAATTTGGTAGATGGAAATTCTGGGAACCTCAGAGTTTCCTACTCCTTTCCCTGGTGGTCTGTCCTGTATCCCAATTATCCATGTTCCAGATCCAGGTGTAAGTGAAGCTGATTCAAGTTGTGATCAGAAGCAATAAAGATACTGACTAGAAGAAAGAGAAAATAAAGATTAAATAATGATCCCAGAGAACTGCATGTGGACAGTACATAATATTTAGAGAAAGGAGAATAAATTGTAAGGAGCAATTTATACAACAAATTTCACCTCTCTTTGCATGTTGTCTTTAAAAAGATGGCACTTTTCTTGACTGTATTGTGCAGAATTACTCACCAAGCCCTTACTGTGAGTAATTCTTGGGTAGTAGTTCATTCAGCATCATTTTGTTTTGTGTATTTGATATTCAAAAGTGGAGTTGTTTTGATTGGATGTGTTGATCCCATGGTATGGTTTAGCTCCCTGAAGGGATGCTAAACCATGGAACAACTCTTAAAATCAGGTTGCAGTTTTAAGTAGTACTCATGGTTGCATTTAGTGGAAACTGTAATTTAGAGGTAGGTGGAAAACTGTTTTCTGTCACCCAAAACTTGTTGAGATTTTGAAATTTTTCCTGTTCTGCCTAGAGTAGAGGCAGGGGGAGAGACGCATACACTCACAGCAACCCACCCACCTCAGGGTAGCTGATAGACTGTTTAGGGCACTCACTGGGGATGAGAGAGACCTGGATTTAAATCTCTGCTCCAAATCAGGCAAGGACTTCAGTGTGGGTTTCCCACCACATCCAAACTGAGAGTACTCTAACCTCCGGATTATTCTGTGAATGTTAGCAGGATTAGCTTTTGTTTGTATGATAGAGAAGAATCTTTTTTTGTGCTAATACAGGTATTTCTTTGTGGATAAATGTATTTGTGGACAAACTAATACATTTGTTGTCAGTGTACACATTCATACCAGAAGGGCTCCCTTGACTGCTGTATACAATGTACATTCAATTGCTTGATAGGAAGTGACATGAGACAATTGAGTGTAAAGTCTACTAGACTGCCAGTAAATCTGCCCTATATCTTTCTCCTTTCCTCTGGCAGAAAGGAACCCAGCTATTTTAAATTCTGTGGTTCACATTCATAATCAAATATAATGATATTTTTGTGCAAAACAGGACAGAATAAAATTTTAAATTCACTAAGAATATCTAGTCTTGTTTATTGTGTATTTCTCCTTAAAATGCTCCCACTTCTTTCTGAGAGACTTAGTAGCTTATTGATTTCTCCAGGTGTTGCTCCTCTTTTGGTCACTCAGTCAGGGAACAGAAACTATAGCATGTGACTTAATGACCAGTCATTCAGCCAGAATATTGACTATCTAGTGAGGTGGATGCTACAAACAGTGCACAGAACCTCTTTAGAGTAACTACATTCTTAAATAGGAATGGCTCGTATATCATGCTGATGAGCACTGTGTAAGAACCTGGATAGATGAATGCTACTGACTGAACACTTATGAATACTAATAAATTTGCAAAAACCTGATCTATTCATGGGCCATCTGTGTATGGGAAAAGATAAATTGTTCACAACTAATAGCATGGCCACCTATAATATTTGATAATATTACTTTTAAAATGGCTTCTTTTGAAGGATCTCAAAGTTCTTTAAACACCAACCCTCCCAACATCCCTTTGGGGTTCTGGTAGCGCACATTTTTCCTGTTGCACCAAAGGAAAACTGAGGTCCAGAGAGTTCACGTGAAGAAGAAGAAAGTCTTTATCTGAGCTGTGAATAGACCCAGAACTCCCAAAACACAGGTCAGTGCTTTGACCCCCCAGACCATTCTTCATGGAGAGAAAAGCCACCTGCTTTTCTCTTCTATAACATAGTTAGCATCAGAGGTCTCTCTTGTCACAAAGATACTATTTCGAGCTGAAACCAGGTAATGGGTATGTTTACCCTGCAATCGGAGGTGTGACAACACCATGTGTAGACATAGCCAAACTAGGCTACATGAGTACTGTACCAGTAGCAACGAAGATGCAGCAGCACTAGTTTCAGCATGGGTTGTACAATTCTGACAAGGACCCTGGGTATTTGCTCAGGTGGCTAGTCTGCACAGAAGTACATTCTGCCACACCTTCACTGATATTGGCACCTGAACTAATTAAATTAAAGTTAGTTCAGGTATGATTGTACACGCAGCAATCATACCTCTGATTGCAGCACAGACATACTGTCAAGGTTCCTTCCCCACTCAGAACTTTAGGGTACAGATGTGGGGACCTGCATGGACACTTCTAAGCTTAATTATTAGCTTAGATCTGGTACACTGCCACCATCCAGAATTCCAGTGTCTGGAGCACTCTCTGTCCCCCTAAAACTTTCCCCTCCCTGGATTGCCTCGAGGGACTTCACCAATTCCCTGGAGAATACAGATCCAAATCCCTTGGATCTTAAAACAAGGAGAAATTAACCATCCCCCCCTTCTTTCCCCCCACCAATCCCTGGTGAGTCCAGATCCAATCCCCTTGGACCTTAAAACAAGGAAAAATCAATCAGGTTCTTAAAAAGAAAGCTTTTAATAAAAGAAAGAAAAGTAAACAATCATCTCTGTAAAATCAGGATGGAAAATACTTTACAGGGTAATCAGAGTCATATAGCCCAGAGGAACCCCCTCTAGCCTTAGCTTCAAAGTTACAGCAAACAGAGGTAAAATCCTCTCAGCAAAAAGGAACATTTACAAGTTGAGAAAACAAAAATAAGACTAACCCGCCTTGCCTGGCTATTACTTACAAGTTTGAAACATGAAAGACTAATTCAGAAAGATTTGGAGAGCCTGGATTGACGTCTGGTCCCTCTTAGTCCCAAGAGCGAACAACCCCCAAAACAAAGAGCACAAACAAAAGACTTCCCTCCACCAAGATTTGAAAGTATCTTGTCCCCCTATTGGTCCTCTGGTCAGGTGTCAGCCAGGTTTACTGAGCTTCTTAACCCTTTACAGGTAAAAGACATTAACCCTTAACTATCTGTTTATGACACATACCCTTTGTTCTGTTTCTGCTCAGGTGCTTTAATTAAAAACTCCTTTGGCCTTACTGAATATTCATTGGTCCAGACTATTACATCTGGAGAAATACTGTCTTGCTCTGTTCTACAATTTTTCCAGTGTTACTAAGTAACCTTGTTATCTTTACAAATAATCATAAAGAAGGTAGAAGCCCTGCAGTCAAGCACCATAGTAACACTGTGAGGCTCTATTAGCTGAGCATGAACATGCTTCTTTGGACCCTTGACATGTCAGCTGTGTCCCTGAAAGTGTTTTTAAACAGAGACAAGAGGATTTTTGGAGAAGCAACGAATGAGCAAAAGTAGCAGAGGTGAGGGATATGATTAGAGAAAAGTATGAGGTAATTCCCTGAGCATAAATATGGGACCCAATGTTCTAATTCTGCTCCTGACTCATTCTTTGAGTCTCAACTCCTGTATTATGGGGATAATAAAATCTATCCATATGTTGTGAGACTCACTTGATGTTTATAAAGTGCTTTAAAGATGAAAAACATTCAGTGTTATTGGAACCCTGAAACAATAGTCCCGAAAATTACCAGCCGAGGCCCAAAATTTATTTCCCCAGGTGGCGATGGAAAAAATACATGACATCTTTACTCTTTAGTGGGGGAAAAGTAGCCAGGCCAGTAAAATGTTGCAAGAATAAGCTATAACAAACTGCAACATTATTAGTCTTGTTTGCCTGCCTGCAATTGGTGCCCATGTTAGGCCAGATTTTGGTCCACTGAAACTTCCGTGCATATGTTACAGAATGGCTAAGTGCACTGTGTTCTCTCTAATAGGTAATCCAAAGAATATCAGAGCCTACTACAGCTACCAACAAATGGAGTTGTTCCTTTAGCTCAAGTGGTAGTGGTGTTTTGAAGTCCTGGTTCCTATGCTGATTTACCAGTGTGTGTGTTGGAGGGGCTCATTGAATATATCCTGACCTGTCACTGTTATACTTGGAATTCTTCCTGCTGAATGTCTTAAAATGTTTCCCTCCAAGCTTTGTGTTTACTTTCCATGCAGTACCGCAGAAGCATTTGCAAAAAGCATCTACATTAGTAAGGTTACAAACAAAACAAAGCAAAACAGAAGATCATTGTTTACGCAGATTTAAAAATCATGCGTAACGTTGCCGAAGTAGGCAACATAATGCTAAGCTGTTCAGGAGCAGAGTAAACTCATGGGAGGATTGCCTGATGGGGGAGAGAAAATAAAACCATAGATTACTGTTAAATGCAGAAATTGCTTGCATGTGAGAGAGAGAGAAGAAATGGAAATAGGGGGAGAGGATGAGAAATGCAGAGAGAGAGAGACACGCACGCACACACACACACACACACACACACGAAGAGAGAAAATGAGCCAGATACTTACTGAGCAGCAGGAAGAAAAGCTTCAAACAGACGATTTCCCAGCATTAGATGTCTGCCAGTTGTTTGGCTAGCACACCAGTGGGTATCTGTGTGGTGCCTTAAAGGATGTGGAATAAAGGAGAGTCAGAGGGACTCCAGACTTTAGGGATTGTGGTGGTGGTGTGTTCTTCTCTGAAACTTTTGCACTATCTCGGGCTAATTGACTTGTCAGATGGTAAGAACCTCCAAGCTTTCCAGCACCTATTTACCTTTATTTAAGTGTATTTCAAAAAATCACTGTGAATAGCAGGTTGAGGGAAATAAAGCATCAGCTTTTCAGTGCACTTATTTCTCATCCTCATCTTCATGCCTTGTAAGTCATATGGAGTTTAGTGCTGGAGTTAGGCTTTGTGCTTTATTTCAAGGGCTTGTGTTAGCTTTTGGAATTTTACTATAGCTGAGGGGCATTTTATGTTGTGATTTTTGCCACACATGCTACTTTTCTTTTATCTAAGTATTATTTTTGTTTTACCCTCTCTTTGGGGTCAAAAGTCTCTTTTCGGGTAGTGGAAGCACTACTAATAATTAATTCATTAGTTTGGTATGGTTCACTAGACACAGTACCCCTGTGACTCTTGTGACCTGAAGAAAATAAAAACTGCTTGAATGTATGTAGTACAAAAGGAACTTTTTTTGTGAGTATTTCTTATTCTAGATGCTTCAGAGACTAATAAGAGAAACCAGAGACAAAATAAATTAAGTAGAAAAATGTTTCTCATTTGAAGAACTATCCTGAGGGGACTGGTCTCTCTCTGTCAGATTTAGTAAAGAAATATTTTTTTCTATGATATTTGATAGGAACAGGCAAAGCATACGTATTTGAATTATTTAAGTAAATGTAGGCAATAGCAGAATGTTTTCTAATCACACAGTGACACTCACCCCAATGGTGAAGTTCATTAAAAAAAAAACAACCACCATTGGTATGAGACAAATAAAAATTTAAAAGAAAAAAAAAAGAGGGAAGCCAGTAGTCCCTGGCAGATCTCTTGGAGTTCACTCATGCATAGATGATTAACGCTGCCAAGTTTTCCTAACAGAGGAGCAGAATTGTCTGAAATCATAATAAAGACAGCAATTTCTTGACAGAGGTTTCCTTTGAAATATGGGTTATGTAAAATTGTCAGAATATTTAGTGAGAAATTAAAGAAAGAAATACATCAATTAGTATTCTCCTCAAGTACAAGTTTTATCTTTTACTGAATGAAGTTGGGAGGAAAGGCAGCATATTAATTTTAACCCAGTCATTGTAAAAATCTATAAGATACCAGATGGGTAGAAAGTTTTCATTGATGGTTAACAAAATATAAAAATAAATTGTGACCTGTAGGAAAGATTTTTTTTATTTAGAATATTAGAGTAGAAGATTTAAGTTGCATGTATTCTCAATACATACATGTTTGCATTTTCCCTATAACAGGAGTGAAACACAACAGCTTTAGTCTACCCTTACATGAATTGAACTCCAATAAGATCTGTTCCCCACCTCCCTCACCAAAAAAAAAAGACCTAACATTAACTATCGATTTCAAAAGATACATTCACCTTCATAAAATGTGTTGGGAAGAAACATAAAATGAAATGCAGAGGCAGTTGCACTGCTACCTGTTTAAGTGCAAGGACATTTCTATATATTTTTTCCAGAGCTTCTGATGGTAAATCCACTTTTAAAACAGATTACTTACCCAGACCAGTCTCCGCAATGTTTCCCCAGGAAATTCAAATAAGGGACAAAGGAGAAAGATGTCCATTCAAAGGTAAAGGGAAGTAATAAATGTTAAAAGTAGCCCTGTTGTAGAGCAGTGCCGTTCCTCTAGTCCAGCTGTATCCTATAGTATATTGGTATTTTAGTGAGCAATTAATCCTTAATGAATTGCTTTCACTAAACAGCCCTGGATGCAGGTTTCTAACCAATGTGTAACAGCATCAGTCAGCCCATTCAGGTGCAGAACATGGCATTGTTGTGCCTCATAAATCTTTGCAGTGAGCACCCTAGTTAGAACATCTCACAGTACTAATGAACTATCTGACAAAGTATAGGTTCACCATAAAATAAACCTCTTTGATTGCTGCTTTTTTTTCCCCTTCCTGACTTCAGAATTGTCCACTTAGGATTCTGCAGGAGTCTGAGAAATGTACAGTTATTGTTCACAAGTTATAGGAGCTTTCCCTCCTTTTGGGGCCTGAATTCTTTGATCTCTTACTTATGCTGAGGAACACTTACACTTGCAGGTAGTTGTACAGATGTCATGTGAGTAAGTATTGCAGACATCAAGCCCTTGGAAATCTTTAAGTTCAGCATGAAACTTTTTATGTGATCTGTTAGGTAACAGTGGGTAAGTGTGGTACATTATTATTATGATTTGTATTCCCATAACACATTGGAGCCCTGGTCATGGGGTTTCAGCATAAATATTTCTAGCTTGCCTTTACATTCAGTGTAGATGATCACTGCTTTTGTTTATCTAGAGGCAAGTGATTCCACATGCAGTTTCATGACTGTGTGTAATAGCCCTAAAATTAAACACTGCACTATTTAAGCAGACTGGCTCCCAATTGCCTAAAATTGACCATGCTGTTATTTCCTTTTAGAATTTGTATGATGTCAACTCTTGCAGGTAAAACATGCTTATTTATAAACTACTCATTTATGTTGCTTTTTCACAAGAAGTGATTGGATACCAATTCTGCATTAGGGTACTATGAAAAGCTGGATTTATGGAATAGTAACTACTTTGTGATTGGCAATTCAGTAAGTATAAGACACTTTGCAGAATTTCCTGCAGTTCAATATACATAATGCTCAGTATCTTGACTCTCAGCTTCTGTTTCCTAGTTATATTTCATAAGTAAAGTCTGGATCTTGCAATGAATGTCGTGCAGGTGAGTCCAATGGCCTTTGGCACAAGTGCAGAGGTCTACCCATCCTGAGCCTTGTTACGGGATTGCAGCCTAAGAATCCAATTGGAAATCTGAGAAAAACTTAGACTTGCATAAAACTCTCTTAACAAAACCGTAAACTAGGGGGAACGGAACAGTTTCATCGGCGATTGGCTTTGGGATTCTGCATTCCTTCCAACTGAAACAGAAGCGATGTGAGATCCACATAACCTGAACACAGTAAACTTCTCTGTAAAGAGCAACCCCTTGCATGATCAGCGCTGTGCCAAATACATGATGTTCACTTCACAGAATTTCACATTACAGGTTTCACTGTTTCCTGTTGTGCAGCCTCTCCCATGCTTCCACCTCATTCATAATTTCACAGTTTCATATTGGTAATACCAAACTTGCTTGCAGGCGACAACCAAATTAAAAAACAATGAGGTAAGAGTCAATGATTAGTTTCCTAGCAAGTGGTGGGGATGTTGTCATAATTTAATGATTCGCATTAAATGGCATTCAAGAAAACATTTTGTGAATTTTATGGTAATCCTTGGTTGTCAAAGGACTAAGAACTCTCCTGTAAGAGCAAATGCTGGCTATTCTAGAACTGCTTTATGAGTTTGGCTCTAACTCTTCTTGCTTTGTTCCATCCATCAATCATTTGGATATCCTTGTAGTGCCGATAAATTTTATTTCTTCTGAATAGAGAGAGATCCAGACCAAATATGATGTGTGTTTTTGGACAGCTATCAATATTGATTAAATAATACCATCACCAGGGTTTAAAACCCTGAGAACTAAGTACTGTTTAAAGGTACCACTTGAATATTGTGAGTTAGAAGTTTAACTTTTAATGCAGAAAAATTTGTTGTGCGCCCCACAATATGTATGTTTCTGTCTGGTAGGACTGCCTTCTTGACTGTTCTCAGTTATTTCACAGGAGAAAACTACACTGGTGATGGATTTCTTCCCAGTTGAATGGGTTGTGGGTTTTGCTCTCTCAGTGTAAAAGGATAGCAACTACTCTACCCTGGTGCATGATTCAGCAATTTGTAAAGAATGTATAATCAACTGGTGGAATTTCATTGTTTCATGATGTTGCTGAGACAAATAGTTTAGTAGAACCCTGAAAAGAGTTAGACACCTGAAGTATGTGACTAGGAATAGCACATTCGGTTACACTAGAATAGGGCAACAATATGACCATCCACTAGGGCTGTCCAAAAGTTCATTTGGAACTTTGAAGTCACCACAGATCAGGAGGCATTTTGGTCTGGGCTTCGGTCCATGAACTGTTGCAGACCAGTACTGTTGTGGTTTGTACAGTCTTCATTCCCAGCCTGCTCCCCCACTCAGTGACCTGCTTCACCAAACCTGGGACCCAGCCATCCTTAACATTACTAGATATTGGCCACCATTCCTGCCATCTCTGTTGGCCCTGGTACCAGAACCTAAGGGTCTCTAGAGAGCACTAGAAAACTTTTCTGCCACTTTATCTCATCAAGGGATTACCAAGCCCCATGACCACATCCCAGAGGCAGCAGAGGCAAGAGTTGGTAGGGTGCCAGTACCTGGACATAAAGTGGGGTAGTAGAGAACAGTATAAGGAACTCTGGGAGGTGAGGGGATGTGGGTGTGCCCCTGCATATTTGAGTTCTGTATAACCTGAACCTCCTAGTGAAATCTGAAAGATTTTCCTCATTGACCCTGTGGCATCTGGCTTGTGTGTATCCCCAGTTAAGGAACTTTGCCAGATTTGCTGACCTCCATCATCAATTCTTAGATTTCAGGTTGCAAATCTTTAATCAGTTATATTATAGGGGGCTTAATCCTTCCTTTGAAGCATGTGGTATTAGCCATTCCTAAATTTCTTTTGCAACAACTATAAAGTATTTTCCAAATAAGGCAGTAGGAATCGGCAGTTACAGGCTTGGTTTCCAGTGTGATGATGCACACCTCGCTGTCCACCCATGGCATATTGTAGTGTTCTCCGCTCTATGCCTTGCATTAAATGCAAAAATCTTTTTCACTCCTATTGCCAACTAGCAAATTCCCTCAGATCTTATGGTCTGAGGACAAAGGCAACTTGCTCTTCAGATAGCATATGGATGTGCCTTTTTTTGTGTTGGAAAGAGTCTAAAACAAAAAACACGAGCAGGAATTATCCCATGGCCCTTCCTGCAAATTCAAACATCCCCACAGTTGGGATCCAGAGGAACCATGGGGATGTCACAATTCATAATCAGATTGTTGGCTCCTGCAGTCCTTCCAAACTCAGTTTATTTTTTCTGGGTTTGTTGATTAGACACAAGCTTCAGGTGGGAGTGGGGGTTGTCAGAGAATGTCTGTTTTTGACTTGATGTGTGGGGAATTTTTATGCATGCAACTCGGAATGCATAAGATAAGAGCTACAAGAGGGGAAATGGGAGCCTAGACTGAACTTCAAACCCCACTTTTGCATGTGTTATTTCAAAGAGCTTTAGAGAGACCAAAGAGAAAAGAGGGAAGAACGGAAGTGTAATCTGGTGAACTGGAGCTTTGTGTTATTGTGACCCCATTTAAAAAAAAACAAAAAACACTGAGGAGGAAAAATAAAGTGAGACATGGGGGAACCATTTGTATCACACCTAACAGACTCTGAGCTAGTGCTGGTTTGTGCAAACTGCACCATGGGAAACCCCTCATTAGGGCTTCCTGTGCTGCATAGGGAAGTGCAGTTTCTGCTGCTGCCCTCCTTCTGGGGATTCTGCCCAGGGACAGCAGTGTCTGAGGCTGCACAGCAGCCTGCTGGAAGAGGCTATATCATAGATCAGTGGTGGGCAACCTGCGGGCCGCACACAGCACATCGGGGTAATCCGCTGGCAGACCACCAGACGGTTTGTTTACATTTGCACAGCCGCCCAGAGCTCCCAGTGGCCTCAGTTCGCCAATGGGAGCTGCTGCAACCACTTTCCACAACTCCCATTGGACACGAACAGCGATCCACAGCCACTGGGAGCTGCGGGCGGCCATGCAAATATAAAACAAATTGTCTGGTGGTCCGCCAGCAGATTACCCTGGTGGGCCACAGATTGCCCAGCACTGTCATTGATGCACTGAATCAGCCCATCCCCCAACTGCTCTGACCACGTGCCCTCCCCAACAGCCCACTTTTCCAGCTTTGTTGGTCTACTGTAAGCCCACCCCTCAATGTGAAAAAATGAACAATGCCTCCACTTTCTGTTATCCTAGCAGACTGAGAACCCAGGTGGGCCCTTGCAAGAAACTGGGGACGAATTTAGGTTTACCACATTCATACAAAGAAGGCTATTTTAGGTTCCTTTTAAGGTACCAATCACCGTAATACCAAAGTACCATCTAGTGCTGGTAGTGGTCTGAGCAGCACATGGAGACAGGACTCTGGGTTTAGAGCTGCACAAAATTTTGGGAGGAATAGTAAATTTGCCAGAAACTGCAGTTTCAGAGTGACTGAAGCTATTTAAAAAATTCAGATCAAATTCAGCAAATAGTTTTGACTGAATAAAAAAGAAAAAAAAATTAAAAAGTCCAAACCAGTTCATATTGTTTTCTAAATGAACCATTTGAACATCTTGTTTAGATAAAACCATTTTCAAATATCAGAGGGATAATCGTGTTAGTCTGGATCTGTAAAAGCAGCAAAGAATCCTGTGGCACTTTATAGACTAACAGACTTTTTGGAGCATGAGCTTCCGTGGGTGAATACCTACTTCATCAGATGCATGTAGTGGAAATTTCAAGGGGCAGTTATATGTAAGCAAGCAAGCTAGAGATAATGAGGTTAGTTCAATCAGGGAGGATGAGGCCCTGTTCTAGCAGTTGAGGTGTGACAACCAAGGGAGGAGAAACTGGTTTTGTAGTTGGCAAGCTATTCACAGTCTCTGTTTAATCCTGAGCTGATGGTGTCAAAATTGCAGATGAACTGAAGCTCAGCAGTTTCTCTTTGAAGTCTGGTCCTGAAGTTTTTTTGCTGCAGGATGGCCACCTTAAGGTCTGCTACAGTGTGGCCAGGGAGGTTGTATATATACAGGTTTTTGTATATTGCCATTCCTAATATCTGATTTGTGTCCATTTATCCTTTTCCGTAGAGACTGTCCAGTTTGGCCGATGTACATACCAGAGGGGAATTGCTGGCATATGATGGCGTATATTACATCGGTGGAGGTGCAGGTGAATGAACCGGTGATGGTGTGGCTGATCTGGTTAGGTCCTGTGATGGTGTCACTGGTGTAGATATGTGGGCAGAGTTGGCATCGAGGTTTGTTGCATGGATTGGTTCCTGAGCTAGAGTTACTATGGTGCAGTGTGCAGTTACTGGCGAGAATATGTTTCAGGTTGGCAGGTTGTCTGTGGGCAAGGACTGGCCTGTCACCCAAGACCTGTGAAAGTGTGGGATCATTGTCCAGGATGGGTTGTAGATCCCTGATGATGCGTTGGAGGGGTTTTAGCTGGAGACTGTATGTGATGGCCAGTGGAGTCCTGTTGGTTTCTTTCTTGGGTTTGTCTTGCAGTAGGAGGCTTCTGGGTACACGTCTGGCTCTGTTGATCTGTTTCCTTATTTCCTCATGCGGGTATTGTAGTTTTGAGAATGCTTGGTGGAGATTTTGTAGATGTTGGTCTCTGTCTGAGGGGTTAGAGCAGATGCGGTTGTACCTCAGTGCTTGGCTGTAGACAATGGATCGTGTGATGTGCCCGGGATGGAAGCTGGAGGCATGAAGGTAGGCATAGCGGTCGGTAGGTTTTCGATATAGGGTGGTGTTAATGTGACCATCACTTATTTGCATCGTGGTGTCTAGGAAGTGGACTTCCCATGTAGATTGGTCCAGGCTGAGGTTGATGGTGGGTTGGAAGCTGTTGAAATCATGGTGGATTTTTTCCAGAGTCTCCTTCCCATGGGTCCAGATGATGAAGATGTCACCAATGTAGCGTAGGTAGAGAAGGGGTGTGAGTGGACGAGAGCTGAGGAAGCGTTGTTCCAGGTCGGCCATAAAAATATTGGCATATTGTGGGGCCATGCGGGTGCCCATAGCGGTGCCACTGATCTGGAGATACATATTGTCATCAAATTTGAAATAGTTGTGTGTGAGGATAAAGGCACAGAGCTCAGCAGCCAGTTGTGCTGTGGCATCATCAGGGATACTATTCCTGACAGTTGATATTCCATCTGTGTGTGGGATGTTTGTGTAGAGAGCCTCTACATCCATGGTGGCTAGGATGGTGTTTTCTGGAAGGTCACCAATGCATTGTAGTTTCCTCAGGAAATCAGTGGTGTCACGGAGATAGCTGGGAGTGCTGGTGGCATAGAGTCTGAGTAGAGAGTCCACATATCCAGACAGTCCTTCAGTGAGAGTGCCAATGCCCAAGATGATGGGGCGTCCAGGATTTCCGGATTTGTGGATCTTGGGTAGTAGATAGAATAACCCTGGTCAGGGCTCTAAGGGTATGTTGATTTTTTCTGGTGTTAGTGTAGGGAGTGTTCTGAGTAGATGGTGCAGTTTCTCAGTGTATTCCTCAGCGGGATCAGAGGGAAGTGGCCTGTAGAATCTGGTATTGGAGAGTTGTCTGGCAGCCTCCTTTTGGTAGTCAGACCTGTTCATGATGACAGCACCTCCTTTATCAGCCTCTTTGATGATAATGTCAGGGTGGTTTCTGAGGCTGTGGATGGCATTGCGTTCTGCACAGCTTAGGTTATGAGGCAAGCGATGTTGTTTTTCCACAATTTCTGCCTGTGCACGTCTGTGGAAGCATTCAATGTATAGGTCCAGGCTGTCATTTTGACCTTCAGGAGGAGTCCATGTGGAGTTCTTCTTCTTGTGCTGTTGGTGGGAAGGTACCTGTGTCAGTGCGCTGTTCAGTGTTGTCCTGAAAGTATTCTTTGAGTCGGAGATGGCGAAAGTAGGCTTCCAGATCGCCGCAGAACTGTATCATGTTGGTGGGGGTGGCAAGGCAGAAAGAGAGTCCCTGAAATAGGACAGACTTTTCTTCTGGGCTGAGTGTGTAATTGGATAGATTGACGATATTGCTGGGTGAGTTAGGGGCACCATGGTTGTGGCCCCATGTGGCAGGTAGGAGTTTAGACAGCTTACAGTCCTTTTTCCTTTGCAGAGAGATGAAGTGAGTAATGTAGATCTCCTGTCTTATTTTAGTGATGTCTGTTTGTATGGAAGTTTGGTTATTAATGAGAGTCTCCAGGTTGGAGAGCTCTTTTTTGATGTTTTCCTGTTTGCTGAATAGGATTCTGATCAGGTGGTTCCTCAGTTTCTTTGATAGAGTATGGCATAATCTCTCACTGTGGTCTGTGTAGTATGTAGCTAGCAGTGGATTTTTCACCTTTAGTCCATTTGGTATGATGTCCATCCATTTGCATTTGGAAAGGAAGATATCTGTCTGTATTTGTGCAAGTTTCTTCATCAGGTTGATGGATTTCCACTCCATACGGCTAAATGCAGTGCCTTGCGTGGTGTCAAGTATCAGAAGGGTTGATGTTAGTCTGGATCTATAAAAGCAGCAAAGAATCCAGTGGCACCTTATAGACTAACACGTTTTGGAGCATCTGACGAAGTGGGTATTCACCCACGAAAGCTCATGCTCCAAAACGTCTGTTAGTCTATAAGGTGTCACAGGATTCTTTGTTGCATTTTCAAAAATGTCATCTCTAAGTGACATTTCCTTTAGAAAGTCATTTCAAACTGAACCAATGAAATCTTTCTGGTTTTTCATTTTGGTGAAACAAACTGAAAAATTTCAGTTAGAAACTAAGGGCTTGTCTACATCAGAAAGTTGCAGCGCTGGTGAGGGAGTTACAGCGCTGCAACTTTGAAGGTGTACACATCTGCAGGGCACCACCAGCGCTGCAACTCCCTGTTTGCAGCGCTGGCCGTACTCCCGTTTTGTCTCGGGTGTAGAGGATCCAGCGCTGGTGATCCAGCGCTGGTAATCCAATGTAGACAGTTACCAGCGCTTTTCTTGACCTCCGTGGAAGGAGGAAGCCTCTGGTAATCAAGCTGGTTTCCTTTCCCGGTTTGCTCTCTCGGTCCCGGAGCCAGCCAGCAAACCGCAGGGAAGGAGACCTGCTTGCTCGGGGTTCCGGGACCGAGAGAGCAAACCGGGAAAGGAAACCAGCTTCGCCGCGGTTTGCTCTCTCGGTCCCGGAACCCCGAGCAAGCAGGTCTCCTTCCCTGCGGTTTGCTGGCTGGCTCCGGGACCGAGAGAGCAAACCGCGGCGTTCCCGGTTTGCTCTCTCGGTCCCGGAACCCCGAGCAAGCAGGTCTCCTTCCCTGCGGTTTGCTGGCTGGCTCCGGGACCGAGAGAGCAAACCGCGGCGTTCCCGGTTTGCTCTCTCGGTCCCGGAACCCCGAGCAAGCAGGTCTCCTTCCCTGCGGTTTGCTGGGTGGCTCCGGGACCGAGAGAGCAAACCGCGGCGAAGCTGGTTTCCTTTCCCGGTTTGCTCTCTCGTCCCGGAACCCCCCTTGAAGCCGCCCAACAGCGCTGCAGTGTGGCCACATCTAACACCACTTGCAGCGCTGGTTGCTGTAAGTGTGGCCACTCTGCAGCGCTGGCCCTATACAGCTGTACTAATACAGCTGTAACAACCAGCGCTGCAAAATTTTAGATGTAGACATGGCCTAAGTGAATTATTCTGTTCAGCCACCAACCAAAAAATCAGTTCTTCATTTAGTTCTATTCTGGTTCTGGTCCCACTGCGTCAGTTTCCCTGTCTCTTAAATCAGGGCAATGCTGTTTACTTCAAATAGAAGTTAAGAAGCTTAATTAATGTTCATAAAGCTCTTTGAGCATCTGAAATGAAAGATGCTGCAAAAGTGCAATGTATTATTACAATAAATCTTCTCTGAGGTTGAGGGTGATGGTGATCAGTGATAGCTGCTTAGATGACCTGGTGCAGAGTGTAATCTGGTTCTCAGTTGCTTTTACTACAGAATTATGTTTATGCTTTATGATTGCTTGCTATAGTCTGTCCCCCTCACCCCCATAGTTGTTTAGTTAGTCGGATGTAGAAATAAACTTTGGTGTACCTGGTGACATTCTCTTGCTGGCTAATGCTTCTTATAATGCTTTGTGTTTCTTAGGTACTTCTCCATCTTGTTTTTCTTGAACTTCATTTTTCTATCTGGAGCTTCTTTTTTGTGAACCTGCTTCAACAGGTGAAAGGAAAACTACAATTAATTATAAAAAAAATATCCTTCTAGTCTGTCATTGAGAACAAAGGGGAGTAAATGAATAAAAAGTTTTGAGGGGTTAAGTGAAAAATAGCGTTCATTCATGTAGGAACCTGCTATCGTGGCAGTCTGACACACAGTGATGCACATGGAATGCAGCACAGTATTTCACTATATAAGAAAGTCTAAAACTTTGTAAGGTAAAAATTCACTTATTTCTTGGGGCGGGGGGGGAGTTAATTGAAGTATAAACACTGACAAACCACCCATTTGAGAACTTAACCAATCGTAAAATATGGAAACTTTATTGTAAAATAACTTTGAAATGAGAATTTAAAAACGCGGGTCTATTTAGCTACATAACTGTCCTACCTTTATTTTCCGTGTACTAAACCTCTATATTTTTAAGGACTCTACTGTCCACCATGATGGGCAACCATTTTGTATTCAGTGCAAAGTATTGCCAAAGAGATTCAAACTGTGCTATCTGATGGAGATTTTAATTTTTGTTGGTTTTGATGATTATATTGCTCTACAATGTATCATTCTTGGTGAATTGATACGGTTCTCTCCCTGCTTATGGGGGGAAATACATAAATTCAGTCCATAAGAAACATAGTCTAAAACTCTTATTCTGATTATTACATCCCTGCAACTCTGCTGGACCTTGATGTTTTATGGAATGCCAGAGTGGGGTGAGGTAATCTAAGTGTTTTAAAGTTAAATTAGCCAGGGGGCTTTTCTAAAAAATAAAGCCACATATCTTACAATAGTTATGAAGATCTTCTTTCTCATGCTTTCAGATCCTGTGTCTCTAGCTTCAGCAGCAGCCTGGACTTCCTTCAGGAAAGTATCAGTGAAACAGTGACTGTAATTGAGATGTGCCAGTGACAAGTATCTTAGAAAATAATATTTGACAATGCATCTAAGTATGCTGGAAATGTCAGTGTAAGTGGGTCTGTGTGTGTGTACACATACGTATACACATAATTAATATTCAGTTGTGATGGAGGCTTCTTAACTGTCAGAAAAAAAAACGTACATTAAAATAAGTGATGCACTCATGTCAGGAAACACCAGAATTAGGGCCGCTTGTACAATCTTAACTCTTTGTTCATTTTGTCCTCATTATTGTACTCGTGATTAAATACAATATTGTAAAGTATACAAATCAGGGAGAAGAGCTAAGGTTGTGCAGGCAACCTTAATTTTGGCATTTCCTAATTTTTGATTGCTCATATGTTCAATATTGACATTCTTTTTACATAGATAGGTGTTCTGTATGAGTAACTGGCGTGTGCATATATGCACTTATGAATTATGTTCTATTATTTAGCTATCTGTGATTCTAACTTTTAATCACTGCTGGGTTCCTTTGATGAAATCACTGGATTTCTCTCAGTGTTCTCAACTTTCAGTATTTTATTTCTCACATAATTCTCTGGCTGCTAGACTTCATTAGACAGTCTATTGCAGAAACTGCCAAGGATTGGTTGGCTTATACCCAGCCTTGGCTGTTGCTTGCTGATCAGTGAATGGAGGGGAATTCTATGTGTTGCACATCATTTCCTGATTTTCCAGTCCTGGTGGCATTTGTTAGCACTTGAGAATTATCTCCAGATTAGCTTTTGACAGTTTCTTCCGGTGTTTAATGACTTTTCTCTCCGTTTCAGCTATGCCAAAGATATAAGGAGTGGTCTGACTTTGTGGATTAACTGCAGAGTCACAGACTACATTTTGGGAACTTCATTTGAATTATTCATACCTTTTATTTTGTGTTTTGTTTAACACTGAGGCGTTCAGCACTCTTTCAGGAAAGCAAGTCCAGCCTTTTTACTCTCGAGTTTCGTAGAGGAATCGGGTTCTGCTTCTACTGAATGAGTCTGTATTGATTCAGTTAAGTGTAGCAGTAACTCATTAGTATTTGCTTACAAAATGATGCATGCAGAGCTACAGTCGTGATTATACTTCAATCTATCTCATAATTCCGCTGCTTTCTATTAAACCTTTCTATTAAAACAGTAATTTTCTGTTAATTTACAGTGTTACTACACCAGAACTGCCTTTTCAGCACGTGTGTGTGTATGAACACATCCTATGGTTTCAAATCTGCTAGTCAAAGCAATCTTACTGTTTTCCTTCTCATACAGCCACTTGCTATTTTGCCTCCATTCTAGCTTGCAAATCACCTGCTGCTTCTTCCCCCCACCCCAATAAAATCAGGGATCTATAGCTCTTTTACACCTGATGCCCAACTAACAAGATATTATTTCCATCTGAGCTCATTGGCATGAGCTAAGTTGGTTTGCTCCATCTTCTAGAAATGTGACATTGCCTTACCAATTCTCATCCTTTGTGCCAGTTCATGATTGTATGTCTCTTCCTTCTATCAAACATATGGAAATCAGAGCTCTTAACTGCAGAGGTTTCAATGCCTTTGAAAATCTTACAGTCAGATTTCCAGTTTCTCTTCCTTGATTATTCTCTCTCCCCAAGCACAGCTTTGCCTTTCTCACTTTGTGTTTTGAATTCTTATTCTTAGGCAGCACTAATGCAAACTAAATAGACAAATCTGGTAATTTTTAAATTGCAGCCATTTCAGTTACTTGGGACATATAGTGCATTGATCTTCCTGATCCATTTTAGGTCATACTTTAGCCCAATTTATCTTTATGGGGTTAGTAGCTTCTGGTTTGAACACTCAAACTTAATAATTCCGATGACATTTTTTATTACTACAAGGTGTAACTCCTGTTTAACTTAAAATGTATTTGCTATTTCTCTAGATGTAAATCCTGTTTTGTTGGCTTTGTGCCATGTTCTCCTCCCATGTTTTGGCTTTCTCTTTGTTCCCTGGTTTTTAGTAAACCCATCTGTAGTGAATGATATTGTGAAACTATGTAACACAGTTTTAACTGATATTATTCCCAGCACTGCAGCAAGAATGCACTGTGGGCCATGTACCACCTTTGATTCATTCGTGTATGACATCAAATTTAGCTTTTGTGTTCCACCATCTGTCAAAGGCAACATGTAGCCCAGGATGTGCCGCAGTCACATTGTTCTTTGATTCACTGACCTGCTCAGAGCCATCAGTTCATAGGCTCGAATATCACCACAGGTTGACAGATCATCATACTGCCGAAAAGGAAACTTCTAAAAGTCAATTTGCTGCCTGTAAATAGTATCATACATATAGCACTAGAAACTGTATTTCTGTTTATCCCCAGGAAGGACAAATGTGTATAGCATAAGCAATCACAGAGCAAACTTCCTTGACAACATTGTTTCATCTCTATCTTGAAGCGACCATCTCTAGAAACTCTCCTCTGTTGTGATGCCTGTAAAATACTCCACAGTGACAAGGGAGCTGGCCTACGGTGATTGCTGCTTTCTCGTGCTTACAGCATTGACTCATTGTTTCCTTATAATCCTCTATCTGTCTGCGTCCACAGTTGTGTCTTGATTTATACTTAGTTTGTAAGCTCCTTTGAGCAGAGAGTGGGTCTTTATGTTTTGTACATTGCTTAGCAAAATAGGGTCCCAAGTGCTACCATAATGAAAATAGCAGTAGTGACAATTAGTTAACAAATAGCTTGTATCTATAAGTCCTTGTTTTAAAGAGGGATTTGAAGGAAGACAATGAGATTGGCAGATCATTGTACCTCTATATGGAGCCAAAGGAACGATACTAATTTTCCCTAGCGGAGGTTGTGGTCTTGTATCTTTTGCAACCATTCTTTGTCCATCTGACTTGGAAGTCTATTCTGACTATATGCAGAAGCAACTTTTTCTTAACATCTAGCCTAAGCTTTTTCCTTCTTTAGCTGCATGCTGTAGTACCTTGTTCTGCCATCATCTGAGTAACTCTTTCTTCACTGATATTGTTAAATTAAAGATATTTATTGGCTGTGCATATGCCACCCCTGAATTCTTTTTAGACTACATAAACATAGCTTCTTCAATAACTCCGTGTGTCTCTTAACCATCCAGTCTTCTATCTGTTCCATTGTCCTCTAGATTTTCTATATCCTTTCTAAACTACAATCTCCACATTTGCACACCATTTACCAAGGTTATGGTAGGTAGCACATTAACCTGTGATTCTCCTGTATGTACATTCAAGAACAGCTTTGGATTTCCTTGTTAACTGCATTGCCTTAGAAGCAAGTGGAGAGTTCTCCATTCCCACTGAAACTTTGGTTTCTCTCTCTAACTGCCCAGATAGCTGCATTGTGTAATTTTAGTTTCAGTCCATCAGATCTCAACCTGGAGGTTGCAATTGCTCAGCCCATCCATATTGCTAAGTGGGAGGGGACTCTGAGGATGGTTCTGTTACGGAAAAGGTTGAGAACCACTGTTCTAGTTTATTATGAGAAGAAAAAATGTTCCCTGTTTATTCTAAGATTCTTATCTGAGAAACAAGCTATGCTTGTATGCGGTCCTGTAAGTCAGATTTTCATGCAATTTAATGAGTAAGGTAGAGGTACATGTTTGTAACGCATCCATTGATGCTGCAGAATATTTTCTCTCAATACAGAGCTGGCATTCAGTAAACCTGGATTCTGTTCCCAACTGTACTTCACACTGACGGGGACCTTGGGGAAGTCAGATGATCACCCTCTGCCTCAATTGCTTCATCTGTAAAATGAAAAGTGTCTTGAGACCTACACATTAAGATATCACTGTTTGTTTATAGTTATACCATTTAAATAAAAGCACTACTGGAACAAAATGGTAGTTATTTTAATATTTATATTGTGGTAGAACCTATGGACCATATTATACTTTGATTTTTCCCTGTTTTTAGACAGAAGTAATCACCAGTATGCAGTCGAGAAAGATGTTTAAGTCAAACAGGGCTACCTGGAAATTACAGATGAGGAATAATTTATTTTTGAAAGAGCAAATTACTCATTAACAAATGTAACATGGGCCATCAACATAAAGGCCGAGTACAACAGACTCAACATAACATTTCAGGGGACTTGCCATGCCCCGAAGTCTTTAAGGGACCTCCCTGGATCTTCTGGATATTGACCAGAAAAATAAATGGACCTATTTCCAGAGTGACTAATAAAGTGCTAAAGGAGAAGGTGAAAGACTAATTGCTCTGTTAATTAGAAGTGCTTATTGTGCCATTAGCATGTGCTGTTTGAAAAATTTAAGTTTTGAGCTGACTCAGAAGTTTGTTAATGGTTAGAATAATGCGGTGGGTTACATATGAGATATTGATGAGTCAGCTGACATAAGTGTCTTAGTTATTTCACTGAACATAGCTTGGAACAAGATGCTTGTCCTTAGATGTTCATTTTCAAATTATATCCAGAAAGAACAGATACTATTGTATGCAGGAAGTATTAAATATCTCACACAATTCCCAGATTTATATCCATAGTTGTGGTAAATGCAAATTAAAATAAGGCCTGTAATTGCAAATGGATTTTGCCCATATTTGCATATCTACATTTAAAACAAACATCCGGCCCCCTGTTTCTGTTAGGTGGTAAGACTTGAAAAGAGATTTGTAACTTTAATAAAGAAACTCGGTTCTGATTTAGTGGCATATGGACCCAAGCAAAACTTGGTGGAGTCAGTTTCTGTATTAATACAACCAGCAATCAGAAATAACTAATAAGAAGGAAATTCACTAAATAAAAAATAAATATTAACTGTCATTAATTCAAAAACTAAAATGAGCACAACCTTGCTGAAAAGTTATGTTCTTGTATTCAATTTAAAAATCCATATATCAAAGCAAGGTTATTTTTTTCCTTAATTTCCTGTGATCATTTAGGGATTTATTTTCTTCGAGTGATCTGCAAAAGATTATTTAGTTGTAACCTCTCATAGTAAGAGGAATATTTAGGGCTTTATTCTGGCTTATTACAGACAGATGCTTTATGGAGGATAGGGGCAGTGGGTATGGTCAAAATGTTTGATAAAAAATGTTTTTGTCAAATAGCCTCTTTAGAAAATGAAGTGTCTCGTAAAAATTGTTCAAATTTTAATTGAAATAATGTTATTGACATTTTTTAATTACTGAATGCTAGGATTTTGTTAAACAAAACATTGGTAATCTTTTTTATGTTCATAAGAGTTGAGAAAAAATGAAAGGCCAAAAAAGGGTCAGTTTTTTGAATCCTTCAAAATGAAAATGATGTTGGAGAAAAATGTAATTTAACAAGTTAGACTGGTTTTCAGTCAGCGGTTAGCCAGAGTAAGAGCTGTGGCATCTTTTTATAGGGTGCTTTCACCTTGTCCTTGTCTTTGTCCTTTGGCTTGTGCGCTGTGTACATTGCAGAATATCTAGCACCAGTGTTAACAATCTAGATACTTCCAGTCCTTGCATACTGGGGAGTAAGGGACTGAGTCTGCGGGCACCCTTTGCTCAAACGGGGACAGAAGGCTTTGCAGGTATGTCTACACTAAAAAAAAAACCTAAAAATTTGTCAGCAAGTCTCAGAGCCCAGGTCCACTGACTCATGCTCTCAGGGCTTGTGCTATGGGGATAAAAATAGCAGCATAGATGTTTTAGGCTCAGACTGGAGCCTAGGCTCTGAGACACTCTCTCCCCCCAACACACACTGGGTATTAGGCCCAAGAGGGAACATCTACGCTGCTATTTTTAGCCCCATAGAGTTAGCCCCACACTGCTATTTTTAGCCCCATAGAGTTAGCCCCACAAACCCAACTCACTTGACCCAGACTCTGAGACTCTCTGCAGTGTTTTTTTTCCATTGTACATGTACCCGGAGTCTTCTCCTCATGTTCCCTCTACTTGCACACCCATGCGGGGCTAGCCACAATCCATCCCTAATCTTTGTTGGGTTTTTCAGCAGAAGTTTCAACAATAAGATAAAAAATAAGACAAGTTGTCATAACTCGATATAGATGAGAACCACTGTCAGTATATCAAAACACTCAAGTAAATTATTGGGCCTAAGATGAGTATGTGCTGCTGCCTAATGTGGTAGTCACTTAAAAAGTGTTGGTTCTTGGTGTGTCACTGAAACAAAACATTGGAAAAATTCAGTGTTGTTCAAAATAAACAGTTTTGTTTTTCAGTTTGTCCACTAAACTGAAAAATCAATTATTCACTTGTTCGTATTGTTTAAGTAAAATGCAAGCCTACACCTGAAAAGCTGCCAAAATCAGTCTGCATATATCAGCTTTAGAAGAACTAGATGACTAAGTTAAACATTCCTTAATGCAACTGAAGTGGGAACTGAACTTTTTTGTAGGATGTTCTAAATTTGTGCTGTGGTCAATCAACCTCAAACTTCTTGTTTATTGCTCAGCCCTCCGACCCATGTCATTTACTGCCCCCCTTTTGAGACTTTCATCCCAACATGTATTTTGGCCAACTGTCCTATTTCATGGTGAGTGAGTCAGACTCTACAGTACATCGATTTCATGAGAATTACTTTGAGTTCCAGTAGGAGTTGTTTCTGAACAACTTAACCAAAAAATTGCTCCCCACAGTTAAAAAGGATTGTAAATATAACCTGAAGTGTTTCAAGAAATTTTATTATTTTTTTCAGTAAGTTTTTCTTTCAGATAGTTTGGAGAAGCACAATTGCATGGCGTCAACAGAGGTGAGAGACTGGACTTCACATTCTTGTTTTTATCTATTAATCCTCATGGGTTATGTACAATACTCTGTGCAACATATCTTCACCAACAAATTTAATCCTAATTAATTAGCAGGTGAGGAACACGAATTTTAAAAATTGCTAAACACAAACTAAGATGAATGGGACGTTCTCTGACTTAGTATCTGCTGGTGTTGCTGTTTGTTGTTTACTATTATTTGTATTGTGGTAGCAGGACTCATTTTTGAGAGCTGGAACAGTGGGGAAATGTGAGCTACTATACTTGAGTGAGATTCATGCCTCACTTAGCTGTTGACAGTCAGCAGGAAGGTTTGGGGCCATTAGCGGAGTCAATTGTCCATGGCTATAGGGGAGGGCAAGATGTCAGTGTTTTAAGGAAGTGACTGTTAGACCCTTGGCACTTAAAGTATTTCCAAATATCACTCTGCCTCAAACCCTTTTTTATGTGCAAAAGACTGGTGAGAAGACTGTCATAAACAAATAGCTAAGGGTTAATGTCTCTTTCACCTGGAAAGGAGTAACCTGAAACACCTGACCAGAGGACCAATCAGGAAACAAGACTTTTTCAAATCTGGGTGGAGGGAAGTTTTGGGTGTGAGGTCTTTGTCCTTTGTCTTGTGTCTGACCCTCTCGGCTACGAGAGTGATCTTTCTGTTTCCTGGCTTTCTAATCTTCTGTTTCCAAGTTGTAAGTACAAAAATAGTAAGACAATAAGGTTTATATTGTTTTGTTTTGTATTTACATGTGTGTAGTTGCTGGAATGTTTTGAATTGTATTCTTTTTGAATAAGGCTGTTTATTCATTTTTTTCTTTTAAGCAATTGACCCTGTATTTGTCACCTTAATACAGAGAGACCATTTTTATGTCTTTTTCTTTTTTTTTATATATAGCCTTTTTTTTTAAGACTTGGAGTTTTTTCTTTAGTGGAGACTCCAGGGAATTGAGTCTGCAGCTCACCAGGGAATTGGTGGGAGGAAGAAGTCGGGGGGAAAATCTCTTTGTGTTAGATTTACTAACCTGACTTTGCATACCCTCTGGGTGAGGGGCGGAAGTACTTGTGTTTCCAGGACTGGAAACAGGGAGGGTGGAGTCCCTCTGTTTAGATTTACAGAGCTTGCTTCTGTATATCTCGCCAGGAACCCAGGGAGGGAACACCCGGAGGGGGGAAGGGAAATGGTTTATTCCCCTTTGTTGTGAGACTCAAGGAATCTGAGTCTGGGGGTCCCCCAGGGAAGGTTTTGGGGAGACCACAGTGCGCCAGGCACTGTATAGATTCCTGGCTGGTGGCAGCTTTACCAGGTCCAAGCTGGTAACTAAGCTTGGAGGTTTTCATGCTAACACCCATATTTTGGATGCTAAGGTCCAGATCTGGAAAAAATGTTATGACATGGTGGCACAGCGGTGTGGATAGATAGAAGAATCCAGAAGCCAGTAGAAATATATTTTTCTTTTCTCTGCTAGGGGCTTTTAAGCAGAGAGGGTTTGGTTTTAAAAGGAACCAGACAGAAAAAAATTTTTCTGCTCTCTTGCAGTTTTGGCTTGCATATTAAGCAAGGAACCATTAAGGAACTATTAAGGGTCTTTTGTGAGACAATAGCACTCCCATTGAGAGTCAAGTATCCAGCAATACACATGCAAATAAAGTGGTTTTTCTGGTTTACTTTACATTTAAAAGATTAGCTAGAGGAAGAAAGGGAAAAAGGCACTGTTGCTAGGCAGACCCCAGGAGGCAACAGAGAACCTGCAGTTCAGAAGATAAACACAGGAGGGCACCCCAACACAAGAAAACAGGAACCAGAATGTCACAAAACATCACTCTGCCTCAAACCCTTTTTTATGTGCAAAAGACTGGTGACAAGACTGTTTGTTCTAGCAGTGTCTGGAGCCATCAGATCTCTGATGCCCTGTTAGCTTGGTTTAAGGCCTAGTACAATATGGAGACTATATGGGGTATAGGAAGGACATGGAATGTCCTTGCTGATTCTTTTAGCTCTGTCAGCTACCTTGGATACCTTTTAACCATGTGATGTTGACATTCATGTGGACTCTCAAAGAGGTAGATGGGGCCAGCTTGAGTGGCTCTGTTCTTTTTCCCTGTAGACTAATAGATGGGACCACTATGATCATTTGGTCTGATCCCTTGGATAATACAGGCCGTAGAACTTCCCTGAAGAAGTCAGTGGCAGAACTAGGAATAGAGTTCAGATTTCCTGGCTTCCAGTCTTGTGTTTTAGCCACACAACAGTCCCTCCTTCTGGAAGGTCAAGATCCCAAAGGGTATAGTGGTATCCTGAGGACTCTTGTTTGGGTTCCCTTATGTTTAACTACTCAACAAGATTATTCAGTGAGTTAGTGTGGAGGTATAGGGTGCAGTGTTATTGTGTGCTGATGACATGACAGCATTTAGCTCTGTGCTTTTATCTGTTCCGATCCATCTGGAGCAATGGAATAATTTACCCCATCCAAAGGAGACTGGGGTATGGATGAGAGCTCGCTTGGCTGAGGGAATACTGAAGTAATGATGGTCAAGGGAGCAGGCTGACAAAATGTCAGATTATCTATGGACCTCTACTTTGTTGCTCTGGTTTGAAACCTACGGCAGGTCTACACTACTGGCTAAGTTGATCTAACTTATGTCAATCAAGGGTGTGGAAAAGACCTGAGCAATGCAAATTACAGTGACCTAAGTGCTGTCTATACTGGTCTACTTCCATCTCGCATGAGATGGAATAATTATCCCAATGGGAGAGCACTCTCCCATCAATATAAAGTGTCTTCATGGATGCACTACAGCTGCACCAATGTAGCTCTTCTAGTATAGACCTCTCCCTTGGCAGTGTGGCCAAGTGGACAGCACGCTGGACCTAGCCTCCAGAGAGCTGTGTTCTATTTCCAGCACTGCAATTGGCCTGCTAGTTGATCTTAGGCTAGGTGCTTCATCTCTGTGTGCTTCATTTTACTCATCGGTAAAATGGGAATAATGATACTGACCTTTTTGATAAATCGCTTTGAGATGTACTGATGTGAAGAGCAAAGTATTATTTTTTATGATGAAGCTCCTTTTAACTGCCTAAGCAATTCATGAGAGAAGTTGTTTCTGGGGCAAAGCTAGAATGAAGCATGGTTTTAATTTCTTTTACTGTACACTGTCACTAATACTCAGATAACAGCTGTCAGATTTTGATATTCTTACCCATCAATGATTAAGTCTTTGTCCTCCCCCAAATACTATTTACATGGCTGTCTCTTTGCCTTTTATTAACAGCCTACAGAACCAACAGTACAGAGAGAAATGTGTCTTACCTGTGGAATGAGTATCCTTCAATTTGTAATGTGTTCGTTCAGAAGTTCTTACATTCTTCTGGTCTCAGTTGAATCTTTCTTTTATACAGAAACTGCAAGTCACTAATCTAATCTTTATTCCTGATAATGGACTTTCTGGGTAGGTGTAAATGATGTGCAGATTAGGCACATAATACAACAGAGAACTAGAAATGTGTTGTCAGTTAGTACACCCATAATAAAAAATCTTGGCATGACATCCTGTAGGAAATGTCAGAGACAGGTTATCATTTTAAGTTTAACATGTCCACAACTGCATTCAGTGTCTTCCCTTCTGAACCCACTCCATTCTTTCTTTCTCCATCATGGTTGAAAACTCAGCCCTAATCCCCATCACTCAGGCCTGAAACATGGTTATCCTCTTTGATTATGCCCTGTCTAAAACTTCCCATCCAAGCCATGTCCAGCTCTTGCCATTTTCTTCATCCATAAGATTTCTATGACAGGCCTTTTCTCTCTGTCTGCACCCCTAGAATCCAAGTCCTCATCACTTCCTGCCTTGACTGCTCCAACCAATTTTTCCCTGGGATTCTCCTCTATTCCATCAGGTATGTTCCAAATGCTGTTGCCAAGGTCATGTTTCTTGCCTGGCCTTCTTAGAACTGGCTGGAAAAGAATTCCATCTTGCGAAAAATTTTAAGGTTTCCAAATTTGTATTCCTTCCAATATGGAATGAAAAAGAGACCTGAGATTTGTCATGCCAGGAAGAGGCAGAGAGAGACTGAGCCCAACTCCAGAATAGCCCAGTGGTTAGGGCATGCACCTGGTATTTGGGAAATGCAGGTTCAAGTCCCTGCTCTGAATCAGAGTGGAAACTTGAACCATCTCCCCATACTGTAGGTGAATAAATGCCCTAACTCCTGGGCTTTTAACTACTGTGGGGTGTGTCTCTTTCTTTATGACAAAGTTTGTCAAAATGGATATGTTTCTGCCAGAAGTTTTGGTTTTCCTGTATCTACATTCTCCAGTGAAAAAACATTTTTAGTTAAAAATGTCTTGGCTAGCTCTAGTAATTCTAGCCATGTCACTCCATACATATGCCCCTTTAAATCCGTCCACTGACTCATTTCCACAACGCAACATGAGCTTCTTGTTCTTTCCTTTTGAGGCCTTTTATAGCTGAATCCCTCCCTACTAATCCGTTCCTGCATTGCACCCCTATCCCCTCAATGATGCCAGCCTCCATCACCTATTTTGCTATGCAGGGCCGGCCTTAGGATTTATGGTGCCCTAGGCGAGATTATTAAACTGGTGCCTCTGTGCCTGATCTGCTCTTAGCAACACAAACATAAGCTTACAGTATTGGAAAACTTGCCACATTCACGTTATTAAAACCAGTTTAACTTAATTAAGCACACTGTAATGCTGATGGACTAGCACTAAAGAAGCAGCACCATAGAAAAAATTCTGATATGACAGAATGATGCAAATAATATATTTTTTTTAATTTATCAAAATTTTATTGGAAATTTATATGAAGAGGTATTGAAACAAAGATTTGTTTTTAATTAAAATCAATCTTTCTGGCTTGTTTGGCTGCAAAATCAGTAATAATGTCATTGTATGACAAAGACAAAGTCGTGTCTTGTTCGATTGCAAGAATAGCAAGACCAGTTAAGCGTTCCTAACTCATTGTAGAGCGGAGATAGTTTTTAATGAGCTTTAGTTTTGAGAAACTCCGTTCTCCTGATGCTACTGTTACAGGAATTGTCAGTAGAATACGAGTGGCAATGTACACATTAGGATCTACGTCAACAAGTTTGCGGGTATGAATAAACTGTACAATGTCCATCACCGATTTTGCATGTGGCAACATTGATGACAGTGTACTCAATTCTTCGTACAGTTCAAGTCCATTTAAATCAAAACTATCACCGTGCTTCAGGAGGCTCTCTAGGTTCTTGCACTTTGTCATTAGTTGCTCTTGAATTCCTTGAATTTCTGTTGAATTTAATTATGTCATACAAAAATCCAAGCTGTTCATGGTGTACTTGCAAGGTATTAAACCTTTCATCAACAGCAGATACTGCTTTATCCATCACAACATTAAAAAATTCAACCTCAAATTTCTTTTCTGGATTGTCTATGGGCATGATCTGCTGTACAGATTCTTCACAAAGAAGTGTCCCTGGCCTTTTTAACTCATATTAACTATGTATTTACTTTATGAAAGTTGGAGAAAACATTGTGAAAATGTAAAACATTGGCTGCCCAACTTCTGGGCTGGCAAAAGTTTTAGACTGACTCACAGGGGAAAAAAAAAAAGCAGGAGAATGTTAGTACAACATATGGTCACTCTATACCAGGGGTCGGCAACCTTTCAGAAGTGGTGTGCCAAGTTCACTGTAATTTAAGGTTTCTCATGCCAGTAATACATTTTAATGTTTGTAGAAGGTTTCTCTCTATGTCTGTATTATATAAATAAACTATTGTTATTATCTGAGGTCTTGGCCACCGGTCCTGCCCAGGCGACTGCCAGCTGAGTAAATGAAACCCCAAACCGGCAGCGGGCTGGTGGCTGGAACCCTAGACAAGGATCCCAGGCCCTGCTCAGCCTACTGCTGGTCTGGGGTTCTGACCACCAACTCCTGCCAGCCAGGATCCCGGCCGCCAACCCCCCCTCAGCCCGCTACCAGCCTGGGATTCTGCTCACCCAGGCTGGCAGGAGGCAGAGTGGGGCTGGCGTCTGAGCTTCTGACTGGCAAGGGGCCAGCAGCCGGAACCCTGGAGTAGCAGTAGGCTGAGTGCTGCTGGCACCCCAGACTGGCAGCAGACTGAGCCACTCAACCCCTCACCGGCCCTGCTCAGCCCGCCACCAGCCCACTCAGCCCACTGCCGGCTGAGTGAATGGAACCCCAGGCTGACAGCAGGTTGAGTGGTTCAGCTGGCCTGCTCAGCCCACTGCCAGCCTGGGGTCCCTTGGGGGTCCCCAGGCCAGCAGCAGGTGCTGAGTGGGGCCGATGGCTGGTATCCCAGCTGGCAATAGGGCAGCAGCCGGAACCCCAGAGCAGTGATGGGCTGAGCCGCTCAGCCTGCTGCTGCATACCATCAAAAATCAGCTCACCTGCCACCTTTGACACATGTGCCGTAGGTTGCCGACCCCTGCTTTATACACTAGTAAGGCGATGAGTATATTGCAGTTGTTGGAGGGCTCTTATCAGGAGTAACAGGCTATAGGAAAGTCAGTCAACATTTTTTGTTTCTCTGATGAAAACTGGCCCACTCCCTGCCTCAAACCAAACCTGTCACTAATAATTGTCAACAACTTAATTTTCCATTTTTGGCTAAGATATTGATTTTTAAAAAAAAAAATATTGAAATTGGGTTCAGGATTGTTAGCAAGAATTTTTGGCAAACAAAGTTGTTAAATGACAATCTAAATGGCAACACAGTACTGCTTTCATGCTTGGCTCACCCCCAAGCCTGCTGGTCCAACAGCTGCAGTAGAGCAGGAGATAGGTGGAAAACTGCAGGACTCCAAAATCCACCTCTTGGGGTGCAGAGTAGCAACAGCAGCAGCAAACCCTCAGGTCCAATCACATGCCAATGGGCACCACCACCAGCTTTACGGACCATGGTGAAGTTAGCACATCATCTGATTTCAGGGACGGGGCACCCATGGAGCCACAGTAGCTCATCCTGCCCTGTGCAGCTCCCCCTGGATGAGATGGATCGCTGGCAGCTGCCAGCCTGGGGAGAGGCGCTCCCCAGCTAGGTTGCCAGATCCAGATGTCCTGATTTTATAGAGCCAGTCCCGATATTTGGGGCTTTGTCTTATATAGGCACCAATTACCCCCACCTAGAGTGACCAGACAGAAAGTGTGAAAAATCAGGACAGGGATGGGGGGGTAAAAGGAGCCTATATAAGAAAAAGACCCCAAAATTGGGACTGTCCCTATAAAATAGGGATATCTGATCACTGTACCCCAATCCCCTATCCTGATTTTTCACACATCTGGCTAACCCCAGTCAAGCCCTGTGTGACATTCCAATTCTGGCTGCCTGCCAAGGAAGTGAGTTACTTTCACTTTCATTCCTCAGCAGGCAGCCAGCCAGCCCTCCCCCCCAGCACCTCACCCTACCCAGCCCTGACAGAGGGGAGGGAGGAGAGAGAGAGGGGTGCTCCTGGGGAGGAGGGAGAAAGGAGGGGGTGCTCCGTGGGGCGGAGGGAGAAGAATGGATGTTATGGGGGACAACAAAGGATACTGGTTCCAGAGCCACAGAGCCTGCCTCACCTCACCTCAGCCAGAGGGAAAGAGTCACACTCACAGGTGAGCTCCTTTCCCAACCCCTACCTCCTCCCCTTCCCAGAGACCCCAGCAGCCAATCCCATTCCTCAGACTGTGCTGCATTCGGCTCTCTTTAGGACCCAGCAGCCCTGCTTCTACACTGTCTGGGCTGCCTGCAGAGTGGTGCCCCCAGGCAGAATGAGGCCCTATGCGGCTGCCAATTCTGCCTATGGCCATGTCTACATCTAAAATTTTGCAGCACTGGTTGTTACAGCTGTATTAGTACAGCTGTATAGGGCCAGCGCTGCAGAGTGGCCACACTTACAGCAACCAGCGCTGCAAGTGTTGTTAGATGTGGCCACACTGCAGCGCTGTTGGGCGGCTTCAAGGGGGGTTCGGGGAACGCGAGAGCAAACCGGGAAAGGAGACCAGCTTCGCCGCGGTTTGCTCTCGTGTTCCCCGAACCACCCTGCAAAACGCAGGGAAGGAGACCTGCTTGCTCGGGGTTCCGGGAACGAGAGAGCAAACCGGGAAAGGAGACCAGCTTCGCCGCGGTTTGCTCTCGCGTTCCCCGAACCACCCTGCAAACCGCAGGGAAGGAGACCTGCTTGCTCGGGGTTCCGGGAACGAGAGAGCAAACCGGGAAAGGAGACCAGCTTCGCCGCGGTTTGCTCTCGCGTTCCCCGAACCACCCTGCAAACCGCAGGGAAGGAGACCTGCTTGCTCGGGGTTCCGGGAACGCGAGAGCAAGCCGGGGAAGGAGACCAGCTTGATTACCAGAGGCTTCCTCCTTCCACGGAGGTCAAGAAAAGCGCTGGTAAGTGTCTACATTGGATTACCAGCGCTGGATCACCAGCGCTGGATCCTCTACACCCGAGACAAAACGGGAGTACGGCCAGCGCTGCAAACAGGGAGTTGCAGCGCTGGTGATGCCCTGCAGATGTGTACACCTTCAAAGTTGCAGCGCTGTAACTCCCTCACCAGCGCTGCAACTTTCTGATGTAGACAAGCCCTATGCCTGAGGACGGCCCTGTTGCTATGGTTTCCATGAACACTTTTATCCTTACTTCAGTTTTGCCTCTTATACGTGGAACACAATTCTTGCACAATGCAGCAAATCCTGACCTGCTTTAATCCCTCTCAAGAGCCATAAGCACTGTGTTGCCTACAAGGAACTGCTAATAACAGCTAGGTAAATGCCCAGTAGGGACTCCTGATGTGTTACTTGTTGGGTCAGTGTAAACATGTTCTCAGCACAGTTTCCTCATTCTTCCCCTCATTCCTTCAGTTTGTTTGCTACACATGTTTTTTTGTCTTGTCTCGACTTTATTCTGCAAGCTTTTGGAGCTAGTTCCTTTTTTCACTCCATTCAGTATCTAGAACACTTGGGACTTTGGACACTATCATGATGCAAATATTTTTTTAATATATTTATCTGCCTGAAAGATACCAAAGTATTTTGTAAGCATCGTTACATTTCACCTACCTCTCACATGTATCCACCTCTGGATGAAGATCAAAGCACACAACAATAGGTTTATGGAAAAGCTCTATAGAATTCAATGAAAAAATCTATTTCTGCTATAGAATTCTACAGGATGGCTTTAAAAACAGTAGGAGAGTTATCATTCTGTAAGCATGTGACTGAATGCATCCTTGTATTCACACCCTGCACACTGTTGTAATAATCTTTGTACAAAATATACCTTGTAAAGCATCATTTGAAAATGAATAACTCACTGGTCAATAATATCATGGTGAAATGTAGGTAGCAATGTTGTATGCAAAATTATGAAATCCCACACCCTCCGTATAATGTTAAAGGGACCTGTTCAAATTCACATAGCCCCAGTTAGGCACACCCAATCAAGCAGGTCTTAAATAAAGGGATATATGGTTACCTCCATTTCCATATAAGCTTTAAAGAGTCCTCAGACAGCATGAGAGAAAGGAATGGAGACAAAGAAAATCTGCATCTCAGCACACCCAGGTGAAAGAAAACAGCATGAAGCATTTTTCCTACTAGACACCAGGTCTCCTTCTGCTCAACTGGATAGAACTTTATGGGGAGGACTGAACTATAAAAGTGAGGGGCAAATACCCAAAGGGAACTCTCTCCCTGTCTATCCCCTCATTGCATCTAAGAAGACAAAGAAACAGCATTGGATTGTGGTGGAGAGCTCCTGACCTGAAATGATTGGTCAGTAATGTTAGAAGGATGTCATAAGGACTTTGAATCAAGTATAGTTTAAGTTAGGCACTAGGAAGCATTTTATCTTTATTTTTCATATAGCCATTTCTAATACTTATGCCTCATTACTTCTACTCACTTAAAATCTGTATCTTTATAGCTAAACTGGTTTCATTCTTTAATTGAAACTAATCTGTGTATTGGTAGGTTAAATTGCCCGGGTAACTCCATTTAAGGTGGCAAGTTGTTCTGAATTGTTCCCTTTAAAGGAACAACTGGCTTAATATTTCTGGACTGCTCAGGAAAGGGTTGGACAGTACAGAAAACACATTTTGGGGGGGGGGACCCAGGACTGGGAGTGTGTTGAGGTCACCCTGCAGCAGTAATCGAGGCTGGCAAAAGCTGGAGTATGACCCACATGTGGCTGGCAGCCTGCAGTTATACACAGTCACTCACTGAGGGTGTGGCTTGCATGCTAGAAGGCTGTTTGCGAGCAACCCAGATGGGAGCTACTGCTGCAAAGCATTGTAAGGAACCCAATGTTTCAGGGATGACACAGCCCTCCACTGGTCTGGAATCCATGGGAATGTCACAATGCAATATTGTATGTTTTAGAATACCTACTCTAGAACTGTTTTCAATTCTACAAACACTGTGGAATTTAAGGTGCATTTCATTTACACTGGTTTCCCACTTGTTTAACTCCACTGTCGTCAATGGAGTTATTCCTAATTTACACTAGGGTAACTAAGAGGAGAATCAGGCCCTTAGCATCCATTTGTCTATTGCATAAATCAGCATAATTCCCATTTCCCATTCACATTTCGTAATTCCCATTTCCTATCTGAATCATCTGGGCTTTTGCTGATCAAGACAGGCCACATCTATGCAGTGATGTTACAGTGAGGAAAGATGACATGGATGCACAATGTCCCTGTAGGGAAAAATTCAGGCAACATTTATTTTTGATTATATATGTATTATATATTTGTAACATCTATGATATCAGGCTCTTGGAGGAGAATTGCATACTTGTTTGAGCCCATCATAGCACTCCCTGTCTTTTGCCAAAGAAGAGCAGAGCTGAGGGGCTTAGTCTCCTCCTTGAAAGGGCAGGAATGAAAGCTTGATATATTAAACACGATACATAACAGCTAAGTCTTGATGGTGCCTCTGCATCCCTTTCCATTGCAGCCCATGGAAATGTTACCACAAAGAGGAAGGGTTGCATTTGAATGGTCATTACACAAAGTGCATACTCAACCAACACCAGTTAAATAAGCATTTAAATTGAGATGTTTGATGCCAAAGGCATTCCAAGGTTGTGTTCTTGCCAGCAGCTACCCTGGAGGGAAGCAACAAGAACACCCAGACATTTTCTAGGGCTGCCTTTGGCATCAAACATCTCAATTTAAGTGCTTATTTAACTGATGTTGGTAGAGTATGAAACCTCTTCCTGCAATAACCTGAGAAGCGCAATGCAGATCTTTCCAGGTAGTCAGCAGCCAGATGATGCCATACTAGGCCACAAGAAAACTTTTACCTGGATCTTCTTGTATGAGTTCTTTTTATATATGAAAGATGTGTAGAAAGAATAGTAAATATGGCAGGCAACCAGCTTGGCTTAACTGTGAAATCCTTGCTGATCTTAAACACAAAAAAGAATCTTACAACAAGTGGAAGATTGGACAAATCACCAGGGAGGAGTATAAAAATATTGCTTAGGCATGCAGGAGTGAAATCAGGAAGGCCAAATCACACTTGGAGTTGCAGCTAGCAAGAGATCTTAAGAGTAAGAAGAAGGGTTTCTTCAAGTACGTTAGCAACAAGAATCAAGTCAGGGAAAGTGTGGGCCCCTTACTGAATGAGGGAGGCAACCTAGTGACAGAGGATGTGGAAAAAGCTTATGTACTCAATGCTTTTTTTGCCTCTGTCTTCACGAACAAAGTCAGCTCCCAGGCTGCTGCACTGGGCAGCACAGCATGCGGAGGAGGTGACCAGCCCTCTGTGGAGAAAGAAGTGGTTTGGAACTATTTAGAAAAGCTGGATGAGCACAAATCCATGAGGCCGGATGCGCTGCATGCGAGGGTGCTAAAGGAGTTGACGGATGTGATTGCACAGCCATTGGCCATTATCTTTGAAAACTCATGGTGATCAGAGGACGTCCCGGATGACTGAAAAAAGGCTAATGTAGTGCCCATCTTTAAAAAAGGGAAAGGAGGATCCAGGGAACTACAGGTCAGTCAGCCTCACTTCAGTCCCTGGAAAAATCATGGAGCAGGTCCTCAAGGAATCAATTCTGAAGCACTTAGAGGAGAGGAAAGTGATCAGGAAGAGTCAGCATGAATTCACCAAGGGCAAATCATGCCTGACTAACCTAATTGCCTTCTATGAGGAGATAACTGGCTCTGTGGATGAGGGGAAAGCAGTGGATGTGTTATTCCTTGACATTAGCAAAGCTTTTAATACTTTCTTCCACAGTATTCTTGCCAGCAAGTTAAAGAAGTATGGGCTGGATGAATGGACTTTAAGGTGGATAGAAAGCTGGCTAGATCATCAGGCTCAACGGGTAGTGATCAATGACTCCATGTCTAGTTGGCAGCCGGTATCAAGCAGAGTGCCCCAAAGGTTGGTCCTGGAGTCGGTTTTGTTCAATATCTTCATTAATGATCTGGAGGATGTCGTGGACTGCACCCTCAGCAAGTTTGCAGATGACACTAAACTGGGAGGAGTAGTAGATACTCTGGAGGGTAAGGATAGGATACAGAGGGACCTAGACAAATTAGAGGATTGGACCAAAAGAAACCTGATGAGGTTCAACAAGGACAAGTGCAGAGTGCTGCACTTAGGACGGAAGAATCCCATTCACTGCTACAGACTAGGGACCAAGTGGCTAGACCACAGTTCTGCAGAAAAGGACCTAGGGATTACAGTGGACGAGAAGCTGGATATGAGTCGACAGTGTGCCCTTGTTGCCAAGAAGGCTAAGAGCATTTTGGGCTGTATAAGTAGGGGCATTGCCAGCAGATCGAGGAACATGATCATTTCCCTCTCTTCGGCATTGGTGAGGCCTCATCTGGAGTACTGCGTCCAATTTTGAGACCGACACTACAAGAGGGATGTGGAAAAATTGGAAAGAGTCCAGTGGAGGGCAACAAAAATTATTAGGGGGCTGGAACATATGATTTATGAGAAGAGGCTGAGGGAACTGGGATTGTTTAGTCTGCAGAAGAGAAGAATGAAGCGGGATTTGATAGATGCTTTCAGCTACCTGAAAGGGGGTTCCAAAGAGGATGAATCTAGACCATTGTCAGTGGTAGCAGATGACAGAACAAGGAGTAATGGTCTCAAGTTGCAGGGGAGGAGGTTTAGGTTGGATATTAGGAAAAACTTTTTCACTAGGAGAGTGGTAAAGCACTGGAATGGGTTACCTAGGGAGGTGGTGGAATCTCCTTCCTTAGAGGTTTTTAAGGTCAGGCTTGACAAAGCCCTGGCTGGGATGATTTAGTTGGGGATTGGTCCTGCTTTGAGCAGGGGGTTGGACTAGATGACCTCCTGAGATCCCTTCCAACCCTGATAGTCTATGATTCTATGATACATAGTTTAATAGGTAAGGTGCGCATGCTTGGTGCTGGGGAATATGCAGCATATTTCCTGGGATTTGTAGATCCAACAGTAGGGGTTGTTCACAGCAAATATCTTCTTGTGTGCAGCTTCTTACATGGAGCTCTTAACATCTCCAGCTACAAAGAAGAAACTGAGGAAGCAATTTTGCAATGCACTGCACATGCCATAGCAGTTGAAGCAAATCTGACCTTAGGCTGGCAAGGCTGTTCTAAACCAGCAAGGGATTTTGACCTAAGACCAGCAAAAGTGCCAGAACCATAGCTGGATGGTACAAAGCATGTGAGAATCAATTTAGTCAATTTAGATGTTGCAAAGAGAATGTTAAATTAAAACACGCTGTCATGGCATTTCAAACCACACATTTTGCCAAAGTGGCTTTGAATCTGTACAAAAAGATCTATGCAAGTCTCAGTCTTAATAATAGTACCACCGTCTATATATAGTAGTTGGTATTATTATTCATCTGAAGTAGGCCTTAAGAACATAGGAACGGCCATACTGGGTCAGACCAAAGGTCCATCTAGCCCAGTATCCTGTCCTCCAACAGTGGCCAATGTCAGGTGCCCCAGAGGGAATCAACGGAATAGGTAATCATCAAGTGATCCATCCCCTGTTGCCCATTCCCAGCTTTTGGCAAAGTGCAAGGTTACAGGCCCACATGTGGGGAAAAAAATATCTATCCAGAACTTCCACAGATGACTTCCCCTTAAATCTTAACTTGCATCTCTATACTGGCAAAAGTGCCACAGTCATGCATAGTAACATACTACAATCTTGTGGTAGTTCTGGTCATTCCTGTGTGTCTCATATAAACGTCTTAGCTGCATTCTGAAATAGAGTTGTCCACTGAACCATCATAAAAACAAGTCCAACTCTGCACCAAGCACATTAGGACCCACACACTAACCACCATATTGTCTTTCATAAAAAATAGATGACATTTGCAGCACTAATCTAAGCACAATCTTGCAGGTAATATACTGTATTGTACTATAGGCTGGTATTATTGTTGCAAAGCGAAGGCGTATCATGAAATGACTATTTTTCAAGCCCAGCAATCCATCACCAAGGTTGGTTTTATCACCTGTATGATATGAGCTTGTTGAGATGGATGTTTAGGAGCTAAACCCAAGCTTTATTTTCAGTTTATTTGTCATAACCTGAGAAGCCTGAAGTGGGAGAGTAAAGGAGAAAGGCTGTTTGGGAAGTAAAATGTAAAAATAGAGATTCTTTTCTGTGCCTCTTTATAGTAATTCATAACTCATCTGCACAAATTTACTCAGGTCTGAAGTTTGGCAGTTTAGATTTCATTCTCAGAGGGCATATCTCTGATGAAAGTTTAATACAGCAAACTCTGTTTAGCCAAACTGGAGTGGCCGAAGTAGAAATTAGCATTTTTCAGATGCTTATCACAATCGCATCACATTTAAATCTTTTAAAAGAGTACTTTGTGCACGGTTACATTGGATCATTGTTTCTTGTTGTCATACGATTGTGTAACTTGGTTTTTGTACACCAAAATGGCTAAGGTAAAGATTGTATTTTAGATTGTCTTCTGTTTATGATGAATACATTTCTGATGACATTTCACAAGTTATGAAAGGCTTCTTTTTTACACCATAGGTGCAAAAGATATTTTTCATGTATTACGTTTCTATGGATTTGAATTATATAGTAGATCTTAATTCTTCCATTTAATCTAATTGCATGTCCATTAAAGAGGTGTTGAGTTCTATCCCGTGTATTTAAAATGATTACAACAAAACATGAAACCAGACCACTGAAAGTAGGCCAACAGGTAACTACAATTCATATAAAAATGGATTAAAGCATGAAAAGTCAAAGTTAGAGGGACATGTGAATCTTGCAAGTACAATGAAATGGCACATTAATGATTTCCATAATGAGCTGCATTATGTCAAAACAATGGGAGACATACAGTGACATGTCTGTCTTGGAGGCTGTATGGTCCAATCACTGTGCCATTAAGCACCATAGTATAGGCGCCTGTTAACTGTGAATTTCTTCACTTTAATAGATTTAAAGAGCTCAATCTGTGTAGCTTATGAAAACAAAAGATTGAGAGAAGACTTGATGGATATGTATAAGTACTTTGCAAGGAGAAAGTACTGAAGGGCTCTTTACTCTAGGGGAGAAAGGAATAAAGGGCCAATGGCTGGAAGCTGGAGCCAGACAAATTCAAATTAGAAACTAGGCACAAATGTTTAACAGCAAGTGTGATTAACCATTGCAAAAAATTACCAAGAGAAATGATGGATTCTCCATCTCTTGATGTGTTTAGATCAAGACTGTGTGTCTTTCATGAAGATATGTTTTAGCCAAACAGAGTTATGTTTTAGTCAGACCAGTTATTAGGCTAAGTACAGGTAATCATTAGATCATTTAGTCTGACTGTGTATATCACAGGCCATTAGCTTTCACCCAGTCAGACTGGATGATCTAATGATCCCTTCTGGCCTTAAATATTTATTGACTCATATAATTTGTTTCTCAGAGTTAGGGCCTGGCCCCCATCACATAATTCTTACTGAAAGCTAATGGAGTTATTCTCATGAGTGAGACTTTGCAGGTTTAGGTCTTTTGTGTTGGAAAGGAGTGGGACTTTGGATTGCTCACACAACTAGCTACTTCATATTATAGCCAATGATTTTAGTTGATCATTTATTGTGTGATGTTATGATTAACTAACACGTTACATCTTATATAATCATTGTATGCTAAATAGAGTTAAGTTGTAGAGTTATAGAAGTATAAGATTGATCAGGAGTTAGCAGGGGAAAATTGAGCTCCCTACAGGAAACTCCAGCAGGAACCATCCCTCTACTGATGATCAATCTATGAGAGACTCGTCTGACCCTAATACTGTTGTTAAGGATGCAAGTAAAACTATATTTGAAACTTGTGAATAGCTCTTTATAGAATATATGCTTAGGTAATCATAACTTTAATTGTAACTTTAATACAACATGTAAAACAAACCAGACCTTGTACTTGTGAATGTATGTGTAGTCTCTATCCTTGATCTGTATGTGTTCCTAGAGACTTTAAATTAAAAGCAAGTAGCAGATGGGACTTTCACCCTGTTAAGCGTGAAACTGTAGCCACTGTATAGCGGAGCGCGCAGTAGTGTAATACCACATTACTAAATTCACTTTAAATAAAAAGGCTATATTGTATATTCATATTTTATGGGCCATCCCTTATCTAATTGCAATTAACAATATTAGAATCATTTATAGTGCTGTTGTAGCCCTCTTAGTCCCAGGATATGAGCAAGACAAGGCAGGTGAAGTACTGTCTTACATTGGCCCAACTTCTGTTGGTGAAAGAGACAAGCTTTGGAGCTACACAGAGCTCTTCAAGTCTGGAAAAGGTACTTAGTGTCACAGGTAAATACAGAGAGGAACAGATTGTTTAGCATTATGGGGAAAACATGTTGCAAGAGACCATCTGCAATCTTAGGACAAAGGAGGGTTAGTGGGTTACAGAATGTTGTAAAACCAGTATCTCTGAGTTCATGACTTTTAGAGTTAATAAGCAGAGTTATGAATTTAAGCTCTCAGGCTTATCTTTTGAAGGTGTTGTACAGGTTTCCTGTGGGGACAAGAGATCCCATATGGAGTAACTGCTTTGTGAAAAACACTAACTCATGGATGATAGGGTGTCTTTGTCTTTTATAAATTTTCTGTGTGAGTTCATTTGAGAGCATAATGATTTGTCTGGTTTCACCCATTTAGTTGTTGTGGGGCATTTGATACACTGGATGAAGTACATCACATATTGTGATAGACATGCAGGGCTCTGGGATCTTGAAATGTGTGTTGTGGGGGTATTGATCATTGTACCAGTGGAGATATGTCTGCAGATTTTGCAGTTGTTGTTATGGCACTGTCTGGTGCAGAGGTGTTAATTGCCCACTTCATCTTAAATGGTCTCTTGTGACATATTTCCCCTTTATGCTAAACAATCTGTCCCACCTTGTATTTAGCTGTGACACTGAGTACCTTTTCCAGACCTGAAGAGCTCTGTGTAGCTCTAAAGCTTGTTTCTTTCACCACTAGATATTACCTCACCCACCTTCTCTCTCTCTCAGGCCATGGCTACACTGGCGCTTTACAGCACTGCAACTTTCTCACTCAGGGGCATGAAAAAAACACCCCCCTGAGCGCTGCAAGATACAGCGCTGTAAAGCATCAGTGTAAACAATGCCACAGCGCTGGGAGCGCGGCTCCTAGCACTGCAAGCGACACCCCATGAGGATGTGGAGTACATGCAGCACTGGGAGACCTCTCCCAGCGCTGGTGCTGCGACCACACACACTTCAAAGTGCTGCCGCGGCAGTGCTTTGAAGTTTCGAGTGTAGCCATACCCTCTGTATTGGGATTGGGTAGCTAAAGCCCTGAGCTCTGCCATCCTGTGGGGCAGAAGCCTTGAGCTTCTTGCCCTACTGGGCTAAAACCCAGCAGCCTGAGCCCTGGCACCCAGCAGGGTAGAAGCCCGGACCCCCCCCCACACACACACACTTTGGGGGCTAAAGCCCAGAGTCGTGGTGCCCTGTAGGGCAGGAGTCCATGCCCTGCAGAGGAGAAACCCAGAGCCCTGAGTCCCAGCACCCAGCGGCTGGAGCCCCCCCCCGTTGGGCCCTGGAGTTTTTATAGCATGTTGGGTGGGCCAAAGAGAGAAGGAAAGAGGTTGAGAACCCCTGATTTGAATGGTACCTTGGCTTTGTGGGGGTCTTTAAAGATGAAAAAGAAACAGTACCTGTCCTGAATAGTTTACGATCTAAAGCCCTGATTCCGTGATATAAGTAGTAGAGACTGAATGAGTAAGGGATGTAAAATCCAATCTTAAGCAACATGACATGAGTGAGTATGAAAATCACAGTGGAAGCAGACGACAAATGGAGAAGGGTTATAAAAGAGCACATGGCTGAATGTACCTAATTGGTTTGTTTTCCACTTCCCCATCCTATTTAAAAAGAAAAGCATTGTGTTATTTAAAATGGTTGGAATTAAGACCATTACATATCTTTGCTGTTAGTTCATCAGTTCTGTAGAACTATGACCTGTTCATCTCTGCTTCACAAGTAATCACCAGTTCAGAATGGCAAAAAATCTCTTCACTGGGAACAATAGAACTACCAAGCTGAGAAAAACATCGCTGCTTTAAAAAAAGGAAGAAAAGACAAAACGTGTAGTATTTGTTAAAGCTGCCAGATTAACATCTCTCTGTCATAGGGCAGATACTGCAAAAGCTTTCCTCAACACCCATTAGTGAAGGGTGTTCTCTACAGACTGTAAATGTGAGAAAATGAAAATCTGCCTTTAGTTTTTCCACAAAAGTTGGAGCAAAGAAGAGAAATACATTTGTGTGGATCTGACAAATTATCTGCCTCTGTCCTGTTCCCTCTCCCTCCTTCCTTTTGGCATTTTGAAGGTGCCTGTCATGATATTCAAACATGAATTTCACTACTACCAGGATTTTTCCCCCTCCCCATACAACTATAGCTTCAGATAGCAAATTCCAATTCCAACCAGATGTTCTCTGTCTTCTTATAAATAATGGTGATAGATTTAATTTATGAAATAAATGTGCCCTGTCTTTGCAGCAGAGAGGAATATAATGTTGAATGTTTGGTTTGTTTTTTTAATCTGTCTTTGTATGACAGGACAGAAACTCTTACTTTAATACAGAGAAGTGTAGGTGAGTTTTAAAGGTTAAAAACCATTGTTTTAAAAAATCTTGTGCCATCGGTAACATCTTAGATTATTATAGCTGAAAGGATTTTTAAGATCTCATTTGCATTTCATCTGTTAGGCACTTCATTTTTTGTTCCAATATAGACCATAGAAATATAGACTCATTTATGTTTGGAGCCACATTCTGACAGTAGGGTCTCATGCACTAACCCTGTATTGCAATGTTGCTGAAATGTTGAAATCTGCACTTTTTTTTCCCACTCACTTTTTGATATGTCATGGAAATATGTCTCTGTGTGAGCCTTTGGAAAAATCTCTTACAAAATCTGAAACCACAATTACATACCCAAGAGGGGTCCCTTTGTTTCCAAAAGAGAAGAATGGATGTGCAGATCAGGCTCTTTCTGAAGCCCTTGACTTCCTCAAATTCTCATGCAGGCCAACTAGTATTTTGTAAGAATGGCCATACTGGGTCAGACCAAAGGTTCATCTAGCCCAGTGTCCTGTCTTTGGACAGTGGCCAATGCCAGGTGCCCTAGAGGGAATGAACAGAACAGGTAATCATTAAGTGATCCATTTCTTGTCATCCATTCCCAGCTTCTGGCAAACAGAGGCTAGGGGCACCGTCCCTGCCCATCCTGGCTAATAGCCATTGATGAACCTATCCTCCATGAATTTATGTAGTTCTTTTTTGAACCCTGTTATAGTCTTGACCTTCACAATAACCTCTGGCAAGGAGTTCCACAGATTTACTGTGCATTGTGTGAAAAATACTTCTTTTTGTTTGTTTTAAACCTGCTGCCTAATTTTATTTGGTGACCCCTGGTTCTTGAGTTATGAAAAGGAGCATATAACTCTTCCTTATTTATTTTCTTCTCTCCAGTCATGATTTTATAGACCTCAGTTATATCCCCCCTTAGTCGTCTTTTTTCCAAACTGAAAAGCCTGTCTTATTAATCTCTCCTCATATGGCAGCCATTCCATGCCCTTAGTCATTTTTGTTGCCCTGTTCTGAACCCTTTCCAATTACAATATATCTTTTTTGAGATGTGGCGACCACATCTTTGCAGCTTGTGTGGTATTTTCCTCCTAACTTGATAGCTTCAGATCTGCTTCAATTAATACAATTAACCAAGATGAAAAATTGTGTTGTAACAAACCTCATTGCTCACAAAGGACGGGAAAGGCAGAGTAGTATAGGCTCAGATCCTCTATTTAAGTTACTGTTAACATAATTGGAACCATCTTCTGGAAGCTACACACTCTCTGTATGAAATACCTTTATAGAAAATAAGTTTGTCCATTTCTGCTTCAGTTTTCAGTATAATCACTAAGTGATCTTACAGGTGGGTATTCCCAGATAAAAGACTGTAGTGTGGGTAGGCGTTAGGCAAGGGAATGGGTCTGAAGGGATTGCACCTGCTAAGACTAAGTGCATGATCTCTGGCACTGAAAGAGTTGCACCTGATGGGGAGCAGTGGGGTTGCCACTCTACTCCAGCACTGAAAGGGTAACACTTCCAGAAGAGTGAATAGAGGAGCTAGTGAATTGATCTAGCGCATGGCTTCTCAAACTGGAGGTAGTGAACGGCTCCTCCAACAATGACCATTCCTTCCTTTAGGGCTAGATGGGGACGGAAGTGGCATGCAACCTTTTCCTGTTGTAACATGGGATTATGCTATGGAAAAAAATGAGAAATACAGCTCTGGAACAGAAAAGGGGGATACCTGGTGTGGAATGACTAGGAAGGAAGGGAGACATCCAGAACCATGGCTGGCTAACAAGAGGCTACTCTCCCTCATTTGGCCTTTAACTGTCTCTTCTCACAATCCTCCTAGTGGTTCTGTCTCCTTATGCTCCATTCCACTCTGTCTCCTTTTCCCCTTTCCTGTTCATCTGCTGATTTTCAAGACTTTCCCATGCCTTTGATTGCTCTCTTAATGGAAGCTGGGGCCCAGCTTCTTCTGTTAGGATCTAGTGAGATCCTCAATCTCCTTTCAGTTGTACAGTGGTGAGGCTTCAAAGTCTGACTCAACCTGCCTGCAGAGTCAGGAGAGTAAAAAGCTTATCTATTTTTTCTAAACTGCTGGAGTCTCAAGGCCACAGGGCCAAAACAGTTCTACTATAACTTGACATATCCAGTATGTGTAAGATCTGACATATCCAGTATGTGTAGTCCAAATGTCTTTAACCTGAGAGGGCAGGGAGTGGGATGGGAAGGGCTTTATAGCAAAGGGAAACTTCAGCATAAAACAGCTTTTATTAAGGAAATTGAGATAAGGAGGTTCAAAACTGGATCACTGAAATTGTCTATTTAAATTGAATTGAATTAGCACTACCTTAATCCCTCTCCTACAGTTTTTAAATCCACACATAGGAGCTCTGAACAGAGGAGGCAGGTCCAAGTTTGTTTTAATTGGCTTTATATAATTTGATCATTTTTACAGCAAATACCCTTTCTTCTTTTAATTGAACAGAGAGAAGTACAGTTTGCCTATTTTATACAGCAGTACACATTACCTAGATACGACTGCACTAACTCTCCGTGATCCCACTTTACTGGATTATACAGCCAGTGGTCTTTTTTCACTTGTCTTCTAAGATTGAGAGGCTCAGCATGAGAATTAGAAATGAGAGAGAGAATGGAAAATACCAAAGGGCCATGAGGCACTGAATGGCAAAACACAATAAAATTATCTTTGACAGCAGTAATTGTCCCATTAAGTCGTCTTAGTAAAAATGGGTGAACCTTAGGAAGTAGAATTCAGGTTCACTCTCACTAGCTGAAGCTGAAGGAGAGAGAAACTCTTGATTTTTAATATTTTTTGGGGGATGAGGGGATTTAAAAAAAAAGTCTCATTTTGAGTGCTTCAGATTTAATTTATGGATACTTTTAATCAGACTTCTCCAGATAAATATTAAATATCACCTTATCACTAGCACTGTGGATTGTGGATCTGGGTTCTCTCCAATTTTTAAATCTGATAACATGACAGATATATGTCAGAGCTCAGTGTGAAATGAAAGACTGCCAAAGGGCTCATGTACTCAAAGAGTTCTGTGTTTGAGGGTGTCTCAGGAATAGCATACCGAAGAGTTTGTCCTTAGCATGTCACCATGATCTCTCTCTTATCCATCAATAACCCCCATTTCTTCAGTCATTAATCTGTTACAGAGTATTGCTGTTGTGCATGACAAAAATATAGATGAGAACAGCGGGGTGTATAATACTATTGGCACATCAGACCTTGAGACAATATTTTAGTTTAAACATGAATGTTTTTTTCTTTGCCTAACTTTTGTTATTGTTCTTTGCAATTATTACATTCTTATCCTTTCCTATCTCTTCACTTCTTTAACTGCTCACCTTTTTTCACTTTTTAAAAGGATATCCCATCTTAGTTTGTGGCTGAATATGTAGTTCCCTTAAAATAAGGGTTGAGAATGGGGAATTACAAAACCTAATGTGAAAGAAATGTTTCCATGGCTCTTTTAATCAAACATGCTATTCAAACATCTAAACAAGTTCCTTTACTGTTGTGAACTTAGAGATCTGTAGCAGCAACATGTATTGGTTTCCAAACTCATTCACATTCTCAATCCCTTGTGGGTCCTTTTGCGCCTAAATCTGAATTCCACACCTTTCCTGCGAAGTGCTTGATTACATGAAAAGTAACAGGAGTTAGTATGAAAATAAACTGTATTTAATGTCATGGGTTATCTGGTCATGTCCCAATCATAAATGCTGTTATTGCTTTGCCCAGGCCAGATCCTCAGGTAGTGTAAACTGGTGTAGATTTACTGATTGTAAAATTTGACATTTAGACTATCAATCAGAGTTGGAAGGGACCTCAGGAGATCATCTAGTCAACTCCCTGCTCAAAGCAGGACCATTCCCCGGACAGATTTTTACCCCAGTTCCTTAAATGGTCCTCTTAAGGATTGAACTCACAACCCTGGGTTTAGCAGGCCAATGCTCAAACCACTGAGTTATTCCTCCCCCCAATTTGTCCAATCTGGTTTGGAATTTATTGATGAAATGTTTTTACTTGGAAAACCGAAACTTTTTTTGGAAATGTACTGGTTTCAAGGAAAATTTCATTGGGAAGGGTTCTCAGGTTCAGGATGGAATCACTGATCAAAACAAGGGAGAGTGCAACAAACACTGATTGCTCTGGGATGTGGGAGATCCAGGTTCACGTTCCTGCACCGAATCTGGCACAGCAGGCCTATAGAGTCTCTCTCTTCATCTATGTGGAAATTTTTGAAAGATGTAGTTTGCCTTCTAATGTAGAATGAAAACCAGTGTTGAAACCTCAAAATTTTTCATGAAACAGAATTCTTATTTTCAGGCCAAACAAGAATTTAGCAGTTTAGAAGTGCCTGGAGTGTTCGTATTCCTCCACTGATCTATACTCCTTAGGTCAATTTGCAGTTTAATTTGATTTCCTTGTGTGTCTGCTGCTGCTGTTCCAGGTTTGTCATCGGCAAGTTTTTGGTTTTTTTTAGTCAAGGTTGAATTTAAACCATAGGATACCTGAGAAAAATATGAAGCAGCTGCTCAGGATGCACAGGGGCTGCTTAGTTTAGCTGGTGAAAAAATGGTCTGAACACCCTAACTAACGTTCCTATACTGAACTATGGTTAAGAGGTATCCATGCTCAAAGACTGACAAGTGCTAATCATTATAATAGAAGTGTCTCTGTGGATGACCTATCCATGGATCGAAGTTTGAAAGCCTGTGCTTGTTCATGATATGCTAAATATGAAACTGATTAGAACAAAAGTGAAACTAGCCTGTCTATATTCATTGCCTGAGCTGTGATATTTTAAAGCAACAGTACAAATGGCGATTTCAGTGTTTTATTTTCAAAGCAGTGCAAAATGAGTCTGAGAGTTTGCAGTTTGAATAATTTAAGATATATTCGTAGTTGAGGGCAGGAAACAATATTTCTCCATGAGTTTTATGCTGACAGTGTTCCTTTAAGATTTCTATACATTTTCCTCTTCCAAGTTCTCCCTGTGTGCCCTGTCTTTCCATCCTCACTGGTTACTTCCAAAGCTCTCTGAATGTTGCCCTCCGATAATTAGACAGGCCTCCTTTTTTCCATTGCAGGATAGCAGTGGAATCTTAAGGAACTTTAAGTCTGAGAGCTAGAGCAAAGCCAGGATGCATAGTACAAAGAAACCTACCTAAGCATATAACTAGAAAGAAGGAAAAGAAGTTCACTTATTGTGCAGAGAGCCTCCCGTAAGTCACTGAGCGGTAGAAAGGGCCATGCAAGAGGTATGAATAGGCTATGCATAAGGGACTTGGCGTGGGGGGTTAGCTGGAGCCAGGATTACAGAAGTTCGGGTGCAGACCCTTCCAGAGGGATTGCAGAGTATCATTGGCTGTTATTCCAGCTTCAGGAGAGCTGAACTGCAGATTCACAGCCTGCCTACAGTTCTAGAGAGGTAAATTTAATCTTCCCACCACAGCTCCATGGAAATCCCAACAGAAACACTGATATCTTACTTTATATGAATGACTGCAATGTTGTTTTCACCTTCTTGGTCAGAGGGTATTAGAGAGAGACAGTGGTGAGGTAATATCTTTAATTAGACCAACTTCTGTAAGTGAGAGAGGGACAGTTTACACAAAGCTCTTCTTCAAGTCTTTGTGTGAATGGGGCATACCTGACATTTACTGAGGATATAATTAATTACTAGTACTGGTTGAAAATTGGAGAAAGTGTCATGACAAATTTTTTAAGTTGTCTATTTCACAGGATTTGAAACAGAGCAATTTTTAATTTTGTGATTTGTTTTTCTAAAAAAATGTTGAACTTTCAAAATGTCATGGGTCTTCCCCTTTTTGCTACCTAGGCTTTTCACTTTCAGTTCTAATTTTTCAAACTTCCTCAACTTTTGACATAGTGTGGCAAAGTTACAAAGTGCAATTTAACTTTTCCAAAGTTAAAGGAGTTTTTAAGTTAGTTGACAAAGGAAAAATGAGAAAAAGTGTGGTGGAGAGGAGATATCCTTCTATTTTAATTACACCTATGGCAATAAAGGAGAAGAAATGAGAGGAAAAATCATAAATTTCATTTCTTGAAAACAAAAAAGATTTCATTTTAAAACTAAAGAAAATTTTCAGTTTCATTTCATTTAGAAATCTCATTTTCCCACAAAAAATTCCTTTTTCACAAAACTCCAGTTTTTTGGCAGGAATTTTTTTCAGTTGACACATTTGATCGGCTCTGCTAATTAAAAAGCTATTTTCTTTAGTTATTTGTGAGACTGTCACAAGTATAAATAAATTACTGCTAATTTAATAGAACACACTCTCTAGAAAATTTTAATAAATCTTGATATTTGCTGTACGTTTTGGAACCTAGTTTTACAATTGGATTCATACAGTCAGACCTCCGCAGCTAAATGGACTCCCATTCACTTGCACTGGGGTCATCTCAAAGGACTGGGTGCTGAGCTGGATGCAAAATGTCATCAATAGAAGCTAAATCACAATTCATTCAGAGACACCAAAAACACGTGGTGGTTTGCTTCAGTGACCTCATCCTTTCCATAAAGCATCTTAAACTGTCCAGACCTCACATTGCCATTACTTCAAACAGATTCAGATTATTAAGCTTTGACACCAGAGGCCAAGCTCCACACTGGGAAGTCACATCAGCAGTTTAGCAGCTCAGTAAACCCTGCAAACACAATCTACCTCCTGCTCATCTCAAGATTAATAGGTTTCAGAGACTCGAAGGCTCTCTAATGTGTTCCCCAACTATTTGGACTAATTCTGGCCTCATTTAATCTAATAACTTAAAAAAAAATCATTCACTTAGTCCCATTGTGATTCATCAAACCGAATGGTTAGTTATGTTCACATCTCAGCATGGCTTTTGCCATAAAGCACTCACCACTAAGCTGGTGTCTTAGCTGTTACCTGTGTGATTTCTCCCTAAGCAAAATCTCAGCTGGGCAAATGGGATCAAATTCTGTGCTGACCCTGGATGTTCTTTGCTGAAGGTGTAGAGCAGCACATGAGGCCAGGTTTCCAAGTGCTTACTGTCCACCACTAGGGCAAGTTTTCAAGAGCTCTTCTCTTAGTGAGAGAAAAAAGCACAATGCCCAACCTACTGAGCCTTTATGGTAATCTGGCCATTGGTTTTGGAGCCTAAATGGGAGCTGTGCAATTAGAAAAGCTGACACCAAGTGTGGGAGATAGGGTCTTCTGAATACTGTGACCATGGTGTGAGTCAGGGCAGAATTTGGCCCATGATTTCCAAAGCCCTAGTGACACCATAGGGAAATAAAATCACACTTCAGATCTGATTCTGATGATTGAAGTCTGTGGGAGTTTTGCCATTGACTTCAGTGATCTTAGGATCAGACTCGTCATCCTGCTTCTTCCATTACTATATATACTGGATGATTTTTGTCACTTTTGTTTTAAACATTGCCTTTCCGTTCAGTAGAAAATGAATCTTGTCCAGCAAGAAGAGGTTAATCGTTATCAGCACATTCAAACGGAAGTAATTCTTGCTTTCAAATCGCCATAATATTTCCTAGATTTTGGGGGCAAACAGCTCCGTGGGGTACTGAAAACCTGGCAAAAAGTTTCCGTTCTTCTCAATAATGTAACTTATTTTTTTTGTTTAAGACAGAAGAAAGCTTTTAAGGGCACCTTCATAAATGCATAGTGTTTGCATTTGCCTTATGCTTTCAACCATACAACACATCACTCCGGGGTTCTGACTGAACACTTGAGCTTTGCAAGACAAGCCGTCCCAAGTGATGGAAATGTGAAATCTTCAATCTGTGAAAAAGAGCATAGCTGCAAGCTGTTAGCTCCCTGGGACCTTATTTGTACCGAACACTGTTTAGTAACTCTTAGTAAAACCCAGCTTAATTCTTAAGGGATCTGTCTAATCCTCTTTCAGTCACTCTTCAGAACTCTTAGAACTAGATGGAAAAGCTCCTGTGAGATTCATTCTTGCCTCCATATGAAATTTCAAAATACATTCAGCTGCTTATTGACTAGCACAACTTCTAGGTTCTTTTCATAACATTACATTATTTGTTGTTGAGCTTTAGAGGAACTTTTGTATTACATTTGTCTGAAAATTGTTGCATTCTTTGTACAGAGGAGCATTAGGAAGCAGAATAAAAAGAGAGTAATCACATAAGCCAGGTTTCCTTCACTGCCTGAGATCTTGTCTCTTTTATCACTGTTCATAGGTACAACCACTTTGGAAATAAGGGGACATGTTCCCCATAATATTGTTAAAATACTGTTTATCCTCATCCATGTGAGTGGAGAAGCAAAGCATTCTCACCCACCATTGGTCCGTCCCAGCCCAAATTTTTTTAAAATGTGATTGCTCTGCTGTTGTGTTCAGAGCAGGCTGCTGTTTTGCATGCGTCTGGCTAGATAAGGTCGGAAAGCCATTGTCAGTGGGCATATCTGAACTGTGAAATATTAAATATTAAACAAACAACTGCAACTGAAATGACTAACTCTAGGAATGTTACAATGGGCAAGGTATGGACCTGGTGAAAGGATAAAAGTAATTCATTGTGTAGTAAATACAATTCCAATTGAGTGCATTGCAATGTGTTGTTTCTTTCAAGCTGTAGCCTTGCCAATCAACAAAGACTCTAGAATGATTTTTTGTAATTAATAATAGAAAATGACATTATTTGGACTGAGAATTTTAAAGTTTTTTACCAGAACAGTTAAATGCTTGTTAAATGTCTCTGTATTTCATGTGAATGATACAATATTGCATGTGATAATACAAATCATTTGCTGAATTAATGCAGGTTATGAAATACATGTTAAATATCACAATTGATATAAGACTGTGAATGAAGCTGATTTGTTAATTTATGGGAGGACAAGGTTGGTGAGGAAATATCTTTTATTGGACCAACTTCCATTGATGAGAGAGACAAGCTTTCGAACCACACAGAGCTCTTCTTCAGGTCCTGGTCCAATAAAAGATATTACCTCACCCACCTTGTCTCTAATTGCCTTGGACCAACACAGCTACAAATACGCTACATATGTTAATTTATGGGGTTGCTCTGCAGGTTTTGCCACCAAACCTCCTTTGTGGTGATTTGCTTCTTGAGTCAGAGTAGGGCATTCCTATCTGGTACAAGCAACAGCGCCTTCCTTACCTACTACTGACCAGTGTTTACTGCCGCCATCGGCTGGCTGGGATCCAACTGCTCTAATGCACATGATACTGCCCCGTAGTGACTGGTTTACAGACAGTGCGCCCTACTGCTGTTCCAGTTGTTGACAGTTCTTTTGTGCCAAGGGGCAGATCCTCAGCAGGTCTAAATTGTCACAGCTTCACTGACGTTAATGAAGTTGACATTACTGAAGTCAATGGAGTTATGATGTTCTCTCCCTGAACCAATACAGTTCAGCTGGTGACTGTGTTGTCTGTATGTGTACAGCATATAGCTGTATTGTGTATGCATATATCTCTCTGTCAGAATTCTTCATGGCCCTTCATAAGAACCTGGCAGGAGTTGCATGTTAGGACAGTATTTTCCAAGCAGTTTCTCTGTGTGTGAATAGAGCTTAATTGGTACTTATGCTCCATTTAATTATACTCCACATTTTGGAACAGCTTTGGTGCAATCTGCTTAACTTAAACACCAGCTTTGCTGAATGGAAGGAAATAATCTTTTGGAGGATATTGTCTCATTTTTATGTGGTAAATGTTGTATTATTTGATTTGCAGTGTTTATCCTGCGCTCACTTCACTCTCTCGCATGGATTGAGGCTGGCAGGGTATGCAAGGGGAGTGCCACATCAGCAATACGTTGCCCTCTTGTCCCTGACTACACAGAAACACTGAGCTGAGACCTCATGGAAGGGCAAGGGACTCATCAAGGCCTGTCAGATTCCCTTTCCCAAACCTATGAGTCACAGCAGAGTAAAGTATCAAAGGGGTAGCCATGTTAGTCTGGATCTGTTAAAGCAGCAAAGAGTCCTGTGGCACCTTATAGACTAACAGACGTTTTGGAGCATGAGCTTTCATGGGTGAATACCCACTTTGTCGGATGCATATAGTAGAAATTTCCAGGGGCAGGTATATATATGCAAGCAAGAAGCAGGCTAGAGATAACAAGGTTAGTTCAATCAGGGAGGATGAGGCCCTCTTCTAGCAGCTGAGGTGTGAAAACCAAGGGAGGAGAAACTGGTTTTGTAGTGGGCAAGCCATTCACAGTCTTTGTTTAATCTTGAGCTGATGGTGTCAAATTTGCAGATGAACTGAAGCTCAGCAGTTTCTCTTTCAAGTCTGGTCCTAATGTTTTTTTGTTGCAGGATGGCCACCTTAAGATCTGCAGAGTAAGTTACTGCAGATGCAGTTCCTTCCCACCAAGGCATTAGCCATCATAGAGAAGCTACAGGTATCCTAACTCTTCAAAGAGCTTATGATTCAGTAGCAGATCGGACCAAGCAGTAGTGCAGAGGACCCTTACCCACAGAGTTTCCATGAAAATCTGAGTTTGGGGTGTGATATAGAGGGATAAGTGCAGATTTCACAGGACCTGCAAGTTAAAACTTGTTTATTCCATTCTCCAACGTGGGTTATTTCCAGAGAGAGGAGAATGGTTCCCTCTCTTCTCTTCCCTCTAGTAGACAATGGCTGAGGTTTTCAGAGCTATGTAAGGGACTTAGCTGCACAGTTCCCATTGAAATTCATGAGTTGTTCATTTAAACCCTCTGGGCACCTTTGAAATTCTCAGCCAACATACTGCTTGGACTGGAATAGGCTCTAGGTTATCTTCTATGTTTTATTCAGAACTCTTAATACACTAGGTGCTCAAAAAATAACAAAAAAGAACCATGTTTTAGCAGAATAATTTTCCTTTTCTGCTTTCCTGTGGTTGATACTCACTGGTGTTATTCCAGTTAATGTAAGCAGAGGGTAATCTATACCATCTCCTTACAGAGCAAGTGCACAGGGTTTGATCCAAACTTATCCCGTCTGGGGTTTTGCTTAAAGAAACAACAAAACACTAATCTTTTTCTGGGATTTGGCTGTCCATAAATTGACAACTCTATCCCTTTCATTAGTCTCTTCTGCCTCAGAGATATCTAAACACTTTTATGATTTGGGGTTGGAGTTCACAGGACCCTCATGCTCTGGTTCCAGGGTGAGCCAGCAATTCTCTCTCTGTGTGCATGGTCCTAAAACCCAAACCCTGTTACAATTATTTTGAAAATCACATGTTAAGCCCTTACTTTCATATGCTCAGGACCTTCTGGGGGGAAAAATTCCTTATTGACTGAAATTTTTCATCCTAGTCCTCAATCCAAAGATGATTTTGTAAGTTTGAGCAATCTAGTTTACGGAGTTGTGGGGAAAAAATCTTGTTTCTGTTGTGAAGATTAAGATATTTTTTCACTCATACAATTCAAAAAAGCTAAACTTTACAAGGTGAAAATTCCTAGATAGTGAGTAGTACAAGTGATTGCAAAAATAGTTTTCTACACATGCAGTATTAATCTCCACTAAGAGCAGTTATGTTATTTTACATGACTGTGGGATAATGTAAATACATGATACCGCTGCTTAAAGTTGTTTATCACTTTTAATAAAAAGAGTGTGTCTGCTGATTTCACTGCCTACTTCCACTTTTGCAAAATCAAAAAATCATGCAACTGGGGAACTCCAGAGTCTACTAGCAGCGAGAACTGTTGCTCTGTAAACAGCTTCCCATGGCATTTGCTCATGTACGTGTGTAATTACTTACTTTGGATGCACAATTGCATATTTTGTGTGCAGAAGTATCTGTTTTGTTTCAGTCAGTCAATATCATGTAGGTACGCCTGCAGTACAAATAATTCAAAATTTAGTCCAAAAAATTCTTCTCTCACTGTCCCCTCTAGCCACTGAAGGTGGTGGGAACATGACCCCCATCTTTGATGCACCTTCCAAAAATGCAGGTGATGATGAAGGCATTTGCGGGAGGGAGTGGTCCTGTAATTGTCTGGCCCTGTCTTGGGGTCAAAGCACGTAAGGGTACTTCGATGAATCCTCTTTTCACACACAGTCAAAGGCTAATTACAAACTCATCCTACGTTTCTACCTTGGTTTTGGAACTCCTGAACTATTTTATAGATACATACTGAGCAACTGAAGGTTTTTAAATAGAGATGGATCTGAGCTTCAAAGACTGGATTCCAGATCAGTCCAGGACTTCCCTACAATTGACTGATGTTCAGATTCAAGGTGCCAGTCCTTTAAAGAGATGGGCCCATCTATGAAGTTTACATATAAACTTCACCAAAGTCCTGGCTGGGAAGGGCCACATTCACCATTGTCCTCCACCTTGTGTCATCACTTTATACAAGGTGAGTGTTACCATTCTGACTTGGCAGTGTTTTACACATCTATGCACATGACACAGGGCTATGGTGAATTGGACCTCAAAACTGAGATTTTCAAAGGGGCCTAAGGGAATTAGGTGCTCAGAAACCAGTGACTTTCCATTGCTGGCTCAGTGTCTAGCCCTCAAGCTGTGCTCCTTCAGTTTTCCTTCTACCTCTGTTATAGTGCAACAAAATGTATGAAAGCACCAAGGTCTGAGGTGAAGTGACTTACATTTAAAACTCAAGTTAAAGCCTTTCTGAGTGCATGTATCAATTTTTATGTATTTTTTCTTCCATTCCAGGAGCACTGATAACCCAAGGGCTATGTGTCCTTGAATTATGCAAGGCTTTAATTATCACTTCTAATTGCTTGATTCATCCTACATTTTATTTACCATCCATTGATTGTCCCCCCCCCAGCTCTCTGTCTGAAAGCTTAAAACATGCTGACATTTATAGAAATCAATGCATTAATAAATCAGGAAACTCAGAATGTCTGATTTGCTTTTCAATGAAGTAGAACTATTATCACTGCCAAAGTTCTGCGGAGAGAGAGAGGGAAGGTCCATTTGTAATACATTGTCTAGGCTCATCATAGGTAGCTGATGAATAACCTTTCCAAGAGAGCGGAAAAAAACAATTAAAGTTGAATTACTTCATTTATAATTCAGAGTGCTTCTGCGAGGGTTTCATTTAATAAGTGCATTGTGAAGAGTTTCCCAGACTTCCTCAAAAGCGAGCAGAGTTTGGTAGCTTGACATATTATTTCTAATCTCACTTTTTGGTGCTATTTTAAAATTGGAATTGCAAGTGGTGGTGGTGGTTGTTTTTTTACTCATGGTCCCAGCTTAACTCTGCATCAGTTACTTGAAAGCTCCTCTAGCAGAAGATCCCTTCGAAGGCTGGCTGTTTATTGAGTAACAAGTGCCAGCTCAGTGGAGAAATTGGCTTCCTTCCTTCATTTTTTTTTCTACATTAAGAAAGTGCCTGCCTTACAGGCAGCAGGAGGAGACTCATGAGGGCTGGTCTCCACTATGGGGAGAGCCACACTACTGCGATCATTTTAGCGGATCTAGTGAAGACCAACTAATTGATGGCAGAGTACTCTCCCGTCAACCCTGGGACTCTAGCTCTCCAAGAGCTTGTCTCCACTTACTGGGGGATTGACATGTGGTGATCAGTCCCCCAGGGGTCGATTTAGGGGTCATGCGAAGACTCACTAAATTGACCGTTGATCGCTCTCCCGTAGACTCTGGTAATCCACCAGAATGAGAAGCATAAGGTAAGTCGATGAGAGAGTTTCTCCCATTGACCCAGTGCGGTGGAGACACCACAATAAGTCAACCAAAAGTATGTCAGCTCCAGCTACATTATTCATGTAGTTGGAGTTGCATAACTTAGGTTGACATAGCCCTGTAGTGTGAACCTGCCCCAAGAAGAGTAAGGGAAGTCCATCAGAGAGTGTCTCCCATCGACTTAGTGCTGTGAAGACACGGGTAAGTCAACCTAAGCTATGTCTGTGACGGGTTAGATCACAGAACCCTCCTTGGGAGCTCCACCCAATGTGCCAAGACTACTTCTACCTCTCCCTTCCCTGCCAGTCGGGGCTCCAGCACCCAGTTCTGCTAAGCCAGACACTCCCATCTGCTCCAACAGATACCTGAGCTCAGAATTACTTGCCCCAAAGCTGCAGATTTACCTGAAAGCAGCTAACAGAAGTGTTCTTGTCTTTAACACTCAGATGCCCAACTCCCAAGGGGGTCTAACCCCAAATAAACCTGTTTTACCCTGTATAACGCTTATACAGCTTTATAGAAGGTAAACTCACAAATTGTTCCCCCTCTATAACACTGATAGAGAGAGATGCATGGCTGTTTGCTCCCTTAGGTATTAATACATACTTTGGGTCAATTAATAAGTAAAAAGTGGTTTTATTAAATACAGAAAGTAGGATTTAAGTGGTTCCAAGTAGTAACAGACAGAACAAAGTAAGTCACCAAGCAAAATCAAATAAAACGCACAAATCTATGTCTAATCAAATTGAATACAGATAATCTCACCCTTAGAGATGCTTCAGTAAGTTTTTCTCAGATTGGACACTTTCCAGGCCTGGGCACAATTCTTTCAGCTCTTCTTCCAGCTGAGGTGGTAGCTAGGGGATTCTTCATGATGGCTCCTCCTCTTTGTTCTGTTCCACCCCTTTATATGTCTTTTGCATAAGGTGGGAATCCTTTGTCCCTCTCTGGGTTTATTGCCCACTTGCCAGCACACACATATACAGAAAGACTTAGAGGTAAAACACAGCCATCTGCAGACAGTTGTCCTGGTTAATGAGTCATCAAGATTCCAAACCACCATTAATAGCCCACACTTTGCATAATTACAATAGGCCCTCAGAGTTATATTTCATATTTCTAGTTTCAGATACAAGAGTGGTACATTTATGCAAATAGAATGATCACACTCAGTAGATTATAAGCTTTGTAATGATATCTTACAAGAGCCCTTTTGCATGAAGCATATTCCAGTTACATTATATTCACTCATTAGCATATTTTCATAAAACCATATAGACTTCAATGTCACAATGTCAACTTTAGATACATTATTCACATAGCTGGAGTAGTGTAATTTAGGTTGACTTACCCCCTTAGTGAAGACAAGTCCTATCAAATCTGTTCTTTAAGGCATGAATCCCAGTCTAAGATTTATCCTAGCAGCAAGATGGTCATGTGCTTAAAGCTCTGGATCAGGATCCAGGACACCTGGATTCAGTTCCTAGCTCTGCTACAGGCTCCCTGTGTGTCCGTGGGCAAGTCACACAGCGCATGTTGACATTGCAATAAAACCCACAACTGGCCAGGTCAGTTGGCTCAGATTGACTATAAAACAGCAGTGTAGATGTTCAGGCTCAGGGTGAAGCCTGGGCACTAAGACCCCACGAGAGGGGAAAGTCTCAAAGCCCAGGCTCCAGCTTGAGCCCAAATGTCTACACTGCTAGTTTAGAGTCCTGCAGCCCAAGCCTGTGAGCCTCAGTCATCTCACCAGGGCTCTGAGACTCAGTGCAATGTAGATGTTGTAGACGTTGTAGGATTGTCCCTTAGTGTGTATTTGTGTATTTGTACGGCATGCAGCACAGTGAGGCCCTGATCTCTGTATAAGGGCCTGTAAGTACTACTGTAATATAAATGTAACATACCTATCCACCCGGTTACCTCCTTTAATGCCAGTCTCCTTATGGATTTGGATGGATGGGCCTGAGTTCATTGGGATTCCAGCACAGCAGGGTGTAACTTACTTATTCTCTTCCCAGATGTATTTACTTGGCACTACCTCCATCCTTTCCTCTTCCTAGGAAGATCACCAGGGCAACTTGGAAGGAAAATTCTAAGCACAGGATGGCCCTGAGTTTCTTGCCAGATAGTTGAAGACCTCCAGTGAATAACACAAATATACACAATATATTCACAGGAGTAATTTTATTAAAAAAGAAGTAAATATATCATAATAGGGTAAAGGATCACTGGTGCCCTCTCTCTTCTGATAATACCCATGAATTTCCCCACTCACGTGACCTGATATAGCACGAGTAAAATTTAGTGTCCAGTTGATACCGGTATTTTGTAGGTGTCCTTGATGACCTATGATGACAGTATCTTGTGTAGCAGCAATAAGCAACTTAGCCGACTGGGTTCAATGCAGCTCAAAGGACTGTCAGTGGGGCTAAGACGGAAAGTCACTCCACAGATTTCATAGGACAGTAGGTGATGAAATCCCCATGTCTTGAGGATACAGTTCAGGGAGTAGGGGGTCTCTCAAACAATTTCCCTGACTGTCTGTCTAAAAGATGGTGCGCTCACAACTCTGTGAATGATCCCCAGGTTCAGAACTGAATCTTGACTGCTCAGCTGTTGCAGAGAGGCAGACAGTGTCATTTGTCAAGTGTCTTCTTCATACAGGAGTCAGGCTTCTTCTGCTCCCAAGACAGCCCCTCCCCATAAAGGGATGCAGGAATGGGGTGTAGATTATAATAATGTATACTAAAAATCCTAACTCCTAATCTCCAGCCCTGGAGCTCTGATATAGTCACAGCAAGTGAGCAGCCCTTAACTAGCAGCCAGAGCAGTATACTTACCACATGGTGACTGTCATGGTATAATTCCCCACTCTGAACCTTAGCGTCCAAAAGATGGGGTACCAGCATGAATTCCTCTAAGCTCAATTACCAGCTTAGTTCTTGTAGCGCTGCCACCAACCAGGAATTCCAGTGCCAGGTACACTCTGGTCCCCACAAAACCTTGCCCGGAGACCCCCAAGACCCAGACCCTCTGAATCTTAACACAAGGAAAGTAAACCCTTTCCCTCACTGTTGCCTCTCCCAGGCTTCCCCTCCCTGGGTTACCCTGGAAGATCACTGTGATTCAAAACTCCTTGAATCTTTAAACAGAGAGGACAATTCACCTTCCTCCCTCCTTCTCCTTCCCCCTCCCAGACTCTCCCTGAGAGAGAAAGTAATCCTGACACAGAGAGAGATTAGCCTCTCTCTCCCCCTTCCCTCCTTTCTCCCCACCAATCCCCCAGTGAATCCAGACCCAGTTCCCTAGGGTCTCACCAGAATACAAAAACAATCAGGTTCTTGAACAAGAAAAAACTTTTAATTAAAGAGAGAAAAACAGTAATAATTATCTTTGTAAATTAAAATGGAATAGGTACAGGGTCTTTCAGCTGTAGACACTGGGAACACCCTCCCAGCCTAAGTATACAAATTAAAATCTTTTCAGCAAAATACCAATTTGAACTCCTTTCAGCCAAATACACATTTGCAAATAAAGAAAACAACCATAAGCCTAACTCGCTTTATCTACCTCGTACTTACTAGTCTGAACTTATAAGAGCCTGTGTGGGAGAGATTGGAGAGAAACCTGGTTGCACGTCTGATCCCTCTGAGCCCCCAGAGTGAACAACAACCAAAACTAACAGCACACACAGAAAACTTCCCTCCCTCAAGATTTGAAAGTATCCTGTCCCCTGATTGGTCCTTGGGTCAGGTGACAGCCAGGCTCACTGTTCTTGTTAACCCTTTCCACGCAAAAGAGATATGAAGCAGTTTTGTTCTATTAATTCTTACTTATCTGTTTATGACAGTGACAGATTTACCTAGGGAGCTGAAGGACTAGCATAACCTAATGGGATAGGGAGTTTTCCTAACACAATTGTATAACTGGGAGTCACCTTGACCAGGAAACAACCAAGTTTAGGGATATTGCTTCCAGGTGCCCAAAGGCCAGTTTAGCATTTTTCTAATCTCACAGTGTTCCTGGGCACGGGCATCTCACTGAGGACCTTCCTTATTGGTCAAGCAAGCTTTACATTCCTGGGCTTTTTTTTTTTTCCCAATCATTTGAACTCTCCTCTTTCTCTCAGACACTGCTCCTCCTCTGATCAAACATGCTGGTGGCCATACAGGAATGCCTCCTATCACTTCCCTGAGCTGCAGGAATGCCCATCCGTAGAACCAGCAGACTTTCCTTGCGTTACTAGCACACAGAAACCCAGGAACCCTGATAAATTCCATAGGGGTTACACAGATGAAATCTATGCATCTTCCAAACCAGCCTCATTATGAGAATCGTGTCAAGTTTCATATGTTCATTTCTCTCCAAGCAGCACAAACCTTGTGTGTCCTCACATTAGTGGATTTCATTATTCCTATCACTTTATTTATAAAGCACGTAGGGATGCAACTCGCTTTATATGTAGGCCTCCACATAAAGGCACGTATGTTCATTATTACTGTAAATAATGTATAGATGACTGTCCTGCCCAATCCTGCAGCCAGTAAGAATTTGGGTGGGGGCACTGCTATTCCACTGAGGTGCCGAGCACTTTGCAGGAGCCGGCCCTAGTATGGTGCTGGTATGTCAAACCCCATCCATCAGTCTAACTGTGATCTATCATCTTCACTTTTACTCTCCTGTTTTTACCCCACCGGGAAAGATGTTTATTAGCCCATTTATTGACCTCATAGAATCATAGAATTTAGACTTATAAAGCCCAATTCGTGTAACTACACTACATTGGCACTTGCATGGAAATACTGAAGTGGTTCCATGCACTCGCTTACTCTTTTCATCTTAAATCAATATGTTAACAGAAGATCTTGCTCCTGAATCAATTTTCTGATAAGCAGAATAAACGCACATCAGTAGTCTGGAACAAGGTCACTTTGGTGCAATTGCTAGCAATGTGTGTCAGGTTATTTCATTTGATAAGCAGTCCAGCTAAACAGTGATACAGGATGTGTCCTCACACAGGGTAAGCAGAAGCTTTCTGATATGCATCTGGTAACTCAAGGTATGTGAGTGGCACCAATAGTGTGTACACAACACCTGTTCCATTTTCTATTTGCATTGTGTAAACATGTGGCAGCTGTTTGTTGCAAACAGAGTATATAGCATTCTGTGGGGTATCCCATGGTCTTTTGCTTAGCTACTGAGAAGCATACATCCTGGGATTGTTTTCACTGTGAATTGTGGGAAGCCAAGCAAGTTTAATTTTTCAAAAAAGGCATGTTTCTGCTGTCTCCACCCTATATTTCTTTTCTGGGCTGGCTCATACCATTTTCAAACAGCTGTGGGCCAGCATGGACCCAACAATGCTCCAGGCCACTATGGTGACAAGAACAACTATGCACAGGCTGTTTGGCCTATACTGCAGCACTCCGAGCTGACTGGACCTTGCAGTGGGCCTTGCTCATCACACCACTGAGAAGATGATGTGGGAAGAGGAGACTATTCTATGGCAGCAACAGGAGGATACACTGCAGAGGTGGCAGCAGGATAAGGCAGAAGAACAAGAGGACCCCGAGCTGTGGGAACAAGAGGACCGGTTCCTGGATTAGCTAAAAAGTGTTCAATGCCATTTCTGCATCTGGGAAACCAGTATGGACTGAGGTGCTGCGGAGCTGGGATGACCAGGAGCGTCCAGAGAACTTCAGGACGGGGAGGGCTACCTTTCTTATGATGTATGCAGAACTGATCTAGCATTCTCTGGAGGTATCCCAGAGCTTGAGCAACACCATACCAATTTGCAGTGTTCCATACTCATGGAGAAATGGGTTGCCATTGTCATCTGGAAGCTGGTCACCCCAGAATGTTACCAGTCTGCAGCCAAACAATTTGGCGTGGGGTGATCAACTGTTGGGGCCATTTTCATGCAGGCATATCAGGGCATTGATAAGGTGCTGTCTAACCAGACCATGAAGCTGGGTAATGCTCAGGAGATTATTGATGGCTTTGCATGCATGGGTTTCTCAGAATCTAATGGGGCAATTAATGGAACACATGCCATCATTTTCACACATACACACACACCCCAACAGGGTGCAGAATTTATTTCTCCATGGTGCTCCAAGGACTGGTGGACCAATGCAGCAGGTTTACAGACCTGCAGGATGGTCAGGAGGGCCCACGAGGCTAGGGACTTTCAGAATTTGGTAATATTTAAATTAATGGAGACAGGACTTTTTGCCCCCAGGAGCACTGTGGACATTAATAGTGTGAAGGTTGGTCCAGTTATTCTGGGGGACCTGGCTTATCCCCAGTGCTGTAGCTAGTGAAACCATATACAAGCCACATTCATAGAAGGAACATTTTAACTGTTGACTGAGTAGTTGCAGAATAGTAGTCCAGTGTGTATTTGGCCATTTGAAAGGCAGGTGATGCTCTTTATGGAAGAGGTTGGAAGCCACAGAAAAAGCATTCCTAACCATTATAACTGCACATCGTGTTTTGTGCAATATTTGTGAGAGCAAGGGGGGAAAGGCTAACTGAGGTGCAGAGACTTGATCGGAGGTTCGAGCAGCTAGCAAGGCATGCCAGAGAGAACACAAACACCAATGAGAATGTTGTCAGGGGTGCCTGCTGTTTGTGTTTTGAGTCACATGCTTGAGCATTTTAGCCCATCAGGATGATGGGGGGCTGCGATGGAGATATTGCCAGCACTGGGACATTGAGTGTGAGTGGCTGAAATTTAACATTCTCTATGTGCTTTGGTAAAACCTATGGATTATTGCAGCTTTATTTAAAAGATTTTCTGTGTTAAATACAAAGATGACTCATAATGGATGTATTTTAATGGCTTTATTATGAAAGAAGAATACCCAATAACAGAGTTTAAATGAAACCAATGGGAAAAAAATTCCATTCTTCTTAAGTAATGAACTTTACAAAAACCTTTAATTACTGCAACTGTGCAAACAAAACTCAAAGTGCAACGGTAAGAACATTTCAAATATAACAATTTGGAGAGCATGCAAAAAGTTAAAGGGAAGTATATGTCTCGGCTCTATCTCTTCTTGTCCACATGGGTTCTGGGGTTGAGTGCCTTGCTTCAAAATTCTCAGGGGCATTGCCGGACTCCAAAGAGCTGATTCTTGGCACCCAGAAGTTGGAACTGAGCAGTAAATGGAAGCCTCTTGGAGCACTGCTGCTGGGAGGCGGAAGTTAGGATTTCCTCCTGGTCCCAGTAGGCAGCTCTGTCAAAGGCTGTAGAACATGGCTGGGTCCCAAATAATGGGCCTGTAGGGACTGATGGCCTCTCAGAGGCATGTTTTGTAGGAGGACATTCTAGCTCAGGGTAGCATCCCCATGCATTGCCTCTGCAGCTCTGTCTTTTTCCATGATCTTCTTCACCATGATTCTGCTGTCCTTGGCCAAAGCCATGCTTTCCCTGGGCTCTATGATGTGGCCTTTGGTCACTGCCATGATCTCCTGGACAGCTCTATTTCTTTCTTCATCTGGATGCTCATGTTTGGCCTCCGCTTCTCAGCCAACTTGCTTTTCCTCTATTATCTACCATGAATTCTGAAAACATTTTGTCCCAAGTCTTCCTTTTTCTCCTTCTCAGCTTAGCCAGCCTATCAGCATTACGCAGAAGCCCTGTCTTTGACAGTCCAGCTATTCAAGGTGCTGTGGCTGTGCAAGTAGGGGGGGGGGAAACAGTGATTTATTGTTCATACTCTAGGTAAGTCATGATAGATTTCTTTAGTAGTATATGTGACCTTACCTCCCCGAAATTCATTCTCATTCTTGGGGGAACCTCAGAGATAGTACATGGTCTTCATTTGCAGAGCATGTTGGGTACATTTGACTTTGTTTGCTGTAAATGCTTTTGTACTGCTGGAGGGAGGTGGAGTGGTCAGAGCTATGATCCAGGTTTGGTTCTGCAGTTTTGTTTGTGCCCTGAACATTCTCTTGTGGTGCCAGAAGTGTAAAGGGGGGATTATGGAGGGTGAGCTGGATAGTAATCCCATCTACCTCCCTGTCATAAACAGATAGTTAAGGGTTAATGTCTCTTTTACCTGTAAAGGGGTAAGAAGCTCAGTAAACCTGGCTGACACCTGACCAGAGGACCAACAGGGGAACAAGATACTTTCAAATCTTGATGGAGGGAAGTCTTTTGTTTGTGCTGTTGGTGGTGGTGGTGTTCACTTCTGGGACTAAGAGGGACCAGATGTACATTCAGGCTCTCCAAATCTTTCTCAATCAGTCTCTCATGTTTCAAACCAGTAAGTAATTAGCCAGGCAAGGCGTGTTAGTCTTATTTTTGTTTCCTTAACTTGTAAATGTTTCTTTTTGCTGGAAGGATTTTACTTCTGTTTGCTGTAACTTTGAACCTAAGGCTAGGGGGGCCCCCTCTGGTCTATAGAAATCTGATTACCCTGTAAAGCATTTTCCATCCTGATTTTACAAAGATAATTTTTACCTTTTCTTTCTTTAATTAAAAGCTTTCTTTTTAAGAACCTGATTGATTTTCCCTTGTTTTAAGATCTAAGGGGATTGGATCTGGACTCACCAGGGATTGGTGGAGGAAAGGAGGCGGGATAGTTAATTTCCCCTTGTGTTAAGATCCAAGGGGATTGGATCTGGACTCATCAGGGATTGGTGGGGGGGGGAGAGGAGGGGGATGGTAAATTTCTCCTTGTTTTAAGATCCAAGGGGTTTGGATCTGTGTTCACTAGGGAATTTATGAAGTCCCTCAAGGCAACCCATGGAGGGGACGAAGTTTTGGGGGAACAGAGTGCCCCAGACACTGGAATTCTGGGTAGTGGCAGTATACCAGAGCTAAGCTAGTAATTAGGCTTAGAAGTGTCCATGCAGGTCCCCATATCTGAACCCTAAAGTTCAAAGTGGGGAAAGAAACCTTTACACTCCCCTTTATACTATTCTCACTGTTGATGACCATACATTGAGTTAGGTGAATAGGAGGCTAGAGCAGCGGCTCTCAAACTGTGGGTCAGGACCCCAAAGTGGGACTTGCTGGGGCCCAGGGCCAAAGCCAAAGACTGAACCCCACTGCCCAGGTACGAAGCCCAAGGGCTTCAGCCCTGGGTGACAGGGCTCAGGTTATAGTGTCCCCTCCCCCAGGGCTGAAGCCCTTGGGATTCAGCTTTGGCCCCCAACCTTGGGCAGAAGGGCTCAGTCTTCGGCTTGGTCCACTGCCTCAGGGTATCAGGGCTTGTGTGGGCTTAGACTTCGGTCCCGCATCCTGGGGTCTTGCAGTAATTTTTGTTGTCGGAAGGGAGTGGAAGAGGCTTGCAAGCTATACTGGAACCAGAAGCGTGTAACTGTTAGCTATAATGCGTGAAACAGAACTGAGCTATTTCTCAGTATTACTTTCTGTTATATCTCTCACACAGACATCAAGAAGTGCAGAAAAAAATAGATAAACTCCTACAATAATTGTCAACTACAATGCATGTCACAGGGCATTTGTACCTCCGCCGGGACCGGCATTGTTTGTGCCTTGACCAGGCATGCTCTGTGCACTCATACCTCATGTAAATGAGGAAAACTAACCACATACCTGTAAGCATGGTCTCAATAAATGTTCAGTGTTGCATGTTTTCAGATGAGCAGGACACAGATCTGAACATCATTTGTCATATATGCCTAGGCACAGTGTTTAGATACCAACTCCTAGGGGAATTCTGCACTGAAAATTTTTGTCAAAATAACACTATATAATCATGCCAGTTTAAAATATTTTGGTAATTTATTTCAGAATACTTGCCAGCAATTATTTCCATAACAATACAGACACACATACTAATTCCCCCGGGTAGAGAGTTAAATAAAGCCCTAGGACAACCCAGTTTCTGTTTCTGCTCTCACCTCCCTAGAGCCCAGCTAGGGGGGCCAGACACTCACACCCATTCCTAACCCTAGAGCCCAGCTGCAGACCCTTCCCTGCCCCCCCAGCCCAGACACTCACACCCTCCTAGAGTCCAGGGATCCAGAGGGAGAAACAACCTGATGCTGGGTCCCAGGCTTGCATGGAGTTTCCTGCACACCACCCGCCCCCTGGCAGTGTCTTCTACTTGCAAGCTGGTATCTGTCAGGTCCAGCGACCCCTAGTGGTGGCCAACATCTCTGCAGCTCATTTCGGGGGGTGGGTGGGGAAGGAAATTCTGTGCATATAACATTTAATTTCTGCAAAATTCTGAGTTGTGCAGTGCTGCAGAATTCTCCCACGAGTAGATACCAGGCTGCTGGGCACACTGGAAATGTCTAGATAAGTGAATCGATACATGTGAGTATTCCTACTACGTTTACATGGAAATAGAGGGTGATATATCTCAAAATAACCTAAGTAAGCCTGATCAAAAGTTTGTTATGCTAATATTAGAGTCAAAAGAGATTTCTTTCAAAGAACAATAACAGCCAGTGTACTATGACTCCTAAGCAATGGATTCTGAAATGTGAAAAAAGAATCTACTACAGCTCTTCAAACTGAGTCACCATGGTTATTTTAGTTTAATCAAATCCATACTTAGCTTTAGCACTATTTATTAGTCATCTGATTGCTACCTCATTAATTAGTATTATTAGATCAATTCCTAAATATACAGCAAACAGCAATCCAAGAGCTGAGTTGGAGAAACTATCAAGTGTTTTAAGCACTGAATTGATTTCTACTTTCCAATTTAGGTTTTGAAAAAATGCATATCACAGGAACTCTTGGTGCTCTGTCCTACAAAGTGGTAACTAAGGTACAGATTACCCATTTAAAATGAGGGAAGATTTATTTGCACAGGTTATGTGAGTGCCAGTAAAGCTGTAGGGGATTTCTGTGGGACAGCTCTGAACATACACATGAGGTTTGATAATGCTGGTAAAAGCTCTGATGCACCTCAAAGTGTGTAAGCATTATTATTTTCATTAAACCAATAAAGATTTACAAAATGTCCGTTGATCAATTCCTGATCTGCTGAAGGGCTATGGAGATAGTTCATTCACAGCTGTGTTGAAAGGGACTCCAATGGACTTTTGATATCTTGAAATAGCTCTATTTAGACTTAACATTACTGTGAGAAATCAATCAGGTCTGGTGTTATGTTTTTGGGGTGCAACTTAGACCAGTGAGAGGTAATATCATGGCTTGTCCTGTAACTCCGAGTGCCCTAAAATACTCTGCTGCTGTAGTTGCCTGTCTGGATGCTCCCAGCCATCATACAATCATGCACTGAATGTCTGTGTGTTAAGCAACTTTGGTTCAACAACTCTGACTTCACTTATTACATGACAACCACTCTCTGGTCTTCACCAGCCTTGGTTACTACTAGTCAAGTGACCCCAACATACACCTCAGGCCTGAATTTCCTTCAAATAATCTGCCCTGAAATGTGCAGCCTCCTCGTGGAACATTTCGAGGTCCGTGGTTCCTTTAAAGAGACAAAAACACAGCAGCTTGTTGCTTTAACTGGAGCTAAAAACCCTTCAATTCAAACACAGCACAAGTTAGTTTAAATTAAAAGTATAACAAGTTTATTAACAAGAGAGAGGTTTTAAGTGAGTTGAAGTATAAGGGATAAAGTCAGAAATTGTTACAAGCCAATAAAAGTGAAAAGGGTTTCTAGAGACTGACTTAACAAAACTACAAAATGAAGGCCAGTTCTTTGAGTAGAAGGGTGACTTAAAAAGCAGCAACTTCAGTTTGGAAAATAAACATCTGCAGATAAATGTAAGATTCGTACCCACCTCCTTCCAGCATGACAGCTGGCCACACCCTTGGTCAGGATCTCCCACGAAGTCCAAAGTGCTTGGTTTCTTTGTCTTTTTGGGTGAAGGATGATTTTGCGCCCTTGCCCCTCTCTTTTATAGTCCAGTGAACTTTTCAAATGTATTCTTCTGAATGGTACCCCCAGATAAATTTCATTAGTTCCTGCTGAATAAAAGAGCCATGAGGTCTGGAAGATTAGGCTCCCTGCTGGTTCTTTACCCTCTAGTGTTTGTTACTATGCCAATTATCTCTGTCTGCTGCAATCTGTGATACAAATGAATAGCCCATTGAACTTGGACATACCTGCTTTGAAGTATCTGCCTCTTTCCTTTGTTTGGAGAAAACCTGTTTATCAATGTGCCTTGACATGCCTGGCTTAAACATCTTTTAGTCACAGACATTAAAGCATAATATTAGTGAGTATCCATAATTTCACTTGTAGCATTGTCACTCAGGGCTGTGAAAAATTTTGTGAACTGAGCATTATAGTTAGATCAACCTAACATCCAATGTAGACATGGCTAGGTTGAGTGAATAACACATTTGTTGACCTGGAATCCGCCCCTCAGAGAGATGGATTAACTATATAAAAAGAAAACTCCCTTCTGTCAATATAAGAAGCGTCTACATTACTGTGCTACATCAGCCCATCTGCAATGCCATGACTATGCCACTTTAGCCTAGACATGGCCTGTCATGGTACAATTCCCCACTCTGAACCTTAGCGTCCAAAAGATGGGGTACCAGCATGAATTCCTCTAAGCTCAGTTACCAGCTTAGGACCTGTAGCGCTGCCACCAACCAGGAATTCCAGTGCCTGGTACACTCTAGTTCCCACAAAACCTTGCCCGGGGAACCCCAAGACCCAGACCCTCTGGATCTTAACACAAGGAAAGAAAACCCTTTCCCCCACCGTTACCTCTCCCAGACTTCCCCTCCCTGGGTTACCCTGGAAGATCACTGTGTGATTCAAACTCCTTGAATCACAAAACAGAGAGGACAATTCACCTTCCTCCCTCCTTCTCTTTCCCCCTCCCAGACTCTTCCTGAGAGAAAGTAATCCTGGCACAGAGAGAAATCAGCCTCTCTCTCCCTCTTCCCTCCTTTCTCCCCACCAGTTCCCTGGTGAATCCAGACCCAGTCCCCTAGGGTCTCACCAGAATAAAAAAACAATTAGGTTCTTAAACAAGAAACTTTTAATTAAAGAAAGAAAAAACAGTAAAAATTATCTTTGTAAATTTAAAAAAAATGGAATAGGTACAGGGTCTTTCAGCTGTAGACACTGGGAACACCCTCCCAGCCTAAGTATACAAGTACAAATTAAAATCTTTTCAGCAAAATACCAATTTGAACTCCTTTCAGCCAAATACACATTTGCAAATAAAGAAAACAAACGTAAGCCTAACTCGCTTTATCTACTAGTACTCACTAGTCTGAACTTATAAGAGCCTGTATTGGAGAGATTGGAGAGAAACCTGGTTGCACATCTGCTCCCTCTGAGCCCCCAGAGTGAACAACAACCAAACGCTAACAGCACACACAGAAACTTCCCTCCCTCAAGATTTGAAAGTATCTTGTCCTCTGATTGGTCCTCTGTTCAGGTGACAGCCAGGCTCACTGTTCTTGTTAACCCTTTCCAGGCAAAGAGATATGAAGCACTTCTGTTCTATTAACTCTTACTTATCTGTTTATGACATGGCCCTAGGATAATATTGCTGTAGTGACTAGAGGCATGGAAGAAGCTATCAGTGCTATCAAACATGGCCATTGTAGGGTATTCTGTTGTAGTGCAAGGGGTAGCCTGCCTTCTTTTGGATTTTGAGATTTCTGGTTCATGTCTTGCTAAATGGATTCTCCTTTGCGTATTGCAAAGATGCTTTTTCACCTCTAAAGGACTGATTTACATAAAATGTTTTGTGTTTCCTGTGAGATTCTGCAGGTTCTGCAAAACTTTTAGTGGAGAACAGTATATTCTATTGTTAGTTTCTTTGATTTCACTGTAGGAAAATTTACTTTTGGTGAATGCTTCTGTTTACACCGATAGTGTGGTGCAAATATTTTCTTATAGTGCCTGAGGTCTGCCCCTGGAGCACCTACTGAAGAGAGGAAGCATGAAGTTAGATGAACCTTTCCAGGAGATTTTACTTACACACACACACACACACACACACACACACACACACACACACACACACACACACACACACACACACACACACACACACACACACACACACACACACACAGGCTCCTGCCTTTGGATTGCTATTTCAGACTGGGACTTTTTCAGAGCCGCAGGGAGAATTAAGTTGCATTGCTGCCCAGCTGAGACACTCATTTGAGATGAAGTTCATTACTGAAGGCCCAGTACAGGCAGTACAAAATGAGTACAGTTCTTTTATTTTTTTAGGGGGGGAGGGCAGAGAGAATTACTTAAAAAAGAAGCAGCTTTAGTTTGAAAAATATATAGCAAATATTCATCATAATACACACAGAACTCCTAAAATCAAGCTGTAAAACATTAATGCCACCAAACATGATTATAATTGCCAAATATCCATTGTCGACCCAGAAAAACACTGTCACATAAAAATGTGGTTAGTTAAAACTAAGCTTTCAGATAAATATCACAAGAGGTTTATTTAAAACTTAACATGGTTACTAAAAAGGCACATTGATGCATAATATTTTAGGAGTGAATGATATAGCAATTTTACATTGATTTTACCAAGAAAGCTGATTTTGATAAAGATGAATTCATCAAGATTACTTTTTGGGTTAATGTTCAGCTTCAATTAAATGCTAATATACATTCCCAAGTATTGTATTTCAAATATAAATAACATGCTGCAGGATTTTATTAGAGGTAGATCAACACATCTAGAATTTCCTTAGTGAAAATGTTTCCCCGTTTACAAAACAGAGTATTTTAAATCTCACTCTGAAGCTATGTCAGTACCTAATCACAGTGGCCTGTACTGGGATAAAGATAATATAGACACAATCCACTGAGACTGGTTTGACAGAGACTATATGAAACCACTCCTTATCCTATTTCCTCCCTGACATTCTCAGCAGCCTATCTGGAACAAAAGGGTTTTCAGCAATATAAGTCATGTTCTGAATTTGGAAGGTGTCACGGTTCAGACTAGTGAACATCAGTATGGTCTGGACAGAAATGTAGCCATTGGGGAGATAGCCACCTTCACAATAGTATAGAAAAGGTTGCTATGGCCCAGCTGGATTAATAGACTGAATACCCATCAAATACTGTAAAGTGGGCACCCCTGAATGGATGAAATGTGTCTCTGTTTCTTCACCCACATCCTGAACTGGGTACACCATCCCTCACACCAACCCTGTAGAAATTATTGAGCTTGAGAGCAAGATTTTCAAACTAGTGAATTTGGGTGCCCAACTTGTGAAGACTTTAAAGGGCTTTGATTTTCAGAAAGCATTGAGCCACCTACCCTCTAAAGATCAGGCCCCTTTAAGGTATTGCAAGTTGGAGACTCACAATCACTAGTGGTTTTGGCAAATGTGCACCAGGGATCTGTATATTGCTTTTCCACAGATCCACCTTTAAAAGGAAGCTTAAGGCTGCTGAGGTTACTCTTCTTCCAGGGAGTGGGGCTCATGGAGTTGATATGGAAGCACAAAACCTCTGATCAGATGCCCTTTGAATGATCTGAGGATAGGCAATAAGGGGCTGTAAGTGTTATTTACTCCATGATGGTTCTGGAAGGATGCTGCTCCTTCTCACATGTTAGAGGATCCTATAGAAAGAACAACACTCATAAAGTCTACAGCTGAGACAAAAGGACCCACTCTCACATTGCTTACTGAAATGGACCACCCAATGAGCATCAGGTGTTGGATCTAGCCCAAAATGGAGTGTGTTCTTCAGAGTCACAGATAGCTCTTTCTGTTGATCTCCGTAGAGCATCCAGCTTAGTGATTGATTAACATGTAGAGGAGAGAAATAGGTTAGCCCATCAATATCAGGGAGAAGAGAGAACCATCTCAGAATGTTAGTGAATCCACACAAGAATCCTCACCACAAATATTAGCCATCAGACAAATAATTTGAAGTCTTCCTAGACACTAGTCAGTCTCTTCATTTTGAGAAAGTTTGAAGCTCTCCATTTAACCCATTAGAATTCGGTGTCTTTATTTTATTTTCTTCCCCTTTCATGGTCTAAATTACAAAATTTTAGTAATCAAATATACTTTGTGCTTCAATATCTAAGAGCAGAGATTGACTGTCCTGCTGGGTAAAAATGGGGATCAACAGCAGGATATTGTAACTGCCTTCTTTCTTACTGCTCTTTGATGTTCATTTATTCTTTGCTTCATTTGCCTAATTGTCTTTCTAAGCCACAGGGATATTGCTAAAAGTAAACCATGGGTGGGTAGATGAACAAATAATCAAACCTTTTGGTTCAAAAAATGACTTGCAATGATAAACAGACCCCCAGAGGCACTCATTGGGGGTAATTTTTACACTCCATTGCTGTAATCAAGAAAGGATTCAGACTACATATGCAGAAATTTTCCTACAATGGTCAGTTATGCTAGGTTGCAATACATGATGCACCCAGGGATCTGAACTTCTCTTGAGTTTATCTTAGCCAGAAAACCCATTGAAAGTATCTGCAAAACTATTAGTAATGTTTCTGAATGACAATGACAATTAAGTCCCATAGGAAAATAGTGATTAATATTAATCTTAAATTTTTGTGTTTGTTACTCTATTAGCTACCTTTTTGAAGGAGGTCTTACTACTCAGTCATACCAACAGTTATGCCAAAGGCCATGGCAACCACTGGAATGAAGTTAGAGCAACTGCAGAGGTTGCTGTAATTTAAAGCAGTTTGGTATGGCCATCAACGGACTAATCCACAGCACAGAATAGTTGGAAACATAAAGCACTTTGTCTGCTTCCCCCAGCATACCTCCACCTCCTCCTTGACCACTTTCTCAGCATGTCCATAGACTGTGGATTATGCAGGGCTGCCTTATGCTGTTCTTGCACTGGGAGAGTTCCCAGTACCCAAAGCCAAGCACACTAGCTCTGTGGCCAATTTTGGATGGCGGAGCCACTGTAAAAGGACCACAGAGATTCCAGAACCAGGCCCAATAGGTTTGATTATTGATATCACTTACATTGGCGTAAGTCTGCTGGAGTCACTGGGGCTACACCAATGTGAAACTGGTGGGAATGTTAAATCAGACCTAATGTTCTATTAAGTTGTGGATACCATAACTCTCTTTAAAAAGAACTGTTAGATTCTCTTGTTTTTTCACCCATTATTTCATCAGATCACTGAGACTTTGTGGTTTCTATCAGGTAGAAATAACATGTGAAATGGTGTTCTTGAAAGTCAGACCCCATTTCACATCACCCAGTAATAGTTGGCTTACAGGCATTACCTAGCTGGGCTGGGCTTATTAAATTAGAGATGAATTGCAGCCTCCCAGAACCAGCAAGTACCCCAGTTGTAAAACGGTATCTACTTACACCAATCTACATCCTAATAAGAATATTGTCTTGTAGATGGCAGTGCTCGAGAGCTTTATATTATTATGCAGATTTTTATTTTTACTAGGCATGCCATGTGGAGCCCTAAGGTATAAACTTGTACCATGCTAAAACAAAATAAACTTGTGGAAATTATCCTTTAAGATTTCAGTAAAAAGCACAACATTGAATTGTTTTCTTAACGCTGTTCTGTATCAATCTGACTACCTTCGATGCAGAGAGATGCATAAAATTGAATTGAAGATGTGATGCAGAATGTATTCAACTTTTCACTTTAACAGACTGAAACTAAAGGTGCAGCTAGATTCTGCATTCTGTGAAATATGGATATTGTAGGAAATACATTAGCTTAATAAACCATGCAAAAATTATTCAACTGCGTAGAGAACTGCCATGTAAATGTTCATTTTTATTTCATTTTTACTGAGACTGGTGTAGTGCCAAATGGCATTGCATCATCTTGTTTCAATATACAAAGTGTGCTGTCCCTCTTTGAAAGATAGGGACACAATCAAAAGAGTTTTTGGGGCTTCTAGTATCATTGGTAGTGTAAACTGAAACTTTATTTGTGCCATAAAACACAGTGTTGTGACTCTGCAGGCAAACTCAAACGTATTTAAACAATACTGGGAAACACTGAAAAATGGGACATTTTCATTCTACCCCATTCTTAAGATACTTCAAAACTAAATAGAACTGGAAAGGCGGGAGCACTTGAAAAGAATTGTTCACCCACAGATATGTTTCTAGTGCAGGATGGGATGGGGAAGTGGCTTAGAGATTGTGATTGCCCCACGTAAGGTGAGCACCTCATATAATTGCATATCTCCAACCAGTTGTGTCCTCTCAATAGATCTAAATTAATCAAGTTAAAATCCTGTCTTATTTTGTTCGAGAGTATGTAGGTTCCCTTTAATCACGTATGCAAGCAACAGGGCAGGAACTTTCCATAGCATATAAGAAAGGGGGCTGCTAAGTGAGGGTTTGTCCAGCCCCCACTAGATAAGCTAGTGTTCATCCCCAGAAAATCAGCTAGTGCTGGTAGGCAAATGGTGTATGTATGCAAGTATTATTTCTGCTCAGAGAAGCAGCAAGATGCATCACATGGCGAGGTTTTCAACTATCTTTGAAAGCTATTGTATCACAAGTAATGAAGATGTCTGATATTTTAACTGCTTTCTTTCCCCAACCAAACCAGACTAGTCTGAGAAAGGAGAGTATGTTGTGTTGTAACTTCCACAGCATAGCTGGGGCCTGAAGGTTTTTGTATGGGGGTTCCACGGGTTTGGATCTCTAAAGTGCTGCTATACAAAATGAGCAAAGATAAATTTAAAATCTTTGCAGTTATTCAGGAAATGCATAGAGGCATCCTCCACAGGAGCTGAAGTAAGTACATGTATTAGCTAGTCTTTCAGTGGCACTTTGTTACTGTTAGGATGAACTGCTGTAGCTCACAGGTGGTGTTGCAGAATGGAAGTTCAGGATTGGGGATAGTAATGTAGCAATATAGCCAGTGAAATTCAAAATGCAGAAAGTAAATTAAATACATTGCTGATCAGTGCAGACCAATTACTAATAATGCTGTGTTTATATTTTTTATAATAATAATACTTCTAATAAAAATAATTATGTAAAAAGTTAAAATATCTTGGTATGTAGGTCAACAATTTTAATGGTGCATACTTTGTATGTTGTATATGATTAGTAGACCTCTATAAATAACTGGTGTTTTTTTTTTTCCTGGTTTGCTGGCAATTCCAAAAACTTTGGGGAAAAAATGTATTTTGGGTTGACCTGAAACAAATTTTTCACCTTTTAGCTAATCCAAAATTATATTTTTGTTTTGAGCCTCTTTAAAAACACATTTTAATACAATTTAAGGAAATACCTAAATTAAAAGTCATTTTGAATCAAAGTCAAAATGTTTTTTTTTGGTAAATGTCAAAACTAAACTTTTTGACTTTCAAAAAAAATTTCCAGCATGAACAATTCAGTGAAATGAGCATGAATCTGCAAAATGTTTGTGTGGCTGAATCTGCGTTTTTCACCAAAAAAGCTTTCAGATGAAAAACTTCTCCCAGCTCAGTCTAATCTTTATGATTAGAGCAGTCTCACCTTATGTTCTTATGTTATGTTGTAGGGGATGCTTGTAGGCAGAGACTTTGAAAGCAGTCAAAGAGATTTGGATGCCCAGTTCTATGATATAATGGGAATTGGGCAACCACATTTCCAAGGAAAAATCTCCCCACTGAATGTCAGATATTTCTGTGTGATGCCATTGTCTATATAGGTTAGCATCTGTCCCATCCGTTGACAGTAGCACTGTGTGATCCTGGTAGTTGTCATTTGGAGATTGTGCATGATTGTAGTGCACATACTGTAACAGCATTTGTTCTCTTCTGGAATGAGAGAACACATCACAGGAAAGAGCTGTTTGTCATTCTCAGCTGTCACTTGAGTTTTCATTGATTGCAAGCTGTTCCATTGACCAATGGCCTATGGCTACCATGTGGAGGTCTGGCATGGAAAGTCAACCATGCTGCATTTTCCCTGACAAAGACAAGGTTGTCTCTTCTCATAGCTACTTTAACTTGCTAGATGAGTCCTACTAAAGAAAGTTCTGTACGCATTTTCTTTTTTCAGGTCATATGCTCAAATGAGAAGGGCCAGTCTGCAATACCAACGACAGAAATAAAAGTTTAGGGATCTACAGTCTAGAGTACAGCAGAGGGAGATGAAAGCATAGTCAGACGAACATATTTGCTTAGCTTAGGGCTATAACCACACTAATATTGTGGCTTACTTCTTACAAGCCAATCAAATTATGTTGTTCCCTTGTATATTAGCTCTGTAGTACCCCCAAGTGAATCATATGAACTTAGTAGGATAGTTTGTTCTCTTGGACAACAGGAACATGGGAACAGCTGCTCGCCACTTCAGCATTTTTCAGTGCACAACACCCCGAAGGCCCTGAGGAGTGGCATATGCAGCAGGATATGGAGTTCCAGTGTTGTCACCCTGTCATAAACAGATAGGTAAGGGTTAATGTCTCTTTCACCTGAAACACCTGACCAGAGAACCAATCAGGAAACCGGATTTTTTCAACTTTGGGTGGAGGGAATTGGGTGTCTGAGTCTTTTGTTTCTGTCTGCCTGCTGTCTCTGAGCTTTGGAGAAGTAGTTCTATTTTCTAATCTTCTGTTTCTAAGTGTAAGGACAAAGAGATCAGATAGTAAGTTATATGGTTTCTTTTCTTTGGTATTTGCATGAATATAAGTGCTGGAGTGCTTTGATTTGTATTCTTTTTGAATAAGGCTGTTTATTCACTATTCTTTTAAGCAATTGACCCTGTTTGTATCATCTTAATACAGAGAGATCATTTGTATGTATTTTTCTTTCTTTTTTATATAAAGCTTTCTTTTAAGACCTGTTGGAGTTTTCTTTACTTCAGGGAAATTAAGTCTGTACTCACCAGGGAATTGGTGGGAGGAAGAAATCAAGGGGAGATCTGTGTGTTGGATTGCTAGCCTGATTTTGCATTTCCTCTGGGTGAAGAGGAAAGTGCTTTTGTTCCAGGATTGGAAACGGAGAGGGCAAGTCCCTCGGTTTGGATTCACAGAGCTTGTGTCTGTGTATCTCTCCAGGAGCACCTGGAGGGGGGAAGGGAAAAAGGATTATTTCCCTTGGTTGTGAGACTCAAGGGATTTGGGTCTTGGGGTCCCCAGGGAAGGTTTTTCAGAGGGACCAGAGTGCCCCAAAACACTCTAATTTTTTGGGTGGTGGCAGGAGGTACCAGGTCCAAGCTGGTAACTAAGCTTGGAGGTTTTCATGCTAACCCCCATATTTTGGACGCTAAGGTCCAAATCTGGGACTAAGGTTATGACACACCCACACAGTGTTTGTGCCTTTAAGAGGAATACATGTGAGAGTGAATACAAATGCAGTAAATGTGGATTTTGAGGGGAAAATGTAACAATCTTATTAGCAAGTCTGCAGAAATAAGTTTGTGGCAGTAAACACTTAAAAAATGTATCAGCTCATTTCTATACCTGGCAGCTTTTCTTCCGCTAACTCCCAGTATACTGTAAAAGCCCCCAAAACAATTTTATAATCAAACTACAATGAAAGCTGCATTGGATTTTTAAAGTTTTGGGACATACTTTTTTGCTGGCTTAGATATTACTTGTTGTCCTTAATAGCCCGGTCATTTATAAAAGGAGAGTTAAGTTTAGTGTGCATGGATAGGATGGTTTGAATTTGTGAAGGAAGAAGATTATTGCTAAAATTATGGAGATTTTGTTTATAAATAATCAAACTATTAGTGTATTTTTTTATAAACTGTTTTGTTCCTCTTCACTGATTTTATATTTACCGTGGGCTGATGATAATAGCATGACTTCTGTCAACTGAGTATTCCTTATTCATCCATGTTGTCTTATTGAAGAGAACGGGGCGATTCTTGGGAGGACAGTTTACCTGAGTAGTAAAATAACATTAAACAGCATTAGATCCCAATACTACTATGACACTTTGTATCTCAAAGTAGCACCATGCAATCCCATATAATTTATATGCTTTGTATAAGTTATGCCTCGTGAGGTATCATTTTAAAACTTAGTCTGTTGAACATTAATATCCTGTTAGATTTTATGTGTTATCATTATATGACAAGTTATGAAGTATTGCTAGATGTGTTACTGAAATATGTTCTGACGTTGGGAAAACCCCCAATCAACCTTTCAGTTACAACAAAGGAGTAGCCATCAATAGCCTGATGGGTGATTAATGACTTAACCCCAAGCCACTATCCCAGAGACTTCTCAGAGAAGTCATGTATCAGAGGGGTAGGCGTGTTAGTCTGGATCTGTAAAAGCAGCAAAGAATCCTGTGGCACCTTATAGACTAACAGACGTTTTGGAGCATGAGCTTTCGTGGGTGAATACCCACTTCCTCAGATGCACGTAGTGGAAATTTCCAGGGGCAGGTATATATATGCAGGCAAGCTAGAGATAATGAGGTTAGTTCAATCAGGGAGGATGAGGCCCTGTTCTAGCAGTTGAGGTGTGAAAACCAAGGGAGGAGAAACTGGTTTTGTAGTTGACAAGCCATTCACAGTCTTTGTTTAATCCTGAGCTGATGGTGTTAAATTTGCAGATGAACTGAAGCGCAGCAGTTTCTCTTTGAAGTCTGGTCCTGAAGTTTTTTTGCTGCAGGATGGCCACCTTAATGTCTGCTATAGTGTGGCCAGGGAGGTTGAAGTGTTCTTCTACAGGTTTTTGTATATTTCCATTCCTAATATCTGATTTGTGTCCATTTATCCTTTTCCGTAGCGACTGTCCAGTTTGGCCGATGTACATAGCAGAGAGGCATTGTTGGCATATGATGGCATATATTACATTGGTGGACATGCAGGTGAATGAACCGGTGATGGTATGGCTGATCTAGTTAGGTCCTGTGATGGTGTCGGTGGTGTAGATATGTGGGCAGAGTTGGCATCGAGGTTTGTTGCATGGATTGGTTCCTGAGCTAGAGTTACTATGGTGCGGTGTGCAGTTACTGGTGAGAATATGTTTCGGTTGGCAGGTTGCCTGTGGGTGAGGACTGGCCTGCCACCCAAGGCCTGTGAAAGTGTGGGATTGTTGTCCAGGATGGGTTGTAGATCCCTGATGATGCGTTGGAGGGGTTTTAGCTGGGGACTGTATGTGATGGCCAGTGGAGTCCTGTTGGTTTCTTCCTTGGGTTTGTCTTGCAGTAGGAGGCTTCTGGGTACACGTACAGAGAAGTCATGTACACCATGGGGGTGGACTAACACGTGTCACAGCAAAGATCTTTCTAGTAAGCTGGAAGAAGGCATAAAAAGAGAGAGTGATATCATAACATGGCCTCTCCCCCAACTCAACACTGGGAAGAATGTCTGGAGGACAGACACTGAACTGGAGAAGTTTGGTCCCAGACTGAAAGGTAGTCCCAGCCTGTGTATTGAGGAACTGTAACCTACCTGCTTGTATCATCTGTCAGGGTGAGAAAAGCTGTTTGATTCAACTCTTGCTTAGACTAAAAGTTTAGGATTTAGAATGAATGTTTACTTTTATTTTCTTAAGGTAACTATCCTGGCCTTTATGCCTACCACTTATAATCACTTAAAATTGATATTTCTATAGTTAATAAACTTATTTTAATGTTTTATCCTTACTAGTGAGTTTGTCTAAAATGTTTAGCAAATCTCTGTTCAGGTTACAAAGGCTTAGAATCATAGAATATCAGGGTTAGAAGGGACCTCAGGAGGTCATCTAGTCCAACCCCCTGCTCAAAGCAGGACCAATCCCCAGCAAGATTTTTGCCCCAGATCCCTAAATGGCCCCCTCAATGATTGAGCTCACAACTCTGGCTTTAGCAGGCCAATTCTCAAACCACTGAGCTATCCCTCCCCGCCATGTCTACTTTCCTATGAAGAAGTGGTGAACTAGGTAATGAGCTAACACTGGCCAGGCTTCTGACTAGTGCAAGGCGGTGCAGTTCCAGCATGCAAGATAGAGGAGTTGAGGGAATTGGTTGGAGCATCTCTATTGTAGGTGCATGAGTGGCTGGAAGAAGCATTCATGTAACTCAGTTGTGTGTGTCCCAAGGAATAAGAAATGGATTCTGATATTTCATATTCAGCTATTTGTATTTAGGTTTCTGAGGAACCTTCGCCGCCTTGAGTGACATATTGTCTTTGTCTCTGGGTTTTAGGGTTGTTACTTTACACCACTTTTCATGTTCTTTTCATGTTCTTATGAAAACTTTCATGGACATTGTCTGCAGCTCTGCTGTTTTTCTGAGGGTCCATTTCAAAATTGTATGTGTTTTTACATCTGTTCCCAGAACTTGGTTCAGTGCCTATGTATGCTACAAGATGAAATATATATTGGGGGTGGGGGAGGGGGAAATGTGTGACATTACAGACTGAACTAGCGTCAGATTCATTTTCATCTTGGTTGGTTTGTTCAGCAGCCCTCACTTTATTTCTTGAGGGGTAAAGGACAGAGAATAATTGAGAATGAGCTGGACTTTGGCAGTTTTGTCTGAAAAGAAAGCTATGATACAATTGCAGAAAAAGATGTAAAAGTATTAAAAATAATAATTTGTGTTTAAATTAATCAATTAGGTCCAGGGCCAGATTCTAAATTATTTCCGTCTCTGCAATCGTTAAATATGCAATCACAGCTATAATTCTAAAGGCTTTGTCATCTAATCATGTTGTCTGCACCCCAGTCTAGAATTAGCTGAAACCCCATCTATCAAGCTGGGCTCAGGGGAGAGAGAAATAGGAAAGCTTGTGATGATTGCCTAGCTCCCAGCCACTTTCCTGTAACAGTTCCACAACTAAATAATATATTTCGGCAATATGAAAAAAATGTAAGCTCTCCTTTGCCTCATCCTGAGTCCTTATAATTCCATTTGTCCTGTTGGACGGGAGGGGATGTATGCTTGTGTTTTTTACAAGTATTCAATGTTACTCCATGATATTCAGCCTGGCCTAAGAATTTTAGGGGGCAGATCTTCAGCTTGTGTAAATTCATCAGTGGAGCTATGAGAACAGTAAGGGCAGGCACAGATGTGCCATAGCAGCATCGGCTTCCTTCACACACACTTCCTTGCCTATACAGCTGACCTGCAGGACTGCTCCCATAGGGATGAGCATGTGTGATTTGGTGTCTATGGCCCATTTGATCTTTGGCCTCAAACTGGCAAGGGAATTCCTACCTAACGCAGATATAACACAGATGGTGACACATTCACGTATCAGCAGTAACTGAGCAAGTTGTGCTCGTTCGTGTGTTCCGTTAGTCCACAAGAGATCCTTCTGGTGGTGCACAGTGATTGGTCAGGGAGAGATCAGGTGTTTGGAACTGGAGAATGTGATGCAATTTTGGTATTTTTGTGTGGTACTAACTAAATGGAAGTAAGAAAACAAATGCAAGCTGAACTTACCAAGAGGTAGGAGCGTCACAGCATGGAATGCAGGCCAGGAAACTTGTGTACTTAGAAATGCTCTAAAGATCCTTGTGACTCTTCCTAAACAGTTGCAGACCAAATCTCAGAGCATAGCCTAAGGTAGAAACTGAGACAAAGTGCAACTAAATACAGTTCTAAAACAAACAAAAAAAGCCAACCTACTTCTTTTTTTTAAAACCTAGTTTACTAATAACACTTCCTCCCAAGGTGCATGAGAATTGCATCAAATTACTGTGCTGCAAGTGTGATGATTCTGAACAGGCCACCAGCCCCACGGACGTTGTTATTCCTCCACTAACCGATTTTCATTTCTACAGCCAAAGAAGTATTCTGACCAGGATGAGGAAGAAGATGTGAGGCTCCCACCACTGGAAAAAGGGAGCCCTTCTGTTCAACTTTTAAGATTGCATGAGGGAGAGGATTTGCTTTCAGAGGCGCTCAGTATCAGAGTGTATTGCTCCTTCAGTGTCATGTTGCATCCCCGCCTCATTGATCTCTGCCACTGATTGCATGGTTGCATGACCATTGCACATCTTCCTTCATGCAATGTCCTGTGTTTCATTGTCATACAGGGGAGAGGGAGCCTTGACTTCCTTAACTGCCCTTCTGCATAAGAGAGAGACGCAATGGAGTGAGATACGGCACATCCAAATAAGAACCAGAAGATCCTGGATCTGTTTAAGAGCCCATCCAGCTTCACTTTAAAAAAAAATAAACAAGGCAATAGTGTATATGGTTTTAATTTTATTTTTGTTAAATTTTTTTCTTACTTTTTCCTAGACTTCGCCCGATGGTCTTACCTGTCTCAGAGAGGTAAAATTTAAACCAATTTGACTATCTTGGTCACGTAACTTTTAAAGGAAGCCGTTTCCTAAGCAAGAGCAAGGTACTACTTGATCAGCTCTGCTCCCCCTTCACATGTTCGTTAGCAAATAAGATAAAGGTGGTTGAAGATTACCTACCTCCCAGGGTATTTTTTCAGGTTGTGCAATGCCCCATACCCGGGTAAGAAGTGTCCTGTGTATAGCCAGAATCTGCAGTTATCTAACATTCTTCTTTCTATGCCATGATTTATTCTGTGATGTGCTGTGCAGCTTTAGCTGCAGCAGGTTAGTTCGTTTATTTAATGCTTTGTTTGGTATGAGTGGAAACAACCTAAAAATGTGTAGAGTAATACTTCTCCCTGCCCCCATTCATTCAGACTTACCCTGACTTTCACTTATAATTCACCCTGTGGAAAGAAGCTGGAAATGTAGATGGAAGACAGAGAAGAACATAAGGTCCTGATCCAAAGCCCACTGGAATGAATGGAAGGACTCATACTGATCTTGGGAATGGGCCCTACACGCATAGAGTGAATACGGAAAATCTATAAAATAATTTCAGAGCACCTTCCACAGTTCAAAGTGCGGAAAGAACAAGTGTCTGAATCATTCCAGCTCTCCTGCATATAAAAGAATGAAATGTACCAAAAGGAAATAGAAGGCAAAGTGTTTGTGAATAAGATAAGTTTACATGCAAATATTAGCAAAGGGATCCCCAGACTGTATTTCTCTATGTTCTGTGTCACATTTTAATACAACTTTTCTCCATAGTTGCTTTTCACCAAGGCTCTTACAGGCACAATGTGCTCATTAAGCTTAACTGTTTGTGTAATTAATTTCAGTGTTGTTGATTTAGTGGGGAAAATGGAACTGAAATGATCTTTCATGTTTCCAAGAAACAGGGTGGATATTGAGAGGCCAGTTAGGCCAGTGTAGAAATGAAAAGGAATTAGAGTCTCTTTGATATGGAAATTAATCTCTCCAACCAGGCAATAATAATAATGATTTATTAATAAATTACAGTTCAACTTTAATCAAACATGTGTTATATTAAATGTATATTTCAGTGGGTACATGATGCAATATTTTTATTAACATTTACCATGAAGAAATTCTGCTTAACCCTTTCCAGGCTGTGTGATATATCAATATGACTTCCTAAGACATCTCCTTAGCTGGAAGTCTGGAAAACATCACAGTTTGTTGACTTCCATGGGAGCAGGATTGAACCCATAGTTGACTCCCAGTCTAGTTCTGCAAGCATACCCAATTTTACATGTTTGCAGGATCACGCCTTTCAAAAACTGAGAGTTGACCACACAAGAAGTTAGTGTGTAGCAAGCAAGGGTGTGACTCTACAGTGTACTGGCTTGTCATGCGGTCCCTGCTACTGTATACTGAAAGTTCTGTAGTGCACTTTGATGTACTGCTCTTTGAAATGGGAGTAACTCAAAGTGGACTACAGAACTTTTAGTGCACCTGAAGCAGGGTCCACAGAGTGTTACTGTGCAGCAAGCTAGTGTGCTGTAGACTCTCACCCTAGTTTGCTATGACTAACTTGCCATGTAGACAAGCCCTAAGGCTCACTTCTTCTATTTATGCAAACACTTACTATTGGGTGTAGAGCTTATTAATGTTGGAACCTCACTTAACTTCAGTGAGACCACTCATTGGGGTTCTGAAACCATTCATTTCAAAATTCTTTACAAAGGAACATATCATTATCACCATTTTTCTGATGGAGGAAACTAAAGGGACATGTCTTGACCTAGGGTATGTACCCGGATCAGCAGTAGAGCTAGAGTCATAACTCCAGACTCCCCAGCCTTATCCACAGAACCATGTTGCCTAGTAAATGTTTTCAAGTTCAAGTCCTGAGTGATTTCTTTATGAAACTTTCATACATTTAAGATATTTTACACAGGCAAAATTTAGCTTACTTTCCAACTAGGATGTAGATCTAGAAATTCTGGTGAAAATCACATCTTGGTATCATTAATTTTAAGCCACAATTAATTAGCTAATTCTCCTTGAGGTTCTTGTTCCTAAGTATGGGTAATCTTTTTTTTTTTTTAAATAAAATTAAGGTACACTGACCCATAATTTAAACCTTTCTGCTGTAGCTGTAAAACTACCCATTTCATCTAATACATGGTATTTTACTATTAATGGTGGTAGTGATGTATATTTTACATCACTAATTTTTGTACAAGGGAAATAAATTTATTATCAAAATTTGTTAAAAATTCCAAAGTTAATTTGTCCAGTGGCACAGTGGCATAGAATATTATCTCTGGAATCTCAGCAGTTGGGTGGGAAGAAGGCCTTGTATTGTAACCCAGTCTGGAAAAAGATTCTGGATTCTACCAAACTCAGAATTGTTGTTTAGTTTTTGTTCAAGTCAGGGAATGGTCTCACCTGGCCCACAGGAAAAATGGCCCTTTGGTCACTCTTAATATTAAGGGTACATTTAAACACTAGTATTAATAGATATTTTAATGATTAATTGATGGTCATAGAGTCCAATGTGTCAGTAAGTTGCTTATAACCATGTACAACACCTATGACTGATATGTTCATAAACATCTTTAACACATAGTACACGTCTGTAACATGTTTTGGGCAGGTATTAATCATTTATTAACATTTTATAAATTTATTATAAATGTAACTTTAAAGGAACAGTCACATGTTATATTAAGAACTCAGTGTTACTCAGTAGAATTCACGAGCAGGGCCAGAAGTCCCCTGAGGGGCATATGAAATGTTCAGCTTCCAGGGCTATATATAGTCAGAGGTTCAGACATGTGACCTGTTCATGTTTAAGTGGTTAATAGCATCATTTGCCTTCTATGTGTGTCTCTGTTGTCTCCCATAAGACCAAACTCTGTTTACCTTACTTCTTTGAGTAGTTTTAATAGACCACATTTGTTCCTGGTGTCACTCCATTGGCTTCAATAGAGTTGCACCAGAAGATATTTTTGGCCCATTGACTTCAGTGCAAGTACTGGTGAGAGTAAGGCAAGCATAATATGGCCCAATGATGAAGCCACAGGTGACCTCTTACTAAATGTGTCAATATGGTATTTTAGTAAGGCAATACTTAAGGTGGAATGATAACCAATGCTTAAGTTGTGGATAGTTTTAAGGTTGAGTTTTAACATATGGAATGTCCTGATGAAAACCCTTTCTGTATCATCATGACACTGTCACAGAAGGGCTACACTACTAGTTGGTAAGTCCTGCATGCGTAGTTATGTTGTTACACAAGGGACGAATCTGGCCCAGTTTAATTAAGAAATGTAAGAGTGGCAGCAAACGAGCTGAGTGTGATTTCGCTAATGTTGATGCAGTAGCTTCCACGATCACACTTGTACTTCAGTTATTTTTTCCCCTTAGTGCTTCTTTCTGATAGATTTCAGAGAGAGGTGGAGGTGTCAAGTGCTCAGTCACCCCGATGAATTCATGTAGGGTCTTGCATGGTTCCTGTCTATCACTCCCTACTCCGCCATTTCATCATGTTTTTTTAGTCTACTAGAGGAGACAAATATGTTGGGCTGAAGTCCCACCACTATTTTGATGACACTCAGCCGTGTGTCTCCTGGCCAAGATAGAAAGAGCCAGCTAAGTTTCTGCCATTAAACGAGTAAAGCAACTTGAACAGTCGATGTGCTTTGTGATTGCATCATCTTTCGGTGAAATGTGTCCACTGCTTCCCAAATTGGTTCTCATTCATGGAGTTCTTTTGGACTCTTAAGTGCTGTTGGATTCCCAAGGAGCAGCAAAGTTTCAAACCGCTTTTTATCATCTGTGACGAGCTAAGCCTTACGTCACCAATTCAGGCCTTTCCAGAGTCACCTCCAGATTAGACTGTAACAATAAACTCTACTTGGAGTTATCCCTGAGGTATTCTGAGACTTCAGTTAGTGCACAATGCAGTGGGCTATGTACCCAGTGGAATGGGTTGTTCTCAGAACATTACAGCTAGGTTCTGTTAACTCTACTGGCTCCCCATCTGTTTCCTAGTGCACTGCAATTTATGATGCAGGTTCCGATCTATAAAGCTCTCTATGGTATGAAACATGGCTAGCCTGGGGTATTGCCTTTGTGTCATGGTGCATAGGAATACTAAGATATTTCTGCTGCCAGTCCCTAGATGTGCCATCTTTGAGGATTGGAAGATGAGGTGTTTTCAGTAGCGGTGTTTGATCCTCAAGGGTGCACTGATTCACAAGAGTTCACTGACTGTGGCATGGCTTGAAATATTTTTATTCAAGATTTTGCACTATTAGGGACAACCACTCAGTCACTTATTTTAGTTGGTTACAGTGACCATGGCAGGGGGCTGTTTATGCAACCTGTTGTGGCACTGTATCTGAGTCTAACATCTGCCACATATCCAAGTGATGTTGAAACTGATGGGTCTATTTATTTATTGAGTGTATCTTTACCCAGAACATTGGTTAGGCATTCTTTCATAGTTTGCAAAATAAGTAAATAAACATACTTTAATATTTAATCCCAACAGGATTTTTGAAAGCAGTGGTATCTTATTTTCAGACTTAGTGGTATATTATCTGCCCTCTAGTGCTAGAAGTAGTGTATTACTGAATGTTTTTCTATTTCATGGATACTGCCTGTCATGGTAACTGATTGTTCTGTTTGACCTGGATATATGTAGGCAAGTGTCTGATGTGCATTACATTTTTAAGAAATTAAAATTAATTGAAAACAAAAATTCAAGAAATGGCTTTTTGTCTAATATGACAGTTGAACATTTTTCTTTTCTTGTAGGACAGAATATAGAACCCTTAATTCCAGTGGCACTGAAAGATTTGTGGGGAGAGATGAAATATTGGACCCACTCCTACTCACTTGGAAATCAGTGGAATTTATTTTCCTTTGATGTCAGTGGGAGCAGAATTGTGCCCTTCTGTCATTTCTTGTGTATAAATAGCGAGTTCCATTTGTGCTTGAAAAAATCTCTTTTCTCCCACGATGAAATGATATATTTTATCAGGATGTCTATGGATGTGTACACAGGTTGACAATTTGATGTTATCTTGGCTCTTGCAGAAAGAGGCTTGTCAAAGTTTTTTCCCCACTTTGAACTTTAGAGTACAAGAAGTGGGGACCTGCATGAACACTTCTAAGCCTAATTACTAGCTTAGGGCTGGTACGCTGCCACCAGCCAGAATTTAGTGTCTGGCACACTTTCTGTTCCCCCAAAACCTTTCCTGGGGAACCCAGACCCAAACCTCTTGGGCCTTAAAACAAGGAGAAATTAACCATCCCCCTCCTTTTCCCTCCAGACTTTCCCCTCCCTGGGTTGCCTTGAGAGGCTTCACACCAATCCAAACTCCTTGGATCTTAAAACAAGGAAAAAATCAATCAGGTTCTTAAAAAGAAAGCTTTTAATTAAAGAAAGAAAAGGTAAAAATTATCTCTGTAAAATCAGGATGGAATATGCTTTACAGGGTACTCAGATTCATATAGACCAGAGAGATCGCTCCTCAGCCTTAGATTCAAAGTTACAGCAAACAGAGGTAAAAATCCTTCCAGCAAAAGACCCATTTACAAGTTGAGAAAACAAACATAAGCCTAATCCGCCTTGCCTGGCTATTACTTACAATTTTGAAACAAGAAAGACTGATTCAGAAAGATTAGGAAAGCCTGGAATGATGTCCTGTCCCTCTCAGTCCCAAGCGCGAACAATGAACAAAAACAAAAAACACAAACAAAGACTTCCCTCCACCAAGATTTGAAAGTACCTTGTCCCCCTATTGGTCTTCTGGTCAGGTGTCAGCCAGGTTTACTGAGCTTCCTAACCCTTTACAGGTAAGAGACATTAACCTTTAACCATCTGTTTATGACAAGGCTTAAATCACTCTCTTCTGATACTGGAGGTTTACAAAAATGTAAATTCCACCAGTGTCGTTTACAATGGTAAAATTCACTTTGAGGGACTCATTTTCAAGGGGATCTAGGTAAGGAAATGCTCAAATTTTAAAGATAATAAAGATATAATTAGAATAAATATAAGGGATTATAAATCAGATCTGAAAAACCCACCCTATTAAATAATTTCTAAACTGTGTATTTAGTTAAAATATCATGCTTGAGCTATTTTAAGGAAAACTCCGTCTCCCTTCTCAAGCAAACAGCAAAAGCAAATAGAATGCAATAATTTTCACTAGCAGTAATCCATAAAACATTCATGCTTATCTAACAGTGTTAGGGTTTTTATTCTTTGTAAAGTAAAGCCACTATTTATTCAGTTTGAGTTATGAAAAAATACATATACCAAAAATTACAGTCTTGACCAGAAAGAAAGTCTCTCCTTACCCCATCCACCAGGTTAATAATGCCGTTTCCTGTCTCTTACAGACAAAGGCCTGTAAAAACCAATAAGCTTCCCAATATGTCCTGATGGTTAGTAGGCTCTAGGTCCTTTCCATTAAGAGGAAAAGCAAATTCCAGAGTGGAAGGTACTGCTGCCAATCCCACCTGTTTAAACCAGTTTGCTCTTAGCAGCTGAAATTAGTTAAGGTGCTGAAGCTATGGCATGGCATAAGGATCTTTCAGGGTGACAGGACTCAGTTACGTCTCTGGATGTAATTTGTTAGTGGTTTTGTTGACTACAGATCAAATTGGTCTAAGAAAATAAAACCTAGATAGAGCTACTATAATACAGGTGTATAACAGGTTGGAAAACTACTCCTAGAGAGTAGTTATCAGTGGTTCAGTCAAGCTGGAAGAGCAGAACGAGAGGGGTCCCACAGGGATCAGTTTTGGGTCCTGTTCTGCTCAATATCTTCATCAATGATTTAGATAATGGCATAAAGTTTGCGGATGATACCACCCTGGGAGAGGTTGCAAGTGCTTTGGAGGATAGGATTATAATTCAAAATGAATGGACAAACTGGAGAAATGGTCTGAAGTAAATAGGATGAAATTCAGTACGGACAAATGCAAAGTACTCCATTTAGGGGAGGGATAGCTCAGTGGTTTGAGCATTGGCCAGCTCAACCCAGGGTTGTGAGTTCAATTGTTGAGGGGGCCATTTAGAGATCTAGGGCAAATATCTGGCTGGTGATTGGTCCTGGAGTGTTGTGTCCACTTCTGGATGCTACATTTCAGGAAAGATGTGGACAAATTGGAGACAGTCCAGAGGAGAACAATACATTCAATAAAAGATCTAAAAAATATGACCTATGAGGAAAGATAGACAAAATTGGATTTGCTCAGTCTGGAGAAGAGAAAACTGCAGGGGGAGAGATACTTTTTCAAGTACATAAAAGGTTGTTACAAGGAGAGGGGAGAAAATTGTTCACTTCAATCTCTGAGGATAAGACAAAAAGCAATGGGCTTAAATTGCAGCAAAGTCAGTTTAGATTGGACATTAGGAAAAACTTCCTAACTGTAAGGGTGGTTAAGCATTAGAACAAATTGCCTAGAATCTCCATTATTGGGAGTTTTTAAGAACAGGCTAGACAAACACCTGTCAGGAATAGTCTAGTTATTACTTAGTCCTGCCTTGAGTGCCAGGGACTTGAATAGATAACCTCTCGAGGTCCCTTCCAGTCCTACAATTCCAGAGCTGGCTCTAGGCACCAGCAAACCAAGCATGTGCTTGGGGTGGCACAATTTCAGGAGTGGCATTCCAGCCATCTTTTTTTTCTTTTTTTCTTTGCTTGGAGTGGCAAAAAACCTAGAGCCAGCCGTGTACACCTCTATGATTCTATAAAGGAACAAATGCAGATCAGAGAGAACAGTTGTAATGGGTGTTCTCTGCAAGAAAAACTGCTAATCAAATGGACAATCACATTCTACACTTAGTGGAGTTTCCAGCTTCTCTGTAGAAATAGCTCCATATAGAATTCATTGTAGTAGTCCAATATAGAAGTGTCAAAGGCACAGATCACTGCTCCAAGATCTAGATCCAAAAGAAAAAGCTAGCAACATTAATCACTAAGCACAAGTGGGCGAAACATACTGCTTAGTTACTATGGTTGTCTGCCTCTCCAGCAGCTGCTGAGGGCCCCAACAGGAACTCCAGGTTGAGAAATTAAATAAAACTGTCTGTTCAAGGACAATTTTCAAACAGAATAAGAGGCAGATTTCTCTAAATTAAGAATTATTCACCCTGTTGTATTAGTTAGTGTTCACTTAAGTAAGTGAGAGACCTAGCTTCCAGACTAAAAACTGGCGGGTTGTGTTAGGTAGGCTTCAAACTAGGTAGCAAGGGAGGGAGAGCTTTAATCTCACACCAAATATCTGGCTTCTATTTCCAATTATAATTAACAAGATGATCTACAAATAAGATGTCTACAATGAACAGAGAACTATTTTATCGAAGAGCTATAGCTAAACACACATGTAAAGAGCATGATTAAAAGTTATGAATTACAGTGCTTCTGAATTATGATCCATATCTAGCTAGTTTTATTTAAAATTCTAGAATGATTCTTACTGGTGGAATGTTCATAATGGTGAATGCAGTAAGTTTGCATGGGCAAAACATAAAAGGAAAGAGGTGATAACGAAGGCAGTAGGAAATGGTAGCAATGGAAAGCAAAGAAAAAGCGCCAAGTTTCAGTTTCAAATAGCCTAGAGTGTCATCAGAATTCCTGGACCAGCTACTATGACATTCAGAGTCATGGGGAACAGTACTTTGAGTATTTCTACTTTGTGGTGACACATACAGCTAAATATGGATTCTCAAATACATCAGGTACAGGAAGTAGAAGAGAACTATGAGCCAGGAAATAGAAAATCCACCCAGAGAAGAACCATCCAGGATGTATTCTTACCCATAATGAGGAACTGGCTGAGAATTTGAGAGAACACAGTGACCACAAATTCCTGTCAAGAGACAGTATTAAGAAATGGATTCAATGAACACTTTAAAGAGTAAGAATTCAGTAGACTATTCTACAGACAGGGCCAGTGCAAAGATGTTTTGCACCCTAGGCAAAACTTCCACCTTGCGCCCTTCTCCCCACCCCACTCACCTGCCTTGAGGCACCCCAACCCCTGCAGCAGCTCCCCCACTCCACCCTGAGATGCTCCCCTTGCGGCAGCTCCCCACCCTCTGCCCTGAGGCACCCCCCCACCCCAGCTCACCCCTGCTCTGCACAAGAGCACCCCACTTCATTTCTTCCACCTCCCAGGCTTGCGGTACCTAAGCTGATTGGCGTCGCAAGCCTGGGAGGCAGGAGAAGTGAAGCAGCTCACCCCTGCCCCGCCTCCTTCCCGAGCACGCCATGGCTGCTTCACTTCTCCTGCCTCCCAGGCTTGTGGTGCCAATCAGCTTAGGTACCGCAAGCCTGGGAGGCGGGGAAGTGAAGCAGCCACGGCGTGCTCGGGGAGGAGGCGGGGCAGGGGTGAGCTGCTTCACTTCTCCTGCCTCCCAGGCTTGCAACGCCTATCAGCTTAGGTACTGCAAGCCTGGGAGGCGGGAGAAGTGAAGTGGCCACGACGTGCTCAGGGAGGAGGTGGGGCAGGGGTGAGCTGGAGAGGGGAGTTCCCCTGCATGCCCCCCCCCCATTACTTGCTGTAGGAGGCCCTCCCTGTGCTCCCCTGCCGCAGCTCCCTCCACCTAAATGCTGGTGGCGACTGGGGCAGCCAAAGATTCGCTGCTAAAGAGAATGGCGCCCCCCCACCCCAAATCCCAGTGCCCTAGGCGACCGCTTAGGCCACCTAAATGGTTGTACTGGCCCTGTCTAGGCCCCCAACAAATACTTGTGTGTGTGTGTATCCCTGAAGCTAAGTATCTGTGTAGGTACAAAAGTGAAGTGGTCAGGTGCTATAAGAGGACATATTAAATTCCATGAGTGTGGTAGATGACTGGAGCATGTTCAAACAAACATGAGAATTAAATTGCAAGAAATTATGTTACCACTGAAAAACATGAAACCAAAAGTGGCCAGTATGGCTTCATGAGCAATTTATTGAAGACCTGGAAGTTTGAAAAAAGCTGTACTGCAAAGGGAAAAAGTTGGAAAGAACCAGACTAGGTTAGTTAGTTAATCAAGACTTGTATGGAAAACATAAGGACTAAAAAAGAAGCACATTTAGTTAATGCTAACCTAATGAAATAAGGAGAACAAGTAAGGCTTTTACAACTCCATTTGGAGAGAAGGTAGGCCCAATGAGGAGAGGGACCCACACCAGTGACACGTCCAAAATGGATGAACTACTTGCTTGTTAAACTCTTATTTTAACCAGAAAAAATAAAAAAAAAATATATGGGCAATTAGGAAGGAAGAAAAACTGTCGATATAGCTGCAGTTCTAAAAATAAGATATGAGAATGAATGGGAAAGATGAATAAATCATCAGCTCTGCATGATAGATATCTCTGGGCTAACAAAATAATTAGTTAATGACATTATTAAACCACTGGCAATTATTTATTTATTTAAAAGTCCTGAATAACCAGTGATACGCTAGAGGATTGGAAAAGAGCAACTGCGTTACTGAACTTTTTTATTTTTAAAAAAATCACTCCTGGCATTTAGTCTCCAGTAGCACGATGGAATAAATATTGAGAGAACCTTGTGAGACACTCTTATGTTCACACATCGCTAAAAAGTGAGATTCAGCGTAAAAAAAATGCAGCTTTGTACATCTGAGGGTCGAAAAAAAACCATTTCTATACACAGAGATGTACTTGAAAAGCTGTGAGTTTGGAAAAGACTGAGCTGATGTGTAATAGTGGATAGCAAATTGGAGGAGATTGCAATATACTTAATAAAGACAATGTGATTTTTAGACTATGTGCAGGAGCATTGTATCACAAATAAGGATATTGAGATTACCGTGACCAGATTCAGGAAAATATCGATTAACCTGGAATAAAATGAAGGAATAGAGGCCTGGAGAAACTGACAGAAATGACTGAAAGGAACTAAGTGATGACTAAAAAAAGCTGTGAAAACACTCCAAGAATTTTGGAATATAAACAATGAAGGCCAAATTCTGTCCTTGAATACTCATTTTGCAGCTTGTTAGGGCACCGTTGCCCTCCCTGGGTTCTTGTCACGTTGTCAGCAGACATAAAACAGATGGTCAGAGTCCAAAGTGTGGGCAATGCAATGTCTATTGGACTTAACAAGGAAGCATAACCACAGCTCTGTACACCAATAGAGCTTTTCCTTTTCCCCTCCTCCTTCTTAGCAGACTTAATTATACTGATAGTGCCCGCCCCTGGTACCACCTCTTACAATTTATGGTCATGTTCCATTTTGGAGGGTCTCAAGTCCAGAGGTTTCAGTACCACCTCTTTTGTACCCCATGGGAGGGGTAGGGAGTTAGGTTGTGTCCTGGCCAAGGCTACTTTTCTTTTGGCTTTTAGTGTTTCTTAAACCTCGCCCCTCCCAACTGGTTGTTTGACCTTGTCTTGGGAAATGAGTCGATGCAGTTGTATATTAAACTCCCACCATATATCCAGCAACATTTTAGCTCTATTTCTTTATTTTTTTTAGTACTAAAAAACCCATCTGGTTGTAGGCAGAAGCAACACACAGTGTCCTTGTTCCTTGTTCACATATGTTGATAAGGATATTGATAAGGCACAAACAATTGTATTTGAAAAACCTCAAAATTCTATCTCGGGCAAATAAACAGGCCTAAATACTATACTACAATCACTAACACGGCTTTTATGGGATGGCTGCATAGAAGTGCACAGCACCCTACAGATCTTTAAAAGCTACAGGTAGAAATAGCTATGAAAAATGGGATCCAACTGAGAAGAGTTCAAATGTAAATATCAGATGTATATCAGAAAAAAATTCCTAATTGTGAGATCCATTGGAGTGGGGAATAGTTACTCACACGGGGAGTGTTTGGAGACTACATCATTTGGTCCTTTAAAAACCAGACCAGACAACAGTTTTGAAGTGACAAAAGGAAAATAACGCAGTAGGTCTTTTCTATCTCTGCTGTATACAGTGTGATTCTGTGAAATGACGTTTGTTGTCCTGTCGGAATGACACCTTGTTGGTGTGTAGTAGGTTGAACCCAAATGTTCAAATCCTCACCAAAGGAGAAGTGGACTATTATATTATTAGGAAATAGAACATACTTTGGATGGATTTTACTATGAGAATTATTGTCTGCCATTTTCAGAATGTATGTATTTGAAAATAGTTGATTCTATTTCTTTGTGGCCATCTTCTTGGTCACATTTGTTTTGGTTAAGTTTCTAAATGCTTCCTGAAGGAAAGGATCATAGAAATTATAGAAATACAGGGCTGAAATGGATCTCAAGAGGTCATCTAATACAGGATGAGTAAGTAGAATGTGAAAGGGATAGCTTATCCTGTCTTCATCATAGACTTGAGTGAAAGATCCTGATTCCTGAATGTAGAAAATAATGTGTTTTTAAAAGGATAGATTCTTATTTTCCCTAACCTTAGTCCTGGAATTTGTTTAAAAAAAAAAAGTTTAGAGAAGTTAAGCAACAGAAATGCAGGGGACTGGACTAGATGACCTCTTGAGGTCCCTTCCAGTTCTATCATTTCTTAGCATAGGGATTGGAGAAAGTTGTTATATACACAGGGCCAGCTCCAGGCACCAGTGAAGGAAGCAGGTGCTTGGGGTGGCCAATGGAAAGGGGTCCCTCAGTCCATCTCTTCCTGTTTGAGCTGCTGCTGAAGTACCACCAAAGAGGAAGAAAGGGAGCGAAGGACCCACTGCCGAATTGCTGCTGAAGAATGAAGTGGCGCGATTAAGCTGCCACTGAAGTGCTGCCTATTGACTTTCTTTCTTTCTTTCGTTTCATCACTTGGAGCGGCAAAAAAGCTGGAGTTGGCCCTGTATATACAACAAAAGTCTGCCTGACTTTTAATAAGAAAAAATCTGTCCTCTGGGGCCAAAGGTTGTGAATTGGAAAGAATCTGTGCATGCAGGACAGGCTGAAATAGATGAATGACACTCTGATATTCCCATTGAATGAGGCTCGGGTTTATCAAAATCTAGCATTCCACTACTGAAATATTGTGTTTACCAAGTATTCTTTGATATGGGAACATTTTTAATAGCTGGGCTGTTGGTATTCATTCTTCAGTTCATACAAAATATAGCTGCATAAGCAAAATAAATATGTTTAATACCCAGGCCTTGAGACCTTATTCGTTTAAAACAAACATGCGACTGCAAATGTACTTTTGCATAAGTAAAGTCTGCCAGATCTTTCCCTTTAATTGTTGTTTGTTATTTTTAGAATATTAATACCAAATGCTCATTTAGGAATCTGATTGTTTAACAATGGAAAAACCAGTGATACTGTGAATAGGTAATTTTACAAATAGAATCAGTTTTCCAAAAAGAATAAATCAACCTGAAAATTGCTTTCCAATGAGCCTGCCTTAAATCTTGCTGAAGTCATTTACAGCTGTGCCAACGGGTTGTAAAAAGATACCATATTGACTTCATAGCATTTTTTCACTTTTGCAAAAATGTAAATGACAACACAAGGTGTGAAACAACAGGGAATTGGATCCATTGAGACTAACTTCTATTGCCAGTAAATTTATCATTCCTTTGACTTTCAATATTTGTTTTATTATTTCATTGGGAATCAAAATGAGATTTGCAAATGATATTAACTGTAGGATTTTTTAGTTTTATTCTTGAGGAAGATTGGCACTAGATTTAGTTTTCATAATTTTCTGGCACATTCCTAGTTCTCCATTAGTTCTGAAAAATAATTCAGGGTATGGTAATTGTATTTATACAGTTCTCTAATATCCTAGGATGCACATCATCTAATTTGCATATTTTCAAATAATGTTCATAAAGTACTGTTTATAGAACTGTTTTACTGTCTATATTGTATACAGAGCTGCTCATCCTGTTCCTTTGTCTGATATAGTAGTCTATAGCACACCCCTGCTGGTACCCCATCTTGTGATTTAACAGTTAGCACTTTGATCCATAAACATTCCAGGTTCTGTCCTTCTGAATTGTCAGTTACCCTAAAGCAGAGTCTGGAGAACCAATGTGGGAGAAGCGTATTCCACAAGCGAGAGCCCTTGTGGAAAATACCTACAGCCTCTCATTTAAATCAAAGGGCCTGAGTTCAAACACTTCATTGGATTGTAGCACAGCCTGTCATGGAGTAAGACGTGCAAGATCTCGGAGATGCAAGAAAAAAATATTTTTCAAAGTCAAGTTGAATTAGTCAAATCCTCATTGGGCAAAAGTAGAGTCAAATTAATTGTTTGTACTTATCTTTCACCTGCATTTTTCACCTAGATTCTACATTGATCGACACTATAAATACCTTAGATTAGATCAAGCCAATAGGCAATACTACCAAAATGTTGACCCATGAGAGGTCACAGAAGAGTGTGTGGAAGGTGAGCAATGCTAAGGGAGATAAGTTCAGAGAATGTGAATTCAGTAAGGGAGAGAGTGAGCAATGCTTAATCCTAAATATTGTCTTTGTGCTGCACAGTTTATTAAAACATGGGAGGGGGGACACATCTGATGGTGACAGGTACAAGCTGGGTGATTGTACTGAGCAGGAGAGGACCTGGAAATGTTTGGGCAGATTGAAAATGTAAAGTTTTCAATTTAATTTATTTCAAGTCAAATTATATTTTTATTAATTTTATATTAATTATTATTTTACTTATGAGAAATCATGTTTAGACTAGAGGTGGGTCTCCCTAGTTTGGATCCATTGATGACTGATATTCTCTTTCTTTCTGTTTCCCATTTATCTTCTCCTTCCCTCTGTAAGACCTTTTTCTCTACCACACTCTTTTTTTCCCTCCCTCCTTCCTCCCCCATATTCCACCCTTTCATCTTGGGACATCTTCTTCCCCACCCATCCTTTTTTCAAAGATCCCTGTCTTTCTCCTCATCTCACAGTCCTTCTTTTTTACTTTCTTCTCCAGCCCCCTACTCTTCCTTCTAACAGTATCTCTTTCTTCCAGACTCTCTCCTCTCCGTCGTCTTTAGTGGTGTTTCTTCGTTCTTCTCCTTTCCAGGACTCTGTCTCCCTTTGCTGATGGTCCCAACTTCTTTCCCCTTCACTATTTCATCCACTTCTGCAGACCGTTGCTCTCTGCTCACAGTTTCCTTTCTGCTACTGCCTCTCGTTTTTCTAGTTCTCTAATCAAATATGCTGTTCTCGATCTAACTAACCTTATAACTGATTCCCTTTGCCTTTACTCCCTGTCAGTCACTGAGGATCCCTTTGACAAGATGTTTCCCTCTGCTGTAGCGTTACAATTAAAATTATCTGAAGCTGAGTGCTAAAAATCCCCGTTAGACAAATTTTGTCACTATATGCAGTGGCATTCATCTTAATTAATCTACACAATCCCCAAAACTGGTAATCATATCTGGAAGCATACTGGTGACCAGCCTGAAATTTCTTCTGCTGAACAAACATTGTGGAGGCGCTGTGTGTGTTTGGGGATGGGGGAGAAGTACTTGGCTATTGATTATACATATTTCATAACGACACGGACTGGTGATGTGATTGTCAGCCTTCAGATTGGGATTGATTACTAGATCCATGCAGTGTGAATACTCAGTTAATGGAAAAAGAAGGAAAGAGGAAAACACCGTAGAGATATTCAAATTCCTTTTTTCCAGTCAGGAATAAGAATATTCTACTTTGTGGCATCTAGTGACCTGTAGAAATAACTAATGAGAGGGAGAGTCTTGTAGTGCTTCCTGTATCAAAATGCACAGTCTCTTTGATATAGCTTTTCAAAGTTCATTCAAGTCCATGCCCCCTCATTTTGGCAGGACTGATTTTATTATTGCTGATGCATGAGTAAGTGTCAAGTCTGATGGCATTTAAAAACTCCCCATATCAGTTTGTTCCACTACTGAGCTGTTTGAAGAGTTATACATATACCAATGTTTAGGCTAAATTTTCTCTGCTGTACCTTAAGCCTATTTCTTATTACCCAGTTTTTATTGACTAGGAGTATGTGTATGTCTCGACTAGAATCACAGGGTGTTATTGCAGCTCAGGTATACATACCTGAGCTAGCTTTAATCTTGCTAGTTTGGGTCCCAGAGCAGTGAAGCTGTGGCAGCATGCATTTAGCGCAGGCTACACAAGCCTCTGCAGAACCTTGGGTAATTACCCATGGGGCTAGCTCACACTGAAGTGTGTGCCACTGTAGCTTCTCTATTACATGACATGAGCTTGCTAGATTAAAGCTAGTTTGGGTATGTCTACGCAAATTGCTATCACGCCCGATAATTCCACTATAGATGTACGCTAAGACTCGTGGTCCAAGAGAAGAGTAGGTTAAAAACAAATAGTCAAAGCTTACTTGATCTTTTCCGTAGATGCCATTAACCCAGCCATTAAAACTATGTGTACGTACTATTATAGTGGGAAAGCTATGAAAAGCACAGTTAAAAGCGTTGGATCACCCCTACTGTGCATTTTCTGTAGTGATCTGCTGTTGATAGCTTAGACTGGAGACGGGCCCACACTCCAAAATTTGGACCTGGATTTGATACTTTAAAATTCAGCACCCACAGATTCTGACTTCTGAAGAACACAGACATAGAGGGTGAAAAGATTCCCCCATGCTCTGAGGCCAGTTTAAATTCACAAGGAATCTAATGCATAGGATAAATGTCCAGCAAGGTTTAAAGGGCCGATCTCTCCTCGAAGCTCCAATGTAGACCAGGAGAATTTTCCTTCTCAGACTCATATTTGACAATTAGTTTATCATTTCCCTGTGCATTTGGGCAGGAATCAACTATAATTCACATAGTAACCCAACTGATTTTTACAGGTTGTGAACTGAGTAGTTTTGCCATAAGTGTGTATGACAGTCATTGAAGGTCTAGTATATATGACATTTTTCTGAAGGTGAGTTCATACTGGAAGTGCTCACTGACCTTTATCCCATAGAGGAGGTGTGGGTTCATGGCTTAGGGAGGATTAAGGCTTTTGGGACAGCTGTGATGAATAGTCACATCTGACTTCAGGAGTATCTTTGATAATCTCAGACTGGCATACAGTAACTATCTGTTCATATCTATGCTTTTTTGGCACTGCTAGTGAAATGAGATTTCTATAATTTACAAGTCACATGGGAGGGTTTGGGTGGAAGGATGTATGTATGTGTCCAAATCCATGTACTTTCACAAAAAAGAACTTTTATACCAAATACACATGGGCACTTCACGGCTTACCTATTTCCCCCAAAAGGCCATGTAAGCTTAGGGCCAAATTCCTCCTGGACATAGCCCCATTGGACTTAACCTGAATTACACCTGGAATGAATGTGATCCATAATGTCCTTAACACTCCAATCTCTTTTGATAATGTACAAAAGAGAGAGAGAGGGTTTCTTTCTGTTTCCACTCAGTGTAATGTCATGTCTTTGTATTATACATTTAAGCATGTCTGCCCTGTCACTTACCACTGATGCTTGCATGCTCTTCTTTAAGACTAGCACCCTAGAAGGATTACTCTTTTGCATCGTGCAGGTATTTAAACAGATAACTTCCACCATTCTTTAGTGGAACTGTGATTAGCTACTTGTCCTCCTAGTCATGTCATCAATTTCTGCCCTGGGAGCAGGATACTAAATATTTACCTCTTAATAAGGAATTTGGGGTATTGCTGTACTCTTTAGTTTTAATTTTACTTTTAAAGGATTGAAACCAGTTGTATAGAGAAACTCCATGTTAGTTTTTCTCTCTTCTTTTTGTTCTTGAGATACATCAATATTCCAGTTATTTGACCTGTCCATCGCTTTAATATAGCAAAGGTAGCAATCAAAGTAAATATTTCCATGTCTTTTCTTTTAGATAAAATTGAAGATGAATTAGAAATGACCACGGTGTGCTATCGTCCAGAAGGACTGGACCAGCTTGAAGCACAAACCAATTTCACAAAGAGGGAACTTCAAGTGCTTTACAGAGGATTTAAAAATGTAAGAACCAAAGCATTGCAATGAATTGGCTAGTGTATATTTCACCACCACCCCTCTGCTGTACAATATCCAAACTACTCACCTGTGTTTCATAGCTTTTATCCTGGTAACAATGATACAGAGATTCATTTTGGAGGCTTGGCATTTTGAAGCAGGAGGATCTGAGTTCTAACCCTCTTATTGCCATAGCGAAATATACATGAGTAAAGCCTTATAAATATTTTTTCGTGGCATCATAATCTGCTTTAAACTAGAGTTGAATGAATATTCATCACCTGACTTACTCAGCAAATTTAGTTGGTTTGTCCTGATTCACATAGCAATTTCCTCAAATGCACTTGTAGGTTGAAATTACCTCACAATATTTTTTTCTCACATTTTTTTAACTCTTTGGATTGATCACAAAGATTTTGCTTTAATAAGTTCCTGATATTGAAAACAGCTCTCTTGGTTAGTTGTTACATATGCTTGAATGCCATTTATAGGCCCCCAACCAAATTCAGAGTCCATTTTGATCAATTTCATGGTCATGAGATTTTAAAAAATTGTAAATTTCCAGATTTCGGCTATTTAAATGTAAAATTTCACAGTGTTGTAATTGTAGGGATCCTGACCCAAAAAGGAATTGTGGAATAGTCACAAGGTTATTGTAGGGAGGGTTGTGGTCCTGCTTTCCTTACTTCTGCACTGCTGATGGTGGCAACCCTGCCTTCAGAGCTGGGCAGCTGGAAAGCGGTGGCTGGTGGCCAGGAGCCCAGCTCTGAAGGCAGAGCCACCACCAGCAGCAGTGCAGAAGTAAGGATGGCATGGTATGGTATTGCCACCCTTACTTCTGCGCTGCTGCCTGCAGAGCTGGGCCCTCAGTCAGCAGCCACCATTCTCTGGCCACCCAACTCTGAAGGCAGTGCAGAAGTAAGGGTGGCAGTACTGTGAACCTTCTAAAATAACCTTGCAACCCTCCTCCCCGCAACTCCCTTTTGGTTCAGGACCCCCAATTTGAGAAATGCTAATCTACCTTGTGAAATCTGTATAGTATAAGGTAAAAGAACACAAAGGACCAAATTTCATGGGGGGAGACCAGATTTCACAGTCCATGATGCATTTTTCATGGTCATTAATTTGGCAGGCCCTACCCATATACTAACACAGTATTAACTATTTGAATATATATCAACATTTCTCTTGTATAGGCAGGGCCGCCCGGGGGGGTGGGGGATGAAGTGGGGGAGGGGCCCCGCGAGTCACTCCAGGTTTTCGGTGGCACTTCAGCAGTGGGCCCTTCATTTGCTCCAGGTCTTCGGCGGCGGGTCCTTCAGTGCAGCAGAAGACTCGGAGTGAGAGAAGGACCTGCCGCTGAAGTGCTGCCAAAGCCTCGGAGTGCCACCTGGTGAGTACAAGCGCCGCAAGCAGCGGGAAAAAAAAAGCCGCTATTGGCGGCACTTAGGCTGCTCTACCGCCGCCGCTTCATTCTTCGGCAGCAATTCGGCGGTGGGTCCTTCTCTCCGAGAGGGACTCACCACTGAATTGCCGCCAAAGACCTGACCATGCCCCAGGCCCCCTAAATCCTCTGGGCAGTCCTGTGTATAGGTCATAACTGTGACGGTGGAGCCAGGCAGCTCTCCCACCCCTTGCTGTGTCAAATACTGCCCTATCTTATTACAAATATCCTGTCCAGTGCTAAGAGATCACACAAGCAAGCTTGATAATCTCTTTCATCAAGTATTAACTAGAGCAGTGGTTCCCAAACTTGTTCCTCTACTTCTGCAGGGAAAGCCCCTGGCGGGCTGGGCTGGTTTGTGTACCTGCCGCATCCGCAGGTTTGGCCAATCACAGCTCCCAGTGGCCGCGATTCGCTGCTCCAGGCCAATGGGAGCTGCTGGAAGCGGTGAGGGCCAAGGGACTTACTGGCCGCCACTTCCGGCAGCTCCCGTTGGCCCGGAGCAGCGAACCGTGGCCAATGGGAGCCGTAATGGGCCAAACCTGCGGACGCGGCAGGTACACAAACTGGCCCAGCCCGCCAGGGCTTTTCCCTGCACAAGCAGCAGAACAAGTTTGGGAACCACTGAATTAGAGTAACACTTTGTTAGTGGAGTACTCGCAGACAGTAAAAACAAGATGTGCAGGCCTAGGAGAAAATACATTTTTAAATTCAAATGAATACTCTGAGCTTTTTTTGACATAATGCCACCACAGCTCTGTGAAGAAAACTTTGTCTACACATAGATCCCTGATTCCAGCCATCTGCATAGCTACGCTGGTACACCCCCTTCATGTGGCTTAGTGTTATTTGCACTGTTGATATTTACACCAGGGTTTGGCAGAGGTGAGATCCACTAGTGCAAATCACAGCTTTACCATTGTAAACCCATAGTGTTGATGGGTAAAGTTGCATTAGTGGCTGGTGCTGGAGCAGATCCCCAGAAATCTGAAGTACAGCAATCATACTCATACTAAGATTCTACATATGCAAGGTTAATCAATGGTAGATGTTGTTAGCACGTTACATACATTAGTAAGTTGTTTTAATGACCATTATAAGCATATGAGTAGAAGGTATTGTAGATGGTTATAAGCCATGGCTGGTAAGCAAAGTTTTGGACTCTCTAATAATTATTCAATTATGCACTAACACATCTATTAATAATTTATTAACTGTAAGTAGGACTTTCACCTTAATATAAAAGATAACTGTTCTGTCTCTCTCTCTGCCCCATTCATGTTGTCTCTGCTCTCCTCTACCCACATACATGCCCACGAAGTCTCACACTTTCTCTGCTCATTTGATTCAGGATGCAATCAGATTCACTTATGATAAAGTACATCAAATGTCTTCACCAAACAGATATGTTCTTTATATTATAAAGTAAATTTCACTCTATACTGATCATATATTTTCATTAAAATTTCTCCTTTCATAGAGTGTTTTGCCATATATTTGCCACAGGAAGTAAATGTCTTTTGCATGTGTATTTCCCTCTTCTCTATCCATGCGTGTTTACTTTTTTTAATATATAGCATACCTTCGTAATATGTTGATTTTCTGGGACAGAGTTGGCTGAATTATTAGTTGTCTCATTTAGTTGAGTTTTCAAAGAAAAAATATAGCTCTTCATAAATTTCACATGCAGCATATACGCAATGGGCCATATGCTGTGGTAACTTACACCCTACCCATTCTAATTGATTTAAGTGGAAAATCTGTCAGTAGTATCTCCTAACCTGCCTATCCCATGGAAATTCCAGTTTGCAAGTCCTGGCTGCTGGCCCATGAAAGCTCTGTGAGACTGACCCCAATCTCGTAGATCAGTGATGCTCAGATTACAGTGGTTCAGGAGCTAAATTACTGATCAACATTACCCCAAAAAGCCACGGTAGTGTGAATTCATTGTTTCATTTACTGTAGTATTATATATTCATATTTAGGCAGTATAATGGGAAATATTTAGTGTGTTGGTGTGTGTGTGTATATAGATAGATAGATATAGATATATATTATTCTCACAGCAAAATGACTGACCAAGTATTATTTTATGAGCTACAACTGGTTAATAACATAGTAAAAGCATTCTCATTGGTTGTTAACTTAGGCTGGTTAATCATTTAAATCACACAGTATTTTAATTTCGTGTTGAAAAGAGCTGCAGGAGACACATTAAAGAGCCGCTTGCACCTCACAAACCTCAATCTGAGTTCCACCATGTTAGATTCTTGTTTCCAAAGGTAATCCCATAGAAGTCAAGCACTACTCCACTGCTAAGTATTACTCTCAGGAGCAAAGGTTTGTGGAATCAGGCCCTGAGTCTGCCTAGCTACAGAGGCAGCCCCCATTTTGAGGAAGAACCTAACCCCAACCTACAATTGCAGAATTCTGCTTGTGGGTGGAATCTGTCTGTCCACAGCCCACTGGCTGCATTCTAACTTGTGAATTCTGTTGAAATCAAACCTGGGCTGGATGGTGCTCTGAGCAAGCAGCAGGGCCGACCCACAATATTTTGGCATTTGACGTGGGGAGCTCAAATGATGCCCCCCAAACCCTCTCACTTGGGCCAAAACTTTGAAAGGTGTCAATTCTGCCTTCTTCCTGTTCTACTTCTCTCATGGTACTGCTCAGCTACCTACCACAATAAAGAAAAACTAATAACTTAAATGCCTTGTTCAAAAAGTTTAAGTAACACAACTTTCAAATGCCTGAACAGTAAATGTAACTTTTCTTGTGTGCATAGTAAACACTGGCATTTTTATCTGTTTGAATAATCAAAGTGGTGTTTTCCATGCTTTCTTGGTTGCAAAGATTTGAACTGCTTCCTGAAGGTTCACAGTCTGGGCTAGCTCATGCTCTGTTGAGATGGTTGCAAGGCTATCCAGCCTGTCCTGTGTCATTGTGGAGTGTAGATGTGTTTTTATTAACTTCAGCTTGGAAAAGCTGCGTTCTCCACTGGCAACTGTTATAGGAAGTGTTAGAAGTATGCACAGAACAACAAAAGCATTTGGAAAGAGAGTGGTCATCTTATTTGTGCACATATATTCCAGAACAGCCTTTGGAGTTGATCCTGCTGAAATGTATCTTGAATAGATTTCAGTTCATCACCTAAATCACTCGCATCAATATCATGCATGTTATCATGTGTCATCACTGTCTCTAGTGCCCTGCACTGCTGGTGTAGGTCTTCAAGTGTAGTGAGGAGTTTTGGAATATCATACAACATCTCAAATATACTGCTGTATTCCTTGAGCTGCATGAAACATTCTTCAACTGACTGTATTGCACAATCTAGCACCTGGTTAAAGAATTCAACTTTGAATTGTTGTTTGGGGTCTCTTATGGGATTATCCCATGCCTCGTAATCAAAATGTTGTCTTCTTTGATGACACTTGTATTCCTGAATGTGTGAAGTTCCTCTGCCAACTTCTATGCACTCTTCAGAACATTTTGAAATCCCTCATCTGACCAATAAAACTGTAGGTATGACTTTGCTTTGTCCAGTTGTTCCATTGCTCCAGATATATCAAGGTCAATGCCTTGGAGTCTCTTGCTTACAACATTTATTTCAAACGATATGTCATGCCACAACACTAAGCCACATAGAAATTTGAAGTTATGTATGTTTCTGGTGATTCCATTTTCCTCTGCCACTGTTCTCCCATGAACAGTTCCTGTCATAGCATTATCCTCCATAATGGAAACTATGGCATCATCTATCTTCCCCATTTGGTGTTTGATAGGCTTTATTGCCTCCACTCGACTTTTCCATCATGGGGCACTCAGTGGTTTCAGTGTCAGAGAGGATGTTCCCAGATGTTGCTTCAAAATTTGCCATTGATGAGTTGATGCAGAGAAAACATACATAGATGCTTTGAATTACATTAAAAAATTCAGCAGCCTCACTAGAAGCTGATGCTGCATCACTGACCACCAAGTTCAATGAATGAGAACTGCATGGGACTAAAAAAGCTCGAGGGTTTAACTCTCGGATCCGTGTCTGTACTCCTCTGTTCTTTCCTCTCATGTTGGCACCATTATCGTAGCTCTGACCTCTCATGTCAGCTATCGCAATTCCCGTATCTTCCAGCCTTTTAAGAAGCACATTTGTCATACCAGCTCCTGTAGTATCATCCGTGTCAATACATTCTAGAAAATGCTCTCCGACAGTCACCATTGCAGGGACGTTTTCACTAGGTTCTGTTGTTGTTACAAAATGCACCATTAAAGTTATTTGTTCCATATGGCTGATGTCAGGTGTGCAGTCCAGAATAAGAGTAATATCTTGCTGACTTTAGATCTGCCCCAGTCTTCTGTTTGACTTTGGTTGCCAATAACTGTATAATCTCATTTTGAATTGTTTTTCCAAGGTAGTGGTGTGTGTACATTTCTTGGGTGGTGACTTTTCTTAGATGATCCTGGAGTACAGCATCAAACTCAGCCATCAGCTCCACAATTTTAAGGAAGTTTCCATTGTTTGGCACATACAGCTGATCTGAAGTGCCATGTAGTCCTAGGTTTTTGGGTAGCAAGCATTCTCACAATGGCAATGAGCCTTTTCAGAACATTTTGCCAGTAAAGAGACTGATGCAATCTTTTCTTGATTCTGATCATCTATGGTGGCCTTTAACCTTAGTTTCATCGCAAGCTCTTTCCACCTATGGAATGCTCTCTGGTGATTTGCTGCCTTCTCATGACATGCCAGATTTCTAGCCAGATTTTTCCGAGTCCTTTGTTCCTGTAGAACCCAGTGTGGCTGGAACATTAGACTGGAAGAGTTTGCAACAAAAGCAGTATGCAGCATTGTGGGGTTTTGAGTATATAAGCCATGGCATCTCCACTTTGTCATCATTGGGGATTTCATGCTAGTAATGTGTTGGATGGAAACTTCTATTTTCATTGTCTTTGGGGAACATGAAGTTTTTCACTTGCTGTGGCCCATGCAGTACAAGAAATTCCCTCAGGCTACTGCTCAAGTGGAACCACAGTCCTGGATCATCTAGACTTAAGGAACTAAACTCAGCAGCAGCCGTTTCTTGCACCTCCACCACACTTTTCTCTGATCTACACTTTTCTTCAAGAATGTGCATGATTACATCCATTTGAGATGGAGATATGGATGCTGCAGTAGCTGCCAAGTCACCTGCACTCTGACTAACTGGAAGATCGGGCATCTCCTCACCACTCACATTCTCACTGAGGTCGGAAGCCTCACCATGAACATTTGTGTCTATGTATCTCAGGAGAGCTCCTTCCTGCTTAGATAGAAAAGCTTTCTTTGCTTTCTTTCTTTTTCTGAATGCTGCCCCAGAAGGGCGTTTTCTTCATTCGCTCATGATTGCTGTTCTGTTCCAGCTATAGTGGCTCTCAACACTCAGTTGAAGGGAAAAAACAAGCAGGCTGGTAGCAGGGCCTGAGTGAGGGAAGATATCCATGTCTTAAGGGCCTAACTGGCTCCTACTACTTCAGTTGACTGCCTGTTCTCTTCAAGTGGGTTCAAGAAAGCAGCAGGAAACAGGATGCTCCCTGAGAAGCTGGTGTTAATCAGTCCAGGCTCTTGGGGGTGCTAGACAGGTACATAAGAGGCTCCTCCTCCTCTCTGTCCCTGCAGCTCCTGCTGCTTTCTGTTATTCCCTCTCACCTTTTCTCCTGCCTGCCTTTTATGTCTCTTGTGCCATCCCTCCTCCAGCACAGCACTTCACCATCTCTGCGCATCTAGAGCAGAGAGAATACATATGCACCAGCAGCAGACACAATTTTCTACACTCTGGGTCCTAGTGGTGCCCCCCCACAGTCTGGCACCTGAGGCGGCCTCCTCAGTTTGCTTCATGATAAGGCCAACCCTGCCAAGGGGTGCTGTGCAAGCTGCCTCACCCCAGCACTTGCCCTAAGAGGCACATGTACCTGACAAACCAGTATGAACCACAGTTGCTCCAGAGGGTGGGGAAGCAAGTTACTGAACTGTTACTTGAAAAGATGCAGTTCACTTCCTCCACCCCAGCTGGACAGCATGTGTAGGGTTTGTTGGGCCAAAATGACATCAGTTCCTGCCTATTTGAATGCAGGGAGAATATTAAAGGTTGGAGAGGGGAGGTGTACTCTACAACAGACCCAAGATCTGAGTGATAAGATGTAAAGTAAACCCATATTTCCCTGCTCAGCTGAGTAAGCCAAAGACAGAACCTAGCCTTCAATTTCTCTGTGTAATTTTTTCCCTATTAAATGTATGTTTTACTTCGTTCTAAATACATTACAAAACACTTTTTCCTGTATCACAGGAGATCAGGGATTGCTGTATACCTCTAAGGTCTCTGAAATACCTTGTTATATTGGCTGCAAAATCTGTGTGTGTTCAATTTCACTGAATTTCATTGCTTATCAGTGTAAGCTATTGGGCCACGTGCACTGTAAAATGGACAGGTACTGCAAATTTCAGCATGGCAGCGCTGTCAATGCATCTGATTCTTGGCCCTGACACTTCTGTGTTCAGAGACTAATTGTGCTATTGTTCTGCAATATGGAGAAATTACCACTCTGGGCAAAAATAATGATTAGCAAGTTCATTTAATCAGTGACTTAGCCCATTTTCTAAGTTCAGCATCATTGAAGCTCTTGCTATTAATTCACATTGCCAACACAATCATGTTTTGCTCCAGGACAAAGCAGTATTAGGACAAAGCAATATTAATGGTATGGTTTTCTTCTGCTAAGCACTCAGTGTGCGTGAAGTATTAATATGTTGTTTCAGACAAAACAAAAGGGCAGCTTTAGAGATTTCAATAGATCATCACTGCAATGGGATGGGTAATTATACACGGCAGGCGCACTGACTCAGCTGTTCCCCTATTTCCTGTAGCTTTTAGCCATCTGTTTTTTGTGATGGTGTTATAGTGCCATCTGGAGATTCAAATCCCCGGTGGACATATGGTCACTTTTCTATATCTTGCTTATGCTTATTCCCTTTTCTTGGATGATTGTGGTGGTCCTGCTTAATTTACATGATGGCACCTAGGTGTTATGATGATGGACGCTTTACAAGTGCATATAATGGGCCAGATTGTCTGCTACATCCAATTTAAACTGGGTGAAGTAAATGGATGTAGAGGACTATCAAGAAGTTACTCACGGATACCCTGCTTGACCATAAATCCATTTTAGAGCATCCTGAAGGCTGCTCTAACCTGAGCCACTTTATTACCCTCGACCTCTCCAAGCTCATCATCAGAAGCAAAATCTCCACAGGCAAGGACCCAACAACTTAAAGTAGCACCAGACACTGCCAGAAGAACAGATACAAAGCCCCCTGCAGCCATATCTCCACTCCTATGATTTCTTTCTTTTTTTGTTCAAAAATGTACATACCATTATTTTCATCCTACAAATATAATTTTAAAACAGCTTTAAAAGGTAGGAACTGATCAGTTGTCATTCTACCTTTTATAATTGTAAATGCTTCTCTGAAGACTCTTCTCTGACCTCTTCTTTTTCCACAATAGATTAACAATCCTGGCTTGATAAAAGCCCCAGCCTGCCACTAGCCCCCTTTGTGATCGACATGCTGCTGTGAAAGACTGTAAAGACTAGAAACTGCTGCTTTTGGTGCTTACTATGTCACTGCTTCTATAAGAAGCAGCTTGTGCTGTGACAGCAGTTCTGGCCTGCGTGCATGATTACACTTTCTGAATTCCCACATGATTATTTTTTGCTTCTGAAACTCCATCTGGAAGCTGTGTAAGGCTTTGAATCAAACCTTGAGGAATGCTTCAGAAAGGCATTGTTGCCATTGATCATCCTGTTTCAGCTTTCTGTAACTGGATTGTGTTCAGATGCGTAGGCTAGTGCCAATTCATTTGCACTTAATTGATCACAATTTTGTTTTCTAAGAGCCAAATAATGCTCAAGAGTCTTCATTAGTGCTTCAACGTGACTTTATCAAGCTGACTCAAAGATGTAGCTCTTGTGAAACAAAGCAGGTATACCCCATGCTCAGTTTAAATTCCATGGTAGGCAGCAAAAGTTTACCTACTCAAGAATAATTTCAGCACTTTGGTTCTTGCTGAAAGGAATTAGTGTTCCAGATATTCTATCAGGTGCAGGATATTTACACTGGTATGGGTATGAAAGTACAGGTGGGTTTGTTGGGGGGAGGGATAGCTCAGTGGTTTGACCGCTGGCCTGCTAAACCCAGGGTTGTGAGTTCAGTGCTTGAGAGGGCCACTTAGGGATCTGGGGCAAAATCAGTACTTGGTCCTGCTAGTGAAGGCAGAGGGGCTGGACTCAATGACCTCTTGGGGTCCCTTCCAGTTCTAGGAGATAGGATATCTCCACAATTATTTTTTTTCATACTTTTGCCACATTTCTACACAACCTGTGGTGTGCAGCAAGGATACATTCTCTGTCAACCATCAACTAGATATTAAGACTTGCCTCTCCACACATCGGAATCAGGATTGGTCAAGAAGCATTCACTGACCAAGAATATGCAAATGATGCTGCTTTGCTGTGGAGAAGTCAGATAACTTCAGCCCCACCATCCAAGGTCTGCAGGACACCACCTACATTATGGGTTGAACGTCTCACGGCAGTAGACCAAGGTACAGAACTTTGGAGCTGGGCCACCAGAAGCCCTACTGCAGGTGAGGTCGAGTACCATGGAGAGCACTGATGAGTTAATCTGCCTAGGCTGCAAGCAAAGTTCAAACGGTCACAGCAAACTGGACTTTCTTTGACAAATAGGTCTCAACGCCTTCTGCACAAAGTTCACGTCTCACTTATGGATACAGCAACGTCTTTGCAATGAGACAAAGCTCAGGATTGGTCAATCCTGTGTACCACATGTATTGCTGTATGGGTCAGAAACTTGGACCCACTTACACACACAGTTGTAAATTTCATATGTGCTGTCAGCGCCAAATAGGGTGACCAGATTGCAAGAGTGAAAAATCAGGATGGGGTGCAGGGGGGTAATAGGCGTCTATATAAGAAAAAGCCATGAATATCAGGACTGCCCCTATAAAATTGGGACATCTGGTCACCCTAATGCCAAATCCTGAGCATGAAGTGGGTTGACTTTGTAAGAAATGTCATAATATTGCAGCGATTTGGCCTTCCTTCAGTCACTCATTATATTCAAAAGTGACATTGCAGGCTCTTCGGCCTTGTCTCCAGGATGGATAAAAACACACCAGTACACTGTGCTCTTCAACTCCCCATTGATACACAAAGAAGTGCATGCCCTGACCCTTCCTGGTGCCACCCAGAGGGCGGCCCCAGAGATTCACTGATTTGCAGGATTCAGCCAGATTTGGGAACTTCACTGCACAATTCCTGGTGTGATGCCATCAGCAGTTGTCATTGTTACTGGTACAATAGTTCTCCGGACATTGTGTGTTTGATGTTTGCAAGGCTAAGATTTTATCAGAGCTATTTTTAGTAAAAAGTTATGGACGTGTCACGAGCAATAAACCAAAATTCACGGAGCCGGTGACTCATCTGTGACTTTACTAAAAATAACCTGGGGGCAGGACTAGGTGGTGGGGAGGAATGGAGTCCCATGCGGGGGGATTGACAGGACAAGCACCCCACCAGCAGCTGCAGTGGCAGGGGTGGGAGCACTGCCATAGGGGGCACACAGTCCCCGCTCCAGAGCTGGCCGCAGCTGCAGGAAACAGGTGCATGGCCTTGGCTGCAGCCTCCAGCAAGCCTAGCACAGCCAGGGAGCTAAGGGGCACTTGGCTCTGGGAAGCTGTGAGGGGGGCACACAGCCCCTGGTGCAGCCCCTGGGGAAAGCTGAGGGGCTGGGGTTCACGGCCCTGGCTGCAGCCCCTGCCAAGCCTGGGATGCCATGGGGCTGGGGTGTGCGGCCCCAGCTGCAGACTCCCACCAAGCCCAAGGACACTGCAAGACTAAGGTGTGTGACCCCAGCTGCAGCCCCTGCCAACCCTGCAACACCACCGGGCTGGGATGCACAGCCCCGGCTGCAGCCCCTGGCAAAAGCCACAGGGCTGGGGCTGCAGGGTCCTAGTTTCAGACAGCCCCAGTTTCAGAGCAGGGGTGCACAGTCCCACCTCTGTTTCCTGAGGCCCTAGATGTCACAGAGGTCCGGTAAAGTCACAGAATCTGTGACTGCCATGACCTCCGTGACTAAATCGTCACCTTAATGATTTGATCATTTGGATAGTTTCTTGCCAGTATTAATGCACAGTCTTTTTCAGTCTAGTAAGGAGTTACAATACTATTTGCAGGGCTAAATGCTGCTCTATTTACAGCAGTGGGAATGTTACCCTTGACTTGAATGGCAATGGATTAACTTCTAGCTGAACATTACTTCTTTTTTATTTGCACTCTTACATATCTAACAAGGTGTCTGAATCCATGGAAGAATGAAAAAAGTGACCACTAGTGGCTTTGTTTTTTAAGGCGCTGAAACCAAATGCACTTTTTCAAGAAGACCACTAACTACTGAACATAAAAAATACCACAGGGCAGGTGTGCAAATCCAGCATCTTGTATTGCTTTTGAAATGTTAAACCACTAAAGAGCTGAGTCCACATAAACAGAACCACTACAGCAGTTGCAATTCTTTTTGCGGTTTGAATAAGAAATTAACTTTGCTTATTACTTTCAAGGACAATCAAGTGATGTCAAATGATGACTAGCAAGTGCTTAGAATGGATGAAAAGAAAAAAAAACCTAGCAATGTTCAAAAGTAAATATACACTGGGACTGTGTATATACCAAGGAGCACTAAGAAGTCAATATTTATCTCCACCGAAATAGAAGACAGTCATTGCTATCATCTCAGTTATCTCATCATGGGTAACAACAGCTCTGGATTGTATTGGCGTTGTCTCTTTCCGTACAGCTTTGGAATTTAAATTAGAATTTGTAAGCCCTCAGATTTTGTTACCTTCGCTTCTGTTTCCAGGAGCTAAAATTTATTGTCAGGATTATATTCTGTTGGAACACCAGATTGTCATATGGTTCTTGGTTTCAGTCTTCAAAGATGTGATTTTGCAGCTGACACTAAAGCATTGCTTTATACCAGATCTATTAGCCATCACCACTACAACTGACCTGACATTTTCACTGCAAGGAAGACCAGAACATTTGGAATAGGAGCTGATGGTTCTATAATTTTGTTTTTTTCGTTATTTAACATTAAAGAAAATATTTTTTGCAGTCAGCAACTGATTTCCTTAACTACCCAGAACCCTTCATAAATCAGTAGATCAACTACAAAAGGCCCAGCCATTTTAGATTCATACAATCAATCCCAAAAGAAATAAGACTTTAAAAGTGTTTCTGAATGGCTTGTTTCCTTTAGGAGAGCATCCCACTACCCTGGGTCCTACCTTTCTTTTTATGTAGGCTGCTGACTGCAAATTCAACATAACTGGAATAAGACCAGTTGACTACAGTTTAATCTTGCCCCTTGTTTATACCCACTATGAAAGCTGGCTCACTCGAGGAGTGTAAATAGGCTACTCTGAACTTGAGAAGGACAAGGTGGGTGAGGTAATACCTTTTATTGGATCAACTTCTGTTGGTGAAAGAGACAAGGTTTCAAGCTAGACAGAGCTCTTCTTCAAGTCTGGGAAATGTACTCAGAGGGTACGCACACACTGCAATTAAAAACCCATAGCTGGCCTGTGCCAGCTGTCTCGGACTGGAACTGCAGGACTGTTTAATTGCAGCCAGGCTGTTTCAGTACAATGTAGACTTCGGGGCTGGGCTGTGGCCTGAGCTCTGAAACCCTCCCACCTCACAGGTTCCTAGAGCCCAGGCTCCAGCCTGAGCCGGGAAGCCTACACTGCAATTAAGCAGCCCTTTACCCCGTGCCCTGCAAGCCCAAGTCAGCCAGCACAGGCCAGCCTCGGGTATCAAATTGCAGTGTAGACATATCCAGAGTGTCACAGCTAAATAAAAGGTGGAACAGATTGTTCAGCATAAATAGTGAACAAATTTCAAGGGACCATTCAAGGTGAAGTGGCCCATTAACACTTCTCCAGTCACGGGGGGGGCGGGGACGGGGGGAGGAGGAGAGGAAGAATAAAGGAGAAAAAAAGCAGGGTGGAAGGGGTAAGTGATTGTCGTACTAAATCATAAATCTGATGTCTCTATTCAGTCCATGATTTTTAGTACCTTTCAGAATTATGAATTTAAGCTCCTAGACTTGTTTTGTGACAGTGTTGTGCAAGTTTCCTTTCAAGATGAGGACCGGGGTCAGATACAGAGTGAGTGTTTTGTGAAAAAAGTGTTCACCCACAGATGATATGGCGTTTTGGCTTTTATCATTCTTCTATGTGTGTTCATTCGCAAGCATAGGGATTGTCTGGTTCACCCACATAGTTGTTGTTGGAGCATTTATTGTTGTGATAGCATGTGAAGGACCCCTGGATCTTGAAAGGTGTGTTGTGGGGGTGCTGAATATCATAGGAGTGGAGATATGGCTGCAAGGGGGGTTGTATCTGTTCTTCTGGCAGTGTCTTGTGCTACTTTAAGTTGTTGGGTCCTAGCCTGTGGAGATTTTGCTTCTGACGATGAGCTTGGAGAGGTCGGGGTAATAAAGTGGCTCAGGTTAGAGCAGCCTTCAGGATGCTCTAAAATGGATTTAGGACCAAGTAGGGTAAGCATGAGTCACTTCTTGATAGTCCTCTACTCTAATTTACTTCAACCAGTTTAAATTGGATGTAGCAGACAATCCGGTCCATTATATGCACTTCTTAATTTATCATGGAAAAGGAAGCATTAGAGGAGAGACTTCAGAGAAGCATTTACAATTATAAAAGGTAGAGTGACAACTGATCAGTTCCTACATTTTTAAGCTGTTTTAAAATTATATTTGCTGGATGAAAATAATGACAGGTAAGTTTTTGAACAAAACAAAAAAAATAAATCTTCACATAATGTAGCCAACCTGCAGAACTCAGTGCTGTAGGACAGTGGTTCTCAGTCGGTCTGCCACTTGTTCAGGGACAGCCCTTGGCTGGCCAGACCTGTTTGTTTATCTGCCACGTCCACAGGTTCAGCTGATCGTGCCTCCCACTGACCACGGTTCACTGCTCCAGGCCAATGGGGGCTGCAGAAAGGGAGGCCAGCACATCCCTCAGCCCACGCCGCTTCTCGCAGCCCCCATTGGCCTGGAGCAGCGAACTGCGGCCAGTGGGAGCTGAGATCAGCCAAATCTGTGGATGGGGCAGGTAAACAAACCAGCCCGGCCAGCCAGGGGCTTTCCCTGAACAAGCAACGGACTGACTTTGAGAACCACTGGTGTAGGAGGCTTAGTCACATACTGGAAGGTGATTGAAGTTGAGAAAGAATGGTTAATTTAATGATCAATATGTTTGACGATATGTTTACTGCCTACTATAAAGGCAATTAGGTCCTTCAGGGCATAAATTTATCAATTTAGAGGGCAGGAAGGAATTTATTTCCCTGGAATAACTATTGGTGGAAACAAATCTCAAAAAACACAAGTTACAAAAAAAGGTAACTGTCTTTTCTTCTTTGAATGATTGCTTATGTCCATTCCAGTGTAGGTGTCTCCGAAGCAGGACCATAAGAGGCAGGTAGGAGTTCATGGACATGTCGATTGCAATGCAGCTCTGCCAAAGCCAGCATCATCTCTTGCTTGCTGGGTGATGGCATAATGGATCATGAACGTGTGTATCAAAAACCATGTCATGGCCCTGCAGATGTCCTGAATAAGGACATACACAAAGAAGGCCGCCGAGGACACTTGAGCCCTGGTCAAGCGGGCCTTCGCTATAGGCAGTGGCTCAGCCTGAGCCAGATCATAACAGGTCCGAATGCAGGTGGTGATCCTCTGCCAGGACACCATGAGGCCCTTCAACCTGTTCACTGTTGTGATAAAGAGATGGGCCTTCAGAAAAGGGCAAGAAAAATGATATGGGGCATGGAGAGTCTGCCATATGAGGAGAGATTAATGAGACTGGCACTTTTCAGCTTGGAAAAAAAATAACTAAGGGGGGATATGACAGAGGTCTATAAAATCATGACTGGTGTGGAGAAAGTAAATAAGGAAGTGTTATTTACTCCTCTCATAACACAAGAATTAGGGGTCACCAAATGAAATTAATAGGCAGCAGGTTTAAAAGAAACAAAAGGAAGTATTTTTTCACATAACACACAGTCAACCTATGGAACTCCTTGCCAGAGGATGTTGTGAAGGCCAAGACTATAACAGGGTTCAATAAAGAACTAGATAAATTAATCGAGGATAGATCTATCAATGGCTATTAGCCAAGATGGGCAAGGATGGTGTCCCTATCTCTGTTTGCCAGAAGCCAGGAATGGGTGACAGGGGATGGATCACTTGATGATACCTGTTCTGTTCCTTCCTCCTGGGGCACCTGGCATTGGCCACTGTTGGAAGATGGGATATTGGGCTAGATGGACCTTTGATCTGACCCAGTATGGCCGTTCTTATGTTCCTCTTATGTTCATACTTGGAAACAAAGTCAAAATGACCTGAGTTTTCCGGATTAGCCTTTAAATACCAAAGGGCTAAAAGCTTTTCAATCAGGCCATATGTGGGCAAGTGCTAGATGTGTTGCGGGGAGGGTTTGAGTGTGCCAGTGGATGTGTGTGTAAAATAAGGTGCAGGTTTAGAAGTCATGTTTTAAGACTTTTGCCTTCATTGTCATAAGGCGCCCACTGGTAAATTTCTCTTTTGAATCATTGCTTAACAATAGAGATGGACTGGTTTACAAATCTTGTTTTGCAGTGTAGATGGGTGTTTGGATTTGGGGCTTAGAATAAGACCCCTATTTTTTTTTGTTGCAGAGCAGGAAAATATGAGAGAGGTGGAAAATTTTTGCTGTAACTAAATATTTAGGCCACTTCAAGTGGCTTCTAGAGTTCTGAAAGACACAAAAATGGGAGAAAGAAACATAAAACAGCCCATTTCAAAAGAAATCACCAGCAGCTGTTTTATTAGGAGCTTCTCACTTAGAAGATGCTCGTCTAACTGAGAAGTTTGCCATACAGTTGCTATATTTAGCAATCATTCAGTCTCTGCAAAAATGAAAAAACAAGGCCCTGATCTTGCTGCCAATGAAGTGAGATACAAGATGGGCTTTTATTCTTTGCTGGAAGCCTAATTCTGTAAGGTGCTGAACACTCCTGTGGGGGCATTCAGCACCTGAAAGATGAGATCTCATGCTGAGTTTGAGGGCTGATTTTTGTGGCACTCGAGCTAGAGTATGGATAGGATAAATGTCATGACATTCAGACAAAGTTAAATATGAATTCAGGTCATTGAAAGGCTGGTTTCTTTTTATTTCATCTAAATCTGCCCTAAATTACTGACATCTAGATAGTGGGTGGATCAGTTTTAGATTTCTTTACATACAGCAGGAAGATGGTCTAAGAGACTGGGATCTGGTTGCACCAGTTTCAGTTGTCGAGGGATATGAACTTGTCTGCGATTCGTATCTGTCCATTGACAACATCCAATACAAATCTCCTCCTTTCTCCCCATTGACATTATCTTCAGTGGTTTGCACAAAGCAAGGTGGTTTAAGTTGATTAATTCAGTCCGTTTGTTCAGATGCCCTTTTCTCTTTGGTTTATACATGCACATTGTCAGCATGTGGTGTCAGCAAATGAGAGCTTTTAAAATTCTCCCTTTCCTGCATTTTCTTTCCTTCATATTCTGTGCTTTGTGTGGGAATCTTATGTCAAAGAACTTTCTGTTCTTTGAAGATAGCTAAAGAACTCAAAGATAAGTAAAACACGACTTGACTATCCCACCCAGCTTTTTGTGGTTGCAATTAAAATGGATTTGATCCCAGATCTCTAAATATTATCCATCCCTAATTAGGCACTCTTATGCTACTTGTGAATGCATCTGGCTGTCTTTGAGAATTAACCTTTCTGGATGCACTGACATGTAGGAATGCATTCATAAATAAATAATGTCTTTCCTTTTGGGTCAAAAACAAGTGTAGGATGAAAGCACTATGGATTTTTTTCCCGCTGTGGGGAACCAGACAAGCTTTGTGCATAGAAGGGCTGGCCTAAACATTTTTGGGAGGGACTGTGAAACAATTTTCATAACTCCAAACATAACTGACTCTTTTAAGGTTGGCTTAGCCAGGATATGAAGTCCCTCGCTAGCAGCCTAGAGCCCTGCTGCTGTTCCTTACAGTCTTGGCAACTGATTTTCCCTGGCTGTCATCATGCAAAAAAGGGCTGGACTTTTTTTAAATTGAAAATTGAGGGGCATTTCCAGCTCCCCCAAATCAGAAAACTTGTAGCCTTGAGCTTTGCAGGGTCTGCAGCCTGGCTCTCTGCAGAATCAAACTTTTCAATCAAAACCAGGTGTTATCCTTCACTGACTACAGTGGTGGGGTTGGGTATGCAAGGATTTCAGAAAAGGGCCCTTTGTTAGGACAGTACACAGGTGGGATGTTGTCATCATAACCCTAGATCTTCCACTCATAGCCACATTCTGAACTGGTCTATCTGTGCCTCAGTTTTCCATTTGTAAAATGGGGATTGGTATTTCCTTTCTCCCACCCTTTATATGGTTTATTTAGACTGACAATTCTTTCATTTTCTAACTATGGATTTACAGCACTTGCCTGATCTTGGTGGTTGTAGCCTCTAGGCACAACTGTAAAATAAAAATAAGCAGTGCTGTTTGGATGGGGAGCAGGCTATCTATTCATCCAGGTGGAAAGATCTAGTATACATTGTACCATAATCAACGTGGAGTGCTTCACTGTTATTGAGTTGACTAATGTGGAATCAGGCCGTAAATGGTTCACAGCTTCATGATGGATATTGCTAACTTCAGCATGGTAAGGCTATCTTATCTTATCTTATCTATCAAAGGGACTTATTGTCATTATATCTGAGGACGACACAATATGTATTGTATTTAGCCTCACAACACTCCTGTGATGTAAGAAAGTATTAAACCCATTGAAGAGATGGGGAGCTGAAGCAGAGAGAGGTTGAATGGGCTTGCCTAAGGTCACCCAGGTTGCCTCTGGCAGAGCCTTGAACCCAGGTTCTTATAATATGTAATTATTGTTTCCACATGCTCTGAATTTGATAAACACGTGCCAATAGCAGCTTTTATGTTACCTAGAAGTCTGTACAGTGCGTGGACATCATAGACTCATAGACTCTAGGACTGGAAGGGACCTCGAGAGGTCATCGAGTCCAGTCCCCTGCCCTCATGGCAGGACCAAATACTGTCTAGACTATCCCTAATAGATATTTATCTAACCTACTCTTAAATATCTCCAGAGATGGAGATTCCACAACTTCCCTAGGCAATCTATTCCAGTGTTTAACTACCCTGACAGTTAGGAACTTTTTCCTAATGTCCAACCTGAATCTCCCTTGCTGCAGTTTAAGTCCATTGCTTCTTGTTCTGTCATTGGAGGCTAAGGTGAACAAGTTTTCTCCCTCCTCCTGATGACATTCTTTTAGATACCTGAAAACTGCTATCATGTCCCCTCTCAGTCTTCTCTTTTCCAAACTGAACAAACCCAATTCCTTCAGCCTTCCTTCATAGGTCATGTTCTCAAGACCTTTAATCATTCTTGTTGCTCTTCTCTGGACCCTCTCCAGTTTTTCCACATCTTTCTTGAAATGCGGTGCCCAGAACTGGACACAATACTCCAGCTGAGGCCTAACCAGTGCAGAGTAAAGCGGAAGAATGACTTCTCGTGTCTTGTTTACAACACACCTGTTAATGCATCCCAGAATCACGTTTGCTTTTTTTTGCAACAGTATCACACTGTTGACTCATATTAAGCTTGTGGTCTACTATGACCCTTAGATCTCTTTCTGCCATACTCCTTCCTAGACAGTCTCTTCCCATTCTGTATGTGTGAAACTGATTGTTCCTTCCTAAGTGGAGGACTTTGCATTTATCTTTATTGAACTTCATCCTGTTTACCTCAGACCATTTCTCCAATTTGTCCAGATCATTTTGAATTTTGACCCTGTCCTCCAAAGCAGTTGCAATCCCTCCCAGTTTGGTATCGTCCGCAAACTTAATAAGCGTACTTTCTATGCCAACATCTAAATCGTTGATGAAGATATTGAACAGAGCCGGTCCCAAAACAGACCCCTGCGGAACCCCACTTGTTATACCTTTCCACCAGGATTGGGAGCCATTAATAACTACTCTCTGAGTACGGTTATCCAGCCAGTTATGCACCCACCTTATAGTAGCCCCATCTAAATTGTACTTTCCTAGTTTATCTATAAGAATATCATGCGAAACTGTATCAAATGCCTTACTAAAGTCTAGGTATATCACATCCACCGCTTCTCCCTTATCCACAAGGCTCGTTATCCTATCAAAGAATGTTATCAGATTAGTTTGACATGATTTGTTCTTTACAAATCCATGCTGGCTATTCCCTATCACCTTACCACCTTCCAAGTGTTTGCAGATGATTTCTTTGATTACCTGCTCCATTATCTTCCCTGGCACAGAAGTTAAACTAACTGGTCTGTAGTTTCCTGGGTTGTTTTTATTTCCCTTTTTATAGATGGGCACTATATTTGCCCCCTTCCAGTCTTCTGGAATCTCCCCCGTCTCCCATGATTTCCCAAAGATAATAGCTAGAGGCTCAGATACCTCCTCTATTAACTCCTTGAGTATTCTAGGATGCATTTCATCAGGCTCTGGTGACTTGCAGGCATCTAACTTTTCTAAGTGATTTTTTACTTGCTCTTTTTTTATTTTATCTTCTAATCTTACCCTTTTCCCGTAAGCATTCACTATACTAGACATTCCTTCAGACTTCTCAGTGAAGACAGAAACAAAGAAGTCATTAAGCATCTCTGCCATTTCCAAGTCTCCCGTTACTGTTTCCCCCTCCTCACTGAGCAGTGGGCCTACCCTGTCCTTGGTCTTCCTCTTGCTTCTAATGTATTGATAAAAAGTTTTCTTGTTTCCCTTTATTCCCATAGCTAGTTTGAGCTCATTTTGTGCCTTTGCCTTTCTAATCTTGCCTCTACATCAATATCTTATACATGATTTGAGTCAATTCCCATCTTCAGATATATGTGTGAGGTGCTCATGGAAGTCAAAATCTCTGCTGATTTCCATTGGATTGTATGTCACATGTAGGTCAGCATAGAATTTGGTCTTCTGAGATTTGTGTGTGCATGTCCAAAGACGGATCTGCACTGAGACATGAGCAATTGTTTATTTTGGCTTTTCCATATCTAAAATGTTACCCTCTGCCTCCTGAAAATGGGTTAATGCCACAGATATTTGCATTATTGATATCCAATATTTTCAGATGAACCATTTCAAAAATTGTTAAGCTGCCAGAATTGTGGGAAGGAACATGAATCAGGAAACATTTGAAATGTCTGGGAATTTTGGATTACTAAATCATGGTGCAAAATGCCAATGAATCTCACTGAAGTACTTAGGCAGTAATTTGACTGGCTAAAAATGCAATACATTTCACTTCAAAATGCAAAGAATTGCTAACTGTATTGGATGTTAACATAAAAAGTATTATAATTGAATTCCAGAACATTTTATTGTGCCACAAGCTGGGTGACCTTTTTTTAAACAAACTTCTTTAAAAAGGTTTGACTATAATGGCCGGAAGTAGACTTTGAAGATCACAATCCATTAAGATGAAAGGGGAAGATTTTTCTGCAGAGGAGGCAGAATAGCAGTGCATTGACTTAAAGGAGACTGAAGTAGGAGTGAAAAGTGCCTTCACAACCCAAAAAACTAGAAACTTTTCTCTTGTTTTCTTTAACAGGGCACCCAAAAAATCCCTGTAGCCTATACATTACCTCAAAGCTCAGTGCAGGTTTGCAAATCTATAGCAAGTCGGAGTGTGCATTCAATCCCTGAACTAAGAAAAACCTACATATTTTCAGGGTTCATTTTGAAAGTTTGCATTACCCAAATCCAAACCAGTGTGTGATACTGGAATGTAAACAAAATCTTACTAGGACATAGATCAGGCAAGTGATTTGTATCTTTTTTTTCTTGATTTCATACAATTTAACTGTGGTTTATTGGGTAAGTAGGACAAATAATTCTGTCTACAATTCAGTTGTTGTAAAACCTAGGAAACACCATCAATTTGTAGTTTATCAGTCCGCAGAGCACTGGGACCCATATTGGAAAACAGCAACCCTAACTGCAGAAGTTAGAGGGGTTGCGGCCTTAATGCAGACTAGAAGTTAGAACCAGTTGTGTTTTCATCCTAGCTCTGGCAATATCTTTCTGTGGGTGTGACCCAGTTCTCACAGAAGTCAACGGAAAGATTCTCAATGAAGTAGCCTTGGGTGAATGTTACTTAACCTTTCTAGGTCTAATAGTGGTTTCTATTTATCACCACCAATGATGGTCATTGGGGCATCATCATTGATGAGCAATCAACCAATTGTCTCCACCCATTATGATTGTGTGTCCATGCTTGAGTCGCCACAAAGTCCATTCCTGTCCACTCTTTAATGTCATCAGTCCATCTCTTCATCTGTCTACCTCTTCTTTTCTTCTCCTGTACTGTCCCTTGGAGGATGATCTTGGATAAGCCACAGCATCTTGTTACATGGCTGTACCACTTCAGCTTGTGCTTCTTTACGGTCATCAGGAGGTCTTCATATGACCCAGCGCATTGGGTGTTGATATTGCAGACCTCTTCATTAGTCACGTGGTCAAAGTATGAGATGCCCAGGATTTTACGGAAGTATCTCATCTCTACTACCTCTGTTTTCCATTCAAGTTCTGCCATAAGGGTCCATGTCTTGCACACATACAGAAAAATGCATACAACAGTTTAAGTTTGGATTCCAGGGAGATGTTCTTGTTCTACCAAACAGCTTTGCCACTGCTGCTGTTGTTTGTGCTGTTCTTGCCCAAATTTCTGCCTTGGATCCTTCATCAGTGATGATTGCCCCCAAATACTTGAACTGTTTCCCTGTCTCCAGCTCTTGTCCACTGACAGTGATAAGTGAGCTGATCCCATCATGTTTGTTTGTCATCAGCTTGGTTTTCTCTGCACTGATTTCCGTGCCATATTTTGCAGAAGTTTCATCCAGTCATTTCACAAAGTTGGCAAATTCATCTTCGCTGCCTGCCAGACCATCAGTGTCATCAGCGAACTGAAGATTTGAGATTGTTCGCCCCCCAATGCTGACTGTGCATATGTGATCTTCTAGGGCATCAGTCATCATGCACTCAAAGTAGTAAATGTTGAACAGTGTGGGTGAAAGAAGGCAATCTTGCCAGACTCAAACAGTGGTGAGAAACTCTCCTGTTGTGCCATTGACAAGAACTGCACTGCTGGCCTTGGAATACAGTTGTTTAATGGTAAGAATAAGCTTATGACCAACATTGTACTTCTTCATGGTTGCCCAGAGAGCTTCATGGCATACTCTGTCAAACACCTTCTTGAAGTCAGCAAAGACGTGGTAGATGTCCTGATGGTATTGTAAATACTTCTCACATAGAACACAAAGGTTGAAAATCTGTTCAGTGGTATTTCTTCCAGCACGGAAGCCAGCCTGTTCTTCAGTGATGATATTCTCTGCTTATGGCTTCAATCTTTTCCCTATGACTTTCAACGTCACTTTAATGGGATGGCTAATTAAGCTTATGGTCTGGTAATTTTGACACAATTGGCAGAATGATGATTAGTGACTGTGTCCACATAGATGGCCACTCACTGGTCTGCCAGATCTTGTTGCAGATCTTGGTAAGTACATCTATTAGTATTTCTCCTCTGAATTTCATCAGTTCAGCTGGGATGTTGTCAATACCTGTAGCCTTTCCGTTATTGAGTGATTTCACAGATATGTCCTCTTCTTCACACAGTATTGGAAAGTCATCCTCCTCTGTTGAATCTGAGCTGTCTAAGACAGTAGGGTCTCCATTTGTCTGATGGTTGTATAGATCAGAGCAGTAGTTTGTCCACCTTTGGATGATGTTCCTTTCTTCTGTAAGACTGTTCCCTTGTTTATCTTGAACTGTGTGAGCTTTGATCCATCTTTCCTTCATCAGATCTTTTACAGCCTGGAAGGCTCATTTGCTATTTTTATGATTGATACACTCTTCAATATTAGAGCATTGTTTTTCAATCTATATCTCCTTGGCCACCTTCATTCCTTTCTTGATCTTTCTGCCAATCGCACTGTATTTGTCAGCTCCCTTAGTGCTGTTCTTGTCTCTCTTAAGTTCTCTTCTAATGTCACACATTTGTAGTATTTCATTTGTGACCCATGGTTTTGTCTTCTTACGATGTTTCCCAACAATGTCCAGTGCTGCCTCATTCATTACAGCATTGAAATTGTTGGTCATTGTTTTTACGTCTTTCTCTAGAGCAAGCAGCAGGGCAAATTTTCCACTGATCATTGTGTGGAATGACTCTGCAATGTTTTGGTCTCTGAGTCTTTCTAAGTCAAACTTGGTTCTGGTGAACTTTGGCCTGAGGATTTTCCTTATCCGCAGCCAAAAATTTAGCGTCATAAGGTTGTGCTCACTTCCAATATCAGCACCAGGGAAGTTCCTTGTTTTAGCTCAGTTAATCCCAGAAAGAAATTGGTTTTGCACCATGATGTAGTCAATTTGGCTGTGATGTAGACCATTAGGTGTGTGCCATGTTGATCGTCTGGATGCTTTTTGTGCTCCTAATGTGTTTGCAAGAACCAGACTGTTATAGCTGGCAAACTCCAAAAATCTCAATCCCCTCTCATTGGTTACTGCATTACAGAAAGGCCACAATAATCTCGCCAATCTGCATGTGCCTCAGTATCCACTTTAGCATTCTAATCTCCTTGTACAATCAGAATATCTTTCTTGTGTACTTTACTGATGATGTCTTGGAGCTGATTGTAAAAATCTTCAGTTTGCTCATCATCATAGTCTGTTGTAGGGGCATAGACTTGTACCACTGTCATATTAAATGGCCCTGATTTTAGATGGATGGAAATAAGCCTGCTGGACATTGGGAAGGATCCTAATACTGAATTCTTGATATCTTTATGCACAAGAAATCCTACACCATGGACATGTTTGTCTTCTCCACTGTAATAGAGTGCATGGCCTTCTTCCATTATTACTTCTCCAAAGTTCTTCCATCTGACCTCAGAGATTCCTAGGAGGTGCCCTGTTTGTCTCGGTGTCCTTACATTCCATGTGACTATGGTGATGTTATCTCTTCCAGGGATCCTCTTTGTTGGGGTTACACCAGTAGTATACTTGGTGCATCTGCCCTGATAGGAGATGGATGGTGCTGTCATTATTAACCTGGGCTGTGACCAATCCGGCATGGACAGAGTTGACTTGCTCATCATATGGTGTGTCTTGGGCAAATTTCTAACCTGGCGGAATGCATCCCTCTCCGGGCAGCCTCTTATGACATGCAGGAGGAGCCGTGGGCCTATTCTGTCCCTGGACCCACAGGGGGCGTTACTATTTATAATGACTTAGTAATACTTACTATTAACCCCATACGAGGCTAACATCACTCACTTACCACTAGGGTTCCATTGAAGGTTAATGAGTTAATGTTTCTGTAGGACATCGAAGATGAAATATTACTTGGTATTAATCTTGTTCGTTATCATTATGTGAAGGTCGTACATGGAAAAAGGCATGAATCAACTTCCCAGGTTGTCCTACAAAATGGGGATTGAACTGTGGAGGATTTTGTTGGTTTTCTTTTAAATTGTGAGCCAAGCTTATGGGAGCTAGAGAGTTCTAGTCTTAAGTTTTTTAATTTCTTCAGATGCACAAATCATGCATACAGTATGCTGCAGGAACAGGAATGTAATTGTGTAAATGCTGTCTTTGAGTATGTAGTGCTTTGCAAATGAATCTTGACAAGGTTTTTCTTGGTTTTCCAACAGGAATGTCCTAGTGGGGTTGTTAATGAAGAGACATTCAAACAGATCTATGCACAGTTTTTCCCACATGGAGGTGAGTAGAGTGCTTTGTGACTGTCAGACTTATTGAAGCATGTCTTAAAATTCATGTCTGCCAGCTAGCAGCAAAACTATGTCATACTGTAACTTTGAATTGATTTTTTGAGTTTTACTGAGGGTTTTTAAATATAAAAATACAAATGAGTAAGAAAATAAATATAGACCCCTTAGAATACCTATTGCACAGAAATACAAGTAAGTCTGCACTAAAGATCATTATTGGGGTCACCCCCCTTTTTTTAAGATGAACATTGGTACAGTGCTTAGGGCATTTGACTGAGAGTCAGGAAACCCGGGTTTCATCCCGGCTCTGCCTCCCAGCCGCTGCATCACCTCGAACAAGGTATTTCCATTTTCTGTGCCTCTTTCCTGTTCCACACACAATCTCTCCAGTCTGTATAGAATATCAACCCTTTGGGGCACAGACTTCTCTTACAATTGTCTTTACAGCACCTATCACAGTGGGGTCTCTGTGATGGGTTTGGTCACAGAGACCCCCCCTTGGGACTGTCACCTGCCATGCTTAGACTACCTCTGAGCCTGTTTTCCCTGTCAGCTTGGGACTCCAGAACCTGTCTTGTTGAGCCAGACATGAAACCTGCTGCAACACAGACCCAGGGTCTGAACCACGTCCCCAAAGCTGCAGACCTTAACTGAAAACCACTCAGCACCCAGACACCCAGCTCCTAATGGGATCCAAATCCCAAATAAATTTGTTTTACTCTGCATAAAGCTTATACAGGGTAAACTTATAAATTGCTTGCCCTCTATAACACTGATAGAGAGATATGCACAGCTATTTGCTCCTTCAGGTATTAATCACTTACTCTGGGTTCGATAATAAATGAAAGTGATTTTATTAAGAAAATAAAGTAGGATTTAAGTGGTTCCAAGTAATAGCAGACAGAACAAAGTAAGTTACCAAGCAAAATAAAACACAATATGCATGTGTTTCATCTTTCTTCATATTGTTATGGTTTCTGCTATTAAAAGCTGCCCTTCATCTGGCCTTAGAATCTGTTCTTGCTTTAGATGTAAAGACTTTTAAAACCATCTTTAACAATGTTTAATGTTCAGTGCAGGCTCTGTAGAAGTCCTCTGGGACTTCTCATCGAAGTATCATAAAATATGTTCAGCTTTTCAGCCTTTATCTTATTGTTTTAAACGGAACTCAAGTGATGTGTCAAAACACTCAGTTAACAGGACAAATCCAGAGTTCAGATGGCCCTATTATTTCTCCTTTCTAACTAATCGTCTGTTCTGTTGTATGGCAGAATGGGCTTCCATTAGAGATGAGACTTGCTGCTTTAGTGAACAACTGGATTAGACAGTGAGGCTTTTAAAAAGGAGCTGTGGGTCAGTTGATTATATGGACTGCCCAGCAATCTGTGAATTAGTTGAATATTCTTGTTTTCATAATTCCTTTCTAGCCACATCCCAGTGAAGGCTAGCACCAAAACTTGCTACCAGTATACAGCCTTATAGAGTATTGCAACTCTAGAATTCAGTGCATTTTATATGTAGAAAAAAGATGGATGTGAAGGGAACATATGGGCTGAATAATTTGTTGCCATACTTGAATTGCCCCATGGGCTTAAGTTTCCTTTCCCTCGTTATTTTCCGAGCCTTAAAATCCAGGTCATTGCCATGTTGATAAATTCTTGTTTATTTCATGGGTCTTTTCCAAGTACTCTTAATGATCCCTGAGTTGTAATTCTTCACTTCTTTATACCAGTTTTCAGAAACAATTTCCAAAGAAGCCACATTGGTTACTGGAGGAAAATGAGGCCATGAATGTTGCTAATAGTCATTAGTGAAAGTGTGTGCATAATAAGCTTCAAGGTAATCTATGTCTTTGTGTTTTTCAGATGCTAGTATGTATGCCCATTATCTTTTCAATGCGTTTGACACTGCACAGACTGGATCAGTGAAGTTTGAGGTAATTAACTTGCATCATAGTTTGGTCATCTTTCTCAGACAAACTTAGTGATTTCTACATCCGCTCTTCACTCTGAACTATTAGTATTTTCAGGATAAATTGTTGGACTCTTTAGACAAAAATCAACCAGATATTTTCTGCAGGTGGCATTGCATTTTCTCTTTATCTAAGGACCTCATGTTTAATGTTATCAGCATCACAGGAAAAGTTAGTTGTCAAAGGTAGAGAAAAGAGAGAAGTGGAGAGATTTGACAGCAGAATCCGTGGGAGAGGGACGAGAGTGGGGGAGCAGGATGCAGACTGGTAGAGGTGTCAGTGACATGGATAGAACAGAAGGGCCTGTGATGCTTATGTCTTCTATAGTGGTTGAGGTTACTGATGAGCATGCAGATGTATTGTCTTTTGAATTAGATGTATTGTCTTTTGAATTCCTTTTTTAAAAATAAGCTTATTTGTATAACTAATTGAGCAGCCATCTTCAGGCCTCTGGCTGCCGAAGGAGAAAACATCCATTCATTAACCAAAAGTTGGTCTGGTGCTCCAGCTACAAAAATCTAATTCACCTTTTTATGTGTACAAGGATTTGTGGTACATAGGCATGAAGTAATAGATCTAAGCAGGAAGGACTAAGGAGTTTGGAACAAGGTTCATTGTGTGTCCCAGAATAAAGCCATACTCTTCTACCATATGACTAAGAATATTACTATGTTCTAGAAGGGGCAGAAATGTTTTTGTTCCATTTGTTGTGTGTGTGGTGGAAAAGGTACCACATGAGTAGAGTGGTTCTCTGTGACAACACCTGTACAGATGTGAGGTGGACTATATAACATGAGCTATCAAGTTATTCATATGGCAAAAATTATACTAATATCTGAGTTATCCTCTAAGCATGTCCATTATGAATTAGATGTTTCTAGCAAACTAGACTCAGACCAAACTAATGCATAGATAGGGAAGGTGTATCATTAACTATCTTTAATATTTATTAGTTTGTCCCCATTATTGAGCTTTTCCTAAAGCTCAACAAATCCTAATTCCTCCCTGAGCCCTAGCAGTGAAGTTTCTTATGGGCTGTTGCTGTAATGCCAAGCCCTTTTTTGGGGGGTGTGGGGGGTCATTGCCAGCAGGCATTGATCTTAAAGCATGAGCATGTGGTGCCTGAACTAAAAAGAAGTTTTCTGTTAGTCAAGGCTGTAGCAATCTGATCAACCTCTTTATGTGGCCCAGCGGCTACTATAGGGTCGGAAGGAGGGAGAACAGAACCTTTATACATTTGGTGGAAGGAGGGGCCAAAGAGTTTTATGGTGACAATATTCTCCGAACAGGAAAGTAAAGATGTTTTAAGATGTTACTTTTTTTAAAGACTTAAAATAACTTATTTCTTCTTCACTGAACCAGGGTTTTGTGATGGCACTATCAACTTTGTTGAGAGGAACAGTTCATGAAAAGCTAAGATGGACATTTAATCTTTATGACATAAATAAAGATGGATATATAAACAAGGAGGTAAGGCATTTTATGGCATTGACATCTGTTTAATTTCTAAAAGGACTGACTGGCTCATGTTGCACAGGGTAATTCATGTTTCATGCAGCTAATTAAATGCCAGTCAGCATTGGGTTTGAGCATTTCCTTTTATTAGTATTCAAGGAAAAGTGCACTGTCACTGTGTATTGCGTAATTGTGGAGCCTATATTTTTCCTGTGTTGTGATGTGTCTTAAAAAAAATTACTTAGCAAGGAGCAAATTCTGCATTCATAAAGGTATCTATTGATTCACAAAGGTAACTCTTGGGATAGGTATTAAATTACTGGCAGGAGAGTGACTATGCTAATGCCTGTAAGTCCCTGAACATGCCTTGATATACTCAGACAAAGCCGAGTGTTTGCCCATTTTATAAAAAGCACAGTGTCTTCTCTCCCCACAAGCTTGACCTCCGAATTATTTACTAGATCTGCAACAAAATATTCTCTGGAGAATGTGCATTGAACAGTGATGCTGAATTCTTCCATCTGATGCATGTATACTGTTTATAATGGCAGTCATATACATGTAGAATTGAAGAAAGGTGGTTTAATGGCTAAAGCATACAAGTGGGAGTCAATAGACCAGGGTTTCATTCTTGGCTCTTCTTGAAGCTTCCTGAATAACTTTAGGCAAATCAAGGTAGATTGCAGTTTTTAAAAGGGTCTGAATGGATTTTTTTTATACCTAGAAAATATAGACAGAAATAATGTCATTTAGATGTTTATTGACCTGAATGTGTAGGCACAATCAAATGATTAGTCATATCCAGGTCACATTAATTTATACAACCTCTTGCAGGTACAAAACCAGAAAGCAGGTTGGTAATTTTTCTCTTCTTCAATTTCCTTATTTAAATATTGAGGCTGAGACTGTTGTCGCAGCTGGCGATGTTACACAACGTCTTTCACATTTTTCTTTGTGCAAGTAAGATTTTAATCTTGGTCTTGAGGTTTCTTTCTTCTGGTAAAGTATCTCTGGGGGAGCTGTGGGAAGCAGCAGGGGTGTTTGCTCTTGCCTTAATCTCCTTAACTAGTCAATTTCTGGAAGTCAGGCATTGAGGTTTGGCTGATGTCCCTGAAAGAGGTATTCGCCTGCATGCTGTTTGTGGGAGCACCTGTGATGTCTATAGTGTATAAATAAAATAAGATACACTAAAAATAAACCCAGAGTCCATGTTACCAATTCCTCCTCCTATTGAAAGGTGACATACAGGGCCTAGACATCTGCTGTCACTCACAGAGGCATGGCAATGCTTACTTCTCCAGAGTTTTGTGGGGCTTAATCAAATAAAACCAGATTATGCCACATTAACCCAGACTGAGTTGCACATTACTGCACCAAACTGATTTCAATAGGACAGCCCACAGAATATAGTACTACTCAATGTAAGAGTGGCAAATTCTAGCTCTTACTATCTAACAGAACACTTTGACATCCTTGGATTTCAAATCTTTGGCACTAGGGAACTGCAAAGGGGAGATACAAACCTGGCTCGTAGACTGTATCGGAGGGAAGAGGTTAGTGATGTGAGATAGTCGTTGGGAGTAATCAAAGAACCCGCCAGTGACACCAGCATGTTTTCAAATAGTTCTAGCATGATACAAGTGTCATGTAATGGGATGGAGTTAGTCAGTAGTGTAGTTAAGAGTAGCGCAGTTCTTGGGAGCCCAAGTGAGAACAAACCCCCACAATCCCCGTCCTCCGTTGGCCAAGGAAACAGTGCCAGTAACAACTGTGTTGGAAAACTTGTCCAGTGTGGTGCAGGCAGACTGAGTGCATAGATTAACATTACAGTATATTTAGTCTGGGATTTTCAAAGGAGCCAATAGGCACCCAACCCCCATTGACTCTCAATGAGGACTTGAGCATTTAACTACTTTAAGGACTAATGCCATTTAGCCAGGATCTTGAGAATCTGAGATTTAAAAAAAAATACTATAAGCCCCCTTTTCTCCAACCTCTCCCTTGTTGTCAACCCTACCTGTGTTACATTTACATATGGAAAAGATCTTGTTGAAAGTTTGATCTCTCCTTTTATTAAGTTATTCAGTAAACAGGGCCATGTGATTAAAACACAGGGAGAAAAAGCAATACTTTGGTGGGTACAAGGAACATCAGCTGACAGCTCCATAGCAGAATTATCCAGTTATTAAAGTGCCAATGATAATTTCTGTGTTTTCTAATTTCTTCCTAATACTAATGACAAAAGCTAGAAAATGAACTAGTTATTCATGTCTGTTCACACCAAGGTGAGGGCCCTTGTCAAATTATTCTTTGTTTCCCCATCACCAAAATAAGACAGTTTAAATTATATCTACACATCTTTGTCAATGAAAGTTAAGCAAGCAAATAACATAATGGCTTTACTGCAGCATGGTTGGATTTATAGATACGAAGACCAAAACAAATGGGATGGCATGGCATGCGTCTACACGCTGTTTGCACAATCTCATTTTCAGAGTAGAATGATCAAACACAGAGTAGAATGATTGAGACCAAACTAGTTGGAAGTGGTTGCATCTACTTCAAAACAAAAGTCCTCCTTCCAGCCCTTTTCTTCTTTCCAAGTGTTAGTTTGGTTTGGAAGGTTTTGTAGTCGAGTAGCAACCCAACACTCTCCTCATTTTTTGACTACTTTTGCCTTTGCACATCCATGTTATAGATAAAGAAGATTATCCTGAGCTTAATCTTGATCATTTTCTTCATAGTAACCTGTACTTTCCCTTTAATCAAGTCTTTATTACAGAAAATTTGTCACATTTGATAGTGGTACAGAAACAAAGAAAAATCCTTTCTCCAGCCCAAAAGAGCTTCATCCAAATACTTTATTCTCAGGCTTTGGGAATGTGGGCTGTAACAGAAAGATACTATGATGGGTTAGATCACAGAAACCCTCTTGGGAGCTGCCAACTGATATGCCAAGACTACTTCTGCCCCTGCCTTCCCTGCCCTGTCAGCTTAGGACTTCAGTGCCCTGCCTGGTTTGAGCCAGACTCACTAGCCTGCTGTAAACCCAGATCCAGGTCTGAACAACATCCCCTAACAGCTATAGGCTAAACTAAAAGCAACTAACAGAATTATTCTTATCTTTAACACTCAGATGCCCAACTCCCAGTGGGGTCTAAACCCAAATAAATCCGTTTTATCCTGTAAAACACCCATACAGGTTAAACTCACAAATTGTTCACCCTCTATAACACTGATAGAGAGATATTCACAGCTGTCCGTCCCGTCCCCCCCCCCGTCGCCTCCAGTATTAATACATACTCTGGGTTAATTAACAAGTAAAAAGTGATTTTATTAAATACAGAAAGTAGGATTTAAGTGATTCAAAATAGTAACAGACAGAATAAAGTGAATTACCAAGTAAAATAAACTAGAACTTGCAAGTCTATGTCTAAGAAATGCAATACAAATAACACCTCAATAGTTCCAGTAAGATTCCTTTTACAGACTAGTCTCCTGCTAGTCTGGGTCCAGCAATCACTCACACCCTCTGTAGGTATTGTCCTTTGTTTCAGTTTCATTCAGGTATCTTTGGGGGTGGAGAGGCTCTCTCTTTAACCAGCTGGAGATAAATTGGAGGGGTATCCCACAGGTTTAAATAGACTTTCTTTTGTAAGTGGAGACCTTCTCCTCTCTCCTGTGCAAAGTCCAGCTCCAAGATGGAGTTTTGCAGTCACATGGGCAAGCCACATGTCCATGCATGACTCAGAACTACAGGTAGCAATCATTGTTCACATGTTACCTTGAATGTCCTCAAGTAGACTTCTTATGTGGATTGGAGCATTCCAGGATCCATTGTTCCTTAAGTGCTTCTTGACTGGGCACTTAACTTTGCAGATTCCTTTCTAAAGAAGCTGACCAAATGCCTTACAATGCTTACTTAGAAATCAAGCAAGTATACAGCCAACATTCATAATTTCAAGTACAAAAATGATATATGTGTACAAATAGGATGATAGATTCAGTAGACCATAATGTTTACAGAGATATGTTACATGGCACATGTAGCATAAAACATATTCCAGTTATGTCATATTCCCATAAAGCATTATGAGATACATCGTCACAGATACAAGAATTCAAACAGAAAAGCAAAAAAACAAGGGCCTAGCTCAGATTCTACCATCGCCAGTTCTTCAGCTGCCAGTTGCAGCAAATTGCCTCATTTAAAGCTGTCCCCTCTCTGACTGCCAAAGTACTGTTTATATAAAATGCTCTAATTTAACTCTGAGCTTCCCGTTGCGCGTTCAGCCACTTGGCCCCCTCATTAACCCCAGCTTCAACCTGCAGAACAGATGAGCAATTAGTTAATTCATTTGGTACCAGTCCTAAGAGAAGGCCTGTGCACCTGCCCAGTGTCCTCCTGATGGCATGTTAATCTTCCCTTCCTTATGTATGGCTCTGGCAGCTAAATGCAAGTTAATGATCATGCCACTGAAAAACTGTGGTTTAACACAGGTATCCTGACAAAATTGCCACTGTCAGATACCAGATCTGCTGTCCAAGAGTGTATAAGATTGCTGAACATGTAGTCTCTGCTCCTTTTGCCTACTGGAAGCCCTACTTTGAAATATGTTCACATTAATGTGTCTAAATGTTGTATAAAAGCGTATATGCAAGTAAGACCAAATCCGAGCATCCAAAAGATTTCAGGAAGGCCCATATTTGACACTAGGTTCTGAAAGTCTTCCAGTAACTAATTTCTTACTCTTTGTAGTGTCCTCACTGACAGTCTCTGCCCACCCTCCTTTTAGTGTGCTGTCGTCAAGTGTTTTGGCTGATCTGTGATCAGTTTTAGCTCTTCGCGATAGGAATTATGTCTTCGTCTATATTCTCTAACACTAACACACTGTGTTCATCTGTGGTTTAACACAAATGCTTAGCAATAATAAGTGCATTGAGACAACTGAGAAAGATGGAGTAAGACTGTAAGATTTTTGGGACAGGGCTGACTACTATTTTGTGTCTGTACAGTTCCTAGCACAATGGAGCACCATTCTTGGTTGGTCCTTAGTCACCACTGTAATAGACATGATTAATAAGTCAGGAGACCACAAGTTCTATTGTGGGGCCAATTCTGATCAGTCTCTGTGGATAATGCCAGAATTGAATCTTCCCAATCACTGGATGAAATTGGGGAAATTATAGTGGCCTCACAGGAGCTTTTGCAGCATGATTGACAAGTGATAGCAGAGCAAGAGAGACCCATTTGTAGACTAGCATGTGTATGATGACATCTGTGTGTATACCAATAGAGGCTTGTGGTATCTGGAACTATGGTACAAATGCCGAGAATGAGACCTAGGTCTAGGCCTGTCATAAACAGATAGCTAAGGGTTAATGTTCTTTTACCTGTAAAGGATTAACACAAGGAACCAAACACCTGATCAGAGGACCAATCAGGAAACAAGACTTTTTCAAATCTGGGTGGAGGGAAGTTTTGGGTGTAAGTTCTTTGTTCTTTGTCTTGGTTCGGTGACCTTCTTGGCTCTGAGAGTGATTTTTCTATCTCCAGGCTTTCTAAGCTTCTGTTTCCAAGTTGTAAGTACAAGGATAGTAAGACAATAGCTTTATATTGTTTTTTTTTTTGTATTTACATGTGTGTAGTTGCTGGAATGTGTTAAATTGTATTCTTTTTGGATAAGGCTGTTTATTTTTTTTTTGTCCATGGCTTGTTGCCGTGCTCGCTTGTGTCTCAGGCTTTCCTTGGAACTCATGGTTCCCGCTTTCTTGTGCTGAGGCGCCCTCTGGTGTTTACTGCCTGAAATGCAGGTTCTCTGTTGCCTCCTGGGGTCTGCCTAGCAACAGTGCCTTTTTTTTTTCCTCTAGCTAATCTTTTAAATGTAAAGTAAACCAGAAAAACCACTTTATTTGCATGCGTATTGTGCTGGGTACTTGACTTTTAATCGGAGTGCTATTGTCTAACACCCTTTGTCAATCCTTAATGGTTCTTTGCTTAATATGCAAGCCAAAAACTGCAAGAGAGAGCAGAAAAAAAATTCTCTCTGGCTCTGTTTAAAACCACCCTTTCTCTCTGCATAAAAGCCCTAGCAGAGAAAAAGAAAATAATATTCCTACTGGCTTCTGGATTCTTGTCTATCCCACCTCTGCCACCATGTCAAGTATAATTCCCAAATCTGGACCATAGTGTCCAAAATATGGGTACTAGCATGAATTCCCCTAAGCTTAATTACCATCTTAGATCTGATAGCGCTGCCACCAGCCAGGAATTATACAGTGCCTAGCTCACTGTGGTCTCCCCAAAACCTTCCCTGGGGGACCCCCAGACTCAGATGCCTTCAGTCTTACAACAAAGGGAAATAACTCCCTCCCCTTGTTTCCTTGTTACTTCCTCCCCTCCCTGGACGACCCTAGGAGATTCCCTGCTTCAAGTCCTTGAAACACAAGTACCGAGAGATCAAATCTCTCTCTCCCCTCACCCAAAGAATGTGCAAAGTCAGGCTTAGTAAATCTAACACAAAGAGATTTTTCCCCCTGACTTCTTCCTCCCACCAATCCCCTGGTGAGCACAGACTCAATTCCCTGGAGTCCCCACTAAAGAAAAACTCCAACAGGTCTTAAAAAGAAAGCTTTATATAAAAAAGAAAGAAAAAGACATTAAAAAAGTCTCTGTATTAAGGTGACAATATACAGGGTCAGTTGCTTAAAGGAAAAAAATAAACAAACAGCCTTATCCAAAAAGAATACAATTTAACACATTCCAGCAACTACACACATGTAAATACAAAGAAAACAATATAAAGCTATTGTCTTACTATCCTTGTACTTACAACTTGGAAACAGAAGCTTAGAAAGCCTGGAGATAGAAAAATCACTCTCAGAGCCAAGAGGGTCACCGAACCAAGACAAAGAACAAAGAACTTACACCCAAAACTTCCCTCCACCCAGATTGGAAAATGTCTTGTTTCCTGATTGGTCCTCTGGTCAGGTGTTTGGTTCCCTGTGTTAACCTTTTACAGGTAAAAGAACATTAACCCTTAGCTATCTGTTTATGACAAGGCCTTCCTTAACATTAGGAAGAGAGCGAAGAACTGGGCCTTATTCAGTAAAAGAAAATAATGTATGGCTTGTTTGTATTAATTTACCTGTTGTATGTTTGCATGTCACTACTCCAGGAAATGATGGATATAGTAAAGGCAATTTATGATATGATGGGCAAGTACACATATCCTGTTCTCAAGCAAGATGCTCCAAGACTGCACGTAGAAGTTTTCTTCCAGGTACTTAGTTGATTTCTAATGCATTTCTCTTGACACTTAGCTACCAGCAAAACCTGAGCAATGACACTCAATCATTCCGAATTTCAGTGGTAGCCTCTGTCTAAGTTTGGAAGATACTGTAGTTTTATTCAAGTTACAAAACGACATGCTACATATGCAAAAATATATGAGAGTTATGAGAACTAAACATATTTCTTTGTTTTGTTTTGCAGAAAATGGATAAAAACAAAGATGGTGTTGTAACTCTAGATGAGTTTATTGAATCATGTCAGGAGGTAAGGACATTCTTATTGCTGCCATGAAAGCAGAGAAGATGGTCTCATGCTACAATGTTCATATCGGCTCTGGATTTCAATCCACTCCAAGTCTCTGGGTGCTCAGGATCCCAGGTTTCATTCTATTAGATGTTCAAGCCAGCTGCAAAATTCAGCTCTGGGTTCTGATCTGTGAATCTCCCTAAAGATAAGAGTGCTTGCTACCTACATGGATTTGGTGCAAACTGGTCACTGAATACAGTCTGTTCATTTCCAGTGCTGATGGCCAGTGCTTTTATTTTCCCAAGTTAATTCCTGATTCGCTGTTACTGTACACAATTCTTAGGGAAGCTCCCAGAGCCTTTAACTTACGTAGAGAGACACTGTCAGCCTCTCAAATACAGAAAAATACGCAAATGTTTTTTTTTTCTGGATAACATTAACAGGGACTACCACAATGTCTGAGCTGTCCAAAATCATAAAATCTGCCTAGGAACCTTTCAGTTACAACACTGACTCATAAAACTCATTGATGTTTAAGGTCAAATGTTAAAAACAAGTGCTGTAATCAAAATGATGATTTTTCCAAAATGAACATCTTTGGCAAATTCCATAAATTAAACTGGCTGTGGTAATTATTTACTGTTATTTTTAGCGCCTACACAAAGACCAGCATCAGTATGAACATGTAATTAGCCCAGCGTCTGTTTTCTTGGACTCCAATTAACTGTCTGACTGTTTGGTCAGGGATGTTTCCAGTACTTAAGCAGTGCAAAAAAAGCTTTTGCCTTTTATAGAGTTTAGAACAGCACTAATTATCATTTACCAACCATCAAGCTTTCCCTAGAAACTAATTCTTGTTCTCTAATCAAAACGTTTCCGTTTTTTTCAGGTATTTTTTGTGGAGGGCAGGGTAAGGAGGGGAAAGGGAGTTTTCAACCAAAGCAGTTGAGCAGTTTCGGTCACCCAAATCTGCATTTTTTTTGGTGAAAAAAGTTTCCCATGAAAAATTTCATCCAGCTCTGCTCAGGAGTGTGCAACTCATCCCTCATTATTAGATGACTAATGCAATGTCTTGTCAGTTTGGTTGCTTTATTCTTGACATCTTCGGTTTTGGTCCTGTCATAAACAGATAGCTAAGGGTTAATGTCTCTTTCACCTGAAACACCTGACCAGAGAACCAATCAGGAGACCGGATTTTTTCAACTTTGGGTGGAGGGAATTGTGTGTCTGGCCTCTTTGTTTTCTGGCTGCCTGCTTTCTCTGAGCTTTGGAGAAGTAGTTCTGTTTTCTAATCTTCTGTTTCTAAGTGTAAGGACAAAGAGATCAGATAGTAAGTTATATGGTTTCTTTTCTTTGGTATTTGCATGAATATAAGTGCTGGAGTGCTTTGATTTGTATTCTTTTTGAATAAGGCTGTTTATTCAATATTCTTTTAAGCAATTGACCCTGTGTTGTATCATCTTAATACAGAGAGAACATTTGTATGTATTTTTCTTTCTTTTTATATAAAGCTTTCTTTTAAGACCTGTTGGAGTTTTTCTTTACTTCAGGGAAATTGAGTCTGTACTCACCAGGGAACTGGTGGGAGGAAGAAATCGGGGAGATCTGTGTGTTGGATTTGCTAGCCTGATTTTGCATTCCCTCTGGGGGAATAGGAAAGTACTATTTGTTTCCAGGATTGGAAACAGAGAGGGGGAGTCCCTCTGTGTAGTTTCACAGAGCTTGTGTCTGTGGATCTCTTCAGGAGCACCTGGAGGGGGGAAGGGAAAAAGGATTATTTCCCTTTGTTGTGAGACTCAAGGGATTTGGGTCTTGGGGTCCCAGGGAAGGTTTTTCAGGGGGACCAGAGTGCCCCAAAACACTCTAAATTTTTGGGTGGTGGCAGCAGGTACCAGGTCCAAGCTGGTAACTAAGCTTGGAGGTTTTTCATGCTAACCCCCATATTTTGGACGCTAAGGTCCAAATCTGGGACTAAGGTTATTATAGGTCCCTTCCTTAATTTTTTTTATCTGTTGTTTTGTTCCCCATTTTTGGTACCAGTGGAATATTAATTTTTTTTACTAGTTATGTTGTGTTGTCTTGTGGTTACTAGGTTTGCCTTGAGGCTGAATGTGTATAATCATGATATAAGACATTTAAACTGTTTCACTTTCCTCTGAGATATTTTTTAAATGCTCTGAATCTGAACTGTGGTTTCTGTTCAGTGCTTGAATACCTTGCTGTCAGAATGCGTCCCATGCCATGTACTGCACTGCATCATCCCCTACTACATTGAGTCACATCAGTAGCTGGAGTTTACTCCTATGCTCATTTTGGGCTGGTGCAGAAGTATAAATGTGTGTGGTAGGGAAAGAGTGGGATTATGTTGGCGTCTAATCTGCTACCTGTGGAAGACTGGGTTTGAGATAGCTCTTTGTTTCATCCAGTCAGTGTTTGGGATTGTTGGAGGCTTCCATAAAATTGATCTGCAGCTGATGGGAAATGGATCCAGCAGAGACAATCCAAAAATGGGGTGGCAAAAAACTGGATTGTATTAGACCTCAAACAGTTCCTCTGGTGACTGTGGGGGGAAATCTAAATGAACCTGTGAGCATGCGATGACAACAAGAGATTCTTTGAGTACATCAGAAGCAGGAAGCCTGTGGTAAAAATCTAAGGGTCCCCTGGATTGCAAAGAGTTAAAGAGAGCAATTAGGGACATTGCTGAGAAAAAACATTAATGGGAACCTAAATGATTTCTCTGCATCAGTTTTCAACACCCAGAATGACGTTGAGAGTCCTGCACTGGACCTGGTCTTTCCTGGTAACAAAGATGAGGTACATTCAGAGATAGAGGTGACAGCTGAATTTGTGCTGGAGCAAATTGTTAATTGATTTAAAATATGGTAAGCTGCCAGGCCCAGATGGTAGACACCCACGAGTTCTGAAGGAGTTGAAGTATGAAGCACCTGAGCTGCTAACAAAAAAATATAATCGCTCATTAATAATAGCTACTGTTTCTGAGTATTGGGAGGTAGCAAATGTTTTTGCATATTTAAAAAAAGGTTCATGGGATGATCTGGGGAATTATAGACTTGTAAATTATACATCTGTATTGGGCATACTGGCTGAATCAAACATTGCAAATAGAGTAACAACACATTTGATAGTTCATGATTGGATATGGTCTAACCAGCGTGGATTCAGCACAGGAAAATCATGTTTCAGTAATTTCTTAGAATTCTTTGAATGTGTCATTAACATGGATGCAGAAAGGACAACCAGATAACATAATTTATTTAGACTTCAAAAAGCCTTTGAAAAGGTGTAAGAAGTGAAATATTTTCTTGGATTAAAAACTGAGTAGGAGTCAGAAAGCAAGGATTAGAATTAAATGGTCAGTTTTTATCATAACAAAACAGTTAACAGCAGGGTGCCTCAAGATTCGTACTAGGGCCCATGTAGCTTAGTATTTATTAATTAACTGGGGGGGGGTGGGGCTTGAGTACTGAGGTAGCAAAATTTGCAGATGATACAAATTTATTTGGGTTAATCAGGACCAGAGAAGACTATGAAGAATTTTAGAGACCTAAACAGGCTAGTCAGTGGACAGCATGATGGTAGATGAAATTTAATGCTGACAAATGTAAAATAAGGCACATTGGAAGGGGAAAAAATAAACTACTCTTGTAGTTAATTTATTATAAGGTGTAACAACTCAGGAAAGGGACCTGGGCTCAGTGAAGAAAGTTCAGTTAAATCCTGTGTTCAGTGTCAGCTGTGGTCAAAATCCCAAAATGATGTTAGGATGCATAATGAATGGGCTAGAGAATAATACCAAAATGGATGCCTTTTATATAAACCAATGTGCAGCGTCCCCTGGAATCCTGTGCGCTGTACGGGTCACCCATCTCAAAAAGGACACTTCAGAATTGCAGAAGGTTCAGAAAAGAGCATCAAGAATGGTCATAAGCCTGGAAAAACTCTCCATGCGAGAGATTGAAAGGATTGGAGTTGCTTACCTTAAAAAGGAGACAAATAAGAGAGGGCCCAATAAAGGTGTATAAAATGATGACTAGTCTAGAGAAGATACATTGGGAGCTTCTGTTGTCCCTGACTCATCAGATATGAGCAAGGAACATTAAAATAAATTAAAAGGTGGGAAATTCAAAACCAATAAAAGGAAATACATTTTCACATGACTTGTAATTGAACTGTGGAACTCAATGCCACAGGAAGTCATTAACACAAGGAATTTAATAAGATTCAAAAGGGGATTAGATATTTATATGGCTATCAAGAATATTCAGAGTTAAAATCAGTGTTAATAGAAATTTTGGCAGGGCTATGAAGCATTGTTCTTCAAGCTTTAAACCCATCTCTAACTATTAGAGGTCACGTATGTGGAGGGAGAGATTATCCCAGATTATATGCCTGCTTGTGGGGTTCTTACGCCTTCCTATGAATCATATGGGTCTATCCACTGTTGGAGACTGGATGGACTAGATCCTGAACTAGGTGGACCTTAGGCCTGATCCAGTCTGGCAATGTTTATGTTCCTATGATAGGCTCTGTTTTGGGGAATTAGAGCAGCGGTTGCCCTAAAAACAGGGGCCCTGATTCTCCACTGAATTGTACCTTGTGTAGCCATTTATACCTGTGCAAAGTGAGGGCAAATCGCTACCAAACCAGACTGCACAGATGTAAATGATGGATAAAAATTGGAACAAGAATGTTTGGCATCTGCTGGACCTTTAGATATTGGGTTTGAAGACTGTCACCCCTTGCACACTTGATTTTGAAATGCTGTAAATGGAAAAGTGATAAGCCATCATCCTCTGGTTGGGTAACACTGAGTGACTGCTCTCTCTGGCTGTGCTGAGTCCAGTGAAGATGCATACATGGATGTTTGCTGGTGAGAAATCAGATGGGAGAAACAAAGTTAGCCTTTACATGGGACTAAAGCAGGGGTGGCCAACCTGAGCCTGAGAAGGAGCCAGAATTTACCAATGAACATTGCCAAAAAAACACAGTAATATGTCAGCAGCCCTCCATTAGCTCCCACCCTCCAGCCCCCAGCACCTCCTGCCTGCTGCAATCAGCTGTTTTGCATGTGCAGAGGCTCTGTGGGGGAGGGGGAGGAGTGAGGGCATGGCAGGCTTGGGGGAAGGGGCAGGGGCCTTGGGGGAAGGGGTGGAGTGGGGGCAGGGTCTGGGGGCAGAGCAGGGGGTTGAGCAGTGAGCACCCCCGAGCACATTGGAAAGTTAGCATCTGTAGGTCCAGCCCCAGAGTCAGCACCTATGCAAGGACCTGTATATTAACTTCTGAAGAGCCGCTCTGGAGCCACAGGTTGGCCATACCTGGACTACTGGAACTGCTTGGACCAGATTCAATAGGAATTCTATTCTGCGGATGCAAAGAGTCATGCTACAGAGACCATGTGGAATTTTTATTGAGTCTGTCCCGTGTTCATTAACAGTGGGTGATTTCTCTAGGTTTTATATTGCAATATCTGTATAGGCATGAATGATTCCATGAGTGTTTGTGACTGTGCCCATTGCAGCAATTGCCCAGTCTCAGGCATCATATCATTCAAAGAGGAAAGATGTTTTTGTGGGCAAATCGCTGAACTAGGATTTGGGAGATCTGCACTCAGTTCCCACCTCAGCCACAGATTTCCTTTGTGACTGTGGACAAGTCATTTAATTGGAGTGTGTCTGTTCCCCATCTGTAAAATGAGGAAGATATTTCCTTCCACCCATCCTGTGTGGATGTTGCCTGTTTAGATTTTAGGCTCTTTGAGGCAGGGACTGTCTTCTACTTTGTGTCTGTACAGCACCTCTCACATTGAGACCCCGATCTTGGTGTGTCTAGGCGTTACACAGTGATAACATCAGTCATTCAAATTGCATAGTGTTATAACTATTTTTAATTTAACAGCAAAATATGGTTTTCTTTTTTCAAAATATACAGCCTCTCTTTTGTAAATCTGGCCTAATCTGAAAGAAGAACAAATGAAGAACATGCCTTCTAAAGGCAGCAGAGAGAAAACTAGACTCTTCTGCTTTATCATGGCAATTCAATTGAAGACTAAATATATGTCACATTACCATTGACTAGTAAAACCCGCTTCCCTTGTCTAAACATTGATAATCTGATAGTATGATAGTATTTGACTTAGAGTGCAGGGGCTATTCCTTGGTCCACGGAGAACAAAGTGTCAGCTTCTGTTCAGCCTGCCCCCTTCCCCTGCCATTCAAGGAAAGGACTTGGTGATGAGGTGGCAGAGAAAGGAGTCTGTTTGAGAAGCAAAAATTCCTCTGTTGCAGAAGAGAGGAAAGAGGGAAGTGACTGAGTCTGCTCTACTACCTCCTCACAGACCTTTCCCTGGTCATTGATAATAGCCTTCTTAAATGGCTGCCAACCAAGGCTAAGATCACTGATATCTTGCACTGCAACTCAGCTAGTTCACAGTGCATCATAGATCAGACCAAAGTCACAGATTTAAAGAGACAGGTGGGTGGAAATAAAAAGCTCTATAAATTGACTCAGCTTTGGGTACATCAAACGTCAATTTCCATAGTAAATTTGCCTGATGAGAAATGTTTTAAATCAGGTTTGCCCCATGTATAACCCTAATTTTGTCATTTGGATTCAGGAGGTGGAAATCAATGGCGCTTGAGATTTCATGTATTTCAGTCAGGAAGTGGCTGCATTTTAGTGGTGAATCAAGTAATCCCTGGGTACAGTTTGCACATCAGTTTAAGGCCTATGACTTCAATTGGACAGTTCAGGTGTGTAAAGTTAAGCACACGTGTAAGTGTTCAAAGTCAATGGGGCTCCATGTAGGCTGCAAAGTCTGCCCACATGATGCTAAGAACAGGCCCCACTTCAGTAAAGAACTGAAGCGTATGCTTCAGGCTCTCATTATTCAGCAAAGAATTTAAACCTGTGTTTAACTTCAAGCATATGCATAAGTCCTACAGACACCCACTGTATGCTGCCTGATGTGCCCAAGTACTGTGCTGAATCAGGGCCTAAGCTTGTAAGCATTTCAGGATCACTTAGGATGAGTGGTGCTACAAAAATGTAGCCACCACATCTTGCAGCAATGAATATTTGGTACTGGCTGTGCTGCAAAGTGCCATAGAAAGCTTTAAGAATACAGCTTTTCTGTACCACTCATAAGCGTATGTTTTTGTCATTGCTTCCAGGATGACAATATTATGAGATCCTTACAGCTCTTTGAGAATGTGATGTAACAGCATCTGGAATGCAGCATAGGAACCAGAGACTTTGTATGTAATGAAAACCTTCTTTCTGGACGAAGGCTTTTTACAACTCAGCTATGTTGCGTGAACAAGGATTGTGTAAGGCATCTCCAACCGAGCTTCGTTTCCGAATGCAACAAACTCCCATCTCGCCTCCCCAAGAGACACTAACTGGAAGTTATTTCATTTTGGAAGCATGCTAATATTTTAATAAAACCTGATGAGTAAGACCTGCTGCTTGAAGTTTAATGAATAATATACAACTTTCTGTTTGCTAGTCACAAATTCTGCTGCTTTTAATCTAGCAAATTTGATTACATCTGGTAGCACCATGTCAATAGCTTGCTAAGCCATCTATTGTGAGTGGAAGCTCAGTCCATTCCGTCATAGAACAATGTGTTGTATAAATGTCCTCTTTATTTTGCTTTGGCAGAAACCTAATGTAGCGAGTCATCTATGTTTAGATTTTGAAAACTAACACCAGATTTATTTACTATGTTAAATGGATGGTCCAGTTCTTTTAAAAACCATATATCCCACTTTACTCAGCATTCCTGATTTTTCTCTCACATACACTGGTGTTACTCCATTGAATGTCATGGAGTTGCTTCTAATATACACCAGCCAGAGGAGCATCAAGCCAATATACATTAGAAGAGCAGAATACACTTTTCCATATACAGTTTCTACACTATAGAATGAATCCCATTGAGTAACATTGAGTTCCTGTAGGATAAGATGGTTTTAATGGGCTGGAACTGTGGGGGGCATGCTTTTACCATTAAATGCCCACCAGTGTTCCTAGCTACAAAGTGGGCCTCTAGCATACAGTATGCATCTCCCACCAGAACAGCTTCAATGGACCATGGTCCTTTCTGTATGGTTTGAAACACCCTTAATAAATACATCATTTGTAGTTTTACATTGTTTTAAAGCAAGGTATTTCCCAATGTTTGGATTTATTTGAACTTTTACATTTTTCTTCTGAGACCCTTCTTGGCTGTGAAAGTAAGGGAATATGTTTGGCCAAATGCAGACAGGCAAATTAGATCTTAGTACTCAGCAGTTCAGAATAAGGCCCAGATCAAGTAACTGTCTCCACACAGGTTCACAGAGGGCACCAGAAAGGCTGATTGCACTTGTACAGCAGAAAGCAGTTGTGACAGGCAGGCAGCTAACGGCAAAGGAACCAAGAAGGAAAAAGAGAACAACTTAACATAGTCCAGAATTGCCATAGGCCTCCTATATAGGAAACACCTATATTTTTATTATATGAGAGACTATATTACAAATATACTGCCAGCACTGAAAATATATTTTAAATATTAGGTAAGTAGAAACTTTTTATAATATGCAAAATATATGGTATCAATTGTTTCTATAGCCCTATATTTTATAAAGCCTATTGATCCACAGACATATTGCTGATGTAGACATAGATCTGATTGATACCTGTGCGATGCTGTGCTTGCACCACCGTTGAGGACACCCCTGTAACATGTCCTGGCATACGCTTACACAAGTGCTGGGCTTGATTTATGTGAGTAGCCCCATTGAAGTCAGCAGTGCTTGTCAAGTGAGGAAAGTTTTAGTGCAGGCAGGACTGGAGGCTTGCTCAGCTTTTCTGACTACCTTACACCAAACACCACCAATGAGTTTGTTCCTACAAAAGATGTAGGACATGGCAACTCCCACCTGTGTGCTGTGCCTTGCAACGGGGGTGAGATGCTGTGAGGGTAGCACAGTCCAGTTGTACTATGTCTCCTCCATCTAGCTATTATCTTGATAAGTACGTAGTAAATCAAAGGTGGAATAAGTCAGAAATTGTATCTTATTGCCTCTTCATTTTTCTTGCAATCCTAGTTTAGGTACAGAAGCTTAGATTTAATGCAAGGACAATTTATTTACACAAAGTGCAACTACAAATTCTCAGTCTGAATTAGTAATTTCATTTTAAGAGAAAACAGCCAAATAAAAAAGGAAAAAGTGACTTAGAGTGACAGACAGTGTCTATTTTCTGTAACATGCTGTATCAACTCTGCTCACAAAATGGCAGATGCAGCCTGTGGACTCCTAGAAATTTAAAGTTGCAGTACACAAATAAGATTACTAGAGAGACAAGATAGGTGAGTAATGTCTTTTATTGAACCATCTTCTGTTGGTGAGAGAGACAAGTTTACACAGAGCTCTCCTTCATTTCAGCCTCACCCATCGTGTCTCTAATATTCTGGGACCAATGCGGCTACAAGACTACATACAAAAATAAGATTATTTATGAAAATTGTCAGTTACGTACATCCGGAGTGTGTGTGTTTGTGGGAGGAGCAGGAGGTGTCACAAGGGCCCATAGACAGGGAAAAAACACTAAATCAAGCCAGTTCACGGGGGAGGGGGGTGCATTTTAGGCAATGTCTTCTCATAATCTTAGACCAATAGCTTTGATAACCACCCACTGTTTTCAGACTACTGTAAGCACAGTACCTGAGGCCACACCACAATACCTAAAGACAATTAATTTCTTGGGTAACGCCATTGAGTTAAGAAGAATTACATCAGTGATGAGTTTGACCCTTGATGTTTTTGTTGGTATAAACTTTCAGAACTGCTATAATAATGATGCAAGTTATCTTCTTGTTAGCTGGAGACAAAACTATAGTGTGTTGATTTGTTAATCCGTGTACAGAGTCACTGCTGTACTAGGGTGTACTATTGTCCAGACTGTTCTAATGTTTATAAGTACCTTCTGCTGAGTTTGGCCTCAATTCAGCAACACACACAACTTTAAGCACCTAAGCGTGTGAGAGGTCCCGTTGACTTCCACTGGGATCATTCATGATTGCATGTTGCTGAATTGGATCCTGAGTTAATGGCAATGATGCTTTAGCTTCTCTTTTTGGGAGCCAAATGCCCTGGGTTCTGCTACTGCCATTAACCATGGATTCTGTTTGTGTAGGGTGGCCACAGAACATTATGGCCCTAATTTTGCTCCCACTGAAGTCAATGGTAAAATTTGATTTTAGTGGTGCAGGATTGGGCCCTATGACAGCATGATAATGTTTCCACCCTGGGTGATACTTCAGTTCCAATTACTGTTACTGATACCTAAAATAGCAGGATTAGCTCATCTGGCAGCTGTATCTTCACATATACTGTAGAAAGTATCTGAAGCCATTCCCTCTTATTGAACAGTTCTAGTTGTAAATTCAAATGGTGACAGAGTAACTTTCTTTAAGAAATCATGTATTGTCCATTGTATCTTGTATCTCATCCCACAATTTATCTGGCAATGTCTCATCGATCGGCTGGTATGCATCGATGCACAGTAAGCCTTCTCTTTATGAACTGCGTGCAAAGCATGCGTGGGCGAAAAAGAGCCAGTAACTGTGAGAGAATTTTATTCTGCTTGGAAAAGTCTTTTGGTTTTAAATTCTCTATGAATGTTAGTTTGTAAATTTGCAAACCCTCTCATGATTCATAAATGGGGTTTGCAATATGTATGGCAAATACTTACTACTACAGCTTATTGAATAAAACATATTGTGATAGTCTGATCTCATCCCATCATGAAACCTACTACCTGTATTTGGAAGGCAGTTACTGTGCTGGCTTCTAAGTTGCAATTAAAATATCCATCAGTGCTATCAGCTGTACACATTTTCTCAAAATTGTGAATGTTTAAATAATGGCCAGATGATTTGTCTGACTTAATTCATTAGTTAATCTACATAACCGTGCCAGCAGTTTTAAAGCACATCAACATGCATATTAGGCAACAAATCTATTGAAAATAAGAATGTCAATAATGATGCAACAAATGTAATGTGTCTGCTACTTTTGATGTTAGTTTTCCTGTTACTTTGAAAGCATTGCAATGTTGTGAGTAATCATGAATAATGTGACCCATGATGATACTGATATCATAAGAGAAAATGGCAATGTTCAAATGCTTTAAGCAGAATATTGGTATCCCTGGATTGTGACACGTGCTGAACAACAAACCACCATTGTGTCAGCCTAATAACTCTGTTGATGCGCATGCAGCAGTGTAACTTTTTTCTTCATCATGGAAGTCCCATGATTGACTTAAGGAACTATGGGCAAATTGTGCTAACTGAAGCCATTTTACTGGAGCAGCAATGCATCGCTTCACAAATGCTATTATCCAATGGCAATTTGTATAACATTTTGTTGAACAGTTTTAAAGAGTTTGAGTTTAATAATAAAAATAAAAGATGTACAGGAGGGTGTCTTTTTGTAGCCCGGGGGTGCTCAGGTCTTGAAGGGACACTGTCAGGTTAAAAATCCTGGACCAGATTTTTAAAAAAACAGGCCTCTGTTCCAAACACACATACCTGTGTATGTGCCAGTTGGTATTGCTGAACTGGCACTGTGAGCATAACATTTACCTGCACATGGGTTATGTCTAACTTAGGGTTACATCAATGTATGGGTGCAAGGGCATACAGCTAACTCTGAAATTCTTCTCTCCAAACATAGATACTAATCAATGCCTTTACCTGTATCACTCATAATGCCTTGGATTAGTAAAACTGCGTCTTATTTCTTGTGACTATTTTGGCTGTTTTCATTGCAATAATGTCAAGAAAATATCTAAGCAAGCTATTTCTTGGGCTAAAAAGAAGGCCTATCCATGTCCATTTAGCCACAGTCTGGTGACAATAGCTATTCTGACACTTAGATAAATGCAGACAACATTTTGCATTATACATATTTGCTAAGCTACATATTGTAGGGCCTAAAATATAGACAGACATGCAAAGGAGAAAGGGTTCTTGTGCATACATGCTGAAATGTGACAGTTAGCTGTGTGAAGTATGCTATTGGTCTGATTACACTTCCTAATGGATCGGTGTCTGCACTTCCTTGGTTGGTACTCTCTTTTGGCCAGTTCTTAGCAGACTAGGCAGGCATTGGGTGGACATGAAGAATGAAGCATGCTCTCATCTGCAATAGGCGGGGTGAGGTACATTGGCCAGTCACTGTGGAGAAATTTGCACTTGTGGTGCCTGACTTCTACCTGTCCTTGGGTTTAAAAGGGCTTGGGGCTAATCCAGCCCTTTTCATTAGCACTGAAGTCACTTTTACCAGGAGGCTGCCTGTAGGAATGGCAAGGCACAATGGAGTTTGCACCATCTAGTCACATGCCCATGCTGTTTTCCTAATTTTGTTCCTCAGCTCCTCCCACTCAGACCCGAAGATCAGGCTCATTCTGCTGTCTAGCTGCCCCTCTCTGCATCCAAACTAAGACCACATGTTTACATACACCTCTGCAAAGCATGTTTTGAGGCAATTCTATATGAAACTTGTGCTGCTGCAAAAGGAGCAATAGCTTGAAGCTGAGGCAGATTCAGTCACAGCAGCAGATGTGAGCAGTTAGCCTTGGAATAAACAGCGACTCTGCTTAAGTGTGAGACTGTTTGGCAGTCCATTTTCATATAGTGCAGTTGCACTGAAGTCAAAGTGTGTGTGTGGGGATAGAGAGGTTGAATAACAGGAGCAGGCCCAGCAGGGTTTCTGTACGCACAATTCCACTTCAAGAAGCAAACAAAAATCATCACCTGCCCTTGTCCTGAACTGTATGTGTAAATCACAGAGTAGTCTACAATACATTCATCCCTATTGAGTCTGGCAAGGAAAGAGAGAATTAGGCACACAGAGAGAAAAAGAGCAATTGCATCTATATAGACAATCAAATCAAACACGTTAGTCTGTCTTCAGCAGCTGTGGGAAAAGCATTGTGTTGTAAGACCATGAAGGAGCCAGGCAGTCCTTGCCAGATGGGTGCAGTCTGCAAATATGTGGCCTACTTCTTCTAACTGGCCACAACAGCAAAGGAGGAATTACCAAAGCCCCACTTACTGTCATTAGCAGCACAGCTGATCGCCCCAAATCAGCAGTGATGGGATTTACCCAAAGGTGGCTGGATTGCTGGATGTGTCAGGAGATAGACCAGGGTGCTGTTGGAAGCTTGTTCTTAACACCCACTACACCACCTGGAGGCGAGATTGAGGTTCTGTCTGGGTACTGTCCAAGGAGCGTACTTTCGCACTAAGATGGTGGCCCTGTAGATTAAGCACTGCTACAATGGGGAACTTGAGCTGGGCAGTGAGCTAGTAGGTACAGAGTCTGAGCTCCTAGATAGATTCTGCCACTGATGCGCTCTGGTAGAAATCCTTGAGCCAAAGCTCAGACAACCTATGTGCAGGGCTGTTTAATCATTGCACTAAGGGTTTATATGGGGTGCCACTGGTGTGGTTTCACTCTCTGGGACCTGGGGCAATTTACTTTACCTTTCCATACCTCTTACTGCCCTGATGTGAAATGGGGAGAATAACGGCAGACACGCAGGGGTAGGGGTGAGGGACTGAGTTTGTTTACAAAGTGTTATATTAGTAATGATTACACGTGTTGATGAGGCAAGCATAGCATAATAATAGCTGGACTCTCTACAAAAAAGAGGCTATGTTCTCCCTCTGCTCTCCATATTCAGCCATCAGACCAATCAGAGCCAGGGATAATTCCAGCCAGGAGCCATAGGCCCTGATTTTTCCCTGCATCAGCCATAGGGTCAGCGCCAGCAGAGCAAGGAAGTTGCTGCCAGAGTGCTGGAACAATTTTTATAGTGGGGATGCTGAGAGCCATTGAACCAAACTGTGAAGCCTGTCTGTAATGGAAACCACTTCAAGCCAGGGTTGAGGCAGCATCCTCTAGTTCCAGCACCTATACTTGCAGCTCCCTGATTCTGGAGATGTGGAGGATCACTCCATCATGCAGAACATGTAAGAGCAGCTGAAGTTGCAGCCCAGCTGAAATAGCTGTAATTGGAGAAAAGGAGTCATGGAGTTCCTGAGTGCAGCTAAGCATTCAAAACGCCCATCAGCAAGAGTGACATTGTGATCTTCTTCTTTATGAAGCTAATACTGTCCCCTGGAGACCACTGTCATCTTAAATTAACTTAATTCCTCAGTTTTAGTCTTTTGCCAGCTTCAGTCAGTATCTTATGAGCCAGGTTCTGCATCATTCAGCTTCTTTGTGCCACTCTGATGTTGCAAAGCAAAACTAAACCGAGTGGAGCCAGACACATCCTGCATGGGGTGATCCTTGTGTGAACATCATAGGGTTAATTTAAAGACACTAACTAGACTCCTAGGTTACTCAGCTGCTATGTACAAGATTTTCAATGGCTCTGACCTGGATTGCTAGTGGAAAGAAAAATGACTCCTTGATATAAATGTTATTAAAAATAAAATCAGTAAATCCTATCCCTAAGACAAAAACCACTGTAGGCAGAGTCTGAATGAGTTCTTCCTTGACATCTAGTGGTGAGCTATGGAAAAAGATTTCAGAAGCTGATCTCATTTGCATGGACACCTGCCTAGGTGCTCAGCATGGGGGGAGGGATAGCTCAGTGGCTTGAGCATTGGCCTGCTAAACCCAGGGTTGTGGGTTCAGTCCTTGAGGGGGCCATTTAGGGATCTGGGGCAAAAATCTGTCTGGGGATTGGTCCTGCTTTGAGCAGGGGGTTGGACTAGATGACCTCCTGAGGTCCCTTCCAACTCTGACATTCTATGATGGGATTGTTTGCCCAAATGATCACTTGTGGCTGGTGTTGGATCCCCAGTCTCCTTGTTATTGTGGCAGGAGTAATAAAGGGTGGTTGCCCTTGTTGTGTGAACCAAGGGCAGCAGAACTGTACCTGGCATACCTTGATGGAGGGACTCACCCTCAATTGAACAGCCTGCACTAGGCAGGGGACATGGGTTCCAAAGCCCAATGAGTTGAGGGTGGGGGCAGGTAGATGTGAGTGAGTGAGTCTGTCTGTCCGTCCTGGACATCATTTGATCTGTCCTCTCTCGGTGGTATACTGAAAGAGCTAATTTAGATTCAATTAAAAGTCTTGTTACATGCTGCAGAGCTGAAATCACTAGTACCTAGGTCTAAGTACTAGACCTACTTTAGGACAGTGTCTCTAGTGCAAGAGATATCCCAGTGTGCACCAGCAGTGAGGCTCCCCCACTAAGAGCTGAAATCACTGAGAGCTGTGTTAAGTTTGGGGGGCCCTGAAGACATTTTGGTGAGTGGGTGGCTGGCAGAGAGTGCCAGAGCAGATCCCCACAGAGGCATGGCAATCGGCTGTTGTGGCAACAAGCAAGTGCCTGAGCAGTGGAGTGTATAAGGTGCCTCCTTACCCCTCTCAAACATGGGATGAGAGGTGAACTCTGTGGATGAACCTCTGAACTCTGGGGCTGCACTGGCCAAGGACAGCAACTATGAGTGGGGCAAAGAGAAGGGACGGGCACATTAAAGGGACTTTTGGGTTGCTGGACTTTTCTTAAGGACACTGCCCAACTTACTTGGGCACGGGTCTTTTGCTCATGGGTTATGTTTATGAACCCTAGTTGCAGTGTTTTCCCAAATTAATGTTGACTTATTTCCCTCCTTTTATTAAATGTTTTTGCTGCACTCAGACTCTGTGCTTGTGAGAGGGGAAGTACTGCCTCTTAGAGGTGCCCGGGGGTGGTGTGTAATTGTCCCAGGTCACTGGGTGGGGGCTCGAGCCAGTTTTGTGTTGTATTGTTGAAAAGGAACCCCTATATACTGAACTCAGCCCTTGTTGCTGCTGGCTCCATCTGGCAGAAGGATTACGCCACTAAAAACACTTCTTTAACTGAAGGTTAAACTATAATCAAATTGAGGTCAAAGTCACGTCTAACAAATTAGCACCCATACTGCAATTAAGGGCTTGTCTACATGAGGGGTTAAACCAAATTAAGTCAAGTTAAACTGATTTGAAAACACTTGCATGCACACAGGCTCCATAGCAAACTTCGGAATCCTCTTTCCAGAAACACAGGATCTTCTCAGAGCCATGATGCTGGCCAGATAGAAAGCAAGTCCAATTCTTGCTCTGCAGCAACCAAGCTGAATTCCCAGCAAGAAAACCAGGCTGGAATTATGGAGGCAGATCCTCTTGAGAAACTCTCAGCAGGTAAGTCTGTCCTTACAACTTAAAGTAATCAATTTAGGCAAAGTATGAGATTAACACAGCAAATCCATATAAATCCTAAAACAGGACGTTCAAGGAGGTAGCTGTTTGTTTAGTTACAAACCACCAGTGGAGAATTTTTATCCATGGCAGTGACATCAACTCTTAGGTGGGTAAATATCGTAGGATTGATACCAAATTATTGTTTACATCTAGATCACAGTCTCAAGGGCAATGGAGGTTTCCTACTTATATTTCATTCAGTGGTGGCCAATCTGTTTCCATCCGCTGTCACCCCCAACACAGATACAAATATCATTTAGAGGCTTTGAAAAGCAGAAGTTTTGCAACTTTCACTCAGTTCACAACTGGCAGTTTAGTTTCTTTGGACACTCACAAAACACACACGTTCAACCACCTTAAGGCAGAGTCTGGGGCAATTTAAACTTAGCAGATTATGCTTTTGTGCCTCCCCATGTAGATTCTTACAGAGGCTAATGCCCTCAACCACATAATCACATCCTAAAATAATAAACACTGGGGTGTCTTCCAGTTAATAGAAACAAAAGGTAAAAATAGAACAAGGAAAAATAAGGCACTTCAGATAAAAATGGGTTTGAACTCTTCTATTCCCTTAGTCTTTGGACTCATGCTGTAGTCAAAGGCCTGGTGGTGGCTGCTGGTAGTATGGTTCTTGGCTACAAAGAGATTGGGCAAAGCTGGTAGCTGGTATGGATGTCATGACTCCCTTCCCCCGTGGTAATCAATCTCAGGCTCCTGGAACTTCAGTCTCCCTTAGCTGGCTTGGTGACCTGAAAGGTAAGGTCTTCTGCCTTTCCTTTTCTCTGATTCTAGCGTATTTCTCCTTGCAACCCCTCCCTTGGAGCTCTTGGGCAAATCAGCTGTGAAATATGCTTTGCAGCCAAACAATGTGGTCCAGTCACATTGAAGTGGGTACATCTTAAAATATGTGCTGTTAAAATGAACACCAAAAATAGAAAAACATGGGGCCATTTTTGAGGAAGTTACAGTAGCCTCCCCACTCCAGGGTAATATAACCAGAGGATGCCTCATGGTATCTGTATCTGGCAGAGGTCTCAGCAGGTCTATACAAATAATTGATCACCTAACAAAAAACAACCTGTCACCTGCACTTCCAATGCATTCTAAGCATTTCTTAAAATAAATTTGAAGATGTGATGGCAACTGCCATATCTTTCCTTTGCAAGAAGAAAAATAGGTAGCTAACGTGCTCGAACTACGTAAAAGGACACAACTGAGACTTGCTTTTAAGCTCACTAATATGAATTCCATTTGAGCCAGAAATAATTATAGGTTTATACCAAGGCTGTATTCTCATATATGTTAGTTCTCTCACGCTTGGACAGTGTGGAGCAAATACAATCTCTCCTACACCACCCTCTCCCATCTACCAATGCAGAGGGGATGGTTGTGGGCGTCTCTGACTGTCAAAATGGCTCCTTGGGACTATTGCTTTCTGGTATAAATTATAACATATATATGGATACTGCTCTAATTTATGCTGTGGACCAGTCCAGCTGCCAGGGAGCTCCATGACCAGGGCAGGCCAAAGGTGTCCATAAGCTTCCTCTGCCTTCCTCCCTCAGAGCTGTGCTGACTACTCCTTCGCTGAAGATCTGTCCCTGGATTACTAGATTCTGGTGAGTTTCTGAGAATATTTCTTTTGCCAGCATCAGCCTTTGGACAATCCTTCCAAGGAGCAGGGAACTTGTTTGCAATAAATTAAGCCTCGCTTGACCATCATGAGTACAATCATTTGATTCTGACTAAAACTCTATTGGCTGCATGTTCTGCTTAGGAGAGTCAGTGAAAAGGAGCTAGGATAACTAGATTCATAGGCTTTTATGTCTAGAAGAGACCACCATGATCTTCTAGTCTGACCTTTTCCAAAACACAGGTCAAAGAACCTCACCCAGTAATTTCTGCATCCAACCCATAAGTATAGCTATAGCATAGCATCTAGAAAGACATCCAGTTCTGATTCACAGACTTCATTTTCATTGCTCTCTGCTGAATTCTCTCCAATATCCTTTCTGTAGTGGGGGACCCAAAGCTGGATGCAATACTCTCCAGTGCTGAATAGAGGGGACCCTGGTCAAGTCATCTCTTTACTTGCTCTCGAATAAACTAAATAAATTGAGCTGCTTTAGTCTCTCACCATATTCCAAACCTCAAATCGCTCTTATACCTCGTTTCTGAACCCCCTCCTATTTTTCAATATCCTTTAGGAAATGTGGGCCTAGCACTGGATACAGTAGTTTATTAATAGTCTCACCAGTGTCCCATTCACCTTCCTATTCCTGCTTTATAGTCCCATATTTATATCTCTGAGGACACATTCTCCTGCTTAACCACAGCATTACACTGGGCGCTCATGTTCAATTGATGATCTGCCAAGAATCCTAAGGCCTTTTCGGAGTCGCCGCTTTCCAGGATACAGTCTTCCCACAACCCTCAAGCTTATAAGTGGGCTCTACATTCTATGTTCCTAGATGTATGACCTTGCATTTGGCTGTGTTCAAATGCATGTTGTTCAAATGAGCCCACCTTCCCAAGCAAACCAAGTCAGTCTGTATAACTGATCTTTCCCCATTATTTATCACTGCACTGATGTTTTTGTCATCAACAAATTCTACCAGCCAGGATTGTATATTTTCTTACAGATTATTGATAGTTATTGAATAGCATTGGACTAAAAACAGATCCCTGTGGGAGCCCCACAGAAACACACCCATTCAATGTCAATTCCCCACTTACAGTTACTTTTTGCGAGCTATCGGTTAACCAGGTTTCACCCACTTAATGTGGGCTACATTGACTTTGTATACTACTCATTTTTTAAAAAGCAAAAAAAAAAATCAAGTTTGGTTGCCAAGTCATATTTGTCTTAAAATCATGTTGCTTGGCATTAATCATTCTACCATCTTTTAATCCTTTACCGATTTTTTCCCCATATCAGCCTTTTCATGATTTTGCCCAGGACTGATCTCTGGCTGACCAACCCATAGTTTCCCAGGACATCACGTTTATCCTTTCAAATACTGACACAATATTAATTACTACTGCTAAGAGCTTCTTGTATCCTTAGTTCAAAGCTCAGGCTTCCTCATAGCAAACTCCCCTTTAGTTACACGAACAGATTTGGTTTCTGTAAAATGAACTTCCTGTGGCGGGAGAAAAACATGAGAATACAAACTAATCTTGTGAACCCAGAGAATTCATATTTATATTGCTCAATCCATGTTTGTTCAAGCAGTGAATAATAGTATGAATATATACGGGGTTATTCGATAGCACCAATATTAGCACTTTAAACTTGCATATACTGCGATGTGCACAGTTTTCATTTGTAACACTAGATGTCACTGGAACCTCATTGAATAGCCAACAAACAGCTTACACTGCTGGAGTTGATCTGATTGAGGGCTAGTGCCAAGTATCATGTGGAGCTAAGTCAAACTGTGGCTAACAAACATCTATTTAAACAAATTTTGCATGTCTGGATTTGAGAAGTAATTTAAAAAAAATCATCACACCATATAATTTGTGCTAGCATGTCCATTAAATAATTATTGAATGTGTCTAAAATGCAGAAAAATCCAGACTTGGAGCAGGTAAAATTTGGAGAACAGGAATTGCATTGTTTTACGTGCATAGTTTTGAAGCTGAAGCAAAAATCTGCTTCCTCGTTCACCTCTAGTGCCATGCGCAGGGCTAGCTGAACTCTGCAGCAGTCAGTGTATGGAAGCTGCACAAGCTGAATCTGGAGTGCCGGTTCTGGTGGCAAAATCTGGAATGAATCAACTCCTACAGCTTTACTTGGCTGTTCTTCACAAATACAAATCTCAGAAAACCCTCAAATTTCAAATCCAGCCACAATATATGAGTGCATGGCCAGCTTTAAATCTCGGTTACACATGTGTACTTCCAGGTAAGACCACTGAGGTCAATGGAGTCATTCTGGATTTACACTGGTGTTGCTGAGTATCTGGCACCCTACATTCTGCAGCTAAAGTACTTTAGATGGTGCATTGGTGGAGAGGGAAAGACAGAGGCCTGTGAAATAGCAGCAACCGCCTGAATCTATCCAGGGGTTAGGATAGATTCCTAACTAAGGGTACGTCTACACTACCAATTTATATAGATTTTATTTAAGTTGAGATGGAGCCTCTGATTTAAGCAAGTGAATTGTGCATGTCCCCACTATGCTCATAGTGTCAGCAGAGTGCATCCTCACTAGCAGGGCTTGCATCGATGCACAGAGCACTGTGCGGTGGGTAGCTATCCCACGGTGCATGGAGCCAAGTGGATTTTTGGGTTGGGCTTGCAATGCCCTATGGGACCAAAATATTTGCACGGGTGATTATGGGAACATGGTGTTAGCCTCCCATGATGCATTTACCTCTCTCCCTCCCTGAAATGAATGGCAGAGAAACCAAGCCTTTTTCATGCCTTTTTTTCCTAAGCCTGGGTTATGCACGCAGACGCCATAGCACGGCAAGCATGGACCCCTCTCAGCTGTACATTGTTGCTGTGAGCATTACAAATCCCTTGAGCCTTATCCTGCAGCATTTTCTCAGCCAAAGCAGGAGCCGCCACGCAGAACAGTGTGATGCCACTCAAGTAGCCGTGCTGGAAGCTATGAAGCAGAGCAATTTGCAGATGCTGGCAACAGTTGCGCATCATCTTGACACAGTGGAGCATTGCTTCTGGGCCCGGGAAACAAGTACTGACTTGTGGAAACGCATAGTTATGCAGCTACGGGATGACGAGCAGTGGCTATAGAACTTGAAGCCACTTTCATGGAACTGTGAAGAGCTTTCCCCAGCCCTGAAGCACAGCAATACTAAAATGAGAGCTACTCTGACAGTTGAGAAGTAAGTGGTGATAGCTCTGTGGAAGCTTGCAACACCAGACAGCTTCCCAGTGGGGAGTCATTTCGGAGTGCGTACATCTACTATGGTGTCTGTTGTGATCCAAGTTGCCAGGGCAATCAATAGACTTCTACTGAGAAGGGTAGTGACTCTGGGCAATGTGCAGGATGTAGTGGATGGGTTCGCCATGATGGGGTTCCCTAACTGCAGTGGGGCGATAAACGGAACACATATCCCTATCTTGGCACCAGACTGCCTTGCTAAAAAGTACATAAACCGAAAGGGATACTTCTCCATGGTGTTGCAAGTGCTGGTGGATCACAGGGGCTGTTTCATTGACATCAGCGTGGGATAGTCAGGAAAGATGCATGACTCACACATCTTTAGGAACTCCAGGCTGTTCAGAAAGCTGCAAGCAGGGACTTTCTTTCCAGACTGCAAAATAACCATTGGTGATGTTGAAATGCCAATCATGATCTTGGGAGACCCAGCCTACCCCTTGCTCCCATGGCTCATGGGAGCCATGGACAGCAGTAATGAGCGGTTCAGCCATAGGCTGAGCAAGTGCAGAATGGTGGTGGAATGTGCCTTTGGATGTTTAAAAACCCACTGGCAAAGTCTGCTTACTAGGTTATGTCCCTGCTTGCAGGTATATGGGATCTTGGGGAGCAATTACCACACAGGTAGGGTGCCAATTAATTTCTTTATTAAAAGGAAAAGGAAGTGGTGGGACTTTAACGATGATATGCGATAGGATGGGGTGTATAGGGTGTTTACAGTAGACAATGATGGGGGGGTTCTTATTGAACAGTGTAGGGAGTTTTAACAATGGGGTACAGTAAGTGGGGTTCAGCACAATGGGATACAGTACAGTCAATAAGTATCAGAGGGTAGCCGTGTTAGTCTGGATCTGTAAAAGCAGCAAAGAATCCTGTGGCACCTTATAGACTAACAGACGTTTTGGAGCATGAGCTTTCGTGGGTGAATACCCACTTCCTCAGATGCATGTAATGGAAATATCCAGGGGCAGGTATATATATGTGTGCTAGCAAGCAAGCTAGAGATAACGAGGTCAGTTCAATCAGGGAGGATGAGGCCCTGTTCTAGCAGTTGAGGTGTGAAAACCAAGAGAGGAGAAACTGGTTCTGTAATTGGCAAGCCATTCACAGTCTTTGTTCAATCCTGAGCTGATGGTGTCAAATTGAACAAAGACTGTGAATGGCTTGCCAATTACAGAACCAGTTTCTCCTCTCTTGGTTTTCACACCTCAACTGCTAGAACAGGGCCTCATCCTCCCTGATTGAACTGACCTCGTTATCTCTAGCTTGCTTGCTAGCACACATATATATACCTGCCCCTGGATATTTCCATTACATGCATCTGAGGAAGTGGGTATTCACCCACGAAAGCTCATGCTCCAAAACGTCTGTTAGTCTATAAGGTGCCACAGGATTCTTTGCTGCTTTTACAGTCAATAAGCAACTCAACTTTATATAGGAACAACTCTAGATACAGTGTGGAATGCAAAACGTACCCAAAAGAAAATGCAAAATAAAATGGTAGCTTCTATATAAAAATGGTATACAAAGTATATTAGAAAAATGGAGGCAACTAATGGGGTGTTATAACCACAAGTAAAATGTGAGTCACAGTGCAATAATACAATATGGGTTATATGTGAAATTATGCAATGTAGAAAATTACTGACTTAATTTGTGAGGCTGTGATAGCAAGAGTGTACCTGAAAGCTGGGTCAAGAAACAGGAGCGGGGAGAGGAGTGAGTGATTAGTGGTATCTGATGAGAGTAGAGTGCAGCTGCAAGCAGCGAGAGACTCTGAAGCCCTGTGGGATGAAGCCCAGAGCAGCAGTCTTCAGGAGCCTGCGGGCTGGAGGTACGGGAGACAAGAGCAGCTGGAGCACACTTAAGGGGAGTCTGGGAGCAGCAAGAGGGGAGGGCGCTGAACGTGTAAGCGATGGGAAGGCACGTGGAGAATGAGGGAGACGGCTGAGGGAAGAAACAGGCTGCAGCAGCGGAGAGCACTTCAGGGACGTTGCGGAGCAGCGGGATGAAGACAAACGGAGCAGTGTGATGGTGATCTTCGGTAGGGGAGGGGCAGCGGAGGAGCGGGGGCACGAACACAGGGGATACAGGGAGAGGCAGCAGAGAGGTATAAAGAAGGGCTAGAGGGACACCCCCCCCATAAAAAAGGAAAGAAGCGGCAAAGGATTTGGGAAGTTACATGCGGGGGGGAAGCAGCAAGGGGTTACAACAGGGAGACACGGAGAAGTACACAGAGGGGGAGATTGGAGCGGGGGAAAAACAGACACGGGAAAGTTCAGGGAGAGATTGGGACAGAGGGAAGATTAATTCAAGCAGTAAAAACCTTATCTATCCTCTGACTTAATCAAACTTATATAAATTACAAGCAGCTTATACAAAGTAATAGAACAGGTACAGGATACAACCAGGCAATGGCTTTTTTAAATCTATCTTAATCAACAACTAGGCAAAACAAATATCACAATTCTAAGCAAACTATAACAAGCAACTATACAGAGCAACAAAACAGCAAACTATAACAAGGCAGGTGAAACTTACAAGCTCTACAATCTTAGCAAACGATGACTTATTAAACTAAAAAGCAAAACCTACGGTGCACCTTATGCTATGGGGAAGTTACAGAGGGCAGAGTGGTATGTGCCCAGGATACAGCTCCCAAGGCAGCCCCCCAAGGAAGCCACCAGCTAAAAGCAGGGAGCAGAGCTTAGCATCGGCACAAGCTTATTTTTAGCAGCAAAGCGCCAGCGGAGTTTGAGAGGTTTTAAGACACAGACCAAGGTTTAGCTTGAGTCTGTGTGCTAGGAAAACAGAGCCAGCAGCTAAAGTAATAAAATAAAAGTATGGAAAGTTTCACAGAGGGATTCTTACCAGTCCCCAAGGCAGCAGCAAAGGCAGAAGCAGCAGCAACATCAGAAGAAGCAAGAAGGGCTCCGTATGGTCTTGATAATCAGGAGATCTCTCAAGCAGCAATTCGTTCTTCGTGGGGAGGGGGTTTAAAAACCGGGGGTACGCTCAGAAATAAAACGAGAGCGGAGAAAGGACCCCCCCAAAACCCCTGGCTGATCAGACCAGGCAGCAATGCAGGAACCTTTCTGATGTTTGTTTCAAAAATGTCTGTTTTTAAAGGCAAACTTAGGCAGTTTCCTGCCAGTAATCCTGATAGGCTCCCTCTGTCACAGGGGAGGAGGCACAGGGAAAAAACTGCAGGTGAGCACAGAGACATGCCTGGGCAGAGTCCTGTGCAATAGGTGACTCAAAAGCACATGAGGCCTATGACTCATGCCCAGGATCTTAAAAACACAATAGGTCTTGCAGCTCTGGACATTGCCTGCCCTACACCAAGCCCAGGTTCAACAAGGTGATAACAGGACTAACCCTTTGAACAGGGCAGTGGTCCCACTTAGCATGCAGCACAAGTGGCCATCCCTTTGAGAAGGGCAATGGCTCTTGTTAAACAACTTAACAGCCAGGGAAGGGCAGCCACAGGAGGAGAACAAAAACAAAATGGAGTATGGGGACAGCTGTAAGAAACAAAATGGAATACGGGGATAGCTGTAACAGACAGGTTAGACCTCAGTGAAAGCAATATCCCCCTTGTTGTTGCTGTGTGCTCCATAATATCTGTGAAACAAAGGAAGAAAAGTTTCCCGTGGGGCAGGGGATTGAGGCAAATCGCCTGGCAGCCAGTTTTGAGCAGCCAGACACTAGGGCAATATGAAGAGTACATGGAAGGGTACTGTGTCTCTGTGAGGCTTTGAAAATTAGTTTCATTGATGACCCACAGTGATATTACACTTATGTGTTGTTCCTTATCAAGCTGTCCCCTTAATTGCATGTACTGCCCTGTAAATGACACCCCCACTGACCACAATGTGCTGAATGAATAAAGAGCCTTTTCTCCTCAATCCATTAAGTTTTATTATGCTCACAAACAATGAGAGACAGCAAAGAAAAGTAAGATAAGCTGGGGCAAAAGGGCTGATAGCATGGGGCAGGGGGGAAGAAGGATAGATTGCTTACAATTGCACTGCAATAACAATCACAGGTGTGGGAATGGGCACATTCTGGTCCTTGTACCTCCCCTGGTGTTGAATGCAAGGGATACTGAAAGACCCCCCCCCTTCCCACATCCTAGGACGTTTGAGGGAAGAGGATGTGGAACTTGGTGATGATGGCAGCAGGTTCAGCATAGACTGCAGTGGGACTCTAGCCACCAGCTGCCTTTCTTGAACCTCAACCAGATACCTCAAAACATCTGTTTGCTCCCTCATCTCATCCTGCGTGTCACACTCGTGCTCCCTGCACGCGCTCCTCTCCTCACTGTCCTTGTGCAGGTTGTCGGACAATGTAATCCTCCATGCGCTGAGCTCCGTCTTGTCACTCTCAGAGGCGCGCATTAACTCACTGTAAATGTCCTCCCTAGTCTTCTTTTCCCTTCTTTTAATCTGGGAAAGTCTCTATCCTGGTGTGGAGGATGCACTGAGGGACAAGGTTTCAGTTGCAAGGAATACAAAGCACAAAGGTAGCATTAAGAACAGGAGTACTTGTGGCAATTTAGAGTCTAATAAATTCATTTGAGCATAAGCTTTCATGGGCTACAGCCCATTTCATCAGATACATAGAATGGAACATATATTAAGAAAAATATATACCTACCGAGAACATGAAACGGTGGAAGTTCCATACCAACTGTAAGAGGTTAATTAATTAAGATGTGGTATTATCAGCAGGAGAAAAAAAAACTTTTGTAGTGATAATCAAGATAGCCCATTTCAGACAGTTGACAAGAAGGCATGAGGATATTTCACAGGGGAAAATAGATTCAATATGTTTAATGACCCAGCCACTCCCAGTCTCTATTCAAACCCAGGTTAATGGTACCTAGTTTGCATATTAATTCAGACTCAGCAGTTTGTCATTGGAGTCTGTTTTTCAAGCTTTTCTGTTGCAAAATTGCCACCTTTAAGCCTGTTACTGAGTGCCCAGAGAAGCTGGAGTATTCTCCTACTGGTTTTTGAATGTTATGATTCCTGATATCAGATTTTTGTCCATTTATTCTTCTGCGTAGAGACGGTCCAATTTGGCCAATGTACATGGCAGAGGGGCATTGCTGGCGCATGATGGCATATATAACATTGGTAGATGTGCAGGTGAATGAGCCCCTGATGGCGTGGCTAGGTCCTATGATGGTTTATTTGAATAAATATGTGGACAGAGTTGGCATCAGGCTTTGTTGCAAGGATAGGTTCCTGGATTAGTGTTTTTATTGTGTGGTGTGTGGTTGCTGGTGAGTATTTGCTTCAGGTTGAGGGGCTGTCTGTAAGCAAGGATTGTCTGTCTCCTAAGATCTGTGAGAGTGAGGGATCATCTTTCAGGATAAGTTGTAGATTTTTGATGATGCACTGGAGCATTGACAGTGCATACATTGTTTCTGGTGCAAGATTAATTCTTTTTGCAAAGGAAACACCCTTCAATGCACTCCCCTGCAAGCCACAATATAAACAGAACCTCTAGCTACTGCCAGAGTTGGTTTGCTGCTCCAGCCATGGTAAGTAAGGCCATGAGGCATGGCGAGAGATCTTGTGCTGCAGCTTTTGTTAAGACAACAGGGATCAATGGTTCCAACCTCAGAATAGCCCCCTTTCCTATAGCAACCAGGATGGTGCTTGAGGACAGGCACCAGCGTAAAGCTCCACAACTTATTTGATTGTTACAAAAGCGGCACCAGGTTTTTTTAAATGCTGGCTGCAATACGCAGTGATCCCTTCTCAGCCAACCAGGGCACTCTTGGGAAAACGTGGTTGTGTGACTCAGAATTCACTGAACAGGGGCAGATTACTTGTCGAATTGCTTGCGGTGTAACGGCTAGTATTTAAAACTTCCCCCATTTCCCCTAGGTGACCATATGCAATATCACTCTCCTGAGAGTAACAGAGGCAGAAAGGGAGCAGATACTGCAAGTCTGAGTACAGACCCAGTCCTTATGTTGCAATGCTGTGTGCCGCAATGATACCAGAAAAGTTAATACTGGAGTGGCATGCGCCCATGGTGGACAAAATAAGGCAGCCCTTCCAGGGCCGGCTCTAGCAATTTCGCCGCCCCAGGCATGGCGGCACGCCGTGGGAAGCGCTCTGCCGCTTGCTGGTCCCGTAGCTCTGGTGGACCCTATGCCTGCGGGAGGTCCACCAGAGCCGCCTGCCACCCTCCCGGCAACCGGCAGAGCGCCCCCCATGGCATGCCGCCCCAAGCACGCACTTGGCACGCTGGGGCCTGGAGCCGGCCCTGGCCCTTCCCAGAAACCTTCTGCAAAGGATTGTAGAGTACCTCCATGAAAGCTTCCTAGAAATCTCTAGGGAGGATTCCAGGGCCATCCCCGTGCACATAAAGAGTCTTTTTGGCGAGCACCTCGGCGTAGCTGGAGTGGCCAATGATAACCGCTATCCCAATTTTTTGTGTTCAAATTCAACATTAAAAATAATGGCATACAATCCCTACAGTTTGATTGAAAATGTGTACTCACCAGAGGTGCCTTCCCCAGCATCACGTTCCGCCAACAGTTGGTCCTGTGAGGTGATGGGCTCCAGAGTTTAAAAAAAGTTCTTGGCTGTTGGGGAGAATGGATCATCCCCTTGCCTGCCTCACATTCTCTTCCTCCTCCTCCTATTCATTATCAACAATGTCCTTCTTGTTGTTGCCTGAGGTTGCCCAAGGCTCCTGGGAGGTATCCACGGAGCATTTTGGGGAAGTGGTGGGGTCACCACCAGGAATCACATGCAGATCCTCATAGAAGCAGCACGTCTGTGGCTCAGAACCAGAGTGACTGTTCGCCTCCCTTGTCTTCTGGTATGCTTGGCGAAGAGCCTTTATTTTCAAATGGCACTGCTGCCTGTCCCTTGTGTAGCCCTTCTTCTCCATGCCCTGCACTATTTTGGCATAGATGTCAGCGTTTCTTCTGTTGGATCAGAGTTCTGCCTGCACAGACTCTTCTCCCCACACAGTCATCAGATCCGCCACCTCCTATGTGCTCCATGATGGAGCACATTTGCAGCCTTGAGCATCCATGGTCAGATGTGCTGACGAGCTCTCCACGCCGATAAAACAGGAAATGAAAATTCAAAAGTTCCCAGGGCTTTAACAGGGTGGAGGCTGTTTCCTGTGTACTTGGCCGATGTGCTGTGGAGTTGAAAGTGCTCTCCAGAACAGTCACAGCGGAGAACTGTGGGACACCTCCTGGAGGCCAATTCATTCAAATTACACAACGGAGTGTTTACACTATCCCCATGTCAACATGTGAATGTTGAGTCACGTGCTACGCCTCGCACGGAGGGGGAGTACAGAAGTCAACTTTACAAGCCCTTTAGGTCAGTGGAAGGGACTCGGTAGTGTAGACATATACATTATTAACTCGACCCTAATATGGCATATTTGGACTGAAAATCAACCGCAATAAGATGGATATCATGACCTTTAACATTGCCTCACCGTCACCAGTCCGGATAGAGGATTATGTTCTCACCAATGTAGAAACATTCACATACTTAGGCAGCACCATCAGCCAAGACAGTGGAACAAGTCAGGACATCTCAAACAAAATCAGTAAAGCCAGGAACACCTTCAGCAGCTTACAGTCTGGAAATCATCAAAATATAACACCAAAACCAAACTCAAGATTTATCAGAGCTGCGTACTTTCAACACAACTTTATAGTGCAGAATGCTGGGGAATGAGAAAATATGACATATCCAAACTGTCTTCATTCCATACAACAGAAACGAGGCCACCCAAAAACAACATGGCGAAGAGCTGTGGAAGCCGAGCTGAAAAACCTGGGGCACAGCTGGGGAACCGTTGAAAGACTTGCCAGAAACAGACAGGAGTGGAGGAGCTTCATCACTGCCCTAAATGCCAGAGGCATAATAGGAACATGATGATGATGAATGTGTCATATGTCAACCTAACTTTGTAGTGCAGACCAAGCCTAAGACATTATGGTCCATTAAACTTGCAGTTCAGATACTTCAACAGCCAATGTGAAATCCTGACCCTTTCAAAGTCAATGGCAAAATTTCCATGGACCCAGAAATTTACCCCTAAGTGGTGGAATTTGGACCTTCAACCAGATGTAATGAATGGAGAGCATAAAACTGGGTTGTAGTAGGGCCACCCTAAGAAACTAGCCATGTTGTCAAGTTTTATTGGATTAGCAAATCCATCCAGGTACAGACAAAACTGGTTCTGGGTCATGAATCCAGGTAAAAAGTTACTGGGGGAATAAGATCATTCTGGTCAGCCCAGCTCCTCATCACAAAATCCTTTGACCTCCCTTCTTCCCTGCAGACCTTCTCTCCCCATGCAGAATCTCCTTCGCTCAGCAGCTGCTTCCTGGCAAAGCCAAACCTTGGGCTCCTCAGGCTTAGGGCAGGTGATCTAGAAAAGTAAAACAGAATCTCTGGTCTACTTTTCTGAAAGCATGTTTCCAGCCTCTTGCCTTGCGACAACAGCCTTCAAATTGATATGAAGACCCCCTCCTCACTAGCCATGAAAGCAATAAGCAGTGGGGGGGTGAGGAAAACCTAACAGTGCTATACACCCATTTTTAATGTTAAATTGAGTCCATTTAAAGCAGATCTAGTTGAAATGTTTAGATCAAGGGAACAGTTTTCTGTCAGAAAAAGCTGATTTGATTAAATTGAAACGTTTTGTGGGAATTTATCAATGTCGTCAACATTTTTGATGGGACCTTATTTATTTTGACTAATGTCATAAAACAATGTAAAAATCAACATGGGCATTTGTTATATTATAAGCCATAATAGAATATAAAAGTAATAACAATGATGTCACAATGAAATAGTTCAGAATATGTCATTTCACAAAAAAAAACGTGCAGCTTGCAGCTTTTCAGCCTGATTTGGGACAAAACCAAATTTTGAAATCTCAGAATTTCCCATTGGACAGATATTCCATTTTCCAGCCAGCTCTAATGAAAAGAATTATTTTGGTGACATGGCTGTAATGGATACTCATCCCTTCCATGTGGCAGGATGATTGATCTTTTTTATCCCTGACCCATGACAGGGGGCTGGTGTAGGAAATCAAGTTCAGTGTCTTGGTGACTGTTTGTTGCACCTTTACTACATGGCATCTGAAAAAAGCTGTCATCCAAAAAAAAGATCAAATTAATTTACTCACCTGGAAAGGAACGTGGCGATGATCTCATGAAGGTGGTTGCTACACTTCCCATTTTCTCTGGAAGTAAGCAGTACTGAGGAGGTATGTGTATGTATGTACATGTGTCAGGACCAGAGGAGAGCTGAGTAACTAACAGGGTTTTTTTTGGTTTGCTGGCAATTCCAAATTCAGCTGTCTGGTAACACCCTGGATCATTATATTAAAGACTTAGGTAATAAAGCTTAGTTACATGGACTTGAAGAGCTAAGAGTTGCACTAATTAGAGAGCAAGTTAGTGGATAACCAGATGAAAACAAAGCTATGGCTTTGACTTTGTAAAAATCAGTGGATAGATGTGGTGCTAGTGGAAACTGTGCTTGCCCAATTAACAAGCAGTGAGAAATGGGATAATGATCTACCTACGGTACTTATGTAGCCCCCATCACCACAGCACCTCACAGTCTCCAGTGTATTTATCTTCAGAACATCCCCGTGAGGTAAGGCAGTGCTGTTGGCCCTATTTTACAGGTGGGAAACTGAGGCACAGAGTGACTACGTGACTTGCCCATGGTCACACAGAAGTTCATAGAAGAGGAGGGCTCTCCAGTGTTCTAGGCCAGCACCCTAACTGCTGGATCATCCTGCCTTTCAATGCCCACTTTACAGAGGTGTGGCAAGAGTTAATTGATTAATGCCTGGAACGTGTTTTAAGATGCTCAATAAAAGTGAAATGTAGTTTATCCTAGAGAAAGAGAAGGAAATCAAGTCAGAACCCTCTTCCCCCACACCTGGGCTCAGCCAGAGTGTTTACACCGACCCACTAAGCAAACCCACTCCCTGTGCCGCTGTTGGGACTTGTCACCTTCGATTTTATTTAGCACTTAGGAGAGAAAAAGCCTTGTAAATGTTATCTGTCTTGTCTTTTTTTTATGTTCCCCTTTTCTCAGTATCTATAATGCACCCATCGTGGTGGTATCTGGGTACTAGGTACCCAGAGATTAGTAGAAGGTCAGGCTATGTCTATGCTAGAGAGCTTAACCCTTGGTAACTGAGCTGGTGGGAATGCAATGGGGTGAAACAGGGTATTCACACAAGATACACTCTTCCAAGTACAGCTCTACCCTGTGCCTACAAATGGCAATCAAATCCATAGTAGTAGCTGCACTGCTTTCTGGGTATCGATCTTACATTCTTTGGCAGAACTTCTTGAAGAAATGGCTTAAGGGGAATCTCGTAACACCTCGTGGGAGTCCCCGGGAATTATGGCAGAAGGGGTCAAAATCCCACAATTCCTTTGGAAACTCAGCCATTTCTGAGGCATATCCTGAAATTGAGGGTTAGGAAAGGATGAGGTTTGATTAGAGAGACAATTTTGTGTTGGAGACTCTCTCTCATAAGTTTGGTGAGAGCCCCTCGGGTTTGCCAAGTCCCAAGTCACATGCTTAAGAGAACCCTGTTGCCTCCCAAGAGGCCCAAACATCCTGCTTCCCTTCCACAGTCATTGAAGAGGCAAGGATTAGCCCTAGAAACAAATGCTGAACTCAGGTACAAACCAGAACCTGTGTCAGGGTGGAGAGAAACCCTCAGTTAGAACAAGGGACCATTGGGGGATGCTATGGGGAGTCGCACATATCTCCCCGCAGCAACAGTCCCCAGCACCCAGATGGACAGAGGGATGCTCTGTGACCCAGTCCATGCAGCCCCCAACCCCAGACTGTTAGTCCCAACCAGGGGCCACTCCGCCCCTTACGGGTCATGGGTGCTTGGGTGCAGTGTGGGCTCCAAGGGTGAATCCTAGTCTCTGTGATGTCCATCACCGTGCTGGTCAGGACTCCTGTCCAGAGTCTAGGCTGTTCCTGTCACTTAGCTGCGTCCATGCCCCGGGCCTGCTCCCTGGCCCAATCCCCTCGTGTCAGGTTCCAGCTATGTTTGGGCCTGCTCCCTCCAGCAGCTCCAGCCAACATGTATGTCTCTCCAGTACTGAACTAGTGATGCACTGATGGTAAAATAGAGTATGTTGATAGATTCTTGACACAGAGCTAAACTGTGATATCAGCTTTATCGAATGCACCAATGTGCAGGCTAGCTGTAACCTATGCACTAGAAGAAAACTCAGCAAAAGTATGACTTGCAGACTATATGGGCATGAAATGCATGTCCTGGAGATTTCTGTTTTCAGTACCTGCTATCAGGTACGGGTAGAGTTTCCTGAGAATGCACAGGAAGGAGCAGGTGAGGATGAGATAATATATCATAGATTCTTTGCTGCCTGCTGAAATCTGTCATTCAGAAACCCTGAGTCCCTTTCTGTGTCCCTCTGCTTTAGAAGGAACACAGCTCCTCTTCCTTTCCTCAGGATTGGTCATATGCTTGAGCATTTGTCATCCAGACACCTGGCTCTGCTCCAGGTCTATGATATCCTTAGCTGCAAGGAGTCTCTTTTCCTAGACAGCTAGGCATTGACTGGGTAGCTGATTTTTGGTGGCTTGAAGAAGAGGCTTGTATTTCAAGGCAGGTGGTTTTTGGAGCTAATTTTTCTTGAATGCTGACTCAGCATGTGTATCGCACAGTGACAAGATTTTCAGACTGGTGCTTGACTGGTGCTACATGAATAATTGATTTTTTAGTTTGCTGGCAGTTCTGAAAAATTAAAAAGAATTCATTTTGTATTAACCCAAAAATGAAAATTTTCAGAATTCCTGGCAAAATCAAAAAGTCAAAAAAATCATTTTTTGGTTGAACACATTAAAATGAAGCCATTTTGAGGTTTTTTTCTTTTATCAAAAAATAAAATTAAAAGTATTTTTAAAACAAAAAGTTGAAATGTTTCGTTTTTAAAATATTGAAACAAAACATTTTGACTTGTTTAGATTTTTTCCTCAAGTGAAACAATTTTCTGAAATCTATAAAAATTTGCAAAATAGTTCAATCAAAACATTTTTGCAATTTGCAGTTTTTGCCACAAGAAAAAGATAGTCGGAAAATTGGATGGATGGCGTGGATTGCACCCTCAGCAAGTTTGCAGATGACACTAAACTGGGAGGAGTGGTAGATATGCTGGAGGGTAGGGATAGGATACAGAGGGACCTAGACAAATCAGAGGATTGGGCCAAAAGAAATCTGATAAGTTTCAACAAGGACAAGTGCAGAATCCTGCACTTAGGACGGAAGAATCCCATGCACTGCTACAGACTAGGGACCAAGTGGCTAGGCAGCAGTTCTGCAAAAAAGGATCTAGGGGTTACATTGGACGAGAAGCTGGATATGAGTCGACGATGTGCCCTTGTTGCCAAGAAGGCTAAGAGCATTTTGGGCTTTATAAGTAAGGGCATTGCCAGGGACGTGATCATTCCCCTCTATTTGGCATTGGTGAAGCCTCATTTGGATTACTGTGTCCTGTTTTGGGCCCCACACTACAAGAAGGATGTGGAAAACCTGGAAAGAATCCAGTGGAGAGTAACAAAAATTATTAGGTAGCTGGGACACATGATTTATGAGGAGAAGCTGAGGGAACTGGGATTATTTAGTCTGCAGAAGAGAAGAATGAGGGGGGATTTGACAGTGGCTTTCAACTACCTGAAAGGGGGTTCCAAAGAGGATGCGTCTAGACTGTTCTCAGTGGTACCAGATGACAGAACAAGGAGTAATGGCCTGAAGTTGCAGTGGGGGAGGTTTAGGTTGGATATTAGGAAAAACTTTTTTCACTAGGAGGGTGGTGAAGCACTGGAATGGGTTACCTAGGGAGGTGATGGAAGCTCATTCCTTAGAGGTTTTTAAGGTGAGGCTTGACAAAGCCCTGGCTGGGATGACTTAGTTGGGAATTGGTCCTGCTTTGAGCAGGGGGTTGGACTAAATGACCTCCTGAGGTTCCTTCCAACCCTGATATTCTATGATTCTATGATTCAACCCAGCTCTGCTTGTAATAAATAATGACAGCAATTGCTGGTCTGTTAATTGGCAGTGCACATCTAAATCCATGGGAATTTTGCCATTTAATTCAACGAAGCCAGGATTTCATCCAAGCTTTTCATTCCTTACAAAGCAGCCTCCCCTCCAATCCCCCCCACTCCTCAGTATCAGCTCTACTCTTCTTTTATTTTTCAGCTACGCCTCCAAAGCTCATTTATGACAAGCAGCATCCACCCAAGGAAGTCATTCAGGTCATTTTCAGTAGGAACTCCAGCTTGCAAAAAGCATGACTCATCATGGCTAGCTTTAGTGACTGAGTTGGCTGTTAGTGGATTCAGGCAGTGCCAAGTATCTGGTAGTAAGGTGAGTACCAGTGCAAAGCGAAAAGTGGAAGGGAAAATATTTTGCTAGTGGCTGCATGATTGTGCTATTGTTCTGTAGAAGAATCTGCAGAATAAAACACTAGGTGGTGGAGGATATAGTCCATGGCTGCATGTAGCTGTGAACTAGTTCAACATATTTCTTTTCAAGGATGGCCCTGTGGCCATGCTCCTCAGAATTCCCACAGACATTGAATCTTCTTCATGTGCAATGCCTTCCTGAGCTACTGCTCATGCAAGCATCTCTGCACCGCTCCCAGCACCAGGCTGTCCCTCAGCGGTGCAATAGATCTCTTAATTGGTTCATTTGGATGTTAGGTTTTGGTTGCTGTTATAGAGGGCTGGAATAACACAGGGTCCTGAGGCCCATAGGCACTGACTCTGTGGGTGCTCTAGGGTTGGAGCACCCATGGGGAAAAATTAGTGGGTGCTCTGCACCCACCGGCAGCCAAACTCCCCGCCCCCAGCCTTCCCTCCTCCTCCTTCCCTCCAGAGCATGCCACATCCCCACTCCTCCACCTACCTCCCAATGCTTCCCACCAGGCCACCGGCAAACAGCTGTTTGGCAGCATTAGCAAGCTGGGAGCAGGGGCGGGGAGGAGTGAGAACATGGTGCATCAGGGGAAGAGGCGGGGCTGGGGCGGGGATTTGGGGAAGGCGTTGGAATAGGGGCAGGGAGGGGGGAAAGTTGGGGTGGGGACTTTGGGGAAGGTGTTGGAATGGGGGCAGGGAAGGGGCGGGAAGAGAAGGCCTGGCACAGGGCATCATGGAAGGGGTGGAGTGGGGGGCGGGGCCAGGGGCAGAGGTAGGGGTCGAGCACCCATGGCAAAGAGAAGTCGGCGCCTATGCTGAGGCCTAAAAGAAAATGCAAATACACATCGTAAAACCATATCACTGATGTGTATCCTGGGCTTATGGAGGCAGGGTGAATATTAAATAAGTCATTGAAGTACTTGACACTGCTGTCACCTGAATCCAATACTTAGTCCACTAAATCAGTGGTTCTCAAACTTTATTTTTTTTTTTGTGAACCACTTGAAAATTCCTGAGGCTCTCTGTGGACCACTTAATGATCTTTCCAAATGTCATTTGTACCATTAACTAACTATTGGGTCTGGGAAGGAGGGAGGTGTCATGGTATAAACCCCCACTCTAAACGTTAGCGTCCAAAAGATGGAGTACCAGCATGAATTCCTCTAAGCTCAATTACCAGCTTAGAACCTGTAGCGCTGCCACCAACCAGGAATTCCAGTGCCTGGTACACTCTGGTCCCCCCAAGACCTTGCCCGGGGAACCCCAAGACCCAGACCCTCTGGATCTTACCACAAGGAAAGTAAACCCTTTCCCCCACCGTTGCCTCTCCCAGGCTTCCCCTCCCTGGGTTACCCTGGAAGATCACTGTGATTCAAACTCCTTGAATCTTAAACAGAGAGGAAAATGCACCTTCCCCCCTCCTTCTCTCTCCCCCTCTGAGACTCTCGCTGAGAGAGAAAGTAATCCTAACATAGAGAAAGAAAATTAACCTTTTTCTCCCCCTTCCCTCCTTTCTCCCCACCAATTCCCTGGTGAATCCAGACTCCGTCCCCTGGGGTCTCACACCAGAATAAAAAAAAATCAGGTTCTTAAACAAGAAAAACTTTTAATTAAAGAAAGGAAAAAGTAAAAATTATCTTTGTAAATTTAAGATGGAATATGTTACAGGGTCTTTCAGCTATAGACACTGGGAATATCCTCCCAGCCTAAGTATACAAGTACAAATAAAAATCCTTTCAGCAAAATACAAATTTGAACTCCTTCCAGCCAAATGCACATTTGCAAATAAAGAAAACAAACATAAGCCTAACTCTCCTTATCACCTAGTACTCACTATTTGGAATCTATAAGAACCTGTAGGTTGGAGATAAACCTGATTGCACATCTGGTCACTCTCAGAACCCAGAGAGAACAACAACCAAAAACTAATACACACACAAAAACTTCCCTCCCTCAAGATTTGAAAGTATCCTGTCCCCTGATTGGTCCTCTGGTCAGGTGACAGCCAGGCTCACTGAACTTGTTAACCCTTTACAGTCAAAAGAGACATGAAGTACTCCTGTTCTATTAACTCTTAACTATCTGTTTATGACAGGGGGTCCAGGTAGCCACAGCCCTGGAGCTGGGGAAAGTCACCTCTTTCTCTGGCCTCTGCAGCCCTGCACATCACAAATTCCCTCCATCCCCTCTTCTCACCCCACTGCCCCCTTCCATCTACTCCCTATTTCCCCCTATGGCAACCACCTCACCTTACGTGTATGTCTTCTCCAGGGTCCAGGCACCTAATTAGTGGAGCCACGCCTGCACGGTTCCACTAATTAGGTGAGTGACCCTTCATTTTCTTGTGTTTGGCGACCCAGGTGTGCACCTTAGAGGGAACTATCCGCGGACCACCTGAATGGAGCTCGCAGACCACTGGTGGTCTGCGGACCACAGTTAGAGAAGCTCTGTAGTAGATCATGCTCAGTTCAATAGCTGTCAAGCACTGTAATCCAGCACTGCTATCAGTAAGAAAGCAAGTTGTCTTTGTCCATGTTTCAAGTGGCTTGATCAGAGGAATGGTCATGGGGATTTCTCATCACTGACAATTTTTAAATCAAGTCTTGATGTTTTTTTCTAAAAGATCTGCTCCAGGAATTTTTTGGGGAAGTTCTATGACATGTGTTATACAGGTGGTGAGATAGCTGATCATAATGGTTCCTTCTGCCCTTGGAATCTATGAATCAAGGAAAGGGCTACAATGGAACTGGGCATGGCTAACTGTTCCAGACTGGTGATCAGGCCCATCCAAGTGCACTCCCACATGCTGGAAATGCCTGAATTTTAAAGTGTGTTTCCACCCCCCTACACACAATGTCGGTTTCTGAGCATCTGTGGGTGGAATCCGTGACGGCTTTAGTGGTTTGCTCTGTAGAACTGCTAAATGGTTGAGTTGATTTGGGTGATTGATGATGGGAACCCTACTGTCATGATCATATATCCAAATCCTATGACATCTTAAATCACTTTACAGAATGAAATGAGTCTCACTTCCTCATGTGATTTATCACTTTGAGGCTAAGCCAGGTACCTACTTAGCATGAGCCAGCTGATCCCCTATAGTGTCAGCCAATATAACCTCAGGAGCAGTGTGCACATTGCTGGATTTATTATTATTGGCCCAGTGGGTAGAACTCTGGATTGGAAGTCAAAGGCCTTGGGTTCTCGTCCCAGCTTGGTCACTGACTTGCTGTGTGACCTGAGGCAAACGTCTGGTTCTTCTCCCACCTTTGTTTGTCGTGTCTGTTTAAATTGTAAGTGCTTCGAGCCAGGCGCTGTCTCTTAATATCTGCTTTAGCATAGCCTAATGGGACCATGATCCCAACTGGGGCCTGTAGAAACAATAAAGCAGTGTAATGGTAGGACACATTGTTTGAGGCATGGTTCTCACATGAGGCTTTAATCAAGTGAGCTCCACAATTATTTATGTCCCATGTAACCACTTTCACACTGCTGCTGTTTTGGATAGAGGCCTACTGACAAAAGAACACAGCAAGAATTTGTCTAATGTGGGGGAGGGGGGTTGGTTTTTTTTTCCCCCCCTCACCCCCCACTCACAAACAGCTGACTAGTTTTTGTTCAAACTTTGCACAAAAAAAACTCACTTTGGGGCATAGGCTAAGCATTGGAAATTTTAGACCCCCACCCCAAGCAGAAGGGACCTGAGTGCTAGGAGTACAGTGGAATCTCAGTGGTTATGAACACAAATCTTACAAACATCAAGTTGTGCAAACTGTATTTCCTGATGAAAAAGAAACCACACAACCACATTGATGTTGATGAAGAACAAGTCCACATTGCTTTACATTTTGATGCTATCAGTGCATTGGAAATAGCTTTGCAGCAGTCAGGGCTGGTGCAACCATTTAGGCAACTTAGGCAGTCACCTAGGGCACGAGGATTTGAGGGGCGGCATTTTCTTCAGCAGCGACCGGGACGGCCAGATCTTCGGCTGCCCCGGTCACCACCAGCATTTAGGTGGAGGGAGTTGGGGCAGGGGAGCGCGAGGAGGTCTGCCTGCAGCAAGTATGGGGATGGGGGGTGGCACGCAGGGGGAACTTTCCGCCCCAGGTCACCCCTGCCCTGCCTCCTCCCCGAGCATGCCGTGGCTGCTTCACTTCTCCTGCCTACCAGGCTTGTGGCACCTAAGCTGATTGCAGGGGGGGTGCCTCAGGGCACAGTAGGGGAGCTGCCGTGGGGGGGGCACCTCAGAGTGGGGGGCTCAGGGACAGGGGAGGGCGCAAGGTCGAAGTTTCGCCAAGGGCGCAAAACATCCTTGCACCGGCCCTGTCAGCAGTATGACGGACAAGAAAAAGTGATGCAGTGCACCATACTGCAACTTATGCACCTCACCACCTGTAATTTTGAGATGTTCAATGTTAAGAACTTCTTGATTTTATGAACTCATCAATTCTCTCATTAGTTTGTAAAACAGGGGTTCTGTTGTATTTGAAAACAGGGTTTTATCAGTGAAAATGTTTTGAAACCTCAGCTATAGCAAGTACTAGCAAACACCTGCTTTAATACCCATTTTGTAGTTAGGATACAGAGGCACAGGAAGGGTAAGTGAGAGGTCCATGGTTACAAAGAAAGTCAGTGGCAAGGTCAGTAATATAACCCAGAAATCCTGATTGCCAGTCTACTGCATTGACCATTATGAGAATAAACTTTCTCATGTAACAAATAACATGAAATAGTGAACAATGTTCCCACAGCAGGTATCAATGATATGCCTAACCCAAGCCTCTGCAGCATCTCAGCAGCTCAAATGAGTGATCGGAGACACTCCTGTTTTCAACGTGTTGTTCCTACACTTTAATGAAATCTAAGAGCTGTGAAATAAGGCTTTCAGTCACCCAAAGGTGTCAAGCTGGAATAAAAGCTACAAAGCCATTTTTGTGATAATGCTAATAAGTCACATAGATGTGCACGTGCATATTTGTGCCTGTTGCACTTACCACAGTTAATGTCCATGATTTGCCAAGGTGTAGGGGGCAGGCTGCCTTTGTGTTAACAGACACTTTGGGGAGGTTGAAGAGGGCTTATCTGGCAGCAGCGGCTACATAATGGGGGCCAGATCCTCAGCTGGTCTCAATTGTCCTAGCACCATTGATTTCACTAGAGCTAGGCCTGATTCCTTATATGCAATTTCAATAGAGCTCTGACAATTGACACCAGCTGAGGGTCAGGCCGCCGGTCACTGGCCCAGATGTCCTTGAGATTAAGAGTGATGCACCAGTGTAGATACCAGTGGGCCTGGCATCTTAAGAAGCACTGAAGCTACTGTGCACATCATCAGCTTCTGCAAAGCCCTTTCACAAGGTGCAGTGACATTCCCCCTGCTGGCCCAGTGTGGAAGGGGGAGAACATGGCCTCACCCTGGTCCTTGTACTCTCTGCACCCTATGGCATTTCTGCCACTGAAGTGCCCAGGTCTTTGCAAGCTGGGAGCATACGAATCAAAATCCCCCTTGCACTTTCCTCAAGGGGAATGCGATGAGTCTCCCTGGGTCATCTCTCCTCTCTTCACACTCTCACAGCAGAGCAGACTTGTTCTTCTTTTATTTTTTAACACTAAGATCCTGAGCCTGCAAGTTGTTTCATGCGGGTGAATGGCTGAGTGGCACAAGTTGCAGGATCGAGGCTGAAGTAGCAGAAAAGGAAAAATAAAAGGAAAGCACAGATGTTGGCCCAATGACTAGAAATAAAATGTGTGTATTATTATTTGTATTATAGTGGAGGTTAGAGGCCGCATCTGAGATCCAGGTGCCATTGACTAGATTCCATCATCCCTTCATTTTCTTCTCAGTAGCACTAGACCCATACAGTAAGGGGTAGCTGATTTGAAACTTCTTGTTAGAATATTGCCAACATATCTCTGCTAAACTGTGGAGTGTTTTTTGTGATCTAGGAAAAAACTACACCAGTGCGTAGGGATCCTTCTCCACCAAAGCCACTATTATTTGTGACAGGTCAACATTTGAATGTGGGTGGAGCCCCAGAGGTTAAATGCCGTGTCATCCAGAATGAATGGTCTCTGCTTGATGACATTTGTTCATACTCAATTGGGAATGCTGTTCACTTAGAAAACATGAAGTTAGTGGTTGAATCGCACAGCTCAAAGTCAGGAAAGCTGGGTTCTATTTCCTCTGCCACTGCCCCCCTGACCTTGAGCAAATCATTTCATCTCTCTGAGCCGCTGTATTCTGAGCTGCCAAATATGGGATTTTAATACCAACCTACATCACAAGGTGGTTGTGAAGCTAACTTCATTAATTAGTGATAGGCTGAAGGTGATCTTGATGTCAACTGTCCTGAAGTTTGGATCTGGAATTTCTATTTCACCCATGATTAGATAGAGGCCACATGGAAAATTCAGATCCAGGCCCCGTTTTGGATTCACTTTCATAAGGGTTAGAATGTTTGTCTGTAGAGTGAAGGTTTTGGCATATTTCTATTAGTAATGCTAATAATAGTAGATATCAGTGATGCAGTAGTAGTTATTAATAATGTCCTTTCATATACTCAGGTTACGTCTACACTGCAATCTGGAGGTGTGATTGCAGCATGTGTATGCATACCTGAGCTAGCTGCAGTCTAACTCAATGTTAGCTTGAGTAGCAATAGCAGTGAAGCTGTGGCTGAACACAGCAGCACAGCCTGCCCCCACTCACCTGGGACCTTGGATACCTTCTCCAGTTGCTACCATGGCTTCACAGCTATTGTTACTTGTGTTAACTTTAATCTATCTATATATAATTACAACATATATAGAAATATCCAATCTAGCTAGATCAAATGGGTCATTTATCCATGAGGTTGGTTCTAGCCTGCCATCCAGGCTCTATCAGCAAAGTGAACTTTTGAGTTCCAATCATGATTTGGAGATGTTGACTGCACTGTTGTCAAATTGTCTTCAGGGTTTGCTGACCTATCTGTTTAAGCCCAACACCTGTTAGTATTTGCTCACTCTTAATTTTCCTGCTTACTTTCATAAATTCAAGAGTATTCCCTTTAATGAAAGATGACACCCTATACAATTTGTTTCATTTTTTCAAACTCAAATACTATGGCTGGATTTTGTTTTTGTTTTTTTAAGGGATTGGGTAGTTTTATGGCAACTAATAATATTAGAGCTCATAAACCTAAGATAATGATAGGGGCAGTCAAATGGCATCTTCTTGTGGCATAGCCTGCAGGAATCAGGATGGATTTTTGCCCCTATGTACAGCACTACATAGTCAATAGGATAAATTATGATGGTTTGTCTTACTTGGAGCTATCAGGTATCAACCATTACCAGATGGAACCATAGCATGCTCTGATACTTCAAAACAGTCAAACACCAGTTACAACCATCAGAAAGATTATTTTCTTCACAGCAAGTTTTCCTTCCAGATACATATTTAATCACAGCCTTCTATATATTTAGCATTTTGCCAAATTTGGCAAAGGGCCCAGAATCTACTTTTCAAGCACATGTTTAAGAACAAAACTTTGTGTTCATGAACATTGAAATGAAAATTGTTTCAAACATAATGGAAATAAAATTTTATTAAAAGAAGGTGCCTGAATATGGTTGCAAATAATTTTTCCCACTCTTCACTCAATGCTAGTGTAACCCACACACCTTCTGGGTGTGGTGTTCTGTCTCATCTACTGGCACCGAGACCACTTAGAGAGAGGAGATTAATGATTCTGCTCTACAGCCTTAGGCGGCTACTTCACTACCCGCCATATCGGAGGGTAGCAATCGATTTCTCGGGGACTGATATATCGCGTCTCATCTAGAAGCGATACAGCGATCCCCGAACGCGCTCCTGTCGACTCCGGAACTCCACCAACGCGAACGGCGGTAGCGGAGTCAACAGGGGGAGTCACGGACGTCGATCCCGTGCTGTGAGGACAGTAGGTAAATCGATCTGAGATACTTCTACTTCAGCTACATTAATCACGTAGCTGAAGTTGCGTATCTTAGATGGATCCCCTCCCCTAGTGTAGACCAGCCCTTAGCTAACAACTATGCGGCTTTTAGCCCATGCAGTAGAGGCTCATGCATTAAGCTCCAGAGACCTCAGTTTGATTCCACCTGCCGGCAACCAGAGATTGCCAGTGTTACAAGTGGGGGCATGTCTGAGATTTCTACTGGGAAGTCTCGGGACATGCTTCCTCAGTTAGGGTAAGTAGGTAACCCACATACCTTCTGGATGTGGTGTTCTGGCCCATCTAGTGTCACTGAGACCACTTAGAGCAAGATTAATGAGTCTGATCCACAGGCTTAGCTAACAGCTATATGGCTTTTAGCTCCTGCAGTACAGGCTCATGCACTATGTGCCAGAGGCCCCAGATTCAATGCCCCCACCGCCGACGAGGGTTTGTTGGTGTTACACTAGGACAGTGCTATTCCTTCTGTCTTGGAACATGATGTTCAGCATTAATCACCAGTGTTTTCACAATTAAGTTTCTTTTACAACTTTCCTTTGCAAGGGTTCCGTTTGGTGGCTGATGGTTTCCATTGTACTTACTTTGTGGTATATTTTGAGACCTCACACATAATTTCCTTCAGGATTTAGGTTCCTATTTGGTGATCTGACCTGTCTCCAGGTTCAACAGTAAACAGGCCACAGTTCCTGTAGGATAATCTGCCCCCGGGAGGTTTCCTCTTGCTCCTTAATCATTAGAGATTGGCTTAAATTCTGAAAGATGAGGTGCTTTTTCCCTTCCACAGTGTTTGTTAGGAGTAGCCCCAAGAGACATAGTGCCTCAGAGAAACCCCACTCAATTAGAATTCCTCCCATTTTGTCTCCTAACACCCCTGGGGTGGGGATAAATGAACCATCACAGTATGCAATTTTACCACAGTATTTCCTGTTCTTATATATAAGCTATACCATAACTACAGCAATAAAATAAAAAACCTTGCCATGATACATATTTAGTGACAAATGTAGTATCTGAACTCAACCTTCAAACTCTTTGGGGTTCACCCATCTCTAAAACCCATTGTACATTTTAGCCAAACTATTTTACATCCTGTCATCTTTCAAAACTAAGGTAACGTTTTACCTTGGAGTGCAGTAAATTAGATATAGCAATATTTCCTCATTCATATTGTGACAATAGACTAATCCTTTGCATGTTATCCTTACCACTCTGCTATGTGGAGAAGGGCAAATGTATTGCTTAATGTCTCTTAACAACAGTTGGAACTATATTTAAACACAAAGCATGTTTCTCTATTGCACTTCATAGTGACAAGGCATTTTTGAGATTATTAAACTTCACCTATTCTAGTTAATAAGGTAGTCTCCTTTTTGCATGCCACATCTACTACAGCTACTTAATAATTTAAATGCAAAAACAAACCTATGTGATCTCCTAGCGCCAATGTTTCACCTAATTTCGTTTCTCTTGGAAATAAAAAAATGTTAGTTCATGGGAAAGACCCATAATTCCTCCCAGTAACTATTTAAAATACTCTACAATTAAAGTTTTGCAAGATCTGTAGTAAACCCTTTAACCTCCTCACACCCAGCCCCTCAAGCTTTTTTAATTACTAGAGCCATGTATTTACTACCACTGCTAACCATAATACTATGCAAGGTCAGAGACAAATTCAGTGGCAGAGCCAAGAGTAAAATCCAGGAATGCTCTGACCAGCAGACAACACTTAAATAGAATTTATAACATACAAAAAGAACCTACCACATATGGCCAGATTCTCAGCTGAAGTAAATCAGTGTAGCTCCAGTTCAAGTCAATGGGACTACTCTGATTTACTCAGCTGAGGATCTGGCCCTAAAGCTCTGAACACAAAGAGCAACTCCTAAATAACTAGAGATGGCTTAAAGCTGATGTTTGAATTATAACTACATCCGTAAAGGCTGCCTCTGGTAAAATAGCCAGAAGATCAATCCACTGTGGAGTATGGCTAGGGTGACCAGACAGCAAGTGTGAAAAAGCAGGACAAGGGGTGAGGGATAATAGGAGCTATATAAGGAAAAAAAAACCCAAATCAGGACTGTCCCTATAAAATCAGGATATCTGGTCACTCTAAGTATGGCTTATATTTTTAAAAGTGCATGCACAATGTGTGTGCATCCACTTCGCCTATGCTTAAGTTGTGCATGAGCAAAAATGCATGCTCAAGTCAAGGATTTTAGGCCAAAATCATTTTAGCAATTACCTTATAGAATGGCAAAGTATCAGAGGGGTAGCCGTGTTAGACTGGATCTGTAAAAGCAGCAAAGAATCCTGTGGCACCTTATAGACTAACAGAAGTTTTGGAGCAAGAGCTTTCGTGGGTGAATACCCACTTCGTCAGATGCAACCCACGAAAACTCATGCTCCAAAAAAAGTCTGTTAGTCTATAAGGTGCCACAGGATTCTTTGCTGCTTTTACAGAATGGAAAAGATGTTTGGGACGAGGACTGAATGGGCATCTTTTATGGATAACAAGCTGTCACAGCATAACTTTTGTGAGACAAACTCATTCCTCAGGTGCTCCTTGAGGCACAAGACCTAAGCTCTACTGCCGATACCAGCCAAGAAGTGCAGCTATTCCTGTCTTCAGCTGAGCCTTTCCTCCAAAGAATATAAAGAGCTTTATACGGGTAACAGATGTACGAATTTGCATTCTGATTCTGAAAACAATTATGTACATGAGTAACTTTAAACATGTAAGTAGTTTCATTAATTCCACCAGAACTATCCACATGCATAAATGTTTGCAGAACTCAGGCCTATTATATGACCCACTAAATAGCCTTTGGCAAGACATTGAACATCTCAGTCCCTTGCTTTACTCATCTGTAAATGTGCTATAATACTATTTTCACACTCCACAGAGTGTTTTGAGATTTACTTTTATAATGCATTTTGAGCTCTTCAGATGAAAGGTGCTGCAGCAGTACAATGTATTACAGTTTCGTAGCTGCAATAGAGATAACAAAAATATACATAGGGAGCTTTTTACCCACCACCAAAATGCAGCAGCCTCAGGAGCAAAACATTACAGCTAGAGCAGTGCAACTCCATACAAAAATTCAGGGCAAGAAATGAAATTTACCTTTTCAAGTTGAAATTAAGAACCTGTCATGTAGGTAGATTGTAGTTAATTACAGAAAATAGACTGTGAACTAGACATCAACAAGCCTGCTCTTGCTAGAAGTGCTATGGGATTTTTAATGCATGCACAAGTCATCAGGACCTTAGGTTCTATTTTTTCCAAAATATATTATCCACATGCAGTAAGAACAATATACATTTTCAGTCTAGATCACCTTTAACAAAAACACTCTGTTCCTACCTTTCCATCTGAGAGAATGAGACAGACCAGGATTCATTCTGTAGCATTCTACACCAAACCAAAATGCACAATGGCAGCTGTCTATGCTGATTAGAGACAGATTCTTATGCGTTTAAAAGCTCAGTACACAGAAAACAAATTACAACGGTACCTTTTATTTATTACATAGTGACAGGTCAGTGAGGTGGCAACATTTACTGAGGACACAAAATGATTTATATTAGTGTGTTAGGGAAGATTCTGTGGGGCTTCAGAAAGATCTAACAAAACTAGGAACATGCGCAAGGTGATGACCAAAGCAAATTCATCATAAACAAAGGCAAAACCAAGCACATAGGGAGGAGCAATTTAAACTACTTGTACACATGAAGTGCTCTGAATTATCTATAATCACTCAGAGAAAAGATATAGGCATCACCAGATAGAGCTCAGTGAAGATAACGTCATGTGCAAAGTGGGTGCAGCATAGTAACATAAGCTATATTAGAAAGGCAATTGACAAGAATACATGGCGAAGCCATGAATCCCCCTAATAGGGCTGATTTTAAAAAAAAATGTCTAACTTGTTTTTTTGGAAGAAAAATAGGTTTTTGACTATATGAATTTGTTCACAAAAAGTGTCTACTTTCCACAGAAAACTTGGGGGGGTTTTAGTGAAAAACCAAATGCTCCAAAACCGTAACATTTTGTTTTGTATATGCTGCCTCTAGTGCCTCCCAGGAGTTGTAGTTTAGTTGCCTTTGGTCCTCATTCTCCTATATGGGTCAGGCTTCCATCTGGACCACACCTCCCATGACACATGACAGCCAGGGACTCCTATGAAGCACTGCCTCCCAGTGCTATCATTGTGCTTCATGGAAGATGTCATCCAACTAGTCAATGTGGATGATAAAGGACAGCAGGCGCATGAGGCACCCAAACTCCATCCCATAAAGCACATTGGCAGCATTCTAACTTAATAATTTCAGTATTTGCATTTCTCCTCCAAAATCATAATTTTTCATGGGAAAAAAACCCACATTTTCCATCTGGCTATAGTCCCTACTCTGTTTAATTTAAAAAAAAAAAAAAAAAGAGAGAGAGAGGGGAGAAAACATGAAGATGTGTTACAATTCATCTTCTCTTATGCTGGTCTTCTGGGTGGATCCTAAAGAAGTCCAACACCAGTAGATTTTACCTCCCTCTCATTCCAGATGAGATTCATCCCAGTGAAGAGAGCCAGCACAAAACAGATGCACAATATACATCCCACTTAACCCTGTAAACCAGCTTATGTGGTGTATAGGCCTTGATCTGGCCTTCTGCATGGGGTGAATTCTACCTTTTAGGAATAAGGACATGTAAAGATTTCCAATGAATAATGGCCCACATCCTCATCTGGTGCAAATCAGCATAGCTCCATTGATTTCAATAACAATATGTAATATAATTTAAGGAGCTCTAATGGAAATAGCTCACATCTTTCAAGATTTGGAGCTAAGATTGAGTAACTATTGTGTATTGATTTGAGATGGAAAAAGAGTATTATGCTCCTAATACTGATTAACCAATTCATTGTCTATGTTCTGTGCCTTATTCTTATGTCTAGCAACAGGTTGTACTGACCCATTGTTGTTGTTTTCTTTATTAACAAAAATTTAATTAGAAAATCCCACATGCATATGGGCATGAACATTCAGTGCTGATGTGCAGACAGATAAACTAATCCCTTCAGGTTGTAATTATTAAGGTCACCAGTGAAATAATTAAATGACGTTTCAAGTGGAGGAGTTAAACCATACCTGACATAAATCAAGCATTTTTGTTCCTACTTATGGTGTTTATTGAGCCTGTAGGAGTATAGTCAAGCAACATAAATGTTAAAGCATTAGACTGTTTAGGTCAACAGAATACCTGTAATGTGCATTTCCCATTATCGTTATCACTGATTATTTATAGAACAATCAGAATGTGCAATGTGCTTTACAGACACATAGAACAGACATAGTCCATGTCCTAGATAGTTTACTATCTGGGCTGGGATTTTCAAAAGTGCTCAGCAATGAACTAGCTCTGCTTTCATTGTATTCAGTGAGAGCAGACTTAGGCCACCCTGAGTAACCCTGTTCTCCGTGCTCCATTTGTTTCACCAGTTCATAAAGTATAAATGCATGTGATAGTTTTAAACAAATACAAGACAAACCATACAGGCTTCATATTATGAATGGATCTCAGGTATCACTTTTGTGATGAATAACTCAAACCTTCATGTAGTGTCCATAAATACTGCCTAACAGTAGTACATTTCATCTGGAGATCTTAATGCAATTTACAAAGGTGGAGGGGAGCCCTTTAGCTATCAGAGAAAGGCACAGCAAGATTCAATGGCTGGAAGTTGAAGTTAATTTTTTCTAAATAAGATGTGAGTTCTTGACAGGAATGGCATTTACCAAGGGTGGTGGCAAATTTATCATCACTTCATCTCTAAAGACCATGGGGATGCAGAGAATAGTTATTTTGCCTGATGCCCATGGAAATTAAGTAACTTTCTCAAAGTCACTCAGGGAGTCTGTAGCAGAATTGGTAACACACACAGACTAACGTCTTAACCACAGGCCTATTGTTCCTCTCTGATATACCACAACATGAGTAGTCAGGAGATCTGAGTCTGATTACGTCTTTCCATAAATTCCCTGTGTGACCTTGGGACACATTTGAAGGGCTGCAAACATTTGGTAGCCATTTTTCTCTGAATGGTTGTGATTGCTCACATGGTCTTGGTTCTAGCGCCTTAATAGGCTACTGCATATGCTCACGAAGTGCTAGCAGAAGATATTTTGTCCGCTCATTTCCATAGAGAAAGTGTCTGGACTTTGTGAGCTCTCTCTGAACCAGCCATGAGCAGCTCTGTGCTGCTTGCTCCTGCAGTATACAGGGAGGTAGTTGTACTATCTGATGGCTCCCTCTGATGAAACCATAGAGAAGACTGGTTCATTTACTAAAGACACTGGATGGGGATAAGGGTAGGAAGTCATCGGCCTTCCAGACCAGAAAGCAACAGAAGGGGGATTGTGTGGGCACAGGGCTGTGTAGCCTAATGCTGGTTGGGTGAATTGGGGGTTGAATGGGGATGGAGGACTGTGTAGCCTAGTGGTTGTTGGGTGAACAGGGGTTGCATGGGGAAAAACCCAGAATTCAAGTGATTTGAAGACGGGAACCAGACCATGTAAGAACCAGACCGTCACCAGATCTGTTGAGACCATATGGTGGCTGCAGCAAAGGAAATTGTGGAGGGAATGGTGCTCACTTGGGTTTATTCAAGCCTGAAAAAATCTTTCAGCTTGTTTATTTATTCATTCCTAGGAACTCCAAACATTGTTCTAGTTGTTGTACACACAGAACAGAAAGACAGTCCTTGACCCAAACATTTTACAATCTGGCTTCAGGGGTCTGGTCTGAGATTCAGATATGTTCTTATTTTATCAGTTTGCCCATGAGCCTAGGTTACACAATGTAATGGTTATCTAAGTCAATACAATTCAGTGATTATTTTGGTTGTAGCTTTAGAGACATTTTCTTGGCTCTGGAGTTTGCCTTAGCTGGACCTTACTGTAAAGAATGATTTTCCTTTCAGCAAATTATAAAAGACTGGAACTTACATTTTCAGTCTCTCAGTGGAAAAACCTACTGTTGGTAATTCAACTATTTTCTAGAAAAACAACCTGGAAAGATAAATTATTCAGTGGGACTGGTTTGACAGTTGCCTTTGAAAATGCAAAAACTGGGCAGCAATATCTTGGGTTTGAAAAGAGCTCTGAAGGATTCAGAAATGCCACTGTGATTATCTGAGTCTCCCCTGTAGGTGTTAAGCTGTCTGGACTGAGATTTACCTGTATATTCTCCCAGGCTAAACAAAAGAATCAAACAAGATTTCTATAGGTGTATTTTGGCAATCGTCTGAGTTTCGCTGCTGTTTATGGCAAGAAAGAGTGGAAGCTGTTGCCCTTCTGTAGCTGCTAGGAGCAGAGTGTTTGCCTGGCACAAAGTGTACTTACGAAAAATAAATGCGATAGAAGCCAACTGATATTATCTGCACGGTCTGGCCTGGCAATTAATTTTCTATTTGTGAGCAGAGCTGAAACTGCAAAGATGCTGTAATGCTAGATCGGAACTGATAACACATGCCTCCATTTTTAAATCCTTTGCCACCATAAAAATCCAAATCAGTCTATTGTACATAGGCGATAATCTCCTAAACACATTTTTCAGAATACCTTTTTTCCCATTATTCTTTATAATAACTATGAGTAAAGCCATCTGTTCAATTAATGGAGATCTTTTCTGACCCCAAATATAACTTAGTGCTTCCCCTTCCTACACATACCACCTGCCCCCCCAACAATAGTACCCTAGAATAGCCTCAGAGGCTATACTTCCACTGGCAGTTCTGGGTCCCCAAGGAGCAGAAGTCTACAAGGGAAGGAACAGAACTGGACAGGGGAGGAAAGAGGGAGCAGGCTGGGCAGCTACCATGGTGGGGGCCTAGGGAAGTAAATGAAGAGGGAACCCAGCAGCTCTGCTCCCACTAGAGCTCACTCTCCTCTTGTAAAAACAGTGTCTTACCAACCTGCAGGTCTCCCCTATCCAGCATTTCCTGGACAGGGCCGGCTCCAGGCACCAGTGGAGGAAGCATGTGCCTGGGGCAGCACATGTTAAGGGGGCAGCATTCTGTCCTTGGGGTGGCACAGTCCGAACTGTTATTTTTTGTGTGTTTGTTTGTTTTGCTTCGCCATTTCGGGCGGCTTTTTTTTTTGCTTGAGCAGCAAAAACAGTAGAGCTGCTCGGCTCCTGGAAAGCTTTTTCTTTCCTCTCAGACCTCTCTTTCACTTGAAGGGGAGAGGAGGGGACCCAGAGCTGCCCAGGGAGTGTGCCAGATCCTTCCCTCGCCCCTGCCAACTGCTCCTCATCCCTGATTACCACCCAGTGGATTAGGATGGAAGCAAAATAAGGTCCAGTGCCAGGTATAATAATGCCATGTGGGAGAGAGCGCTCTGTCTGCTACAGAGAGGATGGATGGCCTGGGAGGTATAGCACTGCACTAGGCCTTGAGAGATCTGGCTTCACCTGCTGGCTCTGCTGCAGAGAGCCTGTGTGCCCTTGGGGGCATTTCCCCTTTCCGTGCCTCTGTTCCCTCTCTGTAAAGGAGGATATTAATATGTCCATGTCTCACAAGGCTGCTGCAAAAGCACACCCATTATTTCCCTGTGAAGTGCCCAGACACCACGAAGATGAGCATCACAGAAAAGCATACAAGGCAGCAGCACTCCTGTCACTGCAGGAGCAGGTTCTCCTGATCATCGCTTATTCCCACAGCACTCAGCAGCGACACAGTGGATCAATGCCTGTTTTGCTATTTGTGCAAAACAGCCCCAAGGAAGACTCCTTCACTGTTGTCCTTTTAAGAATTTGTCTTGGGACCAGTCTTGAACAGAACTTCTTTCCGTCTGAGACAAAACAGTGAAAGTGATCCCCTGGATGGATCTCCTTCATAAACATTCCTAATACTATCAGGTGGAATAAATGGGATGGTGTGGTTATTTCTCTACCCTGACTTTTATCTTCGCAAGATAGCTTGCATTTTGGAAATCAATATTTCAATACATAAAAAAAATAGGATTTGAAATGTGAAGACCCTTTTGAAAGAGTCTCTGTGGTCTTTAACTCTAAAAGTGATCATCACTTCACGCAGATTTCTCTTTAATCTTTAATGGAGAAAACAACACTGCTTTGGTTATCAAAAATCAAGATTTCATCCATCCATCATCTGGAGGAAGAAAGAAGCCAGAGAACTGAATTATTTTCCTGATATTCCCAATTAGATCTTGTCTGCATACAAATTGCATTGATTTAACAAAAGGAGTTTAGAAACTGGTTTAAGACTGTCCACAACAGGGAGTTGTATCAACTTAATTGAATCAGCAGCAAAGAGTCCTGTCGCACCTTAGAGACTAAAAGACCTATTGGAGCACGAGCTTTCGTGGGTGAATACCCACCTTGTCGGATGCAACGAAAGCTCATGCTCCAATATGTCTGTTAGTCTATAAGGTGCCACAGAACTCTCTGCTGCTTTTACAGATCCAGACTAATACTGCTACCCCCTGATACTTAATTGAATCAGTTTCTAAACTTCTTTTGTTAAATCAGCACAACTTCTGTGCATAGGCATGGTCTTACCCTAGAAATGTAATGGGTAAACCAACTTCCCTGCAAATTCGGAGCCAAAAACCCAAGTGATGGGAATCAGTCTCCTAAACAAAAGCCCACATATTGACATACCATTGTTCAATAATCATTTCTGCCCCATGTTTAGCATTAGTAACCCATAAAGGACAAACGCAACGACAAAACTGCATATGAGATGACATCAGGGCTCCTTGGTGTGAAATACAGCTCTAATGGAACACAGCAGCATCTGCTTTCACGTTGCTGAAGTCAATTCATCAATATGATGAGGGCAAATGTTTTGACAGGAAGCTTGAAATGATTAACGAGCAGGCACACATTTTATGTGTAGTTAAAATTGCAAACACCTGCTAAGCCTGAAACTTTATTAAATATAAAGGTTGAAGCAACCAGCACGTGGACTATGCTTTTTTTAAGGTGTAAATCTAGGCTGAGGCTTATGGGGCTGTTCCAACACTGAACTCCTAGTGACTTTAGATCAGGCCCTCTATTATTTACATTCTGTGGTCTTCTGGGCCAAACTTAGACAATGCGAGGCCAGGTTATTTAATAGTGTCACTAAAGGGTGAGATTGTAGACTACCCCAAATATTTCTGTTCCATGACATGCCTTTAACACTGAGAACAAACATGTTAAATGATTGTCAGTAGAACTATCCAGTGCTGAACTAGTAATGGCCAACTAGATTAATGACCTTGAAACACACAGGCAGGATGGGGGAAAATGCCAATGCATGATGATGTGCCTCAGTGTAATGCTATGTAGGACAACTTCATGGATGTTTAAAAGCAGCAAAAAGTCCTGTGGCACCTTATAGACTAACAGATGTTTTGGAGCATGAGCTTTCGTGGGTGAATACCCACTTTGTCAGATGCATGTAGTGGAAATTTCCAGGGGCAGGTATATATAAGCAGGCAAGTTAGAGATAATGGATGTTGTTAAACGTGAACCTAACATCAGTTGAGGCAGTGTAAGGGTGTGACTAGATTAGATGGCTAGATTCCAGTCTTCTTTCTCTGTTTATTATTGATAGATTTCTTTTTTCTCTTGTCTTAAAATAGTAGTTTTGTTGATATGTTCATCCATAGCTGTGTCTCGTGTAATATCCACTTATAATTACATTTGTGCTGTAAGAAGGTGGGGCTAAATTCATTACAATTACATAAGCATCACAAGGACTGTCTTTGCATTTGTATAGGGTCTCACTGTTCTATATTTGGGGCTCCCAGGAGCTCCCACAATACTGATAGTAAATAATAATGATCATACATCCCTTCTATGTGTAGTGGAATTGTGCTGGTCTAAGAGAGAGCAGGACTGGACCAATTCCTTAACTTTTCCACAGAATCAATACTACTAGGACAGAGGTAGTGCAAGCTTCTCCTGGACTACAAGTCAACTTGTCAATCAGAGCTAGACTGAGGCCACCTCTGAGCACTGCCAGGCACATGACAGACACTCCAGCATGGAAACTCTGGATGCCTTTCTGAAAGTTATGTTTTAGCAAACACACGTTACTGGACACAGTTCAGGGATATGTGGGTGAAATTCTTTGGCATCTAGTCTGCAGGAAGTCAGACTAGATGATCTAATTGTTCTTTCTAGCCTTAAAATTCACGAATGACCAATTCACAACACAAGGTCAGTGCCCAGCCATCTGATTGTAATGACTTGGGGGTTTTGGTAACTTGAGATGGAGTTGAACCAGTGATTTTCTGATGAAAAGGTCTCTATCTAGTTATTAGCTCCCTGAACCATCTAATCTCTCTAGCAGGTACTACTACAGCAAAGCACGTAAGAGCTTGCTTGAACTCCATTGACTTCTGTTAAAGCTAAGCTTACGCTTAAATGCTTTGCTGATCTGGGATCATACCATATGCATTGAGAAAATGCAATCACTCTATTACTTCTTCCTAAGCCCTTAAAAAAAAAGAATTCATTTATTAAACAATAAAGAAGTACCTGCTTAAAACAAGAGGCCCATGAATACGGTAGACCTCCCCATTTTTTGCAAGTTGAAGCATCTCATCTTTCTTAGAGAACAGATGTAAGTCACTTTGGTTGCAAGCCCCGAGCAGTAATTTGTATTCATAGTAAGTCATTTATTGAGTTAATTTATTTAAGGCTAGGGCATAATTTCTAATAATGGAAGAGACTCTAGGCCCAGTGAAATCTTCCCTCTGATAGGACATTAATATTTTAAGGGATTATAATCCTCTGTCAATTGATCTATGTTTTTTAGGGAGTGAGTTAGAAGTTATTGATGATCAGTCTTATGAAAGATCACCTTCAATGTGACTAGTACTCTGCAGTCTGAAGTCTGCTTCATGATCTTGAGCAGTGGGTCTCAAACTTTTTTACAGGCCACCCCTTTCACATCGCAAGCTGCTGAGTGCAACCCCCCCAATAAGTTAAACATACTGTTTAATATATTTAACACCATTATAAATGCTGGAGGCGAGCGGGGTTTGGAGTGGAGGCTGATAGCTTGTGACCCCCCATGTAATGACCTTGCAACCCCCTGTGGGGTCCCGACCTCCAGTTTGAGAACCTCTGATCTTGAGTGATGGTAGGAAGGTATTTTACTGAGGGAATGGGTGCAAGTGAAATGGGACAGCTTTCATATGTTGTGGGTTTGCAAGGTAGCTAATTGTCTCATATCTCTACACGTGGAATGCAACGAAGGGATAACTTAATTCAGAAACATTCACCAACTATCTTGAAGGTTTATTTGATAATCTTGTTGTTGATCTCAATTGCCAAAGACTTTAGACATGACAAATGAGATAGTGATTTGGGCATGGAGATGTTGTCACATGCTTTGAAGGAGACCCTGTGGCACCTTAGAGACTAACAAATGTGTTTGGGCATAAGCTTTTGTGGGCTATAACACACTTTATCAGATGCATGGAGTGAAAAATACAGTCGACAGCTATAAGTATACAGCATATGAAAAGATGGGAGTTGCCTTACCAAGTGGAGGGGGTCAGTGCTAACGAGCCAAGTTCAATCAGGGTGGATGTGGCCCATTCCCCACAGTTGACAAGAAGGTGTAAGTGTCTACAGAGGGAAAATTACTTTTAGTAGTGACCCAGCCACTCCCAGTCTTTATTCAGGCCTAATTTGATGGTGTCGAGTTTTCAAATTAATTCCAGTTCTGCAGTTTCTCATTGAAGTCTGTTTTTGAAGTTTTTTTGTTGAAGAATGGCCACTTTTAAGTCTGTTATTACATGTCCAGGGAGATTGAAGTGTTCTCCTACTAGTTTTTGAATGTTACTCTTGATGTCTGATTTTTGTCCATTTATTCTTTTGTGTAGAGACTGTCTGGTTTGGCCAGTGTACATGGCAGAGGGGCATTGCTGGCACGTATATCACATTGGTAGATGTGCAGGTGAATGAGCCCCTTATGGTGTGGCTGGTGTGATTAGGTCCTATGATGGTGTCCTTTGAAAAGATATGCGGACAGAGTTGGCAACAGGGTTTGTTGTAGGGATTGGTTCCTGGGTTAGTGTTTCTGTTGTATGGTTGCTGGTGAGTATTTGCTTCAGGTTGGGGGGCTGTCTGTAAGCAAGGATTGGTCTGTTTCCCAATATCTGTGAGAGTAAGGGATCATCTTTCAGGATAAGTTGTAGATTTTTGATGATATGCTGGAGAGGTTTTAGTTGGGGGCTGTAGGTGATGGCTAGTGGTGTTCTGTTACTTTCTTTGTTGGGCCTGTCTTATAGTAGGTGACTTCTGGGTACCCTTCTGGCTCTGTCAATCTGTTTCTTCACTTCCCCAGGTGGGTACTGTAGTTTTAAGAATGCCACAGAGATCTTGTAGGTGTTTGTCTCTGTCTATTCTAAGTGCAATGATAGTAATATGGGACTCATACTAATCGAAAGGGGAAATCCCATGATAGTGACTTGTACTGCAAGATAATAGGGAGGTTATCTTGACATACAAAATGTCATACACAGGAACCCTGCTGAAGTTACAAATGTTAAAGTTCTTCAGCCAGGCTTGCTTTTGACACTGCCTGTGATAGTTTTTGATACTCTGATGTCCTGCAAATAGGACAGCTTGATCGCTCCTGTGTAAAGATATAGTTCCCTTTAATTTAACTCCCACTCACTTCAGCAAGATGCTGCATACAATAGTGAAGTGACCTGGGGAAACAGAGACCCCAATCCTGCCTTAGGGTCTGATGCTGTGAGCACTTGCTACTGGATGCAGTGTTTGCCATCACAAGTAGTATCATTGGCTTCAAGTATATATAATTAGTTATGCCCCTTAATGCATTCTGTGTGTGTGTTTAAAAAGGTATATTTATTAAGAGCTGAATTCTGCTCTTGACAGATTCCAACTCCACCACTTTGCGATCAATACCGCTACACGTATGATATCCCACTGGCATTAATTATCATGATTATTTTATCCTTATTGAGCAAAATGACTGCTGGCCTGGAAGAGCGTGCAGCCATAATGCACTGCATTTCCAACGATTGTTTGGATAAGATTGCATAAATAATGTTATTTATAAGGAGGAGCCCATGGAGGCTTTAAGGGCACTACTTAGTCATATAAAGGCCTACTTCTGCCAACACTTACTACCAGATATGGTGATTCACTGCAGAATTGAGCTTGCTGTCCATATAGAATGAATGCTTGTGTCTGAACTATGCTCCTTGGACACCATCTGACTTTTCCTATGTTTGTGCATTGCTGTGTACACTATCAGTGCTAGAGCCATCACTTAACAATCTCATCTTTCCTATGTTCTACTTTATCTCCGTCTTCAGAAAGACTAAACTCCAGTTCCACTTTTCACCAGTCCTTCCGTGCTGTGCCAGGCAGGCACCTATTCAGTGATGGACCGTGCTCCATAACAGCAGAAGCAAAGAGAAGCCAGTCAAACCCGTGCACCATCTCATTGTCCCAAACCCCAGGGAGCTCTTTCTGCATTTGCTGTCAATGAAGGGCCTTTGCAAGGTCCCAGGAAATGAGGAAGGGCACCACAGCAGAAATAGACTGGATCATGCCAATGGCTTGTGTTTGTGATGGAGTGTCCACCACACACAGGCTGAAGGGGTTAAAGTGGCTAGGTGGCCAAATAACCACCTAGGCAGCACCTAGAGAAGGAGCCAGGGAACAAGAACTAATTAGAGATGATGCTCAGATGGCCAGGAACAGGAGAGGCCTGTATGAAGCCCAGTAACTGAAAGTAGAAAGGGGCTGCAGAGAGTGAGGCTGCAGCCGCTTTCAGGGTGAGAGAAGGCAACTAGGAAATAGCTCAGAGATACAGCAGTATGGTTCAGGACTCTGCAGCCCTTGACTGCTTGTTGTAGGGTCTCTGGGCTGGAATCTAGTGTAGAGCGCAGTTCTGGGTTCCCTTACCAGCCACTGAGGAAGCAGCACCATTAAGGGACAGGGAATGAGAAGACTGCCTGGGACTGTGGGTGCCAAGAGACTTTGAGAACACAACACACACACACACACGTCCCACCCCAGAAGAGGAAAACTAAAGAGGGAGCAACTGAGTCCTGAGAGGGAGAGAAGACCTGTAGGAAGGGGTGTCAGATTGGCAAAGCTAATCCCTAGACATGACTAAGAGGAGATGCTCCAGCAGTGAGTAGACCACCCCATGACAGTGCTCCAGTATTCTGCCTCTGAGAGTTGCCAGTAATGGATACTTCAGAGTCAGGGACCAGAAAACCTATAATGAGCAAGTCTGGAATAACCTGCGCATAAGGAAAGTTGTGTCCTTATCCCCTGCCAGGCAGAGGTTGGTGTATACCCAGCAGCAGAAGGGCTTAAGTTCCATCTTTCAAAAAATAATTCTATCTAATGTAACTTTGGGTGTTCTCATGATCCATATAAATCTCTCACCCTTTTTTGAATCCTGTTTAGCTCTTAGCGTCAATGATATATTGTGGCAGTGAGTTCCACAGGGTAATGGTGTTCTGTGTGGTTTTATAAAAGTATCTCCTTCTATTTGCTTTGAAATGGTTGTCATTCAATGTCATAGACTGTCCCTTTGTCCTTGTATCATAAGAAAAGAAACACAAGTGCCTGACTTACTTTCTCTATACTGTTCATTACTGTGTATGTATCATGCCCCTTTTATTATTCCTTTCTTCCCTAAGCTAAACAATCCCAATCTTCTCAACCTCTTCTTCTATGGAAATCTTTCCCTGGTACTGATCAATTTTATTTTCCATTTCTGAACCCCCTCCTATGTCTGCTGTGCTTATTCTAAGATGGTATGGCCAGAACTGAACAAAGTACTATAAGTAAGGCTGTCCTTTGGGTTACTTTTACGTTATAATTTCTTTTCCAATTTTTATGGAGTATAGATGACATTGGAGCAGCCCTATTTCACGCCATGAGGGCGAGTTAAACTTGTATATGGTTGTCATAAACAAATAGCTAAGGGTTAATGTCTCTTTCACCTATAAAGGGTTAACAAACAGTGACCTGCAAACACCTGACCAGAGGACCAATCAGCAGACAAGATATTTTCAAATCTTGCGGAGGGAAGCCTTTGTTTGTGGGTTTGGGGTTTGGCTTTGTTCTCTCTGGGTCCTGGATGGGGCTAGAGGTGCAACCAGGTTTCTGCCAATCTCCCTGCTACAGTCTCTTATCTATTCAGAATTGTAAGTAAGAAAAGGCGATCATAGTCTTTTAATTTGTTTTTTTCCATTTGCATATGTGTACTTGCTGGAAGTAGCTTAAATTGTGTTTCTGCTGGAGAAAGTTTCTTTCTATTATTTATAAGTTGAAAGACCCTGTAACTGTTTACCATCTAAAGTGCAGAGATAAACCTTTTACTTTTTTTCTTTCTTTTCTGTTAAAAGTTTTGCTTTTAAGACCTGTTGATTTTTCTCTCATAATTAAGGCTCAAAGAAATTAAGTCTGTATATACCAGGGAATTGGTGGGAAGCAAGGAGGGAAAGGTAAATTTCCTCTTTGTGTTAGATTCAGGCAGCTTGAATCTGTATTGCCTCTGGGTGAGGGGGAGAGAGAAACTTGATCTCTCTGTGTTGTATTTCAAGGAATTGATTCACAGTATCTCCTCGTGTACCCAGGCAGGAAAGATCTGGGAGGAGGTAAAGAGGTGAGAGGGAATGGTTTATTTCCCTTTGTTGTGAGACTCAAGGAATCTGGGTCTTGGGGTCCCCTGGGAAGGTTTTGGGGGGGACCAGAGGGTATCAGGCCCTAAAAATTTTTGATTGGTGGCAGCGCTACAGAATCTAAGCTGGTAATTAAGCTTAGAGGACTTTAGGCTAGTACCCATATTCTGGATGCTAAGGTCCAGATTTGGGAATTATATTATGACAATGGTAAAGGAATCATTTGACTGATATGAGCAGAATAACATTTTCCCACACCTGTGCACAAACAATGGAGAGGAATCTGATGGGAGAACTGCTGAGGTAGGAGGTACCATGAGTATAGAATTACAGGTAGAGCTCTGAAGAGGGAATACAAAGCTTTGCCTGCAATCTGAGTGCCTGCTAGGGAAGGCAAGGTGAGCTATCTGCACCTGCTGCTGGATACCTGCCTGCAGTGGATTGGTGAGGGTACAGGTTTAGTGAATGAATGAAATCTCTGTTCTGTAACAGTCACACAATGTGACTGAGTTCAGACAGCAGGGAGCCGACTAGATCCCCTGTTGCAACAGACGACTCTACACAAGTTTATATTAGAAGTTGAGTTCAGAAATCTAGTATCTAGAGAGAGAATGGAAAACTAGTTGGTTTGAGTGATATATATTTTTATAAACAACCTTATTTATATACATACACACACATATTTTGCTCAAACAGCATAAATGAACTGCCTGACCAGGAGCAAAGCTTGGCATTTTGGAGGAAGACTTTATTGCATGTAAGTAAATCTTGGAAATCCTCATTTTATTTTTTCTTTGTCTTGCTGCATGTATTTAAGAATTCAATCCTAAAGCTCCAGGCAGGTCCATATGCCATTTGAAGTCCCTTTTAACTTCAGTGGGGTCTATGCAGGCTCAGTTTTCCACTTCTACCAAGCAGTGTGAAGAATCAGGGCTTATGTCCTGGAATCTTACGCTATTTGGGGTGAAAGGGTTTCTTCTCTTCTACATGAAAGGCTTGTTTCTAATTTCATTTGCATTGATCTTAATCCAGTGTAAAATCATCAGATTTCTCCGGACTCTTTGACTGGTGTAACTGGCGGCAGAGTTCTATTGTATTGAAACTGGCATGATTCTCCTCTTTCTTATGCTGTTGAAGGGAGTGGTGTGAGTGTGTGTACCATTCACTACACTAGTGTAAATGAAATCAGAATTAGGCCCCATATTTTAAGATATTAAGTGTGGATTTCGGGAGATAGTTAAAATTGGGCGATGGAATGTGTGAATGCCTTCGATTGATTGTTCATATTTGTTTTAAGCATGCAGTCCTTGGACTTTCTGTACGCCCACTGAGCTCAATGGGAGTTTGGGCTGCGCAAAGAATGTAGATGCAGGCCCCAAAGTTTAAGACATTGGTAGCCTTGGCTAGAGCTCAGTGTGGCTATTTGCTGTGAAACTTCCCCATGCAACTGCCACAATTCACCTCAATGGTGCCAATTATTTCTGGAATTTAAAGGTCATTTTTTATATGATGTAATGACAGTCGCTTCAACCGAAACTGTCTATTTTGAGCAAGAACAAAGTTCACATGAGTTTCTATAGGACTCCTGAGAGTGCCAGGAAGTCACTCACTTGTTGTTCATGATTTCAGCAAATCTTTTTCAGCCTAATGAAAACTAAACACACAGGAAAACATCAGTGTCTAGCATTGCGAAGATAGTTCTCAGTGCTAGCGTAACAATCCTACCCCAGGCATGCATGCACCTTTGCCAGCAGAGTCCAGGTGACAATACTGCTTCTGCTTATCAAGGGCAGTGTCAGGCCTGCCCTACCTAACTGTCTCAGTGCATAGGGACACAGCTCCCAGCTCTCGCGACTCTGTACATGGGTGAAGAGGACATGAGTATACAAAAGAAAACTCTTCAGAACTTTCAGATTATCTCCTTACTATGTCAAGTGGGGAACAAAAAGAAGACATAATGGTGGGGGGAACTATTAGGTCTTTTAATCCATCCCTCTGTTGGAATAGGATTGTTGCTCAAAGAAAAGTATCTACAGTAGGAGTTACCAAACTGTGATGAACAGAGCACTGGCTGCTGGTGTGCAGAAAGTTGGCTGGTCAGAGGGTGTTGGCTGCTCATTTCCAGTTGCAAAATCACATTAAAAGAAGCTAAATATATACAAAAACTTTCCTAATATCACTTCTCCATTTAATAATTGCAGTAGTTGTTATAGGGATGCTGTGCGATCACTAGTGGGAGACGAGGTGTCCATGGGACAATCTATTAATTTATGGGTCAAACTATGTACAAGTTTGAGACCCTCTGACTTAGAGACTGTTTCCTTTTTAAAGGGATGTTTCCAGCCGTAGTGCCCACCCCAACCCCACACAAAGTTTTGTCATTCATTCCAATTTAATGTTTAAAATATATTTTCATTGTCAAATTCACTCTTGTGCAGAGAGCCAGCAGAAGTTCTGTGCACCAAGCCAGTCCCATTTAAATTGCTCACTAGATGGACTTCCATTGTGGCAGCAGCTCCCTCATGTGTTGACAGGCTGGCAGAGTCCTTTTAACTCCTCAGGTCCATAGCAACATGTCCATGTCCATTCTAAGTAATTGTAAAGTTAGCTGATGAAAAGTTCTGGGAGGATTAGCCTGAATATCATTCAGTTTTATACATAAACTAGCTGCCTAATTTTCCTCCTGTGTAAGTAATAAACCATTGTAATTCCATTGCTTTCAAAAGAGTTGCTCCTAATTGACACTTGTGAAGAGAATCAGCCGACTTGTTTTTCAAGTCCACAACTACAAGAGGATGTGCCAAATTTGTCCAAAAATTCAGAACTCCATTCCTGCGGGCTATAAACTTTGTTTTTTCCATCCAGTATATAAAAAAGGCTTTAACAGTTATTTGGATTTTAAAATTGTAGCCTTGTACCTCAATAATAATTAGAAAATGGGTCCTTTCCAGAAATCTCTCTTGCATAATATAATTTTTATATGACTGACTCCTCTCCTGTCATCGCAGCAGGGCCCATGTGTCAAAATGGATTTCCATACTCAAGTATATCCTAATAACACCTGGTTCTTTCCCGATTGGCTGGCAGAGAAAATGATGCATTTTAGGAGCCCTTGCTGACAGTCCTCTGCCTACCCACATTCCAAAGATGGTTTCTTTCAAGATCAGTTCAGAGATACCTACTTAAAATCCAGGCTTTGGGCAAAAAAGAATGACAATCTCAGGTTTGAATCTCTTCATTTCCTCTTCTAGATGGAAAACTACTGAAACATACTTGATGTCTAGAATACTCCAAAGCCAATTAAATCTGATCCCAGAGTGTCTGATGGCACGGAATGATTAGGAAAGCAAGCAGCAATCATTCTAGTCTTACCAAGGACCATTGTCACAGGGCAGTGTGATTACAGCCATGGGATGCTCACTCTGAGGGAGGACAGGGGACATTCCCAGAAACACCCTTTTTAGTGTTCTCTGTTGGAGGAGCAATGCTAATAAATGGGGACACTCTAAATCTCTGGCTGTCAGCCTTTCCCTGCCACTAGTTTCTGGGGGGTTGCACTGACTCCCAGATAACGTCTAATGTCACTGCACCAGCTCCACTTGAGAACTATGCTGTGCTGCACAGAAGCTGACATGCGCTCAACGTGAACCCAAATTTCTTCACATTCAGGATGGAACTATCACTGAGTTATCACTTCCTTGCGAGACTTCCAGCAATTCTAGTCATGGTCAGGGCAGCACCCAGCAGAGGCAACATGGAAATGAAAAAGGCTGTCCTAACACTTCCGGAAAAAGCCATTCAAATTTGGTTCTAAAAATGGCTGAAGGCTAAGAGGAGAGAGAGATCTCAGGAGCTGCGGAGCCTGCACGAGACACCCAGGACTCCAGATAGCCATTTGTGCCTAAGGGCTAGATTTGAACCTTTTGCAAATTATAGGGTAAACACTAATGCTGAAAGCAACCTGGTTGCAACAGTACCTTGCCAAGTTTTCACTTGGGCAATAGAATGGATCAGGTTGTGCCTGAGTCGGTAATGAGACTCTTCATTTTCTGCAGGAAATAGAGACAGCTCTGAAATGAGCAAACAAAATGCTAACTGTTCTCGGGTCAGCATTTATTTTAGCTGTGCCAATGCTGGATGGCAAAGTAATCTACTTTCTTGCAGTGCTTGTCTCTGTTCAACTCCAGCCAAATTCTCCTCTGTTACATACATGCAACTGGCATGGCACCAATGTAAGTAACAGATGTATGGTTCAAATTCTGTCTTAGAACAAGGCAGTCTGACAATCCCAGTTCAAATTCCCACTGACTTCATGGATATTATAGGTGCGTAAAGGCTGCAGGATCAGGTTCTAGATTATGTCTTAAATTAAAACATTAGACTGGTATGTGTTGTTGCATAGTGTTATTCCCAGCATTCATGTGGCAGAGTCATTACTGAGAAGGTAGCGTTGTATAATTTTGCTGTACTCACTGGGTAGTGTTTGGGTCGCCTTATCTACCCCTTTTCTTCAATCACAGAGAGAAAATAATCATTTTCACTGAGACCTCTGTGCACTGGTTTGGCAAAGAGGCCTGAACGTGGGAGTCCTTTACATTTACTGTCATGTAAAGCAGCCTTGATTTAAGTGAGAAGCAGGCCCCAGAGACATACAATGTATACTTTTAGAGAGATGAGGCAAGTGAGGTAATATCTTTTCTTGGACTAACTTCTCTTGGTGGAAGGGTCCATCTCTAGAGCTTCCAGAAACTCTTTTTCAGCTCTGGGGAAGGTAACTAGAGAGTCTGAGCTAAAAAGTTGGAACCAATTGTTAGGCATAAGGGGTTCACCCATGCTGTAGGAGACAACTTAAAATGAAGTGGGCAGGTAAGACATAGCACGCAGGGAGGGCTGGCATTGGGGGTGGCAACCAGGGCAATTGCCCAGGGCCCCATGCCACAAGCAGTTGCTCAGACTTCAGCTTTAGGCCCAGGCGCTGGGGCTCGGGCTTCGGCTTTCTGCTTTGGGCCCCAGCAAATCTAATACTGGCCCTGCAGGCAGAGGGAGTGTGTTACAAATTGTTGCAATAAGCCAGTTGTAATAAAACTAGTGTCTGTTTAGTCCATGTTTTTAGTGTCTAGCAGAGTTATGAATTATACCTCAAAGGATGTTTATTTTTCTTACTAACACTTTATTACAGATAAACAGGATTGATGACATTACAAATTATTTTGTGTGTGTGCGTGCGTGTGTGTTTATCATCCTCTTGAACTAACGCTCCTGTGTTCCTTACCTTTGGAGAGGCACCATAGGCTGAGTTACAGTAGATATACATATTGGACCAGATCCTCAGATGGTATAAATTAGCTTAATTGCATTAACTACAGTGGAGCTACATGGATTAACACCACCTGGGATTCTGGCCCCAGGTGTTTTTTCACAATACTTACAATTTGTATAACCTTAAAAATCCACAGTATTATTTTTAAACAAGTGAATTATTAAATTCTCAGCATCTTCAATATAACTGTGAAAGACTAAGCAATATATAACTGTGCTGCATATCTTCTGGGGTTGGAAATAATTTCCCCATCAGTGAATTTATGTACTAATCTTGCATTTGTTGTATTTTTACTGACAGTATAAGAAAAAACTCAAATTAAACAGAGCCTAACATTGTTTCTGCAATCATCTAAAATTCTTGACTAGTTAATTAGAAAAACAAAAATACATTGTACCAGATACAATCTTTTTCCAATCTGCTTAACTGCAGTAATTTGTAATCTTTGATTACAGCTCTTGGAATATATAAGTGAAAGAGTATGTGCATTTATTGGCCTGTTGGGATTCTTGTGCTGAAATAGTACCACACAAAGCAATAGTTTTGGCACTCCCCTCTCCCTATATATTTGGGATCAAGAGTAAATCATAGATAAAGGGAATCATTCTCATTTTAATCAGGCTGGTGCCAATCAAGAATAACTCCAATGAAATCAATGAAGTTATACTGTAAAAATTCTTTGACATCAGAAGTAGGCACATATTTAAGTGTATAGAATGGTAATGCACTTGGTTTTGTGAGTTTATTCTTTTCCTTGATACACTTTCATTACAGACTTTGTGTCTAATCCCCTTAGTTTTTCATTAACATCAAGGTAATTTAGGATTTGGCACTGTTCAATCCTTTTTATGTCATGGGAGAGTTGCAATGAAATCATTTTGCCCTGGTAATTCTATAGTAATCAGTTACCTAGATGCTGCACTGACATTACATTGTTCTTTCTTTGTAAACTCAAATCACAACAGCATTTCAATGATAGATTTTGCTCTGATGTAAACTGGTGCAACTTCATGGAATTCAGTTAGGGTCCCTCACACCAATACATTTTGGCCCAATGTCTCCAGGTCCACTGAAATCCATTTTGCCATTACAGCCTACATTCTAACAAATGTATAATGGCATCACATATGGAACTCAATAGACTTCCAGTGAAATTGTTTCCTTTACTGTTTTAACCTTGTTTGGAAACTCAGTCTCTGTAGTAGTGCACTGGAACCATCGTGAGGATGTTGTGACAGGAATGAACAGGGACTTAACATCACTAAAAAAAGAAGCCTGTAAGAAAGAAATATTGTATATGTTCTCTGTCATTTTTCAAATTTAAATACCTCCTTTTTCTGAAAGAAGTTGAACTTGAGGAGAGAGGATGTTTACACTCTGACTGTGTTTGGTTCTAGGAAGTGCTATCTTTCATACAAGTACAGTACTATCTAGCTATCTTTGGTACTTATTTAGTGCCCATTACCATTACACCTGAGTGCTTCACAATCTTTAATGTATTTCCCCTCACTACTGCCCTTTGAAATAGGGAAACACTATTAAACCCATTTTACAGATGGGGACAAAGCAACAGAAATGCTGAGGCCTAGATCCTTAAAGGAATGTAGGCTTTTCACTGCCATTGAAATCAAGGTCATATCAACTTTCAAGCAAAAAGCCTTCAAGTAATTTAACAAGATATCAAAATTCATGAAGCCACAGGGAGGAATAAATAATCCATTCTTTTAAATCTACAATGTAACATATTCTCTTTTGAAAATTTATATTTTTGCCATTTTACAAAACAGACTAACTGAAACCATTTTAGGAGTATGCATTGAGACAGACATAGTAGTTTGGAATGGCCTGATTCTCCATAGCCCTGCACCTTATTTTGTGATTTCCACTGAGCAGAGTGAGTGTAAAGTGTTATCACATCCAAATGTTCATTGGTGTAAATGATGACACAAGTGTAGGGCAATGGAGCTTAGGTCTTATGCTTTGACTCCCATCTAGTTGCAGAGGAATGAGCGACTGAATCCTCAGAACGAAAATGTCTCAATGAACTAGTTCCTTATTCTGTTTTCAAGTATTAAAAATGAATTGGGTATCTTTTTTTATAGTAAGCTCTTCTAAGTTTGATGTTAGGAAGAGAATGTAAGGAACCCAAGATGCTAAAATTCAGTGACCTCCCAACCATGTGTGTAAAGCAAAGGCTCTGTAACTTGGTGAACTTGCTAGCTTGTTTTTCACTTGTGGGGAAAAAAAACAAAACAAGAACTGGCTTATCCACAGGGCAAAATGAATCAGGTATTACTTCATGCCCACAATAGTCTTTAGATTTTAATTAGTATTCAAGCTGCAACACTGTCAGCTTTTTGTCTGCTAAGCAGAGTGAGGGTGGGTCACAATCTGGATGGGACACTACTAAAGGGAATATGTTCATTGCATTGGTAATCCAGCAGGTGATGTGCCCATCATGGCATTTATGAGCACTGCTCTTCTGAAGAGGCCATTTTTCACATGAAATGAGAATACGAGGCCTCGACTGCAGCACTCGATGCTATTTAACATCTCACGGCACTTTTCAGAAGAGGAGCTGTGTTAATCCTAGTGCGCTGGCCCAATGCCAATTTGAATAATTGAATTCTGCCTTCATAAGAACCCTCCCACCAGTAATTTCAACTGGATACAATATTCTCCACTTTCCATCCTAAACTGTTGTGTAGTGTTGCTGTGAGCTGTTAAAACAATTCCAGTTGTGTTTCAGTGGTGGGCAGGTAGGAAATCAAGTGCATGCCAAATTGGATGAAAAGTGATAGATATGCAAGAGCCTTATCAGAACATCAGAATTTACACAGAGAACTGGCGATGTCAGAATATATTTCATTTTGGGGAAACATTCCATTCACATCTCATTTTTGCCCCCACTTGATTCTCCTTATATGATTCCTTTGGGTTCATTGTGGTGCCTAACTGAAACTGCTTGCCATATTGTTTCATGGAGCTGCTGCCAGGAATGTCATGAGAAAAGACCAGCAAGCCTCTTCCCTCGGTTCCCATATGCTGATCCCATCCATTACATACAGCAGGTAGGTTAGGACTTGAGAAATTCAAGCTCAGATCTGCCCTTAAGAGCACCTGAAACAAACAGCGGAGTGAGGCACTAAGGTGATAGGTCACTGAACCCCAGGCTTGAGGACTCATTTCTCTCCCATCAAAACTCATTTCTCTCCTCTTACATTTAAAATCAGCCACTGGCAATACAGGTAGCCAATGTTTTTAATTATTCTTTAATCTAGTTATTGCAAGGCTTGCTTTTTAATGATGTGTGCAACCACCTCTGCCTAGCAATAGGGTGGCAGGATGGCTACTGCTGGCATCACTTCCTTAAAGAGAAGTGGCATCCACTCTAGCATTGAGTGGTTTGCAATCCCTGCTGAAAACTTACAGAGCCTACCCCATCCAGGGCAAACTCTCAGCCTTGCCCAAGCTAGTCCCAGGTCAGGACTTCTGGGTGCTAACAGTGGGCTAGATTCTCCCTTGCATCCGAGCTCAGCTCAGCACAGGAGCAGGGAAGAGCCATCAGGGAACTGGTTATAGCTCTCTCATTTTCACAGCCTGGGCTCCACATGAGTTAGGCCACTGGAATATGGTCCCATAGAGAGACTACACCAGTGAAGCCTGGGCATATAAAACGGAACTTGATGATGCTTGCGCTCTGCCCTAATGTGTCTTTTCTCTCTCTGGGAATGCTCTTTGTATGATGGATCGAGCAGCTGGTGCAGTAATCAGCTCTGCTGGCTTTGCATCAGCATGGAATACCCCTTTACCCAGGAAGTTCTCCACTGGCAAGTTACAGTCTGAATCCAGCCCCTTTGTACCACTAGAGCAATGCAAGTGGGCAGGATTGTAATGCACATTTGGGCCACAGTGTGCTAACTGAGATGGCTTTAACTGCAAAATAGGAAATGTTCAAAGTTTGGAGGCTTTTTATTTGGGGCATTATGGAATAAGGGCCAGCTCTGAAGTTTGAATATAAGTTTCAGGCCATAATGAGAAAACACGTTGGGTTAAATTCTGTTCTCAGTTGCTTTCACTGGCCTACATCCAGAGTAACTGCACTGACTTGCATAGAGTTATTCCAGACTTACATAAACATAACTCAGTGCAGAACATGGTCCATCAAAGCTGAATATTTCCTTGCCAATATCTGCATGAAATCACTCGTACTCAGGTGTATTTACATGCTCATTTGGAGTGGTTTAATGGGTTTGATGGTACAACATCATGTTCCCAACTTGATTTTAGCATGGCCAGTAATGAGAATGTCTTAGCAATCACAGTGTGTGAAGATCAGCTAACTCCTAGTTTGTTCTTGTTAGAAAGGACATTTGTTTGGGAGTGTGACATAGCCATCCATATGCTTCAGGGAAGCTTTTTAACTGACCCACTCTTTTGTTCAGAGAACTAAATACTGGAGAGGGGCTGCAGGTACATTGTAATCAGATGAAGGCTAGTTGATCATCATGTTGTTCCTTTCAGAAAAGCACAGACCTGAGGAACTCTAGGGCTGAAAGCCAAGATTCAGTTCCACTCCCAGAAAAGTCAACAAAACTATTTTAAATAGAATGATTTCATCCTATAGTGAACCCTGAGTTACCTGCCAGTGGTACTATTAATAACCATATGTTTATCACAGGCATGACCTAATGGAGTACAGAGACTACAACATTTTAAAGCAATATTTGGGGCCCAGTTGTGTTAGAAGCTAAAACCCTGCTGTGAGGAAAGGAGATCAGATGAATTCAGAGTTGGATCGCTGTTAGGAAATGCTGAAAAGCCTTCCTACTTAATAAAGTTTTTCCACCATAGCCAGAAAGCCATTCACATCAATCCTTTTCTCTGCCCTTCTTAAACTAAAAACTCAACCCTAAGCCACATTTTCTGTGGGAGAAATGATATCAAATCCAGAGCCTCCATGAAGTACACTGAGCATTGCCAGCCTATTTTATGTGGAAGGCATTGCTGAGAGACCATGGTGATGGGCATCATTACAGAACCAAAAGAGAGAACAGATTCTGGAGTCCATATGTGTTGAGAGTGCTGGATCAGGCCCTGATGTTCAGGTTATAGAAGAAAGGTTTAACTCTTGCCCCCATCCACTCCCCAGGGATCATATTTCTGTGTGTGCTCGTGCACATTCAGGGCCTGCTCCAGGCACCAGCTGACCAAGCACGTGCTTGGGGTGTCACCTTATAAGGGGCAGCCAATCTTGGTTTGGTGGGGCGGTGCTCAGGGATTTTTTGTTTTTTGGTTCAGCAGGGTGGCACTCCGGGCAGGGGAGGGGGTTGATTTTCTTTTTGGTTTGGCGGGGTGGCGCTTGGGAGTGGGTTGTTTTTGGTTTGGCAGGGCGGTGCTTGGGGGGGTTGTTTTTGGTTTGGCGGGGCAGCGCTTGGGTCTTTTTGTTGTTGTTTTTGGTTCGGTGGGGCGGCTCTCGGTGGGGGGGTTGGTTCGGTGGGGCGGCGCTCATGGGCGGGTGGTTTTGGTTCGGCGGGGCAACTCTGGGTTTTTGTTGTTGTTGTTGTTGTTTTTGGTTCGGTGGGATGGAACTCCGGGGGGGGGTTGATTTTCTCTTGGGTTCAGCAGGGTGGCTCTCGGGGGGGGGTTCGGTGGGGAGGCACTTTTTTTTTTGGCTTGGGGCAGCACAAAAGTTAGAGCTGGCCTTGTGCACATTACATGCTGTAAATTACATGCCATTCCTTTCTGCTTCGCAGATGATCAGTAGAAGCATCACAGCCAGCACTGAAACAAACTCCAGAAATGTACTGCAGATATTTTGTCCTCATCTGTGCGTGGCTTTTTCTTCCAACTCAAAGGTAAGGTTCCTGACAAGAATACCATCTGAAGTGTAGTTGCTATAAATGCTGGGAGCAGGAAGGAAAATAGCCATGGTCCAGACTCCAATCCTCCTATCCCTTCCTAAGAGGGCTGGATGCATCAGGAGAGAGCTGATTATACCATAACAAAGGATAGTGCAATGGGAACAACTCCCTGAGTCACAATCCCTCACTAGGGAGGTGCTGCCCCCTTTCTACAGCTCAGTCAGGCTCTTGAAAGATTGCAGCTTTGTGTAACTTCCATTAGAGAATCTGGAACCACATGACCCTCCCCTAGTTTTGAGTTTAATTAAAGTGTAAAAGTCTGCATTTTTCAAGTGACCCGATGCCCAGTTCCAAGGGAGGCTAAAACCATTCATGCCTCAGTCCTGAAACAACTTTTACATAGAAGATTTTCAGATACCACCCTGGTGGGTGGAAGTATAAAGCCCTTATATAGGTAGAAGACAATATTGAAGAAGAGTCAAGCAATCTGAGCAGTTCTGATCAAGAAGCTGAACAGTTCTGATCATTGCTTTGGAATTTGCGGGTTCTTTCAGATCCAAAACGTACAGTGAAATTCTAGGGCTATGAAACCCACAGAAGTGAGAACTGAAGAAAAAAATTTCATAGACACCTCCAGAACCCAACCTACTGCATTTCACACTGCATAGCCCTCGCTGCCATTAGGTACTGGCAGTGGGATGATGATGCGCTGCCTTGGACCTTGTTTTGCCATTTACACCAGAATAAACACCATAAGACCAGAATTATCCATTTATTTACACCATTGGCAATTTTTTTGTGCCCACTTTATACGGGGTGTAAGTGAGTACACAGGGCCTGGCTCCGCTGGGAAATTACACCATGTTAGAACACGACCCCTCTCTGTCTTTCTAGCTAGGTACTTTAGCTTGCACTCAGTGTCTAAGTGCCTTCACACACATTAATGATTTCTCTTCAAAACACCCCTGGGTCAGGTTTATCATCTAACTATGGAATGCTAATTTTTACATAACTAGCAGAGATAGGTCTGAACGAAAACTCTGCATCTGATCACCCCGGGAGTGACTTTGCACATTGGAGCTCAGACCCACTTCTGATCATTAGCCATGCAAGCACAGAGCCGAACACAGCAGCTTGATTGTGCTCAGTTTGAAAAGCTTTGGCTAAGGCTATGAATGTTTAGTACTGGCTGCCACCTGCACCTCCCAACCCAATTCACCCAGACACTGAAGATAGGATTCCTCCCTCTCCTGATGGCATTAGCTGCGCAGGTACACTCTGACACTAGAGGATTGTCCATAAACAATAACAAGCGAGGTGCAAAGCATTTCCTGGATATCAGTGACCACCAAGGAGGAGCTGATGGCCTGAGGTACAGCTTGTGGCTATCAAAAGGTGATGACCAGGGAGGGAGGAGGAATGGATGTATTCACATATGGGTTTTATAATGAGGGGATGCAGTTTTAGATCTTGTAACCAATCGGCTTTGTAATGAGGGATGCCATTTCATGTGTTCCATACTGGATAGTTTTGGAGACTTCTAAATCTCCTCCATTTCTAGGCTTTCAAACCCCATGTTCCAAATGATCGCGAAGGACATCGTTTACACCCTATACTTATACATCAGATGGGGATAGTGGGGGCAGCTCTGCAAGGGCAGTAGGCTGCTGACAAAATCTCAGTCACCTAATTAGCCCAGTCTTCATTGGGCTGCTAAAATAGCTGTGGAGGGCCCTATTCTGTGATGGACAGACCTGTAGATGACACAGAGATTGCTTGACTCTTCTTCAATATTGTCTTCTACCTATATAAGGGCTTTATACTTCTACCCACCAGGGTAGTATCTGAAAATCTTCTATGTAAAATCAATAGCAACAGCAAATCCCTAATGACTTCATGGAATGAGTCTCTGGCACTTTTCTCTTCCTGGGGGCAACACACTACTTGTAGCTGGGTCATGTGCTATATTTTTAGGGGGGAGCAGGGTAATTGGGTGTATGAACCCCATTCTGTCACACCCACTAAGGGATTAAGAGACAGAGTCGCTACCTCTCCAGCTGCAGCTGATTGGCAGATCAGCAACACTTGGAATAAGAGGCTGCAGCAAGGTTGGGAGCTATCATCAGGAAACTGTGAAAAAGCCACCAAAGGAGCAGGACCAGGATGAGAAACATCCAAGGACTAGAGTGAGATGACTGGGGCGAAACCCACCAGCCTAAGTGGGTATTCCTTCTCCTGCACTCCATGAACTAGAAGAAGACTGGACTGGGGTGCTGCTTCTAGGCTCAGGAGAAAGACAACATAAGGATTTGAGGATTGTGGGAACTGAACTGAAAGACTAGGAGAGCAAGGTCTGAAAGGGCCAGCCAGAGTCGGCCCACAACGTTTTGGCACCTGAGGTGGGGAGCACAAATGACATCCCCATGCCCCCTCACTTAGGCCAAAATTTGAAAGGTCTCAATTCTGCCTTCTTCCTGTTCTGCTCTTCTCATGGTACTGCTCTGTTACCTACCCCAATAAAAAAGAACTAACAACTTAAAATACCTTGTTAAAAAATTTTAAGTAACACTTAACTTTCAAACACCTGAACAGCAAATGTAACTTTTCTTGTCTGCATAGTAAACACTGGCATTTTTATCTGTTTGAATAATCAAAGTGGTGTTTTCCGTGCCTTCTTGGTTGCAGGATTTGAACTGCTTCCTGAAGGTCCATAGTCTGGGCCAGCTCATGTTCTACTGAGATGGTTGCAAGGCCGACTCGCCTCTCCTGTGTCATTGTGGAGCGTAGATATGTTTTTATTGACTTCAACTTGGAGAAGCTGCGTTCTCCACTGGCAGCTGTTACGGGAAGTGTTAGAAGTATGCGCAGAGCAACAAAAGCATTTGGAAAGAGGGTGGTCATCTTATTAGTGCACATATATTCCAGAACAGCCTTTGGAGTTGATCCTGCTGAAATGTATCTTGAAAGGGCTTTCAGTTCATCACCTAAATCACTCGCATCAATATTGCGCATGTCATCATGTGTCAACACTGTCTCTAGTGCCCTGCATTGCTGGTGTTGGTCTTCTTCAGGTATAGTCAGGAGTTTTGGAATATCATATAACATCCTAAACATACTGCTGTGTTCCCTGAGCTACATGAAACAATCTTCAACTGACTATATTGCACAATCTAGCACCTGGTTAAAGAATTCAACTTTGAATTGTTGTTTGGGGTCTCTTATGGGATTACCCTGTGCCTCATAATCAAAATGCCTTCTACTTCGGTGATGCTTGTATTCTTGAATGGGTAGGAAAATAGCTTCAGTGTGAAGTTTCTCTGCCAACTTCTGTGCACTTTTCCGAACGTTTTGAAATCCCTCATCTGACCAATAAGACTGTAGGTATGACTTTGCTTTGTCCAGTTGTTCCATTGCTCCAGATATATCAAGGTCAACACCTTGGAGTCTCTTGCTTACAACATTTATTTCAAACAGTATGTCAAGCCACAACACCAAGCCACACAGAAATTTAAAGTTATGTATATTTCTGGTGATTCCATTTTTCTCTGCCACTGTTCTCCCACGAACAGTTCCTGTCATAGCATTATCCTCAATAATGGCAATTATGGCATCATCTATCTTCCCAATTTGGTGTTTGATAGGCTTTATCGCCTCTACTCAACTTTCCCATCATGTGGCACTCAGTGGTTTCAGTGTCAGAGAGGATGTTCCCAGATGTTGCTTCAAAATTTGCCATCAATGAGTTGATGCATAGAAAAATATATTGATGCTTTGAATTACATTAAAAAATTCAGCAGTCTTGCTAGAAGCTGATGCTGCATCACTGTTCACCGAGTGCAATGAATGAGAACTGCATGGGACAAAAAAAGCTTGAGGGTTTAACTCTCAGATCCGTGTCTGCTCTCCTCTGTTCTTTCCTCTTGGTAGGAGAATCTAAATCTAAATACCCTGAACACTAGGGAGGCTGTGATCCAGAATTCCAAGCCGAGTTTGGATCCAGAGCCGGAGACCAGACCTGTGATGTTGGTTCTGACCTATCTTTACCTACTGCCAAAGATAGCCAGAGGCATTAAAAATGAACCAAAAATCTCAGATGCCTAGTCTAGCCACTGCTTCTCTTCTGTTTAAGAAGCAATGGTGCCTCAGCAGCATTACCATGGTGCAGACACATGTAGCCAGAGATCATGGCTTTATTTGCCAAGGCTCATGAATACAGCTACAGAATTTCACTGAGATCCTCCATTCATCTCTGCAGGTGACAGGCCCACGCTTAGCAGCACAAGTCACTGGAAAAATATTACTTCAATACTGCATACTCTGCACTGGTATCCCACTGAGTCCTATAGCATCACCTACTGGCCAAGAGTAGCTCTGCAGCACCCTGCCTCAGTTTCCTTTTATGTTTGGGGCCCCTTAAAAGTCCACATACTTAAAACATTCGCCATCACACCGTCTTTTTAATAGACTTCAAAACCTATAACTTTCACCCCAGTTTCAGCTGGGCTTAAGCCATACTCCCCGAAGATCTGTTCTCTCTCTCAAGTTTACTTCTTTCATCCTAGTGCCAAGCTGGGCACATCCCCTCTGCTCCGGGCGTCTGTCTTCCTGCTTTCCCACCACCTTTTGTCTGAGGCTTGGCCTTCTCCACTGGCCTTCCTCACCCCTACTCATTCAGAGCTCTCCAGGAACCTTATCGCTCTCTGACAGCATCTCCCAATCACCTGCAACTCTGTCCACCTTTATAAGGCTCAGGTGCCTTCCCTTAAGTCCACTTGGGCAGCAGGTTATGGGTCCAAGAGCACTGGACCCCACTGCCTCTTAAAGGGGCCAGTTCAGTTCAGGGTCTCTGACCTGGTTTTCAAAGTCTCCCATTGGATTAGTCCCGGCTACTGGAGAGATTGTCTCTCTCCATCCAGCCATGCCCTATTTAGAAGGCTGTATTGCACTTGAATGAGGAAACTATCAGCCAGCATGGTGAGACTGACAATTGGGGCTGGAAGATGCTTCCCAAGACCAAGACACTGGATCTCCCTCTCAGATGAGAGAAGAACAGCTACTAACTGCACTGCATTCAGAGTTAAGTGCAACTATCACTAACAGTACTCTGCTCATGCTGGCAGGGGCATTTTCATATTCAGAGTAAGAAAGGAGGAGACAGAAGCCCGTCTGTTGCTGAAAGGGGCTTGTTACCGTTATTTTTGTTGGATTGTAAATTCTTTGGGACAGTGGCCATTGCTGTGTTCTGTGTACAGGACAATGGGGTCCCGGGGCATGGTTGGAGATTCTAGCTCTTTCTTTAGTTAGTCCATCCCATACTTTGCTTCATATTGGGCTACCCACATTTGCCATCCTTGCCTGTTAACTGCCCATCTCTCCAAAACTTCCGATTTTATGTTGGTTGAGGTGCTTGATGTCATTCAGAACTGTTCATTTCCATGTTATTCACAGTCTCTCTCTTTCTTCTTGCGTTTTCTGGCTTCCATTCAAGGGCAGTATTTGGTAAGCATTCTTTTTCCATTCTCAGCACGTCCCAGCCATTGATGTCGTCTTTTGTAGATTATTTGTGAGAAGGTACCTTGTCCAGTAATTTTTCTGACTTCTTCATTAGTCCTCCTATCTCTATATGTTATTCCCATTATTCTTCTCAGACATTTGTGATGAAATGCATCCAGCTTTTGCATATCTTTCTTGGTAAGTTGCCATGTCTCACTGCTATACGTTGTGATGGCGATAACAATTGCCTTGTACACATTCAGTTTTGTCTTGAGGGAGATGTTTTTGAGTTGCCAGATGTTTTTGAGTCTTCCAAATGCAGTGTTTGCCTTTCCAATTCTTCTTCTTATTTCCTCGGAACTAGTACCATCTTGATGGTACTTCCAAGATACGTAAAATTGTCCACCTTCTCCAGTTTCTCTTCTTCAGTTTTGATTTCTGTCCCTATAGTCCCCATTAACATGACTTTACATTTCTTTGCATTGTATCTCAAACCTATCTTCTCCATTACTTCTTTTACTTGGTTTGTGCACTTTTGTAGTCCATTGGCTTATCTTCACTGATAAGAGCGATGTCATCAGCAAAGTCTAGATCAAATAGCCTTGAATTGTTCCATTTTAGGCCATGTGTATCACCGTTGCATTGTTTTAATTCCTAGTCGATGACTAGCATAAACAAAAAAGGAGACAGGATGCACCCTTGCCTTACACCTGTCTTGATGCTGAATGGCTTACTCAATCCATTTTAATGCAGCACTTTGAGATGGCGTAGAACAGGAGTCAGCAACCTTTCAGAAGTGCTGTGCCAAGTCTTCATTTATTCACTCTCATTTAAGGTTTCACGTGCCAGTAATACATGTTAACATTTTTAGAAGTTCTCTTTCTATAAAAGTCTATAATCTATAACTAAACTATTGTTGTATGTAAATAAATAAGGCTTTAAAAATGTTTAAGAATCTTCATTTAAAATTAAATTAAAATGCAGAGCCCCCCAGATCGGTGGCCAGGACCCGGGCAGTGTGAGTGCCACTGAAAATCAGCTCGTGTGCTGCCTTCGGCCTGCGTGCCATAGGTTGCCTACCCCTAGCGTAGAATGTCTTCATAATGTTAATTAATTTTGTTGGAATTCCATATTGTTCCACAATTTTCCACATTGTTTCTCTATTTACACTATTGAATGCCTTTTGAAGGTCCACAAAATTGATGACAAGACTGCCTTGGAATTCAATTGTGTTCTCAATAATCCCTCTTAGAGTGAAAATAGCATCTGTGCATGATCTCCCTTGTCTAAATCCAGATTATTGTTCACATAGGTATTACCGCAATACAGATAATAACTGTGGGAAGCATTCAGCTACTATGGTGTGTGACAAAGTTCCTCCTCTACCTTGGTGGGTCCTGCGCTTATTTGGCAGATTTGCTCACCTCAGTGATCTTTCCCACAGTCTGGGTAACTTCTCCTGTGTCTGATCAGGAGTTGGGAAGTTTGCGGGGAACCCGGGCCTGCTCTCTACTCCGGGTCCAGCCCAGGGCCCTGTGGATTGCAGCTGTCTATAGAGCCTCCTGTAATAGCTACATGACAGCTACAACTACCTGGGCTACTTCCCCATGGCCTCCTCCAAACACCTTCTTTATCCTCACCACAGGACCTTCCTCCTGGTGTCTGATAACACTTGTCCTCCTCAATCCTCCAGCAACACACCCTCTCACTCTCAGCTCCTTGTGCCTCTTGCTCCCAGCTCCTCACATGCACTTCCTCTCCTCTGGCTCCCCCTCGCCTGACTGGAGTGAGCGCCTTTTTAAACTCAGGTGCCCTTATTAGCCTGCCTTGATTGGCTGCAGGTGTTCTAATCAGCCTGTCTGCCTTAATTGGTTCTAGCAGGTTTCTGATTACTCTAGTGCAGCCCCTGCTCTGGTCACGCAGGGAACAGAAAACTACTCATCCAGTGACAGTATATTTGCCCTCTTCTAGACTCCTGTACCCACTGGCTTGGGTCTGTCACAGGTGATAGGCATGAATACAAGAACCCACATGAGTAAACATTAAGGAAGTCATAAGCAAATTCCAACTGTCACCATTCCAACTATTTTTGGACATAAGCAGCCTCCTCAGACAATCATATCCCTCCTACACCGCTGTAAAACACCCCAAACTTTGGATTGTCTGTTTAATTAAGTCACATTCTGATTGCCCACGGTCCCTGTCCCGCCCACAAATTAAACAGCAGAATCAAGTGCTGCTGGCTTTGATGAAGTGTTTTACGCAGTTTCTGTTGGACTGCTATATACATGCAGGCAGTGTTTCCCAAACTTGGGACGCCGCTTGATTAGGGAAAGCCCCTGGTGGGCCGGGCCTCTTTGTTTACCTGCCGCGTCCGCAGATACAGCCAATCACTGCTCCCACTGGCTGCGATTTGCTGCTCCAGGCCAATGGGAGCTGCTGAAAGCGGCGGCCAGCACATCCCTCATCCCATGCTGCTTCCTCCAGCCCCCACTGGCCTGGAGAAGCTAACCGCAGCCAGTGGGAACTGTGATTGGCTGGACCTGTGATGCGGCAGGTAAACAAAGAGGCCCGGCCCACCAGGGGCTTTCCCTAAACAAGCGGCATCCCAAGTTTGAAAAACTGCCTGCAGGGAACACAGCTACAGCTGCACAACAGATGCTCCCAACATGACCTACCACGCCTAACAATATGTATTTGTATATTTTAGAAAGTGCACCCTGGGCCATAAATCGGACACACACAGCAGTGACATGGTATCACTCCCTGGATTTGAGAACCTCACAGAGGGCTACAACAAATATCTCAGGCCCTACTTTGGTGGTACGTCAACAGAACATTTCAGTATCTGATAAAAGAATTATATAATCAGTAATGTTTGCATGGAGAGAATAATGTTTTATGGGTTTTCTTTAGCAAGCACTAGTTTCTGTCCCTGTTAAATTAGCTGGGACTGGAACTATGTGCCCAAAGTCCATCCTCACTTACCCTCTCCAATTCTGTTTGCTCAATGGACTCCAAGTGTATGATTGAAGGCAAAATTTATTCCCTTGGAACATATTTGTCTGTGGAATAAAGAACAGGAAGCTTAGAGAGTTTTGACACCTGTCAGATTAGTTACCTTGGGCTAAATTCTGCTCTGTTACAACCATGCAGCCCCTTTGTTTCAGTTTGTCCCCCTGGTGTGGCTGTGTATTTGTTAATGGACATCCATTTTGCAAGTGTCATTGTGGCTACAAATGAAAGAAGCCTGCCTCCTTGAACTGCAGAGTTGCTCACTTATCACTTACTTCCTGTTTACTCCCAGTCTCTGGGGATTTGTTTCCACTGTGAAACCATATACACTAAATTCTAAACAGCCTATGCCCAGGCTTTGCCTTAAATTTTGTGAAGGGGCAGCCTCCTCAGTGCACAGAGCATATCTGGATGTTCTGTGAAGTGCAGATGACCAAGCATTATGCAGTCTGATTACAACCCCTATGCCATGTAATGGAGCTTGTGTACATTGGCATTGTCTTACACCTTTTAGCTTCTCTCTCTTTATCTTCCTTGTGTGGTGATAAATCTCTACAATAGTGGAGTTACACAGAGTAATGACCACTACGTCTGGTATTGTGGAATAATACCAGCTCTTCATTGAAATTTGTCCCATAGGACAACAGATGGTTATAAAATAGAAGAGAGAAGTTTAATTGCATGCAAGTCAATATCAGCACAAGTTTAATGTGTCCATATCACATTGGGTAAAAATTGTCAGCACTCTGGCACCTAAATAACTATCACTTTGGAAAATGGGATCTAGCTCCTAAATCACTTAGGCACTTTTGAAAATTGTCCTTTTTGCAACTTGAAATCTTATTAGGTAAATGAAAAATATGAATTCTAGATACATTTAAAAAATCTTGTTAAACCTAACTGACTTTTAGAAAGTGGGTGGCTTCAATTCTAACTGGCAAGATATATAGGATTGAGCAAGTTATATAGGCAAAAAAAGTACACGTGTTGACTAGATAGATATATATGGCCTGCTCCTGAAACATGGTGACCACCTGCAAATCCTGTTGACTTCAGAAGAATTTTTGGGTGCTCAGCACCAATCAGGATCAGGTCCCTGTGGCCCTAGGGCTTAATTCTGCCTTCCTTATTCACGCAAATCTCCCACTGAAACCAATGGGAATGGAGTATTGGGCCCAGTGCATATGAATGTTTGTGATCTGTGGGTTATGAAGAAAATGTTCTAATATGTTACTGTGCCATATATTTGCTACTGTGCTGATGGGATTTGATCTTCCTCAAGTTCACCCTTATTACAATAAAAAGAGGCAAAATATAAACTGACTTACACTAACCTCTTCTGACATTTCCTAGGGTGGAGCTGCCCTCTTGTGGTGAATCCTAGCTTCAGCACTTGAAAAGAGGCAGCCACACTACCAAGTTATGTGGTTCCTTCAATGTAAAATTGTGTGTGTATCTACCCAGTGAAAGGGGATGTTTTGTCTCCATTTTGTCATGTGTTTTAGTCACTGACAAACTACCTCTTTTCTAGCTAACGGCTGTTCTTTAAGAGTTTCACTTTACGGGCACTGAAGTGAACTCCACAGAGGGCTCACCCAAGCCCATAAGCACCAATGAGGCCTGCTTTGTCACCTTGTGTGGGTCTTGTGTGCTAAGGAGAATTTCACCCCATATGTACTGAAATCTGCTAACTAAATTTCTAGTAGGGCCCATTTCCTGACTTGGGAAACACCTGCCCAGGGGATAGGAAACCCCACAAGTTCGGACTTCATTGTTCTACCAAGTGGACTGAGTTTTCTTCCACCTCTACAGAAGTGGCAGGAGTTTGGCCTCCTAAGTTCACAAATCTTCCTGACCTCAATGCATCACAATTCATGCTCCCCATAGAGTAGTGATGCCCACAGACTGCTGTCCCACCCACGTCACCCCTGGGGGGGACGGGGAGAGAGACAGGGTATTCACTGTACACTACCTCTGAAGGAACAACGCATGAAAATAACGTTGTTTTACACAACAATTTCTTGTGGGTAAGGAAGCTGGGGGCAGGGAGGGAAGATGGGGAACAGTGGCACAGACAGCAGCAGTCTCTATCTGGCCCTGCACCTGGCCCGTACCCTCCTAAAGCACATCTACTGAGAGGCTTTTATGAGATCAGGCAAATAAGGAACAATGGCAGAGACCGGGCAATTCCTCTTCCATCCTCTCAGATAGGCTTCTGCCATCTGAGTTCTCTGTGTTCTCTTTCTGTGAGACAGAAAGCAGATTTCCAAAGCTGGGTGTGCAAAGGAGAACATGTATCTTTTCTCCATAAAGCAAATCTCTCTTCTCATATGCTTCCAGTGTACCTTACAGCACTCTGTCCTCTGTTCAACTCCAATTACAGGGCAGGACGGAGGTGGCCACATTAAAACAAATCTAACACGCTGTTTGTTGCCAAACAATGGTTCACTGGGGCACAATGCTCACTCCCTGTAAAAGATTTCCTTAGATCCCATTTGGCAGGTTCCCAAGGTGCCGGGCTCAGCACTCTGGGACGGGGGAGGTCAGACTCTGTGCACGGACAGCTGGGAGAGTCCCTAGATCAGGTCTCCACTATGAGCGTGTGTGTACACTGCAGTTGAGAGGTGTAACTGCAGCACATGGAGATGTACCTGAGATAGCTTTGATTTGAACCCAGTGATCACTTTCAGCGAGTGGTGCTGCTCACATGAGAGGCCATGGCAGTTGATTAGATTCACAAAAGGTGACACCTGAATCACTTATAAATCCGTGAATAACCAGAATTGTAGGGAACAAAATCTCACCCTCCCAAACTCAGGGACAGGCTGCAGGACTGTAGAGGAAGAGTGAGGTTGGGGAGTCCGACTTGCTTTGCATCAGGAAAAGGCTGTGTGGTTCAGTGGACAGGACATGACTAGAAGTCAGGGGGCTCAGTTCTATTCCTGCTTTTGGTTCTGACTCACTGGGCAAGTCACTTAATTGCTCCAGGACTCAGTTTTCTCATCTGAGAAATGAGGATAACACTTCTTACGCACCTCTCTAGAGCACTCTGAGATCGAGCCGTGGAAAGTGTTATATAACACCTCAAGATTGTTATCATTACATATGCTGAGCCATGTGTGGCTCTTGATTTCTGTGGCTGATTGTAATGGAAATATTACCTACTTGGATTGCCTGGGTGTATGGCCACTGGTGCTGCACATGATCATTTCAGTCTGCTGAAAAGTTTTTGAGCATGAGATTTCACAACCCAAACTGCTCATGTTTAACTCTCTGAAATTTAGTCTAGTTCTTTGGTTGCTGGCAGCCATAGGAACAGCCCTATATGTAGGCTTGGAAGGATTAGATTTGTATAGGTAAATGCTGATTACATCATATGTGTGCAAACTGATGAAAAAGTATTACCATCAGTAATTATCAAAATAGACAGTTAGGCAAAGTAAGACAAATGCTTCTTGAGAACTTATTAGAGTTTGATTTTAAGGCTGTTTACTTTGTATATTTTGATGTTGACAATTTGGTTTAATGATTACAAGACTTTTTAACTTTTTTAAACTGTGTCTACTATCATTAAATAATTGTCTGACCTCCCTATAGTTTCCCACAACTGTGAAAATTTAAATAGCTAGATAAAAATCTTTAAAAAACTTTAAAATAAACGTTGATATTATGCATCAAAATTATAAAAAAAATCTAATTCTTGCAAGACTACCTATGTGTGCTGCTTGATTGAGTGCAGAACTGAATTCCATACTGAATTCTAAGTGTCCATTTCTTTTGTTTAGTACACAACAACATAGTATTACCTTCACCCTTTTTTCGCTCTAATCTAAGCCTTTCTATCCCTCCCCAGGGAAACCTGTTCAAATAGCATTGAGCCTGGATGTTGCAAGTATTTCAAGTATATCTGAGAGTGACATGGTAAGTGACTCAGTCTCGATTACATACTGAGGAAAAAGGGGCCAGTTTGGCTCTGTGCTCTGGAGGGGATCCAGGTTTGAGACACCAGAGTTGGAGACCAAGATTGACTGATGGTATTGGGTGCCTCTGTTCTTGGGAGCCCAGTGTGGCAATTCCCAGCTAAGCCACAGACATCCTGTGACCTTGGGACCAGATAGCCACTTGGGACGAAATCCTCAAAGATATTTAGGCATCTAACTCCCTTTCAATGGGAATTGGGTGCCTAAAAACCTTTGACAATCTTGGCCATGGTCTCCCTGTGCCTCAGCTGCTCATCTGCAAAATGAGGATAATAGCACTTTCCTCACTCACAGGGCTGCTGTGAGGATCAAATCCATTTGCAATTATGAAGCACTCGGGTGCTACAGCCGAGAGGATATAAGGACTGAGTTTGAGACAAAGACAGGGGGCTGACTGTCAAAAGGCAGGAGCTCAGCATGTCCTGAAAGTCAGTCCCATTTGAGGGGTCTGAAGCTGGGCACCAAAAATGGAGGCACACAAAGTTATTATTCACAATGGAAGATTTAGCCGTGAGCTGCAGCTGTTGTAGCTTTTCATCTCCCATTCTGTTCCCTGCAGAGTCTACTCTTGCAGGCTTAGGCATGAGACTGGGTGTTGCTCCAGAAGTCACCCCCAGTCCTCCTCTTTAGCCTTCAGATTGTGGAAGACTAAAGTGGATTAAAGCTGAGGAGAAGCCCTAATGTTCAGAGGGCTAGAAGGGCCATCACCCCAAGGGGAAATATAAAGAGAAACCTTCACCAAATACAGGGTATTTTCATGAGTCCAGTCACCCATTCCTTGTAAAATTACCCCTTTCTACAAAATATATTCCCTCCCCATCCCACCTAAATTCCCCTTGTGTCAAGGAGAACATTATAGAGACATATTCTATGGCTAGATAAATAATTGAAATGACCCAGAGGCTTTCCCCTTCATCACCAGTATTAATAATTCACTATACTGAAACTCTTAACAGTGTATCATTTCAATCACTTAAGTCATGGAGTAGAACTTACTCCCCTACCTCCTCCTCCCCCCACACACAACAGTCTGAGAATCAAATCTGAAGAGTGAGAATAACATAATTTATTTAGCACCTTTCATACCAAAGGATTTTACAAACCATCTATTGCCATAAGGGAATCAGTTCATCTGCCACTGAAATGCAGCCATGTCTGGGCAGGAACATGGTAGCTGTATAACGATGCGCAACAACACTACACAATCATGAAAGCTGCATTTAGTTCATTTTCAAACTAGAGAGCCAAGGGTTGCCACAAAGTCCTGTCATGTACTCAGGAGGTTCAGTAAAGAACTGTCTTTGTATCCATTACAACTGAGCCCTGATTTTCTCTTTATCACGGGGGCACTATAAAACTACTTCATCCACTTGAAACTGCTGGGGCTATTTTAGACAGGCTGGATATTGCAACCAAGCTGGAATTTGACCAGGACACTGGACCAGGACAACAGTTGGTCAAGATCTTGTTTTTTGACTCTCCTACCTAAAACTTCAATCCCATCGCACCCCTAGTCCCTGGCTTGGGCTCAGTTTAGTACAGACCTGACAGAAGAGTAACACTACAAGCTTTGACTGCACTTCCTACTTTATTTGGCTTAAATAGCATGTTATTTTCTTACATTTCTTCAACATATCACCCTCTTCTCTAAGCGCAACCCACCTGCCCCGTCTGAGTGATCTGAATATAGCTCCCAATAATGAATAAAGGGAACAAATATTGTACAGGACCAGTGGCATGACTCATTCGTGGTCCTGCTTATCTCCATTACTCCAAACTGTGTTATTCTTCTCATCATCACTGGATTATTCTTCTCATCATCTACTATGCATAGTCTTTCCTTCCCTTACACAATTGCCTTCCATGGCTTAAACAAATGAACTTTCAATAGGGTGAATAGGTAAAATGCAAGTGGTGTTTGCGCTTGGACTTTTAGCTCTGGTGAAAGGCCAATGCAGCTGTATTTGCATTCCTACTCTCCCTCTATGTGGCTATTATATATAAAATTATATAACACACGAATGCAGTATATGTATATAAGAACAGGAGTACTTGTGGCACTTTAGAGACTAACAAATTTATTTGAGCATAAGCTTTCATGGGCTACAGCTCACTTCTTCGGATGCATAGAATGGAACATACAGACAGAAGATATTTATACATACAGAGAACCTGAAAAGGTGGAAGTACGCATACCAACTGTAAGAGTCCAATCAATTGAGATGAGCTATCATCAGCAGGAGAGAAAAAACCTTTGAAGTGATAATTGAGATGACCCATAGAAGGTGTGAGGAGAACTTTACATAGTTAAGCAGAGAGGTTGACTCTCTTACTTATATATATATATATATATATATATATATATATATATATATATATATATATATATATATATACTTACTGCATTCGTGTGTAGGTTACTTATATAATTTTCCCACACTGGAAGCTATTTTATATGTAATTGATGTAGGGTCTTGAGTAAGAGAGTCAACCTCTCTGCTTAACTATGTAAAGTTCTCCTCATACCTTCTATGGGTCATCTCAATTATCACTTCAAAGGTTTTTTCTCTCCTGCTGATGATAGCTCATCTCAATTGATTGGACTCTTACAGTTGGTATGCGTACTTCCACCTTTTCATGTTCTCTGTATGTATAAATATCTTCTGTCTGTATGTTCCATTCTATGCATCCGAAGAAGTGAGCTGTAGCCCGTGAAAGCTTATGCTCAAATAAATTTGTTAGTCTCTAAAGTGCCACAAGTACTCCTGTTCTTTTTGCAGATACAGACTAACACAGCGGCTACTCTGAAACCTGTTATTATGATTATGATTGTTTATTGGGTATGAATACATGAAAAACCTCAAGCAAATAGAGGGACTAAGTTTAGAATTCAAGTCTACCAGCTTTGTCCTGTGTGTTTTAAGCTGAGTTTGGTGTGTTACATGCCCTACATTTAATGCTATGGCTGTATCCTTCAGGAAAGACAGCCAGATGTTGTAGCAAAGGAGGGTGAAACAAACACACACACACACAGTTTTTGAAGACTATGCCTCAGCCTCCTTAGTATGTTTTGGACATAGGAGGTGGACACCAATGCCTCAGAAACATTCTTGCTGCGTGTCTTCTCATGCCTGCCTTTCTCCTTCAGGACTACACTGCTACAATATACCTGCGGCAGCGCTGGACGGACCCCCGCCTGGTTTTTCATGGCAACAAGAGCTTCACTTTGGATGCTCGTCTAGTAGAATTGCTCTGGGTGCCAGACACATATATTGTGGAGTCTAAACGGTCTTTCCTGCATGACGTTACCGTGGGGAATCGTCTTATAAGATTATTCTCCAATGGCACTGTCTTGTATGCATTAAGGTAAGTCATGTACTGGTGGTGAAGAGCAAATTATTAAAACCACACAGGATCAGAATGTGTATATGCTGGTGTGGCCATCATGGTTAACAAGAGCTATGGAATCAACAGGCCCCTGGTTTTGACATTATTTTCTGGATCTTAGCGTAATTTAATTGCCTTCGCTGCAGTTGCACATTCCTCCCAGTCAGTGCAGTTGTTATCTCGTATTATTTCTATAGCATTAGTCCCTAGGAGCTCCAGTCAAGGATCACTGTCATGTCCCGTCCTCCCCCTCACCCCCATCTCCTCCTGTACAGAGCAGTAACACAGAAGACTGTCCCTGGCCAGAGAGCTTACAATTTCAGTGACAGACAAAAGATGGCAGGTGAATAAAACAGAATGAGCTGGAAGAATATGAGAGGCGGAGGTAACAAAATGAACAAACTTTAGCAGAAAACTGGACGTCTTGGCTTGCTGCTAGCTTAACCAATACCAGCCAATGGTGATCTTTAGGTATCACATTAATATTCAGTTAAAGCCATTTGTGTCATTTCCCCATTAATGTCCCATGCTCACAAAGCCAAACTGTGCTCTCTCTTACACCAGTGTTAATCCTGAGTCACTCTGTCTCCGCTGACTTAGACTACACTGGTATAACTAAGCTCAGAATTTATACCTTAGGATGCAACTTCTCTGGTGTTATTAGTGCATTGATTTCAAAAGTCAGAACTATCCAAAAGCCTGATCAGATTCTTTGGGGTCTGGAGTTTGCTATGAAAAATAGAGACATCCTGCGGTATGTTTTTATTGCACAGCTTCTGAACTTTCTCTCTCCCCATGTAGAATCACTACTACTGTTGCATGTAACATGGACCTGTCAAAATATCCCATGGACACACAGATGTGTAAACTGCAGCTGGAAAGCTGTAAGTATAGCATTCTACAGATGCCTGAGAATATTTGTCTGGCCTATTTTGAATCTGTTTATTCGTATGTAGGTGTCCATTCAAATATTTGGTTTTAGCCAGAACAGCCTCTGAAAATGTGCCTTTATTTCTGCAAATACAGAAACTTTTCAAGAAGAAAACAGTTCAACTTAATTCTTCAAATATAAATTATTGTTATTCTAGGGTTTATAAAGTTCCTGTCCTCATGGTCCCCATGTGCACTTTATAGATGTCAGAATGGTAATAAACACTACCTTCCCCCAAACAGTCAGCCGGTATTTCAGTCTTTCACATAGAAGTAAATTATACTGTCTTTCTCTAAAATCACCTCTTTCATTAGGGCTAGCTTTTGTTACAATAGGTGGATAATAGGACCCAAATTTTCAAAAGAGTGCCCTCAGTTATCATCCATTTTGCACCCCATTCACCCATGCAGTTCATGTTTGTGTATGCAGAAATCTCTGTCTTGAACACATGCATTGGACAGTAAACTTGCATAAGTCAGACATGCCCACTCATGAAAATTAGAAACTAAGTAGAATACCTAGATTGTGGCTAAGGAAGAATTTGGCTTTACAGGTTTCATTGCGGGACTGATGGCTTCCCCTCTGAATAGGTCTGTCAGTTACTGATGAAACAAGCAAATGCAATGAGTTGGTGATAATCTCACTCTGGGTGCTAATGGACACATGTCCATATTATACAAAAAAAGGTACCAAATCTGCAATTAACCAGTGCCTTTGATGGTATGGTTTGAACTGTTGCTTTCACTGATTCCCTGGGAATGAACGGTGCATGCTAGTCTCTAGAGTCCTCAGTCCAGCAGCTTTCACCTGTGCTAAATCACCTACATTCAAGGCAGAGAATGTTTTTTACCGGGGGAAGAGCTGAATTCAGGAAATGTGTATTGCCTGTGAAATTAGTGAGCTCAAGCTAGAGCAGGTCCTAGCACAGGAAGGCACAATGAAAGCTTTCCCATCTACGCCCTTTGTTACAGTAACATAAATGTTGGTGAGAATGGAAACCCGCTCCTGCAAGCCCTTTGTGCACAGAACCCCACAGTGGTCCTCTCTGGGACTCTTGGCTGCAGGGCACTTGCAGGAGCAGTGAAAGTCAGTGAGAAAAATGCTCTTGGTTACTTAAACTCGAAGGCTTGGATATTGCAATGCTGACCATTTATTGACAGCAGACAATGCATAGATAACCCAACAGTAGTCGCCAGAGAGAAAGAACCATGGGACTTGCACCAATACACTGTGGCTTTCAGGAGAGGGGATCTCTGCTCCTGATGCTGAGCAGAGGTCAGCTGACTCCCCCACCATTCCATCCATCTGTAGGCAGGCTTCGTTCTCAGCAGTCTGCATGTCCAGACACTGCTGCTCCCCAGAGAAAGAGTCTGCTCAGATGTGGCGCACTCAAAATCTCAATGAAAAGAAAGAAATTCTTCACCTCCTGCTGGGACAAAAGGGAGGGAAGCTCCCACCTAGCCTCTAATGGAATCTCCATTTTCAGGCATTCTTAAGCTGGGGCACCCACACAGGGCTCCCAATTCCCTGCCTCAAACTGAGCACCCAGAGAACTCATCTCCTCCTTCCTCCCTGTCTGCTTCTTAAATTCAGCTGTGCAGGAAGGTCGCTGCCCAGTGCTCCAGGTGAAGTGAGACACTCTCCCCATCACACAATAGTTCATCAGTGAAGATGGAGCTTTTCTTAGCTCCATCCTTGAGAATCCCCAGAGCAAAGCAGGAGCCAATCTCCTGTTTCAAGCCACAAAAAATAAATGCCTGAAATCTCATTATTTAAAAAACAGGTTTGACTTGCCAGCTTCTAGAATGGAGCTCCTATGGAAGCGCATATTATTTTCACATTAAAATCCTATTAGTTCACCATGATTAACTTTATTACAAAGAATAGCACCTGAAATAATAATGATTGGCCTCTTCTTTTAAAGTGTAACTGGCTTCAGACTTTTTTTTTTTTTAAGTAATTGGGTCTTACGTCATGCTCAGTTGCTGTCTAATTCCAGTGAAATTACATGCATATTGCCAGCTGGAGATTTCATTAGGATAAATGCCTGGAATTAATGCTATTTAAATATATGCTTGATAAATTAACAACCTGTCATTTATTAAAAAGTTTCCCTAAGTAACTGCAATTGCTATTATTACAAAACTGTCCAGAAACTTTGAAAAGTCACATGGTTAGGGTTTGCACGCAGGGATTCAGAACCTGTGCATGGAATTTATGAATACGTCAGAGGCATGTTCCAGTAATTTGTGTTTAATAGAAAACACAATTAGATAAACAATACAGTAGGAAGCGTGGTAGTTTTTCTACAAGGTGTGAACTGGTGACTATTGGCCAACCAGTGTCACTAGTAATTTTTCACACAGACATTTAATTAAAATAATCAAACTAATGAGATTAATGGGCTTATTCACTAAATTAATATGACTTTTTTGAGCTGGATGGCTATTCGGTGAGTGAGTAGGAATGTCATGTTATCAAAAAGATCACTCACGTTAATTTGGGGTCATGTTATGCTGTCACTTAAACTTCCAGAGCCAGATCCTCAGCTGGAGTAGTTTGAGGTAGCTTTGCAGAAGCCAATGGAACTATGCTGACTTACAGAGCTGAAGATCCGGTCTGGGCCCATTGTTTTCAGTGGGGACTTCTATTTCAAAATCAATGGCGGCCCTAATAAATGAGCCTCACAATATTTGAATAGTCCAGTTCAGGGTTGATAAGGTCCCAGATGTTTAGATGCTTGGCCAAAGCATCTTTGAAGTGTGCGTAAATGGGTGGGCTGTTTGGTTAGGAAAGCCACACATACTCATAAGATTTCTGACTCTTCTGCTTCCAGTCATGAGAATTTGTAACAGTTTACAGAATTGATTCTAGAAGAGGGCGAAGGATTGGAGATGATGATTGTACCTCTTTCATAATTTTCATCCCTAGTAAACCCATATGGCTGATGTAATTATGCATGGGGATTGTTGTTATTGACCAAGATCACCACTTGCAATCAAATTAGAGCTGAGTGGGATTTCCGCCTTTTAAAAAATGTTAGAATATTTAAAAAATAAAATAAAATTCTGTATGCAGATGATATGAAATAGGAGCTGACTCTCCACTGCTTGCACGTTGTTATCTGCTGCTGGGCAACGTGGATGCAGATCAGACTTCGCCACTCATTTACAACGCTGGCAGAGACTTACACCCACATGAGCAGGGGTAACTGACTGCAACAGGCACTGAAGAATAAAGCCCATACAGCCTAATTTCAATTTAAATTTGATCCAGCAGAATAAAAATATGGCTAATATAAGAGCAGCTACTTTCATCAACCTTGTAAAGTAATTATACCTATAAAACAAAATCTGTAGCCACCTAGTAATCTCGTTGCTTGTGGCTCCATAGCTGAGTATTTCTGATTCTCTCCAGTAGAGGGCAGTATGCCACACATGGACTAGTTGGTTCATTACAGTAATATGGTGCTTTATGTTGTCTGTAGGGGGATATGATGGAAACGACATAGTGTTCACTTGGTTTAGGGGAAACGATTCAGTCCATGGCCTGGAAAAACTGCGTCTGTCGCAGTACACTGTGGAACGTTATTACACTCTGGTCACGAGATCGCAGCAGGAAACAGGTAAAGCAGGGAGGTGGGACTGAAGGAAGAGCATGTGTATCTCGCAAGCATGTATAATTTTTCTCTTTCCATTCTATGCAGTGATGTCTTGCAAGCCAAGAGGACATAAGTAGTGAGATCATTAATAGTTCCTAGTCCCACTGGAAACAAGGCAGCAAAATTGCTTCTATAGGAATAGGTGATATGTTCCTTAGGTGTTAAATAAAAATATTAACAATAATACCTAGCTCTTGTATTACACTTTTCAATGGTAGATCTCAAGGTACTTTACAAAGGGAGGTATATATCATTATTCCCATTCAAGTCATGGAAAATATGGATTTCACACGTGCCTGAAATCCACTTGACATTTTTATTACATCAGAAAAACCTAGATTGTGCTTTCTGCATCTGCACACTATGAATATTGCATTAAGCATTCTAGGAAACACTTAAAGTAACTGGGATCAAAACTAACTTGTTGAGTATTTGTTTCCAAAGATTACTTCTGTCTTGATGCAATGGGAATGTATTTCTCATTACCAGCTGGTTTAAACTTCCTTCCCTAGTGTCAGAGATAATATGAGTAGCGAAGCAACCTTCCTCAGGGTGACCAGATTTTCAAAATGAACCAGAACCCAGGGTGGGGGCCTAGCAGCGAAGGATCAAAGGTTTTAAATATCCAGGACATACTGGCCTTGTCAAGATACTGGCCGTCCTTAAGCATAGGAAGCATACGCAGCTGCGTAAGGCACCAGAAAATTTAAGGCACCCCGGGTCTTAGTGTCCACCCTTCTGCCTCTTCCTATCCGTGTTCTGACACTTCCTGCAGGCTCCCAACACAGCTGGCTGCTGCAGCCTGGTGAGTCTTACTATGGAGCGGATCTAGTAACTTAAATGTGAAAAAGCCTTCCAGCCTACCAGATCTATTAGCACAACATTGAAACTCTTAAAGAGCCATTTAACAGGCATTTGCCACTCCCCAGGTATATACTGTCAGTTTCTGAATTTACTGACAAAAAATGTTGTGCATTATTGTAATATTTACTCAGAACATGTTAGTCTTCAGGACCTTAGTTTAAAATTCACTTTAAAAATATTTCATTAGTGTGTTGCTGAAGATTATAAAATCACATCTCTAAAACATCCTTGCATAGATTTTTAGATGTACAATCTGAGTATTCATCTTTAGCCTTAAAATAGGGATCAGCAACCTTTGGCACACGGTCCGTCAGAGAAATCCGCTGGTGGGCTGGGATGGTTTGTTTACCTGCAGTGTCCGCAGGTTTGGCCGATCGCAGCTTCCACTGGCCACGGTTCGCCACTCCAGGCCAATGGGGGCTGCAGAAAGCGGCAGCCAGCACATCCCTTGGCCTGTGCTGCTTTCTACAGCCCCTATTGGCCTGGAACGGTGAACTGCAGCCAGTTGGACCTGCAATCAGCCGAACCTGTGGACACTGCAGGTAAACAAACCGTCCCGGTCCACCAGCGGATTTCCCTGACAGGCCATGTGCCAATCCCTGCCTTATATGCTTGGATCTTCAGACATATAGTTTTTTAAATAAATCCTTCAGAAGACCACCCTTATCTAAAATATACATTTTAATTTTAATTACTATAGTACAAAAAACTTGCTTCCAAAGTCTTCCTGTCCTTTCTGTCCATCCCTTTCTCCCTTCACCCACCTGTTGAAGAGAGCCCCTAATGGGACAACACCACTTCCTTCCGGATAGCTGAACAAATGAGTTTCCTCTTCTTTACTTCTGACTATTTGATGAACTAGTTTTAAGAGAAACCTCCAGCAAAATCAGTACCTTAGTAAGACATAAAATCCTTTGTTATGCCTAAAATCTTTGGAAACATATTTTTTAAAGTTGGTGAAATTTCATAAACATGTCTATTGTTATGGACATCACACAAAGTAAATTTAATGTTCTCTTTTTCTAAAAGCAAAGAATATTGTTATGAACACACTAATTCTCTGTGACTGATTAATTTAAAAGAATGTCTTTGTTTCAGTTAAATATGTAGTGATGTGGAATGATTACTTTATGAAGGCTTAAGAGTACATTTAAAATATAAAATAGTCTTAGAAATACTGATTAATAAAATGTAAAACAGAAGAGCTGCATCATGTTTTCCATAATATTTAATGCTGTATTCAGCAAGACAGGTGACTTGCCCTTACTACAAAGTTTTTTACAAATAAATCTCTGACAAACTTCAGGGTATATCAAAAAACCTGTGACTGATATTTTTTATTCCCAAGTTTAATGCTTTTAATTAGGTACCTTCTGCATGTCCAGTCTTCACCATCCGGCATGCAGTGGAAAAAATGCTCCATTTTCTTTAGAAAGAAATTGCAGACAAATATTTTTTTCAAATGGCATTTGCTTCATTTGGGTTCAGGGATTTGGCTGAAAGGGGGTGAGCGAGGAAGGAAGAAAGGAAGGAGAAGTGGGGAGAGGGCAGGGCCTGGGCAGAGTGGGGCGGGGCCTGGGACAGAGCAAGAGTGGAGTATGCGTGGGACCACAGGCAGAAGAGGTGGGCTAGGGAGCTAGCCTACTCAAGCAGCAGCTTCACCCACTGCCCACGACAGCAGGTAAGAGCAGGTCGGCTCCTGCACACCCAGTGCGTGGTGCAGTGTCCTTAGACAGAGGCGTATTCAGAGAGTTGAATGCACCAGCGCGGCGCATTCTGCATGAGGAAGAGGGTACGGGGCTCTCTGCAGGGATCTGTGACTCTCCGCCACCGCGAGGTTCGCCGGGCAGCTCGATATCCTTTGCTGCCTCATCCCTCCCCCCAGGCTATGAGCCTGGGCTGCCATCAGACATAGGGGCACCAATTTAATAATAATAATGCACAGGGTCCCATAAATCCTAAGGACAGCCCTGACAAGAGGTGTTTTTTTTTTTTAAGAAAACAGATAGAGGCAAACAGATGAGCTTCCACACAGCTTGGTTCCAGTTTTGGTATCCCTTGTTTACTAGAGATCACATCCTGCCTGGAACTCTATACAGCACACAGACACCATTAGTGGCTATATCATATATTGTATTTAACCAAATCATTACAGATGTGCTACAGCTGTTCTACGGTACAAAGCAGAGAGCTGAAGTTAGAACACAATGTTGCATCCAATTGTAACGGCACAAACATTCCCGCTTTCCCGTTGGCCTTCCATGGTTGAGAACTTCAATTCTGTGGTGATATTCCCACTTCCTACCAGCCTATGAAGCAGAAACCTGAGATCACCTGGGCTGCTATTAAGCTACAAGGCCATCCAGCTACCACCCTTGCTGTTTGCTGTAGGAAACTTAAGAGGCGCACATTGATGTAGGAAGTATTGTAACAGGTTAACCGAACTTAAAGACATTATGGGACAGACGTTAACAGAGTGGGGTGCTATTTCTGGGCCTGATCCATAGCCCACTGGGCTCAATGGAAAGACTCCCATTTTCTTCAGTGGGTACTGGATCAGAATTTTAATCTGACAAGGTCCTTTCAAAATGCTTCCTTGAGAAAAATACTCTGTGCTGCTTGTTAGAGAAGAACTGAAGGCATCAACCTGTCTTCAGGCTTTGTTAGGGTAATAGTATGGAATATTGCCTGTAAATAATAAGTTGGGGAGTCCTTAGTGAGCTGCCTATTTGTTTTAAATATCTCTTGGTTACAATACATTGTTAATTAACGTACATTGTGCATTGGTTTGTTTAGGAAATATGACATGAATAAAAAGACAAAATGGGTCAGTCTCTCTACTGATGTAACTTGATATCACTCCAGTGATCTCAGTGGAGCTGTGCTGGTTCACATCAGCTAAGGAGCTGGCCTATGATATGCTTGAATCCTAATCAAAGTCTCTCTGGAAACCTTGCTTTTGTGGCATGTGTCCTTGCTTTCCGAACAGGCAACTATCCGAGACTGATACTGCACTTTGAGCTGCGAAGAAATATCCTGTACTTCATTTTGGAGACCTATGTTCCTTCCACGCTGCTCGTTATCTTGTCCTGGGTTTCTTTTTGGATCACCCTGGATTCAGTTCCTGCAAGAACCTGCATTGGTGAGCTGCTGCTGGGGGAAGGGTGCTTGAGGCATGTGCAAGTGATGGGGCAGTGTGCAGTACAGTCAAATGCCAGCTTTTCTCAGATGAGCATGGAAATGGAGAATGACAAATACAAAGGGCCTTGTTGCACTTCAGCTTTGGCAAATGGAGGAGAGCCAGATTAGGAGCAAGGAGGCTGGAGAAGTACATTCTAGTTGGAACACTGCCTCCATCACAGCCCTTCATTGCCAGGGCTCCAATGCGATGCAGGACCTGAGGCATGCCTGCTGTCCGTTTCAGGCTGCCCTCCATCTACCAGGGTATCTGCATCTGAGTTAATACTGCAGAAAGTGACATCACTTAGGTTCTGCACCTCCCCCAGAGAGGGACTTTTTGCACTAGCTGAGGATAAGAAAACAGCCTAGGGAAGGGAAGAAGAGCAGCATAGAGTGGCTGAGCTTTTACACTGGTGCACTTCAGTATCCATGGGGCAGGAACTTCTCTTCCCACTGGATTCCCTGAGTGGAGAAGCTGAATTCTCTGCTTCCCCCATCTGTACAAAGTGGTATGAAGTGCTTACCATTGTAAATCAGTGGAGGATTTGGATTTGGTAGTGTTATACCCACTAGGCTTTGGTATAAAGGACTATCCAAAAGGTAAGAGAACCAGGCTTTTTGTTTCCTGAAGTACGGGTGCAATGCTTTCCCGTTGGACCTGAAAATATGTCCTTCTCCGCCTTACAGGAGTAACAACTGTGCTGTCGATGACAACTCTGATGATTGGCTCCCGGACCTCGCTATCTAAAACCAACTGCTTCATAAAGGCCATTGACGTTTATCTTGGCATCTGCTTCAGTTTCATTTTTGGTGCCCTGCTGGAATATGCAATTGCTCACTACAGCTCATCACAGAAACATGCAGCTAAAGAGCCTCAAAAGGTACATACAGAGGTGCCTTAATGAGCAAGGTGATATTGAGTCAGCCGTAGTTGGTCCTTGTTAATGGCATATCCAGTGAAGAGTGAACTAGAGAAATAGTATTCCTATTGGGGGACGAGTAAGAGGTACATGAGTCTCTCTTGTTCCTGTACCCATTAAGCAATGGTATATACAACTCCCACAGTCTCATGCAACACTGGCCCATAGCCATGATGCTAGTGTTTGGCAACTCTTGAGTGCTACTAGCTCCAGAATCCTAACAAATCTGACTGTGTTCATGGATTGTCTAGATGCATGTTAATAGCCAGAAGAACCTTTCTTGCTGGCAAAATTTGATGAGTAACTGTGCCAAGCCAAAGCGTTACACCAGTGGGGAAGACTGCCATGACCATGGGGAGAACTGCATGTTGCAACATGAAGCCTGCAGGGGCTTTTCTTTCCTATTGACATGCAGCCTTATACTGTACACCCAGCTGATTTTATAAGCTAAGAGGATTGGGCTGGTTCAGGGCTTGGAATAGAGACCTCTAAGGAGTACCTCCATCCTTCAGGAAATGTTGCTGTGATCCATAAGATGGCACTTACCGAATGTTTAAATTTTGCATGTAACAACCCTAGCATTATGGGTCTTCAGGTCTAAAGCATAGGACTCTACCACTTACGCTAAAGGAGTAACTCCCTTAGTTGAGACCTGTGTGTAGTCTCTTATCTTCTGTACAGAGCAGCCAATAGAGAAGGATATGACACACTTAGCCAGTGCATTACATATGTATTCAAATCACATCACCGAACATTAATTGCGTTCTATCATCTCCTAGGGGCCTACCAAAGAAACTGAAGATGTCAACATCACGAACATCCTCAATAGCTCCATCACCAGTTATACGCAGAAAATAAGTTTAGCTAGCGCTGAGATTTCCAGTGATAACGTCAGCTATTGTGACCTGACCATGAAAACCCATGACAAAATTAAGTTTGTGTTGAGAAACAAAATGCACAGCATCATAAGCTATTTCACAATTCAGAATCCCAGCAATGTTGACCATTACTCAAAGTTACTTTTTCCTTTGTTTTTCATGCTAGTCAATGTATTTTACTGGGCTTACTATCTGTATTTTTAGAAAATGACACCTCTTCATTCTCACACTTCAGAGGAGCTTGAAACCAGGTGGGACCAACCCACCTTTATTCCTTGATACCCCTTACTGGACAGAAAACTCACTGAGCTAATCCTACCACATTACAATTGTCCTGGAAAGAAAGGTAGATCTTCCACAGCTCATAGAAAGAGCTACAATTCTCAGAACTTTGGGGACCAGGAATACAGCCAGTGAACCCTTATTATTGCTCTGTAACCAGCATTTTTATCCTGCTCCTTGTCTTGAGTTTCTTTTAATATATGTGGGTCAGAGTGTAGTTGTGATTCAGCCACTTTTCTCTCCATAGAATGCTATTAATCTACGATGGCAACTGTGATGCACTGTAACTTGGGGGAACACCCTGCACCCCCACGTTCATCCTTATAATATGATTGTGTGGTATCCAATGCAAAGTTTGTCATGTTAGGTGTCTTCGGAAGGCTCGTGATGCACTGACCATTGTTGTTATAGTAATGTTACAGGTTGTAATTTCATGTATATAGTTATGAGGCTGAAAATGTGTCCTCATGGCTTAAAACAAGCCTAGGCAAAAACTCTTCAGGAGCAGAGGGGGCAGTTCACACCTCCTCAGGGCATATATGGAACAAACCCAGTCCAGCCTCACAGGAACAAAGGACACTGGCCTAGGCAACAACAAAGGTTCTGTTGGACTCTCAAATGAGTCACCCCCACCCCCCTTGGTCAGTTTGGGACTACAATGAGGTAATGCTCACCTGACTCTGAAGAGGGGGGCAAAGTTAAGGAGGAAGAAAGAACATGATAAAAGGGACAGATGTCTTCCACCTCCATCTACAGACACCACCACCAAGCAACTGAAGTGCTGATCAAAGGGGAGAGCCTGGCTGAAGGGCAACCAGCCAGCCTGTGATGAGAAGCATCTAAGTTTGTAAGGGCAATGAAAGTGTTAAGATCAGCTTAAAATGTATTTTGCTTTTATTTCATTTGACCAAATCTGACTTTTTGTGCTTTGACTTATAATCACTTAAAATCTATTTTTGTAGTTAATAAATTTGTTTATTCTACCTAATGCACTGTATTTGGTCTGAAGCGTGTCAGAGACTCCTCTTGGGATAACAAGCCTGGTACATATCAATTTCTTTGTTAAATTGACGAACTCATATACGCTTGCAGTGTCCAGTGGGCATAACTGGACACTACAAGATGGAGGTTCCTAGGGTTGTGTTTGGGACAGGAGATATTGGTTAGTGTAATTTGCTTGCACAATCCAAGCAGCAGCTGGCCAAAAGTGCTCATTCGCATAGCTGGGGCAGCTTACATGCTAAAGGCTGTTCGTGAACAGCCCGGAAGTGGGGGTTCTCACGGCAGAGCAGGGTAAGGTTGGCTCCCAGAGTCGAGGATTGGAGTGACCTAGCAGCAAACTGGTCCAGATAACACTGGGGAATGTCACAGCAACCCTGCTGCAACTTTTGTTACCTCTGACAATTCTTCTAACATTGCACTCCAAATATTGTTTGTGCCAGCTTCCGGGCAAGTGTTTTTCTGATGTCTGTTGTATCATATGGAAAAATGCAGAGTTGCACACACACACACGCACACTGGATTTGCAGACGCAGGAAGGGTCATAATGGTGCAGTTTGAAAATGCTGATCCCATTCATGTGCACAAAAATGGGTTCTTCATACAACACCAGGTCCATGTGAAAAATATATTGACAATACAAGATTGGGGAGGGTCGTTTTAAAGGCCAGCTTCCACCCCCTTTGAAAATCATTTCTTATCTTTCATTTTTAAAATTAGTCAATTTCTAGCCTTCGTAGTTGCAGAGAAAAGCTTGAAAACATGTTTAAAATCTCGTGATCTTTAAGCCAATCTCATGATTTTTGTGGGACTCAGTCCATGATTTTGACCACTTGAGGTTGGCAATAGGTCACTTGTTTCTGTTTGTGAATAAAAGTCCAAGAGCACAAACAGTACATCATGCAGGTGTTTAATTTCAGTAGAGTTCTCTCGTCCTGCTTTTAAAAAAAAAGTTCCCCTAACTTTCTCTGTGCCTGGAGATTTATTGAGATCCCTCTTGAACTCCTATACTCCTGGATTCGAGTGCCTAAAAACTCAGCATCTTCCTGTCTCATTCTTTTTCTACAGTGTGACACATGACTGACTCTATAGATAATTCTTTGTATGACTCTTTGTAATAAAATCAGAAATCTAAATAGTGGAATAATAATAATGGGACAAATTCCACTTTGTTATGCTGGCATAAATGCTGAGTAGATCAACAGATGTCAGTGGCATAACCCTGGAATAACACTGGTGTATTGGAGAACAGAATCAGGCCCCTGTGGTTGCAGAGTGCATATGCTGGAAACTTCAAGTCAAGTGAAGTAAAATTCTTAATCCCATAAATTTTCCATCCATATATCTCATCAATGGCCAAAGACTGTGAAATAAATACAGAACTGCAGATTAAAACTTTGTACAGGAAAATTGCTCCAGATATGCAGAAGCTGAATGTTAACCATGCATTATTACTGAGCTGGGTCCCTCTTGAATATTCCACTCAAAAACCCAGACATATTTTACAGGCAATTTGGTTTGGAAATTGGACTAGAGAACTCTATAAATCAGACCATTGTGCACAATGGCCAGAGCTACCTAGTCTCTGCCATTATCAACATATCTTGAGAATAGCTCATCTTTGATAATATTTTTGTGCTTGCTTTTCTAGTCCTGGCAGGAAGTGAGAAGGAATGTGATTTATTTTTAAAGTTACCTGAATATTTTTAATCCTCTGGTTCTGGCTGTCTTTGTTGTTTTTTAAAAGCGGTCTCTGTTAATTCCATACTGTCCGTGCCCAATCATCGATCTCTGATTAGAGGGTCAGTCATGCCCCAAGATCTGGGGTATAGAGGGAATCTTCCAGTGCCAGACTTCACCGTTCCAGTGTGTCAGAAGGGGATCAGCTGGCTCTGTGGCAGCATCCCCACCCCAATGACCACACTGATGGTTCTCTGCAGGGTCAGGGCCTGCATGGCGGGAGAAGCAGGACCTAGCTGGGCTGGAGGTAGGGAGTTGTCAGTCTCACACTGGGTAGGGCCAGGAAGAGCACAGCTTGTACTCCCTTCAGCCCCATGGAATTTACCTGGAAAAATAAATATTTCCTAGGGTTGTATTATGTTTCCTATGTTTGTGGTAGGGATTCTCCTTAAAGGGGCCAGCTGTGGCCTGGGTGTCCCTGGTTGCATGGGTCTCTAATACCCATGTTGCCAAGGTCTTCTCAGTTCTGTGGCTCACCCTGTGTGGCCCTCAATGGGCTGATTGAAGAGAAACTCTGCGAAGTGGTCCTTGGAGACAGCCTTTTTCTCAGCTCCCTCCCTCAGGTCTCATCACAGAAAGGGCTGATCCAGCCCCCCAACACCAACTCCCTAAATCCTTTGTGTTGGGTGTGAGGGCACCTGTTTTTAGACTGCTGGCTATTTGACCTCGATTGGACGAGAGAGCCCTTGAGGGTATGTCCACAGAGCAGCTGGGAGTGAGCCTTCCAGCCCTGGGAGACAGACTCCTGCTAGCTTTGCTTGAGCTAGCATGCTAAAAATAATGCTGTGGATGTTGTGGCACAGGCGATAGCTTGGGCTGGCCACTGAAGCGTGGACCCAGGGCTTGGGGGACTTGGACTCAGGTGGCTAGCCGGAGCTACCATCCATGCCATAATGTCCACACTGCTTTTTTTAGCGTGCTAGCTTGAGCAGAGCTAGTGCAAATCTTTCTGCCTAGGCTGGGAGGCACGCTTCTAGCTGCAGTGTAGCATAGACATACTCTGAAAGGCCTACCTACAAAGAACCACTTTGGACTGCTCCCTCAGAAGAGGGGAGGGGCTAAAAAAGAACCTGGGGTCAACTGATTGCTTGTGACAAATCAAACAAGGGCAGGGATGGGAGTAGGATCAGAGGTTCAATAAAAGGGAAGCAGAGAAGTTCAGACAGCTCCCATTGCTTCAAGACGATGGCAAAAGCTGCCAGAACTGAAAGCCCTCTAGCCCAGTCCTCTTTACAGATAACAGCAGCTGTGCAAGCTGCCCTGCCAAGTTGACGCGACTCTGTGAATGTCTACGTGGCCTGGGACTAGTACAGTCTCTGTGGTCTATACCAGCCTTGGCCCTTCTGCTCAGACACGGGAATAAAGGGAGATGATGGGTTTTATAATGCAATCAGCTGCCTGCTAGGAACTGGATTGAGTTCACATTTCACACAAACCACCAAACAGCCCTGACTGGATCTTTAATCAAACACAGATAGATTAAAAACTGCATCGTCTCTCAAGTTCCATGTTCTATTATTAAGCCTTTTGCCTCTTGCCCCTAGACTTACTGAGCAGGTGAGATTGTGAGACATGACATTTATCAGGGCGCTGGACACCACAGAACTCCAGAAGCAACATCCCAAGTCGCCAAAGCTGTGTAAAGCATATTCTGAGCATGGGGAAGGAGTAGCACTGTGCAGATCAAAGGGTTGTTTAACAGTGAAATGCCATCATTAATGCCTCCTTCCTCAGCAATAATATATTCTTAATGGTCTTTATCCATGCAACTTGGTAAGGGACAAAGCTGCCTTTGCAGATGAAGGCAGAGATGGAGTAGCATGTTGTTGATTAAGTGTACAACACTGTTACACTTCTCCAGAAAGTCAAATTCAAAGCAGTGCTCGGGAGGTAATCCTGTTTGTTGGTTCTATTTTGCTCACTCCAAAATCAGCATGACTGACTGCTTTGTTCTAGAAATGAGTTAAATGTGTGTCGTGTCCCCCCCCCCACACACATACTTCAAAGCACTGACCATTTGGGAACCAAATTCCATTTGGTATTGTGTATCTTTAGGCTAGAGAGGATGGTTTAATTTCCTGATTTTAAAGTAAGTCTCTTAGATTATATATGGCTGATTTTGTTTCCTTTTGGTATATGCAACTTTCATTTCATGCCTTCACTAAAGGCATAATCTAGAAGTTCTTACTCAGGCAAAACCACTGTTGATTGCAATGTCTGTCTTCAGTTGGAGTTCTGCCTGAGAAAGGACATATCCGCATGCATATTTGTATCAGAGTGGTGCAAGCATGAGTGTTTGCTTGATATGTGACTGACTAAAGTGAGCTAAATCTCTTACTAGGGTTTGTTATAGAAGGTGGGCAAAGCGTGTGAAAATTTATGGATTTCTTACTTTAATAACTTTTTATTGATCCATTTTGCTACAGTACATTGTGAAGGATCAAAACCACATATTCATAAATCATACCTTGTATTAAGTGCAGCACCAGAGAAAAAAATGGGAACTGAATGACAATGGCAAGTGAATAAACAAAATTCCAATAATGAAATGTAGGCTTGTACATAGTGGCATTTAAACTCTATTCCATAAAATGTAATAAAGTGAACGTTTGAAATATAAAATCAAAGCCCTGGAGAGGTCATCTGTTTTTTTAAAAATCACCTCTTTCTTTTTGCGTCAATTTCTTCCTTTAATCCCAACTAAAATGCTGTTATTTGTTCTATGCTGAGCTTCACACACAAATACTTAACAAAGGGAACTTTCTCTATTAGAGTGGACGTGGTTAGCAGCTCCCAGCGTTGAGGCTGAACACACTATTTGACAACACTCCCTTTTTAAGAGGGGCTCATAACTTGTTCAAAGAAGTTCTCTTGTGAGCTGAAATTCTTCACCCAACGCCCCTGCCCCAACTCAGCAAAAAAAACTAATATTTTTAAAAGTTTCAACACAATTCATTGTATGTGTTACTGGTTTGGGGTCTACGTTATATAGCATACACACTATATGTATAAAATAGTACAATACATACATATCCCACAAAGAAAAATCATTATTTAAAAATCAGTTATGTTCAGGGGAACATCCACGTACACAATCCCTTACAAGCAAGGAAATGCCCAAAAATGTTTTCATTCCCATTGCGTTGGCTTTCTGCAAACATTCCAGCAAAAGAGGTTACTGGCCAGATTATTCCTGGAGGCCCCAATTCAACAAAGCACTTAAGCACTTGCTTCACTTTAAGTGCAGGATCCTTCTTTAAGTCCCTTAACCTCCACAATCACTTTCAGTGACAGACTCTAACCCTTTATAAATAAGTTCCATACACCACCAGCATGTACAATAACACAATGCGCACACCCAACTCCTCACAAATACACAGTAACACAAAATCTTAAATCGGACCTCAGCTGGGTGCAACTGGAGTGGCCAAAAGGTTGTTCTGTTGGACTGAGCTCAAACCAGCCTCCAGTTAGGTCCAAGATTTTGGAGAAAGGGAGATAAAGGTGACATAAAGCCACCTCTGCCTCACCCTACCACACCTGCACCAGCACTGCTCCAAACAATGGAGGATTTGTCTCTGCTAGTGTAAATCAGTATAGCTCCATTAATTTCAGTGGAGTTGCACCAGTTTACACCAGCTATGGATCTGGCCCCAAGGGTGCAGACTGATTCTTGTAGATCACTTACCTTTGACACTAATGACCATAATGTGTGGTTCACAGTCATCATGAGGCATAGATAGAGGCACTCTTGAGATGCTCTCTTCTTTTCTCTCTCAGGCCGGTCTACAGCTAAAACTGAGGCTGACCAAGCCATGTTGCTCAGGGCTCTGAAAAAGCTCACACCCAGTGTGACATAGTTAGGTTGACCTAACCCAGTAGTTCTCAATCTATTTATCATTATGGGCCGCAGATTGAGAACCACAGTACCCCCGCAGTCCCTTATGCCCAGCATCCCCCAACCAGAGACCCCGCCACCAAATGGGACCATGAGCAAAAACAGGGCTTGGGGGTGGGCAGCTGGCAGCCTGAACTCTGCTGAGTGGGGCCGGGCAATCGGGACCCGGACCCTTCCGTGACCTGCCAGGAGCACGGGCTGGCAGCCAGGACCCAAGGCACAGGCCAGGAACCTGGGGGTTCTGTAGCACCCCTGAAACCCCTAGTTCCCAAGGCCTCCCACTTCCTCAATGCTTTCCTGAATCAGGACTCCAATCAGGGAATAATACCAGCTGACCAGTTGACTTGGATGACCGACCAACCACAGTGAAAATTTCAAATTTTGGCAGCCAACTATTCATGAATAATCAGAGGGATTAGTCAGTGAAGAAATGTACAAATAATGTTCAATTTTTCTCTGTACATCTCATGTGATATTGCTTCTGGGCACTGCCACATTTCATGGGAAGCACTGAATGTGCTCTTCCAGTGTGACATGCTACTTAGCAACCTGGTGAAGAAAAACTGCATTCTTTGCTTCTGCTGTGCTAAGCACAACAGACGGAACCACCAAATCTAGCATGGGTTCTGAAGATCTTTCTCTTATTGGGTTGTGCCAAAGTCCTGCCCTTGGAATTTCTGTGGACAATTTTGTTTCATTTATTTTCATTGATTTTATAATTCTCATAATTTGTAAATGCTATCACAGTGGGAAGGGGGAACTTGCAACCAACCATTTAATTTCTGTTTCGTTCTGTGAACTGTCTGCAAGCAGGGTGTAATTTTCTATCACTTATGCAGTATTCAATATTGTTTGCTTAATAATATCGGTGAATAACTCTTGATCTATAGCTTGTTTGCGAGCACTTAGTTATGAATATTTGATAGTCAAAATTTAATCTGCTTTAATTGGACACAGGTCCCATGGTGTGGTTCTTTTGCCTTAATTGGGACAAACAAACAGATAGAATCAGGTTTCCTTGTGAATGCTTGTGTAGCTACTCTGCTGAATCTGCTTAAATCTTGCTGTTTCACACCCTGACTTAGCAAAGCAACTAAGCACATGCCTAAGTGCTTTGCTGAATCGGGGCCTCCATAAACTTTCTGGCCAGTAAATTCATTTGCTAGAATGCTTGTTTGCAGAAACAACAAAGAAAATGCAAACTCAATCAAAACTAAATTATGAAAACAAAGTGTGAACTAATATTCACCAAAGCTTTGGGTAGTAAATTCCCCACTCTAGTAAACATACATATTTCTGAAAGCAACAGTAGATTAAGGGAGTGGAAACACCTTAAAGTAAATTTACGTATTTAAGCAAATCTACTGACAAGGAGGGAATAAGGAGTGCAGAGATAGAATGAATTAAAGGGATTTGAAAGTAACAAGCATGAGGAGCAGTCAGGCTATTCTAACCAATCTCGTTCACACATATGAACATGTGCCCACACATATACATACATAGGAGGAACTTTCTTAATATTACTGACATATCATCTGTGATTATCCACTTTCATATTAAAGCCCATTATGATTGGGTGTCCTCTCCACACTTGCTCTGAAGGGGTGAAGGTAGACCAGAGGGGTCAATTAACCTATTAGGCAGCAATCTGGAGGGAATTGTGGCTGAGAGGACAGCCCTAATTAGAAGAAACTCACATGTGCAGGAACAGGCTGGGCTTTCCTAAAGCCAGGGGGCAGACAGCAGAAAGCTGCAATTCCTCTCTGGACGGAAAAGGAGGTGTGTTGGGGCTACAAAGGCAACTAGTTTACTACAGTTACTCCATGGGAGGAAGGTGTTTTGAGGCTGGCAAACCCAGAGAAGAAGGGGAAAGCCAGAAGGTTAGGAAGGGGCTCAGGGAAATGCAGCAAGTTTCAGAATGGAATAGACCTGGCCTGCTGACTAGAGTGCCTCTGAGCTGGAACCCAGAGTGAGCCCAGATTCTCCTGCCAGCCACTGGGAAAGTGGTTCCAGCAAGCCAGTGAATAGGAAGACTGCCTTAGCCTTTTGGTGGAAACAGACTTGGGAAACCACTTGGTGACCGGGCTGGATGGCTGTCACGGAGAGGACACTGGTTCTTGGAGTAAGCATGGTGCCCAGGCTGAGACAGTGATGGCAGGCAACCACAGGAAGGGGCATCAGCCACACACAGCTGTTTCCCAGGATGACCAGGAGGAAGCGCTACCAGTGGTGAGTACAGCACCCCATCACATGATCCTGTGCTGATCTCCATGCAGGTTGAGCCCTTTGTCCTGAAGGAGCCTCATTGAGTTCAGCAACTGCAGAGCTCATTGTTGGATTTGGAGCTGTAATAAAAAGTAATCCTGTTTTATTTTGTGAGTGTCCATTGCCCAAAAGCCTCTTCAGGTCTGCAATGAAACACCTGGGTCTGGCCCATGTCAGCTGACTCAGGCGTACGGGGCTCACACCAGAGGGCTGAGTCAGCTGACATGGGCCAGCCCCGGGTGCTTCATTGCAGCGTAGACTGATCCTGAAGTCAGAGTTCACTCAGGTTACCTACACATGAGTTACTCCTCTCAAGTTAGCCTAGTGTCAGTGAGCGCAGCCAGGCTGTGAAATAGTTGAGTTAGGGTTTGAGGGTTTTTTTTTAATTTTCATATGGGTTTATTTCTGTAACCACTATCAGCTTCCAGGAGGTATGGCCCAGTTGGGGATTCCTCTTCACCTCTTGTTCAGAAATCTAAGGGGCTACAAATGGCAATAAGGAGATGCCAACATTTCTTACAAACTCCATTCAACGCCACACAACTCTGCCTAGCAAAGCAATGTTACTATTGCCACCCTAGTACATGTCCGGCTCCTTCAGGCACCACATGGCAGCCATGTACTTGATGATCTCGCTGTTTCAGCATGGGAAGTACAGTCTGCGGTTGGCGCAGTCCATGCTAACCAGGGATGTGGTGTTCCAACCAATTTCCTGTCTCCCTGTGTCTGTGGCTCGGTGTATTTCTTGGTTGGCTCTAGTGCAGTATGGTGAATAAGATTTAGAAACTTGATATGCTAACATAGAAGATGCCAAGACATTGGCTTCCTGGTGATCATGTGAACCCGTTTGAGGAAGTTGACTCTGTACTCCATGTGCAGTTTTTAGCACTGAAACTCCTTCTGAACCATCTCACAGAAAATCTGATTCTGATCCATCAGGTCAGGTGACTCCTCCTTGCGGCCCCACACAGCAGTGAAGTTACTGCATTCACAATGACACTACACTCACTCATTTGTGGCCATAGGAATTCTGTGGGCACATCTCATGATTCTTAGCAGTAAGCTGCATTGCACTATGAATTCCCTCTGTGTATTGTGGGAGAGCTACTCTGTCCTTTCTGGGCAGATGGCAAGGAGAAGGGGGGAATTACGGAAAGGCATTCGAGGACTAGTAACACTTGAGTGCAGCCAGCCTCCATCCATACTGCAGAATGGTCATTTTAGCAGCTGACATGTTGTGCTTGCTTATGTTTTAGCCCATAACCCCCGACTGGCTGATCAACGTGAGTTAAAAGCACCATTACATGCGGGTTGTTGACCTGAATTTGATGGGTGAATTTTTATGGCTTGCCACTGATTGCATCTGACCAGAAGATTTTGAGGTTCTTATCCAATTCAGATTACAGAGTTTAAGAACTCGGAGTTCTATATTGGGAGAGGATTCTTGGGGTGCTTGGCAAGAATACATACACTGAGGACAATACCAAATTGATAAATCTTTATTGCCATTAACATAAAAATAAGGAATGCAATGAAACTTATAACTGCAAACCGGTAAAAGAATTCCAAAACTCCTGCTGGTAACATTTCTATTATAAGTACCTTAACCTAACATACTCGCACTCTTCCTTGGGAGCCCGGTAATAGGAGGTGAAGGACCAGCCTCACTCCTGGCATGCCCGATTATGCGATGGTGCTGGCTTCCCCGATGGTTAGGAATGTTGAGTAGTTATACTATACTGCATAAACTGAGCTGATAGTCTCTAGAGTAAAGTACTCCAAGAAACCAAAGCTTCAGGAGTTAGATTATAGAGCTTAGAACCAGAACATAGAATTTAGAGGAGTGAGACCCTATCCCTAAAACTCTCCTAAAAGACTAACTAACCAACCCTTACAGGGTAATTCATAGGATCCTGATCTATGTAATTCAGGCTAACCTACTATACCCAAATCTTGTTTCTGTATCCTAACAAATTTATGGATACCCTTCTCCTATAGGTTAGTGGATTATGACATTTACTTTCTAAATATATTAATAAGAATTATCTCACTCCAAAACTGCCATCCTAGGCTCTCTTGATGACCTTGAGTTGTGCTGTACCCTGTGGTTACCAACAGGTTGTAGGAGCCGGATAAACCTGCGATGTGATGTGGATAGTTCCTCCCTTTGGCTCCCCAAAGTTCAGGGACCATTCTTAAGGGTGCCAAAGGTTGCCAGCTTTTATGCTAACATTTATAACGGATTATACTTTTTGCTATATAGCAGATTTTACAAGGCAGGCTTCTTGCATTTCAGCAAAACTACTTATTAGGAAATACATGTCTCAACACATCCTAAATTTCAAGGAATTAATACTGATAAAATATAAGAATAAAATGGCTTAATATTAGAAAAAGAAACATATTAATTAATACCGCTGGCTGAATTAGTAGGATATAATAGCTAGCAGAATAATCCAATGGGCTACAGAGTAAAGGGTTTTTGTGTGTGGATGGGACTCAAGTTAGGGGCAACCCTCTAGTTACAACTTGAGTTAACTTTGCAGTGAAGACAAGCCCTGAGTGTATTAACAGGAGATAACTAAGAACTTCCTCTTCCATGGAAAAGCAACATAGAATATCAGGGTTGGAAGGGACCTCAGGAGGTCATCTAATCCAACCCTCTGCTCAAAGCAGGACCAATCCCCAACTAAATCATCCAATGTTTTGCCCCAGATCCCTAAATGCCCCCCTCAAGGATTGAGCTCATAACCCTGGCTTTAGCAGGCCAATGCTCAAACTACTGAGCTAGCCCAAAGAAACTGTGGATGGGAGCTAAACAACAGGCACCAGCTGGTTTAATGGGCAGGAAGCTTGATTAGATCTGTAAGGTGCCTGCCAGCTTTAGAACAAAAGGGGGAGTGTATGCACTGGCAAGCCCCTCCTCCCCCTAGGAACTCCACTACCCATTGGCCAGCCAGAGAGAGATGGAAGCTGATTGGCTCATTGCTCCCCACAATCATTAATTTAAACCCAGGCCTGGGATTTCTTGAGTCTTACCCCTTTTAGGGGGCCCTCTGCCCCTCCACCATAATTATATAGTAAGGAACTATGGTTTTAGGTGCTGTGGGTCTGACTGATCACTGGTTTAGGGGTCAGGAACGAATTTTTCCCATTGGAGCCAAATTGACTAAAGCTGATAGGTGTGGGAGGGGATGTGGGAAGTGTTTTTTTTAGAAAAAATCGTAGTATTATGGAGACACAGGTTAAACTGAAATAGGATTTAGAAATTTAGTATTAGGAATTGTATGAATGTCTGGTTCATAAGATGTGGCCAGTAGGGATAAAAGGCCAAGAGGGCCATTACCCAGAAATAAGAGTGATGAAGTTTCCCTGGGAACTGCAATCCTAAAGGAAAAGGGGAGACCCTGTAGTCTTCAAGGGCTGGGGTCCCTCTTTAGTATCTTCTGCCCCCTTTGCAGGGGGGAAGGTGAGAGGATTCACCAGAAGAAAGTCAGTCCTCAATTATGGGCTGTATGATAGGAGCCCTGTGAATCCTGCATGGGACCCACTCTAATGCCTGGAATGGGGCAATGGGGTAGATGGCACCTCTCCCCAGTGTGAAGTTAATAAAACCACAGCCTGCCGCTTAAATACACCCTTCTATCTGGCCTTGTTCATTGGCACATCCTGATAGAAAAACAAGTAATGTACACAAAGGAAACAAAACAGTCTGTGCTTTACCTTGAAGGATCATCTTTGACATAGGTGGAGGCAGGCAGGCCCGCTGTTGGGGGGGGGGCAATTGCCCAGTGGCCCAGGTGATATAAAAGGGCCCAGGGACCTCCGGCTGCTGCCGCCACAGTAGCCATGACCAGAAGCCCTGGGCCCTTTTAAATCGCTTGAGCGGGTAGCCGTGCTACTAGGCAAGTGTGGGGTGGTACTGGCAGTGACAAAGGCAGTTGGGCGGGCATGTGGAAGTCCTGGCCATGCTGGAAAAGCGCACCCAGCCCAAACATCAGGCGGACCTTTCTAGGGAGCCTATTGACTGTTCTGCCCTGGGCACAGAGCCATCCCTAGGGTACAGTGAATCAGGGTGATCACTTCAGGCCCTGCATCAATGTGGCTGGTCCTCAGAGTGACAGATTGTCACTTCTGCCCAGGGCCCCGCATCCCTTTAGGGACGGCTCTGGCCCTGGGGCCCGAAATTGCTGTCAGCAGGCCTAGGAGCAGGAGAGAGTTTCTGAGTAATAAATCCCGGCTGGAAAGGGCCAGCCTCTGTCCAGGTTATCCTTGGGGTTCGTAACCAATCAAACCCCACTGATCTCTTCTGCCCAAAGAGAAGAGAGGGAATAAGTAACATTCTGTGTGGAATGTAGAGCTTTGAGGGACCACTACTTACCTACAAATCACATGGAACTCCTGTACCTCCTATTGTTCTGAGTAACCCTAATGCTGCTCTTTACTGTTCCTTTATATTTTCAGATTGCATTTTGACAATGCTGCAAGTATGTAGGGGGAAAGAGTGACATTTACCATACACAATTAGTTAGGATTTATGAGAGTCTTTTTCACACAGCATCAGAGAGATGAAAGTGTATTAAACATAGGAAAATAAGATGGTAAGCCATAAGAAGGGAGATTGAGGGACAAGGGACAACCTGGTTAGATTTTTAAGTTAATGCTGTCTGTTGTGTGACCTTATTGACATGAACTGTGACTGTCTAGATTGTTGCAACCACTGTTATATATTTGCAGCAAATATTGTACAAAGATTGTCAAGTGAGGTGTCTATGAAAAGATCATGATTATGCTATCTGTATGCATGTATCAATTTTGTAGTTGAAATTATGAATATTGGCTATGTACTTGTATCTCAATGTTTTTTATTCTAAGTAGCATTAGTAAGACATTTGGTCAGCTTAATCTGCAAATTTTTTTTCTGAAGAAGTGCTCAATCAAGAAACACTTAACTAACAATGGACCTTGGGAGACTCCAATACACATGGGAAGCCTTCCTGGGAACATTCAAGGTAGTATGTGAGCAATGGCTGCTCTCCCTGTAAAGAACTGAGTCATGTATGGACATGTGACTTGCCCATGTGACTCTAAACTCCATCTTGCTGCTCTGATTTTTTTTTTCCACAGTAGGAACAAAGGGGTGTCCTTCCACATGGCAGAGAATATAAAAGGCCTTGGAAACCCCTCCATTTTGTCTTCAGTCCTGCTTCTTACTTCTGGAGGAAACTTGCTACAAACTGAAGCTCTGAACAGAGGACTGAATGACCTATCCAAGCTGTGGATGTTCTCCAGACACTTGATTTGAACCTGCAGTTTATTCCATCACTGCTACAAGCCTGAACCAAGAACGTTGCCATTACTGTATGTAATTGATTCCATTTAACCAATTCTAGCTCTCATCCATATGTCTTTCTTTTTTATGAATAAACCTTTAGATTTTAGATTCTGAAGGATTGGCAACAGCGTGATTTGTTGGTAAGGTCTGACGTGTATATTGACCTGGGTCTGGGGCTTGGTCCTTCGGGATCGGGAGAACCTTTTTTTTTTTACTGGGGTAGTGGTTTTCATAACCATTCATCCTCCATAAGGAGGTGCCCTAGTGGTGATACTGAGAAACTGGAGTGTCTGAGGGAATTGCTTGTAAGACTTCTGGTTAGCCAGTGAGGTAAAAAACGATGTCCTCTCGGTTTAGCTGCTTTGATTTGCCTTAATGGTAAAGGAACTCCAGTTTTGGGAGTAACTGCACTGCTCTAAGCAATTTGCCCTAAATTGATACTCTCTGTAGTGTCCCGCCAGAGGCAGCTTTGTTACAAAGTGTAAATGATTGCATAAGGTAAAATACAGAGGAGAATCAAGCCAAAGTTATCCCTGGGAGTTTTCCCTACACCCCTTTAACCTGTGGGCAATCCTTGATTTTTATTTATTTATTTATTTATTTATTTGGAGGGAGGAAAGGGGGGGTTCTTCTCATTTGTTTCATTTCTTCTTAAACTTTTTCTGCCCTGAGCCAGCATAAGCAATTCTTCGGTGATGCAGTATCAGGCACTCCTGGTACAGCTTGAACTCTGCAGTTTGAACTCAGAAGCAATTTTTTCACCAAGATGAAAGATCCCAGATGATTAATCTTATTGCCATACATGTGGCTTATATTACCTCAAAAATAAACTTGTATATGTAAACATTACCATCTGTGGCAAGGAATCTTATGCATTTTTAAAAGGCGAACAACATGCTCAGATATATGCCTACTGAACTGGTGGCAGAAATCTTATTTGATTACTGTACAAAACATGGAAGCATGTAGAAAGCCATAAAGCCAAGGAAATGTGCTTTGGGAAGCACCCAATTATCACGGTGCTGTTTGACCGGCCAAAGTTGTTGGGTGTGTTTTGTTTTGTTTGTTTGGTTTTTTTCCCCTCCAAATTCTCACATGGAAATAACTTCTCTGTTTGGTGGAAGTCAATAACAGTAACCACTGTGGTGCACAGCCTATCGTGGAGCTGAGATTAGCCAATGGGCATGTTAACTAGAGTTGGGTGCTCAGTTTTCTTGAACTGTTTAACAAATCTTGCTTTTTTTTCTCTTTGTAGCAGTATATTGGTTTTTTAAAAATCACATCCCCCAACTGATGTAATTTATATTCATACAAACTCTGTGTAGACCGAGCATTAGAGTAAGAGCTCATACTTTTTAGAAATATTAGCTTCAGTTGTCTTCTGTACTGTGTGCAGTCTGGTATCTTATGTAAAAGCCCCATTGCTTTTATTGCCTAGAAAATGATTGTGGTGCAGTATCTCTCTCTCTCTGATCTTGCTGCAGATGGAACTGATTGGAAGATTTTCATTTTAAAATGTTTCATCAGCCTGGGCAAAAAAAAAATCAATCTGAAGTACTCCCTGTTGGACAGAGACAAAGGCCATTTGTCCTGCCAACTTAAACAGGAAACTAACTAAGCTAAAAGCACTAGGGGTGAAATCCTGGCCCCATTGATTTCAATACAGCCAGGGTTTCACCCTGGGCAATTCTCTCTCACACATTTTTATTTTATTCATATTCACTTTATCTGAGGTTTTGGATTCCAGCTTTTATTTCTTTTATCAATCTTTTTATTAGGTACCTGTAAAACATACAGATCCAAGGAGAATAACAAACTACCTGCCACTCAGCAATCATAAGAAACTGGGATATCATAGTAAAGTGGATATAATAATGCAAACGAAATGGCTCTCAGTTTTTTGATAAGTAAATACCTAAATCAGGAGTGGCCAAATTGTGGCTCTAGAGCCACATGCTGCTCTTCAGAAGTTAATATATGACTCCTTGTGTAGGCACCGACTTCAGGGCTGGAGCTACAGGTGCCAATTTTCCAGTGTGCCAGCGAGTGCTCACTGCTCAACCCCTGGCTCTGCCACAGGCCCTGCCCCCATACCACCCCTTCTTGCCCCCTCTCCTGAGTCTCCCATGCCCTCGCTCCTCCCCCTCCCTCTCAGAGCCTCCTGCATGCCATGAAACAGCTGATTGGGAGGCATGGGGAGGGAGAAGGAGACACTGATTGGCAGGGCTGCCGGTGGGTGGGAAGCACTGGGAGTGGAGGGGGGCTGCTGATGTATTACTGTGGCTCTTTGGCAGTGTACATTGGTAAATTTTGGCTCTCTCTCAGGCTCACCCCTGATCTAAATAATGATCAACAGGTCAAAAACCAAGCCATATAGGAATTGTTACCCTGCAGGGAGCTGTATGTCTTGGCTTAAACTAAACTACATCTATTATTACTTAAAAGGCCTTTCTTATCTGATATGCCTGTATATATTATCCATCCAGTTACATGAGCTCTTTGGTGCAAGGACTGTCATTTGCTAAATGTTTGTACAGTGCCTAGCACGGGCACGGCTAACCTGGTTGACCTCTAAGTGCTGCCACAATGTAAATGTTGTTGAAGTCCCCAGGGCAGTTGGGACAGGGTTGTCCCGGTGAAGCCAAGGCCCAACCCTCAATGTCAAATCTGTGTGGTGTGGAAACAGACAAGGAGGGGTTAACTGGATGTGGAGCACATACATCTGGGATTTATTAACCTACCAAGTCCTATTGCCAGGAAAATGAGGAAGAAGTAAGGAGTGGCTAGTCTGGGAGGGGTGAGATCAAACTCCACCCAGCTAGATACTGCTTCCCTTCTTGGACCTGAGAGAGTAGGGTGGGGCTGATTCTTGGCTGTGATTAGGCCCTGGAGAGAGAAGGCATTTCATTGAACTATTTACACCCTGAAAGTTAGTGGATTTCTTTGTCTGTCTCTACAACTCTGGGATCTATGGCTCAGTTGTTCTTGGATTCCCATTAGCTCCCACTTTATAGGAATTGACTAAATAACAATTCATCATAGCAACAGGCTGAAAAATGATCTCTTAGAGCCAAGGCCAGGTCCACACTAGAGCATTAAATCGATTTAAACAGCGTTAAATTGATTTAACGCTGTAACTGTCCACACTACAAGGCACTTAAAATCGATTTTAAGGGGTCTTAAAATCGATTTCTGTACTCCAACTAAACGAAAGGAATAACCCTAAAATCGATTTTACAAAATTGATTTTGGGCTAGTGTGGACGGAAATCGAAGTTAATGGCCACCGGGAGGTATCCCACAGTGCACCAGTGGCCGCTCTGGACAGGTAAAGGAACTCTACTGCTGGCCAGGTACACAGCAAAAGCCCCGGGAACTTTTGAATTGCATTTCCTGTTTGGCCAGCGTGGAGCTCTCAGCAGCACAGGTAACACTGCAGTCTCCTGAAAATAGGAAAAGAGCTCCAGCGTGGAACACACAGGAGTTATTGGATCTGATAGCTGTATGGGGAGAAGATTCTATGCTATCAGAACTGCGTTCCAGTAGACAAAATGAGAAATTTTTTGAAAAGATTTCTAATGCCATGATGCAGAGAGGCCATAGCAGAGACTCGGTGCAGTGCAGAGTTAAAGTGAAGGAGCTCAGACAAGCGTACCAGAAGACCAAAGCAGCAAATGGCAGATCCGGATCTGGCCCAAAAACATGCCGCTTCTACACGGAGCTTCACGCAATTTTAGGTAATTGCGCCACGACAAGCCCCCCCCTTGTCTGTGGATTCAGAGGTGGGGGTAGTAATCTCTGCCACTGCTGATGATTCTGCGGACGGCGAAGATGTGGAGGAGGAACAGGAGGAGGACGAGATGGCAGATACCACACAGCACTCCATTTTCCCCAACAGCCAGGAGCTTTTCCTCACCCTGACAGAAGTACCCTCCCATCCCTCTCAAGCCAGTAGCACAGACAATGAAGCCGTGGAAGCGACCTCTGGTGAGTGTACTTTTTTAAATAAAAACCATAGTTTAAAAGTAACCGTTTTTTAATGATTGATTTGCCATGAGGGCTTGCTTGCAGTAGCTGGCATTAAAGTTACTGGAACAGTCTGTTAACATGTCTGGGGATGGAGCGGAAATCCTCCAGGGACATCTCTATGAAGCACTCCTGGAGGTACCCCAATAGCCTTTGCAGAAGGTTTCTGGGCAGGGCAGCCTTATTCTGTCCACCATGGTACAAAACTTTACCATGCCATGCCTGGAGCACGTAATCGGGTATCATTGCATGACAAAGACTAGCTGCGTATGGCCCCGGGGATTGCTGGCATTCAAGAAGCATAATTTCTTTTTCTCTTTCTGTTATCCTCAGGAGAGTGATATCATTCGTGGTCACCTGTTGAAAAGTAATGTACTTTATTAAGGGGACAGAGATGACCATTCCTTCGTTTCTGCTTTCCCGCTCCATTAATAAAAAATCTTTCCTAGCAGTTAGCCATGTGGGGGATGGTAAAAACCTGCACATTCCTACGGGGAGGTGTCTCTAATGGTGCTGACCTTTTTAGCATTTGGGCAGCAGGAATTATCGCTGCTAATTGCCAAGGCAGAGGGTGGAGGGCAGAGGCGGTAAAGTGACCTGCCATTACAGCAGACATGCAGAGTAGGGGAGGGAAACCATTCACAATTTTCCTATAGTGCTGAACCTTTGTGATGGCATAAGAAAAGAAGCAAAAGTTTTGCTTTTTAGCAGTTTGGCTACCAAGCATGAATGTTACCTGTTAATAGCCAGGGGTACAGGGTAATAAAAGAGGTTGCACGGTTCACTGCCATCAGACTTACCACGTCCGCCAGCAAGCTTTTTTGTAATCCCCTGACCTGCGTCTGTGTTGATCTCTGACACCACAGCCGCAAGCACTAAATACTAAAGGATTCCAAAGGCGACCTTGTAGTGAAGTGACATGTGCTACGTACGGTGAATAGTGAAGTTCATTGTGAAAGAGTATAACTATTGTTCTGTGAAGTGTATCTCTTATGATGCTTCTATCACTCTTTTCCCCCACACATGCAGCTGCACATTTTTCTAGCCTCCCTACTACAGTCCGAAGGATAGGTCAGATAAGGAGGCTGAGGAAGAAGAGGACACGGGAGGAGATGTTCACAGAAATAATGGCAGTAACCCGCAGTGAAAGAGCTCATCTGGGGGAGCGGAAACACGTGGTCGCAAAGTACAGGGACGCTGCCAGTGAACGTGAGGACAGGAGGGACGCTCGAGATGAGATGTGGCGGCAGGAAGATCAGAGGTGTAGGCAGGAAGATCAGCGGTGGCGTGCTGCAACGCTGGAGCTGCTTCGTGATCAGACTGACCTCCTCCAAAGTCTGGTGGAAGAGCTGTGGGGTCACAGAGTGCCACTCCAGCCCATGTTTAACGACCAGTACTCATCATGTCCCATATCTTCCACACCCAGACGTGTAAGAATGCGTGGGGGAAGGCTTTCTGCACCTGCTCACTCCACCCCCGTGGACAGTCCAACCAAAAGGCTGTCATTACATTGAAATGCCCTTAATGGCATTTTTCTTCCCTCCTATACTCCTCCCAAACCACTCCCAGGGTACCTTTTCATTTCTTTTACTCTTAGGACATGCTATTCAAAGGCAGTGGGAGGGTGGGTTGGTTACAGATAGTAACTGATAGTAAGCAAGCTGTTATGGAAGGGTGGAGGGAAGCTTGCTTGCAGCAGCAGGAGTCAATACATGGGGGGGGTTTCATGAAGGGGAAAGAAACACAGCAGTCACACCGTACCCTGGCCCATGATGAAACTCGTTTTCAGGGCTTCCTTAATTGCCTTTGTCTTCCCTCCCTCCCTCCCATCCTCCTCCAAAAACCCCTACTTATGTATTTTTAATCACATGCTTGTAAAAGCAAGAGGGAGGGTGGGTTGCTTACAGGGACTGACTTTTAATAAAGAATACAAGGTTTTCTACAGATAGTAACTTTATTTCCATAAGCAAGCTGTTATGGAAGGGTGGAGGGAAGCTTGCTTGCAGCAGCAGGAGTCAATCCAGGGGGTGGGGAGGTTCATGAAGGGGAAAGAAACACAGCAGTCACACCGTACCCTGGCCCATGATGAAACTCGTTTTCAAGGCTTCTCTGATGCGCACCGCTTCCTGGTGTGATCTTCTAATTGCCCTGGTGTCTGGCTGCGCATAATCAGCGGCCAGGTGATTTGCCTCAGCCTCCCACCCCGCCATAAAGGTCTCCCCCTTACTCTCACAGAGATTGTGGAGCACACAGCAAGCAGCAATAACAAAGGGGATATTGGTTTGGCTGAGGTCTGAGCGAGTAAGTAAGCTTCTCCAGCGCCCTTTGAGACGACCAAATGCACATTCTACCACCATTCTGCACTTGCTCAGCCTGTAGTTAAACAACTCCTGGGTCCCCCAGGATAACTACAGGCATTTCAACATCTCCAACTGTAATTTTCTGGTCTGGGAAGTAAGTCCCTTGCTGCAGCCGTTTAAACAAAGTAGTGCTTCTGAAGACACGAGCGTCATGAACCCTTCCTGGTCATCCCACGTGGATGTTGGTGAAATGTCCCTTGTGATCCACCAGTGCTTGCAGCACCATTGAAAAGTACCCCTTGCGGTTTATGTACTGGGTGCCCTGGTGCTCTGGTGCCAAGATAGGGATATGGGTTCCATCTATGGCCCCCCCACATTTAGGGAATCCCATTGCAGCAAAGCCATCCACTATGACCTGCACGTTTCCCAGACTCACAACCTTTCGTAGCAGCAGCTTAATGATTGCTTTGGCTACTTCCAGCACAGCAGCCCCCACAGTAGATTTGCCCACTCCAAATTGATTCCCGACTGACCGGTAGCTATCTGGCGTTGCAAGCTTCCAGAGGGCTATTGCCACTCGCTTCTCCACTGTGAGGGCTGCTCTCATCCTGGTATTATGGCGTTTCAGGACAGGGGAAAGCAAGTCACAAAGTTCAAAGACAGTGCTCTTACGCATGCGAAAGTTCCGCAGCCACTGCAAATCGTCCCACACCTGCAAAACTATGCGGTCCCACCAGTCTGTGCTTGTTTCCCGGGCCCAAAATTGGCGAGGAACAGTTAGAACCTCCCCCATTACCATCAGGAGCTCCAAAGCGCAGGGGCCCGCGGTTTTGGATAACTCATTCTCCAAGTCCTCATCAGTCTCGTCGCCGCGCTGCAGCATCCTCTCCTGCATTTCCTGCTCATGGTTCAGCATAGACAGCACGAGAATGCGTGAACTGTTTACAACGTCCACGATCAAGGTACTGATCAGACCAGGATCCATGCTTGCTGCAAAATGGCGTTTGCTCACTTCACCCAGTAAAAAACGCGCGAAATGACTGTCTGCTGCTTTCAGGAAGGGAGGGGGTGAGGCTGTACCCAGAATCATCCACGACAGTGATTTTTGCCCCATCAGGCACTGAGGTAGTAACCCATAATTCCAAGGGTCAGGGAACACTGCAGGAACTGTGGGATAGGTACCCACAGTGCAACGCTCTTGAAATCGATGGACGCCAGGGACCATGGAAGCACACCACCGACGTAAGGTGCCCTAGTGTGGACGCGTAAAATCGATTTTATAAACCCTGTATTATAAAATCGATTTTAATAATATCGATTTTGAGCTGTAGTGTGGACGTGGGCCAAGTTATGCCTGGTTCTTGAAGGTGTACTAGATGAGGAAGGAGAGAAGGGTAAAGTACTTTGACAGCCTATTCATCCTCCTAAATCCCTTATCTCTATTGCACTTTCATAGTAGGTGCCAGTATTTGGCTGCTGGTGTTAGGGAGTGGTGTCTATTATTGCTACCTGCAATGCTAATAATGACCCAACATGCAGCACCTGTGTGGACTCTCTCCACCCCTCCTCCTACCCCTAACCCAACGCTACAGAGCAGCAAGCACTGACAAGAGCACTACCAGACTTTCTCATGGTGTAGCAAGTCCTGCTTTTTATGGAGCTCTGGAGGCAGCATGCCTGGTGGAGTTACCCCAGCGCTACAGCTCTCCTAGCCCAGGACCGTTCTGCTTCACCAGAGGCATAATGAAGCCTTTGGTGTTTGTGATTCCACCTTTTGATTTTTAATTTTACGCATTAGGATGAATGGACAACTCATGGATCATCTTGTCTGGGTAGTGCTCAACACAGGCAAAATTCTGCACTCTTCTCTTCAGTATACGGGGGGAACACTCGAGCATCACCACATCAACGTCTCATAAGATTGGCCATACTGTCCATCTAGCCCACTATCCTGTCTTCTGTCCATTCCCTCTGAAGCATTGGCCACTGTCAGAACAAGCAATCATTGAGTGATCCATCCCCTGTCATCCACTCAGAGCTTCTGGCAAATGAATGTTCCTCACAAGAGCCCAGCAAGATCTATAGTGCGCATCCAAATACCCTTGAAAACTCACTGCCTTAAACAATGACAGTATGTAGACTGTACTCTCATTTAACTTCTGTAGCTAGTGTACATGTTCCTAAAGAGTGAGTGTATGATATAGGTTTGGGCTGTGATATTGTCATATCACTGCACTGGATCCTATTAAGAAAGACATGTGGTGCTAAAACCTGACACATCCATAATCCTCAGAATAGAGATGGGCAAACTTTTTGGCCCGAGGACCACATCTGGCAATAGAAATTGTATGGTGGGCCATGAATGCTCACAAAATTAGGGGTGAGGGTGAGGGCTCTGGTTTGGGGGAGTCTCCAGGGTGGGGCCAGAAATGAGGAATTTAGGGTGTAGGAGGGTGCTCTGGGCTGGGACCAAGGGGTTCAGAGGGCAGGAGGGGGGATCAGGGCTGGTGCAACGGGTTGGGTGTGGGAAGGGTTGCAGGCTCTTGTTCCGGGTGTGGGCTTTGAGGTGGGTCTGGGGATGAGTGGTTTGGGGTGCAGAAGGGTGCTCTGGGCTGGGTCCATGGGTTTGGAGGGTGGGAGGGAAATGGGGTTGGGATGTGAGAAGAGGCTCAGGGGTGCAGGCTCTGGGCGATGCTTACTTCAAGTGGCTCTGGGAAGCAGCGACATGTCTCTTCTCTGGCCCCTATGTGGAGGCACGGCCAGGCTACTCTACGTGCTGCCCCATCTGCAGACACTGCCCCTGCAGCTCCCATGGGAGCACCAGAGGGGGCCCTTGGAGTGGGGCCATGCCGCTGCTTCTGGGAGCTGCATGGAGAGGCCCCCAACCCTGCTCCCCGGCTGGAGTGGTGGAGCAGGGCAAACCCCATGCCCCAGCGGGAGCTCAAGGGCCAGCTTAAAACGGCTGGTGGCCCGAATGCAGACCGTGGGCCATAGTTTGCCCATCCCACCTCAGAAGCATCAATGGGGATCTATTAGTGAAGACTAATAATAAATACTTTTCTTTCTATAGATCTCAAAGCACTGCAGGACTGGATATAGGCTCTCCTGCACTGAGACAAATGGTCATTCCACCCGCAGAATGAGCACATTGTACAGTGGGGATAAGCAAGGAAAGCTTTGCCTTAAACCAGTACTGGCTTCCAGTTTTTGCTTCAGTACGGAATCTCTGCAGCATCTTTTGTGCCCTCCCTGTAACAGAAAGCAGTGCTTACTTGAATTGCCTTGTGGGATAGCAGCTGAGGCTAAAAGAAAGTCCTCAAAGTTCTCCTTTTTAATGCCTTGCCTGCTGATTGCATGTTTTTAGGGACAGGTAGCTTTTGCTAATGAGACTTTCAATAATAAAGTTTTCATTACTTTGGAAAATGTTAACTTTGCTGGGTAGATCAAACAAGCCCTGCAGTTATAGTTACAATATCCTAAAGATTTAGCTTCCCAGTAATAATAGGTCTAAGCCTTCGCACTGCCAGAGGCTATAACTATTTTATTTGAAATGAAACCTCTCATAAATATCCAACTATGAAGTCACTTTATATCAGTTGCTGTTATATAAACTGGACAGGGCTAAATATCCGATCAGCCAATATCAGGGTTGCCAGAAAGAAAGGCTGCATGCACAATTCTTGCAAATTGACAGAGCTCCTTCTCTTTATTAAGCCATCCTAGGAAGCATTTTGTTTTGCACATTATAGCAACTTCTCTAACGATCGCAGCCATAGGCCAGTGGTCATAGCAGAGTTATCTTCTCTAAGCCTCAGAGGGTATGTCTATACTTTAAAAAAACAACAACAACAACCCCATAGCAGTAGGTTGTGGAGCCCGAATCAGCTGATGGGCTTGTGGAGCTTCTGCTATGTGGCTAAAAATAGAAGTGTAGACATTGCTGCTCAGAGTGGAGCCCAGGCTCTGACATCCCCCTTTGCCAGCCTCCAGCCTGAGCGGACATGTCTGTATTGCTATTTGTAGCCCCATAGCACCAGCCAGTCAGTTGATCTGGGCTTTTACTGCTGTGAGAATGGAGGAGGGGCAGTTTCAGTGTAGATGTATTCAGAGATCTAATCTCCTCTTGATGTCTGTCCTATCAGCCCCACAATGGGCAGAGATACTAAAAGGAATCTGTGCTTAAGTTTTAGGAATATGCACACTGCATCCTGTTCCGTCAGACTAAAGTTCCTCATGCTCTTGCCAAGAACCAGCACTCTATTCTTTGGTGCCCAGGGGCTGGAGTCAAATAACAGATGTTGATTATTGCTTTAATCTTAGTTTTGTCCCATGCTTAAATTTGCCCATTTTTGGTAGAGTGAGATAAACATGTGTCTGTTCCAAGCTCCAATATCTTCTTTCTTAATTCAATCGCTAAATTTCTGGGTGGCTAAACTGCCTGTTATCTTTTCCCCCTGCACATGAAGCTCTGAGAATAGGTACTGCATTTTTCATGACAAGTGAGCTGAAAGGACCATGGGCCAGATTTTAAAGTGGTGAGGCAGATTTTTAAAGGTACGGAAATAGGAGTATTAGATGCCTAGGCACCATTGAAAATCTGTCTAGCCACCAATCTGCATCTTTAGATGCCTATATAGCTTTAAAATCTGGCCCTATATGACAATAGCTTGATTAAGCATGTCCAGGTTCCAAACACTTGCCTTCAATAACATTGGAATATTGAGAAGGGTGAGGGACTCTGACATATGAGTACGAGCTAGAACACGGCAAAGTGATTTGGACACTAGCCCAAAATATTGCAAATTTCCAAATTCAAACCTTTTTAAAAGATTCGACTCTGTTGTGCAAGAGTACGTCTACATTGCAGTGAAAAGCTCGTGGCTGGCCCATGCCAGCTGCCTCGTGCTGGTGGGGCTCTGACTGCGTGGCAGTTTCATTGTAGTGTAAACCTCTGGCCTAGGGCTGGATCTTGGGCTCCAGGATCTTGCAAGGTGGGAGGATCTGAGAGTCTGGGCTCCAGTATCAGCCTGGAAGTCTGCCCAGCAATCAAACAGCCCAAGCCCTGCAAGCCTGAGTTACGGGTATCCAGTTGCTGTGTAGGCATTTCCTTAGAGTCCTGCCCTACCCCCGACTTCCAGCTTGACATCATCCTGGCATTAGAATAGCTACCCATCAGCCCATCTGTCTCTCCTCTTCCTCCCCTGGCCCATTGCTATAAGCCTACTCACACACAACTTACCACTTTTCTTTCCAGGAGGGCAGATCAGTTGGGTCTGTGCTATCCCTGGCAGCTCCTTACTGAATCTTCGCAAGTGCTGATGCATTCCAGAGTCACCTGTGCCCCACATTTTAATATGCATGTATGTGGCAGCTCTCATATCAAAGACCTTTGAAAACTATCCATAAAGAATCATTTCCCCCATCACTGACGCCCTGCCTGGGGTGAAGCAAGGCAATTGTTCCACAGCCACGCTGTGCAACAGTTTAGAACAAGAACTGACTATTTGTGCATGGTAGAGAACAAAAAGGAGAGCTCCCTCTCATCTCTCTGCCCCTCTCTTGGGAAGTGAGAGCTCATAGGCCAGTGGTCATAGCGGAGTTATTCTTCCTCTTGGGAGCAGGAATAACAGCCAAATTGTAGATGTAGCACATGGGCCCTAGCATCTCTACTTTGAATGTTCATAGGCTATGTTATGCACCAATCCAATGTCAGTGATCAAAAATCTAAGGGGACAAGTCTGTCTAAGTGACAGACAACTGTCATCCTCAGTACATAGGCATTGAGTGTTTCTAAGCATAGCATTACTGTGGGCTAGCTATCAGGCAAATGAGCAAACTGATGGTACCTCCTTTTAACCTTTTTAAGAAAACAATTAAAATATATAGGCTGTATTATTAAAATATGTAAAATTTATAATTTAATTTTAAGGTTGGAGCTTTATAGTCTAATGGCCCGACTGTTTTTTGCGTATTAGTGAACAATTGCTTCCTTAAAGCACGCAGTAGAATCATTTACTTGATACTGGAGAATAAGTTAATTATGGATCCCCTGCCTTTGACTAATGGATTTAATAATCACGTTACTGTAGAATTAACTTCTACTTCTCTGTCTTACAGCACTAATGAGGAGATTCGTAAGTTATGTTTCCTAAAAGTAAGATTGGCGTGTGTGCATGCGCACAAAGCTACCCATACAACTCTGGCTTCCAGCCTGCAGTTCCTCCAAGAGCGTAATAGTATCCATCACTTTTGCCTCCATCTATCCTTAATCTCCCCCCACCCCCTCAGCAGCTTGTCATCCTTTCCACTGGCTTTGCCAGAAAACTGAGGTTCCAGTATGAAAGGATAATTTCCAATTTAAGGGCCAGGTTGTAAGAGAGGATGTGAGGAGCTCTCCCGTCAACACACTTTTGCTCACTTATGCAGGGGCAACCCACAATCTGAGCCAAATTCTGCTCCCCATAACACCAGTGCAAATTCAGAGTAACTCCATAGATCTCAATGGAGTTCTACTAATATAAAACTATCCAGAGCTCAGATTCATCCCCTTACTGCTTGGGCTCCTCATGCAGAGGGACTAACAGGCTCCCACCCTGGAGGTACCAAACTGTGTTAGTGAAGAAATCTCTGTAAATTTCAAAGAATATGATCAAAGAAAAGCCCTGGCACACTGGAACGATTCATATGTAGCACTGTGAAAATATTACAGCACACCTCACCATGCTTGATTAGGATCCCCAGCCTGGAGACTTGTGAGCAGAAGGACAAAAATCTTAGTGCCAACAGCTAACAAGCTTCGAGTGCCAGGGACAATTAATGCTCCACCCAAAGAGCTATAAGGCAGGAAAGTGGAGAAGTAGTACAATGACAAGGATGCCCAGCCGCACTGCCTGTGGGAAATAACTACATTTCAAAGAGAACTTGCCTGAGAAGTGGTAATAGCTATTCCATCAGGACCAAGGTCATATATCACCACCACCTGCAAGTGTCAGACCTACAAGAGGAACAGAAGATTTCTAAACAAACTCAAGTACAGTGGCTCTCTTGAAGACATTCATAATGCTGCCAACAGAGGTAATACAAACCCAGCCAGTCACTGACAATGAAAATCAGCAGGAGCAGCAAACACAAGCTCAAGGTAGAAGATCAACCTTAGCCACCAAAAAAAACTTCTACAGAAGAAATTGTTTTGACTTCAGTAGGACTTTGCCTGAGGGAGGATTGAAGGTCTGGCCCACAGACCAGATGGAGTACGACATTGTCTTGGGTATGGTCTCCTAAACTCAATGCCTCTTTCACTCAAATAGCCTCTTCCTTAAACCAAAATTAATCAAGGCATGTAATGTTTACAGTGGATAGTAATATAACCATGCATTTGTGTTGGGATACTAGGCGTGACATCTTAAATGCACATAAATAACAGCCTCTGTACAGAGCCCTTTCTATGATGATTACAAATCTGACAAGGAGCTGGGATGCAGTGGGAGTACTGGGACTATGTGGTGTACAAAGAAATGGGAACAAGGAACTAGGGTAATGGGGGAAACTGAGATTGGATTTGCAGTCCAATAAGGGGCACTGGGACTGGAAGCCAGTTTTGGGGGGAGGAGTAGACTTGAATTCTAGCCCTCCCTCTGCCACAGAGTTCCTATGTGATGCTGGGCAAGTCACTTAAAGCAAACTTTTTACAAAGGGGTCACTAATTGTGTTTCTCACTTTCTGGGTGCCTGACTTGAGACACTGGCATCTAATTTGCAGAAGAACACAGCTACAACTGAAGTCGAAGACCTTGTCTACAGTAACAACGTAAGTCAATCTAAGTTACGCTAGTTAAATTATATAAGTAACGTAACTTACGTCGACATAGCTTAGATCGACTTACAGCGGTATCTACACTGTGCTATGTAGATGGGACCGCACTCTCTCATTGACTTATTGTGTTTTCACCAGACCCACTGCATTGATTTAGCGCTGTAGTGAAGAAAATCCCTAAGGGAGCTGGGCTTTGAACATGAAATGCAAAGTACTCTGAAAAAGCTTGTCCTGGGCATCTCAAATTAAGTGCCCAAATTTAGGGTAAACTTTTGACCTTAATCTCTGTGTCTCAATTTCCCATCTGTAAAATGGAGATAATAGCCTCTTACCTCCCAGGGGTTTTGTGAAAATAAATGTTTATGCAATCAGCTCCTTCAGCAATGAGTGCCATGGAAAAGCCTGTAATGTGGTTAATAATTCTGTCTTCAGAGCAGGGTTCGGACAGAGTGCGGTAAATAAGGCCTAAGGCCACACAGTGAACAATGAGGATACAACAAAATATTGAGTAGATCACTGAATGAAGGCAAGGGCCCTGTGGGGGGTTAAAAATAGTATGTGCTCATGTAAATAAAGACTGTATCATAATCCATGCATGCAAGGGGGTTGAATTATAGCTGCATAAGCAACCTGGTTTCTGACATTGCCTAATTTTTGAATCCTTGACTTTGCAACCTTAATATTTTTTTAACATTGAGGAAAGAGTAGTGCATGCAGTGTAAATATAGAATTAACATGAATATAAACTACAGTTTCATGGCCATTCTTTCAGATTCCTTGTGAGACCACAAATGAAGATTTGTGCAGGGCTCTCAACCCTCCCTAGGGTTCTGCAGGGGAAAACACTGGAGGAGAGACCTGGTCAACGGTTACCTTTGGAACTCTAGTGTAGCCCCATTCAGGTCTAGGGGAGCTGCTGTACATGTGTATATCCGAAGGAAGAATTTGGTCTTTGTTTTTTTTTTACAGAGATCTATCCACTGAGTGCTTACAGAGATAAGGGGCCAGGCTCTGAGGACCATACTCAAGCAAACCTGAGTAAATATTTCTGGATCTGGCCCACAGACTAGAGCACCTGACTCCAATGTTTTCTTCAAAAGAAATAACTTATTAGGGTTGTCAAGACACAGTTTCAGGTTGCATCCACCATATACCATGTATTACCATGTAAAGCCAAATAATACAGTGTAACCCTGCAATTTAACATAATACTGCAACATGATGAGAAGGCAGGAAATGAATAAAAATGTAATTTCCTAAACAATTCTCTTAAAGGAATTGCTGTGCAGGGGATTATGGTTTTGCCATTTATCCTGCTGGAAGAAGCATTGCTACTACTCGTAGCAGGATATAATGTTCTACTGGAGGAGTTCATGATTTTTCCTGTTATCAATAAGTGCCTGTTCTGTGGGCTCCAGTTATCAGCCTGACAGCATTCTTGCCCTGTGCCCTGTGCCAGTGAGACCAACTGGTTTTAAGTGAGCTGCACTGGTGGAACAGCTACTCCCAGCAGGGATAAGGAGCCAGTTTTTTCAGCTCCACAGTGGCACATAAAGACCTTAAAGCCATAAAGGGAATGCTGAAAGTTGCAGTAGGATGTGTTCAATGGGTGGCCCAAGCTTGTGAAATCTGCTCTCTCTGGAGCACCCACTGCTCTGGAAGTTCTTCCTTCAAGATAGCACATCCATCTGGAATCTGGTCCCTCCGGCACATGCCTGATTCTGGAACTTTCTCCCTTACATGGTTCTCCAGAGCCCAAGCCTGGTGTGTCTCAGGAAAAACCTACTTGTGAGGCTAGGATTTTGCTTGACTTTATGGCAGGAAATGATGGGGCTTTAACGGGCTATAGTTTGTGGATCTCTAATTGGTTTCATTGCGATAGCATGTACAGGTGCCTAGGCAGTGGGAGTAAGTATACGTTTCTATAGCAATAAAATATAAAAATGAATAAGAATGTGATTTATTTATTCAGGGATCCCATTCCACCGATGTCTCTCCAATCCCAAGCAATTTAAAATGGCTTTTCAAATTGTTGTGAGACAGCACCAGCCCGATGCATGGGATGAGGCTGCCTGCCATGAATCTGGGCAATAAGAAAATACTAATGATCTTTCACTTTAAAAAAAATAAAAAACAATCACTCATTGGGGCAGTTTGATTCTACAAACTGACTACATGAGAACTGCAACTTGCTCTTCAAATCCATTACCTCCATGTTCACATTTCAGCAACACAAATATCTCACTTCTTTCTCTCCTGTTAGCCCTAAAGAGCCAACACAACTTAGAGACAGTCAGCTGGAGTGTGTTCCTTCCTGCTTGTCATCAACATAATTGTCAGTTATACATGAGCAAGCACATGGAAGGCATTAGGGTTGTAGGAGCCAGTGAGGTGACCATCTGAGGACTGTGAGTTGCACAGGTTTGGCCTGCAGTCATTGTAGCATCCATGGTAGAGATGGACATATCTTAGGCTTAACTTTCAGAACCCAGGCTGAGTTTGCAGGCCTAGGCACTCAGACCTCTCTGTACATGTAAAGTGAACACTTTTAATATAAATAATTGAGGCACAATAAATAAGGACCCCTTGATACCATTTTTAGAGTTGCCTTTGCAGCACAGAATTGCCCTTGAAAGAAATTAAGATGAGGATCTTGAGCATGCCGATGATATTGACCATCATGGACTATGGACTCCTGACCAACTACAGATAATGGTGGAAGAGCTGCAAAAACTGTAGAATCTGTGGGACTTAAGATCAATGGTGAGAGAACCAAAGTTATCCAAGCTTCCTGTAAAATGGTAAGGAATGACCTGCTGATGCTGCATGTGGATGGCAATGACACTGAATGGGTGAGTAGCTTATCTGGGTAGTCAATTGACAGAAGTCAGTTCTATAGCTGCAGAAGTCATATGTCATAACAATCTTGCATCTATGGCATTTCAGCTTCTTCAAAGGTCTCTGTTTAGGCCATGGGATGTCTGTGTGACAACTAAGATAGGAGTGTTCAATGTAGTAGTGATGATGATTCTGTTACATGGAGCAGAAACATAGCCATTATAAACTGCTGAGGAGAGGTGTTTTGGGTTTTATTCCCAGCGACAAAAGTTATGGGGTGCTACAGTGGCTTGATTTTTGTCACAAACAAGGAGATATTTACATGATACGAGCAAGCTGCAGTCTTGCACAAATTGAGAAAAAGACAACTGCAGTGGTGGCATCCTGTCCGACCTGAAGAAGATGGCATGCTTTTACAGAAGGTTTATAGAACTGAGGTCAAAGGATGGAGAGCAAGAAACTGATCACAAATGATGTTGGAAGGTGTCATTTTGGGGGATTTAAGAAGCCTAAACCCTCCCATACTGACTCTTGCTGAAGGAAGATTTGCAAGGGACTGTTCGAGATGGAAGGCCATTCTATGCACCACGACATCTACATCACATTCGTGTGAATCTACTGCTGCTGGGTGAATATAGCATTTAAAAACCATTTAGAACCGTGTTAGAGAGCTGCTTTGGAGGCCCAGTAGAGCAGTCTTTGGAGGACAGCTGAACACAGATCAGGGTTCACTGGTTTAGTCATAGAGTGGTTAGGATTTTATATGGTTTTTCACAGATACAGTTTGATAGTTTTCCAAGGCAATCCCACAATACACAAAACAATGGCAACAAAGCAAGTGCATGGTAATTTCTTTCTTTTTTGGTTAGTATTTAGATTGTAAGCTATTGGGGGCAGGAACTGTTTTTGTACTGTTTGTACAGCACCTAGCACAATACGCTGTGACTGGGGTTCCTATGTGCTACTGCAATACAAATAATAATAACTGCTAATCTAGCAGGTCAATGTAAACTAGACTTGCTGACTAGTGCTTTATCTTGTCTCATGGATCCATGCACTACCAGCACTTTGGAAATGGTTCCTGAAGGATCATGGTGATGACCATTTAACAAAATACTGTTACACACTGTAAGTCACGTTTCAATTTAAGTCATTAACCCCTTATTAAAAATGGCATAATTGGATGTCTTGCTTGGGGTTGCTACCTGAATAGAGGATCAGAAGGAGACTGGTTAGTGAGAGGGAAAAGAAGGAGTATGGTCAAAGAAGGGGTGTAGTTCAATGGTGAAGAAAAACTGTGGAAAGCAGGGTTGCAGAGTGCAGTCTTGGAGATTGAAGAACAAGGAGAGTGGGGTTGAGTCAGGCAGTTCTTTGCCCTGGAAGGGTATTTCAGAGGGTTGGGCATTTCAGTCTGAATGGGCAATACATATTGTAACAAGATGTATGCAGAACAACCAAGTCACCAATGTGACCCGATTTTTGTAAACCACCTCCATTACCCTCTCTTCTCCTCCCTCCGCCCCTACTTCTTCAACCATGTTTACCATTAGATAAGTTCTTTAGAGCAGGAAGCATATCTTCCTATAAGTCTGCAGCAACAATAATACTAACCTTACTGATAAAGCCACAAGCATTTCCTGTTACATCTGTGTCATTTTTTATTTTGTGGGGAACAACAGAATGTTAATGAAAGGAAGATATTTAGACTATGAAGTTGTCTAGGCTTCTGCAAAAGACAATCACTACATTTGTCCCTTCCCCTATCCCCCACATGCATTGAAACAAGCTTCAAAGCTTATACACATATTTAGGTAATACTATTTTTATATTAAACCATATAGAAATGTCCCTTTAAATGCTATGTGTGAAAGATCATATTTCCACTCTGTGATTCTTCTTTTCTTCTGTATTTATTTAACACAACATTGGTTATGAAAATTTGAGCAAATTTGTCTTACTAGAGTCATAATAATCATCGTTATCAACTTTAACGTAGCTGCTACTTGTGATAATTACTTTTGGCAAAGCTATTGCCAGTGAAAGATGGTTCACGGAGTGTTAGGCAGACGTTAATATGGTCATCTGTTCATGTTTCAGTCTTGATCACTTTTATATTACAGTAAGAAAGGAGGCTCAAATACACATTGGATCAGCCCAAGACCATGTTAACACTCTATTGTGTTTGACTGCAAAAAGCTATCCAAAATGACCCAAGAAATTCTTATCTGGGATCTTCTTCAATTTTATGAAGCAGCAGCTTTTTAACAGCTTGTTGAATTTCCATTGTGCACACCATAGGTAGTGAGAAACTCAATGTTTTAAAAACTCATTTGATGTGGCTTTAGAGACAACCAATCTGATTTTCCTCTCACGTGCATTCATTTATTTTCATTGACTTCAGTAGAGTTAATCCTGAGTTACACCAGTTTAATTGAGAGCAGAATCAGGCCTAATTTTTAATTACCTTATTTACAGTCTTAAATCTTCAAGAAATATCTGAGTTAAAGTGACATTGTGTTTAACATTGGCTATTGGTGAAAACCTCAGGCAACTGCCTGGCTATATTAAGGAGTCCTTCCTAGCATATTTTTGTTTCACAGTTTTTTATAGCTTTGAACTCATGTGTTACCTATAGAAAGAGAAGGGCAAAGTTCTTTCCTACTTATTAACATCCTGAATGTCTGAACCGGGATCTTCCCCAGTCTAACTTCTCTCTGCAAACATGGATCCCTACAACAAGGTCCATTCATTTTTCACTGCATACAAACCTCTGAAAACTTCTGTGCTTTACTGTAGATTTTCATCCAGTGCATTTCCAAGTAATGAAGATGACATTAGCATTTAGAATCTGTAATGCGAAACAATATGTACAATTATATTTCACACTTCTACATCAAATTCTAAAATATATTAAATGGATCAAGAAGGTGGGATAAGAATCTGTTTCCATTAATTCATTAGTCACATATTTGCTGATTCTTAAAATTCAGAACATCATTTACCTACTTATTTTACTATTTTATAGTGTGACCCTACAGTCAGAGGCAGTGCACAGTACAGAATATGAATTAGCCCGGTCATGATGTAGACAATATGAAGTGTATCACAGGTCTCTTCCAAGCAGGCTTTAAATGTGGGCCTTCAGAAGTTAGGAAACAAATGAACCATTTTAGCTGACATTCCACAAAAAATTCAGTCTGAGGCAAGCATCCAACATAGAAAATTTGACCCCAAATGGTTAAAGTTTGGCAAAATTATAAGGAACTGAGAACATGGTTTTAAAAGGGAACGGGTCAGGGAACCTTAATAACAGGCAACACTTTTATAGTACATCAATTACAGAAAATAAATAATCTAATAACAAAAAAAAATCACAAGATCAAGAGTACAGCTCCATTATTTATCAGTCATGCATTTGCATTTCACTGAAGGCAACAGTCTGTGGGAGACTGAGGTGGGAACATCACTTTCGGGGCTGGTGCTGGAAGGCGGAAGCTCCTGCACCTGCACGAGGCCCTGAGCTTGAGTGGTCCCCACAGGGTTAGAAATGTATTTTTTAAGCACACACAGAGTCAGCTCTTCACACAGCAGTGAAGCACTGGGCCTCATTCTGAGAGCTCCACCTCAAACATGCTCTGGTAAGACATGAAGGGCAAGATATTCTGAGGTGGGTGATGTGTCCCAGTGCAGGGGTGGGGGAAGGAGGGAGCTCCAAGGGTAAATTTTCTCCAGCTTCTAACCCACTGACAATGGTGTTTTAGCTTGAAGGCCTTCCAATAGGCTTCCCTGTGGTGAGTGAATGGCCTTAGTGTTGGGCTTTTCTGTTACATGAGAGGCCCTAGCAAGTAGGTCCAACAGGGAGGTCCCCAGTGTTCTTGAACTTATCCTGATCACTATGTTGAATGCCAGAAAGAGCATTAGCAGAAGGTCAAAAGATGCAAAATTCATTGCTAAATTACTAAAGCATTATATTTTTGAATTCTAATCCTGTCCTCCAACATGCTTGCAACACTACCCAGTTTGTTGCCATCTGCAAATTTTGTGAGCATACTCACCACTCCATTGTCCAAGTCATTAAGTAAAATATTGAACAGTATCAATGCAGGACAGAACCCTGCAGGACTGCACTAGATACACTCCCAGTTTAACAATGAATCATTGATAATGACTCTGAGTATAGTCTTTCAACTACTTATGCACCCACCTTATAATAATGTTATCTAGCCCAGATTTCCCTAGTTTGCTTATGAGAACGTCATGTGGGACTGTGCCAAAAACTTTACTAAAATCCAGCTACATCATGTCTACTGCTCCCGCTGCCCCGATCCAATAGGCCAGTAACCCTGTCGAAGAAGGAACTTGAGTTGGTTTGGCATGATTTGTTCTTGACAAATCCATGCTGGCTATTTCTTATACCTATTATCTACAAGTTGCTTACAAATTGATTGTTTAATAAATTGTTCCAGTATATTTTCTTCCAGGTATCAAAGTTCGGCTGATCACTCTATAATTCCCAAGGTCCTCTTTGTTCCCGCTCTTAAAGGTACTCTGTTGCCCTTCTCCGATCTTCCAGGATCTCACCAGTCCACCATGAGTTCTCAAAGATAATTGCTAACTGTTCCAAGACTGTGTCAGCCAGTTCCTTAAGTAACCCAGGGTGGATTTCGTCAGGCCAGTTTGATTACATCTAACTTATCTAAATATTCTTTAATGTTTTCTTTCCCTATTTTGGTTTGTGTTCCTTCCCCCTTGCTGTTGATATTACTTGTGTTGAGTATCTGGTCACCATGAGCCTTTCTAATGAAGACTAAAGCAAAATAGGCATTAAACACCTCAGCCTTCTTGATGTCATCAGTTATTAGCTCTCCTTCCCCTCTAAGCAGAGGACCTACACTTTCCTTCATCTGTCTCTCGCTATGAATATAGTTAAAGAACCCCTTCTTGTTGCCTTTTATGTTCCTGGCTAGGTAGAACTCATTTTGTGCCTTAGCCCTTCTGATTTTCTCTCTATATATTTGTATTATTCTTTTGTAGTCCTCCTTCATAATTTGTCTGTGTTTCTGGTTTTTGCTTTTAAGGCCATTAAAGAGCTCCTGATGGAGCCATGTTGGCCTCTTCCTGCCTTGCCTTTGCACTGGGAAGGTTTGCAATTGTGCCTTAAATATTGTCTCCTTGGGAAACTGCCAGCTCTCCTAAATGTCTATATCCCTTAGATTTTTATCTCACGGGACCTTATCTACCAGTTCTCTCAGTTTGTTAACTCTGCTTTTTTTTTTAAGTCCACTGACCTTATTCTGCTATTTTTACTCCCTCCTCTCCTTAGAATCATGAATCTATTGCTTCATTGTCACCGTCACCCAATTTGCCTTCCACTTTCAGATTTGCTGCCAATTCCTCCCTGTTGGACAGCATCAGCACGCTAAACTGGCTGTCCTCTGGTTACTTCTGGAATACAAAGCTGTCTCCAATATATTTCAAGTATTTATTGGAAATTTTGCTTTTTGCTATGTTACTTTTCCAAAAGATGTCTGGGGAGCTGAAATCCTTCCCTTAGTGGGGCATGCTCCATTCCTGTCCACTTGCACCGCAAAAAACAGCTTAGACTCTACTGGTTAGGTAACCATGTTGTGCAGTTTATTTAAATTCCCTCCACCACCTTCCAATTTCCACACAGAAGTACAATTTACAGTGTTCCTAGTATCATCAGCCCTCTTCCCAGGACCTGAGAGAAGATGAGGTCTTTCTTCCTTGGGAGCTCTGAATCTGGGCTCAGCTAGCCCAGCTCCTCTCCCCTGTCACTTTCTTCCTGTGTCTTTTTATCTGTCCTCTGTTTATGAACTAATTAATCCTGGAGCACCACCCAACCTGCCAGCCTGATTAGATAATTACATTCCAATGACAAATCAGACCACTCTGGGGGAACCTAATTAGTGCTACAGTGATCAGAGTGCTGTCTGACTTGCCAGCTCCCAGCAGTGTGTCACCCCTGTTACTACTATTTTCACAAAGGCAGGAGGACAGAGCCAGAACAATGAATCCAGAGACCCACCTCCATGTTTGAAGTTCAGATCTGGGTCCAAGTGTGATGGCTTGGGGCCATCTCTATAAGGATCCATAATGGAATTATTAATCCAAACACACAGAGACTAGGGAGATATTTGGACCTAAATCTTGATCCAAATGCCCTGTCTCTGGCTCAGCTCTAGAGTAAGTTCCCTGCTGTTTTGGGCATTGATTTCCATCCATGTTTAGTTCTTTGTGACTAACACTATTAAGGGAGTGAGAAAAAAGAGGGAAATAGAAAAAAGCATGTACTTCTCTGCTCTTTCATCAGTTCATTCTGTACCTCTTCCTACAGTGGCTACAATATAATGTTTTTCAATAGAACAACTCTGCAAATTTGGCTCAAGGAGACCCTGAGCAAACAGCATTTCACAAATCTTCAACTTGGCTATCAGAAGGGAAGTGTGTTTCATATGTATGCAAGACTTGCTTTCCAAACTACATTAGAGAAAAGCTTCTAGGTTTGTATGCATTTTTATTTATTAGTTCCAGATCAGGAACCTGATGCTAATTTCTCTTTAAATCCTCCACAGTACATTTATATTCCAAAAACATAAAAGGAGTGTGATGTTTTTTCTAGCTCACTCACTCTTGCTGTGGGGGGTTCCCCCCTCCTTGGTTTTACTCCAAAGACCTTTGCATTTCATTACATTCTCAAGATGAAGATTCTAGAAGTTACAGTAGTGTTGGTAGCCCTGGTACAAGTTTCTCAAAGTTTCCCCACCTTGTACTACAGGAGTTGGTTGAGATTGTTAAGGGAAGGAGATAGCTGTGGAAAATGCAATTTAGAACTTTGCTCCAAGCCTACACACTGTCCAGCTGGGACTGTATTAGATCAGTGTGGCTGCTGTCCTGAATGTGGGAACGTGGAAGGGCAGATCTGTGACTTGGATAAGGTCAATCATTTCTACGGGCAGTGTGGGGAGAACTTGGAGTGCAGGCTGGATGCCGACGAAACCAAGTTTGGGGAAATCCCTGAACCACAATGTGTCTGTAAATCCCAGGAAAGTGTTTGTGGACCCGAAGGCAAGACCTATGCGAACATCTGCCAATTCAAAGAGGCTTACTCTGAGAAGAGAAGAAATATCAACATGAAGCACAAAGGACCATGTGAATCAGGTAACATATATAGACATGTGTACCAAGGAGACTGTTCTCTAAAGCAGATGTTAATTTCTAGAAATATCTTTTACTGTTTCAGCCCACTTACAGCAAAATAATGCTTCAGCGTCATTGTAATTACTGTACTACTTCTTTGAGATTTAAACAAGTAGTTCATCAGCTGGTGTTTAATCTTGCATGTTGTAAGCTTGTATATTACCATAGTGGATTTTATATCACATCGTCCTCCGAATATGTGGAATGTGAACTTGTATATTACACAAGTTATATGTAAAGTTATATATGACCATAAGGGAATTAATATCACAAAGTCACTAATAAGTGAAAGATGTTCAGAATAGCTGAACAGAAAGTGAAATGTGGTGAGGGTCAACCACAGAGATAAAAAATCTTTAGAATTATTATTATTTAATGCCTGAACTGATATTGCAGAGGCGGGTAGCAAGGCAGGTCTTAGTTAAAAAGGTGATGGAACCGGAATGAAATAGAATATAATAGGGTTTGGAAATCACTTAAATAAAGTTCCATTCTTGGTAGAAAGAGTTAAAAATAATGTAACAATGATTATTAAAAGATCTAAACATCCACTGATGATTACAAATCCATACATAATTTCCCTAAAGCCATTTGCATTCATGTTGATTAGATAAAATTATGAACCTCATTTTTGTTTGTTGAGGCTTTAAATTAAATACACCTTTGGCTATATTTTATTTGCCTAGGTAAGAAACAAGCATTCAAATGCAGCTACACTACATGGCAGGGTGGTGGGAGAGAGAATGAAGTGACTAGGGTAGTTACTTGAACACTGGCTGTTTTTACAGTCTGATTTTAATGTGATTCATCCTTCAGGAATTAGTATCACCATCTCACGTAGCAGATTTCTGAGTGACCTAATACACAATATGGAGAGAGGTCCAAATTACACATAGCTAGACACAAATAAGGACTCAGAATTCACACATAGAGGGACTTTCTATACAAAATCTCGAAGTGTATATATGTTTGCAGCTTATGTGAGATTATATGTAGAGTTCTCACACAAATCTGTACACATGCATATGAATATTCCTGTTTAAAAATGTAATGATGCATCATCTCCTATCAATTGTTTTATATAGTACAAAATGTTGCTTGGAAATAGCCTCATTTCTCTGCAGAGAATTTTAAGCTTCTTGTCTCTCCATGACTTTCTCTCCTGCAAGTTTATTTAAATTGTTTGCTTGTTTCACTAAGCTGGAATAGTAAGTGCTGAGTGCAAGCACAACCAAATGTACAGGATCGTCAGGTTTGCACATCAGCAGACATGCCAAAGAAAATTCTCCAAATGTTACAGCCCCACTGCCCCTTGGAACAGAGAGGATATTGCAGAAGACTAAAGTTGCACCGAAAAAATGTGCTTGAAACAAGAGAATACCAAACTGTTCAACAGATAACTTCTTGCGGGGCCAGATTCAGAGGTGATAGACATGATAGCTTATACGTTGGTTACTGGTACAGCATTTGGCACAACAGCCTATAGTACTCAAGGGCCATGTCGTATTCCCGCTGGGTTCTTCCTATTCTTGGCTGTGAACAGACAACTCTGGGCCAAATTCAGAAGTGATATAAATGGTGGGTTTTGTGACACTCTGGTCCACATATATTTGCTCCCTGGACCCAGAGGGCCAGTTGCATGAGGGTGGAGGTTCATTGTCAGGGGAGGGAATGCAGCAATCCCCCGCTCCTGTAGGGGGTTTGCCAAGCATCTTTAATTTGTGGCCTTGGCTCCACAGGAGTGTGGCTGGCCAAGGAGCTCAGAATGTGCACATACATTGATTGTCCTGCTCCCACCCTCCCTCCAGCCATCTCAGTGCCAGGCAGTTCCAGTTCCCCAACAGAGTGGGGGTCGTTGTCTGCCAGCCCAGTACCCACTTCAGACTTTGTCATGAGGATCCTACATGCTGGCAGTAGGGAATCCAGCTACAGGGACTCCAGCTACATGAACTTACATTCATGCTGGAATGGAAGAATTGTTTCAGGAAAAGCAACCAACTAGAGGATGCAAGATAAAGTCGCTCCCCCTGTCTCCATCTTACCTTGTCCTCTCCAACCCTACCAGAGTCCTTGTTGGGTAGCACTGCTGTTCTAGCCCATCTGTTCATTCTCCTCTCGTGGCATTAGGGTGACCAGATGTCCCAATTTTATATGGACAGTCCCGATATTTAGGGCTTTGTCTTATATAAGCACCTATTACCCCCGACCCTTATCTCAATTTTGCACAGTTGCTATCTAGTCACCCTACCTGGAATGCCAGAGCTCCATGGGGAAAGGTTGATACTGACTCTCCTAATGTTCCTCTGCACATGGTATTGCATACATAGAACTAGTCATTTTAAAGAGAACCTGGGTGGCTTTAGTTTATATTCTCCTTACAATTTACCAGTCAAACATTGGAGTGGGGAGCATGCAGTGTGTCCTCCTCTGGCCACACCTTCTGTTCCTTAGCAATCCCATTTTCTGCTGCCTACACACTGATGTGAACAAAGGCAGCATATCAGCACTCCAGTATATTTACAAGTGCTCTTGCAGGTGGTAGGCAGCTCAAGCTCTGATTCTGATCCACTTTGTAACTGTGTAAATCAGTAACTCCTGAATCCTGGGAGTTAGACTACATGACCCTTGCTGTCCTTTCTAACCCTATGATTCTAATACTGATTCTGCCTCTGTCTATCTGGCTGGCCTTGGATAAGTTATTTAGCCTCTGTGTGCCTCAGTTTCTCCAAGTGTAAAATGGGCATAATAGTTCTTGCTCACTTTTGTAAAGCACTTTGCAATCTAAGGATGAAATTCACAGTATTGATATAGCAGCAGGCGCAGAATATACACCTTATTTTATACTTGTGCACCGTGCAATGGACAGGATGATGGGACTTTATAAGAACTTCAGCATGTTTTACTTTACGGCAATAAAACTATATGTGATCTTCGGGGAAAACTTTAAGAAGTTACCAGAGGCTGCCAAGCTGTCATGCAAAGCTCTTTGAATTGTCTTCCAACACGTGAAAGAATAGATAGGATTTCAAAGAGGAATATTTGCTTAAAAGCCAAATTCCAAAGGGTAAAAAAGGCATTTTAGCTCTAAAGTGGCAGAAAAAAGTAAAAGGTTAAAAGATATTTTAAATCTTATGTCACTAGCACAAATGCCTAGATCTAGATCTAGATGAGGATAGTACATTGAATGTGCTATTCATCATTGCTCTGTGCCTTGTGAGCTTGTTTACAGTGCTGCAAAGTGTGTGTAAAAGGCCACCATTATGTTGTGGCAGTGCTTTATACCACTTTCACACAGCTACAAGTAACTCCAAAAGGTGTAAGGCAATAGAAAGTCTAGGCCCTGAGATTGGAAATTTATCTGTTCCTAGGCATTCTGCTGGTTGTCCTTTAAATGAGAAACAGATGCTGGGCACTGATCTGTATCTTTTGGTAGCATTCTGTAAATATATACATCATTAATCTCAATGTACATTGTTTTCATACTTTTCCTTCAAAGCATCTCCTGTCCTGGGGATGCCGAATAGATTAATTGTATACAGCAACTGATGAATAAATAAATAAGAATAAACTCCTTTCATCACAAGAGCCGACTTTTATCTTCTGTCTGCCACAAAACCACACAAAGTCAAAGTCACACATGAAAAAAGGCCCTTTTTCCTTCCCCAGAAGGTTGGTTTGATCAATTTCTAGCTTACAAATACTGTAATGGCTTACAAAGATTAACTATATTGATGACATGCAGATTCTCCACACTTAATCCATCCTCTTTCAAACCTTTGCTGTTGTTGATTTCACAAAGCAATAGACCCACCCCAGAGCATTTCTCTTTACAGTCAGCAGCACAAAATACCAGATTATTTTAATGGAAATGTTATACTGAAGGAGCAAAGGAATAGCTTACCACTTTGTGTGCATTGTGTTACAAATCAGACAAATAACAGTAAACATAAATATCATATAGTTGGAGAAATATACCATTTTGTTGTTACCAAATCAACATTCTTTAGTTTGATGTTGGATTGAAAAAAATACAATATCACTTAGAAAATAATTTCTGCACCTTTTTCAATCGTTTTGGGGCTAATGGCTATTTTTCTCACATCTGTGGCAGCAGCGATGTGACAAATACATAATAGGGTAAAATTCATGGCCAATATTTTCAAAAGCAACTAGTGATTTTGAATACTCGCTCTCCCTCTAAATCAGGCCCCCTTAAAGCATCTCATGTTGAGCACCCACAAATGGAGGCACCTCAAATCATTAGTCACTGTTGTAAATCCTGGACCATACTGCTATCTCAGAGTGCAAGTCCATTATCTGGTCCATGGAAAATTTGGGGTCGTCTATAGCTTATCTTCCCCACCCCTTCGCACAGGTGCTCAGGAGAGAGGTTATAAGGGAAGCAGCTGGGGGAAAATGTTGTTTGGTAGATAATGCTTCAAAGCCAGAAGTCTGGGAGCTTTGCTGTTTCTTCTCTGATTGTGTTAAATGATCTTCCTGTCCTGTCATAAGCATTTACCTTTGCTGAAGGGTAACTGTGTCCTCTTCTCGTGAAATAATTCTACAAGTAAATAGGCTTTCTGAGGTGAACTATGTGGGGATTTGAGGGGGAACATACTCCCTTGCAACCCAGACTGAGAGCCCTGGTCACTAGTCTTTGGCTACTACTCTAATCCAAATATGGTTTGAAGCAAGTGGATTTATCCACTTTGGTAGACTCATTGGGTGTGTCTATACTGCATTGTATACCCAGGTCTGTGGGTATACAGGTCCGTGCTTGAGCATCCAAATTGCATTGTAAAAATTGCTGGGCTCAGGTCTCACAGGCATGCTGATGTATCCAAACTGCACTGTGCAGACCTTCTGACCTGGGTCTGTGGCTTGAGCTGATTCCACACTCCAGAATGACAGGGCTTGGTCCTGAGTCTCAATGGGACTCCAGTTGTTACTCAGCACCACTAGCAGAGTCCGGGGGTCTGAGTCCAGAGGGGCTCCAGGCCCCAATCAAACTGATTTCTGTTTGGCTGGAAGAGGGGCTTGGGCTCAAATTTCTGTCTGAACTCGGGTTTATAGTGCATGATAGATATACCCACTGTGGCCGTTCCCCCAGCCTGTTCAAGAACTCCCCACCCTTTCTCCCACAGAATGCCACTCTGTGACATGGAAGGGGTTGCAAATCCCAACCTCCCTATCTCTGTTGCCTCTTCAAAACTTGTCCTCATTGACTCCCCTACAGAAGCACAACTGGGATGTTTCAGGCCTTACGCTGTTGGTGGAAGGGGAGGCTGGATTTCAGTCATAAAGACTGTGCCAACCTAGAATGAAGTGGAACAGATACACTGCATGTGAGATACTCCCCTCAGGAAATTCTAGAGTAAGGTATGTATATTAAGGGTAAAGGCACAGTTATGTGAACACAGACACACATGCAAGGCCAGAGCTGGAGGTATGCAAGATAGGGATAATGAGAGGGGAGGGAAGCCAGTACAAATTACCAGGGCCTGGCAGTCCGGAAGGGGGCCCGGGACCTGGCTTCTCCGGCTTCGTCGGCCCTGTTTAGCCGGTTTGCCCTTGCTTGGAGCCCCCAAAATTTTTTTTTCACTAGGGCCCGAACCCGCTCTCAGCTGCCCCGATGCAAGATCAGAAACACATGCAAGGGGAACTTTTAAAAATCTGGCCTTCAATATATATTCTTCTTAAAGTGCTGGATTACTTGAGTTCACTTTGCCCCTGCAACAGGCAGCAAGATGTTTTGTAAAACCAGATTCTTAAATCATTCTGGGTTATTTTTAATCTGTTAGCACCTCACTTTTGATTGGAATTGTTAAATACTGCAAATAATTTGTGAATATTCACTCAACTTACAAAGACCTGCTTGGTTTGATCAAGTCCATATACCTTTCTGTTTGCTACGGGTGTGTGAGCTTGCACAGTGCTGAGTGTTCTGGCCCCAATCCAGCAACATTCTTAAGCACATGCTTCACATCAGTCAATCAGATTGCTCACGTGCTTACAGTTAAATCTATGTTTAAGTGGTAGATGGGGGCTAGAGTGTTCAATACCTTGCAGCACTGAGTCCTGTTTGCAGGGGCAACTCCAGGCACCAGCATGCCAAGCACGTGCCTCAGGCGGCAAGCCACAGGGGGCACTCTGCCGGTTGCCACGAGGGCGGCAGGCAGGCTGCCTTCAGCGGCATGCCTGCGGAGGGTCCGCTGGTCCCACAGCTTTGGCAGACCTCCCACAGGCGTGCTGCCGAATCCACAGGACCGGGGACCTCCCGCAGGCAAGCTGCCAAAGGCAGCCACACAGGCAGGGTTGTGTTCACAGGAATATCTGGAAAAATTGAGTTCTTCAGATGAATACTTGGATCAGCATCTGAGAACAGGTATCCAGAAGTAAGATTTACCTGTTTAAAAAGTTTCTCATCCAATCTGTGAGCAGAAATAACTATTCTACATAATGACTAGTGACAAGTCAAGGTAAACCTTTTGGCTTCCTAGGCTTACCTGTACTCCCATGTGGAGTCCCATTAAAGTCAATTGAACTACCAGGAGGAAAGTTAAGCAAACATGAAAATTTCTCATTCCAACTATTCAATGTATCCTTATGAATTCTGAGTACATTAGGCAACTCTGAAAATCTCAGCCCTAAAGGGTTTGAATGCCTAATTCTTATTAAAGCTCATATGAATTAGTTGTTCAAATACTGTAGTCAGTTTTGAAAATCTGAGTTTAGATGAAAACCAGGATTGTTTAATGATCAATACATAAACAGCAAATGAGATAAATTTCCTGCATATTTTCTCTGCAATGTATAATTTGATCTGGTCTGTATTTGATGTTGTCAGCACCTAACTAGCTCAATTATATATGATTTCATGTATTGAAACTGTTGTTTAGAAATCTGGAGCATTGCTGTGACAATTTCAGCTGCTGAAACATTCATTCTGCAGAGACTCAAATATTACAGGCAAAAATGTATTTATTTACCAACGCTCCCATCTCCAAGCACCTGGGACTCAGGACAAAAACACAACAATTAAACCCAAACTGCACCTAGTGTCCCAGAAAATACAGACAACTTTAAGAAAAGATAGGAAACATATGTTCAACTGAAAAACATGTGTTAGTTGTGGACAAACATACTTGGGGGAAAATGCAAATACAGTGCCAAAAACTAGGCTATAACAATGATCATGTTGTTTTTTTCTCTGATTGTTGATGTAACAAATCATATAGTACGTTTGATACATGCATAGCACATGCTGCATATGTACATTCAGTAGATGCATTCATGTACATTCAGCCTGACCCTTATACTTTGTTTATTTTCTTGTGTTCAAAGCACTGGATGGGCTCCCTCTTGTGGTTAATGTAAACCTTTTCTTCTTACAGCCAAACGTGAAAAGCTAGTGAATAAATTAAGGTAACTTTGAACTATAGCTGCTTACTTTTTATTGGGTAAAATGGTTCAGATAACTGGTCGTTCATAAGACTGTATTGGCATTTTATTACCTTTATGTAACATACAAAAATGCATTCTTTGCTTTTTCAAAACACAGCACTGATATGTGCTCAAAAATATTAACAATTTTTAAACATAAGTTACATTAAGCTGTGATCAAATTAGGCAAGATAGAAAAGGCTTAAGCCCAGGTATTTTAAGAATTGCTCCACTCAACCTTGCAATTCTTCATTCTGCATGTATTGATCTCATTTATAACCTCTGTAGCCTGGTATACGGTTATATTGCGTGTTTGCATTGTAAACTTCTGTAACTGTGTAACTCACCAAACAGGAAAGAAGCATTAATTAGTGTAAAGTGCCCGTCTTGTGGACAACGGGGCCTTTGGAAGCAAATGAGCCGTTGTGATATCTCAGAAGGAAAAAGACTTTGATTACCTTCCCACTGGCACAAAGAGGAGTCAAGCACTGACACTTGTTCTATCAGTTTGGAGTCTGGGGATAAAAATCTCTGACAAGGAGAAACTTGGTTCTTTTTGCTGCTTGGACTCTAAAGGGGCAAGAATCACTAAGCAAAAGCCTTCCAGCTGTTTTGGCTGGGTTAGCCCCAAAGAACATATAAAGTCAGCTTATGACAGCAATTTCTATTATCTTTTGAAATTCAAGACTGATACTCATTTGTTTATGTATGTTACCTACTTTAACCTCATAACTCCCTTTTTTTTCTTTTCTTATTTATTAAACTTGTAGTTAGTTTATTATGGGATTTGCTATAGGCAGCATCTTCAGGTTGCGTTCTGAGTAAGTGACTGGAAGGAACCTGAATATTGTTGGGATATTTGGTGTAAGTGACCATCTGTGATGCCTGGGTGGCAGGATAGACCGGAATGCCCAAGGGGACTGTCTGTGCCTCCATGGTAAGAGTATTCTAATGCATTTGGAGTTCACACTTGTTATTGGGTGGGTGAAACATAATTATAGAACATGCCACCAGTTTGGGGTGTTTGCCAGCCTCAGGACAGACTGTGAGCTGCTCCAGACTGCATGACAATATTGTTTGACATTTTCTTGCTGTGTATAGGCAGTTGCATTTTACCATGTCCATCTATCAGGCTCTTTTCATATTGGTTCCTTGCAGCTCCTGTTATTTCTTTGCCACCTCAGGATGCTCAGAATTTCACAGGTAACGACATCATCTTTGGCTGTGAGGTGTCCGCCTATCCTATGCCACACCTTGAGTGGAAGAAAAAAGGGAATAAAATGTTTCTGCCAGGAGATGATGCCCACATCTCAATCCAGGTAGATTATGCGTATTCCACGGATCATATTTTTTACTATTGAGTTGCGGGGAGGAGATGGAGGTTTAAAGAGGCTATCTCATTTTTACTGCCTTTCTCCTGTTGCAGAGACAAGTTGGGTGAGGTAATATCTTTTACTGGACCAACTTCTATTGCTGAGAGAGACTGGGTCCTGTTGCTTCACTACATAGCCCAGTTTATCTGCATATGATAAAAAGTTTAGAAAACCTGACTTATGAGGAAAGATTAAAAAAACTGGGCATGTTGAGTCTTGAGAAAAGAAAACTGAGTGAGAACCTGATAAGTCTTCAAATATATTAAGGGCTGTTATTAAAAGGATGGTATCAATTGTTCTTCATATACACTGGTGGTAGAACAAGAAGTAATAGGCTTAATCTGCAGCAAGGGAGATTTAGGTTAGATAGTTGAGAAAACTTTCTATTACAAATATAGTTAAGCCCTGGAACAGGCTTCTATGGGAGGTTGTGGAATCCTCATCACTGGAGGTTAAGAACAAGTTGGATAAACACCTGTCAGGGATCGTCTAGGTTTATTTGGTCCTGCCTCAGTGCAGGGGCATGGGTTCAATGACTTCTCAAAGTCCCTTCCAGCTCCACATTTTTATGATTCTATGAACGTCAGTAACAGGATATTACACTATTACGAAGCCTGTTGTTATGATAAATAGCTTGCTAGCAGGGGATGCTACGGTATAATCCTGCCTGGGGAATTAAGAGAATTCTGCTTTCAGAAATACTTGATGAGAGAGGACAGCATATGTAGAGGAAGAAGTAAGCCCTGAATGTCGCACTGTTTTGGCTCTCTCTAATGGATCTGATCAGGATCCAGAAGTCTTTACCAGGCAAAACTCCCATTAACTTCATTGTGATTTTTGCCTGCATAAAGACAAAGAGGATCTGGCTCTCTGATCATTGGCAGTTAAGTAGCTGCTGTCAAGAATAAAAGTGTGTATTAAATCTAATCCAAGAGTGTATGCAAGGGTGGTGTACCCCATGCTGAGGAAGAAGTTCCTCCACTTCCTTGTATGGCAGGAAAAATAAGAGCTTCCTGGCCCGGAAGGTGAAGTGACTGCAGGCCTCGGTAGGGGCAACAGCCTTTAAAAGGAAATGTTTGGGTTGTAGGAGTAGCCCTGGATACCAGAGGTGAGAAGACCTCTGCCAGGACCTGGGCTGAGAGGCCTTTTGTCACCTTTTATGCTGTTCAGGCCTAGGCACTGTAGGCAAAGTGAAACAAGTTTGCTTTGAACTCCTGGCCATATTTGGGATTCACCACCCTTCTGGAGCCAGAGCTTCCATAGTCCCCTGCCTGGAAAACATGAAGCCTAGCACTCAGCCAAATCAGTGCAGGAGCCAGCTGGTCCTGCCCAGCAGGAATGGCAGGGTCTTCTCCCCTAAAGACAATACACCACCTATGATTAGAGGGGAGTAATATCCCTTGGAGAATGAAGGTGGGGCTGGGCCAGCTGGTCACACGAGAAGAAAATAGAGGGACAGAGATCTAAAAGCCACCATTTCCACCCACCTGTACTCTCACCCCCAAAAGACTTATAAGGATGAGAGGTAGGGCCCAGGAGGCCTATGGAGAAGCTGACCTATGGAGCAGAATTGGAGTCAGGTGGGGGGCTGGGGATGCAGAGCAGGGAGAGGGTCAGGGCTGAGTGTTGGAGAAGTTTAGGGAAGTGGGCAAGGGCAGCATGAGTTGAGGGGGCCCAGGGCAGCACAGGGGAGGGGCACACAGGAGTAGATAAAGCTTGGAGGCAAGGGGTAGTGGCAATGTACAGTAATGGAGAGCAGAGTTTGGCCCCAAACATAATCCAGGTAATTACCCTTATGAAAAGCATCCTCTTCTCTGGTGTCTGCTAACTCTTGACAGTGTATCTGCCTTCTCTCAGGCAAGAGGTGGGCCTAAGAAATATGGTGTGACAGGGTGGCTTCAAATTCAAGGCATCAAGAAATCGGACGAAGGCATCTACATCTGCCACACAAAAAACAAGTATGGCATTGCATATGCATCTGCAAGACTGAAAGTCATTGATGGTAAAGTGTTTTTCTTTTAGACTCATAGACTCATAGACTCATAGGTCAGAAGGGACCAATCTGATCATCTAGTCTGACCTCCTGCACAAGGCAGGCCACAGAACCCCACCCATCCAATTTTATAACAACCCCTATCCCAGGACCGAGTTATTGAAATCCTCAAAATTGGTTTGAAGACCTCAAGCTGCAGAGAAACCACCAGCAAGCGACCCATGCCCCACGCTGCAGGGGAAGGCGAAAAACCTCCAGGGCCCCTGCCAATCTGCCCCAGAGGAAAATTCCTTCCCGACCCCAAATATGGCGATCAGCTAAATCCTGAGCATGTGGGCAAGAGTCACCAGCCAGCACCCAAGAAGGAATTCTCTGCAGTAACTCAGTTCCCATTCCATCCAACATCTCCCCGCAGACCATTGAGCAGACCTATCTGGTGGTAATCCAAGATCAATTGCCCAAATTAACAATCCTATCATGTCCCATGTTCAAGAAGGATGAATTCAAACTGGAACAGGTTCAGAGACGGGCTACAAGTCCCCTCCATATACTTATCAAGCTTTGTCTTAAAGCCAGGAAAGTCTTTTGTCCCCACTACTTCCCTCGGAAGGCTGTTCCAGAACTTCACTCCCCTAATGGTTAGAAACCTTCGTCTAATTTCAAGTCTAAACTTCCTAATATCCAGTTTATACCCATTCGTCCTCGTGCCTACATTAGTACTAAACTTAAATAATTCCTCTCCCTCCCTAACGTTAACCCCCCTGATATATTTATATAGAGCAAGCATATCCCCCCGCAGCCTTCTTTTGGCCAGGCTAAACAAGCCAAGCTCTTTGAGTCTCCTTTCATAAGGCAGTTTTTCCATTCCTCGGATCATCCTTGTAGCCCGTCTCTGAACCTGTTCCAGTTTGAATTCATCCTTCTTGAACATGGGACACCAGAACTGCACACAGTATTCCAGATGGGGTCTCACCAACACCTTGTATAACGGTACTAACACCTCCTTATCCTTGCAGGAAATACCCTGCCTGATGCATCCCAAAATCGCATTTCCTTTTTTAACAGCCGTATCACATTGGTGACTCATAGTCATCCTGCTATCAACCAGTACCCCAAGGTCCTTCTCCTCCTCCGTCGCTTCCAACTGATGCGCCCCCAACGTATATCCAAAATTCTTATTATTAATTCCTAAATGCATAACCTTGCACTTTTCACTATTGTATTTCATCCTATTACTCTTACTCCAGTTTACAAGGTGGTTCAGATCTTCCTGAATGGTATCCCTGTCCTTCTCCGTGTTAGCAATACTCCCCAGCTTCGTGTCATCCGCAAACTTTATTAGCACATTCCCGCTCTTTGTGCCAAGGTCAGTAATAAAAAGGTTAAATAAGATCGGTCCCAAACCCGATCCTTGAGGGACTCCACTAGTGACCTCCTTCCAGCCTGACAATTCACCTTTCAGTACGACCCTCTGGAGTCTCCCCTTTAACCAGTTCCTTATCCACCTTACAACTTTCATATTCATTCCCATCTTTTCCAATTTGACTAACAGTTCCCCGTGCGGAACCGTGTCGAACGCCTTACTGAAATCTAGGTAAATTATATCTACCGCATTTCCTTTATCTAAGTAATCCGTCATCTTCTCAAAGAAGGAGATCAGATTGGTTTGACACGATCTACCTTTACTAAATCCGTGTTGCAATTCGTCCCAATTACCATTGACCTCTATGTCCTTAACTACTTTCTCCCTTAAAATTTTTTCCAAGACCTTGCATACTACAGACGTCAAGCTAACAGGCCTATAATTACCCGGATCACTTTTATTCCCTTTCTTAAAAATAGGAACTACATTAGCAATCCTCCAGTCATACGGCACAACCCCCGAGTTTATTGATTGCTTAAAAATTCTCGCTAACGGGCTCGCAATTTCACGCGCCAGTTCCTTTAATATCCTCGGATGGAGATTGTCCGGGCCCTCCGACTTCGTCCCATCGAGCTGTTCAAGTACGGCCTCTACCTCAGTTGCGGTAATATCCACTTCCATATCCACATTCCCGTTTATCATCCCTCCATCATCGCAAGGTTCCTCACTAGTCTTATTAAAAACTGAAGCAAAGTACTTGTTTAGATGTTGGGCCATGCCTAGGTTATCCTTAACCTCCATTCCATCCTCAGTGTATAGCAGCCCCACTTCTTCTTTCTTTGTTTTCTTCTTATTTATATGGCTGTAGAACCTTTTACTATTGGTTTTGATTCCCTTTGCAAGGTCCAGTTCAATGCGGCTTTTAGCCTTCCTCACTTTATCCCTACATGTTCTGACCTCACCAAGGTAGCTTTCCTTACTGATCCTGCCTTTCTTCCACTCCCTGTAAGCTTTCTGCTTTTGTCTAATCCCCTCTCTGAGTTGCTTGATCACCAGTTTGGCCTGCAACTCCTGCCCATGTTTTTTTTCCCCTTTCTTGGGATGCAGGCTTCCGACAGTCTCCGCAGCTGCGACTTAAAGTAATTCCAGGCCTCCTCCGCATTTAAATCCACTAATTCCTCCGTCCAATCCACTTCCCTAACTAATTTCCTTAACTCTTTAAAATTAGCCCTCGAGAGGTCAAAAACCCTAATCCCAGATCTACATTTGTTTATCCTTCCATCTAGTTTGAACTGAATCAGCTCATGATCACTCGAACCAAGGTTGTCCCCTACCACCATTTCTTCTACGAGGTCCTCACTGCTCACCAACACCAAATCTAAAATGGCATCTCCTCTCGTAGGTACTTCAACTACTTGATGAAGAAATCCATCCGCTATCACATCCAGAAAAATCTGACCCCTATTATTCTTGCAAGTACTCGTCCTCCAGTCTATATCTGGGAAGTTGAAGTCCCCCATAATCACACATTTCCCCTTTGTGTTTACTTCATTAAAGACATTAAAGAGGTCTCTATCCATATCCCAATCAGATCCCGGCGGTCTGTAGCACACGCCAAGCACTATCTCAGGGGAAGCTCTAGTTGCTTTTTTACTCAGTGTGATTTTTGCCCAGACAGACTCTGTCTTATCCATTCCATCGCTTCTTATTTCGCTACAGTTAATTTCATCATTGATGTACAAGGCTACTCCACCACCTTTGCCTTTCTTCCTGTCTTTTCTAAACAGCACATAGCCTTCAATAACCGTGCTCCAGTCATGAGTACTATTCCACCAGGTTTCAGTTATCCCTACAATATCCGGTTTCACTTCCTGCACCAGTAACTCCAGTTCCTCCATCTTGTTACCTAGCCTCCTCGCATTAGCGTACAGACCTTTTAATTTTCGGCGTTTGGCGTCAGTGACATTCTTTCCCCCGTCGTGCAGAGACCTTTTACCACCAGCATCACCCGTTACTCTGGTTTCTACTCCACTATTCCTCCTTGGATCAAATCTTGGGTCCGCAAGGGTATCCCCTCTCACTTTGTTTACTTTCCTCTCCAGGTTATATTCCGGCGTGGAGATCTCCCGAACATCTCCCAACCATCTCCCCCAACTTCCTAGTTTAAAGCTCTCTTGATGAGGTCGGCGAGCCTCCATCCTAGAATTCTATTTCCCTCCTTGCTTAGATGAAGTCCATCCTGAGCGAACAGTCGTCTATCCGTAAACGCTTCCCAGTGACCGTACATCCCAAAGCCCTCCTTATAACACCACTCCCTAAGCCATCTGTTGATCGCCATAATCTTGTCACTCCTTCGTCGCCCCGCTCTAGGAATCGGCAGAATCCCACTGAAGAACACCTGAGCCTCGATGTCTTTGAGCCTCTTCCCCAGTCTGGCATAGTCCTCCTTGATACAGTCCAGCGAGTAACTAACCGTATCATTCGTTCCCACATGAAGGATAATCAACGGATTCTTTCCCGCTCCCGCTAAGATCGTATTCAGCCTCAGGTCCACATCCTGTATCTTAGCCCCTGGCAGACAGCACACCCTTCTGTTCTCCCGATCAGGTCTAGTTACAGGCCTATCTACTCTTCTCAGTAAAGAGTCTCCAATCACGTAGACTTGCCTTTTCCTGGCGACAGTGCGATTCTGCAGTCTATCCCCCACAGCAGGTGGTCGCAATTCCTTTCGATTTGTATTCGCCCTTACAGTCCTCCTAGGGCTCATACTTGGTGTCGCCTCCATTGACTCCTCCCCTCCTTCTGCAGGACTAGCTGCTCACCTCTTCTTCCTCGCCCTTTGTCCTTCAGCAGCCTGCTGTGCTCCATCTTCATTTCCCAACTCAGCAAACCTGTTCCTGAGTTCTATTTCTCCATTGCTGGCCCGTCTTTTCCTCTGCCTGGTTCTCCTAGTCACATGCTTCCACCGTCCACTTTCCTCACCCAGCAGCCCCTCCTCAGAGTCCTTTGGTCCTGCTTCTATCCGCTCGTCTGAGCTTGTCCCCTGTGCCTCATCATGTCTGTGTTCCATCATCTGCTCAAACCCCCTTCTAAACTCAGCCAGAGTATCCACCTGCATCTCCAGTCCTCTTATCTTTTCTTCCAGCAGCTCTATCAGGCGGCACTTCATGCAGATGAAACTCCTTTCAGGTGCTCCCTCTAGGACCATGTACATGCCGCAGCTACCGCATCCGGTCATCCTCAGTGTGTCTGCACCTGCTACCTCCGCCTCCATCGTAGCGCTCCAACTCTGTGCCTGGCAATCCACGCCTCACACCGCACCGCAGGCCACCAACAAGGGTTGGGCTGCTGGCAGACCCCTGCCTCTTCCCTAGTCTGCCTTCCTGGTTCCTCTGCCTTGGTCTCCCCTGTAACCTCCCCCTGGAAACTCCCACTGAAACTCCCCTGTTAGCCGCTCTGTTGGCCACCTCCTGTGCTGCTGCAGCTGACTTTTGAGGTGAACAATTTTCAGCATTTGGTTTCAACATTTAGAGTCCTGGTTTCAAATGCATCTGCCTCACCTGGTAATGCAAATCCTCTGTGCTGGCACTTGAACTGATGCTCAGGTGCATAAAGCAGGCAATTGCCCATCAGACTGTGTGGATCTGTCAGGGGCTGAGCACCCTTAGTTCCCACAAACTTCACCTCACAGGGATTGGCCCGTATGTGCTAAGGTGAGTGTCCAAATGTGAATATCCTGTTAAGAGATCCACATTTGAAAACTGTGTTCTGTCATTCTATCCTTATCCCTTATCTCTTAGGTATTTTTAGTCAAAAATGTGTATGAAGTGCAATAAACAAAAATAGATAAACTGGTTAATATCATGGGGGGGTTGCTACAATTTTTACCTTTTTCCACCTGAAAGACACTGTGGATCACAGCTGTAAAGTTGTGCCATCGCTTTTTACACAACCCCCCTTTGATGACAGGTAGAGTTCCATACCAGAACCATAGCTGCACATGGCTCTGAGCAATTCTTAGAACTTCAATAATTCTGTTTAATCATTTACTTTTTGAAAAATTAGGAAGGAATTTGGAATTGCTTTTAATAAGGGTGCTTAGAGAAACATATGATGTAACTTTTACTATTTCTTTTTGATTGGGTCCAGTCCTGGAGGCTAAACTCCTTTTGACTCCAAAGAGAATTGTGTTTGTATTGCATGGGCAGAAGCAAGCTACAGCGTTCATATTTCCCTCTTCATATGGGCCTCTTCTCTTTGCCAAACAATGGGCTTGACCCTACAATGGTAATTTCATGTGCAGAGCACTTGCACGATCAATTCATGGTTTACTTGTGTTTGGAACACAGTTAAAATACATGTATTTTGCACACCTGAGAGTGGAAGAGAGAGATAAATATGGTAAAGCTCCCATTGACATCAATGATACAGAAACAAACCATCAGATATTGCCTTTCTCTCCAAAAGAGAACTTGCTAACCCATTAACGCACTTGTAACATGACTTTAGAATTCTACAGTGAGCTTATCTTCCTCTTAGTTCTTGCTTTGTGTATGTTCCTTTTAATGTGGAGATAATTTATGTCTTGCTGTGCAGGTTCATCCTCTACATTTCAGATTTCTGCTGGCAGCAGAATCACAAGCTACATTACAGATTATGGAGACTATTATGATCATACTGAAGAGGATGAGGAGGAAGAATATGAATCTGGGGACGATGAAAATTGAAATAAGTTCCTATGATAGTCTAGATATATTAAGGGTCCAATATCCTTCCCTTTCAGCTGTATTTACCAGTGTGATCTGTTCTGTGAAGAGTCCCTTCCTTCCCACAATTTATATTGCACTCTTCTGGAATTTTCAGGATGTGCTCAGTCATTTGGCCAAAGAGTAGTGTACTACATACCGGTAATAATAATCAGATAGACCATTGGCTGATATTGTCAGATGATTGAACACAACTCTTAAACATGGACCTGGCTATTAAGTATTCTGAAAAGATCATCTTCTCTGTTTTAATTTTTTTCAGTGTAGAAGACTGGATTAACAAAATCAGTTCTGAAACTAAAGGAACGCTTTACCTCCCATCCATTATCTTCTTTCTGCATTGCCATGTAGCTATCAAGAGAGCAGTCACAAACACAAGTAGTTACAATTGCAAAATAGTTTCAAATTACACTCCTTTTACACTTTCAGAAAGACTTTCCTTTTCTGGTTTGATAGCTTCCAGCGTTAGTCTCAGCCAAAAATGAATTGTCTGTCTTTTTTTTTTTTAATTTTTTTTTTTTTAGCTGAGTGCATGAAACAATTACACTTTTCCCACTGTATAAAAACAGTAGGTTTCCTAAGTCGTCATTCTAGTCAGGGGCAGAAATTTACTCTCTGGGACCCAAGGAGCAGTGAGGGAAATCTAGGGCTGCCTGTGTAACCGACAGATATAGTGTATGCAGGGGCGGCTCCAGGCATCAGCACGCCAAGCGCATGCCTGGGGCGGCAAGCCATGGGGGGCGCTCTGCCGGTTGCCGTGAGGGCGGCAGGCAGGTTGCCTTCGGTAGCATGCCTGCGGAGGGTCTGCTGGTCCCGCGGCTTCGGCAGACCTCCCACAGGCGTGCCGCCGAATCCACGGGACCTCCCGCAGGCAAGCCGCTGAAGACAGCCTGCCTGCAGTGCTTGGGGTGGCAAAATACCTAGAGCTACCCCTGACTGTATGGCTCCACCCAGAATAATTTATTTACCTCCTATTCTTTCCCTCGATCGTCACTTATGCTTTAAGCAGCATTGTGTAAGGTGGGGATTTCTACGAATTAATGTGGAGTCAGCAGGGGTAGCATGGTCTCTGTCCATGCCCTTCAGACACATGGAATTCCAACTGTATTATGGTCACATGGACAAAATTCTGTGGCCTCCAACACTCACCTTTTCTGGGATGCTTCCAACTAGCAGTGTGTTTTAGCTGCACACACTTCTGATCCCTCAAGATATTGCATTTATGGAAATGCCAAAGGCATTTTTAAAAGCACAAAATTATTACTTTTTTAAAATATTCTGGGAAAATTCACATACATTTTCCAAGCAATCTAAATAATTGGCCATGTTCCATATGGTCAATCTAATGTGACTCTAGGTGCCTTCACTCATGTTTCTCCACACATTTAAAACTTTAACATTTGGAATGTAAAATGATAGCCTTTAAAAACTTGCCAATAAGATTTAGATACCCGAAGCTAAGATATTCAATAATTGGTTCCTGTAAATCAACTCTTAAAGCCAAATTTTGGGCACTAAATAAGTGTCCTGGGTTTCAGATATGTTGAGCACTCTGCAAATCAAGCCATTTATTTAGGTGCCCAAATATGGACTTAAGACTTAAACTCTAGGCACTCAGTGTTTAAAGTCTTGGCCTCAGTACTTGCAATCTTCCTTCAATATTTCCTATACTAAATACAGTGATGGATAATAAATGCTGAAAATAGTGTGCTAATATTCTCTATTTATCCAGCTTAAAGTTAGGAAAGTTTTAAGTGCATCCACTGAAAATCGTGCATTGACTTTAGATTAATTTAGTTTTTTGCATTTACTGCGTATATAATGTGGGTGTTCTGAATATATGTACAGTGAAGTTTGAACATCTCCTTTACTCTTAAGGTGTTGATTTTTCTGCCATATGCCATTGGAAAATTAAATTTTCCTTAGATTTGCAATAAAGTCACAGGCTGGATATGAACCCTGTTCTTAGGTGCTGGAACTAGGATGCAGGGGTGCTGCAGCACCCCCTGACTTGAAGTGGTTTCCATTCTATACTGGGTTTACAGTTTGGTTCAGTGGCTCTGAGCACCTGTAGCATGGTGGACCCCTGCTCCTGCCCTGAAGGGGGTAAAACATCCCTGGGAAGAGGCTGTGGCTGGAGAAGGCAGCCTTTAGGCTGGGCTGATTGGGGAAGTGGCTGCAGCTGGGGCCATGCCCCAAACTGAGCAACAGGTCCTCATAAGAAGGCCAGGGGAGCTAGAAGTAAACAGTCTCTCTCTGACTGGAGAGGGAGACAGCCTGGCTGCTTGGGAACTCACTCAGGGGACCTAGAGACAAAGTACCTGAAGGGAGCAGTGCTGAGGACAGGCTGAGGTGTGGGGGAGCTCTAGCCTAGAAAGCCCCAGGCTGCAGGGCCTGGTTCTAGGCCTCTAGGTACTGGGCTTGCAGAGAGGCAGCTGGAGGGTGGGTAAAGGCAACCAGTCCAAAACCCCTTTGCCTATGATGAGTGGCTGAAACTGCAGTCTGCCCCAGGATGTGGGGGCTAGACAATGACTGGGCAGTAGCCAATACTGAGGGAAAGTGGGGTGGGGGCTCCCCTGGGAGGGGGAAGACCCAGTTAAAGGGGTACTGGGGTCCAGCAGAGGACAGGGGGATCACTGGCCTGCAGAGGGCGTTCTGGGCTGGGACTGAGCTAATTCCCTGAAGTCACCAGGAGGAGGTGCTGCAGGGGTGAGTCCGCTCATAGACAGCACCCCACTATAAAAATTGTTCCAGCACCCCTGCCCCTGTTTGCTATGAGGTATTAATGAACTTCATGCAGATAATAAAGAAATATTTGGGGTTGTTGGGTTTTGTTGTTTTTGTAGATTTCCTAGCATGATAATTTAGGAATGAAGTTCATGCCATGAGGTCATTGACAGATCATTTGACTTAGGTTTAAAAGATGGCTTTGGGTTTAACCAGTGGCCTTAGTGTTATAAGATATTACCAATCTCTCTACAGATAGGCCAAACAACTTACATTTTTGTATATTAGCTAAATGTTTATTTTAAAAAAAAATTGGTGAGTAGATTTTATTAATTTCTAAAATGTAAAATCTATTTTTATTGAAAATACCCAATCCATAGACATGGAGTTCCAGGGGATTTTATTTGTTTATTTGTTCATTACTACAAACAAGAGATTACCAAAGCAAATCATTTAATTGTGGTAAAGTACATATCAACACAGGGAGCCAAAATTTATTATCTTCAAAACATTATCCATGGAGACAAACTAGAATTCTTTATGGTCTCCTGCTGCTAATGCAAAATGAAAAACAGAAAGAGAATGACAGCTGGAGGAGAAAAACATACATCATACTAGAGATGTGTCAAAAACTGTACTGTTGTATGCAAACTAGATAATTAGGTTGGATTCTTTTTGACCACCCTCAGAGAGCATAGTTTTCACAATTAAATGTATTTTGTTTGCAGATGTGTGTATTTGGGGTAGTTTAACCACTACATTGCTGTGTTATTTATTGCCATGAAATTCTTATTCCTTTCAGTGGACGTATGGTGCAAAAAAAAAAAAAAAGGGAAGTCATACAAGAAAGAGGGCATGCAACAAGCTGATCTTTTCTTGGCTGCTTTCTCTCTTTTTTTTTTTTTTTTTTTTTTTTTTTTTTTTTTTTTTTGTAAAACAGACCTTTCTAAATTAAATAAAAAGGATACAACAGATTCAGCCTTTTTCAGGTGGGATAACACTATGCATAAACACAAACAAATAGATCCAATTTACAGTTTCTCTTTAGCAAAAGGTGTAGTCAAATAACCCAGTAACAACAAATTCAGTAGGATGGTGCCATTCCACACAGGAGATAATGAGACACACACCTGAGCTGGAAATAGAACATTAAAACCACAGAGAAGTCCAAGTGAGCCCTCTTATTAGGAGCACATGCATTCTTAGCTTTTAGTCCTGCTCCCATGGAAGCCAATAAGAGTTTAGTTATTGATTTCAATGGAAGCAAGATTAGCTATGATGCCAAAACCATGCAGCACCTTCAGAACGGTGTCTCTAAAGTATCCTACTGTCCAGCTTCCAGTGTAAAGGTGGGCAAAAGACATAAAAACTCTTTACTAAATTGTTATTGTTAAGAAACTGAAAAAGGGTTTTATTCTTTATATTCTATTTTCAGTGGTAGAACCTCTCCCCAAAAAGCATCTGAGTCTTGGTTTACATTTGCCCTACTATCCTCTGGGTCTCTAATGGGGTTAGGCGGTGGTTTCACTGAGGGTTTAGAAACAGACACACACTCTCCCTCTGGTTATGTTTGATTTTAAATCCCTGGAGTTTCCCACTTTTTCTGCCCTTAAAATGATTGTGTGCTTGCTCTCTATGAAGACTGGATCCTCAATGCAACCAAGACAGGCAGCCATTTTAATTGATACAGCCATACACTAGAGAGTGCACAAAATTGGCATGAGTTCCACATTCCCACAGGTGAACAATGGTGTCACTCTCTAATACTCCCAGTTCCGCCCAGCTAAAGAAACAAGAGCTTTAAGTTTGCTCCAGCATTGCATGTTGGCTGTCTTTTGAGCAAGGCATTCACTCAGAAAAAGGTTGCTTATCTTAACACTATGTCTATGAATCTCAGTGCAGCTGCAGTTATTTTTTTAATCATTCTATTATCACAGTATTGCTGCCTCATTATGCAAATATCCTAAGCTGCTAATATGAATGAAGGAGTATTGTAATATACAAGCAATTGTGTATAACACAAAACTGAATAAAACCAAAGGCTTAATAATTTACTGTGAAATACATAATATATTTAAATAATCCAACACTAACACATTTGATTAAGAGGGGCCCTTAATATTACATATCTTAAAACGGTAAAGGTGTTTATAAGTTTTTGTGTAGCTAAACATTACCTAGTCACTGTAGTCGGTGGACCAAGCTCAGAGTTGAGATACAGACACTTCTGAGCTCTAATCCTCTCTCCCTGTGTAGGCTTTTGGCAATTCATTTCACATTTCTCATTGTCTTGTCTACAAAATGGGATGTTGTGAGGTTTAATTTGTTGCTATCTATGCAGTGTACGTATACAGCACTGGACAGGAGCTAGTTCTGCTAGTTTCTGAGGTGACTTCCACGTGGATTACCACATCATACAAGATCCCAGGAAGAGATGACACAATCTTTGGCCAACTCACAGCTTGATCAAAATGTTTTACCACTACAGGTGTTGGTGTTACTAGTGGCAGGGAGCTAGAGTATTGTTCAGTTCTCAGAGAAGTGGATGCTGACAGTGAGGTGTGTGTTCTAGTTACTTGCAGAAAATGCTAGGCATTATCCACTGATACAATGGCTTCCTGCAGTGTCTGGGGCAAGCGGTAGAGAGTGTCAAGAGACACTTGCCAAGAAAGCTTGCTGAAAGGTGAGGCACTATATCATGGGCTAGAGCTGGGACAGCCCTCTGAACTGATGCAGTTACAATGTGTGACCTATCCACAGTGAGGAAAAAGCATTTGTCTACCCAGACCAGAGTCTTGCTCCTAAGTAGTACAATCATCAAGCAAAGGTACCAATGCCTGTAAAGCTCCTGGAGCTGCATTTGTATGTGGATACAGGACACTTTACTGGTGTTGCAAGTTCTGGGCATTACACTTTGTTGTTTGTAATGCTGTTCTGCCTAGGGTAGAAAAGGCTTAAGAAACTGTATTTGGAAGCTTGCATTGGTTCCTCATTCAGCTTCTTAAGTAAAATTCAAATGGAAAGGAGCTCATCCATTTCTCAGCTGCTACCAAGCATTGATGGAACAGAAGCTTCCTTTGGAAGGCAGGGGAGGGCAGACAGAAGAAAGAGGACAAGGAGAGGTGGTGACCATTGTTGTTATAGTTACCCCATTAACATTTCCCCATTGGCCAGAGGGATATTTAATGATATTTTGATGATGAGGTCCCAGCCGTGAACTGTTGAGCGTTTGTACATGGCTGTGACAACCTCAGGAAGGCCCAATTGTGACGTTATATGGAATATGTGGAACATTTGGTGATATTATTGATACCAATATTATAAAATTGCAAATAATCTGACCAGATATGCCCTGTAGGGTAGCTGCAAAAATGTTATTTGCCAAGTATGCTAATCTTGTTTATATGTTTATTACCTTTGTATTGTGAGTCATAGATATGTATGGTATATCTGTATTTCCAAATGTGTGCTGTGTTTCTGTGTGACACACCCCAGACAAGTTGGCATCAGTTGCTCTGCATCCTATGCCAGCTCCTCTCTGCCCTTGGCCTAGCCTATTTGATGGCCCATTAAGGGTCATGAGCTATACAATGAACCCATTGAAAGGAGCCAGGGAATATGCTTATGAGCCAGCAAGGCATTTAAGGGCAGTAGACAGCTTTTCCATACCGTGTTCTGTGAAGCTTGTGTTTGGGACACAGAAAGTACAGGCCGCGTGGCAAAGAGAATATAAAGGGCAGTGGCATCTTCTTCATTTTGTCTTCATTTCTCCTTCTTACCTCTGGAGTAACTTTTTTCTACAAACTGAAGCACTGAACAAAGGACTGAATGAACCATGTGGATGTGTTCCAGAGGGACTTTCAAGCCAGTAAACTTGCCAAGTGCTAAGAACCTGATATATGGACTTTGAAGTCCTGTGTATGTATCTGAGTGCTTTACCATTTAACAATTCTCTTCTTGTTCTTTCTTTTTTTTATAATAAACCTTTAGTTTTAGATGCTAAAGGACTGGCTGGCAGCATGGTATTTTGGGTAAGATCCAAACTAATATTGACCCGTTTGGGGTCAGAAGAACATTTTGTATAGTGAACAGAGTGTTTTTAAATAACTTCCTACTGTACTGGACCTATGTGCTGATTGGGAAACAGAGTGCTGGAATACAATACAGTAAAGGGGGCTGTATGATTTCTCTTTTAGCTTCTTGATAACAAGTGTAGGGGATCAGGAGCACAGTTTGTGACTGGTTGGTGAGTCTAACTTCAGCGTTAACCACCAGTTTTGGGAGCATCTGCTTTCCTTTTTGCAATCTGCCTTGACCTTGGCATTTTCAGTGACAGCTACCCTAGGCACCCAAGGTCACACCAACCAAACTGAATGTGATTTTGGATAATCACAGCCCATACTTCTGCAATAGAATGTTAGATTATCCAGTTAATATCCACCAGGCTTTATATTGATACAAACACCAAGCAAAGGTGGACAATAGTCACCCAACCAGCATAATAGGTGTGTGCAGCTCAGAAAGAGTCTACACTGTCATATTAACTGTGACCCAAGTGGATCCTTGCCTTACCATACACATTTGATGATGAGTGATGCCATGAATGACAAAGCCATTAAGAACCCTTCATAAATATATGCATCTGTGGGCTGCTACATCTTCATCTGGGAATCCATGAACTCGCTAACCTGAGCTGCTGCCCTGCCCACAGTACTCAAGATACAGACCTCAGGCTTCTGCATCAGAAAATCTGTTCCAAAGACCCAATATCTTGGCTCTGTATGGTAACTATGGCAGGTAAGATGAGGAAATTGTTAAGGCAGGTATATAACCCCGACAGGCAGATGATTGCATAATGCTCCCTGCCCATCTCCTGCTGCCAAGCATCTCTGCCTAAAGTTGCTCTGCATCTTGTGCCAGCTCCTCTCTGCCCTCCTAATGCACACTGCTTTTCTCCTTTGTGCTTACTCTAATGGAGGAGATAGCAATACACATGGGGGAAAACAGCTCAGAACGAAAGGGCAAGGCAGGAAGCAGTAGATGTTTTGGCAGACTAGACATAGGGCTAGTTTAGACTTATTTTAGACGAGAGTCCTGACCTGGCCTTGTCTTCCTGAGGCTGCCAACGCTCTTCCAGCTTGTTTGCTCACCTGATCCCTTACCAAATGCTCAGTTCTTAAATGATCATCTCATTGGCTTTGTTCTTTAAAAAGCTTTGCACAGCAGGAAGCACGGTTTAGTAGCACAACATACAAGCCTGAGGAGAGCCTATGCAGGAGGCACGTGTGGTTAAGAACCAGTGATCCAAAACCCTCTATGCATCTGGTTCCTAACCCACAAGTGCACAGTACAACAAAAAGGCAGGGCTTATGCAGAGAATGGATGTATCTAAGGAGGCGTGGGCTGACGTGTGTGGGTTATGGCATATGAGCGCTCTTACAGCTTACTCTTGATACTAGGCAGAAGTAACCTGTTTTCTGTACAGCAGTGCTCAATTTATGCGTGGTCATGATTCCCTGCATTTCCAGTCTTGTTCGTTGCTTTTTAAGCTTATACATACCACACTTTGCAGTTGTCTGAGCAGGCCCAAGAGCTTTCGGTAAAATGAAAAAGTTTGTAATCTTATAGTTACTACTTGTACTGACAAGTTTCTTTTAGCAGTTAGTCCAATTCATTGCTACCCTGCATCAGACCCATAGCCAGAAGAAACGCATATACAATCTCCACACTATAATTAAGCAATTGGCCATTATTTTTATTATCCCTGAGACATTCTTTTCAGTTTCCATTCATGGTAATTCGCTCTATTTTGGGAATATTTGTTGGGCTCCTGACCCATTTTCCCTCTAAGGTTTATTATTATTACTATGACTATTTTTATGATTTGTATCACTGTACCATCTAGGAGCCCTGGTAAAGGACCAGCTCCCCCACTGTGCCAGGTGTTGTACAAACAGACTAAAAAGACAGGCCCTCCCCCGTCCCCCTTTCCTTGTGTATATCTCTGTACCCTTCTTCTGTGCCATTTTGCATATTTTGTGACTTTCTCTTTCCCCATTGTTTATGATCATTCAGGTACTACTACTGCTCTTTCATGCGATAAAGAAGGGGTGGTGATTTTGGTAAGGTGTGTTGTCAGAGGTGTTGTCAGAAGCTACCAGTGTGGTGCTCTGCTCTCTCCTTGTTGGTATCACTTGGCTGCGTGCGTGTGTTCCCTCTATGTGCTGCCCCAGCTCTGCGCAGATAGCTGACACAGCAGACCCGAAGAGAACCCCCAATGACCACAGAGTCTAGTAAGGTACGAAGGCACGTCGGCCAGGTTTATTGCCGTATTGGACACAACGATAGTTCCCCTAGATTGTTACTCTAGTAAAAGGCATACTACTAATATGTGCCCACGGTCAATGGACTCGGCTCAGTCAATGGCGGGACTTTCCACTGCCCCCTCGGCTGGACAAAGACATCGCCCCAAGGATGCATTCTTATACACAGGTACAAACAAGTTACACATCACTCCTGATGTATTGAGGTACAGCCCTTCTACGTAGCAAGGTACAACCCCTCTACATAGTAAGGTGCTGCCTCTCACCTTGTACACGTTGGTTCGATCAAAACAACTCTATCCATCATATTACCCTTTTGCCCCTGTCATTGGGATGGGTCAGTCTGTTCCTTGTCATCTGTGTGGAATGTGCAAGTATGTGAATGTTCTGATCTCTAGTGTTCAGTACCTTTTAGGTACGTATCTTCTTGCAGCATCAGCCCTTTCCTTGCCAGCTTCTGTGAGCAGGGCCTGCCTCTGGCTCACAGCTTCACTTTGCTTCATGTTAGCAAAGTCTTGGCCATTATTTTAGTTCAGGCCTCAGGCCTCATACCAGGCCTCTGATACCAAGGTTTACATCTTAGGGCCTCCTCTTACTACAAGGTGCATGCATGGGAGTCAGGGATCTGGGCTGAGGCCAAAAATTTTTAACATGGCCTTTGATTTTTGAGGGCCCAATTTCAGACACTCTAGCCTGATTTTTGGAGGTGCTAAGCATTGACTTCAGTTGGGACTCAACAAGAAACTCTGTAGCATTTTTTCCCTTGTTTTCCCTCCATTCTCAGGCAGCTGGGCCAATTCACACCCTTATTGGGAGCTGTTTGATAAAGATAATATTCAAATACAGTAATTCCTCACTTAACATTGTAGTTATGTTCCTGAAAAATGGGACTTTAAGAGAAACAATGTTAAGTGACTCCAATTTCCCCATAAGAATTAATGTAAATGATAGGGTTAGTTCCAGGGAAATTTTTATTGCCAGACAAAAGACTATATTATATGTGTGTGTGTGTATATATATGTATAAAAACACTGACATGCAGTATAAGTTTTAAACAAACAATTTAATACTGGTACACAGTGATGATGATGACTGAAGCTTATTTGAGGTGGAGAAGTCAGAGGGTGGGATATTTCCCAGAGAATGCCTTACTGCTAAATGAACTAGCAATTGACTGAGCCCTCAAGGGTTAACTCTCCCAACATTCTACAAGGCAGCAGGAAAGAAGGGCAGACAGAGACACACACCCTGTGCTTGAGAGAAAAAATGTGCATATCCCCTTTAAGTAATTGACCCTAGGCTTAAGTACACTGCCTTGTTAATTAAATCAGCTTGCTGAGACCTGAGAGAAGCTCCCTCTCTCCCTTGTGTGTCCCCCCTGCTCTATGGAAGATGGGGTAAATGGGGTGCAGGAGCATGGGGCAGTGGCAGATTAACAAATCTGCAGCCCCTAGACCCTCAAAAAATTGCTGCTCTCCGCTCCGGTGCCAGCTCACCTCTGCTCCCCCGCGGCAAGCCTGGGAGGGAGGGGGGAGAAGGGGAGTTGTGGCACACTCGGGGGATGGCGGAGGTGGAGAGATGGTGAGCTGGGGCAGGGAGCGGTTCCCTGCCCCGCCCCCAAAGAGTTACTCCCTGCGCCTGCCAGCCCCAGTTCACCTCTGCTATCCCCCGGGCACGCTGCTACTCGCTTCTCCCTCCCTCCCAGCGCTTTTGCGTGGCAAGCCTGGGAGAGATAGGGGAGAAGGGGAATTGTGCACACCTGGGAGTTGGCAGCGGTGTAGCGGAGGTGAGATGGGGCGGGGAGCGGTTCCTGGCCCCCCCCCCCCCGGTTACTCCCTGTGCCCGCAGGCCCCGGCTCACCTCTGCTCCACCTCCTCTGAGTGCCGCTACTCGCTTCTCCCTCCTTCCCGGCGCTTTCGTCCGGCAAGCCTGGGAGGGAGGTGGAAGGAGGGAAGCGCGACGCGCCTGGGGGAGGAGGTGGGCCTGGGATTTGGGGAAGGGGTGGAGTTGGGGAGGGGGTGTGAGCAAATTTGTTGGCCTAGGCGATAATAAGCTGCTGGCAGGGGGGAGGGGGAGATACTCTGACATTAGCCTCCTTCTTCCCTGCTCCCCCCCTACAGCAAGCAGGAGTCTCTGGGAGCAGCTCCAAGGCAGAGGGCAGGAGCAGCACAGGGAATTTAGGGGAGGAGGGAGATGATGGGGGGCTGCTGGTCCACCCTAGTTCCAACTACCCAAAAGCTAGCTGCAATGGGCTGCTCTTCCCGCAAGCAGCGGCCAAACAACATTATAAGGGAGCATTTCGCAACTTTAAACGAGCATGTTCCCTAATTGATCAGCAACTAACATCGAAACAACGTTAACCGGGATGATTTTAAGTGATGAGTTACTGTATTTATAAACAGGTGACAGCAAATTGCACACAACCATATAAGTCAGGCTCTGTGTCTCAAGCTCTCTTAACATCATTTCCAGCACTTTTAGGTTATCATTATTACGTCTCAGAACCCATTGTCAAAAGCAGCAGCAACACTAAGAGGACTGACTAGGAAAATGTCAGTTTCACTCTCCATTCCAGGTCTTTGGACACATCTCTTCAGGGAAGCAATAGTGCCAGTTCAGGCCTTCCTGTGGCATCTTCATGTGCATGAGACTTTTTAAAATTTAAGATCCTGGAGTACCTGATAATATGGTAACTTGGATAAAAATGACAAGGGACATCAACCCTTTGGTTTAGAGCCGAAACTGATTAACACAGGGCAAAGGAGGAAATTCTTCCCACCATGCTGTAATATTGCACAGCAAGGTGCATTAAGTGTTTGTGAGGAGTGACTAGTGGATACACGATGCTGAACCAGGTGCCCTACTGCTCTGTTTTAGGCTGTTGGCATTTCCTATACTTCACCAGCGGCAAAATAACTCGAGTGACACCGGGGCTCCATGTAGGAAGTAAAGCAGATGGATTTTTCTGATTACTATATTTGGATTTTGAACTAAAATGAGCCCTCAAGTAAACCCATTCTACATGGATTTAAGCAGAGGATCATTTTTCTAAACCAAGCAGGGGATTTTGGAGTCACTGAGGCACCCGCTAGCAGTAATGTACTCCTCTGCCAGCCACTAATACCATAGCAGCAAAAGGACCATTTATTGGATAAAGGTCCTGATCCACTTGATTTAATAGAGTCCCATCTTGACTCACAGTGATGTCACCATTGATGGCAACAGTGGCACATACAAGGAGTTAGTCTCATGGCTTTTGTCCAATTACCAGATCCCTCCAGCCTAGCATGCCATCACCCCCAGCATCCCCTCCATCGTATGCAGCAGAAATGGGACCATGCACCACACTGAATAGCAGAAACGAGGCAACAGTCCATCTCCACCAACCCTCTTGTCCCCATTTATCCTAAAGCAGACTGGACTGCGTGCTCCATCTTATCAGCACTGGCTGCTCCTTGCCTCTCGTGGCTCCAGCATGCTCCACACTCCCCCTGCCCTCTGCTTATCTGCTTTGTACCGCCTCCCCCACTCTTGGCTGGCTTACACTGCATTATTACCCCCTGCCCTCCATAGCTGTACTGCATGGCTCTCTCCTCCCTCTGCTGGGTGTGCACTGCCCTCCCCTCTGCCCACCTCAACACTGCAGACTCTCTAGGACACCTACACCCCAGTTTACCACTGCATTCCCTCCACTTCCTCTCTGCTCCCAGTCTCCTCTCCCCACCCTTCATTGCATCAACCCCCCCACACCACAATGCATCCCCCATTCACACTGCCCCCACACTGCAGCGTCCTTCCCCGCACGCACTGCATTGCTCCTCCCCCTTGCTGACGCCCCGCCCCCTTACACTGCCCGCTTTCCTGCTCACTCACTGTATCGCGCCGCCCCCCTGGCTCTACACTGCATTCTCCGCCTCCCAGGCTGCACACGCTGCCCCCGCCCCCGGCGCACCCCGCGTTGCCCCCTGCCCCGGGCCGGGCACACCCCCCCCGCCTGGCTCCTGGTGCCGCTCGGGAAGATGGCGCGGCACGTCCAGGTCAGTGCGCGGGGAGCTGGGCCGGGCGGAGGAGCCGTTGGGAGCTGGCCTGGCGGTTGGAGCTGGCCTGGCGCGCTGGGTCGGCCACGGAGATGGCCCCGGGGGCAGCGGGCCGGGCGTGGGGCGGGTCTGGGATGGGGGGGGAGTGTCGCTTGGGGGAAAAGGAGATCACGAGGGTACCAGCGTGCGTCGTGGGTTATGCCAGGGTGGGGAGGAGCATACTGGGGGGTGCTAGGGTGGGCCGTGGGAGGGGTACCGAAGGGGGTGCCAGGATGAGTCATGGAGTGGTACTGGGGGGTGCCAAGGGGAGGGGTGTACTGAAGGGGTTGCCAGAGTGGGTCCTGGGGGTGTATTGGGGGGTGCCAGGATAGGTTACAGGGGGGTGTACCAAAGGAGGTGCCAGAGTGGGTCAGGCAGAGATACTGGGGGATGCCAGGATGGGTCGGGAAAGGGTACAGGAGGTGACAAGGTGGGTTGTGGAGGGGTGTACCAAAGGGGGTGCCAGGGTGGGTCAGCGAAGGGTAGGAGGTCTGCCTGGGTGAGTTGGGGAGAGGTATTGGGGGATGCCAAGGTGGGTCAGGAAGGGGTACTGGGAGTGCCAGGGTGGGTCAGGGAGAGATTCTGAGGGATGCCAGGGTGGGCTGGGGAAGGGTACTAAAGGTGTTGGTTTGTAGGCACTGGGGGTTGTTGAAAAGACGGTGCATGGAAGGCTGCAGAAAGCTGGAGGGACAGTGCCATAATCTACAGGGGGAATAATACTGGCACAGTGCTGGTGCCTGTGTGTGTGAAAGGGGGACTGATGTAGCAAGATAACCAGTGCAAAGGTACTCAAAGGGCATAAATGATACAGGGAGCAGGGATAGAGCTGTGCAGAAAATTTGTGTGCAGAATTTCTTTTCACAGAAAATTTGACACGTCAGGAAAAAATCAACGAAAAGTTGAACATGAAAATTTCCTAGGGAGGGACATTTCATTTCCCACACATCTCTACTCCTGCTTCAGCTCGCTGGGTCATTTATAGTTAGTTGGCATCTTTGCATTCTGGGTCCTTTGTATTGGCTATCTTGCTGCATCTCCTGAAGCATTGTTGCAGCTATTGCAAACCAGATTGGGGGGCATTTGGGAAATACAGGCATCAGTTGCATGTGACCACGTGGGTTGGTATCGTATTAGGAGAGGGTTATGTCAATCCCATTTCTGCTTGGAGGGGCAGCATGTTTCCTATGTCTGCTCTCTATAATCTGTCATTGGCTTTCCCCACAGTAATGGTGTTATTAAAAAAAAAAAGAAAGAAACTAGTGGAAAATACCTGTGTTAAATCATCCACTTTAGTTTCTTGCAGCACAGAATCGTGCCCTTCAGCGTGTCCTATTTATTAACTCCGTGTGCTTTTTGAAACATCATGCACAAACACAATACATTGATTAAATAACAGGTTCCTGCATATTGACAGAATTCCAAGTACAGGGCACAAGCTAGTCCCTGCCTACCAGCGTGCATCTTTCCTACAGTTTCCTTAACAAAAACTTATCTGATAAGGTATGTCTACATGTATGACGGTGTGTAAATTACAGGCACTACAGGAGCTTCTGAAGCCTTTCCCATCTGGAGCATTTCACTGTGGCCAGGAAAGGCTCTGGCAGGGTGCAGCAGTGGGACACTACATTGCTGAAAAGAGCAGTATAGATATGGGAGGCACTGCGTGGACATGTAGTGAGCCATGTATGGTATAAACCCTAGAGGTTCTGGTGTGTAAAGCACTCTACTTGTTTAAGCCATGCCTCACCATCTACACTGCTATTTATACCCGTGCTAGCTGGAAGTGCAGTGTCTGAACTCTGCACACCGTCCTAAGTATGGCTGTACCTATAGATATGCCTTGCAGAGTGCCCCGAAGGGCGGTAGGCCCCGTCTCGGATAGACCAACTCATTTAGGGCTAGATTATTTTCCTGTTCTGACTATTGTCTAGTGTTTCATCCAGTGTAGTTTTTAAAACCAGATGTGATGTGTCTTCCCTCATTTCCCTTGGGCAGTTACTCCACAGCCCAATACGTGTCATTGGCACAAGGTTTACCCGAGTATTCAGCCTAAATATTTTCTGACTTAATTTCAGCCTGCTATTCTTAGTTGTACTCTGATATACTGTACCAGATAATTCCTCTTCATCCTTGGTGCTCACATTCAGCTATTTGGAATCTGTAAATCAACGCTTAGTCAACTATAAATATTTAGTTCTTTTAATCTGTGATCATAAATAATTTGTTTCAGGGACCTGATAACTTTTATTACTTTACTCTCGACTTACTCAAATTTTATCAGTACTTTATCTGGTATTTATCCATGGCTGAATGTAGAATTCCAGATGTGATATAAACATGGTCAATAACCTTGTTCATGACATGGTACCTCAGTAGATGCTGCGTAAAATTGTGTTGACCTTTTGGAGCACAACCATACTGCACAGCAGACTCATGTCTCCTTTTCTAGTCACTATCTCTTTTAGGTCTCTTTCATTACTTTGGCGTCCCTGTTTGTCCCTCTTAGTCTCAGTGTGTATTTTGGATTATTTCGTTCACAGATGTATTTGCTTGCATTTTTCTGAGTTTCATTTTCATTTTAATCTGAACAGGAGTAGTTCACTTAATTTTGCAGCTGAGATTGTTACGTTAGTAACTTTTTTCCTATAAAGTTCAGAGACTGATTTCTCTTTCAGCTTCAGCATCCCCTAGATGTACAAATTATCTATTTAAAAAAAAAATTGTGGCTGTTTCCACAAGTTTTTAGTGTGCAAACTATATATGGCCTTTTTTTTTTTAACCTGGAAGTTGAAGGTTGTATTATATAAATTCAGGGGTAGCCAGTCAAATCTAGTGAAGATTTCAGTGGCTACCTTTTGAAATAAAAAGTGATTTCTTTATACTTATTAGAAATGTATTCTGAGAATTACTGTCTCCCTTTCCTTGATAGAATCGCTGGAAAACTACACTATTGTGGTTAATTAAACCAAAGTTAATTAGACAGAGAATCTGTTAGCCGTTTGTCTTTAACATTTTCTTGGACTATCATATAGCTGAGTTTTGATGGTTGTAAATTCAATCCTTTTATTTAAAAAAAAACAACAAAGCTTTAAGCATTGATTTATAGGTGAAGGTATGGAGGAAGAGGTGCAAAGGCAGCTGACTTCAGGTTCTCCATTCTAAACAGGGCCTGTCAAATATTAGATTAGGCCTATTAGAATTTCCCTGGCTGCTTCTTTCTAGGTTACACTCAGGGCTTGAAATATTTACCAGATGCCTTCTAACAGAAGGACTAGGTCTACTAACTCGTAGCTGATGAGGAAGATGATAATGCCTACCAGTGAGATCCTGTTTAAAAAGTCACGTTCCTACCCTCAGCTTCTGGGAAGTCAAAGGATGTTGAGATTTCTATTGGTATACCCTCCCTGAACCTTGTTCAGGGGGCTTCATCTTTCATATTCTCTAGCTAGTTAGGTCTGTAATAAATCTCAATTCTCTGGCTGATGGTCTGTAGAAAGGATCCTTTCTCTCTGTCCTCCCCACCCGCTGAAAACCTTCTTTGAGTGTTGTGAGATGGGTAGATATTTTTGCTAATTTTCCTGTCCTCTAGCCTTTGAACTTTGGGGGTCTCCTCCATATGAGTAGCTGCATTGTCTGCCTCTGCTGATCCAAGTTTTTCCAAGCGGCAATACAGTGACAAGAATTATGTCAATTTCATTTTAATTTTTTCCCCACAGGTTGAATAACACCAGTGAAACTGAGTAGTCTTGTCAATTTCTCCTTGCCCTTGCTTGGAACCATATGAGCTATTGGTGTGCAGACTCAGGAAGACAGAACTGCATTTCACCTATTCTGAAGGATATCTTTGTAACCAGAAATGAAAACTTCTCTGTCAGAGAAGCTAATGGCTTTTTGCCGAGGAAAACCTCCCATTCTTTGTTCTCCCAATTTATTTCATTGTTCCCTCCCTTGTTTTGCTCCTTTGTTCTTCCCTTGTTTGTCTTGTTCCAATTAATCTCAGTACTAACCTTCTGGATAGTGAAGAGGCAGTAATGGGTTTTTTTGGGACTAGCCATTAGAGGGTATTCTAGAAGGAGACACTCTATACCTAGAGATCAAGGTCCAGATCCTTAAAGGTATCTAGGTGCCTAACTCCCATTGAAATCAGTGAGAGTCAGGCACCTAAATGCCTTTGAGCATCTGAGCCCAGAGGCCTCACCTTTGTAATCCTCTTAGTTGCTTTCTCTCCAAGATTTAACTTGAATTTTGTGCCTACATTTTTGTAATCCTGCCATTACACCTCCACCTAGATATAACGCTGTCTTCGGGAGCCAAAAAAATCTTACCGTGTTACTGGTGAAACCGCATTATATCGAACTTGCTTTGATCCACCAGAGTGCACAGCCCCGCCCCCCTTGGAGCACTGCTTTACTGCGTTATATCCAAATTCGTGTTATATTGGGTCGCGTTATATCAGGGTAGAGGTGTATTTATCGATATTCTGAATAATGTGATTTGACATTGTTGTTGGAAATTCTGCCTCTGGAAAGTTGTACTTATAGGAGGGAAATGGCAGTGGCCACTGGTTTACATTTTCAAATTCTTTGATGACTTTCTCTGAAGTTTTCTCTGTAGCCGTTTTTACTATTGGAGTAAAAAATCCCCCAAACGCTTGGTGGCATCCTCTGTATTTGAAAATGGTCATAAATAAGAAGCAGTCACCTAGTCCTGGATTAAATACTCTAGTGTTAAGGAAACATGAAGTTTGCCTCATTTGTGCCAGCAGCTATATTAGTGGTTGGGCTGGCATTTTTCCCCCGAGGCTCTTTAAAGCAGCTAGTATTGTACAATGATCTTCTTACAATTAATATTTCAAAAGTGCAGCACAAACAATAGCTTGGAGGGTGCATTTTTGCTTCATTTGAATTCATTGTAAACAGATTGCTGTAGTTTCTTCAGCATTTGCTCTCAGGCTTCAGCGTGTCAAGAAATTTTCAAATGATTGCTAGTCCTTTGAGGATTCTACTTTCTTTTTTGCTGCTGAATGATCAGGACATGCATACTTAAAAATTCATTCTAGTTTTAGAGTTAGTATCAGTACTAGTGAATTTCCTGTACTTAAAATGGGGACTATCTCTAAAGCCCTTAATATTGTAACATGGAATATCATTTTACTCCTTGAATTGTCCTGGTGATTTCAGTAGGTGTAGCTAAGGAGTAGGATATCTCAGTGTGAGTAAGGGCTGGTATACAGTAGGATCTTATAATGATATAGCTACATCTCTCAACAATGTGAAAAATCCACGCTCCTGAGAGACATATCTATACTGACCTAACTCCGGGTGCAGATAGCACTGGGTGGGTAGAAGAAAGAGCTCCTTGTGGAGGTGAATTACCTATGCTGACAGAAGAATTTACAGTAAAATGCTGCAGCTGCGCTCCTGTAGGGTTTTAAGTGTAGACATATGCTAAGAGGGTAATGTGGACCTGTACTTACCCAGGCTAAACTTTATTAAAAGACAGCATTTTAAGAATGTAACTTTGCGCCTTGAACAACCTGAGTCTTTGTATCCTTCCTTAGTTTTGCACACTTGCCCCTCCCTACGTGAAAGTGGAGTTGGCCATTTTGGCAACACTTTCTCCGATCCCTTCTACATATCCCACAGAGGGATCTCACATGGGTAGGAGATGGAGGGTGGAGTGGCCGGACTGGAGCCTCGGTTGACACACAATGCTCCTCCTTCAGCCTTGCACAATTTATTCAGTAAAGATAATGCAGACCCAAATAGTATTATCTTTTCCACAGAGCACCCATCCACTCGGGTCCCACAGCCAGTGTGTGGTCCCTGGTATAATGGTTAAATGAAAGGCTATGTTGTCTACTTCATGGAAGGGGCATGGAGGACAACAAACTCCACCTTTCTCAAGGAATGATATGGGGAGGATATCCATGAGCAGATCTTCACAGAAGTGTTCTCCCTGAAGTTCTCTCATGGGTTTTGCCATCATGCATTTGCCATCAGGGGTTAACCCAGGCCAATCTTTGTAGAAAAGTGAAGGTACACTTAGGAGAAAAATGCTAGCTAGATTTTTTTTTTGGTGCAGAGTCCTTGTTTAGCTGTGGATGCTTTTGTTTGGAAGCAGACTTAGTTGTCTGCATCTTGAATTGAGGGTTTATTTTTTTAAGTGAGGAATCATGAGGGTTATTTTGTGCAAGATCATGCTACTGGTTAACAAAGGAATGTCTCCTGAAAGTGTGTGCTTTCGCAGGGAATATACCGTATATACTCGATCATAAGGTGTTTCATTTATAAGCCGACCCCCCCCCCCCAGTATGGATAAGTAAAAATGGAATTTTTTAATAATCCGTTCATAAGCCGACCCTATAATTCAGGGGTCAGCAAACTTTGGCTCCCCGGGCCATCAGGATAAGCTGCTGGCGGGCCAAGATGGTTTGTTTACCTTGAGCGTATGCAGGCATGGAGGTAAACTTAAGTAAACAAAGTGTCCTGGTGTGCCAGCTGCTTACCCTGATGGGCCAGGACAGCAACTGGTGAGGAAATATTTTGGGGGGGAGAAGCTGGGAGTCAGGGGAATAACCCCTGTGACCACCCCCCACATGACCGCACTCCTAGCCCGGGACCCCCCACTCCCCCCTTCCCATTCCTTCCCACCTTATCTGAGGAGGGCCAGTAGAGGATATCTCTGACTTGGCTAGAGCTGCTTCAGCAGGCTGGGCAGCATAGCTTCAGCCTGCTGCGGTGCGCCAGACTGGGTGGCGCGGCTGCAGCATGTTCCAGCGGGCTGGGATGGGTGGCATGGCCGCAGCCTGCTCCAATGCCCGGGCGGCTGGCCACAGCCTGCTCTGGGGTGTGGGGCCGAGTGGCCCAGCTGCAGCCTGTCAGCCCCAGAGCCGCAGATGCTTTGGAGGCTGGGGGGAGAGCAGCGTGGCCAGAAGCAGAGGGACTCTGGCCCCGCCTCTTCCATTGTGGCTGTGCTGTTTCTCCTTGCTCCCTCTGTTGGGGGTTGGGGCTGTGTCCCACCTCTTCCTCTCTATACCCATTCATAAGCCGACCCCCTTCTCTGGTGCTTCCCTATGTTACTAAAAGAACATAGGTTTATGAGTGAGTATATATGGTAATCTCTTAACTGTCTCCTATATCTGAAGCAGTCCCAATGGACCACGCTGAAAGTAAACTAGACTGAATTTTTCTCAGTGCATCATTTGGTGAGAAGCACCACTGCTAAGTGTATTTAAGTTAAAGGTTTTAGTAAAACTGCTAATTTTGGAGACACTGGGCTGAATAGTAATGTTGTTGTTGGGAGATCAAAGTTGGGGAGTGTAAATGTAAGGTAGGAACTGTTCTCATCCTGATAGCATAAGATCTATTTGAAACTGATGAGAAAAAGCTCCTCATCATCCAGAATGAATAGCATTAAGGTAGCTAATATATGATTAGTTATTATGATTTATTTGTTTTTAATAATTGCATTAAATGCAGATGGCTTGTGTAAGAGAGATTCGCCGGGGCTCAACCCTCCCGGATGAGGAGGGGAGCCACACCGGCCTCGACTTGTCGTCTGCGGGTCTCGGGACTGTCGCCCACCACGCGGGTAGTCAGTCCCTGTGGATAGGACCGGGCAGTGGCACAGTGAACGGGGGCCCAGCCCTTGGTTCGGGCGGGCACCAACACACAGTTAATTAGGAGCTCAGGCCGCCTGCTGCAAGGCTGAGCAACAATATACAGTCAGTTTGGGGCTCAGACCCTCTACTGCGGGGCTGAGTAACAATACACAATTATCCCAGCTCCGGCCCTTTGGTTCAGGGCGGGCTAGCAGGAGTGTGGGTGGCTCGGGCCCTTTGGGACAGGGCCGAGCAGTGACACAGGCAAAGGGGGCCCAGCCCTTGGTTTAGGCGGGGCACCAAACACAGTTATAGCAGCTCTGGCCCTTTGGAGCAGGGCAGAGCAGTGGCAAAGTCAGAGGGGGTCCAGCCCTTGGTTCGGGCGGGGCACCAAACAGTTATAACAGCTCTAGCCTCTTCGGCTGGGAAGAGGGGGAATCTGCCACCCAGTTACGGGTGGTAGGGGGAACGCAGGCCCACCCACTCCTCTGCGTTCCAGCCCGGGGCCCTGGTAGCGGCCATCACCGCTACTGGTGGTCAGTGGGGATCCTGACCGAAATACACTGCCATCGGCAAGGTTAGCTCTACAGCCTGACTGGCGTCAGGCTCCCCCGGGCTACTTCCTGTATCCCCCTCCAAGCCTACCTTGTTCGTGGGATCAGCTTCAGGGACGTCCCACCACATCGGCTCCTCACAGCCAGGGCTGGGCGGCAGGTCCGGCAGCTCTTCTGGGAAGTCTGGCCAGGCCTGTTCCGGGGGGTTCTCGGGGCCGCAACAGGAGTGGGGTGGCTCCGGCAACTCCTCGTTGTAGCGGGCACAGGGCAGCTCCGGCAGCTCCTCGTAGCGGGGAGGTTCTGGCCAGTCCGGACACCGGCCTGCGGCCTCAACAGCTTCCCAGTCAGGAGCTCCCGTGGACAGATCTGCTCCTGACGGTGGCTGGGTTCCAACTGAGGGCTGAGGGCCGGCTTTTATTCTTCCGGGTCGCCGCTTGACCCTTTGGGGGACGGGACTTCCGCTTAGAGGCCCCGCCCCTAGGGATGATTGACGGAGCTCAACCCTCCCGGATGAGGAGGGGAGCCAGACCGCCTCGTTACACTTGCATTGATTAAGAACATAAGAATGGACGTATTGGGTCAGAGCAATGGTCCATCTAGCCCAATATCTTGTCTTCCGACAGTGGCTGATGCCAGCTGCTTCAGAAGGGAAGTAGCTATGGAGCGATCCATCCTCCTGTCATCCGCTCTCAGTTTCTGCCTGTCAGAGGGTTAGGGACACCCTGAGCATGGGGTTGACCATCTTGGGTGATAGCCATTGTTGGACCTACCCTTCATGAACTTATCCAATTCTTCTTTGAACTCCGTTATACTGTTGGCCCACATCATCCTCTAACAACGGGTTGTACAGGTTGACTGTGCATTATGTGAAGAAGTACTTCCTCATGTTTGTTTTAAACCTGATACCTGTTAATTTCACTGGGAGATGTCTGGTTCTTGTGTTATATGAAGGGGTAAATAACACTTCCTTATTTGCTTTCTCCTCACTATTAATGATTTTCTAGACCTTTGTCATAGCCTCCCCTTAGATGTCTCTTTTCTATGCTAAATAGTCCCAGTCTTTTTAATCTCTCCTTGTATGGAAGCTATTTCATACCCCTAATTGCTTTTGTTGCCCTTCTCTGGACTTTTTCCAGTTCTAATATGTCTTGTTTGAGATGGGGTGACCAGAAATGTGCATAGTATTCAAGGTGTGGGCATACTATAGCTTTATATAGTGGCATTATATTTTTTGTCTTCCTATATATCTCTTTACTATACGTTCCTAACATTCTGTTAGCTTTTTTAACTGCCGCTGCATGTTGAGCAGATGTTTTCAGAGAACTATCTGCAGTGACTGCAAGATCTCTCTCTTGAGTGCTAACATCATTTTGTATATATAGTTGGGATTATTTTTTTAATGTGCATTATTTTGCATTTATCAACATTGAATTTCATCTGCGCAGTCACGTGAGATTCTATTGTAACTCTTCAGTCAGTTTTGTATTTAACTACCTTGAGTAATTTTGTATCATCTGCAAATTTTTCCATCTTACTGTGCACCCCTTTTTCCATATCATTTATGAGTATGTTGAACAGCACTGGTCCCAGTACAGATCCTTGAGGGACCCGATATTTTCCTCTCCCCACTGTGAAAACTGGAAATTTGTTCATACCCTTTGTCTCCTGTCTTTTAACCAGTTACTGGTCCGTGAGAGGACCTTCCCTCTTAGCCCATGACTGCTTACTTTGCTTAAGAACTCTTGTTAAGGAATCTTGTTAAAGGCTTTCTGAAAATCTAAGTACACTATATCCTCTGGATCATCCTTGTTCACATGTTTGTTGACAGTCTCAAAGAATTCTAGTAGTCATGATTTCCCTTTACCAAAGCCTCATTGACTCTTCTCCAACATATTCTGTTCATCTTTGTATTTAGTGCTACTGGATACATAAATTCTTTCACAGGAAATCATATAATTATGTTTAATTCCAATTCTTGTCATTGGTTTGGATGAGAAACTGATGTGCAGACTACTGATCTATGCATGCATATTTGTTCCCAAGAATTTTGCACACGCATTGACTTTTACATAACAATAGAAAGAAATCCTGGAGATGATCTATAGTTTATCTCCTGCTGTTCCCCAGAGTTGCATGGATGGAGGTTATAGTTCAGAAATAATGGGACAGAGGAGACTCAGACAGTGAACTATGTAGTTAACGTGTATTAAGTGTCTGAATGATGGTGGGTTAATGCCAGTTTTTGCCACTGAAACTTTAACTCAAAAAAATGTTGACCTTAGCACCTCTACTACCACTTCTTTTTTAAAGGATTTCAGATTTATCCTTACCCCAATTCTTTAGTGACAGTGACTGTTGTCCATATGGAGGGGGTCTAAAGCGAAGTCCAAGTTTATTAAGGAAGATTTTTTAGGCCATGTTTCTAGGAGAATAGAGATAGTAGCAGTGAAACAGCTTCCGCTTCCTCCAGTGGGATGATACTGGGTTTGATACTTAGAGAGACATATCTGGGGGGAAATGGTTCATTGTGCTGTTCCAAGTACATAGTTTAGAGGCTGCTAATATCAGGAAAATAATACTTGATGATTAAAGGAGCAACTTCAGCATACAGAGATTAGTATGCAGGTCTTAATGTCAAGGTCATCTTCAGTGCTCTTGTACTTGCCTTTTATTTTTGTACAAGGGTGGTGAGTCCTCTCTAGTGGAGAAGGAACTTCTGTAAGGTCTCATGTGCAATGTAAAGTGTAGGAGAGACTAAAATGACCTTTCTGTGAAAGAGCTGGACTCTGAAATGCTGAAACATTTCAGACATGATCTCCGGAGTCTCTATGGCCAATCCCTAGGGTGCTGTTTTGTTTGCTTTTGAGTTGAGATATCCTGCAATGGGAGTTCAGTGAGTGAAAGAAAAAAACTGCTAAAATAGAAGGGCGGGATTGGACTGAAGCTTGTAGCTCTTCATGAGCTCTAAGGAAGAAGATTGAAGAGAAGTGACCCAATATACCATGGAGTGTTTCAGGGGACGCAGATCCATAAGCATGGATCTTGTTTGAAGATCTATTGTGTCTATAACTGTTGGAGGGTAAAGTGAATATAAACAACTGTTGGTGAGCTAGTGTTGGGCAGAAGAGAGTTTAATTCCTTTGAGTTAGTGTCATGTTTGGGAGTTAGTGTACATATGTTGTTGTTTTTTCAGGGTCTTATTTTCTTTTATTTATTCCTCTATAAATATAAACTAATGAATCTTCCCTTTTTATGTGACCCAAGGAGTGAGTTGCTCTAGGGAGGCCACAGCTGGGATCTGGGGGCGGAGGGGTGTCTGAGCTCTTGGGGGAGAGGGTGCAAGTATCTGGGCAGGGGGGGCCCTGTGTTTGGGCTTGGGGAAGAGAGGGTGCAGGTATTTAGGATGGGGCCAACACATTCAATTTGATAGTTTCAAAGCCACTTAAGAGATCTGGATGCTCAGTTCCTATCGATGGGAGCTGGTAGTCCAAATCCCTTTATGGTAAATTTACCCAGAAAATGCAGGTGTGATTGTAGCATGGATAGGCACACCCATGGGCCAACAACCCGAGTATATATCCAGGTCCTCTGCAGGCTTGTACTGGGACAGCCAGCCCACTTTGAACCCTGTGCTGCCACGTCTTCACTACTATTGTTACTGGAGCTAGTAAGATTAAAGATAGGGTAGATATGCTTACCTGTGCTACACTCACACCTTCATTTGCAGTGTAGATGTCCCCTTAGACAGTTTTGAAAATCTCAGCCTGAAAAATTTCTGTTTTAGTCACTAAAACCTATGAACAGAGGCACTTGTTCATCCTTCTCATGATAATAGGGGGGAGGAAGTATTTTAATTTATCATTAGAATAGTAACTCAAAGTAATTGCTAACTGTACCATCCCCACTTTGTTCTAAAACAAGTGTCAAGTATGAAATGACAGATGGACTTTTTGTAGACTTGCACCTCAGTCTTGCAAAGTCTTAGGACCATGCTTAACATAAAGCATATGGATAGACTCAGTGACTTTCTATTAGTCTTACATAGATTTCTCTCTGGTCTTCAGTCTTCATTTGGCTTCCTCTTAAACAGTGTCTTGTTCATTCTTTCTCTTTTCCTCCTGTGTTGCATTATCTCTCTCTACAAAGTACCTCATGTTTTAGCTGCTTTTAGCATTTAGTGCTTTCTTCATTGTGCTTTCAAATATTGATTCTTCAGTCAATAGGTTACAACATTTTTGTGCTATTATCAGATATGCTCAGTAAGTCAACTGTTGATTTAAAGCTTACCTTTGCAATGTTTGGACCTTACAGCTAATGTTAGAGAGCAAACTTTTTTTAAAATACATGTTAAATTTGGATTCTTTTTATTAACTTTACCAGAACTGTTGTTTCTGTTCTAAATTTCAAATTAGGAGTAGTCCATGATAAAAGAATTGTGTTCTGTCACTTAATTTTAATCACTGGTATAATGTCTTCCGTTTTAGTACTGAGGAATGTAACATCTGTTGGTCTCTCTTCCACGTATATTTTATTGGAGTTCTGTGCCACTCTTACTGCTGTGGGAATTGGGAGGGAAAGAAGCTACTGGGGTTTGATTGCACTTTTCTGGAAAACTGAGCATAGGTAGCATTTCATGCTACTGTAGTGGATATATGTCGGTGTCTGTAAATAGCCAGTACTGTGAATCTTAAGGAAGGCTTCCACAGGTGCAAGGCATATTTGGAGGTTTCAGTATTTTTCTTTCTTAACAGAGTTTGGCAGAGCTTGAAGTACTATGTAATCAGCTCTATGAGGGGACTGATCTAGCACAGCGGATGCAAGCAGAGAAGGTGCTCTTGGAGCTTATTGACAGCCCTGAATGTCTCAGCCAGTGTCAACTTTTACTAGAACAAGGAACAGTAAGTACCTGGGAGAAGTGTTAAGTCTGACTATGTAAACATGCATTTATCATGAGACCCATGTTGGAGGTCCAGGTAATATTAGTGTGAACGCAATACATGTGAGATGCTCATCTCTTATAACAAATTGAGTTTTTCCTTCATAAATAAAATGCCAGCAAATCTGTCTACACACATCAATTGGTATTAGAGGGTGGGCTTTGTGGGACTGAAAGTACCTAGCATTAGAAAACAGATGGCCAGAAGCAGGGGGAAAACCTAATTATGGGGAAAAATAGATACAAATGTTAAATGTTGGTCTAATACTTGCAAAAGGTTGGAACCTCATACTTATGGGGCTTTATGCCACCCATTGCTCAGTATTGCTCCTCAACATGATTTGCTCCAACACGTTTACAGCTAAGTCCCCTGTGCTCTTACTCCTCCAGGTTACAGTGGGACAGGGTAAGTATGGTGTGAAAAGCCTTAAACTATGTTTTCTTGTTGTCTTAATTTAAACCAGTCTCTTAGCATTATTTCAGTTTTCTTTTTAGAGTATGAGGAGTCCTGGTGGCACTGTAAAGACTAACAGATTTATTTGGGCATAAGCTTTCATAGGTGAAAAAAAACACTTCTTTAGATGCATAGGGAAGTGGGTTTTGTTTTTTCACCAACGAAAGCTTATGCTCAAATGAATTTGTTAGTCTTTAAGGTGTCACTGGACTCCTCGTTGTTTTTATGGGTACAGACTAACACGGCTACCCCTCTGATTTTTAGAGTATTATGTGTTTTTTGTACTGATATTTTACATAAAGATATTTTGTCAGATTTAAAAGGTGATAGGGGAACCAACCTTGAGTTAAACCATCAGTCCTTCATAATCATTACTGTGTTTTGGAACCATTATGATTTCAGATGACATGCCTAAGACGTGTCCATTATCTGGAGTCATTGATATAGCTGGTAATGCCTTGGAAGAACCTGACAAATCTATTATGTTAATGGATGCATAAGGAGTTGTTAATTCTGTTTATCATTATGATACAGTTAGGTTATTGCAATAGATGTTGCAAAATGCATTCTCAATGTGGGGAAAATGAAAATATTCAAAATTAGTATAGCACATTGGCCTGACCCCGTAATCCATACTCCTGAGTAAGGATTACTTATGTGAGGAGTCCCATATGTTACTTATGTGGTTGCAGCTGTGGTCTCGTTCATTGAACAACGATATGGTGAATCGAGTGTTAAGAGTCAGGACACCCACTACTTTCCATTTCCAAATCTGCTACTGACTGCCTTTGACCTTTAGCAAGTCAGTTATCTTCTCTCTGCTTTAATTATCCTCTCTATAAATTGTTATATAAATGTTTAGTCCGCTTTGTAAAGTGCTTAGAGATCCTTGGATAAAAAGTGCAAAATATTATTGTTAGAAAAGACTCAATTATTCCGTGTCTTCAGTAAGACTCTGTTGTTCAGGATGTAAGAAATGCAAGCATAAATATTGTTCTCTTCAATTTTCGGTGCATAGTAATTGCATTACAATCATTAGAATTCCAGAATAGATCAAGTGTTACAAATATAGGTCCTGGTCATGCAAAGATTTACACACGTACTTAACTGTAAATGTGTACATAAGTCTTTCCAGGATTGGGGTCATAATGTGAACAAATGTAACAATACAGTTGAGCTACAGAATTGTTGTAATAAAGATACAGAAAATTCAGAATTCTATTAAATTTCCTTCTTCTGTGTGTGTATGGTTCTTTTGAGATTGTGTGTAAGACTGATTTAATATGTGGTACATTTTCTTATAGGATAGGTGGATAGCTTCTATGATCTAATAAGTTTTTTCCATGTATAATAATTATCAACCGATGTCAAAATGGTGATCAACAGCTTTGTTGTTAAAGTGTAGTTTCCATTTGTGTTATTGTGGAAGCAGGGTAGTGGTTCCATAGCTAAGATTATAGTTTGCTAAGGCTTATACTTGAAGCAGGAATTAAATCTCTTACATACATAAAGAATATAATATATCCAACTATAGCACTTTTTCCTCAGTAATGAATTTTCTGAAAATTTTCAAGTAAATCTTTTAATTAGTTTGTTACAGTCATTTTAAAATGGCACATCTAATTTGTTTTTGAAAATTTATAGCAAGTAAATTTTCTTAACTCTAACCTGTTTTATTTACATTATGTACATATGCGTATAAAACAATGTCTCTTTACTAAACCACACAAATATTTTTCAGATGTAATGTGTATTGTTTAATTGGTCTGAGATTATTAAAAATCATAGTTTATAACTCTAGTGGAAGTGTGTGGGGTAGCCCAGCCCATAGAGCTAGCTTTTAGCATTAATTTTACTCAGCAGTAATGCAAGGAAGCCTCCAGTCCTGTATCCTGAAAGACAGTGGCTCTCAGCCTTTTAAGAGTCTCATTTGTCTGACGTACCCTAAGCATGGGCAGCGGATACCATAGGCTGGGGGAGGCTATTTCTCCCCAAATAGCCAGACATGGCCCCACCCATTCTCTGTCCCCAGCTTCCGTTTGGCGCGGCTGGTCCAATTTCCTTCTGGGGTGGCCCCAGCTCCGGCCCTCCTCATGCTCCGGGGCTAGGCAGGCTGAGGCTGCATTGCCTGCCCTCCCACTGTTCTGGGGCTGTGGGGGGGGGAGGGGCTCCCTCCCACTGCTCTGGGGTAGGGGAGCTGCGAACATATCACCTGCCCTTCCGCTGCTCTGGGGCTGAAATTTTAGTTTGTACTGACTTTGCTAGTGCTTTTTATATAGCCTGTTGTAAAACTAGGCAAGTATCTAGATGAGTTGATGTACCACTTGGAGGATCCCTGCATACGCATACCCCTGGTTGAGAACCACTGCTGTAAGGCACCGGCTTAAGCAGGTAGCATAAGGTTTGAGGCCTATGAACTTTGGCACAGATAAATGGCCCAATAGTCACCCCTAAATTTTGGGGAACTGGGAATAGAGTGTTTAAGAGGGAGGTTTGTACATGACATTAGGCAATTGCAGGAATATTAAACTGATACTAGGCTTGGATATTTTAGTATAGAATCGTTGGCAAATACTTAACTACGAATTTGCCTCAACAACAAATTGACGTATATGGTAATAAGTTGAAATTATTAATATACTAACCTCTAGGATAAGGGCACCGCAAAATTAGTAGGGTAAGGAAACACAAATAAGAAAAAGAGGAGAAATCCCTACTGAATATGCATTAGACACAGTGGCATCAGCGTAACAGATTATGAAAGCCTATATGCTTCAGAAGAGAGAGATGTATGTAGCTCTTGAGAGGTGCCAGGAAGTTGATGATAGTGATGAGGAAGATAATGGCTAATATTTCAGGTTGTTCTGCAAGGGATGGTGCGAGTATATGGGTTTTCAAATGTACATTCTTTATTATTTCTGTCTACCTTGGTGGGTTAGAGTATTGATGACTTTGCTAACTGTATTATTAAACTATTACAAATATAGAAGTGTGAGTGTTGTAACCATGCACACTGGGGTTCCCAACTGACCAGTAATTTTGATAAAACTGAGGTTGATCTTGAGACAAGAATCCATCAAACCTCAGAGTGTTAACTGGAAATTCTTAAGTAATCAATATAATTAATACACAATCCACAGATCAGGCAACAGTGATTTGAAAGGGTAAAAATTCAAGTATGTAACTAATTTCGTTGGCCAGATTCTGAACCCCAACTCAGCAGCACAAGGCAAGTGTAAAGCTACATTGGAGGGACAGCTGTGGACAACAGAGGTGTAGTGCACAGGGGGTGGAAGGGCTAGGAAGGGAGCAAGCCAGAAGTGGAGGTAGACAGGTACAGATTGCTCTTTCTGATCTGGGGCTGGTGGAGTGCTTACTGTGAGGCCACTGGAACCTTAAAGCAGCCCTATGACTGTTTTGGCTTCCAACAGGCCCAAGATCAAGGGAGTAAAAAGGTGGGTTAGAGCCATGCTTTTCCCACAACGCTTTTCTGTAAACAGCTGAAAATCTGGCCGTGGTGGTTTTTTTTTTCCTTTCCTACTGTATCATATGGAAGTCCTAAGAATGCAGTCCTAAAATGATGTTTGTGATTAAACTATTAAGTATTGTTGTGCTGGAAGGTTGATGTTAAAATTGTGCATTACGGTGTGATCTTCAGTTCTTTCATGTGTGCATTTAGGGTGACAATATTGTTGAACTGAAAGTGAGTGTGCTAGAAGGGTTTGGTATAATGGAGTGACACAATGGAAGTGAGCTAATACTTGAAGGACTAGCATTTTGTTAGGCGTGAATGTTGCCTTTTTGTGTTTATGCAGTTGTGAAGCAATACCCTTGAGAAAATGACAGAGCATAAGTGTTGTAATAACAGTTTTAAATGTTGAGTTTTGCCACAGTCATCTTTGAAACCCCCAACTCAATTTGTTGAATTAAAGAATATCTTTAAGGAGTTTGATTCCAAGGCCAATTACAGTTTTCATAGAGAGATGTCTGGTCTGATCCATGGCATTGCCAGAGGTGTTGTGGATCACATCTCTTGTGGTCTCAGATGAAGAACTTAGTTTACTTTTCAGCCTTGAAGGCTGTAATGAAGCTTATTTTGATCATCATGCACAAAAAACTCAAATGCTAAAGTCATGAGTTTTAAACAAAAAAAAGCAAATCAAAACTTCAGATCTTTGAATCCAGGATTCTTGTGACTAAATCTATGGTGTGACAAATTCATTTCTTAGTTATAAAACATCAAATGATTTAAAACCAAAGATTTGAAAGATTAAAAAACTCAGCCCAGTGATAAGAATGGAAAGTATTGTTAGAAAAGTAGTTCTAGTCACAAGGCCACATTTTTTGAAGGTGCTGGATGCGGGGAATGAAAAGGTCTTCTCATCTCCTATATCTTGGAATTTTTAGTGATTTTTAATATGACTATGCTGTATTCATGTTTTTATGTGTTTATGTTTAATTTTTAGTATATCAAGTATATAGCCAAATCATTGGCTGACCAACTGTAATCCTACCTGCTCATTCTGCTTTCTTTTGGCATAATAATAATTTTTAATAAAATAGTATGGTGTTTGTTTCTATAGACATCCTATGCTCAGCTTCTAGCAGCAACATGCCTTTCCAAACTTGTAAGCAGAACAACTCCTTTACCCATCGAACAAAGGATTGACATCAGTAAGTAACTTGCATTATTTCTTTTAAAATAACAGCAAAAAATTGCATCTATATATTCTAAACATTCATATCACCATAGTACCAATTCCGTGAACATTCTATTTTGCCCTGCTGCTGTCTATTGATGTGTAACTATTTTTTTAAAGTACAATGGTAGTCAGAGAATTACTCTAAACTGAACACTGTCAGGTTCTGCATTTATTCTCTTCTGTTAACTTCCAAATCAAATTTTCTCACTTTCAAAGCCCAAAGTAGCTGGATTTTCTAGTTGCCAGAGCTGTAAGCTCCTGTTGGGACCTGGAAACCAAGTTAAGTCCTTTCTGTGCTTTATTGGACAAAAGGGAGAGAACCTGGGTGTAAAGAGAGAGAGCACAATGTCCTCTGTTGCTGTCCCTTACCCTGACATGATGGAACTCATTTCTTGCTCTTTCCAGCTCCTTATTTGATGAACTCGCTGTTTGTGGATGCAGACATACATTGCACCCTATCAGGAGCGTAGCAGTGGCTACACTCCCTGCATATAGGAGAATTTTAGGATGCATCCAGTTTCCCATCTGTAAAGTGAATATAATAATAGTTGCCATCCTTACCTATCTCACAAGGCGTAGTGAAGGTTAGTAAACATGAAAATTCCCGCTGCCCTGCTCCCCGCTGCTGATGTGGAGGTGCACTGCTGCAGTGCCAGATACAACACAGTGTGTGTCCTGGTGGACAGGATTATACATACCAGCTGGAATTCGGGGGATGAAATCTGTGACTCCTGGGGAAGTTTAGGAGCAGAGGAAAGGTAGAAAATTCCAGATCTAATGGGAGCTGCCTTAAAAACGCACCAGGCAGCTGCCTGGCCAGAAGCAGCCGTGTGAGTGAGTGCGACATGGCAGCACCCAGTGTTAACAGGTATTATTAGTACACCCACTAAAACATTAACATATTACTTCATTTTTTCCCCTTCCGATTAGCTCTTGGTAGTTCTGATAAGCAAGTCAGGGCAGAGTTCACTTCCATACTTAGGACGCTGCACAGATTTACACATGTGTTTGATTTTAAGGGTGTGACATTAACTTCATTGGAGCTACTAATTAAGCAAGTGTGTAAATCTAGCAGGACTGAGCTTTGAATAATTAATCATTTTGCATGAGAAACATCTAATATAGATTGGAATTTTCAGTACTGTCAAATGTTGTTTAGACCAGGGATGAGGAGAACACAGAAATATTTTAGAATATTTCAAACAAGTTTAAGGTATTTTGCAAGAGGTCTTAATCTTGTAGGAAAATGTCTCATCAGAGAGGCCTAGGATTGAATATACATAAAGGAAAGCCCTCCAGAGTAGTATTGAAGCCCCCTACTGAGGAAATATATAGAAGTCTGCACTGCTTCGGCTAGTGTTGTACCTGTTCTGTGGAGAGAGGATTGAATCTACAGGGTTGTGAATCCACTTTCTTGATGACTAAATTCAGCCTACATGTTGTTTTTCTCCTCAGGAACAAATGAGCTTTTGTATATGATAAATCATCCTGCAAGTGTATAAAACAGAAATGTCCCTCCCTTCCACTCCCCAGAAAACTGTTCTCTTTATTTGAGAGAAGCATAGGTGGAAAGTTTTCTGACCTAGGAAATATGGGGGGAGCGATAGCTCGGTGGTTTGAGCATTGGCCAGCTAAACCCAGGGTTGTGAGTTCAGTCCTTGAGGGGGCAACTTAGGGATCTGGGGCAAAAATTGGTCCTGCTAGTGAAGGCAGGGGGCTGGACTCAATGACCTTTCAAGGTCCCCTCCAGTTCTAGGGGATTGGTATATCTCCAATTATTATTATTAGAACTGAAAGCAGCCTGTACAGGTGCATGCCTGAGAACACTGTTGTTAATTTCTTGTGTTTCATAAACCAGGTCTGAAGGCTGCTGTTGCATTTGAGGCAGAGTAATTGATGCCCAGTGGGTGGGACAGAATGAATGATTAAATTGGTTAACCAGTCAGCATCCTTGGTATTCACAAACTATTGTCAAATGTATGTTAGAATGATAATTATATACATACTTTGATGCAGATAGGTCTAATGTAGTTAATATTTTCCATGACTTAATGTTTTGAAATTAGTGTCTTTTATACTAAGCATAAAAAAGGCTGATTACATCACATGACCTAGATTCCCACATTTCTGTTATAATGGCTCATTTGTGTTTTTAAAAAGAATTGTGATGTTGACTAAGCATGTTTCCTTACAGGGAATTATATTCTGAACTACGTAGCCTCTCAACCCAAACTGGCTCCTTTTGTCATCCAGGCTCTTGTTCAGGTGATCGCTAAGATTACAAAATTAGGATGGTTCGAGGTTCAAAAGGATCAGCTCATTTTCAGAGACATTATTGCTGATGTAAAAAAATTTTTACAGGTAAGAAAAATTATCCAATCATGTCGCTACTTAAAATTACATAGTCTTGCATTAAATTCAGCTCTCTTCTCACTTAATGAATAGCTTTCTGAGTGACCCAAAGGGTATTTATACACAGATTAGAAGGGCAGGGATCAATGCTAAAAAAATTGCTTAGCTTGGAGGACCAGAGCAGGCTTTCTACAGGTTTAAGGTTTAGTTTTTAGCAAATTGCTAGAGCTAGAAACAAATGCTTTATTTCATTCCCCGTTTTTTCCAGAGGTATAAAACACATGTTTCTCACCTTGGCAGATTGAGTTAACAGACTTTAAAGTCATGCCATTCTGATTACCATTGTTATTTTTCCCACTTGAATTCTAATAGGGTTTTAGCAGCTGTTATCTCAAAAACATGAAGACGTAAGTACTGTACTATCTGTAAGGTGGGAATATCATCCTTCAAATGGAATAAAGCATTCACTCTGACTGTGGTGATTATTGCAATATCGGCTCCTACAATTGTGCAAATAATGTTCAGTTGTATGACCAGTGCAAAAATTTTTCAGGACTAGTACACTTTCTAAATACTGGTCCTGGATAATGGATCAAAAAGAAAAAAGTTTATATATTTCATACAGTGGATGACATTAAAATCTTTGTGATAACATGTCTGCCATACTCATGTTGCTTATTAATGGGAATATGGAGAGATACCACCCTAACTTTAACTATTTACAAAGGCATGTGTAAAGATTTTTACTGTACTGCTCATATCTGTTATTTTGAACCCACACAAAGTGTTTTTGATAATGACATAGTCAGCATTCCTCCTCTCTCATGGTCACATTAAATTTTTTTTCCGGCATGACCCAAAAAAGCAGAGCTGATTGCTTAAAAAAAAGGAGTGAGTTAGAATGTGTATTCTGTCTCAGTGGGGGTGGAGTGACAATTTGTAAGGGGTCTGCCACTTAGGCAATGGAAATGGGTAGGTGACTCACTGTTGTGGAGTTCGTGTTGTGGGCTTCCCTTGTCTTGTGACTTGGGTTTAAACAGACTAGTTCAGTGGTTCCCAAACTTGTTCTGCCCCTTGTGCAGGGGAAGCCCCTGGTGGGCTGGGCTGGTTTGTTTACGTGCTGCGTCCGCAGGTTCAGCCGATCACGGCTCCCAGTGGCCCCGGTTTGCTGCTCCAGGCCAATGGGAGCTGCTGGAAGCGGCATGGGCCAAGGGATGGACTGGCTGCCGCTTCCAGCAGCTCCCATTGGCCTGGAGCAGCAAACCTAGGCCACTGCGAGCTGCGATTGGCTGAACCTGCGGAAGCGGCAGGTAAACAAACCAGCCTGGCTCGCCGGGGCTTTGCCTGCACAAGCGGTGGAACAAGTTTGGGAACCACTGGACTAGGTCATAATAAGGGAGGGTCACGCACCTTCCCCTCCAGCATTTGGAGCCTTGGCATGGTTGCTCCTAGCACAAGGCATCTGATTGGACCCAGTATGTCCTAGGGCAGTTAGGCTAGCTAGGGCCAGGCAGGGGCCAGCATGAAAACCTGCCATGTGAAACTTGCATGGTGCTCAGGGAAAAGTGAAAACCCCCACTCTGCTACATGAGCAAATTCTTTCCTCACTCTGAAAAACAATGATCTGCAAAGGTTGCCTGGCAGACATTGCCAGAAGCAGTAGCAAATGATTCAGGGTGTATGTGGGTTGTTCTGATGCCCTAAATGGGAATCTTTATGAGCAGACCAGAGGAACCTGCAAGAGGATTACAAATGTCATTGTCTCTTATCTCAGAGACTTAGGTGGAGCTTTGAAAATAAGGAGACTAAAGAAAGGTAATACTTTCTATTGGTTGGGTGGTGTATTGGAACACTGCACCCTCAAGGATGAGCTTGACTTTTTGCATTGAAGGAAGGATAGGTGGGGAATGTAGCTGGAAGGGATTGCAATGCACACATAGCTGAGTAAAGGCTCAACTGTTTTGGTTAATTCCTTCAAAGTTCTGAAGTTAAACGGTTCAATAAGATTGTGGCCAGTGATCTTTAAACCAAAGGTGGTGTGGAGAGTTTTGTTGGTGCTGCTTGGTCAGTGGCACAGATATATTCTTGTGTTTTTTCTACTGGTCTCTAAACACATCCGTAATCCCTAGATTAGGAATAACAAAACTCAAGAGTGTAAGAAAATTAGTATCAAAATGCATACATGAAATGGGGCAGAGGGGTTGTTTTCTTTTCAGAATTTATTTCAGTGAAATATCCGTAGTGGATTTGTCTAGATATGTCTGCATTTGTTTCCTTAAGGGATGGTAGTATGTATTGTTGGTTCAGGACACTGTCTGTGGTGGTGTTCCTGGCTACTAAGCAAGGAAAATAATGAGTGGAACAGTTTCAGTCATGTTCTCTGCCATTGAGTGTCAGATTTATGCTTCATTTGTTTCTCTTATTCAAAATAATTTGATTATAATATGCAAATAGATGTTTTGAGCTAAATTGGGAATGACAATAAAAGATGGGCTGTAATATTTATTAAAAACGAACTCTTGAGTAGTATACTGTAGCTTTTTTGCAGTTACTTTTATAAATGTAATTGGATTTTACATTTATTATTAAAATGATTGCAGTGTGGCTCTGCATTGGTAGCTCACTAATAATGGAGGCCTAAATACAAAAGTTTGCTACTTAAGAGATTTCTTTCATTAAATTCCTGTAAAGGAGAAAATAAAGCTATAAATCTACTAGTGAACTGAATTTACTATTGAAATGGGAAAAAACCTAAGCAATAATAGTATATGTTGATAATTAATGAATAGCAGTCTTAGCTATGTGCACCTTAGTAATCATATGTGAATTTGATCCAGTTAAATTAGAATATAATTTACTGTGCAGAGAAGGTGATTAGGAGTCAGGACTCCTGTGTTCTATTCTCAGGTCTTCCACTAACTCTCTCTACCGCCTTGGGCAAGTCTATGCTTTAGTTTTTCCCATCTGTAAAATGTGATTAGTGTTTTCTTATCACCAAGGGGTAGGGTGACCAGAAGTACCGATTTTATAGGGACAGTACCGATATTTGGGGCTTTGTCTTATATAGAGTCCTATTACCTCCCCGCTCCTTGTCTCAATTTTCACACTTGGTGTCTGGTCACCCTACTGAGGGGGCTTGTGTGATGTAATGAATATTTGCAACCTGCTTTGAAGTTCTGTTATGAAAGACATTAAAGTGTTTAAGTTACTGTTCAAGATCTGTTTAAATAAGTACCCTTAGTAATCTGTTTCGTGACTGTGGAACACTTTTACTTTTTCTGTTTGTAGTACCCATTTTCTTAATTCGAACAAAAAGCAAAACCAAACCTGTAGAGTGCCTCTTGACCAATATCAGGAGTGCCACATGAGCAATGCACGTTTAAACAGACAAAATTACAAGTGACCCTGAAAGAGCCTTGCTTCTGTGCACTTCCAATACCCACTTTCCAAAAGAGGATCTTCCTACTCTGGTCTCATCAGGAAAAGCCTGAACATATATGTGGGCCTTGCAGTGTGCTGAGAAAATTGACAAAACTGGGGTGTGTCAGGCAAAAGGGAAAGAAATTAATTCCAGAGTGAAGGACCCTCTTCTGAAAAAACACTGTTACCATACCCTAGATGTATAAATCTTGTGACTATCAGCTTGGATAATCCAGTTGATCACAAGTGCCAGGTTGGAACACTGGTGTCAGAGGAGGGAGGACATAGACCATAAAGAGCTTTTAGATCAAAACCAAAGCTTTATCTTTTACTCAGAAGAAAACTGGAGGCCAGTGCGTTCTGTGGCGCGCAGGTGTAATATATATTCCATGGTCCTGATTCGCCACTGCTCTGCACCTTATATAGTCATTCACACCAGTGCAAAGCACATGGTGTTTTTTTGAAAAAAACCCTTACTCCACTATGCTGATTTGGTATCCTTGTACACATACTGTGCACAGGTATAAATGACTGTACAAGGTGACGGACAGTGGAGAATCAGATCCCATGTGTAAGCAATGAAAATCTGCATTAGTTGAAATTTGAGTGATCTTCAAGGTTATTAGATTAATCCAGTCCGGAGGTGACAAAGGCAAGGGAAACTGAGGCAAGTTCCACATTTGAGAGAAAAGGTCTACACTGCTGACTGGATGTCCAGAAACAGCTGAGCAACTGTTGATTGCAGACTTTGGTTACAGAAGGTGGGCATAACCTGAATCAAAGGCAGTAGCCTGTAACTCTAATTAGTTTACCATTGATTTTAAATATGCGCCAGTGAAGGGAGCTGTATTATGTTCTTATTCAAGTGCAAAGTAATATTAAATCATTCCTCATTCCTGTGAATAATTTGCTAAAGCGATGTTTGTTAGTAGTAATTTCACACAATCTTACACTTTTATAGAATGCCTTTCATCTCAAAGCATTCCAAAGAGTTGTTCAATTGTGGGTCACATCCTCAGATATGTTCCTGTGTGGCTCCCATTGAACAGCACTTAATGTATAGAGGAATCACTTCACTGCTCAGATGCAGAAACCTGCAGGATGGGGTATGTCAGTCAGGCCAAAACCAGCATGTTGCTTTTCAGTGTACTGGGGAATGTTTGACCAGACCTCAGTGCAAATTTGTACTCTTCTGAAAAGTGCCATCTGATCTTTAATCCACTCAGGACACTTTTTTTAAACTCTCATCTAAACTATGCGGGACTCATTATAGCTACCTTAAAAGGATAAAGATTGAATTAACCTTAGAGAAGTGTTTAATAGTGGTGTTCCTCTAATGTAGATATTCAGAATATATATTTCTAAACTGAAGATATATAATATAATAATATCCTTAAGTTTTAATGTTTTATGGTGTGATTTTGAAAGCCACCTCGGGGATTTGGACTTGCAATTCATACTAGTTTAATGAGAATTGGACAGCTAAATCTTGTAGACAACTTTAAAAATGTCAGGTTCACCCAACCTGTTTCTGCTAATATTAGAAATGTTGAGTGTTACATTTTAGATGTATAGATTAGGAAATTTATCTGTTTTGTTCTGTAGGCGACTGTGGACCATTATATCATAGGAGTGATGATCCTTTCAGAACTGACTCAGGAAATGAACCTAGTAAGTATGTATAGTTTTTTCCCTTTTGTACAAGATGAACGTAACGCTGCTAAAGCAGTGTGTCAGAGTCCCCCTGCACACTTTAGAAGTGGTATTTAAAAACAGGGCTTAGACATGGAGGATTCTTTTGTTTTAAAACCCTAGGTGTTTTCGGGACCAGGACTTCTCAATGGGTGGATGTGACCTAAAAGTAGGTTGCCCATTAGCTGCGGGGTGGGAAAGGGGAAAACATTGCCCAAAATATGTATAGCAGCAAAGGCACAGTGACACAGGCTTCAGCTGTACAAACCCACTCAAAACCCTGGGTACATATGTTGTTAGCCCATATCATACACGCTGCCATGTCTTTACTGTTTTTTAGCTGTGCAAACTAGATTACAGTTAGCATAGGTATGCCTACCCGGGCTGCAATCACCTCTCCAATTGCAGTGTAGATATACCTTTTATCTCATAACCAATCTCAGCAGCTTGCTCTTTGTGTTTTTGTACATAAAATTCAAAGAATTATTATCCTGGAGAGTGAATTTGATTCTCGTGTTCCCGGTTTGGGATTGAGGGTAGGGATCAAGCTAGAAATGGAATGTATTAGAGAAAAGGAAAAACACCAAAATTAAAGCAGAGGAAAAATGATTTGGTGACCTGACTTAATACAACTCTAAAACAGGAACAGTCAAAGTGCAGACCAGCTCTCCTTCTCTTACAGAACTCCACAGTGCAGGAGCAATTTCACATGAGATCCATAGGTGATGTTTTGCAGAGTAGCTGCTGAATATCTCATTACTTGCTTCCACTTGTTCTTGGTGTTGCTATAGCCCTAGTAGGCCAGCATCATGGGCAGAGCATAGGACAAACCAGAAATAATAGGTAGTATAGGAAAAAATAGAATAACAACAATGAATTGGAATGCACAGTCAGTGGGTACTGGTATTGGTAAGAGAAACCAGGAGGCCTGGACTTTGTACCTGACCATGGTTTTCATCTGTTGTGACTAATGACTTGTGCCAGAAATGCCCCTTCACTAGTCTTAAGGAAGAAAAAAGACTCTTTTATTCTTTTGGCCTTATATTTTGTAGGTTGATTATTCAAGACCTTCAGCAAAACATCGTAAAATAGCTACCTCATTCCGTGACACGTCTTTAAAGGATATTTTGATGCTGGCATGCTCTCTTCTAAAGGAGGTAAGACTGTTTTATAACTGAAGCTGGTATTAAAATGCCTTAAAAGTGAGGCTCTTATATTTTTACTGCTTTAAATTTATGGTAGATATTACTCTGAGTGGACAAGGTCAGTCTGTACCTAGATGGATGTTTGCTTACATCAAATTAGAACAGGCACGAGCAACTGATAAAATTGTTGAATTTTTGAGAGCCTGTCCAGTTTGTCTATTTGCTTCTTCAGTTATGTTCTGCCTTCCAGAGTAGACAGCATGTATCCTGAGATTTTCTTCTTGTTTCCTATATTGTTTCCCTAGCTTAGTTTTATTTTAGCTGAGTTAGGCCTTCTACCTCAGTGTTCCTGAAAAAGGATGATAAATCCTCTTGATGTGGCAGAGTAGCCTGGTCTGACAAGGGGTTTCTGCCTCTCTTGCTAGCCGTGTGAGACTCTGTGTGGCACTCTGAGGTAGTTCAGACCCAGCTCCTCCACAGGCTTGACAGCAGGTACTGAGGAGCAGCCTTCAGTAGCCTAAGTCTCTCAGGGCCATGTAGGCTTAAGGGACTCCAAAACTGGGCCTTGCTCTTTGCGTCTTGTCTTCCCTGCTGATCAAGGCCTTCGTTGTGCTTGGAAGCTGCTGAGCTCTGCTTCTCTTAAGACCAAGCAACTACTTACATTTGAGAGTAGTCTATTTTTAAAAACAACACTTGCTTCCCACTCCCTCAGTGCTTTCTTTGGGAGCTGCTGATTGTTCATCGTTTGAGAAAATCAAATTATTTTTTTAGGTGCTGATATTTGGACCTAGAAGCCTAACTTCTGGCACACATTTTTTTAAATCCTTGGCCACAGCCATTGGGACGTGGATGATGTTTGCAATGACTGGGGCTAAAGGTATAATCTATGGACTGGTGAATATGCTGCCCATGTACATTCAAGGTTTTAAATCAGTGATGGAAATATGCATTCATGGAGAAATCCTGTACTGTCTACAAGAAAGATTAGATACATTCAGAGATATCTAGAACCCCTTTACAGAGGCTACAAACCTATTGCAGATGGTACAGTGCTACATTAGGGTTTTCTCTCACACATGCCACACCAAACATTCTCTAGCCTAATTGCCTTCAAGCTCAACTGAACTAAAGTTAAATTGATACTCCCAAACACTGAAAAGTGTGCACATGTTCAGCCCAGTCACCCTTCCAGGTAGTAGTTAATATGTAATAAATTAAAACATCTGTATAATGCCAACTTCTGTTCAGGAAACTATAGTAATAAGTATAGCATTTACTGACTTATTTAATTGTGCACTAAACTAACATTTATCAAACCACTGGTATAATTTCTACCCATAAAATGTAAGCACTCACATAAACGTTGTATAAAAGCTTAGCAGAGTAACAAGTGTAATTGGAAAATAAAAATAAAATAGAGCAAGATGTTGGTTTCCAAGCTGGGTTCTTTATGGCTCGTGCATCCTCACCAGTGATGAAGATTCAACAATTACAACTCAGTTCTGCTGATGGCACAAAATAGATTCCAGCTCCCTCTCCCAGAGTCAAAACCTTGGTCCCTAAATCAACAGATCTGAATCTAAATATAAACAGGGAGTTGCACTGAGTAAGAAGAGGCTGCATTTTGATTGCTGTTTTGGCCAGAAAAGTAACTCTTTAAGGGAAACAATTTTCCATCCTCCAAAGAACAACTTTAGTGACTAATATGCTTGAAGCTCGAAACTCATTGCCTTTATACTATATGTGTATAGTCGTAGTCAGTTGTTTAATTTGTGGTTGTGATGGCTTTCTTTGTAATTATATATTATGGTAATTGCTGTAGTTAGAGAAGGGCCTGTGTAAAACTGTCATCTTACTCAGAATGTATGTTCTTTGTAAGCCTCCTAATCCCATCAGCATACTTCACTGACAAAAGGAAGTGTTTACTCTTGGCTCTGTAGTACTAGCAATGCAGCTGAGGGACAGTGAGTTGTATTGTATTCTGGTCTTATATATCACCAAACTGTTAGCAAATTCAGATTGCAGGCTTTGTAGTACTGATGATGTTGTAGAACAAGAACAACCCATTCTGGAGGAGGAGGAGTTTCTGGAGCTTTTGAGTTGTAAAGTGAAAACGTATTTGTGGAGCAAACGAGGGAGAATGAGGATGGAACCCCAAATGTAAAATTTAGATACAGACTTCTAAGTTTAACCACATTTTAAAGATTAAGTCTGTAACTTGGACATGCACAATTTATATACCAATACTTTAGGAAAATTTATCCCTTTACTTGCCATTTTTAGAAAGAAGAGAACTGAGTCTTAGAGGAATAAAGTCTAATTTACTTTACCCTTTATGGGCAAAAATCCTTTAAAACTTAAAATTTATATTTAAAAAATTTAAACTTCTCTATGTACTGACAATCTGTTGTAAAGATTTAGAACTAAATATTTTCTGTTTCAAAATTATATTCAATCTGTTGTATACAAACAACTTAATGAAATGTTTTAATTTTTTAAATATAGTTATTGGCAAAACCTTTAAACCTTCAGGATCAACAACAACAAAGTTTGGCAATGCATCTCTTGAAACTTGTCCTCAACTGTCTTAACTTTGACTTCATTGGCAATTCAGCGGATGAGTCCGCAGATGATTTATGCACTGTACAGATCCCAACAAATTGGAGAACAAGTAAGAAAAGATCATAACTGTTAACACTAAAGTGCATTCTACACGTAGTGGAATATGTTATCTGTTTGTTTTGATACAGTACTTGTAATTATAAAATTATCTAAGATCTTTTCCTGTAAGATAGTCTTATTTGCTGATACATTAAACAGGAAACCTCATGTGGCTATTTTATAATTTCTATCTATAACAGAAACAGTGTCTTTCCTTAATGTACTATATCACACAGCGGTGTGCAATTCACACTGTTCTCTGCAAGTTCTTATACCATGCCAATCACCAAAGTATCTGAGTACCTTTGAGAGCTGCAGTAAGCTCTCTGTGTGTATAATACAGGTCCTTTATAGAATCGCATTCCTGGGTATCCATGTGTAACAGAGCAAGGTTAGTCTACCCTCCAGCCCATTCTAATCCACTGATTAGGCACAGTCAGTTCCACTGCCTGTGTGTGTGAATTAACTGATGTCTAAGTGATCAGAGTCCTGGCTCAGCTGTTGTTCCCAGCACTTTGCCATACCATGACAAAGTTTTGCATGATTTGTTGTATAGATACATTTTTTTCTTTTGGTGTATAGAATAGATTAATTGTGCTAAAAGAGCATTACAAGGTCTTATAGAATATCAGGGGTGGGAGGGACCTCAGGAGGTCATCTAGTCCAACCCCCTGCTCAAAGCAGGACTGATCCCCAGACAGATTTTTTTTTTTAACCCCAGTTCCCTAAGTGGCCCCCTCAAGGACTGAGCTCACAGCCCTGGGTTTAGCAGGCCAGTGCTCAAACCACTGAGCTATCCTTCCCCACTACATATTTGAGCTGAGCTATTTAGAACACTTATATTGATATTTTGTTCTTTAATCAGAATTGTACCTCACTCTTAGCACTTTTATGAAAAATAAAAACAATTCTGGTGATAAATATTTAATTATTACTGATAAACAATGATAAAAACATCTTTTTTTTTTTTCCTCAGTCTTCCTAGAACCAGAGACCTTGGACTTGTTTTTTGATTTGTATCATTCCCTTCCACCAGTGCTGTCGCAGTTGGTAAGTAAAGCTTAGTGATTTAATTATAATAATTACTAAAAACAATTCTCTTTTGACTATGTACATTTATTAAACATATAGGCTAAATGTTTACTCCATATCCATCCCCAGTGACATGTTTGGTGCCACTTGCTTATAATTTGGGCCATCCCCTTTAAATGGAGATGTGAAATTATTCTGCATGTTTAATATCTTCTGTAATCTCACGGTCATGATTTGCCATTTGAGATATATAATAAACACACCAAATATGTTAAAAGAACATTATTAAGATTGCAAAGTCAAGCACTTGGAAGTTAGGACATGCTTGAATTAAGGTTGCCTGTGCATCCTTAATTCGACCCTTAATGTGTATGCATTATGATACAATCTTTAATTATGATTAAACACTTTTTTATCTCCAGGACTGCTGCCTCATTCAGGACAACCAGTGCTTTGGGCAGGCTCACTACCATCAGCTCCCAGTCATCTTGCCCAACCCAGTCACAGCCTCGCCACCACCAACTACCAGTCACTGTCCCTCCTTCATCCCCTCTTACAGTCCCAGTCTCGTCCATCTCCTTTTACCTAGCTTATTTATTGAACACAGCTGAATTCTTTTTGCTGACATTTGCCAAAAAAAAAAAAAATTCCAGCTGAGGCAGACAACCAGCATGGGAAAATTTTAGCCAAACAGCTCTTCTTTGAGTAGTGTCCTGATAGGTGTGTAGGTGTGGCAGCTCTCCGCTGAAGGTGCAGAGAGATCTTCTGTAGTAGTGCCTGTTGGGCTTCACATGCGCTCCTCTCCATATGACACCAGGGTCGACATCTATATATAGCGCTTTGTGGTCCATCTGCCCTCAGTTTCTTCTCAACCACCTTTGGTGTGAGACCGAATCCAGAGCAGAGCCCTTCTACTTTTAGAGATACTGTCATTAACTTACCTTACTTTAGTAGTGATTAGCCATTTTCATGAATTTTCTTCCCCTAAAAGAAACCAAAACTTAGCTACTCTGTCCTCCCTGTTACCTGTTTCCCGCCCTCCCTGATTGGGAGCTCTCCCCCTCGGGACTATGCTGGGATCCCCCTGATTCAAGAGGTATCTGTCTTGTTGGTAGGCCTTACTCATAAGTAACGGTCACTCACAGTGCATTCACTGCCTTGATGAGGGCCATGTTTCACAGAAGTGCATCCACTGCATTAACTTAACCACCCAGACCTTAAAGGACCGTGAACTCAGACTGAAACGTCTCCTCATGGAGAGTTCTCTACGGCCAGCTTTGGACCCCAGCCCTGATACTTCTCAGGCACTGCTCTCACACTCGACTCGGTCATCAGCTGACCCCCGCTTGCTGCAGCCATCCAAAAGTGAGCAGACAATTCCCACAAGACAGTGAGTGGGAACTAGGCACAAGAGTCCTTCAGTGCATATTCAGCCGCTGGGGATTTCCCGCATAGATCTCTTTGCCACACCAGAGAATGCCAAATGCCTTCAGTTCTGCTCACGGATGGGTCTAGGCCATGCCTTCCTCATTACACGGGATGCTGTGCGACTTTAGGCCTTTCCACCTTTTCCCCTCTTTTTTAAGGTACTTCACAAAATACAAGTGGAATGAGCCCAAGTCATCCTCATAGCGTCGACATTACTGTGACAAATTTGGTATTCTTATCTCTTAGGCATGACAGTGTGTTCTCTGATCATCTTGCAATTGATTCCATGCCTCCTCTCGCAGGATGTGAGCTGAATTCTCCATTCAAATCTATGTCTTGCTCATCTCAAGGCATGGCTCCTTCATGATTACAGGAGTCAGAAATGACCTGTTCAGAGGCAGTAAAAGAGATTCTCTTAAATAGCAGACGTGACACAACACGACTCACTGTACTTACCTCCAAAAATGGGAAAGATTCCAATTCCAGTACACAGCAATCATGTTTCAGCAATGAACATCCTGGTCCCACCCATTTTTGATTATATTCTAGATCTTAAAAGATCAGACCTATCTACAAGCTCCATTCATATGCACTTGGTCACCATCACAGCATTCCACCCCAAGATAGATGGCTATTCCATATTCAGCCAGCTGCTCATGAAGAGATTCCTTCAAGGCCTTTGCACTAACATATGACATCCCACCCAGACCTGGGATCCCAACCTCATCTTGCACCCTCTCACTTGACCGCTATTTGAGCCAATGGCAACATCATCCTACATTAATCTTTCCATGAAAACAGCATTTCTTATAGCCATCATGTTGGCCCGATGAGTAGGAGAAATAGGGGCTCTCATGGCATACTCCCCATACACAATTTTTTCTAAGGACAAGGTCATGTTACACACGCATCTAAAATTCCTACCCAAGGTATCATCCTCCTTGCATTTGAATCAACCTATCCACCTTCCCTGTTTCTTCCCAAAGCCACAGACCAACCAACAAGAAGCAACTCTACTCACCTTGGACATTAGGAGAGCTGTAGACTTTTACCTTGCTAGAACTAAATCTTTCAGACAATTGCCACAGGGAGTGTCTGTATCCAGACAGTGTCTTTCCAAGTGGATCTTACAGTGCATGCACTTTTGTTATCAACTGCACAACCAGCTACCTCCACATGGAAGTCGAACACATTCCACTTGCTCTGTCTCCACCTTGATTGCCTTTCTCAACTATGTGCCGATCACTGACATTGGCAAAGCAGCCACTTGGGCATCCACAGACACTTTTAGCTAACACTGTGCAATTATCCGTGACACAGCATCAGAGGCCCTATTAGGATGCACTGCCCTCTTCTCCTTATTAGATGCCACTCTGAAGCCCCAGCCTTCCATCTATGGATACTGCTCTACAGTCATCTACAGTGGAGCACCCCTAGGGACACTACTCAAAGAAGAAGAGAAGGTTACTCACCCTGTGCAGTAACTAGCTTCTCTGAGATATGAGTCCTTAGGAGTGCTCCACTACCCGCCCTCCTCCTCCTCTGTTTCGGAGTTCAAAGATGAGCTCTATGTTAGAGAAGGAACTGAGGGCAGTTGGATCTCAGATTGCTATATATAGATGCTGCCCATGATGCGAGACAGGGAGGAGCGTATGCAGCTCAATGGGCACTGCTATCAAAAATCTCTAATTGCAGGCGCAAGGGGCGCTGTGGCACCTACAGTGGAGAAACCATAGGGAGACACATCTCAAAGAACCTCAGTTAGTGCATAGGGTGAGTAACCTTAGAATCATAGAATATCAGAGTTGGAAGGGACCTCAGAAGGTCATCTAGTCCAACCCCCTGCTCAAAGCAGGACCAGTCCCCAACTAAATCATCCCAACCAGGGCTTTGTCAAGCCTTAAAAACCTCTAAGGAAGGAGATTGCACCACCCTCCTAGGTAAGCCATTCTAGTGCTTTACCACCCTCCTAGCAAAAAAGTTTTTCCTAATATTCAACCTAAACCTCCTCCACTGCAACTTGAGACCATTACTCCTTGTTCTGCCATCTGGAACCACTGAGAACAGTCTAAATCCATCTTCTTTGGAACCCCCTTTCAGGTAGTTGAAAGCAGCTATCAAATCCCCCCTCATTCTTCTCTTCTGCTGACTAAATCTCAGTTCCCTCAGCCTCTTATCATAAGTCATGTGTTCCAGCCCCCTAATCATTTTTGTTGCCCTCCACTGGACTCTTTCCAATTTTTCCACATCCTTCTTGCAGTGTGAGGCCCAAAACTGGACACAGTACTCCAGATGAGGTCTCACGAATGCCGAATAGGGGGAACTATCACGTCCTATGATCTGCTGGCAATACCCCTACTTATACAGCCCAAAATGCTGTTAGCCTTCTTGGCAACAAGGGCACATAGTCAACTCATATCCAGCTTCTCGTCCACTGTAACCCCTAGGTCCTTTTCTGCAGAACTGCTGCCTAGTCTGTAGCAGTGCTTGGGATTCTTGTATCCTAAGTGCAGGACTCTGCACTTGTCCTTGCTGAACCTCATCAGATTTCTTTTGGCCCAATCCTCTAATTTGTCTAGGTCTGTCTGTATCCTATCCCTACCCTCCAGCGTATCTACCACTCCTCCCAGTTTAGTGTCATCTGAAAACTTTCTGAGGGTGCAGTCCACGTCATCCTCCAGATCATTAATGAAGATATTGAACAGAACTGGCCCCAGGACCAACCCTTGGGGCACTCCGCTTGATACCGGCTGCCAGCTAGACATGGAGCCGTTGATCAGTACTCGTTGAGCCCGACGATCTAGCCAGCTTTCTATCCACCTTATAGTCAATTCATCCAGCCCATACTTCTTTAACTTGCTGGCACGAATACTGTGGGAGACCATATCAAAAGCTTTGCTAAAGTCAAGGAATAACACGTCCACTGCTTTCCCCTCATTCACAGAGCCAGTTATCTCATCATAGAAGGTATTTAGGTTAGTCAGGCATGACTTGCCCTTGGTGAATCCATGCTGACTCTTCCTAATCACTTTCCTCTCCTCTAAGTGCTTCAAAATTGATTCCTTGAGGACCTGCTCCATTATTTTTCCATGGACTGAGGTGAGGCTGACTGACCTGTAGTTCCCTAGAATTTTCCTTCCCCTCTTCTTTTTTTTTCAAAAGATGGGCACTACATTAGCCTTTTTCCAGTCATCCAGGATCTCCCCCGATTGCCATGATTTTTCAATGGGCAATGGCTCTGCAATCACGTCCGCCAACTTCTTTAGCACCCTCGCATGCAGTGCATCTGGCCCCATGGACTTGTGCTCGCCCAGCTTTTCTAAATAGTCCTGAACCACTTCTTTTTCCACAGAGGGCTTGTCACCTCCTCCCCATGTTGTGCTGCCCAGTGCAGTAGTCTGGGAGCTGACCTTGTTTGTGAAAACAGAGGCAAAAAAAGCATTGAGTACATAAGCTTTTTCCATATCCTCTGTCACTAGGTTGCTTCCCTCATTCAGTAAGGGGCCCACACTTTCCTTGACCACCTTCTTATTGCTAACATACCTGAAGAAACCGTTCCTGTTATTCTTAACATCTCTTGCTGTCTGCAACTCCAAGTGTGATTTGGCCTTCCTGATTTCACTCCTGCATGCCTGAGCAATATTTTTATACTCCCTCCCTGGTGGTTTGTCCAGTCTTCCATTTCTTGTAAGCTTCTTTTTTGTGTTTAAGATAAGCAAGGATTTCACTTTTAAGTCAAGCTGTCTCCTGCCATATTTATTATTCTTTCTACACGTCAGGATGGTTTGTTCTTGCAGCCTCAATAAGGATTCTTTAATGTACAACCAGCTCTCCTGGACTCCTTTTCCTCTCATGTTATTCTCCTGGGGGATCCTTCCTATCAGTTCCCTGAGGGAGTCAAGGTCTGCTTTTCTGAAGTCCAGGGTCCGTATTCTGCTGCTCTTCTTTCTTCCTTGTGTCAGGATCCTGAACTCGACCATCTCATAGTCACTCCTTCCCAGGTTCCCATCCACGTTTGCTTCTCCTACTAATTCTTCCCTGTTTGTGAGCAGCAGGTCAAGAAAAGCTCTGTCCCTAGTTGATTCCTCCAGCACTTGCACCAGGAAATTGTCCCCTATGCTTTCCAAAAACTTCCTGGACTGTCTGTGCACCACTGGATTGCTCTCCCAGCAGATATCAGGGTGATTGAAGTCTTCCATGAGAACGAGGGCCTGTGATTTAGTAACTTCTGTTGCTAGAAGAAAGCCTCATCCACCTCATCCCCCTGGTCTAGTGGTCTATAGTAGACTCCTACCATGACATCACCCTTGTTGCTGACACTTCTAATCTTAATCCAGAGGCTCTCAGGTTTTTCTGTAGTTTCATACCAGAGCTCTGAGCAGTCATACTGCTCTCTTACATACAGTGCAACTCCCCCACCTTTTCTGCCCTGCCTGTCCTTCCTGAATAGTTTATGTCCATCTATGACAGTATTCTGGTCATGTGTTTCTGTTTCTCTTATTCCAATCACATCATAATTCCTTGGCAGTTATTATACGGAATGGAAATAATGGTCTTATAATGGGAGGTGTTGAGCAACCTGAATAATAAGTGGTGCAACAGCCCTGGGAAGAATCCTTCCAAATAAGGGAAGACAACTGGTCAGGCAGCAGAGATTTGCTTTTTTGGTTTTACAATTATTTTATTTCATTTAAAAAGGAATACTTGTTGCACCTTATGCCCAAATAAATTTGTTCATCTATAAGCTTTCGTGGGCTAAAACCAACTTCATCAGATGCATGGAGTGGAAAATACAGTAGGAAGATATATATATAGCAGTACATGAAAAGATGGAAATTGCCTTACCCAGTGGGGGAGTCGAGACAAATCCATTAAAGTGGGCTATTATCAACAGGATGAAAAATCACTTTTATAGTGGTAATCAGGGTGGCTCATTTCAAACAGTTAACAGGGTGGCTCATTTCAAACAGTTGACAAGAAGATGTGAGTAACAGTAGGGGCAAATTAGCATGGGGAGCTTCGTTTTTTTCATTTCTTGTAGTGACTAACATGGTTTAGTGTACAGAATAACATGGCTACCACTCTGAAACCTTTCTTTTTTTAGGCACTTTCCTGTTTGGTTCAGTTTGCCTCTACAAGAAGATCTTTATTTAGCAATCCAGAACGTACCAAGTATCTTGGGAATCTAATCAAAGGAGTGAAAAGAATCCTTGAAAATCCTCAGGTATTTTTGTTTTTTAAATTCTTTGCAAATGTTAAAATTATTTGTGAATTTCTATGCCTTGTCACAACCTTGTTGTCTCTCTTCATCCCTCATGACCGTCTTCCAGAGGCCTTTCTTTAAACTTCCATCCTTCTCCTCCTTTCTTAACCAGAAATAATTTTGGGACACAATTTGTACAAAATAAGCTATGCAGAACAAAGCTGTCATCTGTTAAATTAGCAATGTTTGAAGAGACGTTATGCCCTTGTCTTGGCCATGTAGGAATAAAGACAAGAGGCAGTGGAGGTGCTTTGATTAGGCTGCACCTTTTATTCACACAACATATCTGGAAATACCTGGCAATAAATTGTACAGTTCTGGTCATCATTCTTTCCTTAATTGTTTCCAGTTATTTGGAAGGACTGCTGTCAGCTCTTCTTCCCAATCTGGTCCCAGCCAGCCTGTTGCTGGGACCCCATTGCCTTCCCCTCATGTGAAGGTTAAGGGGGACTGAAAAAGGGGCGGAGGGGGAAGGGTTGTTTTCCTGCTATACCAGACATTACAAGTCCTGACCTCCCTTTCTCCAGCTTCCCTTAGAAGATGCCTCCCTAAATCCATTTCCAACTCCTGTTTATCCCCTTTGTAATGAGTACCTGCACTGGACATCGGCCACACTTACCACTTATTTAGTTGTGACATCTTGACCTAACCACCTTACCTATCTGATCAGCTGACTTGCTGTCGGGAAAGCTAAAACACTCCACTCTGCCCCAGCTAATCTGGCAGTGAAGAAAAAATTCCTTCCCAGCACCAAATGAAAAAGGGGCTAGCACAAACCCACACACAACTGATCATAAAACCTGGTGCTGCTCTGATCCCATGGGTAGGAAGGTGGGTGTTGCTAATCAGGGATTGAGAGAGAGCAAGAGAATTATTTGTGGAATGCAGGGATATAAATACCCTGTCCCTGCCCTGGTGCATATGGAGGTGAGTGACCATCCCTGGTCCAGCCACTTCCTGTACCCCCCTTGGCTCCACTGAGGGAAATCTGTCCCCCTCTTCCTCCTTATCATCACCCAAATACCGTAGGGATTCCTATCCTCTTTTTCCTGCTGCCCAAAGAGTCGCTTCTTTCAGTTGCTATGAGCGTATTAGGTTAGTCTGATGATTTAAAAAAACTTTGTTTCTTATGTAATTTTAGGGTTTATCTGATCCAGGTAACTACCATGAGTTCTGTCGTTTTTTGGCTCGACTAAAGACAAACTACCAGTTGGGAGAACTAGTAATGGTGAAGGATTACTCAGAGGTTATCAGATTGATAGCCAATTTCACTATTACTAGCTTACAGGTAAGGATAAATGCAGCCTTAAATCCTTGACAGATGTGGGATTTGGTTTTTGGGATTTTTTTGTTTTGTTTTGGGGTTGGGTTTGCATTCAACTGATGTTATTTACATGAAAATGTACTTTGTTCCAAGTTTGCCAGTAATGTAACTTGGTAAACTCTTCAGTCCTGGGCTCACATCTTCCTATGTGTTTGTGCTAAAGTGTCTAGTATAGGGGTGGCTAAAATTATTGACTCTCTGAGCTGCATATGTCAATCTTCAGATGTTTGAGAGCCCCCGGGAGGTGCCTGATGGGGCTTGGGGCTTCAGTCATGTGGGAGAGGGGTCTCAGGGCTTCAGCCCTGCTCCCACTGAAGCCCTGAGCCCTGGCAGGTGCGCCCCATGGACCTGAAGCCCTGAGACCCCCTCCCTGCTAGACAGAAGGCAGAAGTGATGTGTGGGAGGAGGAACTGGGGTCACGTTTTCCCCCCCTTACCACCAGATTTTTGCCGGGGTGTGATCACATGGTGCCACTGGCCCTCTCCCTGTACAGCAGCTGCTAGAGCCAGCAAGATAAGGCCCTGGGGAGAGAGAGGAGCTAAAGCAGCGGCCCTCTCTGCAGCTCCCAATTCTTTGCATCTGCCTCTTCACAAGAAGCTAACACCTGGGAGTTGCAGGGAGGGCCTGCTGAGGGTAAGACGGGTGTGTGACTCCAGCTGTTGTGGGGGAAACCTTTAAATTGTCCCCCCCAATCCCCCCGCTCAGAAGGCACCGGTCATCTCACACAGAAGCTCTTAGCTACGCCATCCCACTGCTAGGCAGAAGCCCTGAGCCCGTCTCTCCCCTCTCCCCCCGCCCCCGCCTCTGGTAGGCAGAGAATAGGGGGTGGGATGTCCATAAGCTGCACTTTAACTGTAAAACAGCCAGATGTGGCTCACGAGCTGCTGTTTGGCCACCGCTGGTCTAGTATAATTCAGTGAGGCCTTGATTTTGATTGGGGTATTTGAGCACTTCCTTAACGTAAATAATACTAATAGTAAAGATAAGATGTATGTTCATAAATTTTCACGCTGGGATAAGATATGCTCTAATTAAAATTACATTTGTTTCTTTGTAGCACTGGGAGTTTGCTCCAAACAGTGTTCACTATCTGCTAACTCTGTGGCAAAGAATGGTAGCATCGGTACCTTTTGTGAAATCAACAGAACCACACCTCTTAGATACATATGCACCAGAGATCACAAAAGCATACATTACTTCTAGACTGGAATCTGTTCCTGTAGTTATAAGGTAAACCTTCTTCAGTATAAATAGAACTTTGCAGTGCTTTTGTTTTAAAATCAATAAAACTTAATCGCATTTTTCTCGCATCAGTTACATTAAATTATATTTATTGATGTTAGTAGTCACTCATGTTTTACACTGCTGTGAGATCAGAATTTGGCTCAGTGTCTTAAAAGCAAGAGCAAAAATAAAACTTGAGTTCAAGTTGGTTTTTTCCAGAGCCCCCTTATATTATAAAAAGATCCTTGCCCATTATAATCCAATATCTAAAATATTTTTGATGCTGAGCCTCTTCTGCCATTTATGCCATCAGAGCAGGAGTTTCCTAGGGTCCCTCACTACATCAGCAAAGGAAGGCAGGAAAAGGAATCCCACCTGTTATTGAAAGGGTAGGAGAGAGTAGCACAAGATGAGGTGGCAGAATTATTTTAAAGTGTGATTCTGCTCTGAAAAAGGACTATAAAGAGGTCCCTTTTTACTCAGCACATCTACTCCCTGTTGTATTTGAAGTTGTAGTTGCTCATTTTAGTACAAAAAATAAGCTATGAGCTGTTTTTAAAAAAATATATATTTATTCTTCTGTTCTCCACAGGGCCAATACAACTGGGAAAGAGTGAGTTGGGTTCTATTCCATTTCCACATATCATCAACAAAATTGCTAACTAAGTTCCACTTGCAGAATCTCTTTTGTTGTTGATTTGTGAACTGGAAGGAAGCCCGCTTTACTTTGCAGGGCTTGCAGTTAGGCAAAAAAAACCTTTTACTTGTAAACTGAGCATATTCTATCTATAACTAACTAACTCTCTCTCTCTCTCTCTCTCTCACACACAAAAATGAAACACCAGTGTACGTTTTCTATAGTCACTTTTCAGAGAATAACTGTACTTTTGAAGAAAATTGCATAAAGGCGTTGGTTAACATATTTCTGTACTAAATGCCATGACAGCTTGGTTAATAAGATACAAATCTGTGGTGATTCCATATTATTTTTGCTTTGCAGTACATATTTAAGTGAGTACTACCTTCATTTGCTATATAGATTTATGCTTATTGTCCCAGCTAGTAATTTTATTTATTGACTTGACGTTTTATAGCCAAAATCCCTTTTATATTTTAGACAAATTTACCATACGATCACAGCAAATAAAACACCCACAGAAAAAATGTGTTTTGAATGGTTAAAAATGTTTAATACTTCTTCAGGGGTCTCTGTGCATTCCCACTTACAGGATCTAGTTCTTCTAGTGTCGAGCTGCGAAACTGTATAATTAAGCTTTGTCTCCTGTGGGAGGCAGTAGTGCTCTCATGCTAGGATGTTGTCATCATTCATCTCAGTTCCTTTGCTGCAAGACCTAAGTGAAACTACTTCTCAAGTCTGCAAGCATGTTAGCCTGTCCTTTTATAGTGAGTGAGTGAGTCAGTCATATTAAAGTTAGAGTATATGGGGCCACTTGCTTTGGGTTATCTCCTAGGCTCTGTCAGGTCCTGAACTCCACATGGGGTTGAAAAGATGTGCCATCTGCTCAACCATCTTTCCAGGGACAGATGAGCATGTATGGTGCCTATTGTGCCTGGGACAGGCTCATAATCTCCCAAGGGACATCTTGCTGCACTCTCTCTTCTCAGATGAGGAAGAACAGAAAGTTAATATGGCAGGTGCACTTGGCTTCCTTGGACTATCCTAGCATTCCTTTGGGAGTTTTGAGGTCCACCTCTTTGCTGAAGTCTTCTTTAAAAAGATCTGACATGCATTTTGCTGCCCTAGCTTCATTGCTCCCCTCATTGAAAGGCCTCAGATTGACCTTCCTGAGGCAAACGCTTACTTGGGCTGAGTCTCTTGGTTGATACTGTCTAGTGCTGCATGCTCCAACCAAACAGGACTGCTCTGGCATTGCAGTCTGTGTTGGCACCAAAAATTTCCTCGATGCCCTCCCAGTCGGCACTAGTCAACATCACTATTGAGAGTTAGGCTTTCAGGTCTCCTCATGATCCTGTTCCAGGGAAGAGAAAAGAGGAGGAAGCATTCTGATCTGTTAAAGGAGCCTAAGGAGAAAAAGAAAAGGAGGCATTGTCTCCTCTACTGATGCATGTCTGCTGTGGAGTCTGCTTACCTGTTTTGACATCACTCATGGCACACCCACTAGCTGTACATCTAACAGTGGGGAAGGAGAACATACAGGCAGACATCCTCAGCAGGAAATCTTACAACCAGCATGAATGGTCCCTAAATGAGGTAGTATCCTTATTATTATTCAGGCATGGTCAACCACAAATTGACTTGTGTCCAGTCAGAATGCCAAATGTCCTGTACTGGCACCAGTGGTCACAGAGATAAGAAATCTTTATCGGATGCATTGCTGCTGAATTGGAGCAGTCTTCTCATAGCCTTCCTTCGATACCCAGAGTCATAAGGAAAATCAGAGAGGACAGAGCCCACATCATACTGCTAGCACAAATGTGGCCATGGCAGTATTGGCACACTGTTCTGTCCAGAGAACTGTTGGTTCAGCTTCTGTTATGCCCTGACTTCCTTTCTCAATGGCAAGGGTGTTTTTTTTCATTTATGGCCTCTGCATCCATTATAGCATTACATAAAGAAGTCATTTTGATACCTCACCCCAGCTTTATATCTTCGGCGGTGTCAAATTTTCATCTGTCCCATTATATGTCTCTTCCTATTTTGTTCCTCAGATCCCAGGCTACCCAAGCTTCTGCAGCTTAGATGTTGAGCTTACTCCTTAGCCAAATAAACAGTATTTCTTGGCTTAAAGATGTATTTTGCTAGGGCCAGAGCTGCCTCTGTAGCTGATGCTGTAGATGTCTGAGACTGCTATTGTAGAGACTTGCAAAGCAGCAACATGGAGTTCTTCTGCTTATTCTTTCATTAAGCGTTATTTGTTGGACTTGGCAGTGGGATCTAATGGTCAGTTTTGTAAGGCATTATCATAGCCCAATTTTGCCTAGAATGTCTTGTCCATCATCCTCTAATAGGAGCACTACTTGCTACTTTCTCATAAGTGGAAATGCATTGGGGCCCTTGAAGAAGAAAGCAGGATTATTTACTAGTAACCATTTTTCTTCAAGAGTTATCTCTGTGCATTTACATTGCTCATCTGCCTTTCCCCTCTGCCTCTGAGTTTGTTGTATTTCAGGACTCTGTAGGCTCGGGAGAATGATAGAGGTGGTTGGGGTGTGTGGTAGACCCAGGCCAGTTGGGTACAGCAGAATAGCAGAAGGCAGATATACTGGCCACTGGATTAACAGTTTTCTGTTCCCTGACTGACCAGAGCAGGGGCTGCTCCAGGCTAATGAGAACACCTGACTCTAATTAACCTGCAAAGAGTAAGGTGAGGCCATTCAATTAATGTGACCACCTGACTCTAAGGCCCTGCTGATACTATAAAAAGGGCTCACTCCAGTCAGCCAGGGAAAAGCCAGGGAGCCAGAGACAAGGAAGTGCGGCTGAAGGGCTGGTTACTGAAGACATCTCAGACCATCGTTAAAGGAGCCCTAAGGTAAGGGTGAGGAAGGGAGAAGCAGGAGAGCTGTGGGGGAAGTGGCCCAGGGAAATGTAGCAACTCTGGCAGTGAAAGGTTGGCTGCCAACAACTGCTACCATTAGGGTCCCTGGGCCGGAACCCGACGTAGAGAGTGGGCCCGGGTTCCTCCCAACCCACCACTATAGGAACATCTCCTGTGGAGAGAAGTCAGGCCCCTGTCAGGACAGGAGGCTGAACAGAGACTGTGGGAGTTCTCTCACCAACCTCCTTGCAGGCCTTTGATGAAAAGGGCTAAGTAGACTGTAACCCTGGCCCTAGAGAGAGAAGGGCTACGTGGAGGGTCACAGTGAGCCACTGAGGTTAGCATAAACCACCTAGAAGCACAGGACCCATGGGAGCAAGGTCAGAGCTCTGCCACAGGTGTATATGGTCCTTTATATAGTTTAAGACAATAATGACATTCCAGCATGGGTATGCTAATGGACTGCCCAGAGGACACCGCTTTGTTGTACAGTCCTGTAGCTTGATGCTGGAGATGCTAGTTATCACGGATGTGAATGCACAGAGGTGACTCTTAAAGAACAATCGTTTCTAGTAAGTAACCCCTATTTTGTGTGTATTGCAGAGATGGTTTGGAAGATCCTCTGGATGATACAGCTACTGTATTTCAGCAGCTGGAGCAACTCTGCACAGTCAGCAGGTGTGAATATGAAAAGACCTGTGCACTTCTTGTACAGTTGTTTGACCAAAATGCACAAAACTACCAAAAGCTATTGCATTCTTCTAGTAGGAATCCACTAGAAATCACAGTCCAAGAAGGTTAGTATTTATTTCATATATGATTGAGACTGCATTGTTCTCTGTTATGTGGACTTGAAATGGTGCAAAATTATCCATCTGTGTATGAGAGGGAAGTGTGATCAGGTGGTCTGAGTACACGTCTGGAAAGTAGTAACTCTTGAGTTCTAACCCAATTAGAAGACGGTGGGAGCTGTGAGAACCCATCACTTCTGAAAACCAGGCTTTAAATTTCTCAAGTTAGATACCTGAAAACGGAGGGACCTAAACTTGACAGCCATTTTTGAAAATGTAGGCCTTAACTTCTCTGATTTGGCTGCCCTATCTGTAAAATAAATACACTAAGTATCTTTACTTCCCTCTGAGTTTTGTGAAGATTAATTACTAGTATTGGAAAAGCAACTTAGCTATAAAGAGATAGTGTATGTAAATTGTACAATATTCTGTCCTATGTAATATTACATAGATTAATTGTTTGTCTGTCCCTTGTTTAACTTGATCATATAAATGACTCTTTCCTAGTGTAGCTGTTTTATAGTTATTGCATCTTTATATGACTGAACTGAGTTTTTTCCCCTAATACAGCTGTTCTTTTACAGATGTAATATTTTGGATCGGATATTGCCATTCATACTGCTACTTTTTGTTGACATCTTGGAAATGCGGAGTGAAATGTGGGGAGCCATTTTATTCTAACTTATATAATGCACGTGGTCTGACTCTTTCTCTTACTTCCCTTCCCTATATGCACCTGTCACATTCCCTTTGTGGTCCATTAGCAAACTTGTACTGAAAGGCAGTTTTCTGTTCTCCAGCTGCAGTCTGTACTTCACTGCTGTTATTGGATTCTTTTGTGCATAGAGTCAAAAGGGAATGGTCAATTACAGTAACACAGGAAGGTTCCATAGGTTGATACTTGGGCATAAGAGAAAGTTTGGTGCAGTTTAATTCTGTATTGCTCCTTGCGGAAGAATTCAGTTTCTTTTTCTGCAAACTAAACACTTCTGTTCATGCTGAACAATAAATGTTATATCCCTTAGTTATACATACTTTAATTTAGATGTTTAATGGCTTTTAATGTTACAAAATAAGTTAATATTATATTAAGATTTCATTTTATTATATTGTCTTGGTCTCTGTATCGATGGTGATGCGGTCATGGTTTACTAAAACAATAATCCCCAAGAAATAGGTCATTAACAGTAGTTAACGATTACTTGTGATCTATGGTAATGACTGATTTCTTTGGGATTATTGCTGTTATAAACCATAATTACAGATTATTACAGCAATAATTATTTTGCCAAAGAAAAAAATGTAGTCTAGCTAAGCAGCTGCAAAAGCAAATGCCCTGAACACTTCATATAGTTGAAGTAGAGAAGAACTGGGAAAAGTGTAATGGTAAACTGGTTCTATGTTATATGTGTGAAATTCTGCTTTCCACAAATCAGAATGGAGAGAAAGAGTCATCAGAAAAATAGCCTTTGTTTAAATCTGAGCTACTTCCATAAGTGTCAGAGTAACTAGTTTTATGTTTAAATACAAATTGTTGACAAGAGTGTGTGGTTCAATATAGTGGCTCTGCTATTTGAACCATGCAGCTCTGAAAAGCAGCTGCTGTATGCTGCAGTCTTTTGAAATGGCCAATCTTGATTGGGTGGCTTGCCTTTCAAGTCACTGGAGCACCTGCTGTTATATGGTCATTTTAGCTATGCAGTCCTGTGGTGTTGCTGCTTCTAGATTGAGTAATCCCTTTAAATTGGCTGCTATATGTTGTGTAATTGCGGAATATTTTTGTGCCTGGGTGGGTCTTTTTTTATTTGGCAGTGGTATCTTTTTTTGGGTGTGTGTGGGGGGAGAGGCTTCTTGAGACCCCAAATCTAGTAAGTTATTGGGATGGTCTCAATACTCTCTGGAACCCTTCTTAATAATAACAATAAATAATTTTTAATAGAATTTATATGGTCAAATATAAACATTAGCTAGTGAATTCTCAGAACACTCCTGTGAAATAGGTAAACATTCTCTCTTTAAAAAAAACAAAAAACAGATGAGTAAATTGAACCAGAAAAATTAAGGCCAATTTTTCAAAAGCATTCAGTAATTATGGTTGCCTCAGTTGTTGCATGTGCAATTTGAGATGTCAAATGTCTGATTTTATTTTTTCAGAGTTGCTGTTCAACTGAAGTGCCTCTTTACTTCAGCAGTGTCTAGCACATAAGAAAATTAGGCTGGAAGTGTATTAGGCACCCAAAATCAGTGTTCACTGCTGAAAATTTTGGCATAAGCTACTTGCTTAAATTCTCACTTAGGGTACGTCTAGTTGCAGTGCAGACGTACCCAAAGAGTCCAAAAAGAGCTGAGTTTAGTGCTCAGCAGCTTCTTGTTCAAACAGCTGGTCTCATGTTCAAACAGCGGGTCATGCTGTTTTCCTAGAGAGGGGCTCTCTTGCAGTGCGTATTTTACCTTCATCATTCTTAGAAACTTGTAAATAAAATATTTTTCATTGCAACGTTTGGCCATTTGGCACATCTTATTTTTTTGCTGCTCCCTTGAATTAGCTTGCTTTTGTAATCATCTTTCTCTGTCTGTGCATTAGCCTCGTGCCATCAGTGATGAGTTCAGCAAGTATTTCACAGTCTTTGGAACACAGTTGTCCCCATAGGAGATTAATAGACACCTCCTTCGTTGATTCACTAATGTTCTGTATAATTACATAAATACAGTTGGTCAATGTATGATACCACATAGCTTTTTAAAAAACAGATTATCTAGAATCCAGGGAATGTTCTCTCGGATTATATATTTGTAGACATTGGCTAGGTGTAAGTGCCTTAACAGGTTAATAGTTCTCCTTTTTAACTTAAATGTTTCCACAGCCATCACAGCAAATCTCATAGATTGTAAGGTCAGAAGAAACCATTAGTCTGATCTCCTATATGTCAGATTGTAGAATTTCATCCAGTACTTCCTGTATACTGCTCAACGAGTGCCAAATCAGCCTGTGACAGAATCACAGAAATAACTTATTTCAAAACTACATGTTTGACTTAGTGTGAGGAGTTAATTTTATAATTTATTGGAATAGAAAAAGACACTAACATTTGGTACTGTTACTCCAGATTCATTTAGGTACATACTGCAGAATCTTTGCAGATAATCATTCCCCCTGCGGTCTTCAGTCAGAGGTCCCCTCTGCCAGTGGGTCTGAGATCATCTGAATCTATAACATCAATCTTTCCTCAAGTTCGCAGAAGATATATTGGAAGGTCCAGGATAGGCACATGGGGAGGGGATGAGGGTTGAGGTACAGATGATGGGGCTCCAAGGGCAGCCACTGTCTGGCTGCATTGCATGAAAGCACATGTAAGCCTACGGATTAAAGATAAGAGCAGAGAGACAGTGCCTCCATGCAACTGGCTCTATCCTTCTGTAGGTTGTGGGGGGCTGACCTCCCTGCTTTCTTATCTTGGAGGTGGTGGCAAACCAACATTTCCTTCACCAAAGAATTTAGAGAAAACTCTGTACTGGAGGGGCAGAAATGGAGGATAGGAAAGAAGTGATGGGCTGAGGAAATGGCCAAGTGAAGGTCTCAGATATCTAATGAATTTTAAAATAGGTGTCATCAACGTTTCTCCAAAACTGTAAAATTGTTTATTAATGTTCCTTTGTGCCTTAGAAGTAAAAGTAAACATTTTACCTTATGTATCACTAAGCTTTATCTGCTGGTGATTTCAAATTCTATTGCAAAAGTTTTTGCAAGATAGTTAAAATATAGATCAGAATGCTCTGTTATAAATATTTGTATTGAAAATCATGTCCCCTTTGTTTGCGTTCTGTGGTACATTTTAGTGTCTATTTTATCATTGCTTGTGTCTTCCGATTTGATTACTATCACAAGGTTTAAATGAAGGGCCTGACTTTGTTATTTTTACATCAGAGTAACTCCACTAATTGAAATGGAGTTATCCCTGATTTACACCAATGTGAGAAATCAGGATCTGACCTTTAAAGCATAGGTGTATACCTCGGAAAGATTTAGCTGAATGGGCTTGGGCAGAGAAAATTCATTGCCCTTCAGTTCTGGACTTTCAGAATGTGTCAGTGTAAATCTTGGGGGAAATTAATTGAAGCTTAGTGGTATACAAATGAAGAATTCAGCAAAAAATGTGAAACAAACATCAAACACTCTAATTTTTGCAAATTAGAACATGCTATACATATATCAAAATCTCTGTTATACACTTCTTAGAATATTAGTATGTTTTTTAAAAGGAAAACATTGCAGTGTTCACGTGTCTAGGTTTTCCTTGGCATTCAATATTGAAACGTTATTTGGTCAAATCTAAGTCTCCAAGGCCTTGTCTTCACTAAGGAAAACAGGTCTGTTCATAACTTGAGGTAAAATCCTAGTGAAGACAAGGCAGTTTCTGGTTTTCACATAATTTAACTGGTGGAATATGCTCCGCCATAACCTTAACTCGTGTGTAAACTACCTTGTCTTCACTAGGATTCTACTTTGAATTAGTTAACTTGAGTTAGCAGTACAGCTTTTTTCCTAGTGAAGATCCAGGCCAGGAGTAGCATTGTAGTTGAGGGGACATGTTAATGTGCAACTGGAAGCTCCAACAATCTGATAAATCTCTTACAATGAATCTCTTAGATCAGCCACTGAGGTGACGCCACCTTACGAGAAAATACTATTTTAATACTATTATACCGTTTTTTCCCAGTAGAGGCTATTGCTGGTTACTACGGCTCATGGTTAAATACAAATAATTTAGTTTCCATGGTCTAAATAGTACCATTATTAAAGATCAGGGTCTTGTAGTTAAACTACGTGGGAGAAATTTAAATTGTCCTAATTTATGCCACATGGCATTGGATTTCCTGAGTTTCTGGGATACACAGTTTACATGATCTGCAGGTATAAAAACTCTTTCAAGGTCTACAGGGCTAGTACTGTAACAATCCTGAAGATCCTATGCTTGTCAGCATGGAGCTTACAGCTTACAGTCTGTCTAAGCCCCATTGGCAGTGCATACAGACCTTGTAAGCACAAGGGTGGTAGGTATGGATCTTGCAAAATTTACATATTGATCCTACAGATATTCTAATGGTTGGGTTGTACCTGAAGACCCTGTAAGCTCTGAAGTGGCACTCACATAGCTTACAAGATTGGCAAAATGGGCCTGCAAAGCTTTTAATGGATAAGATGTACCTTCAAAACTTTTCAGCTCTGACGGCAGTGCCTGCGGCCCTTGAAAACTACATGATTGAAAGCTACTAATTTTCTGGAACAGGAAATATTTAACTCTAAGGGCATACAGGCTTCACCCTGTGTCTGCAAAACTTCTAATTTCATTGGCTCAGAACTAGAGAATTTATAAACTATCAAGAGTGTCTCTGAAGTTTTTTAATTCCTTATTTGAATGAGAGATAACAAACTACGCAGGCTGTGCCTGTGGAATTCATAAATTTTGCCAGACCTGAAGCTTATAAATCCTGTAGCAACCTCATAGACTCCCTAAAGTTAAAATAATTATTGAGAATAACTCCCAAATGAACTCCACAACCTTTAAAAGCTTACATTAATAAAACATTTGAGTTTCTAGACTAAGCGGTATTTGAGGTGAAATGCCAGGAAAAAATAGAAGTCTTGTCAAAAAGCAAAAAAAAATTCTTTCATTTTCCTAGCCTGAACTAACTTCCATAAAGGAAAAAAACAAAAACAACTCCTCTTATGGTTAAAGACCAGATGTGAGAGCATTCAGATAGAAGGGAGAGTTAAAACTGAGGTGTGTATAGCACCTCATCCTCTTAAAATGGAAATCAAATTACAACTTTAACTATGGAATTGCTACCACAGTTGATATATCCTGTGGATAGGTTCTGCAGGCTGCTAATAACTTGGACATTGCTGAGTCATACTGATAGTCTGGATAGAGCTCCTCCTTCCTCCGAGCAACTGGTACTGGGCTGTATCAGAGAGAGGATACTGAACAATATGGAAGTCCAGTCTGCTCTAGTCTAAATGCCTATGTTCATGTTTATAGTTGTTTTTTTTTTAAAGAGGAAGAAACCCTCAAATTTGGCCTTTTCACTTGTCAGTGCTCGATTGTTCCTAAGTGTATAATTTTGATTAGTTTGTCTAGTCCACTTTAAAATGTCTTAATGGATGATGCTTCTACCGCTACTCTTGCAGACTCTTCCACAGTCATATGTCTTACAGAACTATACTCTGCTAATGTAGTTGCTTACTGGAGGGTTTTTTCTTTCTTTCTTAATGTTAGGACGTCTGGCATGGCTGGTGTATCTTGTTGGTACTGTTGTAGGAGGAAGATTAACTTACACCAGTACAGATGAACATGATGCCATGGATGGAGAATTGTCCTGTCGGTAAGTATATTGTTAAAACAAACCAAAACAGGGGTTATGTGTTTTTTAACATCTATTGGTAAACAAGAGATGCCCAAACTTTGCTCAGTTGTTGGATGCATTGTTGTCTGCCACAAACTCAAGGGATTTACTTAATTTGTGTGAATTTGAGCCAGTTGCAACCGTGTTCCTTCATCTTTCAGTATGGTGGTGTGGTTCTAGGTCTCAGGATGTAGTGTTTTCATCCTGATCTGAGTGGCCAGGCAGTAAGTCACTTAGAGCTAGAATTTCAGAATTGCCCTCTCATTTTCTGTACCCCAGTTTTTGAGTGTCCAACTTTGGATGATTGTGGTTGAGCACCTGCACCTACTGTTTGTTATGTGTATAGACTTAAAAAGGTAGTTATTATTTATTATGTACATTGACTTAAAATGGTAGTTTTGCTAATTGTTAGTTTTATCATTTGTTCATTTCTTGCATTGCTTCCTTCATTTTAATCACATGAGTTTGCAAATTGGGAACTCAATGGCAACTGCAGATTCTCAGCACCTTTGAAAATTAGGCAATAGACATTTGAAGTCAAATACTCAGAATTCGAGGCCACTTTTAAGACCATGGGAGAGGTTGTTGTGGATGATACCACATTCTCTGTGATACATAGGGGAGTCCCACTTGCCCTGGCTTTACACCCAGCACACTTGAAAAAGGGACTTACACACTTAGAATTGGCTAATGATGCCTGTATTTACATCCTCATTTCAAGCTTCACTAATCTGCCTTGGACTCGGCATCATTATTGATGTTCCACTGTATTATTAAATGTGAGAGGGTATTTTAAAACACTGACATTGTGTATCTGGCTTCTAACCCAAATACAAAAAAATTGCATATTTCAGAATTAGAAAAAAGTCATAGTAATTTTCAGAGCAACCAAATAAATTGTCAGAGAATTAGTACTTAAAGAATTAAGTATGAACACAAGGAGGAGGAAAATGAGAAGCAAGAGCTGTCACATTTTAGAAAGAAAGGCTCAGATCTTTAACTAGTTTAAATTAAAGTAGCTACTCTGAAATCAATACAGATATACACACAGACATCAGCTGAGAATCTGGCCCAAAAACACAATTTTCATTCAAACCGAAGAAGTAAAGAATGGAGTAAGAGACAAACAGATAATGTATCATATACTGCATAAACAAGATTGTTTTCTTCATAGAACTTTTTTCATCATTTTCCATTAAATGCAAACAGTTCTTTACCCTTAAAGTAATTTACTTTGCATTTGCATTTTGAGTTCTGATGCTTCTTAGCTGTAGTAGCTAATGCTTTCATTATATAAATGCTGTTCTAAGAAAAAGAGTATTTTGCCAGTTGACAGAAGTATAAAAATGTATTTCAAGTGACAGAGCATAGTTTAGCAAGAAGCATGGTGTTGATGTGCAGCTGTGAGTGGTGGTCATTTTAGTAGTTTATGAAAGAAGGAAATGCAAGGAAGAAAAGTAGCAAACACTAGCTTAGGCAAATAAATAATGGCTGATGGACCCATGAGAAATTAGCTGTCAGAATATTGTTTATGTCTTTGAAAATTCCTCCTGAGAATGTTTTCCCTTGTCATTAAGAGTTTTTCAGCTGATATCATTGATGGATGCCCAGTTACCACGGTCTAGTAATGAAAAAGTAGAACTCGCGATTCTCTGGTTTTTGGATCAATTCCGTAAAACATATGTGGGGGATCAGCTTCAGCGCACCTCAAAAGTAAGTCTTTGCAGCAAACAAGATTTGTGTAATTAAAATGAAGAAATTTCTGTAGGAAATGGGTTACTAATATGTCTTAAGTGTATGTGTAAAAAGATGTGCAGGAGTGAAAACTGAAGACGTTATCTGATGGATATTAAGCTTATACTTAATTTGTTAATTTCATATAGTTTGAGAGGATTTAGCACCTTGAAAATTTCAAGGTTTGGCATGCAGAGAGTTAATATTTTTAACAGTTGTATTCATTTAACAGTTTTAGATTACTTTGCAATTCAGTTTTTTATTTCAAACATTTAACTGGGTTCTGCTATATTGTGTTATATTTCACATCTGGGTATACAAGATTTATTCTTTTAATAGTTCTTTTCTTTTGACAGTTACTCATTATGCAGCTTCCACTGTATTTCTCACATTACTTGGCTTGTCTGCAATTTAAATAGGGAAGGAAGAGGGAAAAGTGAGATGCATTCTTGAAAGAAGCAGCAGTTAATTCACCTTAACTGTAGGGGACAGTCATAATATAGATGTTATAAAGAGAGCATCAGTAAGATGAGATCAGTTGATCTTGAGAAAGATTGAAGGAATTTTGTTTGAGCCCCAAGCAAATCTTTAGCAAGATTTTTGACAGTAACTAAGTTTTTTTTTGTTGTTTTTGTTTTTGTTTTTTTTACTTTTTGTACCCATGTTTTCTGGTGAACAGTCCCAAACCAAAGAATTATTTTATCCCCTTTGGTTTGAATCATAGTTCAGGGTTATTAAATGGCTCCTTACTTTGATATTAAAAAATAAAGTTTTATAATTTGCTGAATTACTTTTTCACGGAAACGTAAGTATTGCATCAATTGCCAGAGCTCTTTTGTGTTTTTCAAATATGACATATTGCTTTATAATATTACAATAACAGATTCTGTTCCTGCTCAAATCTGACAAAATTCCCATTGACTGAAATTCAGTGGAAGCAAGATTGTGTCATAATCATTCTGATCAATAATATCTGATTTTTGTCAGGTGGTAAATAAATACATTGATGTCCTAATTCTCCCTATTGTGTGTGGGCTCTTGCTGTCTGGGTTTGGTGCTGGGTGGAAATGACCTGTTACAGCATACTATACTCCATCATGCATTACCAGACTGTCATGGGTTTTTTAGCACCCTCTCCCAGCCAATCCAGCAGAAGCTGTGCCTTCCATTATCATTCTGGTATAGGAGTAGTGCTGATGTACAACTGGGGGAAGAATTTGGGTCTGGGGGAAATGATATCTTAAAAATGAAGTATTAACACAAATGCCTGGAGCTTCCCTGTCAAAAGAAAGATGTAAAGCTTGAGTTCTTGCACACTAAACCATAACATTATGCACATGAAATTTATTATGGTAATCCATGTATTTTACTGGCTGAGAAGTCTTAAAATTGCTGTCACAACTGCCATTCATATGAAAGTTTAGCTAGTTAACTGTTGATTAAAATGTTCCTAAATAGCAAAAATGTTTTAAATTTGACTCCTTGCATGAATGGAGTCTTATTGGCCTCACCACTTGTCTTGAGGCCTATTACTCCCCTCCTGTACTAAAACCTGATAAAGGAAGAGATTTGACCCAGAATTTTCCATTATGCGCACTGTACCCAAGTACACAAAGTCAGAGGAGACTTGTGCATGTTGGATCCTCTCTGTTTGTGGGTCTGACCCCTGGTTTTTCTGTTATCAACAGAAGTTACATGCCTGTTCTTGCAATTAGCTCCATACATGTGGAATCCTGTGTGTAGAGCCATATTGAAGTTGGTGTATTTTTAAAAACTGATCCCAAAGTATATTTATTTGATATTTTACATGTATGAGAAAAACAGAAAGCAGAACTTGTGCTATCTTTTTATTGTTTTTTTTCTTGCTCTAGTGGCATTTGTAGCAGCAGATGGCATTCTTTCCTCGCAGTTGTAAATCCTCTGGTACTGCATATTGCTGGCAGGTAGCTACAAATATGCAATAAAAAGATTCACACTTGGAAGCAGAAAAACAGATATATATCAATTGGCTAAGTTAATATCCATTTATATAAATATTCACCATGGTTCAGATTGTTGTATTTACAGAACAGATAATGGATATTCTGCATGTTTCAGCCATATTGAGAGAGTTTGAAATACACTTCTACCCCATTATAATGCCACCCGATATAACATTAATTTGGATATAACGCGGTAAAGCAGTGCTCTGGGGACGGTGGGGCTGCGCGCTCCAGTGAATCAAAGCAAGTTCGATATAATGCAGTTTCGCCTATAACGCGGTAAGATTTTTTGGCTCCTGAGGACAGTGTTATATTGAGGTAGAGGTGTAGTCTTATGTGAACATTGTTAAATTTGATCTTATGTTCATATACTTAGAAACAAGCAGTGATTAGAGAAAATTGAGTAATCTAACTTAATTACAAGACTTGTTCTACAGTTAGTGTAATGCAGCAAAGTTTCTTTTGGCTTGTTGGTGATAATTTGGAGCTACATTTAAAAAATATTTTATCCAAAACCTCCTATGGCAATTTAAGAATAACATCAAATACAGAGATTGTAGGAAAGACCATGAAAAGAATTTGGCAAATTCATTGCCTATGGTCTATTGTTCATTCAATGGTCGTCTTTCTAAGTATACTGAAAAAGCCTCGAAGGCTGCTCCCATAGTGCCACTACATATTTGCGGTGCCACTGAGCAGGTGCTACTATATTGTCAATGTAAAAGTAATGTACTAGGACATAGTCTTTTTGATTTGTACATATTAACATATGTAATATGTTTCTAAGTGCTATTGGGTCATATTCTCTGGTATGGTATAGTGCAGCGCTACTGGTGTATTTTTAAACTAAAGCTGATGTAGCTGGCCCAACCAGACTAACCCTACTGTAAGGCTAATCCTGTGGTGGCACATTGTTGACATAGGTGCCGTTACTATAGCAGGAAAGAGGTGTGTCTGGAACTGCCCTGGGCTGTGCTGATCTTGAGATGTGTTTTCAACTCTTTGGACAACGAACAGCTGTTCTAACGTGGTGCTTGGGGTCTGCCCCTGAACAGAATAGTATTTGGATCAAAGCAGTGCAGAGAAGAACTTTTTAAACCAGATTTGTGCCACCAGCCATCTGTTAGCAGATCAGCCTCATACGAGGATCTGGCCCATTATTTCAGCAGCCAAAGTCTTATTTATTACGGGATACTTTGTGTTTCATTATTTGACTCATTTATTAAATGGGTTTTATGTCAGTATTCTTAACTTGTGACCAATATGTACATTTATTTTTGTGGTGTTATTATTTAAGGTGATTATTTCTTCCTGTTCAGAAAATGTAAGTGATAGGGGAAACATCATGAATATTTGAGGGAAATAATATACATCCTCAAGAGGGAAGTTACCCTTTCTCTTACATGTATTATGTTTTGTATTGCTAAAGTGCGTTTTTTGAGGCTATTTAAGAGGATATATTTTAGCCAGATACATGCCCCAAGTAGCACTCTGGTATATGTGAGCAGTGAGGATTGATATCCTAGTGAGATAGTGGGGTGTTTCCTTCCTCCTGACTGGCAGAGTTGAAACTTCCTCAGTCACTTGATTTCCCTTTTGGGATTGGGATAAATGACCAGGTCTTTGACTAGGGGGAAGGAGTAGTGGGCAGGAGTGCTTTCCTGGTCCATTGTCAGTGGTTGGCAAACTTCGCCTACACCTTTGAAATTTACTTTTGATGGGGCATTGTTGATATGCAGTCCACAAGTATTGAGAGCCAGCAGTAGATGGTTTAGGTCTACAGGAAACCATCACTGTATTGTGTTTAGAAAGAAGTTTTACCTTTCCACAAATTGGTTTTGGGTTGGGTAGGTAGGCGTGTGTGTGTGTGTGTGTGCATGCACACATGTGTAGGTTGAGAGGAAGTTTAAAGTTACTGTACAGCAGGCATTCTCAGACTCTTTAATTATGTTTACTACAATTTAATAGAAAGATTATCAGGTGATCTCTCCTGTCATCAGTATTCATATTACTTTCCCATAGCAAGTACAAAAAATGCTTAAATGGAAGAGTAATATTAGGAAAGTAAGGAGTGTATTTTCAGCTGTCTTTTTATAGTGTTTAGTAACAGGAAACAGGTCAGCACAAGATAATCTGTAAGTGCTACATAGGCCACCAGCAAGTGCTCAGTATATCGACAATGGTCCATGGACCACAGCTTGAGAACTTCTGCATTGTGCTACAGCTGCAATGAATGTTTAATTTAGTCATAGGAAGAGGGCTGGTTTGGACAATTATGGCTTGGGGAGACACATCTCACTGGATCTGGGCTCTTTGGTTCTCATCAGTTTGTGGCTTGATATTACTCTGGGTAAATCTGAATATAGCACATTGGAGAGGTTTTTTTTCTGAGTAATAATGGGAGTACAACTCAGTTGATAAAATGTATACGCTTAATAAGTTTGATAAAAGTTATGGCGGTCACTTAAACCAGGTCAACTTGGTGGTGTTTGCATATCCTGACCTCACAGTAATAGCAACTATCATTACTACTAACAATGTACTGTTAAGTTTCTCAAACATTTAAAGTTTATAGTAAAGTTATAAAAAGTTACTCTTGGCTTACATTTCCTTTTCCTTTTATAGACTGAGTTGCTATGTTTCTAGTATACAAAGTTAAAAACATAGATATGTACATACATACTCAGATGTCTCACAACACTCTTGAGCAAACTGTATTTTTAAAAACAAAAGACTCCTTTTAACTGCCAGCTCTTTGTAACTTCTGTGGTTTTGTTTTTTGATTATGGTAGTAAGTATGTACTAGATTTGAAGGTGGAGATGGGATTTACTCACTAGACTGTTCTAGTGGTTTTACATATTTTATAACCTGATATATTTTTTTAAAAAGAAATTAAATTCAAAATGTTAAGGTGCTGAATGAATTCAGAATCAGGGCTCTAATACTGTCCATCATTTGTGTCGTTTTGTGGCCTCTATCTTTAGTCTTCCTCCCGCTCCCCATTTCCCTTCCTCCCCATCACCAAGGATTAAGGATTATGTCTACCTTAATTATGCACTTATTATCTTTACTTTGTACAGCATGTGATGCTATTTAACAGCATTTAACCTTGGGATGTATTTTTAGGATTGGGTCATTCTACAGCAATTTCCAAAACACTTTGGGCCAGAATTGGGTCCTATTACACCTTTCGGTGAGGGCAGCCTTGTGGAAGCAGAATTAGTAAGAGCAAGTGTTTTGATTTGGCTGTGGCTCTTATCAGATCTTCATCACAGATTAGTCCTATTAGGATCAGAAGTGATCTTCCTGAGGACTTGTGGGATTAGGCAGGGGAATACCCTGGTTAAAATGTACAGACAACTCCCACATTCTGGCCCAGAAACCTGTTCCATTCATCTGGTTGCAGATGACCTGCAGGGTATGAACTCCACAAATTTTGAGAGGAGACCAGAACTGGATCCAGTAGCTCCAGTGAGCTTGTCTGCCTTTTTACCTATTTGTGCATATGCTTGAGGAGGGTGAGTTTTAGCTCCTAATTCAAATTATCAGGTTTAGCAAGTATGTATCTGACTGCTTCAAAAGTATCTGTAACACAAAACATTTTCAGTTTCACATTCCAGTACGAACCATTTTAAAATAAAAGTTTCAAATTTGAAATCCAACGGGCCAGATTCTTGGTTTAGTCTAACAGACGTTTTGGAGCATGAGCTTTCGTGGGTGAATACCCACTTCGTCAGATGCATGTAGTGGAAGTTTCCAGGGGCAGGTATATATGTGCAAGCAAGCTAGAGATAACGAGGTTAGTTCAATCAAGGAGGATGAGGCCCTGTTCTAGCAGTTGAGGTGTGAAAACCAAGGGAGGAGAAACCGGTTTTGTCGTTGGCAAGCCATTCACAGTCTTTGTTTAATCCTGAGCTGATGGTGTCAAATTTGCAGATGAACTGTGAAGCTCAGCAGGTTCTCTTTGAAGTCTGGTCCTGAAGTTTTTTTGCTGAAGAATGGCCACCTTAAAGTCTGCTATAGTGTGGCCAGGGAGGCTGAAGTGTTCTCCTACAGGTTTTTGTATATTGCCATTCCTAATATCTGATTTTTGTCTGTTTATCCTTTTCCGTAGAGACTGTCCAGTTTGGCCGATGTACATAGCAGAGGGGCATTGCTGGCATATGATGGCGTATATTACATTGGTGGACGTGCAGGTGAATGAACCGGTGATGGTGTGGCTGATCTGGTTAGGTCCTGTGATGGTGTCGTTGGTGTAGATATGTGGGCAGATTTGGCATCGAGGTTTGTTGCATGGATTGGTTCCTGAGCTAGAGTTACTATGGTGCAGTGTGCAGTTACCGGTGAGAATATGTTTCAGGTTGGCAGGTTGTCTGTGGGCAAGGACTGGCCTGCCACCCAAGGCCTGTGAAAGTGTGGGATCATTGTCCAGGATGGGTTGTAGATCCCTGATGATGCGTTGGAGGGGTTTTAGCTGGGGACTGTATGTGATGGCCAGTGGAGTCCTGTTGGTTTCCTTCTTGGGTTTGTCTTGCAGTAGGAGGCTTCTGGGCACATGTCTGGCTCTGTTGATCTGTTTCCTTATTTCCTCGTGTGGGTATTGCACTTTAGCCAGACATGTACCCAGAAGCCTCCTACTGCAAGACAAACCCAATGTAATATACGCCATCATATGCCAGCAATGTCCCTCTGCTATGTACATCGGCCAAACTGGACAGTCTCTACGGAAAAGGATAAACGGACACAAATCAGATATTAGGAATGGCAATATACAAAAACCTGTAGGAGAACACTTCAGCCTCCCTGGCCACACTATAGCAGACTTTAAGGTGGCCATTCTTCAGCAAAAAAACTTCAGGGCCAGACTTCAAAGAGAACCTGCTGAGCTTCACAGTTCATCTGCAAATTTGACACCATCAGCTCAGGATTAAACAAAGACTGTGAATGGCTTGCCAACTACAAAACCAGTTTCTCCTCCCTTGGTTTTCACACCTCAACTGCTAGAACAGGGCCTCATCCTCCCTTATTGAACTAACCTTGTTATCTCTAGCTTGCTTGCATATAAATACCTGTCCCTGGAAATTTCCACTACATGCATCTGATGAATGGGTATTCACCCACAAAAGCTCATGCTCCAAAACATGTGTTAGTCTATAAGGTGCCACAGGATTCTTTGCTGCTTTTACAGATCCAGACTAACACGGCTACCCCTCTGATACTTGGTTTAGTCTGAGACTGTAACGGAGGCTGATTGTCTTTCCCTGGCTCTATCCTAACCCCAGTGTAGGTTAGAGCAGTCTGGGGGCTGTTCTAATCTACACTAAATGGCAATGGTTCCCAAGGGACCGCTCTTGGGAAACCATTCCGGTTCAGGAATACTGGGGTATAGTGTGTTCTGACCGGCCTCACTACTTCATGCCCCGTGCATTACGATGAAGAGGTGCAATGGTAGAGATTCTAGAGTAAGAGCAAGCTCTCATGCCTAACTGAGGAGATATGGACAGTTTTAATCCATTTATGCCAGCTGAGCTGTCCAGGGAATCTGGCCCAGTATTCTCATTTGGGTATAGAAGCTGTGGAGAAGGGTAAATGGCAGATATTATTGTATTTTAGTTATTCACAGTAAAAGTTATTCCTAGATTGGGGCATGATTGTGAAGTGGGTTAACTAATTATTGCTTTTGGGGGGGGGAGAGATCGCTTGCTGTATATTATGTATAATACCGTCACATTCCATCTATTCGTCTGTCTAATCAATATAAAGAATGTCAAGCTATTAAATAATATTTGGGACTACATTCACATTAAGATATGTTTCCAATCTTTTAACTTGTAAATGTAAAATATGAGCTTTTGAGAAATAGAGCTGCATTATAATAAACAAAAATTAGGAGAGTAAGAATTAGACAACAGTATATTGTAGGGGAAGAAAGGAACAAAATATGTTGATTTTATGATAATTTTCAGCCTTGGTAAATGTAATTTGCAATTGCTAAAAGCACAATCCAAGGGTATTCTGACATTATATAGGCACTTTTTGAATTTAGGGCCAGGTTCGTTCTCTAATGCAGAACGTCTGTTACAACGACTTACATTGATATCCTTTTTCTACATTCATTATTTATTTGATTGTCTTCTCTGCGGGCATGATACCATTAGAGCTGGCAGGAACAATAAATACGTGTACAGAATTTGGCTACTTTTGGCACTCAGCCTGTAAAGCATTACACATGATAGGATCCTTGTGCCTGTGTGGAGCCCCACTGACTTCACTGGGGCTCTGTGTGGGTGCAGCCATTGGCCTGTGGAAGCTACATAACAGGATCCAGGACCTAAATGTCTTTGATTAATGATATCTTAACACTTTTGAGTGATGACCCTTTTTCTGAGCTGTAAAATATATACACTGTTCTATTTCATTACAAGAAAGTAAAGGATTGCTGTGCTGACAGGTGGCGGAAATTAGCAGACAGTTTTGAAATTGTGCTGTGCACTAGAAATTAGATCTCATTTTAATTCAGCTTTTCCCAACTAGTAAATGAGGTTAATGCCATACATATTCAGCTCATATGGATGAAGAAATTGATATAAAGTAGATCAACATAGCTACAGGGCTAGTTTAATTTATAGGTAAAGAGGCAGTGATAAATGGAAGTAATGTAGTAGTGGTCACTAAACTCCTCAGCCATCAGGGATTCAATAGTGTTAGTTGCTCATTAAAGATATTGTCGGGGTGCATCAAATAGAAATTTGAAAAGGAATAGCCAACTAACCCCTAATTATCAAAATACAGAAAATACTAATTATACCTTAATTAGCTTTTCTTTTAATGTACTGAAATTGTTACTTTTTGTGTAGCACAAATGGATAGTTATAACAACAATAAATAGGTTGTTTTAATAACTTTCTTTTACCTCTGGGAAAACAGCACTCCAATTTTTAATATGCAATAATGCTTCTCTGTAGCCTGTAGGAGATGAAAATTATTAAGTAGCTTTATTTTTTGAAGATTTTACAGCAGCTTTGGGAAGAATTATTTCACCATGCATCAATTATTTTTAATTGAACTGAATATTTTTCAGATTGCATGAAATGCCTCTCACTTGAGTTTAACATGTAGAGTTTGTTAAGGAAGCCTCATAATGAGAACTGTGTGCAACTTACCTCCGTAGTACATTCGAGTAGGGGTATGGAATGATTAAAGTTTCAAAAGATGGAAAGAGGAGGCAACAATTTCTTTTTATGTAGATAAAACTGAGATAAGCCATGACTTCCTTATAAAAAATACCCTATAGTTTACATATACACCTCTACGCCGATATAACGAGACCAGATATAACACGAATTCGGATATAAAGCGATATAGCAGCGCTTCGGGGAGGTGGGGCTGCATGCTCCGATGGATCAAAGCAAGTTCGATATAATGTGGTTTCACCTATAACACGGTAAGATTTTTTGGCTCCCGAGGACAGCGTTATCTCAGGGAACAAGTGTACTTTGTTATTAAAAAAATTTGTATCAGAGAATAGGATGTTGCCATGCACATATTGTTAGTTGATGATCATGGGGATTGAAATTATGGATAAAGTAGAAGCATTCTGATGAAATATTTCTAATTTGGAGTAAAATTCAGTAATATGTGGAAGAAGGTATATTAAAGACTCTAATCATTTATGTCATAGGGACAGATCTTGGCTTTAGTATTTTCTACAGCATGGCAACAAGACTGTACTCCACAGCAACAGAATGCGTTTCTTAAAGTGCTTGCTTCAAAGCTCATGAAGTCATTGGAGAGTCTCCCACCTAATACTGAAAGAGAGAGAGAGAAAGAGAGAGAGGGGTGACTTCAGGAGCAGCCGCCCAAGCCTATTACTCTTTATAGGCAGAGCCCTGGTCTCTACTACCCCACTAATCATATATGCGAGTTGTGTGTAGGTGAATAATGTCAGAAGTAACTGTGTTTTCTTAACATCTAAATCAGCTAGGGAGAACCTACCTGTTGTGTTGACAAGTAGAAAAGACTGAATAAATGCCAAAGCTGTAAGCCATGCAATTGTTTTGCTACCCTTTTCTTCAAGACCCTTAGTCCTAAATATGCGCAGAATACTGTAAATATAACCACCCAAGAAGTAACTGGTTTTGAGGTTTCGAAATACAAATTTTAAATATGGCACAAAATTTTAAGTACACTCTCTATTTAATGTGATTGATATGCCGGCCTTTCTGGTGAAAGATGTTATAAATAAGTTTGACTTGAGCAAACGTGCAGTCTTAAGTTATTTTTGATTGACGGGCAATTGAAATCTGTTAATTTATCACTGACTTTAAAGGGAAATCTTACTTGCAAAAATATAAGGACCAAAGTGGGATGAGAAATTTCAAGGCTTCTACAACAAAACCTGAATCTTTCTCCTGCAGAGAGATCCTGTTTCCTACTCATTAAAAGTTAATGTCGGGTCATTGGATTTTACATTGTTTCTCCGGGGCACACCGATGTGTTGACTCCATTCTGTTCTTGATAGTGCATTTGATATCAGCTCAGACAGGTCTATATGACACTGGCCTGGCCTACACTTAAAAGTTATGTCGACAAGGCTACATACAGTGCTTAGGATTGTGAAAAATTAACACCCTTGAGCACCAGAGCTGTGCTGATCTAACCCTGGTGTTGGAGAGGTGGATTACTTACATCAGTGGTTCTCAACCTTTCCACACTACTGTACCCTCTTTCAGGAATCTGATTTGTCTTGGCTACCCCCAAGTTTCACCTCATTTAAAAACTATGTGCTTACAAAATCAGACCTAAATATCCAAAATTTTCACAGCGTGCTATAAATGAAGAATTTCTTATTTTCTCATTTTTACTATATAATTATCAAATAAATTGACTGAAATATAAATATTGTACTTACATTTCAGTATGATACTTGAATCTATTTTTCACTTTTGAGCCCTTGGCTGAAGCCCAGGCACCAGGTGGTGGGGCTGAAACAGGTAACTTAGCTTCGCAGCACAGGATCCTGTGGCATGAACCCTGGTCAGTTACCCTGCTTGCCACCCCCTAATGCCAGCCATGCACTTGCGACCCCTATGGGAGCTGCAACCCCCAGGTTGAGAAACACTGATCTAGATGAATTGAGTACCCCTTGGAAGATCTCTGAGCACCCCCAGGGTTACATATACCACTGGTTGAGAACCACTGCCTACACTGACAGAAAAATCTCTTCTATACTATAGTACCACAGTGCTATAGTTGTGCCTCCATAGTACCACTAGCTCCCTGTCAGCGCTGTAGTGCTGACATGGTCTCTGAAAGTCTTGTTCTATTTCCCTTCTCCAGGGAAGGAATTAACTTTGTCACATGGAGTGGGTAGCAATACATCAGTGGGTAAACAGAGTCACACTTTTTTGTAGAAAAAAATCCCACATTCTCCACACTTTCATACTCTAGGCAGCCAGAATACATTGCACACTGTGGTTTCAAATCAGTGGATATAAAACTCTCTCTCTCTCATTCGTCCTATTCTTTCTTTCTAAGTTGACGTGGCACAACATGCTATTGTCCTTTTAATAAATGATCTATTTTTCTAAATCACCCTTTAGTGAGAACTGAGATAAAACAAAGGGTATGTCTACATTGCAATTAGAGGTGTGATTACAACTCAGGTAGGAATACTCATGCTAGCTTAAATCTAGATAGGTTGGCTAAAAGTAGCAGTGAAGACACAGTGGCATGGGTTGTACAAGCCCACTTGGAAACCTAAATAAACACTTGAATTGCTTTCCTCTCTGAGCTGCATCAAAGCTGTGAACTAAACAGCTTATGCAACATATGAGACTTCATTACATGTTTTGTCATGGTCTCCACTTTATGTACTAAATAATATTTTGTAAGGGGACTAGTACTCATTTAGCAGAAGATTTAGCAGCCTGCTACTTACACTTGGATCCTGCACTCTTCACTGAAACAATAGCAGGGGTTTCTTATTTTTTATCATTTTATTTTTTTTGAACCTTTTGTGCAAAATGTTACATTTTTCGTGACCTCCTATGATAAGGTCTCCCAGTACCCGCTCTGTGACTCCCATGCAGATTTTAACCAAATATTGGATTAGTAATTCTATGTCATTGGACATAGGAAGTTTGTGGTGGCAGACACAGGAATAAAATCCACTTCTCCGGCATGGCATTCAGCTTCCTTAACTACAAGAACGTTCTTTTTCTTCCTGCAGTTTCCTGTCTCATTACTACACATCTTCCAACTTCTGCTGCAAATGAGGCAAGGCTCTTAAGACAAACAGCCTTATTCACTGCACAAACAAGATTCATTCCCTCAGCACCATCCAGTCTGTGTACTGGGATGGCAGGGGTCTTCTGGGGGATGGGGGGAAATAACAGGACATTATGTAATTAAAGACTACACCAAAAATGCATGAATACAGGTAGGTCAAAGTAAGGTTGAATTGGCAACCTTAATTCTGGTATTTCCTAACTTTTGAATATTTGACATTGCAATATTAAGATATGCTTTTTTGTATATCTTAGACATTCATTTATCTCTACTTTATAATGTGTTTAAGTGAACGTTTAGTCCATTTATTCACATCAGCCACTACCTGTATGAACATTTGTATAATAAGTATTTAACCCTATATTTATAATCAAAACATTGGTTTCTATAAAGTTCTGTGCTATTAGAGAGAATAAATTTCTAATAAAAATCAAACAATCTTCAAAATAAATAATGATCATAGTTCAGTTCTGCAATTGGCTCTAACTCAGCTTTATTTTGTAGCTGCTAATAAAGGCACATTATCATGTTCAGGCATTGCAATTATCATTGAAATGTGTATGTCCATTAACCAGAACATTAGGCTGAGGATATAATTACTGTCTAGAGCCAATATCTTTGTGAAGCTACGTCTATGATGCTATTAAGCTATAAGCAATATTTTGTAAACTAATATTTAAACGATTCAGAATTGATACCATCACTTGCAGACCTTAAAAGTAATACTGCTTCCATTCAAATGATTGACTTCTTAAGTGCTTGGCAAATATATTATCGGGTTATTTGGATATGATTATAATTTGTGATTTGAGAGAGATTAGTATTTTTTAATAGCAATTGCTCAGAACAAATTAATCTTGTGGGGTGAGGGGGAGGTGGTGTTGTATATAAAACCAAGTGCTGATAAATCAGTGGCACAGTATGTCAGAAAGAGCTATGAGTATGCTTTGTTATAATGAGGGTTGTATTGCAGGGCATTTAGTACAGAGATTCAGAAAGGAATTAAAACAAAAGAAGAGTCTCCCCAACTGTGTGGTTGGAGTGGGAGTTACCATGTCACTGTCTTGGGCCATATTCTGCTCCTGCTATAATCAAAGGGAGATTCTCATATTTTAGGGTTCTCTTCCTGCTCTCATCTTACATAAATCCAGGTATTACCACTTCTAAACTAGGTCAAATTGGTAATGAGTAGTGTAGAATATATGGAGTCAGATGGACCCACAAAGTGAAAAATGTTTTCTTCTGCTCTGCTTCTTGCATGTTTTGTGGGGTTCTTTTTAAACAAAATACACATCTAGGGCAGTCTTTAACTCCTGAATGCATTGCAACAGGATGTCAGAGATTCAAGTTAACTTTAAGAACTTGAGAATTAAACACATTTCAGCAATTAATATTTTCTGTTTCAGCAAGTGAATATCATTCATTAATTCATCTACTCATCTCAGGAATTGAAAATGTCAGGCAAAGCATCTGTAGGAGCTACATGTTGCACACGGCTTCATCTTGCTATGCGCTTTGTTGTATTTTGAATACAGGTGTACTGGAAACACTTCTAGTAACCAGGGGCAGCTTCCTTACTAAATCCTCCTAATAGCCAAACTGTCTTCCCTTCCCTAACTTATTAACTATTTAAAGCTTATTCATATTGGACTTTTATATTTGCCTTACTGTAATATATTTGTTTGTTGGCACTCTATATTGGCCTTAGATCAAAGATGTTCTATATGCCTTTTGGATTTTTAAAACCAAGCATCTTCAATAGAGCTGGTCGGAAATTTTTTATCTAAATGATTTTCTGGTTAAAAAATGCCCTTTTCACAAAACCAAAATGTTCTACAGGAAGATTTCAGCTTTGTCAGAAATTTTCAATTTTTCCATTGGGATTCTCTCCCTCCCTCCCCCTCAACTCTCTTAAAGCACAGCTGATAAGAGCTTTCTAGGAGGGCTGACTCTGGTGCTCAACCACCCCCTCTGCTGAAGTTCTGTTACATGGAGAGGCAGAAAGCCAGGCTGCACAGACTGTGTGTTTCTCCCCTTTCCCTTCCCCACCCACTCCACGTGCTAGTGCCAGCAATGCAGAGACCCCAGGCACCCCGCCCCCCAAACTCTAAGGCAGGAGAGGCTGAGCATTCTGACTCTTTTCCTCTCTGTCCTTGAAGCTTGGGGGGAGGCTGTGTGTCTGAGTTTTCTGCCTTTTGGGCTTCAAGAGCTGGTGAGGAGATGAGAGGCTAACTAGCTGGGCTCTCTGCCTTTTTGTCTGGGGTGGAGGTGGAGAGGTTGGCTGCCAGAGAGGCTAGAAGGCTGTTAATTTCACTTTCTGCCCAAGTGAAATTGACAAAAGTCTTCCAGGTGGGCAGTGGGGAAGGAGAAAAATACTGTTTGGGTTCTCCTGAAATGGAATCCTTCTTGAAATCCATTCCTCTAAAAAATGTTGTGGTTTTAGTGATTTATCTCTGTTTGGGATGAAGCAAAAGCATACTGTCTACCTGTGTTATTCAGAGAAAGAGATAAAAAACACAAAATAACATATCACCAGTACATCTGTCCAATAAAAAGCAGCTTTCAGGGCACTAAATGGCTCTTGGGAGAAGTGGTGGATTATACTCCTTTCACTTTTAGGTTGTGTGTGCAAATCCTGTGCTGGTCAATAATGACAGAAAGCATTTAAATCAATAGCTTTTTAGGGAAATCATTTGTGGACTTAGTCTAGTTGTCAGTGGACAGATATCCTTGTGAGAAAAAGTATTACAGCTGGAAATAATTTACCTCCCTTATTGGCATTGTCAACAGAGAGCCAAAGGATTGAATGGGGATGGAACATGACCACCCCTCTGGAGATGGATTCTCCAGGTTGAGGTGGTTCAGGGCCCTCTCTGGGGCAGTATGGGGAAGGATGGACAGCTGCTGCTCATTTTATACCTGTACTTTGAATAAGCAAATAAGCTTTACTTCATGAGCACTAAATTCACTTAATTTTAAAGATTTTATTTTTGTTAGGAAATAATTTTCCCTAAGTAACATTATTTGAAGGTAAAATTATGTATGGACAGACACCTCTGAGCTATGTAGCCATGGGCGGCTGGTTAGCCAGGATGAAGTAGTGAAAATGTTAAACCTTTATGGCTATTAGGTCTGTATTAAATATCAGATGTGACTTGTCATTCTTAAACGTAATCTTTGCCAGTCCAGTCTCTAGGAGTATTTTCCATCTCTTTTGTCAGGTAGGCACAAGTTCCAATAAGATTCATAATTTCCTTGTGTATGCTGTTTCTCTTCCTCCTCCCCCGTCACCTCCAGTCACATATCATCACACCTTAGTTATTTCTGTAAAATATGTTTGCTTTACCTGCATTTCTGCTGTTCATATTTGCTCCTAGTTTTAATTTGCAATTCAAGACTTATTTCCAAGCATTTATGTTTCTGCATCCTTTAGAAGATATAAGGAAAGACAAGTAACAAAGAGAAGACATGTTTAGGGAACCTGATTCTAGTCATCAAGATACTTACTCATCCAATCTAAAAAGCAGTAAATCATATTCTCAATAATGGATATGAAGACATAGAGTCAAGTTGCTAAGAACTGTTTCCTGCAAAGCAAGAATAGCCAATTTAATGATATAGTATGAGGATCACTTATGGTTTGAGATATAAATGAAGTTTGATCCACTGCCTCAGTGTTCCTGTGCCCTTGCTTTGGAAACGTAATTAAATTGTCATAAATGTGAACTGAGCCTTTGCCTTGGTCTGCGCTCAAATTTGCATGATGTTGCCAAAATATTAAATGGCCTGCCCTACTCTCAAAGATTGGTTATGTTAGGGAAAGACTGGGACCGTAGGAAAGAGTTTCCTAGTGTAATTAGAGGAGGATGTTGTTAAAGTTCAGTACCTTTCCTCCTCTGAAGAGAGTGAAATGTCATCTCCTGTCCTCTTTTTCTGCTGAATCAAGACATTTTTGAGAGATGTTACTTGTGTAAACAACTATACATAAAGACTCCAGCTTGCTAACTAAAAGAAGAAGTAATCTAGCACACAGAACTCTATCAGTTCTCTTGTTAATACGTGGCTCAGCCAAGCATTTCAGCAGTTCACTCGCTACCTTCCCTCTAGGCTGTCGGCAAATTATAGTTTCTTTAGTTGGATAAAAAAGATTGAGTGGGACATGTCCAAAGCTGGATCCAATCGTAGTGACCTATACCCATAATTTGTTTTCAAGAAGACTTTAATTTAAGGGCTCTCTTGGTCTTCTTTAATTATTTTTTTTAACCTGTCATTCAGCCCATTTAAAGGTAAGCAGTTCAGGATTCTTTGCAACACTTATTGTCCACCCAGGCTCAATGTCCTATGTGACAATCCATTGCATTAAGAGATCTGTTCCATTTACTTTTAACTGTGGTAAAGTGTAGAGGAAGACCTTTCCATCTCTATTTCCAAATGCTTTCATGAAGCATCACCTTTAAATGACCATAAGATCAGTAATGCTCTTGATTAATCTAGGGGACTTTTTAGTACTCCATCCATTAGACTGGACGCTTACTATAGAATCACATGCTGTCCTTTAGTTCTTCAGCTAAATCCCAAGACACTGAAACTTTTCATATATGATGCTTTAGCAGCCAGAAGGTAGGCAGACAGCCTTCTGCTTCCAATAATTCCTGGTTTTGTCACAACTTAATAAAAATGATTTAAGGACACTGAAAAAATAATGGAATATTTGATTCCCCAGAGGACTGAGCGATGAGAAATGACACAGTTTGGTAAACCACGAGTAGCCTGATGCAGCTCAGTATGTCACTTAATGAGAGGAGGTGCCCTTGGATAGCTGCAGCTCAAAGTGTTATTCTGTAACTATTGTGTAGCCCATGCGTCAGAAAGGTTTAACTCTCGTTGCGATCACTAAATATAATAAAAAGTGCATGCAGACTTCTTTCTTCACTACAGAAAACTCTTCTTTTTATTCTATAATCTCTTGTGGTTTGACCAGTATATGATGGAGACAACAACCCATCTATGCCAGGATGAGCTCCAAGACTATCAGAGTGGGCACTAGAATGCCACAAACATCATCTTGTCAGTAAGCTTGTTAGATGGTTTCCAGACTACTGCAGATATTGCATTGGCTTATTATTGCACAGGTAGAGCACACCATCAGTCAATCACAAAGGCTACCCATTTGCGGTATTGGAATGATCAATTTGAGAACATTAAGAAGTAATGAGCACCCCCGAGCTCACCAGGTCTATTCAAACATTGACTAAGCAACTTCCTTCAAAGTACTAGTGGAATGTTTCTGTTCGGCCCATGGTCTTATTGAACCAGAGATCAGCATTCAGTGGCTACCAGTTAAAACTCTGTTGTCTGTACAGTGGTCCTAGTGAATTCAGAACCTGAGTAAGCAACTCTTACTCCCGATATTTAAAGTTATTGCTGAAATGGTGAATGAAGGAGCACCAGAGATTGGTGTGGAAATACTTGTTTAAATTATTTCAGCAGACCTACGATTTTTAATCGAATAGACAAACTACCAAGATTTTTCATCCCCTATGTGAATTCTTGCTGCTGTATGACTGGAGTTATTTACTAGCATCCCACACCACAATGGTTCCCAAAAAGTGGGTTAGGCACTTGAGCAGCTCTGCCATGAGAAAAAAAGAAACACTTGAAGACATTGAGCCATATTTTTAGTTTAATATTACAAAGCGAAACTTCAATAGGTTGAGTGGAAGATAGAAATAAAATATTTGTGGACCGATTGATTTATTAATATGGAACTCTAGTGTGATCTTTTGAAGGAACTTCAGTTGAGTACTCAAAGCCATCTTCTCCATCGGAAAATGTTTTCTCACATTCAGAGACTTAAAAAGGAAGACATCTTCTCTAAACAGTACTCTATGGTACTGCCTTGGACTTCTTAGTTTGGAGATTTTGTGAGGTGTGCATTATATACCTCTGCTAAATCTGAATGAAAGAGACTAGCAGAAATCGGCATACCTTACAGACTTGTGAAAAGTCCTAGGTGGTTAAGTCAAATGTGCATGAGATTTTTAGAGCTAGTTGTTACTAAAGCAGTATTTTGGCAGGGGTGTGTGAGGGTGAACAGGTGAGAGTTCTGATTGTTTCACCTTGCACCAAATATCCAATCTCTTCCTTTTGCATTTTCAGCCAACTCGGTTGCTTTTGAGCAATTAGGAGAACTAGTGCTGCTTTCCAGATCAAGTTATGAGGAACCAAAACAATTTAGAAAAAAGTTTACTGTTAGATTACCTAATTTTTAAATGCTCATATTTCCAAAAGCCTTGTCAAATTTATCTTAAATTTATGTGCATGTCCATATGTATGTGTATGCATATATAAGCACATTTTATATTAATATTTATTTTATTTGTTTTAGAGGAATACTTGGTTTTATCCTTAAAATTATAGTCAACAATTATCATTGAAAATCCACATATTATACTAACAGGCAGCGAAAGTCCAATTGCTTCTGTGGATTTTGACTCTTTTCATAGTGATACCTCACTCTGCTAAGAATGCACCTTCAGTCCATTATATGCACCATCCAAGGTGCTAATCCATTTGGAATGAAGCATTTCATATCAGCCAGATAAGTGATAAATGCTATATTCCAAGGGGATTATTGCCTCCACATCCTCTACTGCTTAGAAGAGAAGTTGCTTATTTTCTGGTTGTTCCCCATTGGAAGTACAGATATAAGCCTCATCTGCATGAGAAAATTGTTCTGATTTAACTGCATTGCTTTAGGAACTGTTTTAGTCCCTTGTGTGGACATGCTTTCAATTTGAGTGCCTAACGTCAATTTAATTTAAGTCAGTATAGAGTCAGGGCTCTTTGCAACTACGTGGGGAGAAGAGTTGCTATGCCAAAACTCCCGAAGTTTCATTTCAACCAAAGGATTCAATCGTGGTTCTTTCATGAGCCCCGGGTAAGGGACAGGGCATAGTTGCATTGCCCTTGGAGCAGAATGGAAGGTAAACTGTGCCTTCTGAGTTCTCCCTTCCTCCAAGGAGGAAATACCTGCACCAGGTCTATATTTCACTCACTTGTGAGGGAGGGGAAATGTGGCAGCCTTGTGAAGGCTGCTCTCTTCCCCACAAGGGTACCCACAATCTGGAGACAAGGGGGGTCCATTAAGCTTCCTTACAAATCAGCCCACTGTTTGGCCCAAAATGAGCGCAGAGCTCATGGAAAACATATTTCATTTTTAAGCATGTTTACTTCTTAAGAGCCGTGGCATATTTTAAAAGAGAGTTTCAGGTACTGAACTATAGTTATTTGCATGTTTAATAAAAACAACATACCTATCTGATAACTAATTTTTTATTTGGCTCACATCATCAAAATGCAGATGACCTAAAATGGTACATTGTTAGAATGGTAATATGCTGCTTGGAAAAAAATACCCTGTGATTTAGTTTTGATTCTGACAATACTCAAAAGGATTTGTTATGTCTTACAGACCTTTCTGCAAACTACTAATGGGATGAACACAATATATCACTTTTATAATAGTAAGCTATTAAAGGCAAACATAAAGCAGTCTGAAGCCCATAAGTGCTGCCAACAGCTCCTGCTTTAATGAATTCCCTTTTAGATGTCCATTAAATGCTCATGGCAAATGTACTCATAATGGAAATGGCAAATCTAAATGGGTAGATATGAATAATCCATGGAGTTTAAATTCTGTTTATGATCATCTTCACATTTAGTTTTCAAGACAACGCAGTTTAGTTTTCATTACAGTTTGGAATAAAGAGGACAGGGAGTAATTGATTGCTTCAAGCAGATTAAAATCAATGGCTTTCTTTTCAAAGAACCAGTTCAATGCAGTAATTCCAACTTTAAACATTGATTTAGGGAACTCAACACAAAATGTTTTGTGCTGTGTGAACTTTTATGTAGAAAGACGTATTAATTTTATATCTGTATATGTATATAGAAATATATAGAGGCTGTTAGTGTGTACATGAGTTAATAATGATCTATATTAAGATATTTGGATATTATTGCAATCATATAATGAATCACTGAGATTCCCGTCATCATTGTACTACTGTTTGTAACCCATTAGCACAGAGAAATTACAGCCCATCATACATCATTACTATGATTGAGGCTTTATTACTATATTCTCAAATTGTTTGCTTGCCATAAACTAAGTAGACCCAGACAACTATAGGTAAACCATAGACTTTGCATTATTGTGCTGGAAATAATGAAGGATTATTGTAGCATAATGTGGCAAAACTTATGAGGAAAATAAACTTGGCAGCAATAGCGAACCTGAGTCATCTTACATTTATTTGAAAGGTCAAATATATTTGTTATGATCAGGTTATTGTTTGCTTATTTTATGAATCATACTCTTCATATTTCAAATAGCCCTTATTTATTTTTAATTGCAAGCTTTAAAGCCTATAGACTATACGCTGTAACGTTCAACTTCAGAAATTGATTGACAACTTACAGAGAATCAGGATGTTCATCTTCATTGTGGTTGTGGTGGTGGAGTGTACTAAATACTAGAGTTACTGAAACTATAATGGCAACTGTATTGCATTCTATGGGCAAGGGGGAAGTTAAGGAAAAAGAGGCTAAATCAGCCAATGCAATTGAGATAGCAAGTGATGCAGTAGTTTTCCAAGCAGACAGAGGCAGCATCAGCAGCAACAATTTGAGGTGTTATATTGAAATATTTTATTTTGGTGCTAACAGATGGATAAACAGATAGTATTGGGATCTTGGTGGGAACTAAATCAGCTGTCTTTGAGGGGATTAAAGGTCATGAATGCAAAGGAGGAGTGGGATTCAAAAAGCGTGGTCTAGGTGTTACTTCTCCTGGGAAAAGAAAATCAAGCCTTTTTAATTTTTGTCAGTGAATTGACTGTTCGTGAAAAGTAAGAAAGAAGTGCTTAACCCATAGTTCTAATCCTGACATGTAACTCTCCCTCCCATTCCAGTTCTGTCTGTCTTGAGCAGAGACCGCCATCTGTGCTGAAGTGTTTGGCGGAACTGGGATATTGGCAAACAAGGGAGTAGGGTGAGAATGTTAAGTTCTCTTTAACGTACTAGCAAATAGAGTCAAGAATTGTATGCAGATCTGAAGCGAGAAGACAGAGGCACTATCCACTTACCTATACATAGTGAACTTCCTACCTTGTAGCTCTCTCCTAGTAATGTAAGTGTTCCTTTTGTGTTGCAGCTCTTTAAGGAAAGTTGGGACCTCTCCAATGTCTGAGCAGAATCATTTAAAATAACATTACCGTTTTTAGTGTGCAGATTTTGAGATAGGACATAACTGGATTAACTTTGACTGGGCTAAGTAGGCATTATTTGGCTGAGAGGTAATGGAAATATTCAGGGCTTCTGAAATGGTTCCAGCTTATTACGATGATTATCAATTATGATTATGAATCAGTAGTGCCTAGAGGCCCAGGTTAGGATTGGGGCTTCATGTTGCTAGTAACTGTCTGCATATATGAGACACTATTCAGAAAGTACTTAAGCATGTGCTTAAAGTTAAGCATGTGCTTAAGTGCTTTTTCTGAAGAGGGTTGTTTTCCTCAATCAGGGCCATAACAAAAATGTGATCCTTCCTCTAAAGAGCTTACAATCTATATATATGGTGAGAGACAGATGGATACAGTAGATTCCATTTATTAGCAACTTCTTGGTTGCCAGCAAAAAGTTGTTCTTGTCTAGTAGTTGCTAATAAGCAGAAGACAAGTTTGTGAGGCAGCAGCCAGGGAAGGAGGCCCCGGGGTGTAGCCCTGCAAACCTGCCTATGGGCAGGGCAGCAGCAAGGAGGAGGGCTGCAGCCAGGATGCCAGGGATTTCCATGGGGAGCAGGAGCGCTGGGGGACCCATGGAGCTGCATGAAACTTCTCCCTGTACTCGCCAGGGGTCAGGGCTCAGCCTATCCCAGGGTTTCCTTCCCTATATGTGTAGTCCCCCAGCCAGACTCAGCCCAGAGAGCATGGGGGTGGGGAGTACCATGCAGCTCCGATATCCAGTCTGACGGTCTACCCCCATTACTGTTATGCCCACAGCCTCCCCTCCCAGCCTGCAGCCCCTTACCTCCTGTGCGCAGGCAGGTTTGCCAGACTGCAGCCCTAAAAGACTTCACTGGGATAGACTGAGCACCAGACACAGGCAGGTTTGCTGGGCTGCAGCCAGGTAAGGCAGATGCCAGCACTTCCTTCCGTGGCTGCAGCCCTGCAAACCTGCCTGCAGGTGGAGCCTTTCTTCCAAAAAATGTTACAATAAGATGCATGCCATTGCCGATACTCGAATGCCATTAACATTAAAGTCAAGGGGTGGGATTTGTTACTGGCAAAATGTTGCTATTAATCAGAAGTTGTTAATATCTGGGTTGCTATTAAGTGGAATCCTCTGTACAACAGACTTGAAATCACGAATGTTCATATATGTCTGTTTATACAAGGGGATATTGTGTTACAGACCAATGTGGAGGCTGGTGATTGCTAAATCAGGGAATTAGTTGTAAGATCAGCTGGGATTTTGAAGAATTCGTTGTGGCTCTGTCATGCTGTTCCTATTCTTGAAAATTCGAAGTAACAAGACCAGACTAAGTGTGTTGACTATATAGCAACTGTCCTAAGAACAAATAGATCTCTCAGAGCATCTCTTTGGGGGACTCCTCTCAAATATAGGAGTAAATCTTACTTCACTGACCAGTATTGCTGCTGGCTCTTCTCATACACTAGGTCATCTTCTTTCCCAGGGGAATGTGGAACTGATCAAGTTAGAAGATAGATAGTATATAGATTAGGCACAGTTTATTTCTTTTTAAAATACAGTCTGGTTAGCTAGGATATCATAAATATATAGTGTGTTTCTGTGTGTAATCTTATTTAATTGTCATGGGTTGTGTTTATATATTTGAAGGATACTCCAACTTTTTACCAAGAAATAGATTTTTATAATGATAAACTGTATCAGAATCTTCCTACATGTTTGATTTTCATATGGTTATCTTTCTGATTAAAAACACAGTAAATACAGGAGAAACACAAGTTAGATCATTTTAAGATTCATTTGATATTTTTATTTGGAGATTTAGGCTAACCTGAATCTCCTATAATTAACGTTACCAGACAGGCAAAGGGACATTCATTAAGTATATTTTGCCAGGGCCAAACTTTTTGCCTCCTTGCTCAGAACAATCTTACACGATCACAGTTCTCAGATGCCTTTTCTGTGGCTAAATAGGCCTTGTACTTTCATTGCTGTCAATCCACAACTTTCGTGAGCATCCAGTTCATATGGGCACATGTAATGTAATTTCCCACTTATGTTAAATTCCAAGGGCATGTAATTAAGCTGTTTAACTCAAGTAAAAGTTAAAAGCAGACACTGAATTTGTCATAATGTCTGGCCAACTCGATTACAATAAAAATTAGAACTGGGGAATCTCCAAAGTTGTATTTTAAGTTGAACCTTCTTTTACTATTAGAAAAATTAAAAAAAAAAAAAACAAAAAGGGGAGGGGGAGGCAGCTACCCCATTAGAGTATTGCTGGTCCTTCCTCATGAGTTTATTTTGTCTATCAGTAATATAACAGGTAATACAGATTACACTGCTAGATAACACAGACATGTTTTATAACTATGATGTAATCAAAAGCCAATACTTCTGAGCCATGATGCTGCAGGGGTGATATTCTTAAGCATTAAAAAATACACATGCGCAGGTACACACCACGTAACTATAAATATCTACATGTATTCTTGTCCAGAGAAAATGAACTAGGAAGCATTATTCTGGCGAGGAAGCGCGTAGGAAGACTAATAAGAAGTCAATATGGTTTCATCAGGAACTCTTTAATGACCTGAAAATCAGAAAGAAATCCTCCAAAAAGTGGAAACATGGATGAATTGCTAAGGAGGAGAACAAAAGAACAGCACAAGCATTTAGGGACAAAATCGGGAAGGCTAAGGCACAAAATTAGTTATATCGATCATGGGACATAAAAGATAATAAAAAGAGATTCTTTAAATACACTAGGAGTAAGAGAAAGACAAAGGCAAGGGTAACTGATGACATCAAGCGGGCGGAGGTATTTAATGCTTGTTTTGCTACAGTCTACTAAAATATTAATTGTGAGTACCTGGTTGTAAGAACAAAGGGGAAGGAACGCAAGCCAAAATAAGGAAAGAACAGGTTTAAAAATATGTATACAAGTTAAATATGTTCAAGGTGGCAGGGTCTGATGCAATTCATCCAGGGGTACTTTCAGGGTTATGGACCCACAGATACTCTGCTTCCCTGCTAGTTTAACATCCAGGCAGTATAATGGGCGCAGCTGGGCCTCAGCTGAGCCGCCTGGGTGGCCAAACTGCCCAATGGGCTCAGGGAATCAACAGACCTGCTCTTAAGACCAGCAACAGCAGTAGGCTCTAACTGCTCGGAGCATTCACCGACAGCTGCGTGTGCTTATATCTAGCCCTGCTCCAGCCTTGGTCCCAGCACTGGTCATGCCTTGCCTCACTACAGGTAACCTGATTCTGGCCCTCGGCTCCAATTCCTGATCTCAAGCTTCAGCTCTGTCCTTGGCTCTGTCATTAGGCCACTGACTCTGGTTCTGAACCCAAGCTCCAATTCCTGGCTACCAACTCCTGCTCTCGTCATTAGGCTTCACTCCTGGTCCAGCCAGTAGGCATGACTTCCTACCTCGCAGTCACTTGACAGGCACTTAAGGAACTAGCTGAAGCAATCTCAGAGCAGTTAGTGATTACGTTTAAAAACACATTGAGGATGGGTGAGGTCCCAGAGCACTGGAGAAGGGCAAACATATCTTTAAAAAGGGGAACAAAGAGGACCCTGGAATTATAGACCGGTCAGCCTAACACTGATACCTTGAAAGATACTGGAACAAATTATTAAACAATCAGTTTATAAGCATCTAGAAGATAATAAGGTTATAAAAATAGCTATCATGGATTTGTCAAGAACAAATCATGCCAAACCAATCTAATTTTTCTCTTTGATAGGGCTACTGTTCTAGTGGATGGCGAAAAGCAGTAGACATGATATATCTTGATTTTAGTAAGGCTTTTGACACAATCCCACAATGAAATTCAAAAGCAAACTGTGAAATGTGGTCTAGGTGAAATTACTATAAGGTGGGTACAAAACTGCTTGAAAGACCATACTCAAAGGGTAGTTATCAATGGTTTGCTGTCAGATTTGGAGGTTATAGTGACACCCTGACTCCCCAATATTCATCACTGTCGTGTAATTAAGATATGTTTTGTACAAAGTATGTCTTGAAAGGTATCATTCTAAAAGTCTTGATCTGCTAGACATCTCATTGGATTTTATATGCTATCATTGTATGTGAAGTTATGAATTTAAGCTATGTATGTGTTCCTGGAAGATGTTATGAGGTTGAAAACACCCACAAGCAGCCTTTCAGGTACAACAGTAAAAAGGCCAAAAAATGTTAATGGCTTATTGAGGAAATGCACACAAGCACACAATACACCCAGGAAATGCATATAATAGAAACCTCTCAGAGATAGCACTACATAATGGGAACTGTTTGACCCATGTCACAGCAAAAGAGTTTTCCAGCAAGTGAGAAGAAGATATAAAAGGGGGACAATGACATCATGAGGGCCTCACTCTCCCTGCAACTACGCACCTAGAAACACCTGAGGGCCAAGGACTGAACTGTAGGAAGTGATGGTCCCAGGCTAGAAGGATCTTTAGCCTGTGTATGAAAACCTGGGAAAGCCAAGGCTGCTTATACCTTAAGAGTCTGCCAGCTTGTTTATCACTCAGGGTGAGAATTTGCCAATTTATGTCCTACCTAGCTAGTTTAGTTTTATTTATTTACTAAGGTAATCTGCTTTGATCTGTTGGCTATCCCTTATAATCACTTAAAATCTACCTCTTGTACTTAATAAACTTGTTTTTGTTTTAAATAGTTCGTGTAATTCATAACCGGGGGAGCAAGAAGCTGTGCATATCTCTCTCCACATTCAGGGAGAGGGTGAATTTCAATTAGCTTATGCTGTACAGTTCTCTGTGCAGCACAAGACAATACAATTTTGGATGTACTCTCCAGCAGGGGAGTGCACTTGAGTGCTGGACAATTCCTTAGCTGAAAGCCTTCCCATGCAGTACTGATTTCAATGTCTGTGTCTTTCTAGAGCTGGTTGTGTCCCTACCTGTGTGTATGTGCTAGAGGAGGTCTGAAGTCCTGGCTTAGCAGGACAGGGTGAGGAAGCCCAGGCTGGTGGAACAGGTGGGCTCCGTGCCCTGGAACATCAGGTAGCACCCCGGAGTGGGAGAGTTATCTGTCCCCTATATATAGTGGGTCCCTGCAGGGATCAGTCCTGGATCCAGTACTACCTATATTCAATATTTTCACTGATGACTTTGGTAATGGAGTGAAGAATGCGCTTATAAAATTTGCTAATGACACCAAGCTGGGAGAGGTTCCAAGCACTTTGGATGATTGGATTAGAATTTCAAAACAGCCTTGATAAATTGGAGAATTGGCCTGAATTCAACAAGATGAAATTCAATAAAGACAAGTGCAAAGTACTTCATTTAGGAAGGAAAAATCAAATGCACAACTGCAAAATGGGGACTAACTGGCTAGGTGGTGGTAGTGCTAAAAAGGATTTGGGTTTATAGTGGATCACAAACTGAATGAGTCAACAATGTTATGCAGTTGTAAAAAAGTCTATTCTGGAGTATTTTAACAAATCTGTTATATGTAAAATATGTGAGGTAATTGTTTGCTCTACCTCAGTAGTTCTCAAAGCCGGTCCGCCACTTCTTCTGGGAAAGCCTCTGGCGGTCCAGGCCGGTTTGTTTACCTGCCACATCTGCAGGTTCAGCTGACCGCGGCTCCCACTGGCTGTGGTTCGCCGCTCCAGGCCAATAGGGGCTACGGGAAGGGCGGCCAGCACATTCCTTGGCCTGCGCTGCTTCCCACAGCCCCCATTGGCCTGGAACGGCGAAATGTGGCCAGTGGGAGCCGTGATTGGCCGAACCTGTGGACATGGCAGGTAAACAAACCGGCCTGGACCGCCAGGGGCTTTCCCTGAACAAGCAGCAGCCTGCCTTCGAGAAGTACTGCTCTACCTGACACTGGTAAGGCCTCAGCTTGAGTACTGTCCAATTCTGGGCACTGCAGTTCAGGAAACTTGTGGCCAAATTGGAGAGAGTTCAGAAGAGGGCAACAAAAATGAAAAAACGGTTTAGAAAACCCGACCTATGAGGAAAGGTTGAAAAAAGTGAGCATGTTAGTCTTTGGAAAAGACTGGTAAGTCTTCAAATATGTTAAGGGCTGTTATAAAGAGGACTGTGAAGATAGAACAAGAAGTAATGGGCTTAATATGCAGCAAGGAAAATTCAGGTTAGTTTAGCTATTAGGAAAAGTTTCTATATATAAGGGTGGTTAAGTTCTTCCAAGGCTTCTAAGGGAGGTTGTGGAATCCCCATTATTGGAGGTTTTTAAGAACAGGTTGAATAAACACCTGTTGGTGTGGTCTAGGTTTACTTGATCCTGCCTTAGCATGGACTTGATGACTTCCTGAGGTCCCTTCCAGCCCCACATTTCGATGATTGTTTGATTCCCCACTACAAAGAGTAAAAGACCATAGATATGCAGATAGAGTCCATAATTGCTGTAGGCGCTACAACTAGGAGCTGGTAATGAAATTGAAATGAGAAAATGAACCTGTTCACTAGATAGGAGAATAAGTACTTATAAAATCAAAAGAGGAGGAGATTTTATCGTAGATTATAGTTGCAGTTAAAAAAAACTGTAATATAACGGGGGATAATCACCACAACAACAACAAAAAAGTGAAGTAGCATGTCCAGTTACTTGTCAATTTACATGATTTGTATTAATCTCAGGAAACTGATGTATAAAACACAGTGAACCAAATTCAACCCTAATTTGTTAATGGCAGTTGTGGCTTGCTTGCTTCATTGAATTTTGCCTGATGGCACTTTGGAAAAATAGAAAATAATAATAATGATTCTTTGAGTTATTGTCCATATGGATTCCACTTCTAGTGCATATGTGCTTTACACACATAAGATGAATTCTTTTGGTTATTAGTGTCAATTGTGGCTGCATCTGTACCCTTGATGGCCTCTCACGCTCCCATTTGAGGGCATACAGGGTAGAGTGGGCCCAATAGGCCCTAATTTACTTCTAACCACCTGTGACAGTGTAGTGAGGCAGAGTGGCCTTACACGGACCAGGAGGGGGAGGAACCCCTCACTGAGCCCTGATGGGCAGAGCCCAGCCATGCTTACTCCTCCTTCCAGAAGTCAGCGGGCAGGACAGGAAATATAAAAAGTGAGTCTGAAAGCTCACTTGGGCGGCAGCTTCTGAAGGAGCCAGATGCCTCTTGCTTGCTCCCGAGCTGTGAGACTGCTGCCGCCCCCTGGGTTGCTGAGGACTGGCCAAAGCTCCTGGAGCCATATGCTGATCCAAACATGGAGAAGCTGCCAGCACTACCATAGGCCTTCTACCTGGACGATCTGGACAGGACCAGGTACACCCCAAGGTGGAGTTAGGAAATGGCCCAGGAGCAGCCGACCCTAGTCATATGACCCCTAGTAATATTATGGAATCCAAAGGTCAGCACTGTAACCATAGACCATGAGATCTTGGGAACACTCACCTTGGTTTCCTTCTTCACTGCCACATGTGCCCTTCCTTTTGCCCCTGTAATGTGCAATCTGGCCCCTACTGGGCTCTTTGAGGCATGCAACTGGCTATGAAGACTGGCTCTACTGCTTTCCCACCCCTCATCAAAACTTTGTAGGGCTGTCCGAGCAGCTGCAGGTGATAGAGTCTTGCCGCCTGTGCTAGGACAAACATCTGCTGGAAATAGAGGAGTATTTGATTTCAACGGTAATATACATTTCCTCACCAGATGAGGAACTAGGGCCCTTCACTCCTGGTTGGCTGGGTGTCTTCAAAATATTTCAAGAACTGTACATTGCGTAGCACATATATATATGGAGAGTAATGCAAGAAAAATCCCACAAGCTATTGGACATTCTGCACTCCTCCATACCTGGAAGCCTTGCCATGCCCATCCAAGAAGAGCTATTGGAACCAGCAAAAGAAATTGTGGCAGAGCCTGGCATCCATGGCACCTTCCTCTAAAAAAGTAGGTAGGCATTATCAAGTTTCCTCTAAAGGGTTTGAGTATTTTTACACACACTCAGTTCCTGGATCACTGGCAACGGCGACAATAAATGAAAGAACCAGTCAGCAGGGATGCCCAAAAATGGCACCAAGAGACAAAGACCCCCAAATAGCTATACACTTTTGTCAGAAAGATTTATTCATCACTAGGTCTACAGATGCATATCTTAAATTACCATGCACTTCTGTCAAAATATGATTACCTCAACTGGGTCAAAGTGCCACAATTCACATAGAGAAGCTCCCTCAAGATCATAGAGAGGAAGCAAAGTCTGTTGTGACTGAAGGACATTTGATAGCTCAAACATTCTTACAGCTTATGTTAGATTCTCCAGATATGGCAGCATGTTCAGTAGCCAACCTCATTACCATGTGCACCAGCTTCAGCAATACTAAAGAAGATTAATTCAGTGTGCGTATAGATGAAGCCCTGTATTCTCTAAAAGATTCTAGAGCCATGCTCCACTTGCTAGGAGTATATACCCAACCCCGAGGAGAAAAATGGCCAGCTCTGAAAGCTTCACAAGATAGAAGCCCTCTACTTACTCTTATAATGTGCAGAAGTCATCAGAGCCACTGAGAAAGAAGCAGCAGTTCCAACAAAGGAGGCCCTCTGCCTTTTCCTCCTTTACTATGCACCATGTTTGCCTCATGGCAGCAAGTTTGATACTTCTGTCAAGAGTCACTCAGATCTATTAGAAGATCTTTGGCCCTTCTCTTTCCCTTTTGACAACTGCCTTTTTTACTTTCAAGAGGCCAGGAATTGAATTTAGCTTGGTCTTAGAAACTATAAATATTCAATTTCAGTGACTTCCTACGCTTCACCCTCTTCCTGGTCCCTCTTTTGGGACCTCTTTCATGAGATACTGTTACAAATAAAAGTGGATTCCCTTCTGACACTCTGAGTAGTAGAAGAGGTGCCCCTGGAATTCAGAAGGAAGGGTTTTACTCACATTATCTTCTAATCTCAAAGAAGAAAGGGGTCTTGGTGTCCGGTACTAGATTTGAGATGTCAACAAGTTCTTCTGTTGTTTCAATTTCAGGATAACAACTCTGGTGCCCATAATTCCACTATTAGATCCACAAGACTTGTTTGCAACTCTCAACCTACAAAACGTGTGTATTTCCGTATAGATTTATGTGCACTGGATTCCCCACTTGGAATCAGTTAATTCCATTCTGCCAATATGCATCTCCTGCCCTTTGTTCTTTCAGCGGCACCGATGGTATTTACCAAGTGGTTGGCAGTTGTGGCATCTCACTTAAGGAGACAAGGAATCCAACTATACCTGTACCTCAATGGCTGGCACATATAAGGAAGTTCACTGCAACAGAGTGAACAGTTTCATTAACCTATTTCTATATCTTTTTACCACACTGGGCCTCAGGATCAACATAGGGAATTCTACATGACTGATGACCCAGAGAATAGAGTTCATAGGGGCTGTGTTAGATTTCACATCAGCAAGATATTAGCTACCACAGCAGGGATTCCAGACCATGGTAGACTTCATCAGTTATCTGCAGGCTCATCTACAAATGCCTGTAAGTATTTGCGTCAGACTCCCGGGTCATATGGTTGCCTGCCTTATGTCATACAGCATGCCAGACATCACCTGTGCTCCATGCGAAGGTAGTTAAAATCTGTGTATCTACTTGTCATAAACAGATAGCTAAGGGTTAATGTCTCTTTCACCTGGAAAGGAGTAACCTGAAACACCTGACCAGAGGACCAATCAGGAAACAAGACTTTTTCAAATCTGAGTGGAGGGAAGTTTGTGTATGAGTCCTTTGTTCTTTGTCTTGTGCCTGTCTCTCTCTCGGCTGTGAGAGGATTTCTGTCTCCTGTTTCCTAATCTTCTGTTTCCAAGTTGTAAGTACAAAGATAGGAAGACCATAGGTTTGGTTTTTTGTATTTACATGTGTGTAGTTGCTGGAATGTGTTAAATTGTGTTCTTTGTGGATAAGGCTGTTTATTCATATTTCTTTTAAGCAATTGACCCTGTATTTGTCACCTTAATATAGAGAGACAATTTTTATGAATTTTTCTTTCTTTTTACATAAAGCTTTCTTTTTAAGACCTGTTGGAGTTTTTCTTTAGTGGGGAACTCCAGGGAATTGAGTCTGTAGCTCACCAGGGAATTGGTGGGAGGAAGAAGTCAGGGGGATATCTGTTTGTGTTAGATTTACTAGCCTGACTTTGCATTCCCTCTGGGTGAGGGAGGGAGAGGAGAGATTAGCTCTCTCTCGGTACTTATTTCCAGGACTGGAAATAGGGAGGGTGGAATCCCTCTGTTTAGATTCACGGAGCTTGCTTCTGTATATCTCTCCAGGAACCCAGGGAGGGAATACCTGGAGAGGGGAAGGGAAATGGTTTTTTCCCCTTTGTTGTGAGACTCAAGGAATTTGGGTCTTGGGGTCCCCAGGGAAGGTTGTTGGGGGGACCAGAGTGCCCCAAAACACTCTAATTTTTTGGGTGGTGGCAGCTTTACCAGGTCCAAGCTGGTAACTAAGCTTGGAGGTTTTCATGCTAACACCCATATTTTGGACGCTAAGGTCCAAATCTGGGAATATGTTATGACACTACTCAACAGACATCACAAGGATCTGAGATCCCGTGAGAAGTCCTCTGATTGTTTAACTGGTGGAAGGCCCTCTATATGTATACAAAGAATATTTTCCACCTCTACCTACCAAGAGGCTGATGACAGATGCCTTTACGGTCAGATGGAAAGCTCACATAGATCACCTTTGGATCCAAGACCTTTGGACTCCCAAAGATATGCATTTCCACAGAAACATTCTGGAACTCAGAGCTGTTCTTTTAGTGTACATGGTATTTCCTCTCATGCTCAGACTAGTGATCCTGGTAATGATAGACAGCACAGCAGCACTTTATGTCAATAGACATGGAGGAGCATGGTCATCCCCTCTTAGCCAAGAAGCTATTCATCTCTGGAACTGTTGTATTTGTAACTATATAACATCAGTGGCTTTACATGTACCAGGCTTACAGAACCTCAGACCAGACCAAGTCAGCAGGCAATTTTGAGATGACCACAATGGACTCAGTCCTGCAGTGAATCTTTTGCAAATACAGATATCCAAGAATAGATCTATTTGCTGTGGGTCTGAGCGCAGGTTCCCTGTTAGATGCTTTTCTCATTTCATGGAGTCTGGAGATAATGTTCTCTTATCCTCCATTCCTGTTAATATCAAGGGTCCTGAGAAAACAGAGGATTCAGCAATAATGATCAGATGCTCTTGGTATTCAGAGCTAACAAACATGTCAACTCAGCCCCTGATCACGTCATCTGTCTTATCTGACATGATCTTGCAGACCAAAGAGCCATGTTTTGCACCTGGACCCAGTATCATTGCATATAATGGTAACTTCCATCAAAAGAAACTGTTCAGGTGATCCAGAATATTTTGGTACATAGCAGAAAAGACTCCACTAGTCTCAGCTATTCAGCTAAATGTATTTGGACAGTACAGTGTAATCTTGTCCCCTTTAAAAGCCCTAATCCCTGATTGTCTAGACTGTTTGCTACCCATAAAACATTCAGGGCTATCCATCAGCTGCATATAGATACGTTTAGCAGCAATACCAGCACATCATCTGTTCATTCAGGATCACGCAAAATTTTCCTCTTCTGTAGTTACAGAATTCCCAGAAGGCCTCATTCACATCTTTTCCCAACTTCAGGAGCCCTATCCTTGGGATCTCAGCATAGTCTTAGCTGGTTTAATGGAACCACCCTCCCCCTTTTGAGAACCTAGTAACTTGTTCTTTATACCATCTTTCTGTGAAGACTGCCTTTTCAGTTGTCTTTACATCAGCTTGAAAGGTAGGGGAAATTTAGACCCCAATAGCTGGTCCACTTTACACTGTGTTTCATGGGGATAAGGGAAAGCTTAGGCCGCACCTTATGCTTTTAACTAAGATTGTCACAGATTTTCATTTAAATTAGCTGATTCACCTGCTGGTTTTCTTCCCTGAACCCCATTCTAAATACAGGGAAGCCAAACTGCACCCAATTGATATGGTTAGAGCTCTGTCATATTACCTTAAAGAATAAGACCCTTCAGGAGCTTTCATAGAATCATAAAATATCAGGGTTGGAAGGGACCTCAGGAGGTCATCTAGTCCAACCCCCTGCTCAAAGCAGGACCAATCCCCAGACACATTTTTACCCTAGTTCCCTAAATAGCCCCCTCAAGGACTGAGCTCACAACCCTGGGTTTAGCAGGCCAGTGCTCAAACCACTGAGCTATCTCTCCCCCAGGGATGTTCATTTGTAGACAGTGTCTTAATGAGTATCTAATTGTATTCACTCATGCTATAAAATAGCTAGAGTAACTTCACCCATGTAGGTTAGAGTCCATTCCAGTAGGGCTCAGGCAGCTTCTGTGTAAAATATCTCAGAAATGTGTGGGGCAGCTGTGTATGGAAATAAGTCCACACTTTCACCCAGTGCTATCTCTTAGTCTTGAGATCTCAAGATCTGATGCTCACTTTGGCAGAGCTGTCTTGAAATCATCATTTAAAGCAGATTCCCAGCACTCATCTCCTGACTTTGAAGTCACTGCTTACTAATCACCAGAAGTAGAATCCAAGTGACCAATCATTTGAGGAAGAAAGAAAGGTTTCTTACCCTACAGTAACTATGGTTCTTTGATTCTCCAGCTCCTCTTCCTCCTTCCCTCATTACTGTGGAACCCTGTGCCATCTGGATTCTGTATGGGTGAAGGAACTGATAGTGGTTGGGCCTGCTTCACACTTTATGCCCTTGGGTATGAGGAGCATAAGGACATCCAGGGTACTGTAACCAGCAGTGGACACTGCTGACTAAAAGAATCTGATCTTGTGTGCATGGGGCGCATGTTCACCAGAAGTAGAATCTGTGTGGACAACAGACCTCGAAGAACCACAGTAACTGTAGACTAACTAACTGTTATTTATTGTTAATCAATTGTATTGTATTAGTGTCCACAGGGATAGGATCAGGATCTGAACAAAAAGCTTACCTTTTAAAGTATACTCACACATTTACCTTTGTATTTTCAACAAGTTTTTCAAGCAAAGATTTTGAAGTTGGACTGAAATGATTATCTTGAAAGATTACACAGTGCTTTCTCTTGAAAGGTCATCTTTTACAAGCAGTTACCACACAATCATCCCTCAGACTCCAGTTTTCCATACATCATATTTAGGCCCTGATTCAGGAAGGTACTTATGTAAAAACCTAAGATTAAGTATATGAGTAGTCCCATTGACTTTAATGGGACAGTGCGTTTGCTTAAAGTTAGGGTCATTCTTATATATGCTGCCAAGCTGGTGCCTAGAATATAAAATAATGGTGGTATTTCTGCATATGGCAGCTGCTGGACTTATTCATGGCCATCAATGGAGCCTTGTGCTGCAATGTGTATCATTATTGCTATACATTGATATGAAATCACTTTTAGCACAGTGCCTGGAAAAGAGCTTGCTTATTTTGCATTAAAAAAATTAAGTACAACTGCATGATCTTTCTTAGTGTAAGAAGTTCAGGATGTCCAGTATCCTTTTCACATTGTAGTTCTTGATACATAAAATGATACATAAAATGATACATAAAATGTAGATTAAACTAAGAAACACTTATTCATTGTATTATCCGACTCCAGAGGGGATATGATCTTTCTTTTTGTAACCATTCCTTAGATTTCTGTTTCTTAATGAGAATGAAGTATACACTTTTTGAGGGACTCCAGCTAAAGAGAATGGTTACAAATACTTCACTAATACAGAATCTGCAAACCAGTAATTTAATATTAATTATCATTGTGATACAGCCACAAACAAGAACTTAGTTGCGATGGTTAAAATATGATTCACCTAGAAAGACTTCAAAGAACAGCATATATCAGCTGATCAGCTGAAGGCTTCTTTTGTGTTTACTGTTAAGCAGTTTTTACTGTTCAGATGCTGTCATGCATTAAGTGTATACTTCATTCTCATTATATGGATGTTTATTTAACTCTCTAGTATACAGCTGTACTCCTCTCTTCAGCAACTATAAACCCAGTTATAGGCCCCCTTTATTATAAAAACACCTTTTTTCTCAGGCAAAATACTCTGAAGATAGTGATGTGCTATTGCATACAGTATTATGTAATTCCATTACTTCTTTAATGGACATTAGTTTAAATGGAGCTTCCCCAGTGCCCTCTAATCTTTGAGCCATGAATGCAACCACGGGGTTAGCTCAGTTGTCAGTGAGTCAGTATCCTATTTTTTCAAGGAGAAACTTCTGTCAGTAGATTTGGAGTGTGTCGTCAGGGAGCAAACTTGGTTAAGCAGCAATTTTTCTTGAATTTAAAACAGCTGCAATTATAAGCATTCCACAAAATTGTATTTTTTTAATTAAGCATGAGGCATAACAAGGAATAGCTTCACATTACGTTTTGGGGAGCCAATAAACATTAAACAAGCCTTATTATTAGAATTTCACAGAGCTGTAGAAAGGTGTTGCAAGTATTCCTTTATCATATGGTTTTACCTTTTTTTTTTGGTGTTGCACTACATAAACCCTTGTATTTTTATATACGTTGAATCTCTTCATGTAAATGAACACATTTTCGAGGATTATTTTTTGACTAATATATCAGTATATATGTATTATCTGTTTAGACATCTGGCCCAAAACAACTAATTCATTATTTGCCTTAAGCTTCTTTCTTTCTTTCTTTCTTTCTTTCTTTCTTTCTTTCTTTCTTTCTTTCTAAGTTTCATTTGCTGGGTATTAATCTTAGGTATTGCTTGGATATTTAGACTTACAACAGGTTTGCATCTGCTTTGCTCATGTAAGGTGGAGAAAAATTCCATATTTACTCATAATAAAAGTATTAGAGAAACTGTCAATAAATTTTCTGTCATAATTGAATCATATGATATCTAAATTGTTGATAATGTGATCTGCTCGTTAAACAAAAGTGTCTGGAGAAAATGATGGATTAATTGACTGATGGCTAAGGTTTCTCTCAAATATAATGGTTTACCCGGTTTGATTTGATTTGTGTAAAATAACTTTCTCTAATAAACAATTTGCTCAGAGGCAATAGAAGAAATGAATGGTTATCAAACCAAACTTAATTAGTCTATCCTAGATTGATATTACTTGGGGAGTCTTCGTTTTAATTGTGGAGGGCTGAATACAAAGAGTTCGGTTCATTATATTTTTCCTTTATAAACACTATTGTGTAACCACCTATGGAATAATAACATGTGATTTCATTTTAATAAATGCTTGTAAAGTGAATTAGCTAATTATGCCAGGCTAAAAATGATTCCTTTAATTATTTTGGATATTTAACTGGTACTTCAGTTTTATTATTGTTAGTCTGTAAATGTGATTTGTATTAGCTCTGCCAAACTAATTATAATATATAACTTAAACAATCTGAACTGGTTTGTAATGCTTCTAATGGACCCTTCGGTGCTAAGTAGAACATTTCTATTATACAAAGTATACATATGAAGTGGGAATTGTTACTGTAGATTCAGTATAAGAAAGCGAAGACCAATAATGGCAATATTTTTTCTTTAAAAATATATTGTGATTAAACAGAGAATTTGAAACTGTTTAAAAGAACCCTTGTATAATCTTGTGCAAAAACTCAACTTATTTCCTTCAGAACCAGGTTGATAGGTAACATAACTTTTTAAGCCACACTGTCAAGTAGTTTAATTGCAACTAACTATTGGGCCTACAGTAAGGTTTTTACAAAACATACTATTGATAGAACTGTTTTCAGAATAATTTATTGAGGTGCTGACTTAGCAGTCCATCCCTATTGAACAAAGCAGTTAATGGAATTTAAGTGCATCCTAGTCTTCAGAAGTTAAGGACGTGCTTAATTGGTTTACTGAATCATAGTCAGCACTCAGCACCATGTAGGACTGAGTTTTAAGACTGTTAGTTGAGGCTGAATATTTTGGTTTGGTTTAAAAAAACACAGAACAGTATTGGTAGAAATGTTGTCTGAATTTTGTCTTTATACATGTCTATGGAAGAATGATTTTTTTGTAAGGTGGGTGCATAACTGGCTGGATAACTGTACTCAGAGAATAGTTATAAACGGTTCCCAATCCTGCTGGAAAGGTATAACAAATGGGGTTCCGCAGGGGTCTGTTTTGGGACTGGCTCTGTTCAATATCTTCATCAACTTAGATATTGGTGTAGAAAGTACGCTTATTAAGTTTGCAGATGATACCAAACTGGGAGGGATTGCAACTGCTTTGGAGGATAGGGTCATAATTCAAAATGATCTAGACAAATTGGAGAAATGGTCTGAGGTAAACAGGATGAGTTTAATAAAGACAAATGCAAAGTGCTCCACTTAGGAAGGAACAATCAGTTTCATACATACAGAATGGGAAGAGACTGTCTAGGAAGGAATACGGCAGAAAGGGATCTAGGGGTTATAGTGGACCACAAGTTAAATATGAGTCAACAGTGTGATGCTGTTGCAAAAAAAGCAAACGTGATTCTGGGATGCATTAACAGGTGTGTGGTGAGCAAGACACGAGAAGTCATTCTTTCGCTCTACTGTGCGCTGGTTAGGCCTCAACTGGAGTATTGTGTCCAGTTCTGGGCACCGCATTTCAAGAAAGATGTGGAGAAATTGGAGAGAGTCCAGAGAAGAGCAACAAGAATGATTAAAGGTGTTGAGAACATGACCTGTGAAGGAAGGCTGAAAGAATTGGGTTTGTGTAGTCTGGAAAAGTGAAGACTGAGAGGGGACATGATAACAGTTTTCAGGTATCTAAAAGGGTGTCATAAGGAGGTGGGAGAAAACTTGTTCATCTTAGCCCCTAAGGACAGAACAAGAAGCAGTGGGCTTAAACTGCAGCAAGGGGGGTTTAGGTTGGGCATTAGGAAAAAGTTCCTAACTGTCAGAGTGATTAAATACTGGAAAAAATTGCCTAAGGAGGTTGTGGAATCTCCATCTCTGGAGATATTTAAGAATAGGTTAGATAAATGTCTATCCGGGATGGTCTAGACAGTATTTGGTCCTGCCATGAGGGCAGGGGACTGGACTCGATGACTTATCGAGGTCCCTTCCAGTCCTAGAGTCTATGAATCTACTAAGTTAATTTAAAAGTGAAAAAATCACATTCAGGGTGAAGAGTAAATTAGGTGTTTATAGTTATTTCTTTCTGAATAATTTAAGCTGTTAATTTTCCCCCTTTTAGGTTACTTAAATGTACTGTAGGTAATTTAATTTTACAGATACCTGAAAAATCTCTCAGTAGATCTCATAGTAGAAGGAATGGAGAGTTGTTTTTTGCTTGTTTGTTTCACCTGTATGTGTTCATTGACTGTGGGTTTACAGTTTCACTTTGGAGCCTGAAAAGTTATGTACATAAATCACTGTGTATGGAGATGACCGTACCTTTTAATCTGTTTGAGTGACAGAAAACTACTGCAAAGTGGGATTCTAAGCATGTCTTTTGGAGCAGAAATGAATCTATATAAAGACTTCAAAGTTAAACATAAATACAGTAAGCCTTCATTAATGCTTTTTCATGTATGGCTACTTATATAAGGAATATCCACATTGATTCCCAATTTGTAAGTTTTCAAAAAAAATTTATATTATCTGCATGTTCACTGTGATTCATCCTTGCTTTCCATGAACAGCCTTTGTGAGAGGATATAGTAATCATTAAAGTAATAAAAAGTACTCTAATTTAGTTGAACAAATTACTCTTTAAGCATAGTTTTAAGAAAAATAAAGAGAATCTAATAAGTCCTAGAACACTAATCAAACATCAAAGTTCGAGTGAAATACTAGCCTCATTAAAATCAAAAGCAGTTTTCCATTGACTTCAGTAGGACTAGGATTTCACCCCAAGTTTTCAGTACCATTGCATGTGAAGTGGTTTAATTATTATTTTAATAATAATAAATCTCATACACTTAGGTGAAAATACAGACACTCCCCGACTTACACAAGCGTTCCGTTCCGGAATGCCTTGCGTAGCTCGAATTGTGTACGTTGGAAACGTATACCTGCCATTCCCCCTTCCCCCCCCAAAAAACAAAACAAAACAAAACACCTCCTATTTTCCATAAATGTGGGTTTGCTTAAGTTGGGTTTGCGTAACTGGGGGGGCATCTGTACATTGTTCTAACCTTATCGTTTTTCCCCTTCATTGAACTGTGCCTTTTATCTCACCAGTCCCAGAAACATTTTCAATAATTTGAGAGAGGGGTGTCTGCATTGTCCTGCAGAGCCAAAGGTTGCAGATAAGGTTTCACCTCTGCCTTCTGGGAACAGCAGCCCAGCACATTTTTATCATTTTACGATAATTTTTTGCAATTTAATACCTGTCGTCTTAGCAGAACGTTGAGATTGGTGGGTGAAGAGAAGGGCTGTATATTCAGTGGGTGAGATCATCAACCCTGCCGCAGTGCCTTTTAGCTGGGTAGAAAGGGCTGGAGCAGTGTAGAAGGGTGCTAAGAGCCATGTTTCTCATAGACTCATAGACTTTAAGGTCAGAAGGGACCATTATGATCATCTAGTCTGAGCACAATGCAGGACACAGAATCTCATCCACCCACTCCTGTAACAAACCCCTAACCTATGTCTCAGATATTGAAGTCCTCAAATTGTGGTTTAAAGACCCCCAAGGTGTAGAGAATCCTCCAACAAGTGACCCATGTCCCATGCTGCAGAGGAAGGCGAAAAACCTCCAGGGCCTCTGCCAGTCTGTCTTGGAGGAAAATTCCTTCCCAACCCCAGATTGGTGATCAGTTAAACCCTGAGCATGTGGGCAAGACTCACCAGCCAGCACCCAGGAAATTATTCTCTGTAGTAACGCAGATCCCACGCCATCTAACATCCCATTACAGACCATTGGGCATATTTATCTGCTAATAATCAAAGATCAATTAATTGCCCCTCTTATCCGAAGGCTTCCTTATTCCCATCACCCTCTTCTGCCTATCAACCCTCTGCTGTCTCCTTACTTCCTTCATACCCTTCCCAGCACTCCCTACTGCCTCCCATCCCCCTGTATGCCCCTGGTTAGCAGTAAGATGGAAGAATCCTTTTGCTGATCTAGTTGCATCTACAGCGGCGATTAGGGCAACCTAACTATGTCACACAGGGCATGACACTTATAAAATTTGCAGATGATACCAAGCTGGGAGGTATTCCAAGTGCTTTGGAGCACAGGATTAAAATTCAGAATGATCTGGACAGACCGGAGAAATTCAATAAGGACAAATGCAAAGTACTCAATTTAGGAAGGAACAATCAGTCACACACATACAAAATGGGAAATGACTGCCTAGGAAGGAGTACTGTGGAAAGGGAGCTGGGGTCATAGCGGATCACAAGCTAAATATGAGTCAACAGTGTAATGCTGTTGCAAAATAAGCAAACACCATTCTGGGATGCATTAGGAGTACTGTAACCAAGACATGAGAAGTAATTCTTCCGCTGTACTCTGCCCTGATCAGACCTCAACCAATTGCCTCTAGCCTGTTTCAGAGCTGAGGCTGACTTCTGAGCACTCCCTCCCAAGCCCTGGCATTTGGACATTCCAGGGATGAGACTGGGGGCAGTAGGGATGTGTTGAGTGCTTTCAAGAGGTGCAGCACTCAGTGACACCTAGCATATTTAAACACACTCAAAGTTCATACAATCACTGAATAGATGTAAAAGTATAAAATATTACTTTGCCTGTTTAAAAACAAAAACTCAGTTTTGTACCTGTGTCCTCATACTGTTAATCCAGCAAAAAAAACACTTATAACCAACACAACTTTAGACATTGTTGAAATCATTGATTACAAATGACAATGTAATACCTTCTGTAGAGATGCTGACTCTTGTCTCTGTGGTAAATAATTTATCTATGATCTTTGTTTGATGAATGAGGCATTTCAAACTCTCTGGTTTATACTGAATGTATAGGGTGAACGGTCTATATCTGTGAGATGAGGCATCTGATTTCATAGAATATCGGGGTTAGAAGGGACCTCAGGAGGCCATCTAGTCCAACCCCCTGCTTAAACCAGAACCATTCCACAGACAGATCTTTACCCCAGTTCCCTAAATGGCCCCCTCAAGGATTGAACTCACAACCCTGGGTTTAACAGGCTAACGTGCAAACCACTGAGCTATCCCTCCCTGCTCCCATTTATTTCAGAGAGAGTGAATATGGAAGGTCTAATGAGGTTTCTGCTGTGCAGCTTCTCTGCTTGTAGGTCAGTGCCTCTCATCTGTGGAATTTGGAGGTGACCGAGGGTTGCTGGAATCTCCAGAACTAAGCACTGCCATTCAGCTCAGGTCACCAGAAATTCAGCCTCTGGCCATGAGACAAGTTGGCTGTTCAGTTTCTCCTGGCCACTTTTGTTTTATAATTTTTATTCATTTTTATGCAATAGCCTTTTACGTCTATGAAGCTTTCTTATGCAGTCTTGTAATGAGAATAGTACCTGTGTGATTTTCAGCCCACGGACCTTGACTCTATCTGAAGGGCTGAATCAGGTATTACTCCATTATTTTCCCTTTCCATAGTCTGGCTCTTCATTATAGTTTAAGGAGCACTTCAGGTAGCTGAACCCTGAAGAGAGCCCCGTAAGAACTCCATTCCCCATGCAGCTGCACCATCATGGGATTAAAGAAGAAAAAGTGGAAAATCCCTTCCCAGGTTCAGAATGCCTCCAAATTTACTGAGGGTTTATCTACAATACCGCATACATTGATGTAAATTACATCGCTCAAGGGTGTGAAAAAGTCATACCTATGAGGAACATAAATTACATCAACTTAAAGTGGTGTCCACACCATGCTATGTTGGCAGGAGGGTGCTCTCCTCTCGACATATCACATCTTCACCAGACGCATTACAGCGGAATGCAGCTGCACTGATGTAGTGCGGTAATGTAAAGCCCTGAGAGGTATTAGGTCTCTTCTACAGGCTTATATGGGTGGCAGCCAGCCAAAGAAGCAGGCATCCTTTCAGGCTTCCTGAGCCATCTAGTACACTATTCCCATAATGAGGATACTTGTTCCAGTACAGCTCCTCAGTTCAGTGGTCCCCAGTCCATACTGAATAGCATATAAATAACCTGGATAAATACCACACACAACAGACAAATTAAATGCATGACTTTCCCAGGACAGGAAACTAGTGATTTGCAAGGAAGCTATTAATATTGAGAATAATAAAATATCGTCTTCAAGCATTATTATATACAAGCTTTTCCATACATGCTTCTTTGAGGACATAAGATCCAAATGGGGATTTTTACTTAAAAACAAACTTTAAACTAAAATATATGAAAACATCAAGAAATATCCTAAGTTTTGGGAACCTAAGATTGGTGCTGCAGTAGCTCCACCTGTGAAAGACATAGTTGCATTTTCAGAAAGGGAATTTACTTCCAGAAGATCCTGTAGACCACAAGAGTGAGGACCCACTACAGTATACTCCTGATTATGCTAATAGCATGAGGGACAGGGATTTTATTGCAATTATGAGAAGTTCAGATTATTGAGAGGGCAGAAGCCATTCAGCAGTAGGGTGGCCTCCTCTGTGGCTGGGGACTGATCTTCCTCCTCGCAGTCTTGGATAGAGTTGGGGGGGGGCGGTGCTTTGCCCTGCTCACTCGCTTCTGTGATAGCTGGGCTGCAGATGGCTCCCTGTGCTGTTGCATAGGGCTGCTCGGAGGGGGGAGGGCAAGTGGGGCAATTTGCCCCTGGCCCCACAGGGGCCCCCACGAGAGTTTTTGACGGCAGGTCCTTCAGTGCCACCGAACACACCCGGAGAGAGTGAAGAACTCGCTGCCGAAGACCGGAGCTTCTTCCGCTCTGGGTCTTTGGCAGCAATTTGGCGGTGGGTCCTTCACTCGCTCCGGGACCTGCTGCAGAAAACCCCAGACCCCCTGAATCCTCTGGGTGGCCCTGCTACTGCAGGGCTGCCAACACCCAGCCCCAGTGGGAGTAAGGTGTGGGGCAGAGCAGAGACCCCAGGCCTGGTCTCTGCTGTATTGTGCCAGGACCACAGCCTTCTCTGAACCTTGTGCCTGCAGGGATCAGGTGTCGCTGGCTCTGCAACAGAACAAGGAGCCCTCTGCAGTTCTGCTGTCATGGCCCTGCTCACTTCCATGACAGAGGGGCTGCAGAGGGCTCTATGCACTGCTGCAAGAGACATTCAGAAGCAGGGTGACCTCGCCTGCAACTTCAGGCTTGTCCTGCTCCTTTTTTCAATCCTGGCCAAGAGTCTCTGATCTATTATCTGGAACCCTTCCTTGTCCCGCAGCATGAGATACCTGGGAGCAAGGAAGGGATTTGGGTAACATGGAGGTTCAGATAATATGATTTTGGATGAATGGGACTGTACTGTATATAGCAGTTTCCAAGTCTCAGCTGTTGCCATTTCAGACCAAAAATATTTCCTGTAGTTAGCAAGGAAGTGTGAGGGGGGATTTGGCAGCAGCCTTCAACTACCTGAAAGGGAGTTCCAAAGAGGATGGAGCTAGGCTGTTCTCAGTGATGTCAGATGACAGAACAAGGAGCAATGGTCTCAAGTTGCAGTGGGTCTAGGTTGGATCTTAGGAAAAACTATTTCACTAGGAAAGTGGTGAAGCACTGGAATGGGTTACCTAGGAAGGTGGTGGAATCTCCTTCCTTAGAGGTTTATAAGGCCCAGCTTGACAAAGCCCTGGCTGGGATGATTTAGTTGAGGTTGGTCCTGCTTTGAGGAGGAGGTTAGACTAGATAACCTCCTGATAGGGTGACCAGCTGTCTAATCACACAAACCCAAAGACCCTTAACCCTACACCCTGCCCAGACCCTTCTCTGAGGCCCCACCCCCACTCACTCGTTCCCTCTCCCTGTGTCACTCACTCTCCCCCACCCTCACTCACTTTCACCACAATGGGGCAGGAGGTTGGGGCGTGGGAGGGAGGTTGGATGCGGGAGGAGGGGTGGCCTCTGGGAGGGAGTTAGGGTGCGGGAGAGAGTACGGGGTGCGGGCTCTGGCCTGGGGCAAGGAGTTCAGGTGTGGGAGGGGATTAGGGAGTCGGCGCTTACCTCAGGTGGCTCCTGAAAGTGACCGGCACATCCCTCTGGCAGTAGGACATAATTAAGGTTTTTCTGTTGGTCTGCTTATTTTCCACCTTCATATTTAGTTAGAGATTGATATATTCTGAAATATCTTTGTAGTTTACACAGTCTTCCCTTCACCATTAAATACTTCTTATTAAACTGTAACTTTCCTTAGAATGACCATGTTTTAAATTTAAATACGATCTTTATCTGTAGGTTAATCAAGTTCCTATTGGTTTTATATATAATTTTCATAGCAAGATATACTGAACAGACTAAGCTTATATGTAAATAAGCATTTTTTGAAGAACTGTGCCTATTTTTTGGAATGTTTTCAATAGTGTCTGTAGTAACATCTCTGAATTTGGTTGGTAAGTTATCTCACTTCTTTCTTCCTCTTCCCTCTGCCTCTCAGCACAATATTGAAGTTGGTCCTGGAAAACAGAAATCAAGAACTAGTAGGAAAACTCATATTAGTACTAACTAACGTGTATATCTTTAAAAAAAAATAGAAATTTCCTCTGCTTAAGTTAAGTCTGACAGTTTTCAAATATAGACCCTAATTTCATTAGGTAGTCTTATTCATTCTGTTAAAGAAAACATTTGTACATAAATTTATGTCCCACAGTCCTGAAATGATTAAAGATTCTTTTGCTTTTTGCAAGTGTGTTTTTATGGGTCAGTGAAAGATAGTTTTATTTAATAGCAAATAAGTGCAAATCATAAAGTGCTGCTAAAACTTTCAGTTTTGGATTAAAAATGCAAGTTTTTTTCCTGAAAGCATTAAAACTTTAGCATCAGGATTGAAAATCTGTCTTATATTTATTTAAATAAATATTTTAGAATTTACTTTACAAGACAGAAAGCAGTCTTTCAAAAGAACTGATGGTATCTATAAGATAAAATTGTTATAAGCATAATGAGCGTAGTTAGGGAAAATGCTTCTTAAATATTTTAAGCTAATGTATATAGAATTTTTTTAGTAGTTCAAGTCTTAAGTATATGTTAAAGAGATATATTTGGTGTCCTTTTATTATGTGTGAGCTCATTTAATTTCTGTTACTCGATATGCTGGGAAACTCCTATGTCAGCTGATTGGTATAAACTGATAAGTATTTCATATACATTCATTTTAAATTATCTCTTGCTACATACCATAATTAGCCTATATTTATCAAATAACTGTACAATCAAATGTCACATCACCTAGTGTTTTGTAATTATAGTGTGTGTGTAGGGAATTGCGTGAATTTTTCAGATTATTCTATGCATGCAAAATCATGACTTGTGGGGGTTGAGGGTAACTAGTATCTCTCATGATCAGGTCATAAAAGCGTACATAAAACCCTGTTTGTTTAATGGCTGATCAAGGACAACTCTTTAAAGTCAATCAAGATCTTTTGTATCACTACCAGAAGTTGAATCATAAGCATTCCTAATAGATTGGCTTCAGTCCTATTTGATTCCCAGTAGACAACTGGATTACATGTGGCTCTTGATGAATAAATTGCCTTACTGGTGTTTCACACCCAGAGATTGACTCCTTCAGTTTCTCTATCGGTGTCTCGAGGATGATGATAAAATTAAAAAGCTAGGCACATTTCAAATCATAATTGTGTACATTGTTATTTTGAGTCAAAAGGATAACCAACTAGTAATTAATTAATTAGAAAAGCACAGGAACTATTGGGGTTTTACTGTGTCTGAAGATCTTTAATGTACGTTTGCAAGGTGATGTCCTGAGTCTTTTCTTGTTTAGCTATGGTATCTCATCCAGACAGTAAACTCACCACACACGTTACCTTTTGATGAACAGGTGGGGAATGAGATGTTCCTTTAACATTGTTAGCTATTAAAATGTTAGCTAGGAAAATTCCTATCCTTCATTTATAAACATTGCAAAAAATTTTGCTTTGTTCCATGAGACAGCTGCGTGGACTGCCATTTTAAAAATTGTTTTCTTATTGCTAAATAGCAACAACAAAAGTAGATGTTGTATGATAGTTTCTGTGTCTAGAAACTTCTACTAACAAACTATGTAGAATGCATGCAGCAGGATTATTGAGGCATCTCTTGTATTTAATCCACACATGGATGCAAAAAAGACACTGCCCATATAGACTCATCCTTGAAGAACAAAATATTATCATCTAATTTGTAGGCCACCACCAATGAAGCAAGCCAGCAGATTGAGAGTCCACCTTATAATCAAGAAGAATTATGTTTTATTGTGTTTCATTGCATCTATAACATTCAAACTTTGACTTGGAAAGAAACAGCTAATTAATACATTTTGAAGCATTATTTGCTCTTAGTGAGCTTTCTATGCTTTTTATGAAAAAATGATGCTTGGTAGCACCTTTGAAACAACATTCAGAAATACATCAATGAAATTTGTAAGCACAGAACTTTGCACATGTAATTAGCAATTTGTGTGTGTAAATGCAAGTTCCTGTATGCCCTCAAAGGTGTATTTACAAGTTTTGTCAGTATATTTATGAAGGCTTCTCTGAAAATTTGTCCTTTGTCTTTTGATTTGGTCTCAATACTTAATCAAATGTTGTGGTTGTTTAGCTATGATATTTTTATTGACAAAGGCAATCTTTTTCTAATAAACTTACAGCAAGTAAAGGGTATTGTATTTAAGAGAGTCAGGTGATCTGGGTTCTGTTCCTGGTTCCACCATATAATTCCTTGGTGACTTTGGACAAGTTGTCTGTTTCTGAGCTGAACAGTAAAATAGACCTGACAAGCCTCCCATTTGTGAGATACTCACTTTAGTCTTTTAAAATATTTGAGATCCTCAATAGGTGTTCTGTGAGTGCAAAATGGTGTTGGTTCTTGTGATTACTATAAAACACAGTCCAAAAGTATACATGGGGAGGGATTTTTAAACAAAAGAGGTTTTTTTCATTGAAAAATGTCAGTTAATCAAACTGTATCAGAGTCAATTAAACTTTTGTCAGGGAGGTTTCTCAAGTCCAGGATGGATAGCAGAGTGGTTCGGGCACTCGCCTGGGATTTGGGAAACCCAAGTTCAAGTTTCTGCTCTATCTGATTCAGATTAATGACTTGAGCCTAGATGTCTCACACCCCAAGTGAGTACCCTAACTGCTGGGCTATAGACTTCACTCTACATAAAGAATTATAATATTCACTGGGCCAGAGAGAGGGAGAAACTGACTCTCTAGCTTGGTGGTGTCAGAGACCCAGGATCCAAGCTCCTGCTTTGAATCAAGCCCCTATATCTCAGGTGAGTGCACTTATCCCAGACTATTGACTATTCTGGGGGTGGGCCTCTCTCCCTTACATTTTTTCGTGAAAATTTTTGAAAAGTCTCATTTTTGTTCCATATTGAAATGAAAACAAAATGTCAGTTTTCCACAAAGTATTATTTTTCCAGCCAGCCCTGTCCACAAGGAGCTTTTTACCAAGTGGTTTCTCTTTCCTAGCAGTTTACTACACATACAAAGTTCTTCTCAGTTTACTGTGCATATTTTTATCTGTGTCTGGGCAGAAGATTACACTCCATCTTTATTGGACCCATACCTGTCACTGTGATCCATCAGTTTTTGACCTTCAGGCTTGATTATTGCAATGCCTGTCTGGAAATGAAGCCACATGCTCTGAAATAGTTTTGATTGGTACAAAATGCAAGCACCTATTCAGTCTCTCTCTCCTGATACTTACAGCCTTCCGTGAGGTTGGTTTCAACTTCTTGAGAAATCACCTCTCCGTCCACTGCTATGATCAGCCAAAACAAACTGTTAACTAGTGAGAGGTTTGTGAATGCACAAGACAGAGCTCTTTCAGCAACCAGTCCTGGGTTATAGTACTCACTTCTATTATAGACTCACAATGTTAACTCTGAGGTGCCCATCTGTGCTCAGATGTGGTGTTATAGGAGACTTTGCCTCCCAAGTTCACACTGGTCACTACTTGCTCGGTCTCAAAGGTGGGTCTCAGCTGGTCCTTTCTCTGGACTCCCTTCCTGGGTCATAGAATCATAGTTTATTAGGGTTGGAAGGGGCCTCAAGAGATCATCTATTCCAACCCCTCAAAGCAGGACCAATCCCCAAAATCCCTAAGTGGCCCCCTCAAGGATTGAACTCACAACCCTAGGTTGAGCAGGCCCATGTTCAAACCACTGAGCTATCCCTGTTGCTCAACCTTCCAGAGTGAACTAAAGGTCCAAGTCCAAACTCCCATACTCCATATGGATAGTCCTCCTGCACCTGCCTCTGTCGGACTTCACCAAAACCCTCTGTTGCTCCTCCATCGGGATTCCCCTACTGCCTCCCTTCCCAAGGGATTCTGACAGCTTTCCATAGGGATCTCCCTGCTGCAAAGCTTCTCTTAACTACTAGCTCTTCTGTCCCTTCTGAGCTTCTCTTCTGTTCTCTTCTCTTAGGCTCTAGCTCAGGGCTTCCCCATAGGAGCCTGTTCTGCTCCCTGTAGGGGTCTCAGCCTGTCTTCCTCAGGCTCTTTGCAGAGGGGAGCTCCCTTTTGTTCCTCTTTCCGAGGTCACCTTCCTTTTACTGAGTTCTCAGCTCTATTTAAGGGCCTAGCTCTGTCTTTTCTGGCCAAAAGGCAATTAATCATACCCCAAGTGTGAGCATGACTAGTTGGGGTCAGTTTCTAATTAAGCCCCATTGCACCCAACTGGGTCACTAATTAGCACTTAGGTTGCCAGCCCACAAGAGAGGCTGAGGGATAGCTGTTATCAGTCATAGGCAAGGCTGAGCCCAACTTACTTCAAAGGGCCAGCCAACCTATGCCACCCTACTAAAGGTGAGAATGAACACAAAAATAGCCATGTTCAGAACTAAATGCAAAACTCATTTCTCAAAAATTATTGAGGGAAAGCTAAGTTTATGCACAGGCACACACAAATCTACACACTCTCAGAAACACGGAAATTTATAAATACCTGTAAACTAATCAAGCTATTTTTTTCTACAAGTTGGAAAAGAAGGAAGGGAGAAAGACTATAAAGTCTATTTTTTAAATACTTCATCAGTGCTCAGATACTACAGTGATTAGGCTAAATAACACAAGAACAGACACATCCTTAACCCTATGTCATTACAGCGGATTAGTGAAATGGAAGCTATTTTTCTATTTATTTCCTATGGAATATGAATTTGTTCTCTTCTCTTCTCCCACCCGATAGTCGTTGGATGTATCATTTTTGTCTTCTGTGTTACAGCAATCTGCCATTAATTTAAAAACTATGGATCAAGTTTTAAACTTTATCTGGCTAAATTATATTCAAGCTGGGTGCTTAGATGTACAAAATTGGTATTTTCACAGTTAGCCATCTTTGTACAAGTTTTGCTCGCACAGTTTGTTTATTTTAGTTACCATCGAAGTTTGGCTATGCAATGTATCTGCTTCATGCTATTCCTCCAAGTACAACTAGCCTTTTAATACTGATATTGTGTACATGCAGATGGCCAGGCATGCAATTTCTAGACATAAGTATTATGTAAAGAATGGGCTATTTCTTTGCTTTTTTTATGGCAAGCATTCAGATTTCTTTTATATCTGTGCCTAATCCTGGTAGTTCCTTTGTAGAACTAAAACATCTGTGGAAGTAATATTTGATTTCTAGATGATTTGATACTTAGAGAATAAAAATAAAACTAGGCGTGGCAGAATTATTTTTTTTTAATTTTGACAGATAATATTGATTATTTTTAAGCAGTTTTTCTATTTTTATCAATTTTACATTTTCACAGTTGTGGAAAATTATTTTCACAGTTGGGAGCTCAGACAATAATTATTTAATGATAATAGACATTGAGAATCAAAAAGTTAAGGCTTTAAATTAAAACATTAAAACACAAGTTGTCATCACATGTCAAAGTATACAAAGTAAATAGTCTTAAATCAAACTCTAGTAAGTTCTCAAGCAGCATTTTTTCTTTCTTTGCCTACCTATACATTTTGATGGAAATGTTTTTTCACCTGTTTATGTTTACAGTGAAATCGACATTTTACTGATATTTACTCATAAAAATCTAATCCTTCCAAGCCTAAATAAAACCAACACTCCTTGTAATAATTCAGTCAGCTAGTAAATGGCATTCAGGATTAGGCAAGAGATGACTTTAAGCTTTAATGGAAAAAGCCTTTTTTAAAAGGATTGTGTCGAACATAGTACAATAACTCTAAAATAAGAAAGGGCTGGGAGAATGCAAAAGTGAAAGGATGTGCTTTTACCTGTTGCCAAATGTTTTTTCATGTATGCATTACAGCTCTTTTTTGTAATGGTCAGTATTATCCTTATTGTGTACTGTTTACATGTCTGACTTCTTGTTTGGATTTTACTTGGTGATTTAGTATTAATTTTTAATGTGAAAGCACTTAGCATTAGGAGTTTGACATTTTGTCTGACCTTAATCACCAGGAGGATCATGAGAGGTTTATTCAGTGGGAAGAGAACTGTTACAGCTCTGACAGAAATGATGGGAAATAAGTAAACAGCCTTTTAAATCTTCGCCAGAAATCAATAGGGTTTAAAGATGATGGACGTTGGTGTTTTTTGCTGCTTAAGGACTTCAACCTTTTACGGGAAAATATCTTCTCAAAGTGTCAGCATTTTTCCCCCTTAGCACAATGAATCACCGCTGCAAATAGAACACTCTGCATAGAACGCTCTTCATCATTATTATGATGATGATGTTGTATATGACTGTCTACGATAATGCAAAAGATGTTTTGCACTTTTATACATAGAGAGATGCTGCCATACTTCATAATGTTGCTAATTATTGTTCTGTATAGGCTGGCAAAATAACTTGGTTCACAATGTTTAAACTGATAAATTTATGCTGTTTGTTCTGCCATAGAAATGGTTGCTGTTTCTAATTTTTCCTGTTTGCTAGTTGTTTTCCTCACATCAGTTGAAATAGCTTTATTTAAGTGACAATTCTCAACTTCTTTTAGTAACCAAGAATAAAAGCCGCTCTAGAGTCATTGAATCAAAAAGTATTTTAGAAGTGATACAGGTTTTGAGCTGGTGCACAACATATTGTACGGTTTTGCTTTTCATGAATGATTTATTAGACACTAGGATGCTACAGTATTTAGTAATATATCCACAAACAGCTACATTCAGACCCAAGTATTCATACATTTATGTCATCATCAATCATATGATGTGCTATTTGTTTTATATTATACAATATTGGATTCCATTTTAAAATAGCTAAGAATATAGTAAATTATTTTCAAATATAGTAAAGTTGCTGTTAAATAATAATTGAGAACTTGACTTTCAAGCTTTCAGTTAGTTTGTTTGCATCCTTATGCAGCCATTTACTGTGAATAAAGTGAACAGGATTTAATTTGTGATTTGTAGACAACCTTTTACATTAGAAATGATAACTGTAGCAACTATGGTTTTATGCTAATACCTAAGTGTGCCACATAGATAAAATCATCCCTTAAGACCTCCTGATATAAAGTGATCTTTGATTTAAGGGTGCAGTACTTTGGCTGCATCTATGTTCAATGATTATTAAACTGGAGTTATTACATACAAGCTGATGGAATATTTTCAGTAGTTTATCATAATTTATTAACCATGTTGAATACAGGGTGGTGAGAAACATTTGAAGCAATTCTTCCTTGTTCTTTGTAAAGCAGCCTGTCTCTCCCTATTTTGCTTTTAGCATTCCATTTCCCTTTATATTGCATACCAGCAGAACTATAATATAACTGAATCAGATTAGGATATCAGTTTTGCAAGGTGCTGAGCACTTTTGCCCTGATGCAGCAATCACTTACGCATGTGCTTAACCTGAAGCACAGCATAGCACTGTTGAAATATATGGGACTACACACGTACTTCAAGTTAGACACATACTTAAATGCTTTGCAGGACTGGGGCCAGAATGCTCAGCACCTTGCAGGAATTTTCATCCTTTTGGACGGTATGTAGGAAAAGCTTCTTGTGGATGTGCTGCTATCTGGATTTGGACAATGAAAATAGTGTCTCACTCTTGTTTTGGCCACAAAACTAATCTCAACATTTTAAGAATTTGTTAAAGATTGGGATACTATTGTCAGGCAGCTCTTACTCTTTTGAAAACTTATAATTGATACTTAATAAAAAATAGTGCTCCTAGCTGTAGAACAAAAACAAAGCTAGTGTACATGTGGTGGGCCAGATCTTCAGCTAACATTAATCGGCATAGCTGATTTGGTGCAAAATATGTAAGCAAATATAATGTTGCTTTCTTTGTATTAGACCTTTAAATGTCTAGGAGTCTGCTCCCTGCTGGGAGGAGCTGCCATTTTGCTTTCAGTTCATATTCAGCCTGTTAACAGAGGAAATGCACACTGTGCTCTCATGGCGACCTTTCTGTTCTTGTTTCAGTATTTTCCCCTAAACAAAAATAAGTAATTTAGAATGAAAAACTGTATTTGCTCTTTATGTATGGAAAACATAACAATACAAGTAGATAATTACTTGTTGATAATACTCAGAGGGTATATGTGTTTTTGGGGGGGATAGGGGACATAGACTTCAAGAAATACTGAGCATTGGTCTAATTTTTTTCCACTGAAGTCACTGATAAAGCACCCATTGTCTTCATAATAATATTTAGCCCTGCCATGAGTGCACGGGGCTGTACTAGATGACCTCTCGAGGTCCCTTCCAGTCCTATGATTCTCTGATTCAGTGAGAGCAACATTAGGCCAACACTCAGTACTTTTGAAAATAAGCCCTTCATTTTAATAAACTTTACAAACATGAACTAATCCTCATAACATCCCCATTAAGGAGGCAGTGTTATCCCTATTACTTGTGAGGAAATTGAAATAGAGCTTTCATGACTTGTGTCAAGTGACAGAAGGAATGGATGTCAGAGCCAAGATTAACACCAACCAACAAGGCTACACTTCTGCCTATAATGTTCAAAGAAATTTTCACCTTTATGCAGAAACTTAGATGAACATCAAGGACCCAAATAAATAAATAACCCAAGACACCAGCAAGCCTCAGAGTAGCAGTGTCAACAAAATAATATAATAAGAGGAGATTGCTTTTGACGTGGTTTAGAACTATTTTACTGCCATTCCCCGAGTGGAGAGTCAGGAAGAAAAATGATGTTGAAATAATTTATTCTGAATGACAGCTATGAAGCTAAGATCTTCTCATAAATTCTTTTTTTTTAACCCCTCAGCACCTTCTACCTTTTTCTTTATCAGTCTTGATTTACCCATAACTATGAACACTACATTAACATTGGAATCTGATTTTCTTTACTCTTCCATCACTAAACTGCAAACCTGCCAGTTTTGTAATTTTGTTTCCTCCTCTCCTTGTTGAAGCTTGATGTGTACAAAACCTTAACTGATTTTCACCTTTGTTCATGGCAAAGCCCAGAATTCTGAAGAGAGAAAGTAATATTCTAAAGTAATTTTTATGGGTCTTTTATGCATACCATCTCATGGAGATGAAGCATTGTGCCTGCTATTGTGATTTGCATACACAAACTCTTTACTTTTCTAAATTATTAATGTGTTTTAAAAAAATCATTAGCTAAATTGTGGGCTCATATTTTTGCCCTCAAGTGCTCCTTTAGATGCTGTTAGAAGTAAACAGGTTTTATGAATTCTTCATTAAAAATTAAAAATAGGGTGAAATCCTGATCCCACTGAAGTCCATTGCAAAACTCCCACTAATATCAGTCAGGCCAGAATTTCACTCTAGATGCCTTCTCATTTCCGCTTCTTTTACATATGTTTGACTTACCAACTTACATATGTTTACCAAAGCCAACAGACTATGACATAATGGTTTTATAAGTTATATACAAGGAGCAACCTTTGGGTTTATTTGATGGTCTTACCATGGCCTGTTGAAATAGTTGTTCCGTTTTGGGAATTACTGGTATCTCTTCCCTGCCCCTCTTTAAAAAAAATAAAAAGGCCTAAATCAGTAAAAGAAACAGAAGTGGAGTGCTGGAAAGGACCTTGAGAGATCGTCTAGTGCAGTCCCCATTGCTGAGGCAGGACCAAGTATATCTATATCTGTCCATCCTGTTCTTAAAATCCTCCAGTGATGTGGATTCCACATCCTCACTTAGAATCGTATTCCAGGGCTTAATTACCCGTATAGTTAGAAAGCTTTCTATAATATCTAACCTAAATCTCCCTTGCTGCAAATTAAGCCCATTACTACTTATCCTACCTTCAGTGGACATGGAGAACAATTGATCTCCATCCTCTTTATAACAGCCCTTTATATGTCTGAAGACTGTTATCAGGTTCCCCTCAATCTTCTTTTCTCAAGACTAAACATGCCCAGTTTTTTTTAATCTTTCCTCCTAGGTCAGGTTTTCTAAACCTGTTATAATTCGTATTGCTCTCCTCTGAATTCTCTCCAATTTGGCTACATCTTTCTAAAGTGGTGCCCAGACTTGGACGCAGTAATCCAGCTGAGGCCTCACCAGTGCTGAGTAGAGCAAACAGTTACCTGCCAGGGCTTACATACAACACTTCTGTTAATACACCCCAGAATATGTCTGTTTCACAACTGAATCACATTGTTGGCTCGTAGTTGTGATGCACTATAACCTCCAGATCCTTTTCAGCGATACTACTGCCTAGCCAGTTTTTCCCCATTTTGTAGTTGTGCATTTGATTTTTCCTTCCTAAGTGCAATACTTTGCACTTGTCTTAATTTAATGTCATAGTTGTTGATTTTAGAACAGTTCTTCAGTTGATCCAGACAATTTTGAATGCCTAATCCTGTCTTCCAAAGTACTTGCAATCCCTCCTAGTTTGCTATCATCCACGGTTTTATAAACATCCTCTCCACTACATTATCCAAGTCATTAATAGAAGTATGGAATAGTACTGGCCCCAGGAATCACCCCTGTGGGACTCCATTAGATACACCATTCAGATTTGACAGCAAACCATTGATAGCTACTCTTTGAGTATGGTCTTGCAACCATTTTTGCACCCACATTATAATAATATTTATAAAAATTGTTTCATGAGAACATAAGAATGGCCATACTGGATCAGATCAGTGGTCCATCTAGCCCAGTATCCTACCTTCCAAGAGTGGTTAGTGCTAGATGCAGGGCCGGCTCCAGCTTTTTTGCCGCCCCAAATGACAAAAGAAAAAAAAGAAAAGCCCAATTGAGTGGAGCGATTGAGCTGCCGCTGAAGAGGAAGCAAGGCACTGAAGGACCCACTGCCGAATTGCCACTGCAGACCCAGACATGCCGCCCCAACAACGGATGGACTGCCGCCCCTTTCCTTTGGCTGCCCCAGGCACCTGGTTCCGTCACTGGTGCCTGGAGCCAGCCCTGGCCAGATATTTCAGAGAGAATGAACAGAACAGGGCAATTATAGAGTGATCCTCTCTCTGTCATCCAGTCCCAGCTTATGGCAGTCAGAGGTTTGAGGGCACCCAGATCATGGGGTTGTGTCCCTGACCCTCTTGGCAAATAGCCATTGATGGACCTATCCTCTGTGAACTTATCAAATTCTTTTTTTAACTTAGTTATACTTTTGGCCTTCACAACACCCCCTGTCAATGGGTTGCACAGGTTGATTCTCCATTGTATGAAGAAGTACTTGCTTGTGTTTGTTTTAAACCTACCACTTAATTGATTTTACAGGATGACCTCTGGTTCTTGTGTTTATATAAAGGGGTAAAGAACGCTTCCCAATTCACTTTCTCCACACCACTCATGATTTTCTAGACCTCTATCAGAGCCCCCATTAGTCATCTCTTTTCTGCACTGAACAGTCCCAGCCTGCGAAAGTCACTGTCTGGCTTTCAAGCCCATAGGGGCCAGACACCTTTTTAAAGAAGCCAGACATCAGCCCCGACCACTTAATGTGCAGGGAAGTCAATTCTTCGTATCTTGCATCTGCATTGGAATAGTTTGCTGTTATGCATTTAATATTATCTCTTTGAGAAACTGCCAGCTCTCCTGAATGCTTTTTTCCCTTAGATTTTATTCCCATGGATCCTTACCTGCCAGTTCTCTGAGTTTGTTGTAGTTGTAGTTAAATGTAGACATTTTTAGGCAAAATATATGAAGTTTTGTTCTTTTTTCCTTTGACTTCGAAACCTTTAGTTCAGAAATTTGTGATTTTGTGGCAACTGCAACGAAAGATTTAAAAATATAGTGCGACTGCAGCTTTCTGCATGTTTGAGGTGTATACTATCTAGTGCAGGTGAAATAACGATTTTGGAATCTTACAGTTTATATTATATATAATTTATATATTACCACATGTGCGCACACACACACATACATGCTTTCCTGTATGCCTTTAGGATTATAGTAAAGATCTAGCTTAAAGTGGAGGAAATTCCTACTGTAGGATCATAAGATCATCTGAACTGGGGACGGGGTTAATTTTATCTTTAATTCACCCCATTGTGTCTCTATTTAACATCTCTAAACATTTAATATTCCACCAGATGAAGTTAACATTTTCCCTCCAAGACTAATTAATATCTTTAAAATTATTGGACTATAAAATAATTTGCGGGATTTTCATCTCTATTGTCCACCTGAAAAGCCATTGAATAAAGTTTATTTGTCAATTTTAAGATTTTAAGCTCGAAGAAGGAGAGGGATGGCAGTTTTTCTTTAAGTATTATCCTTGATGCTAAAGCTAGGGTTCTCAGCAGCCATACTTCCCTTTGATGGCGCAGTCTGACTGGCACAGCTGGAAAAATGTAATTAGGTGGCATTATTTCCATTGCTGTGTATTCTATTTACTAAGAAGTCCTCAGTGGTTGTACTTGTACTCATAAGGGTTACAGTAAGTGCAAAGAGAATCTTATTGTACTGTACTCTGGAATCTAATTAGTATCAAGGTGGAGGATACAGTTAGTAGCCTGGGAGCAGGTGTAATTCTGTGGGAAAGTTAATGATAGAAAGGTAAGGGAAGTGTCATTTAATTTGTAAAATCTACAGAAATATAATTTCAGTGGTGTCACCCTCTGCAGGATGGCAGGGGGATTCGTTCTCCACACCCGTAGCTCCAGATCCTCTAATTGGTGGAAATTTTAATAATACCTAACTTAACCCATTTCTGATGACAGTGTATCGTTCGAAAGCCCTTTCTCCCATGAACACAGTAGTACCAAATGTGACAAATCAGAGCAATTATGTAGATGCATATTTGAGAAAATGTTTTAAAATCAACATTATTTTAATTATACTTTAACACGAGACTGTCAAATATGCAGCTAGTCGCAAAGTTAAATTGTGACCCTCGACTGATCATAGAATAATAGAATCATAAAATGTTAGGTTTGGAAGAGACCTCAGGAGATCATCTAGTCCAATCCCCTGCTCAAAGCAGGACCTGCACCAACTAAATCATCCCAGACAGGACTTTGTCAAGCCAGGCTTTAAAAACCTGTAAGGATGGAGATTCCACCACCTCCCTAGGATGATAGTTATGAGTTATCTGTTAATGCTTAGAATTATTTTTTTTAATATTACAGATTACTATAAATTGAAGAACTGCTTCAAGTTGATTTGCCATCATTGGCAAAAAAAAAAAGAACCAGTTTAGTGGTATTGATTATCAGCCTGGTTTATTATTCCAAAAGAATTGTAATGAGGCACTGGTTAAGATATCAGAATCCACTCAGAAATTACTGGAATCCACCCACAAATGGTATTCACATAGTTACGTAATATACATGACATGACATATAAATAATTACAATCTCAAAGTAATTTATTACAAAATGCTTGTTTTTTACTTTAGTCTTGATCATTTTTAGGCATTTGTTGAAACGAGGAGTACCAACTTGTAGATGAATCTTTGGAGAATACCACCATAGAGGGCCTGGTTATACACAATGATTGGTGGCACTTTACATGCTCTAAGAAGTGCACCCATAAATTGAAATTGGGAAGTTTGGAGAGGAAGTACATAAAACATCAGGAAAAAATTGAAGATGCCAGGACGAAGACTAGCTGTGGGCAAAACTTGCCTTATACTAGGTTCCATGGCATGCATCAAGAAGAACACCTGCTTCTTCTGCAGTAAGCTGGAAGCCTGAAGGCATTCATTAAGCACAGTTTCAACACGAGACAGGTGATAGACTGCATGAAGCAGTCACTCTTATAACGTTGCATAGAAAGTTAAGTGGGTACATTTACCCAAAAGATGCCCATGCATATGGCATGATTTATATGAAGCTTTCAGAACCCAAAGAATTATCCCATGCTCCATCCATACATGGGCTCTAGTCAAGAAGAACAAACTAAAGTTGTGTTCAAATGCAAAGAAGAAAGTCAGAGTGAAGATGGCAGGGACTATTAGAGCTAACCTTAGATAGGTCATTGTTTGCATCCCTCTTGGTAATGTCCAGATTTCAGCGTGACATCGATCTACATGAGACTTTGGGAAAATATAAGTTCTCCATGGTGCCACAATTGGCGTTTGACTGTGCTGGAACAACGTATGTGTGTCAGGCAAAAAACAAACTAATGCACATCTTGCATGAGCTTCCTAAGCCAAGATCTACTGACAGCGTGCCCAGTATCTTACGCCAGCAGTCATACATGGTATAGTGTAAAGTGTGACATGGTATGATAAACCAGAAACTGTTAACATCTACTGACATTTGGATGAATATTTCATTTGTGAGGCTACAGAGAAAACACTGGACCTATGAGGAAGTCCACCTGATATTTGAAATGTATGCAGAGGAGTCAATTAAAAATATTACCAGACAGAAGAGATTCTATGGTATCGCAATTGTCCATACAAAATCATTGATTCCACAAATATCTCCAGTGTTGCATGGGGAAGCTACTATCTCATTCTCATACAGAAAACACTCTAACATGCAAATAATTGCTCAGAGAATTTCATCATTGCATGGCGTAATGAAGTTGATGCCTCACGTTATTCAATGGAATGTCTTCGTGGTTCCCATGAGGAGGCTGACGCTGAAATTATCTGGCATGCCATCTGTGACACTGGTAGACAAGGTGCCAATTTATGCCTAGGTCCCCATGTTTTGGCTGAACACTGACAAATACTGAGCTCGAATCAATGTGGCTCACCTGTGTGTTAGTGTTGTTAAAATAGAGATTAGAATTATAAGAATGTGTTTAGTGTTTATACTTTATGAAATGCTTGTGAGTTGTTGCATGCATTAATCTCACTTATAATATCCGTGTCCCACATTGTAAGGTAATATTTGAACAGTTGTGTTGTGAGCCTATGTGACTGTGTAAATCACCCGACAGGAGAGAGACATGAACTAGGGTAAAGTACTGATTTCCAACTGAAGGTGTTATGTCCTGCCTGACAGGAAAGGTCCATCAACACCAGATGGACTATTGTGGGATGATAAAGAGGACAAAAGACATTTGTTGTTTGCCCTCCCCCCTGTGAAGAGGAGTCTGATGCAAATGGATTTCTTCTATCATCTTAAGGGACTGTATTGCTATGCTGCTTGAACTTTGGAGTGCCAGGTTTATTAGGCATAAGCAAGAGGTTCCCAATGCCTAGCCTGGCTTAGCCCTAAATGTTGTATTGACTTTGCTTAGTATAGACACTTCTATTGCTTTTGGAAACATAAGTTTGGAACTCATTTGTGTGTAGATGTCTTTACTTTCCTTAAACCTTGTAAATAACTCTCTTGTTTCCTTTTCCTACTTAATAAACCTCCATATAGTTTATTATAGAATTGGCTACAAGCTTTGTCTTTGGTGTGAGATCTAAAGTGCAATTGACCTGGGATAAGCTCACCCGGATGGTAAGATAGATCAGAGTACCTAAAGGGATTGTCTGAGACTCCAAGTTTAGGCTGTTATAAAGCCTGATGAGTTTACACTTGACACTTGGTTGGTGAAATCTAAGTATAGACTTCACAGTGAATTTGAGGCTTGTGCCCTGGTTCTTGACAGTCTGCCCTGAGGTTGATACTCGTGCTCTTGAGTCACTGCAGGCACCTTTATGCCATCAATGCCTCAGAGAGGGATCGTACTAAACTCTGGATTTTTTCACAAGATACAGATGTTCTAGTGCAGGGGTTCTCAAACTGGGGGTCACAAGCTGTCAACTACCACCACCACACTCCACTTTGCCTCCAGAATGTTGTTAATGTTAAATATAAAAAAGTGTTGTTAATTTATAGGGGGAGGGGAGTTGCACTCAGTCTTGCTGTGTGAAAGGGGTCACCAATACAAAATTTTGAGAACCCCTGTTCTAGTGCTTTCTGAGAGGCTTCCCAAGACTTCCTCAAAATTCTGTTTTTGTGCCTTGTCCTGGGGAATAGAGTTGCTGTATGTCCCTCAAAGTTGTTCCAGTCATTCAGACCATTAAAAGCTGACATGCTGCCAGGTTTCCATACCCTTCCAAGATGTGACAATACTGGATACTGGAACATTGTCTAGAAAGATGAAATTATCTTACCGAAAGGCATTTGATTCAGCCTCCGAAGACTGTTTCCTCACTGTGAAGGTGATTGCAACAGCTGAGACAGTCACAGTATGCATTTATACCTGCTGACAAGAGGGCAAATAATCAATTGAATGGGTCTGAGATGTTTGAGCGCATTCAAACTTCCCTGTCCTAGTGGATCTTGAAGGATGGGCTTATCACCCCAGTTATTTGTGAAATAACATCTTTCTCACATCAATCCTTCAACTAATCAAATGCTCACCATCCTGAAAATGTTTAGCCAGCAATCTGCCTTGTAAAGAGAAGTGAAAGTGAAGTGTGGAGGACGATAAGTGTAACATGTCCAGTAATGGTATCCTAGGCAGATGACGCTGATGATGACTTTGATGAATAAATGTTTTTAATTCTACATGTCAAGGCTAACTGTTTTAGGATCACTAATGATCAATGTCTTTTTGTATAAAAAATACTCTCCTGTGTTAAAGTATAATTAAAAAATGATTTTAAATACATTTTCTCAATTACATATTAACATAATTGTTCTAGGTTTGTCACATTTGATACCATTGTGTTTGTGGGAGAAATGGCTTTTGAGTGATACCCAACTCTGCCCATTTCCGACAAGATTGTATTATCAAGATTTCCACCAACAGAGAACTTGGAACAAGTCTGTCTCTCTCCCTTCCTCCTCACCCTCTCCCCCCACGCTGCAGAGGGTGACACCATTAAAAATACATTTCTTTAGATTATTATGACTCAAATGACAACTCCCTTGCTTTTCTGTCACTAACTCGCTCCTGGAATGAGATTGTACTACATTACACTCCCAGAGTTAATTCAAGACAGTGCATCCTTATGCATGACATTTGGAGTGAGATTACTGTAGTCATTGCATGGAGATATTCCTCTAGTCGTCTGTTCAGGCTTGACTGTCAGTGAGAGGCAGGTATAGAGGCTGGAACAGGGGGTCTTGAGGGTGCTGCCACAGCCTCTGGCTGAAGATAGTTGTAACAACCAAAATACATGGTTCTACCTTCAGCATCCCCACTATAAAAATTGCTCCAGCACCACTGGAAGCAGGTGGTGAAAAAGTACACCGCATAAATTGTGTGTGCCAGAAACTTTCACCTTCCCTTATTTTAGCTTTACTGAGTGTGTAATTGTTGTATACTTGTAGTCATGAGGATGTGAGTGTGTGTTGTGGTATAGTTAGGTGCCATGCATGCTTCCATTTTCTTCTGCCATTTCATCATCAGCAATGTCTGTAATTCTAGGTCTAGTTTTTCTCAGGAAAGGCTGCTAGTAGTTCAAGGGTCATATTCAACTAGTTCCCTAGACTGAAATCACAGAACTTTTCAATTCTGATTTAACTCCTTATGAGGCATATAGTGGTGGTGATGAATGGTGCATTATTGAGGGCAGCATATGTAAGAACAGCCATGCAAAGATTTTTTTTAACTTACACTGTGTTTGTATATATTTCTATATATACACTGCCTGCTTCAATGCATGTTCAAATCCAGGATTACAGAGGGAAATGGCTGATTTAACCCATTATTACATGTTAGGTACTAATAGATAAGCTATTTTGGATTGACTTACTGTTATTGATTCATGGATTTAATAGAAAAAACTGAAGCATTGGCTATCTGAAAAGACTAACAGAGTTATATATTTCCTGAATTAAAGAGTGGCAGGAATGTAAACTCTGAAGCTGCCATTAAATTGACAGAGTGAATGTTAATGCTTGTTACATTGATGTTAGAGGTCCCAGTCATTTGTCAGTGTGCTCCTATAATACATGCAGTACATCTTCATTAGATAGTCATATAGCAATCAGTTTCAATGTTTCCGAATGAACCTGTGGCCAGGCCGTAATTAACCTTTTGAACCAGAATTTGTAACAGAATGTAAAATCAGTTTAGCTTATCAATTACACTCACGCTCAATTGATAGTTGCCCAAAGTGGATTTATGGTGGAAGGATGGAGGTAATCATTTACTCATTTTTTTAGAAAGTAACAAAAATATTCAGAATTTCTTCAGTGATAAATTTAAGTAAAGCTGAATGCCCAACTCTCATATTTAACATCACTGTATTTCAGCACATTAAACACTGACCGTGACTGTGAATACTATACTTGCCATAAATAAGATGCACAAAAGTATTTACTCTGAATAAACCTGAGTAAAGAATTATTGTTCTGTGTAGAGAAATCCACCAAATTGCTAGGTGAGAATTTTTTAAAGGGAGAGATTTATTTGGAATACATTTGAGTTTTCAGATTTAACAGGAACCTTCTCCTTGACATTGCAGAAGCATTTGATTTTGAAAAATTATCTATGTTACATTAAAGTTGACATTAATTTCAGTATGTCACATATTTCAGAAACCTGAGCTTTAGTGTACTTGTGTTTTTAAAATAAATACTGAATTTAAAAAACAGTACTTTAATATGATGATTTTTAAAGGCATTATAAACTGTATTTGTGTTTCATTCTCCTGATGTAGCCTGGATTTATGTATCGAATTCCAGAAGTACTTGAAGGGAAAGCATTACAGTTACTTAATGATAGTATTCAAAGATAGCTAGCAAGAAGTTTAACATTTTTCTTCAGTAAATGATATATCTCTTTGATTTTTTTTTTTAGGGTCATCCAGTGCTGTGTATATATTCAGAGTGCTTTGAAATCAACTTTTTACATTTTGTTTCCCCCATAATGTATTTTATTCAGCATAAAAATGGACTGACTCCTTTTTGTTAGGTTGTTTCTGCTGTCACTGTTGTTATACAGATATAAAAGGATTTCCTTCTTAAAGAATATTTTATCATTGTTATTCTGTGAATATAGACAGTAATTCCTCTGTTCACCCCTGTAATATCATAAGATAGAGAAAAAAAATCCTATACATGTCCATAATGTATAGAAGATTCTTAGCATGCACTCTAATAATTCTAACTGGCTCTTTTCTCTTTTTAGTACTGAAAATTTGATTTTTAAAACCTACTTAAACAAATAAACATAGAATTACCAGAATGTCTTCTGTGAAAAGCAATAAATGTTATATCATTGAGAAGATTTCTAACATGTTGTAGGTCTTTCATGTGTTTTTAGAAGCTAAACGCAATAATATTTATCTTCCCAGGATGAGCAAATTTTTTTAAGCTTACCTTATGCTATCCATTTTTTCCTGCTCTAATTTCTAGTGACTAGTGCTAACTCAACAGTGTTTTAACCCCTTGGAGAAATTATTAATTTCTTCATAAAACCTGAAACCCATGAAAAATTAAATTAAAAAAATCTAAGCAGTTTCAGCCTAAAAAGAACAACCTTTAGCAGGAAATGCAGAAAAGTCTATCTCAGCACCATAGAGCAGATAGAAGCAGCAGCTAATGACAGAGAGGGATGGAAGAAACTGGTTCCACTCTGTGCACCAGCATTGGTGTGAAGGGATGTAAAAATAATAATCAACCTAAAAAGACCCAGAAGCTACTATTGTCAATTAATTTTTAAACCAGAATTTAATAAAATAAATATCCATAATCTGATGTCTGTTGTCTTTGCAAAAGTTCACTGCCCAAATAAAATGTTAGGCTGATTTTTCCAGCTGCTCCAATTCCTTCCTCTCTGTCCTCTATGGGAAGCATATTTCCACAGATAACACCATTGCAGTGTTTGTTTAACAAGCGAAGAATGTAGAGGTCTGTTCATCTTAAATGATCACTTCAGGCCTGTGCTCTCAGTCACATGATTTAATTTCTGGGTTTTTTTAAATCTGTTAATCATGCATATTTAGATTTTTAAGTCCCTACTAGAAATTCTGGGTGTTGTATAAAAATATGTACACAAAATTACCAGTGGCCCTACTCACAAAATGTCATCCAGGAGATCTCCACGCCGGAATTTAACCTTTAGAGGGAAGAAAATAAAGTAAGAGGGGATACAGCCGTAGACAGAAGAATTGACATAAGGAGGAAGGGTAGTGTAGATACCAGACTAACAGGTGATGCTGGTGGTAGAATGTCTATGCCTAACAGGGTAAAGAATGTCAGTGAAGTCAAATGGCAAAAATTAAGATGTCTGTACACTAATGCGAGGAGCCTAGGGAACAAAATGGAGGAACTAGAGCTACTGGTGCAGGAAGTGAAACCGGATATTATAAGGGTAACAGAAACATGGTGGAATAGTAGTCATGACTGGAGTACAGGTATTGAAGACTATGTGCTTTTTAGGAAAGACAGAAATAAGGGCAAAGGTGGTGGAGTAGCATTGTACATCAATGAGGAGGTTAACTGTAAAGAAATAAGAAGTGATGGAATGGACAAGACAGAGTCTGTCTGGGCAAAAATCACACTGGGAAAGAAAGCTACTAGAGCCACCCCTGAGATAGTGCTTGGGGTGTGCTACAGACCGCCAGGATCTGATTTGGATATGGATAGAGACCTCTTTAATGTTTTTAACGAAGTAAACACTAATGGGAAATGTGTGATCATGGGAGACTTTAACTTCCCAGATATAGACTGGAGGACAAGTGCTAGCAAGAATAATAGGGCTCAGATTTTTCTGGATGTGATAGCAGATGGATTTCTTCACCAAGTAGTTGAAGAACCAACAAGAGGGGATGCCATTTTAGATTTGGTTTTGGTGAGTAGTGAGGTCCTCATAGAAGAAATGGTTGTAGAGGACAACCTTGGTTCGAGTGATCATGAGCTAATTCAGTTCAAACTAGATGTAAGGATAAACAAAAATAGATCTGGGACTAGGGTTTTTGACTTCTCAAGGGGTAACTTTAAAGAATTAAGAAAATTAGTTAGGGAAGTGGATTGGACTGAAGAACTTGTGGATCTAAATGCGGAGGAGGCCTGGAATTACTTTAAGTCGCAGCTGCAGAAACTATCAGAAGCCTGCATCCCAAGAAAGGGGGAAAAAACCATAGGCAGGAGTTGTAGACCAAGCTGGATGAGCAAGCATCTCAGAGAGCTGATTAAGAAAAAGCAGAAAGCCTACAAGGAGTGGAAGAAGGGAGGGATTAGCAAGGAAAGCTACCTTAGTGAGGTCAGAACATGTAGGGATAAAGTGAGAAAGGCTTAAACCCATGTAGAGTTGGACCTTGCAAAGGGAATTAAAATCAATAGTAAAAGGTTCTGTAGCCATATAAATAAGAAGAAAACAAAGAAAGAAGAAGTGGGACCGCTAAACACTGAGGGTGGAATGGAGGTTAAGGATAACCTAGGCATGGCACAATATCTAAATAAGTACTTTGCCTCAGTCTTTAATAAGGCTAATGAGGAGCTTAGGGATAATGGAAGGATGACAAACGGGAATGAGGATATGGAGGTGGATATTACCACATCTGAGGTAGAAGCCAAACTTGAACAGCTTAATGGGACAAAATCAGAGGGCCCAGATAATCTTCATCCAAGAATATTAAAGGAACTGGTGCATGAAATTGCAAGCCCATTAGGAAGAATTTTTAATAAATTGGTAAACTCAGGGGTTGTACCGTACAACTGGAGAATTGCTAACATAGTTCCTATTTTTAAGAAAGGGAAAAAAAGTGATCCGAGTAAGTATAGGCCTGTTAGTTTGACATCTGTAGTATGTAAGGTCTTGGAAAAAATTTTGAAGGAGAAAGTAGTTAAGGACATTGAAATCAATGGTAATTGGGACAAGTTATAACATGGTTTTACTAAAGGTAGATCGTGCCAAACCAACCTGATCTCATTCTTTGAGAAGGTGACAGATTATTTAGACAAAGGAAATGCAGTAGATCTAATTCACCTCGATTTCAGTAAGGCATTTGACAGGTTCCACATGGAGAATTATTAGTTAAATTGGAAAAGATGGGGATGAATATGAAAATTGAAAGGTGGATAAGGAACTGGTTAATGGGGAAACTCCAACGGGTCGTACTGAAGGGTGAACTGTCAGGCTGGAAGGAGGTTACTAGTGGAGTTCCTCAAGGATCAGTTTTGGGACCAATCTTATTTAACCTTTTTATTACTGACCTTGGCACAAAAAGCGGGAATGTGCTAATAAAGTTTGCGGATGACACAAAGCTGGGGGGTATTACTAACACAGAGAAGGACCGGGATATCATGCAGGAAGATCTAGATGACCTTGTAAACTGGAGTAATAGTAATAGGATGACATTTAATAGTGAAAAGTGCAAGGTCATGCACTTAGGGATTAATAATAAGAGTTTTAGATATACATTGGGGACACATCAGTTGGAAGCAACAGAGGAGGAGAAGGATCTTGGAGTATTGGTTGATCACAGGATGACTATGAGCCGCCAATGTGATATGGCCGTTAAAAAAGCTAATGCGGTTTTAGGATGCATCAGGTGAGGTATTTCCAGCAAAGATAAGGAGGTGTTAGTACCGTTATATAAGGAACTGATGAGACCTCATCTGGAATACTGTGTGCAGTTCTGGTCTCCCATGTTTAAGAAGGATGAATTCAAACTGGAACAGGTTCAGAGACGGGCTACTAGGATGATCCGAGGAATGGAAAACCTGCCTTATGAAAGGAGACTCAAAGAGCTTGGCTTGTTTAGCCTGGCCAAAAGAAGGCTGAGGGGAGATATGCTTGCTTTTTATAAATATATCAAAGGGATTAATATTAGGGAGGGAGAGGAATTATTTAAGCTTAGTACCAATGTAGACACAAGAACAAATGGGTATAAACTGGACACTAGGAAGTTTAGACTTGAAATTAGACAAAGGTTTCTAACCATTAGAGGAGTGAAGTTCTGGATCAGCCTTCCAAGGGGAGTAGTGGGGGGCAAAAGACATATCTGGCTTTGATAAGTTTATGGAAGGGATGGTATGATGGGATAGCTTAATTTTGGCAATTGATCTTTGATTATCAGCAGATAAGTATGCCCAGTGGTCTGTGATGCGATGTTGGATGTGATGGGATCTGAGTTACTGCAGAGAATTCTTTCCTGAGTGCTGGCTGGTGAGTCTTGCCCACATGCTCAGGGTTTAGCTGATCTCCATAGTTGGGGTCGGGAAGGAATTTTCCTCTGGGGCAGATTGGCAGAGGCCCTGGAGGTTTTTTGCCTTCCTCTGTAGCGTGGGGCATAGGTCACTTGCTGGTGGATTCTCTGCAGCTTGAGGTCTTCAAACCACAATTTGAAGACTTCAATAACTCAGAGATAGGTTAGGGGTTTGTTATAGAAGTGGATGGATAGGGTTCTGTGGCCTGCTTTGTGCAGGAGGTCAGACTAGATGATCATGTTGGTCCCTTCTGACCCTAAAGTCTATGAGTCTATCAAAATCCAATATTGAGTATGTACAAAAATCTCTTCCATTCTAGAAACCCTGATTCCCCATTCCATCATTCTGTTCCCACCCTCCCCTTCTCAAGGGTAAACCTGGGAGATTAGATGTGTTGCGGGTGTATTATAGCCTGTTGGGTTACTGAGAGCTTCTTGAATGAATGTTTTAAGATTCAACTTCAAAGTAGTTATCAGTTCTGTCAATCACATCCATACTCGGTGGAAGTCTACATAGCACAAACTAAAACTTCCCAAATCCTGTCCCAGCATGTACAGAGTCTAGGGCAAAACCTGGGATGGGCGCATTTCTTTGGGTCAGTCTTACATTGTTCCATGTGTTAGTCAGGAAACTCCAAGATATAAAACTGTAGACTTGGAAAATACCTATTAGGTCATCAAGTCCATCCTTCAGTGCCTGCACCGTGCTTTTTGTAGTGCTGTATCCAGGTTGCATGGATTTAAAAGTTGTATGGCCTGATTTTCAGATATGCTGAGCACCCACAACTCCATTGAAGTCAATTGGAGCTCAACACATCTGAAAATCAAGTCACCAAATATTAGGATCGCTACTCCTTCGCTTGGGAGACAAAGTTTTTATTTTTATTTTTTTAGATGATTTCGTACTGTTAGGGCAGGGACTACACTGTATCTGGGAGTGAGCCTCCCAACCAGTTCCACCGACTCATGTTCATGAGACTTGCGCTAGTGCTCTAAAAATAGCTGTGTAGATGTTGCACCTCGTGTTGGAGCTTGGACTCTGAAGCCTGGGGATGGTGTGGGCTTGAGAGCCTGAGCACTGAGATGTATCTCAAAGCAACGTCTACACAGTGGTTTTTAGAGCGCTAGTGCAAGCCCATCTTCAACAGGACTGTAGACCCAGACTGGAAGTGTTGCTCAAGATGCCGTGTAGATCCATTCTTAGGATCATTTCTTCCCTTATTGGGAGATTGATTTATGGTTGCCCTATATAGACCAGACATTTTTTCTTCTTCTTTCAAACCCACTGTACCTGTTGGTAGCCCTGCTTGGGCATTGCTCAGTCACTCAGGACATTTAGTCCCAGAGCACAATTACAGTTAATGTTCCTCTATGTAAGAAATTTGAATTATGCCATGTACAGGTGTTTGAAACGTCACAGTTTTGGGAGTTTAATAAATGCTTATTTTGCTCACTGTAGCAAATGTGAAACTTCACAAGAGAAAACGAAGCCCTGTTTGAGCACTTATTTCTGATTCACATCACTACTCCACTGTACAGTAGACGAAATCATTGTGTCTGGAAGTTCTTGATAAATATGTTGCTTCGCTGTTCTGGGAACATTATAAGGAGAGATTTTATTCTCAAATGATTTGCACTGGACTTCTTTCCACAATACCATTGTCTGTATTTAAGAAGATTTGTAATTCCAATTCAAGAAATAACTTCCAACATTCCCGAAAATTTATATTTTTTATTATTGATATAATTTTAAATAATAAAATATATTTGTGTTATTTTAATATTTAGAAAGCAATCGCTCTTCGATGGAGGCCTTTTCCAGGGTGGTGTGCTATTATGCTCGATGCTGCATAAACACACAGTAAATGACAGTTGCTGGCCCAAAGAGTTTACAATCTACAAGATGAGAGAGACTAATTTTCTGCACTTTTGTTGGTATTCTTTTTAGAAGTGTTCTGGAGTAATGTTTTATCTTTTTTTCCCCTTCCCCCTCTTCGCTCTTGCACTGTAGACACTTTTGAGTTTGTAGTTTGTGATCACTTGCAAATACTGTATGGATTTAGCACTGAAATAGTAAATGCACCAGCAAAACCATTCTAATTTTAAAAATAAATAAGGTGTCATTCTTCAAAGTGAGGTTAAAATCAATTATGAAAAAATGCTTGTTGAGGAGAAAAATTGCTAATCTGATAACATTTTAAAATCACTTTTCTCTCTCAAAGGTTTGTTGTACAAAAATCAAGAGGAAGCAAGAACTGTGTTTGAAAATGTCTCTTGCCAAATCTAGCTGATTATTTACAGTGTCATGTTTAGTTCAGGAAACACCAACAAAACATTGTCATTAGCTACCGATATGGTGCTCTGCTCTTGTTCGATGATGATAACAGTCGGCTGTGTGCATGTTCCCTCTGTGTGCTGCCCCGGATCTGTGCAGATAGCTGACACAGCAAACCCCGAGAGAACCCCCAGAGGCCACAGACTCTAGTAAGGCACGAAGGAACCCGAACCAGGTTTATTGTCAAACAAAGCACAGTAATAGTTTCTTATAGACTTTACAGGACATACTACGAATATGTTCCCCCTGGCAATGGACACAGCTCAGTAAGTGACAGGACTTTCCACTGCCCCCTAGGCTGGACAAAGATGTGCACTCCGGGACCTACGTTTATACAGTTACAGGACAGATTACTCATCCTTACTGACATATTGAGATACAGCCCCTTGGCTCATTAGGGTGCTGTCTCCCCTTTGATCATGTTGTTCCAGACATACAGATCTATCCATCATGCTGTCCTGTCTTTAAGATGCACCTGCCTGTTCCTTGTTATGTCTATGGGGAATCCTGACATCATCTTGGCACAAGTTCCTCTTCTCGCTACTTATTTGAGTGAGGCCTGCCCCCAGCTCTCAGCCAAGCTTTTGTTTAGCAATGCCTGGAAGGACTTTGGTTCAGGCTACAGGCCTCAGACTAGGCTCTGACACTAAAATTTATGTTTCAGGGCCTCATCTTACTACAAACATAACCTCAAGTTTCCTTTTAAAATGTTAGAGAATAAAGGAAGAAACTTTGGACATGGGGAGTTAGTTCAAGGGGAGATAAAAAAAAACTCCCATCAAGGAAATGATTTTAGCTGAATAGAAATGTTCTTTTGTCTGAAGGGTTTGCTTTTTCATGGTTTTAAATGGTATTGGGATAGTAGAGGAAGTTGAACACCAGGGCCCTAGGGTTCTCCCACTCTGCTCTTGCTGCTGCTGTCCAGGGTAAGTTCTCTGCTTAGTTGTGGAATGTATGAACAGAAGTTACTGTAGTCTAGGACTATGAAGATACCATCAGGACCTGGCTATTACCAACTCCCCTACTCTTTCACACACACACACCCTCAGTCTTTTCCACACTTACTACATTAGTCAGTCTCCCAACCAGACAACACAGCGTTCAGAATCTCAAATTGTTTACATAATTGAGAATCACCAGGCTGTGGATATATTGAACCAGGCCTCTCTGCACGCAGTGCAACTTTAAAGGAAAGGGGAGCTACTGAAGTCATGTACCTCTGCCCCCAGAGTTCTACTTCTGCAGGAGGGAGCCTGGCTAATCCCCTCTCCTACCACATGGTGCTGCATACTTTCTCCTTCCTATTGAATGCTGGAGCAATTTTAAAGGGTTAAATTCCGTGGAAATTCTGTTGACAGCTTCAACCCACAAGACAACCCACAAGACAACTTCAGTGGGACCTACACTAGTGCTGAATGTTAGGCATGTGCTTGAAGTGCCTTGCTGAATCAGGACCTTAGTGCCAACCTACTAACAAATGAAAGATATAAATAGATGTATTTGGAATAGGCATACACCTTTTAATTTCATTGAAATTACTGAACTCTCGATAAAAAATTTAAATATTTTGCGAGAAAAATGGGCTCTCTCTTTTTATAAAGCAGGTATGTGCAGGAAATTCATGTATACTTACTATAGACATAACTTTTCTCCTAACATCTTGTGCGCAACCCCCTTTTTCCAGTGGATGGCCTGAAATACTGATATGATCTGCTGCTGCTGTACTTACGTTACTATGGCTTTGCACTCATATAGCATTCTGGTATAATTGGGTTATATGCTATGCATATTGGTGTGATTTTATTCCCTAATTTGTATGTGCTTTTATAGTTTCTAAAGACTTAAGTACTTTCAAATAATAATATTAATTTAAAAGAGACAAGCTTAATATAGCCCGGTCCATTGTGATTGTATAACTGGGGAAAATCTGCTGTTTCTGCATTGTATTCTAATGGTTTTTATTTGTTGAAAGCGAAGAGTCAGAACCTGTGGAAAGACATTTTAATTCATTATTGTGAAATCAAGTCTCCATTTAAAGGCAAAGGTTATATATAGATAATGTGTGCTAGAGTAAAGAGTCTCTCATATAAAAATGAGTGTCACTTTCATATCTGTACTGAAATATGCTGAAAAACATGTATGCACTAGAGTAAACAGTTTTGTAAAAGAATGAGTGTTCCTTTCTTATCCATACTGAAGTGTTCTGAAAAACATGTATAAGAAAGCTGTGATAATGAGCGGTACAGTAGAGAGAGGTGATTTATGATACCGGTTTCTGACAGCTATAGTGCTGAGATTCCCAGGGTATCTGATCACTGCATTAGCATGCTGACAGCTCAGCATTTAGGACATTATGGTAATTTATCCTGCATATGCTGTCACCTGCACTGTCAGAGTTTCTTTTTAATGATGGTATAACTATTTTGTTTGTTTGTACTGCATTCTTTTCATTTGGCTAATGCCTTCTCATTAGATTGCACCTAGTAAATGAGAGTAATTAAGTGCTTCCTATAGCTCAGATGCAATGATTAAGTTGCCGAGCTGCTGCTGATTATGTTTTGTCATTTATCTCTATTAATCTGAGAATAATCCCGATGATAAACACATGTAATTTTTTTGCTAATATTCAATAGGTGAAATTTATAGTTTCTCAATGGAGCCCAAGCAGTAAGTGTATATTTATATATCGATAGTAAGTTATTCTGCTAGTGTTTGTGTGTTAAATAAACATACAATTATCTGTGCAACTAAGGCAAAACAGCATAACATCTAGTCTACTGCTATGTAGAGGCTTCAATTTTTTAAAGTGCATCTTTCTTATTGGAAGTTACTATTGATAACTTCTAATCAAGTCTGTGTTTCTGTATGGTTTGTTGTCTGGGATGTCTGCAAAGAGAGCTGTGATTTGTAATCCTTTTTTCATTTAGGATACTGAAAATGCTTTCCTTTTTCAACAATGGGTTGTTCTCATATCTTTATCTTTAGTCCTATAATACAAAACCCCATCCCTAACAGAAAAACATAGCTTTGATGTTAATATTTCCACATTAAAGTACACCACAACTAGGAAAAAAACACAAAAAACTCAGGCAAGTGGCAAACTTAACTTCCCTTCTCCAGTGTAGAAACCCTTATCTACTTGGAGCTGGAGCTTGAGGAAATAATTTTTGGTCCTATTCCTGCTTACAACATTGCAATAATAAAATATACACTGAATAATAGTCATAATTATACAGTACTTAGACTGCTCAGGGTTGTGTATTTTAAGGACCTCAGTGTACCTCTCTTCAAAAGATTGCTAGAAGATTAGTCTAATTTCCCTTTATAGTTCAAGACAGGTAATTAGATGACAAGATCAGACAATCATCCAGTTACTATTACAGTACAATTATTAGTACTTTGGATTTTTTATATCAAGGTCTAGTTGAAAAGTAGCCCAGACAGCCAGTGCGTATTTCAAGTGAATAACTTATTTTGGAAAATGACTTTTTCAGAGGAACCATTTCAAAATGCTCCCTCTTTCACATGTTGCCCAGTTTTTATAACGTTTCTTTGAGTTTCTCTAGCTAAACAAACACAGCCCCCAAATCTAAGCTGCACATTAATTCTGTGTCTTCTCTGTCACTTCCTATTGTGCACGCACATGCCCATTTTGATAACATCACAGATATTAGGTCACTTTTGAAATTTTAAAATTAAACCTCAAAAGAGATTTCCCCTTATTCAGAATAATTTTCTGAACTCCCCGACGATTAACCAGTAGAACTGCTCAAATCTGTCAGCTATTCCTGTATTTCAGTGCTACCAGCCCAGCTCCCTCACTCACCAGCTGAAGGGGAGGCAGGGGCAGCTGTGGCAGCCATACAGGGTGAGTGGGGATGTGGGAGGGCTGGCAGAGTGAGCCTTTGGAAAGACGCGAGGGTTTGAGCATGGCTTTGACGGTGAATGGGGATGTACGAGAAGAGTACGAGTGGGAAGGGCCTTGGGTGTGTTGCAGCCTGGATAGGGGACTCCACTGCTAGGCCAAAGCTGTAATAAGGACTGGAATGCTTGCTTTTCTTTTAGGTTGTCAATATTTGTCAGAAGCCTAATTGCCTACTTTGTATCTAGAGGGACCTTAACTTGGTGAAACTTACGTGATTTTTCACGTCCTTTTAAACCAATACATACAATTATTTAATGATACATTAATTTTAATTATTTTCTTGTATGAAAATATGTGTAAACTGTAAATCAATTGGTAGCTTGAAATATGTTAATCAAATAAAGCTGCTATCCATTAGTAACTTTTGTTTTCTTTTTAGAAATGTAACTTTAAGTTCATCTACACTTTTATGCAGTAATATTAAGGACTAAATGCAGTTTGTTTGGGTCTTTTGGAACAGTTGTTTAAAATCCCCTGTACTGAATTCTGTTATCCTTTCTCTTGGGTGGATCAGGAAAGCAGTTGAACCAACTAGTGATGGCTGCTGGGCTTTCATTTCTCTGTGACTGGTAAATGAAACACATGCAGCCTCACCAAACTACATGACTAATGACAACCTCCAGTGGCTCCTGCAATCAAAGATTAATTTGCTTTATCAAGTTTAAAGAATAGTAGGCGATAAATCATGTCAAAAAAAAAATCAGTGGCAGGCTGATGTTCTTTTGTACCGTGGAGGACAGGTGCAATGGAAGATTCATCTGCCATAGACAGTTAATTTTGTTCTCACACTGTTGTGTTAGTCTTAATTTTTATTTAGTTGATATTTGAGTCAGACAACATCCATTGTCAAGATCAACTAGTATTATTTTTTTGTCTAAAATGTAGAAAATTGGTTTTTCAAATTAAATACTTTTTGAGACCATGTCACTTGGCTACAAAATCAAATGCTTTCTTCGTAAATAATTGATGGACATATTTGTACACATTTCTTTTTTCCCCCTCCCGCCCCCCACAACCTCATATGAATGAGGATAAAACTAACTGTTATATTTCTATACACAGTTGTAGTATACTTTTACATTTTCCCCTTCTTCACATTTTTGGATTTTCGTACTCCATCGCTAGAGAAATATACTAGTTATAAAACTAATGGATGAGTGGAGTAAGGGACTAATGCAGACTTTCTGTAGTGTGCAGGATTTGGGTGGTATTTCTTTAAACAGTTTGTGAGCCCTCTAGTGGTGCTTTCTGTGGTTTGTATTTAAAAATCTGCCATAGTGGCAGTGTTTATACGTAGCTAGTAGAACTGGCCAGAAAAGAGAATTTTCTTCTCATGAAAGAGAATTTCTCAAAAAAAATAATTGCAGTGAAAACAATCACACTGTTAAACAATAGAATACCAATTGAAATGTATTAAGTATTTTTGGATGTTTTCTGCATTTTCAAATATATTAATTTCAATTACAACACAATACAAAGTGAACAGTGCTCACTTTATATTTATTTTTATTACAAATATTTGCACTGTAAAAAACAAAAGAAAGTGTTTTTCAATTAATCTAATACGAGTACTGTAGTGCAATCTCTTTATCATGAAAGTTGAACTTACAAATGTAGAATTATGTACAAAAAATAACTGCATTCAAAAATAAAACAAAGTAAAACTTTAGAGCCTACAAGTCCACTCAATCCTTCTTCAGCCAATCGCCCAGCGAAACAAGTTTGGTTAAAATTTGCAGGAGATGCTGCTGCCCGCTTCTTGTTCACAATGTCACCTGAAAGTGAGAACAGGCGTTCACATGGCACTTTTGTGTATTTACATGTCAGATATGCTAAACATTCGTATGCCCCTTCATTCTTTGGCCACCATTCCAGAGGACATGCTTTTGTGCTGATGGTGCTCATTAGTGTTAATTACATTTGTGACTGAACTCTTCGGGGGAGAATTGTGTGTCTCCTGTTCTGTTTTACCTGCATTCTGCCAAATATTCATTCACATATTCATTTTGAGAACACTTTCACAGCAAATTTGACAAAATGCAAAGAAGGTACCAATGTGAGATTTCTAAAAATAGCTACAGCACGTGGCCCAAGGTTTAAGAATCTGAAGTGCCATCCAAAATCTGAGAGGGATGAGGTGTGGAGCATGCTTTCAGAAGACTTAAAAGAGCAACACTCCGATACGGAAACTACAGAACCCGAACCACCAAAAAAAAAAATCAACCTTCTGCTGGTGGCAGCTCACTCAGATGATGAAAATGAACATATGTCCGTCTGCTCTGCTTTGGATCATTATCAAGCAGAACCTCTCATCAGCATGGATGCATGTCCTCTGGAATGGTGGTTGAAGCATGAAGAGAAATATGAATCTTTAGCTCATCTGGCACGTAAATATCTTGTGATGCCGGCTACAACAGTGCCATGCGAACGCCTGTTCTCACTTTCAGGTGACATTGCAATCAAGAAGTGGACAGCATTATCTCCTGCAAATTGGAACCCAACTTGTTTGTCTGAGCGATTGGCCGAAGTAGGACTGAGTGGACTTGCAGGCTCTAAAATCTTACATGATTCTACATTTGTAAGTTCAGCTTTCATGAAAAAGAGATTGCACTGTAGTGCTTATATTAGGTTAATTGAAAAATACCATTTCTTTTGTCTTTTTACAGCTTAAATACTTGTAATCAAAAATAAATATAATGTGAGCACTGTACATTTTGTATTCTGTGTTGTAATTGAAATCAATATATTTGAAAATGCAGAAAACATCCAAAAATATTTAAATAAATGGTATTCTATTATTTAACAGTGTGATTAATTGTGCAATTAATCACAATTAATTTTTTTATCACTTGACAGCGCTAGAATCAATACATTCCTAGGGAATGTATTGACCAGCTCTAGTAGCTAGGCCTTGTACATTGTTTACAGTTAGTAAACACAATTATGAGGGACAAACTGCCGATGTGGTTATTTCATGTTTTATTTGTAGCATAAGGAACAAGTAACACAAGACTCTTCATGTAAGTAAAATCCATTTTAAATTTTGTGCACAAACTATATTTGAAGAAAATAGATTATAATTACACTAAATTATTAGTAATTGTTGTTTGTAATTGCTATAATATAGGTTACCGACAGGCTCAGGTAACTCTCAGGTAGGGCTGTTATGACATCAGAAGTAGCTCACCAATCACTCCCCTTCCTCGTTAGCCAATTTGCAGGCAACAATTCTGTTGGTTGTAGTACTGGTATGAGAGAGACTGAACATGTATCAAGAGTTTTCATTGGCAGATTAACTGGCCAGCCTGGCACCATTTTTAAAGATTCAGTGGCTGCTTACCAGCATGGGCATTGGTGTTTGAAAGTCTTCCCATGCCACTCCTGTCTCAGGGACACTGCTCATTGAAGTAGCATTGTCAAGGAAGCTGAGCCAGGAGCACATGGGGAGCCCATAAAGTACAGACAAGCTGAGACTCAGGGATTGGTCTCTCCCTGCCCTCCCTTCCCACAATGCCAGTCTCACTAATGTAGCCCTCTACACCAAAACATTAATTGTACATTAAGGGCCAGATTCACCAGTACACGTCAACTGCTTTATGCTGCTCTGGTGATACAAAGCTGCTGAAACTCCATTTTACCTGGCTAGTGCATTCTGACTGCTATAGTGTGCTAGTGAATCTGCCCTTTAAAATTAAAGTAAAAAAAAAAATCTCAAGGTTAATATTACTTATCCTCAAGTCATTAGAAATACTGCATGTTCTCTGCCTCAGCTGAGTAAGCCCTTGGAGCTCCAATCAGTGCTTTGCTGAAGTATCAGTAAAACCTTAACTGAGCATCCTGGGTTTATAATGCTTAGGTTGGAGATAATTTCAAGATCCCTGGAACATGTTTATCCATATGTTACTGAAATATTCACTTAGCCATAACTCTATGCTAGCAGTTGTTTGTCTGGAAATATATCATGGACCAGAATCTAATCTAATCAATGTGCTTGCTTCCACAGAGCAAGAGATCTAAATTAATTTGGAACCAGGCACTGCACATTAGCTGGGGATAAAAAAAAAATTCCCAAACTAAAAATGTTTAGAGTCCAGTCTGTCTTATCTCCAATTTGGAAGAGTCTTTGAAATGAAGCTATGTCCCATAATAGAAACTACTTTATCCTGGGAAAATTTTCTGTGACAGTCTTCAGTGCACTAGATGTCATTCCCATTCGTTTGGGGACCGTCAGTGTCTCTACGCAATTTGCAATAAGCATTGAAAGTGGAGTTGGAAATAGAGAACGGTCTTGTGGAAATCAGTTAAATGTTCTGAGATAATTTAGATGAACACCTCCCTGCCTACCTTTGATTCTTTTTCAGAAAAAAGGTTACTTCATTTCCTCAGTGCCTCACAGAGTCAAGAGCTAGAACAAATTTGGAGGTGAAGTAAGTTACTCTTAAGAATATCTTGAGTGTCTGCAAGAACCATCAGGGTTTGTAGCTCATTATTTGGCAGTAATTATGTTTTTGGTTTTTTTTTCTGTTTTGCTTTGTTTTGTTTTGCACCAGTTGTGACAAGCTTAGCATTGAAGTAGCTTGAATCAATCTGCATGGATGCCCTTGGAGCATGCTGCGAGAGCAGCTTCTGTAAAAGGAGGGAAATGTTTGAACTGGAAGATATGTGTTTTCTCCTATGAAATCTCCTGCTCTGTTCTTCTAAAGTAAAAGGACAGGCAAGTTCTTTTCTCCAGAATCTCTCAGTCTATTCCATTTATTTTGGAAATCTTAACAGATATTAGTGCAAGTGTGATAATTTCTTTACATAAGTGGGTTAGAGGAGGGCAGAAGGCATATCCGTGTGACCAATGAGAAGCTAACGATTAGTTGAGTATACAACTGTCAGAGCAATTGCATGATCAGTAGTGAACATTGCACAGGTTATATTATACATAACCATTTTCCACAACCTGGAAATGTTGCAGAATATACAAAGTTTGGATTATTCTCTGTGCTCATCAGCTCTTTGAAGAGGACTCAGATCCTCCCAAAGTTAGGTTATTTTTATTGAGCTACTGCCAAACTTTACCTGCATATTGTGGACTGGTATGTGTATGAATAAAATAGAGTAGGTTTATAGGTTGTACTGGTATAACACTGTTATTACGTAATGATTATGTAATATTTTAACATAGCTTTCTTCCTCTTAGAGTTTAGTATCCATCTCTAAAATGTCATTTGAAGGCTAGATAATTGCATCATTCTTCTATCCCTTGCCGGTCCTCCAGAGCATGGAGAAAAGCCATTTATTACAGCTATATGACAGGTGGCATCAATATCTTCTTCACTGAATGCCATAGACTATGGAGTATTCCAAGTTGGTTCAAAAGAACTAAAATGGGAAGGCCATAAGGAGGGGTTTGTATTGTTATTTCTCCAGAGTATTCTTACTAGTGATGAGTTGTTACTCCAGGCTTGTAGATCTATAGAGAAAGCAGCCTTTTGGGAACACAATTTATATCTGAGCCTTTTTTTTTATGTCTGCTTAAGTATTAAATGATTTGTGTGAATTTTACAAGTTATTGAATGTAAAAGACTTGTTTATCAGAAGGCATTTAGCAAATGTAACATAATACAGTATTAAATAAAATAATCTGTACTGGAAAAAAGTTGGAATTAATATTTAATTTCTAGGTCTATTTTAGATACCCTATAAATACCATCATATCTAAAGACAGGATGCACAGAAAATGATGTTTTAAGTAATTGAAATGTTGTGGGCCATCTCTGAGTGAGTTCTCAAAAGTAATGGCACACTCTGTTTTATTATCATTCACCTACAAGTTTTCCATGCACTTTATTCAGGAAGAGATTCAATGCTGGTTTGCTGAATGTTTGCTAATTTTTAGAATATTATTAGTTCACTGCTAGCTATATAAATGCCTATGCTAAGTCATAGCTGAATAATCAAAATTAATGTTTGCAATCTCTTTTTAAGATAAATTAAGTGTATATTAAATGTACAAGTCATCAGTACATACAGGACAAGTTAAGAGATTGTTTAGCTCTTAGTTTTTCAGATTCTCTGACATACAGATTAGTATCGTATTTGACAGTATTCCATTATATATCATATGCACATAATCAAATCTATCTTGTTGGTTTGAGAAGTCAGCAGAACATACTAAAAATATGCTCCATACATTATTAAAAGGCATTACTATCAATCATATTACAAACTGATTGCATCATGTAGAAAAGGGCAATCAAAATGTAGATGTAGTGGCTGCACATCTGCAGATTCAGGCACTTAGGAACATGCACATGTGGTATTTGGCTTACCTCTGCATAGGAAATGACTTGATGCTACCTACTTGACTTATTTTGAGACGCGAGCCGTCTCATCCCTTGGCATATTAAACTGTTCCTGAAAGTTCTGGATAGTTGATTTTCCTTGGATTGACTCCGAGTGCTAAATCATTTATTTCTAAAATGAGTCACTTTCTGGGGCTTGTGGTATACTGAATATCTTCACGCTTATGTACAAACACTTTCTCAATATATTTAGAAATTTAACAGTTGTCAATTGTCACTGTAATGTGTGTGGAGATTGTCTATAGCAGATTTTTATTCTTACCGAAATGTCTGTTATGGTAAAAGAGTTTTCTACTAATTTAACATCTAAAAAAATGTCAGTGCACTGTGAGTTAATGAAAGTGTCTCTTTGTTTCTACATATCACACAAAGTATTCAGATGATACTGAGTCAGATGCCTGTCCTCCTTCCATTGATGTTAAAAGGAAGAGGGTTTCTACTTACTTCAGTGGGAGAAGGAGGAGAGTCCTCAGTGGTCAAAGAGATGAATCTGATGATTTAGCAGCTAGAATCCCATTATGTTGCTATGCATGAGAAATAATAATAAAGCTTTAAAGACTTGAGACAGATAAAAAAGGAAATTCTGAACCCACTGTATCAGCTTAGTCTTTTGTGCTTAAACATCATAGCACATACTGATAATTTGTCTGCTGAGCCCTCAGAACTCTGAGAAATCACACATACAGCACCAATTTCTGCTCTCAGTAACACCCGTATAAATCTCCATTTCAGTCAGAGGAGTTACTCCATCTTTGCACTGATGTAAATGAGAGCAGAAATGAGCCACACCATACTTGCTCCAGTGCGTTGAAATAAATGTTTTAGATAGAGAACCAAGTGGCAGTCTTACCTGGGAAATGGTTTGCTTATGTATTTGGTGTCAGAAATGCCTGGTAATCAAAATGTTTAAGAATGTAAAATAAAAACACTAAAGTGGAAGTTAGATTGGCTCCTGTCTGGGCAAGGAGTTAGGCAGGCATTGTGAAGTAGCTGCAAGAAAAGATTGAAAGAAGGAATTGTAACACAGCTGGACAACTCCTCTCTTATGAAAATAATAGGATAGAAAGAGAAAGTGTTGTTTCTCTTGCTTTCCCTATTTGCCAGCTGTGTAGTTGTACCTCTTTACTCTCATTCTTGGTTTATAAAAATCGCTTTAACAAGACTGTGTTCCCCAAACATCAACCAGCACATAACTGTATTAGCAAAACTTGTGTTTAAATTATTTTTAAAATATTTTCCTTAAACAGGAGAAAACTAATGTAGATGGTACAGTGATCCTATTTCTGAATAGTCAGTCTGCAACTATTCACTATTCACTCTATTGTGATTTGATCAAACATTGGCCCTCTTCTGTTTCCTGTGTAGTTTCCCTCATTATCAACACTGGTGGTAGTCCACGCTTCTCTGAATGCAGGCAAGAGAATTTAAGGCATACTTTACTCCATATACCACTTGCAGCTAGTGCCACATATTTCAGAGGACCCTACAGTAGAGGCTGAACTGCAAAACTTTCTGTACATTACCCAAAATAATTATTTGTTGGGATTCCTGAGTTCCATTCACAGTTCTGCCTTGGTCAGTTGTGTGATTATTACTACTTTTGTAACCTATTTAAATATTGATACATTTATATTCAGGATCCTTGCTGATTGAGCCACTGGGATGGATTTTTTGTATTTACTCATGCTATACTCACCTTAGGAGTTGCATACCTCATAATACCTAAAGATAGTGTCATGTTTCAAGGCTAAAATGTCTAGGTTGGTCAATATCTGGTTTTATTCAATGCTTGATATCCATATCATTCCCCTTCAACCCTTCCAAAATGTAGCTGTTAGGTATCTTAGGGCTTGTCTATACTACCACGAAGGGTCGAGCTAAGATAGGCAACTTCAGCTACATGAATAGCATAGCTGAAGTCAACGTACTTAGATCTACTTACTACAGTGTCTTCACTGCAGTAAGTCGACTGCTGACACTCTCCCGTCGACTCTGCTTGCACTCCTCGTTCTGGGGAGTACCAGAATCAACAGGGGAGGGCTCTGCCGCCAATTTAATTGGGTCTATACTAGACCCGATAAATCGACCTCTGCTGGATCGATTACTGCCCGCCAATTTGGCAGGTAGTGTAGACAAGCACTTATTCATCTGTAGATCAGACCACGTCAGTCCCCTTGCCTAATCCCCCACTGGCTTCCTCAGTTTAAACTTTTTGCATGAAATCCTCATTCCATTGAAGTCAATGACAAAACTCCCATTGATTCATAGATTCATAGAATCTAGAAGTGGAAGAGACCTTGAGAGGTCATCAAGTCCAGTCCCTTGCCCTCATGGAAGGACCAAATACTGTCTAGACCATCCCTGATACACATTTATCTAACCTACTCTTAAATATCTCAGAGATGGAGATTCCACAACCTTCCTTGACTTCAGCAGGGCCTGAATTTCATCCTTTATCTTTGCCTTCAAAGCCCTACACTGTTCCATCCCAATGAATATAATTTTTAATAGTGTCTTTGTTCATTTCTCCAATTTCACCAACCTGTAATTTCCTTGTATCTGTCTTTGTACCTTCTTCCCAGCATCCTCCTTTGCATGGAACATCTCCTTAGTCCAAATATGCCAGGCTCCCGCTCTCTCTTTATTTATATCCCTTGTTAATGTCACATCTATTTTCTGACCTTCCACAAATGTGTATACTAAGTTATGTCAGACACCCCACATTTTTGCTATATTTAGTCCTGTCTCTGGGTTTCCTAATGGATATGGTTTCTTTTTTTCTGTTCCCTAAATTTTGAGCTCTTTTGGAGAATATTTTATCTTTATATTTGTGTCTTGTAGAGTGCTCAGCACATATGCAACATGTAAAGAAATAGTACACACTACTCCAGGAAGCCCTTAATTATTTCAGAGAATGGTGGCCCCAGGTAAAGGAAGTGCAAAAGTGTCCTAGAGCCAAGTGCTCCACCCCATTTTCCACCAAGCACAGCATAATCAAACTCTTAATCTGCCCCATAACATCTCCATTAAATACATTAATAGTGATGTTGGAAATAAATCTTGGAAGGAATTTAAGATTATGCAGTACATTTACTAATATGCTGTAGATAGTCAAAAGAAATTGAGCAGGAATACTAAAAGTCAGTGGGTTGGGTTTTTTTTATAATGGAGATATATCTGTCTCCTAGAACTGGAAGGGACCCTGAAGGGTCATTGAGTCCAACCCCCTACCTTCACTAGCAGGACCAAGTACTGATTTTTGCCCCAGATCCCTAAGTGGCCCCCCTCAAGAATTGAACTCACTTCCCTGGGTTTAGCAGGCCAATGCTCAAACCACTGAGCTATCCCTGCCCCCTCGAAAGGGGGAGCTATCCCCCCCCCAAGAGGGGAGCTGTCCCTCCCCCCTCAGAAGTCTCAAACTTTTTTACTGTAGACCTCTTTCACATCTCAAGCCTTGGAGTGCGACCCCCCCAATAAGTTAAACACATTGTTTAATATATTTACCACCATATAAATGCTGGAGGCAAGTGGGGTTTGGGGTGGAGGTTGACAGCTCACCATCCCCCCTCTCCCCATGTAATTACCTCAAGACCCCCTGAGGGGTCCCAACCCCCAGTTTGAGAACCCTTGCTATAAGTATATGTGTGGTTTTATTTTGGGGGGAGAATGAGTAAGATTATTCTTTATACATAATTAAAAATGAATTGATATTTTAGAGGTATTATGTAGGAAGAAAATTACATGGACAAAGCAATACCGAAGCCACTAATGTTATAAAAATAGCAGGAAATGGAGGAAATTAATAACAGGGCAATACTTTATAAATATGTTGTTGTCATCATGATAGACAGTTTAAAAGAATGTATTGCTTAGCTTAATGATTTAGAAGACAATCACATAGTAAAGAACAAATGTATGAAAATAGCTGAGTACATTGACTAAAAAATAATATGGGACAAAAACAAAAGAAGGTAAAATGCACATCAGTTTGTACATAGTTTAGATATAATTGCTTATACTAGTTGTAATAAGGCAGAACATTATTTAAGAGCAGCTTAATTAATTTAATATATACATATAGAAGATACACAGATAATGAAATAAGATTACGTTTAATGTATTTCAAAATCTGTTTTCACCCAAAAAAGCTTACTTAGGGATCTATAAATATAATTCATTAAAAACAGGAATACTTGGTTTTTGGCTGCATGTGATATAAATACATATTGTGATTATTATTGAAAACCCACTAGGAATAGTAGTTTTAACAATAAATAACTGCTAGTTTTGAGGAATAAAATTGAAAAAACAATGTTCCAATTTTCACCAACTTAGTTTGAAGGACATCTTTGAAAATACATATTGTTTAAACTATTTTTCACATAAATGATTTAACCAAACCATCTGCTAAATTTTATATTCAACTGTATGCTTCTTAGGAAAAGCCTAAACAAGAAAGTTATTCTTTGTATGCAGTTTAATCTTATTCATAACCCTTGTTTTACCCTCAACTGTTTGGTAAAGGGTCAGATTTTACTAACGTGGCTAATCGGACATAAATACAGACATTTCACATGGTGTACCATGTAAATGTAAACCTTTGTAGTTACAAGTTTTTGTAGCTGGAGAATTGTTTTAAAAGGCATGTAATTTATTAGCTATCAGTAGCTGCTTTATTGCCTTGCCGCGCTGCAGTAATAAATAAAAGAAAGTGAACTGATTTTACAAATGGCACACAAGGTGCACATTTTGTGAAAAAAGTCTTTTTTTAAAGAATTGGCATTAAATCCTTTTTTTGTGATGACAAAGAGGCTAAGAGTGCAAACTGTATTTTCTGTTTATCGAAAACAGAGTCTTTTTTTCTCGGGGGCATTTTTTCCTATGATCATCAAGGGATTTCAAAAGCAATAAAGTGTGGAATCGTTGTTCGACTTGAACAGTATTAAAACTTAGGTTTTAATTTCAGTGAAGTAATAAGATTTGAACCTGTCTCACATTACAGCACTGTAAGGCATTTAGCAATTGTATTTTGAAGGAGGTTTTTAAAATGCAGCTCACTTGTAAGCTAACTGTCTGTCTAGTAATTAATAGTTTCTCTTCAGCACAGGCTGTTGTGATCTTACTAGGAAATCTCAGTTGTTGTTAATAACAAATTATGATAATTGTAAGGATGTTAATTCTTAATTAGTTTAAATCTTCAGTTATTTTTTGCTCTTTTCTTAGAATGATTTTAAAATGAGGACAAAGAGAAAAAAGTGACGTGTAAGGGATTCAACATAATTTTCAGCTTCCATTTTTTAAAAAATGTGACACTACAGCTACCTGTAAATTTCAGTAAACTTTTTTTCCTGATTAAGAACCTACTTCAGTCACATACCAAGAACGAATAAAGTATCTTATGCCTACGTACTGCTTGTAAATCATGGATGTTAATTACTTTTACACAGAAGTACATGTAGGATTACACTGCATAGAAAGCTAACTGTTCCCTGTGTTGCAGCGTAGAACATTGAGACTTAGCAAAGAACATAAAGGTTTAAAATATAAATGTTTCTTCAGATCAGCTTGACAACATTGGCTAATGAGACAGTGTTTACCATTGTGAATAGCAGTTGAAAATAATTACATGCAGTTAAAAGAAAAAGTTTACACAAAGATGCGTGTTCAAACAGCCATCAATGTTTAACATTTGAGTAGTGAGCTATGACCTTTCATGATGGTTTTGAACAGTAACTGCCTCCATTAGCCATAAGGTTTGTTTCTTTATTTTAGTAGATGGCCTAGATTGTAAATATTAGAGGATCTAAAATAAATCAACACGTTATCCTAAGGATACAAAATGTAAGAGCTATTTGTGGTTGGAAACCTTTGACAGATAGTTTGGATGAAGCAGATGATTGCCCGCCTCTCGTATCTGGCCTCCATTGCTATGCCTGCAGGCAGTTTAGTGTTATCGTTGTATATTGATGTCAGGGTTACTACTGAGTGGCTAGCAATGACAGATGTCTATAATTACAGGCAATGCTTCCAGTATTTCAGAAGAGCCAGCCTATGTTGAACAATTATCTTATTTCTGGCTTACCAAAGAGTGTTGTTCAAATTGCTAGTATTAGCTATGGAGACTGTAACACCTCCCCTAATGCCTTGGGATAAATGTGCAAAAAGCAGTCAGATATACAACTTAAATACAAAATCTTTTTAAAACAAGTGATACTGATAAGGTTCAAATACTTAGGGCTTGATGCTGAAAGGTGCTCAGCACCTGCAGCTACAATTGAGGTCAATGGGAATTGCACATGTTGAACATTTCATATAAATAGACAATTATAATGTAAATGATTAGTTAATTATTTACATATATCTGACAAAATCTTAATTCATATCAGAGTTCTGAGTGTGCCATTGATCTAGATAAAGTTAAGGACTTACAGTAGAATTTAGTTTACCATCTTTTTATGGCTATAACTGCAAGTAGCAATGTCACCCCTTAATATCACTAGTTTTGTCTAAATGTAGCTCTTCCCCTTTGCAGTTTTCTGACTGAAATGAAATTTGCTCTCATGTCCATATAATATTGGTTAAACTCCATCATTAAAGGATATAAAAGCAGTATTTAGGTTTCTCATTAAATGCCTGGCTGCATATGAAACTTGAATCTCTGATATGGTGCTAATCACCACCTGGAAACTGCTGCCACAAAGTGGGACATGAAAGCCTACAAATTTAGGCAAGAAGGATAGAAGGGTGTGGGTATGAAATTAATAGAGCTTTTGATGAGAACCACTAATGTTTGATCAAATGTACACCAAAATGCACATACTTAAACAGATGGAGAGTGGAAGCCAGAGAGAGTGAGAGAATGCAATTAAAAAAGCTTCACTATGGATAGTGACTAAGTAAATATACAAAGTATTATTTACAATTTAAATATATTTAAGTGGTTTACTTAATAGGGATGGATTTAACCAGGTGCTTAAAGTTAAGCACGTGCTTAAGTGCTTGGCTAAATGAAGGCCTAATAGATCAATTAAAATGTCTAGCAGCAAAAAGAGAGAGAACAAAAACTTAAATTATCTTCAATAACGTGAATGTTTGAAGGGCCATGGATACATCTTGTATATTGACCATCCCGAATACCTTTAAACTAGTGACCGCTGGTATCTTCAGCTAGATCAAGTGTAACCCTCTTAATGCTTAAGAATTCAATATTTTGCTTCAATATTGAACATCTAACTTCTTTTTATGATTATTACTCCAGTATAAAGACAGAGTGGATTTTGCTTTGTAGTCTTTTTACACTGGCTTCTTACTCTCCACTGTCACAATACATCATAATTTTTTTAGCACTAAGTAGTAGATTCAGAAATGTCAATTTGCATAAATAAGCCTAATTTTCTGTTTCAGAGTGAACTCCTGCTCAGCAGTGCTTCCACTTTTCAAGCTCTCAAAATGTGAGGTTGGGCAAAATTGGATTTTTTTTTCCTCCCTGTAATAAATAAAAATGAAAACTTTGTCCAAAGAATATTGTGCCTGTATTTGGGCTGCACCCGTAACCATAGGGCTGGACGAGCAGCAGTCCCAATTGTTTTGCACTAAGCATCAGAAATACAAATCACTCTCCAAGAAACCCCTTATTCTCCTCAATGTGCCTTCAAGTTGGGCAGATAACCTTCAAGATGGAAGACAGGGGGACAACAGAGACCTTGGGAAGAGATTGGAAATATCAGAGACAGGATGAGAAAAATGGGTGAATTTCACTCCCCACTTCAGAGAAATTTGTTTAAATAAAAAGCAGTTTCCATTAAAAAGAAAAAGCTTGTCAAGTGGGAAATGCACATTTCATATGGACAGATGGGGAATTTGCAATCCTGGCACCATGGTTTCCTGTGAATCCTGTTCCTCCAAGTAAGCTAATGGGAATGGGACATGAACAACCCATGATGGTAGCATTAAGTGCTGATATCATCAGAAGCTGTGCAGATGACCACGTCATTTCTATGATGATAAAACATTCCCCCAGTGTTGTGGGAAGAGAGCACCCTTGATGCTGGCACTGAGTCAAAGGGATGTTCATACATATGTACAGTATGCTCATGCTTCTTCCTCTGATGCTACAGCTGAGTTGCAATCACTATTCTGATTATTATAGTCACTAACTACTATTTTAAAATGTCATTCTATAGAATAGTAGCTAGGGAAGTGGAGGTCAGCTAAGCCGCGCTCCACTGTTCCAACGACCGACACGGGCGGTAAGAAGGAACTGAGGAGCGGGTGGGCCGGCAGGAGTATATATGGAGCGCCATGGTGGCGCCACTCTAGGGGGCGACCTGCCGGCCCACTGAGTTGCTAGGGTAAAAGTTTTCCGACGAATGTGCACGCTCGGCGCGTACACCTAACTGGAATGGATATGAGCAACACATCTCGAAGAACAACAGTTACAGAGGTGAGTAACCGTCTTTTTTAAAATGTCATTCTATAGAATGCCTATGACAGGCAAAGGATAGCCCTCTATGCTATTTTTATTAAACTCGATATACATCTAGTATATAAATGTATCGTGCTATTCATGTCATCGGTACCCTTCTGCCTCTGCTAGTTGGGGTGGGAAACAGGTGGCAGCAAATGGGAGAATGGTGTTTTAATGCCCCCTAGAGGGTCACCTCATCCCCTGTTCTCACAGATTCTGGTTGAAAGTTGGTCATAAATACCTATTTTACTTTTCAAATCCCGCCCCCCCCCCCCCCGGATATCTGTATCGTATTCCTAAGTTAGGGAGCTAAACATGCAGCTAAAGAAGAAATGGCTCACCTCAATACTCAGCATATTCTGTTGGCCTGGTCTCTGAGCTGGAGATCTTGAGATCTCACTTTTTAAGACAAGTCCCTGTCCATGTTGTAACTGTTCAGGAATACAGACATTCTTGGTGGCATAATTCAGGGCCTGCACAGTGTTCTCCTCTTTGTGCTTAGATACAGGTAATTGAGTTTGGAAAGCTGGAATTATTATCTCAGTTCTTTCTCCTTACTGTCCTGGATAGTGTTTAGCCTGATAGTCAATTCCTTGACCTATTAAGTAGGGAAGTTAGCAGCTCTGTCCTGTATGTTTGTCTCTACGTATAGTGTTATTTTTCTCTTAGCTTTTTAGGCCAACTTTTTAAACCTGAGAGCTCATATTTTCAGTCATTGAGAGGGGATTTGGAAGTTCAGTTCCTGTTGACTTTACTGGGAATTGGGCATACAGATCCCTTAGGCGACTTTGGAAATCTCATTCTGGGTGCCTAAAGACACCTAAATCTATATTTAGGCACGTGTATTTTTCAGATTTTCAGAAGCCTCTAATCATCAAGCCATTTAATTAGGTGTCTAACTTAAGCACTCAGCTCCTGATCTGTGATGAACTGGTAGGATATATTGGGACTGGGGCTGGCTCCACTAGCCCCTTCACAGTAAGTGCAAGATTCCAACTAAGGACTAGGTAGTCCCAGCATATGGCCCAGTGTATATGCACCAAACACCAAGGAGATGTAGTCACTCTCTCTAGGCCCCCAAACATATATACTGTTCTGTGCAGCATACACTTGAGGAATGCTCATACAGCTCCTTTTTGGAAAAATAGTAAGGAGTGTTCCAGAGTAGTTCTCCACCCCACCCCTCCCACCTCTTCTGCATTAACATCATGGCTCAGGGCTCAGCCTGCAGCTGTTACCACTCGGCTCCTGCCCAGCTGGCTTAAAAATAGTAAAGGCCTAGTTATCCCCTCAGCATCTGATGACAAAATACTTTAATGTTGTGTTCTACACTAGTACTTGTTCTCTGTAGCAAGGCCTGGAGAGTATCAGGAAATTATAACATCTTGAGCATTTATTGTGTGCCTAAGGGTAATAACTTTACTGTCGTTTTCTAAACATTCATTATCCAGAATCTTAATTCATTATAACATCTTTTATGAAACATATAGAATCAACATTTTCTTGTATTTTCTTATTTGCACAGTGTGTGAGATTCATTTCTCTGTTTTAATTTGTTTCATGTGGTGCATTTGAGTACTTTCCATAGAGTGCCGTTATTGAATTTCTGTGACTGTCATTATATAGCCATACAACCTTTAGGAACTCATATTCTGAGTTTCCCAGTTCTGTAATCTGTTTCACATTTAAGGATTGACATAATTAGCTTCTTCAGAGTTATAATGATAGTTCCAAAAAACAAAGCTAAACATATCTAGGGCCAAAAGATTACATGAGCACAGAGCAATAAAACTTTAATTTTTACAATACTTGCTATATTATATCTCTATATTTTCTTAAACTATAATTAAGTTCAAGCAAGTTGCTTCATGAAATTTTGTCTCTGCCCATGTATTTATATATTTCTCCCTCTTTTTCTCCCTTCCTGTTTTTTAGTGTAGCAAATAAATTTCAAATTAGTTGGGGGGAAAGAGTAGCAATATGTAATTTGAGTATCTGATGAATAGGAGTGTCTTTTGGATCACAGAATATGCCCTCACTTGTTCACAAGCTCAGCTATTGTCTACTGTAAACCTCTAAGTGCTACTGAATTAGTGTTAATGGTACAGATGAAGAAAGTATATTTTGACATTGGTTTACAACATCCTTATCCCAAACATGCTCCTCTCCGTTTGACAATATTATTTATTTACTACCCAATTTACTGTGCTGGTCACATGCCTTCCCTTCACTGTCATGCCCATTTCTCTGTTTCTTGAGTACTGTGTTGTCTGTCACTTGCTTACAGTGTGAAATCACAGAAACAAAGATCCTAGCCAGTGCTTCTTTTATACAGTCTTCAGTATGCATGGCAATGAAGGAGTCTCTGTCAATGTACAAACAGCAAAGGGTCCTGTGGCACCTTATAGACTAACAGACATATTGGAGCAGGAGCTTTCGTGGGTTGCATCCGACAAAGTGGGTATTCACCCACGAAAGCTCATGCTCCAATACGTCTGTTAGTCTATAAGGTGCCACAGGACTCTTTGCTGCTTTTACAGATCCAGACTAACATGGCTACCCCTCTGATATCTGTCAATGTAGGGTGAAGTTACACCCTGTCCATATTTTCATTCCATGAGCTCAGCTTGCAGAACAATTAAGTCCAGAATTAAATTGGGAACTTCAAAACTTGGTGGTGTTTCATTTTCTTATTGTGAAGTTCATTTGCATTGTGTTGATATAGAGCTGTGTGATCATGTTGTAAAAACCTGATGCTGGGTCTGCATGTGAAGTTGCGATATTGGGGCTGAGCTGGGCTGGGCAAAGAGTATTCAAAATTCTAAAAAAAAGCAGAAAATTAATTATTCCTTTGGCAGTTTCCTTCCAAATTATGGTTAATCCTCCCACTAATGTAAGAGTTATAAAAGGGCCTGACTGCACCAGTATTGGTGTGATACTCCTGCTTCAGGTGATTTAGGATGCAGCTATTTCACGAAAGTATGTCACCATGCAATTCTTCTGTGGCTCAACCCAACTGAGTAATATATGGCACCTATATTTAACCCAATGAGAGAAGCCAAAAGAACCCGATTCAATTTTAAATTGGAAGTTTAAAATCTGGGCACTTCAGGGGACCATGTCACATCACCCTGACACCCAACTGGCAATATTACCCTCTGCCCCTTGAATACATTCCATACTCTTCTGTTAAAATTTTGTAACTCGCTGTATGTCCAAACATAAAAGCTGACTAATGACTACCTTCAGAAGTCTGAGAAAATGGTACTTACCAATGTTTGCATTCTGTTGCTATGGAGGCCAAAACTATGGAGTTTCTCAATGCAAAAGCATATTTTGTTTTGGGTAACGATGTCACTATAAATGTTTACAATTTTGTAGTTTCAGAACAAACCTTAAATCCAAATAAGACTGTGTAGTTGACTAATATCTCCTATGCTGTATAAGGATATTGCCCCTTTCCTCTGGAAATTGCAAATCTTAATATTTGGCTGAGAAGGAAAAGATTACTGTGTTACAGAAGGAAAGGTAACCTAAAGTGTAACATAAATGCACTATTACGTTCTCACCACTGTAAGTAGAGAAGGAATTGCATGAGTTTGAGAAATGTTGGAACGCAAAACCAGCATGCAATGTTGGAACCAGCAAACCCTAGTTTTGTTCAGATTTTCACATAAATGTTTTTGTGTGTGTGGAGAGAGTGTGTGTGTGTGAGAGAGAGAGAGTCTGAAATAAGTGGTACTGGTAGTGACACCTATGATTAAGGTTGTCTAACACTTTTTTTTATATCTGTATTATCTAGTGTTTATTGAAGATGGGTTTTAACCACTTCATTATCTACTTACAAATTTGCTAAAGATTTATGTCATCTTACAAAATGTGTAGTAGTCTTTAAAACAAGCACTGTATTCATACACTGACTTAAAATGACCCTGTCACATGTGAAAACAAATCAGATTGTTGCTGTTAATGAGCTTTTCAATTTACTATTCAGTGGATCAGATAAGTAGATTTAAGAGGTAATGATCCTGTTTAGCACTCAAGCATGGCTGTCAGATCCTAGTAGTTGAAGAAAATCCTTAGGGACAAAAGCGTTGACACAGTTCTTGATGGGATAATGGGAATCAAAGCTAATGGATGATAAAAGGAGTAGTAAGAATTACAAGGATAATTGTGGATTAAAGCACTGCTCTTTGTCAACATTAACTGCTGGTCCAGTATTTTATTTGGTAAACTCTGATGTGGTGAGAGCCTCCTTTGACAACAGAACACAATGCTAATATAGCAGGTGAGCACGTGTGCTCGCATTTCCTATCACAGGAAGGAAAACTGAGAATCAGTATTTGTTAGTAAGGAATGCAAACCTTTCCGGTGAAAAGATTTGATGTGAAAAAAGTAGAAAACAAATACAGAGGCTAAACTTTTGCACCACACAAAAATTAGATAGTATAACTTGTTTCAGTGGAATAGTATTTACTGTTAAAGTAAAAGTGTGCTTTTTGAATATTAAATATATATAATAAATGATAATTCTTTAAATATTTGACATTACTTTTTTCAAGGTATATGGAGGGATTGCGCTGTCTATAATAAAGAATTTTAGTATTCCAATTGTCTAGTTCACCAAAGATTTTATCACTATATATAGTCCTATTAAAAGTTGACATTTTTACTTATACTGGAAATAAATATATCCTTGCTGGTATCTCCAGTTATTGCACAAATTGGATTTTGTCATGACTTTATTGCATTCCAATTTGAAATCTGTAGGATGTGACAATATCTACTTCATCATAGAGTTAAATACTGGAATTTCCTAAGAGTGACTTGATGGGATGGTATCACTAGCATGGTAGAAATGGGTATAAACAAGTATGATATCCTACCAGACATATTTAATATCTGTAATTCATTGCAATTTATAAGTGTGATAAGTAACATTTCAGAATAAAATTGGCAGCTAGATGGCACCAGCCTTTCATCATTGGGTGGCTTAAGTTACATGTGTTGTGACTTTGGTGATCTCATCCTAGATCTTAATACATACTTGCCCTGAGCACATAATATGGCAAAATTTCATTCAGTTGGTACTCCTTTCTTTGGTGGGATTTAGGGTTAAAATAGGGATACTTCGGGACTGAACTAAAATTCACTAGTTGGTATAGTTGTGTTTGGCCCAGGTCTTTAATGAGAAGCAGGGGTGCTGTAGCTCAAAATGAGGTGCACTGGCAGAACAATATGAAGAATTTTGCCAAGCGCCTGTCCCCTCTGTCTCAGATTCTAGTAGAGTTCTTTTAAGTAATTACATTCGTGGTCACTAAAAATGTCACCGACGTTTGTAAAGAACGTGCAGTAATGCCAGCTGTGAGACATAATGCTACTGTATCTGACTTGACTTGCTGATTGATGAGTCACCATAATAACAGATCCCTCTAACTGGCAGAATATAAGGAAAACTTGAGAATTAATCAATGTCCTAGACCTGGAATGAGGGGTGATCGAAAACAACACAACTCAATGTCTTTACGTTACTTGGAAGGGAAGGGAAGGGAAAGCCCCAAATTGATGCCTGGGGAATGCATAGTTCTACCTGATTACATCGGTGAAAATGCAGCAACTTAACAAATGTAAGCTAAGGTGCGGGAGCAATATTTACACCAATGCTGCTAAGGCTAGAGAGTTGTGGAAGGTATTGCTTTGCTGTACCCCGTTGACGCTGCTTATGAAGGGTCATTACCTCCATGAGAGGAGGTGGTTTGCTTACTGAACCACAGAGTAAGTGCATGCTTATAGTGAGTATTTACCACATCTGTCTGGGAGGATATGGTTAAGCGGGGGTGATTGAAAATCTGTTAGCCCCAAATTCCTGAGTCTGGAGGATATGAGTCATCTCTACACATGATTTAGCCAGGGCCAGATGGATTGAGAGAATAATCCACATTCATGCTTGTGCCCTTCGGCACATAAACAGAATGTGGAAGGGTTAATATATTTTTGATATAACATTTTTGATACTTGTAAATGTCTATAATTTGTTACTGTTGAAATGTTTATTTTCAGGTGTATGCCCGAATGTCAGAAGTCTTAGGAATAACAGATGACAACCATGTTCTAGAAACATTTATGGCAAAAATGTGAGTTTGTGCTTGAGTTCTATTCTATACATTATTTTGTTTTGTCTTTAATGTTTATCCATAATCAAAGTTTAAATTTAAATCCCCAGTTGAATTTTAATAAGAATAATTCTAAGTGTTTTCATAAATAGTTTTAAAAATTGAGACATGGGGTAAAATTTTCAAAAGAGCCAGGTGCCACTATAAAGAGGCTTTGGGCTCCTAAATGCTGCCTGTCAGTGGGACTTAAGCTCCTAGGTCCCTAAAATGCTTTTGAAAATGGGATTGAGGAGCCTTGACCACTGAGACTGTCTTCTGAAAATATTGCCATTGGTCATTATGATCTTCAGTGTGTGTGCATACACATGCTCCACACACATCTGTCCTTTTTCTCTGTGGGTTAGCCTGCTAGGCCACAGGGCTTTCCTCTCACTTGTACACTGGGCAGTCTTCTCACTTTTACACTAGTAACAGCCAGGAAAGACAATCAGCCAAACTGAAGTGACTTCACTCTCTTTGTGGCAGCTCATCCTTATCTCCCCAGTTTGATACTCACCTCATTACAGTACAGATGCTGGGAAGTGAGCGCTACATCTTGCTTGTAGTCACACTACAGAATTTTCAAAAGAAAAGAGTTGGAAGCTCACTGAATGGGGCAAAATCCCTCCCTTAAGAAAATATAGATTCAGAAAGGGATGAGACCATGGAAGACCAAGGTTTGTGAAGCAGCTATGGAAGATTATAACCACCAGCCATCTCTCTTTTGATACTTGCCTGAATAAATTAATTCTACCTGGCATCACAATGTTCAAATAGATTTTTTTTATTCTCCCTCTAAGAATTCCTCTAAAAAATTATCAGATATCTTCATGGCTGTTTGCAGGCACCCTCTGTGGTTTCCTGGGGGCATACTTTTCTTTTTCTCATGTCCAGCAAGCCCCAGAAAAACTTCCAACGTTTTGGCTTTACAAGTTATACCCTGTCTTTCTGCCTATATCAGGACTCGATGGATTCCCTTCTGAGGCAGAGAGGGTTTCCTCTGAAGCTGAAGTTTAGCCCCTGAAGCAAGCCAAAAGAGTTTCTCGGGAAGAGTGGGAATATCTGCTCCAAAATGTGAAGGCCCCCACAAAAACACAGATTCTAAAGGGCACCTTTCCTTTCTATCTCTCCCAAACTGGCTTCCTCTAAAACTGGTCTATATAGACTTACAAATGGTTTTCAATAGAGTGTTGTCACTGCTAGGAAAACACCCTACTAGAACCATAAGATTAACCATGACTAGTTGATACAATACTAAATATAACAATAATAAATCACCAGGACCAGATGGTATCCACCCAAGAATTCTGAAGGAACTCAAATGTGAAATTGCAGAACTACTGACTGTAATCTGTAACCTATCATTTAAATCAGCTTCTGTATTAAATGACTGGAGGATAGCTAATATGACACCAATTTTTAAAAAGGGCTCCAGAGATGATCCCGGCAATTACAGGCTGGTAAGCCTGACTTCAGTACTGGGAAAACTGGTTGAAACTATAGCCAAGAGCAAAATTGTCAGACATAGATGAACATAGTTTGTTGGGGAAGAGTCAACATGGTTTTTGTAAAGGGAAATTGTGCCTCACCAATCTACTAGAATTCTTTGAGGGGGTCCACAAGCCTGTGGACAAGGGGGATCCAGTGAATATAGTGTACTTAGATTTTCAAAAAGCCTTTGACAAAGTCCATCACACCTGTGGAGGGTCTGCTGGTCCCGCGGCTCCAATGGACCTCCCGCAGGCATGCCTGCGGATGCTCCACTGGAACCGTGGGACCGGTGGACCTCCCGCAGGCGTGCCTGCGGATGCTCCACCGGATCCGTGGGACCAGCGGACTCTCCACAGGTCCACTGGAGCCGCCTGCCGCCCTCCCGGCAACCAGCAGAGTGCCCCCCATGGCATGCCACCCCAAGCACGCGCTTGGTGCGCTGGGGCCTGGAACCGGCCCTGCTCAAGATAGTTAAGTCCCAGGCAAACTGCAAAGAACTACAAAAGGATCTCACAAAACTGGGTGACTGGGTAACAAAATGGCAGATGAAATTCAATGTTGATAAATGCAAAGTAATGCACATTGGAAAACATAATCCCAGCTATACGTATAAAATGATGGGTCTAAATTGGCTGTTAGCACCCAAGAAAGAGATCTTGGAATCATTGTGGATATTTCTCTGAACACATCCACTCAATGTGCAGCGGTAGTCAAAAAAACAAACAGAATGTTGGGAATCATTGAGAAAGGGATAGATAATAATAGAACATAAAATATCACATTTCTTCTATATAAATCCATTGTACACTCACATCTTGAATACTGTGTGCAGATGTGGTCGCCCCATCTCAAAAAAGATACATTAGAATTGGAAAAGGTTCAGAAAAGGGCAACAAAAATGACTAGGAGTATGGAATGGCAGAGAGATTAATAAGACTGGGACTTTTCAGCTTGGAAAAGAGACGACTAAGGGGGGGATATGATAGAGGTCTATAAAATCATGACTGATGTGGAGAAAGTAAATAAAGAAGTGGAGTATTTGTGGCACTTTAGAGACTAACAAATTTATTTGAGCATGAGCTTTCGTGGGCTACTAAAAAGAGTGTGTATTGGTAACACCCATTGTTTCATGTTCACTGTGTGTGTATATATATATATATCTTCCTACTGTATTTTCCACTGCATGCATCCAATGAAGTGGGCTGTAGCCCACGAAAGCTTATGCTCAAATAAATTTGTCTCTAAGGTGCCACAAGTACTCCTGTTCTTTTTGCAGATACAGACTAACACAGCTGCTACTCTAAAACCTGTAAATAAAGAAATGTTATTTATTCCTTATCATAATGCAAGAACTGGGGGGGTCACCAAATGAAATTAATAGGCAGCAGTTAAAGCAAACAAAAGGATGTATTTTTTCATACAACACGTAGTAAACCTGTGGAGCTCCTTGCCAGAGGATGTTGTGAAGGCCAAGACTGTAACAGGGTTCAAAAAACAGCTAGATGAGATCATAGAGAATAGGTCCATAAATGGCTGTTACCCAGGATGGACAGGGATGGTGTTCCTAGCCTCTGTTTGCCAGGAGCTGGGAATGGGTGACAGAGATGGATCATTTGATTACCTGTTCTGCTCATTCCCTCTGGAGCACCTGGCATTGGCCACTGTTGGAAGACAGGATACTGGGCTAGATGGACCTTTGGTCTGACCCATATAGCCGTTCTTATGTTCTAACTTGTTCTTTTCTACAGTAACTACAAACATGTTTAACATTCTGTAACTTAACATGACTTCTCCAGGTTGTTTTCTCCCATGACCTGATTTCCTAGTGAAGACAAGACCTAAATGGCCTTCACCAAGATAAAGAATGCTATTTTAGCTTGCTTTAAGAAAACTGACCTACCCATCAAATCTAATGTTTCTCTGAAGAAACTCTATGAGCTAGAACAATGGCAGGGGGATGAACAGAAAAATGTGTGTTCTGGGGCCTGCACAATTCTATATTGCATATTATTTTTCTTTTGTGTCCAGATCAGCTTTCAGTCAGCTGCTGGAGGTCCAAAAAACTCAGGATTTTTGTGTTTTCCAAACTCACTCTCTGCCCACCCGCGCAGGGAGCGGGAGAGTATCAAATCTGGTGAGCCAGCAGAGAGGAGTGTTGTGGGAAGGAGGGCCTTTCATCTGCTAACTATCCTACTTCTTCTTGAGGGCAAATCACAATAGTTCCCCTAATAAAAAAATCCCCCACAAACATGTCCAAGTATCTTTTTCTCCTTTCCCCTTCTTTGTAAATAGGCTTGGCAGAATTCAGAGTGTTTTTTTTTATCATTTTGATAGATAATATCAGTATTTGTTTAAGCATTTTTTTAAATGGTTATTGATTTAATTTTTCAGAGTTGCATGAAATTATTTAAGCATTTATTCTTATCAATTTAAATTTTCATAGTTTTGGGAAATTTTGTGTAGGTCAGATAATGGTGGAGTCAAGACAATAATTAATGACAGTAGATATTGAGATTCAAAAAGTTAAAGCTTTATAACTGTTAACACAAATTGTCAATATCACATGTCAAAATATACAAAGTAAATATCCTTAAATCAAACTCTAATAAGTTCTCAAGCTGTGTTTTTCTTACCTTGCCTATCTGTAAATTACTGTTATCTATGGAAATATTTTTTGTCAGTGTGTGTTTATACAGCGAAATCTACATGTATTGATATTTACCGATAAAAATTTAATCCTTCTAAGCCTATTTATAAACTGTCTCTACCATGACTTGTTTATTTCTAGTGTGGTTGGGGCACAGATCATGTCGAGTTCACTTATCTATATGGCACCTAGCATGCTTATGGGGTATCCAGGAATAAATAATAATAAAACAAATAAAAATTGTTTCCAGGAGGTGAACAGAACTGAGGATCTGTCCTGTCCTGCCAGGGTAAAAATACATTCTACCTGCTAGTGCATCTTCCTGGGCAAATTTCTGCACACCTTCTCTAAGTACTACAGGCATCAGCTAATGCAGCAATGGTTGGCTGAAGTATGCTTAGAAAAGCCTCCCCCAGAGAAGACCTTTTCTTAGGAAAACAGGTGAAAGAGATCACTATGGGTATTTCATCATTCATTCCCCTTTCTCTGCGCAATTGGAGCAGCTTTTAGCTTCTGAATGTTGTATTCTTACCCACCCAGTATACTTCAGGATACTACTATTAAGAACTCTGATCTGTATTGAACAGAACAAGCCACAGAAAAACAAATTAGTTTTCCCCTTGCCTGTGAATGTGTTTCCGGTGGCTTGGTCAATCAGCACAGAGACCAGCCTTAATGGACACATGTCCTGCAATTTCTTTAAGAAGCACTGGCTAGGGAATTAGGCAGTCTAACCTTCATTCTTTGAGACCAAATGGAGTAAAACTAGGAATCAGAGGAGGGGCCATTGTATCAAGTATAGATGCTTCAGTTTGATTGGCTGACTTTCCTTCCGTTGCTGCCAATGAGAGGAAAATTTTGTGGCCTGTGCCCTATGACCAACTCTCAGAAAACCAATTAACAGGTAAGAGGATAAGTACTACATGCATTTAATTTGGTCATGTGTGTCTTTGCATAAGCAGTGTAAACTAAGCAGTAATGAAATCCTATGTATATACTTAGCATTTAATGCCATCTGGAACTCCTCTGAAAAAGTTTAAAACACAATCCTAGTTTTAGATGACATGTTTCTGTATTTTTCTCATTTCTCCTCCTCCATGGTTTATTGCATTTGTATGAAAATAGTATCTTTGTTTATGAACTGTTCATTGATTGCACGGGAGATAATTTTGGTATCACAAAAGGAGTATTATTTCTTAAAGTGAAGAATAAGAAGTAAATACTATTATCAAATGACAAAAATCTATTTTCTGTACACCTTTTTATGTCTCTAACCATTAAAATAAATTGTCTACGTACCAACAATAGTATGCTTAGTGTAAATCTGAACTAGAGTCCATAGTATACTGACACAGCAAATAAAACATTATGGGTCAGTCTTGACTGGCAACATTTCTGTTGCTTTATTCCTAGGCCTAATCTGAGGAGATTCTGCCATCTGTGCCAAATAGTCTGCATGTTTTGTACTATGGATGCATGACTACACTGAGATTACCACTCACTTTCCCTTGTGAGCCAAGTCAGTATCTTAACCGAGGGCCAGATCCAGCCCCATGGGCCAGATCCAGCCCACTGCTTTATTTCATCTGGCCTGTGACAAGTGTCTGGGCCGAAAGCCCCAACCCTTAGCACCTCTCATGGGGTTGGAGCCGCGAGCACTAGCTCACCCCGCTGCGTGGGAAGCTAGGGTTGCCGGGCCATTAAAAGTCCAGTCAGTTCTGCGCAGCTCCTGGAAGCAGCCAACATGTCCCTTGTGGCCTAGGTGCAGGGGCGGTCAGGGAAGCTCTGTGTGCTGCCCCAGAGCCGGCTCCACAGCTCCTGTTAGCCAGGGGGAACTGCAGTGGTGATGCCTACAGGGACGAGCAGCATGTACCGCGCAGAGCCACCTGATCATCCCTGCGCCTAAGAGGTGGACATGCCAGCCACTTCTGGGAGCAGCATGGAGGCAGGAAGCCTGCCTTAGCCCCGCTACACCACTGACCACAGCCACCTGAAGTAAGCACCACGCAGCCGGAGCCCACTCTCTGAATCTCCTGCCCCACGTCGGAACCCACTCCAGCACCCTAAATCCCTCCCAGACCCTGCATCTCCACCTGCAATCCATCCCCAGCCCCAGACATGTGCCCCCTCCCACACTCAAACTCCCTTCCGGAGCCCACACCCCTGCCACAACCCTGAGTCCAGTTCCGCACTCCAACCCCCTTGGGCCCAGCCCGGAGCCCCCTCCTGTACCCCAAACCCCTCATCCCTAGCCCCACTCCAGAGCCTTCAACCTCTCCCGCACCGCAATCCCCTGCCCTAGCCCGGATCCCCCTCCTGCACCCTCAAACCCCCATTTTTGGCCCCACCCCAGAGCCTGTAGCTCCAGCTGGAGCCCTCACCCCTATCCACACTCCAAACCCCTGACCCGGCCCAGCAAAAGTGAGTGAGGGTGGGGAGAGTGAGCGACCGAGGGAGGGGTGCTGGAGTGAGTGGGGGGCAGGGCTTGGGGAAGGGGTGTTCAATTTTGTGCAATTAGAAAGTTGGCAACTCTAGGGGAAGCCCCGAGCCTCCACCGGAGCCCCAAGGGTCTGGAACCATGAGCGCCTTCCCCGACGCCCCATCCCAGACCCAGCGCGGGCTGTGTGTGGCCCGCAATTGATTTTTTTCTGTGGGTCAATGGCCCCTGATAGATAAAATGTTCCTCACCCCTGTCTTAACCCAAATCTGTAGATTAGAAAACCATTAACTCTGCACAGGCTAGACCCTTTGATCTCGCTTTTTTCTGTGTAAGGAAAATGTTAACACTCAGGGTAAATTTTTTTTTTAAATACTGTGTTCTTCATAAAGACCAGTGTTTCTGTGCATTTGCATGGTGGTGTTTAAGGCATGACAGTTGCTGTTTCGGTGCATGGTGTTATCTGATATAGCACCCTTGTTTGCTATTCAGAGGGATAATGCTTCCTCTTTAATGGCAAACACTGTCTTTCATATCAGAAATACATTCCTAATGTTGAAGTAATACTTCACCATTGCAATCTAACATTAGAACTATTGAATACCTTTGAGATCACGTTAACTACTTTTTGATCTAATCATGAAATAGTAGCAGTTTGTCTATAGTACTAGAGTCTTAAAAGAAGTTGTCAAGACCCTTAAAATGTGTGAAGAAAATATTCTGTACTTAAATACTGTGGGAGGAACATAGGGAACACAAATATAATGGTTTGATATGCAATGGTCAAACAAGTGGTGATTCTTCATAACATTTATGTATTTTTGTATTCCACTAATTAGGGGACTTGCACCTCCTCTTGTAGTAGCTTGCTGGTTCTTATGACAAACTTAGTGTCTGGTTGTCATGTGCAGCATTCCTTCAAGTCTGATGTGACCTTAGTTGTGACTGAAGTGACCCACGTTTCTCTTATCTTGGCTTTAACACATTTTCTACCAAACTATCTTAGCCGCATCTGCTCTTAATATCAACATTGGGTCATCTTCATTCATATAGTCTTAAATTTCTCCTTTTGATTGCTTTAGCATGAACTTCATGATGCAGAACTGGTCAGCAATATCAACTGATGAATTTTTTAATCACGTTAATAGTGATCAAGCTGTTTTACATGTATCTGATACCTGCCAGTAGCACTGGTGATATGAGCTAGCTATTGTTTGCCAAGCGATTTCAGCCATATTCAATTCATATGTTAGAAGTTGTCTTGAGTAGCCATTCCTCAGAGAATTGAAGTATTTTCTGAGGTTGGTCACCACAATTAGATTGTCTAAATTCTGATAATTTCAGTTAATTCTGTCAATTCATATTGCCAAATGTAGATCTTCCATTATCCTTCCATTGGAAGTAATTTACCAGCCTTTTTTTGAACTTCTGGACATGACTTTCTAAGGGACAGGTTTTTATACACCCACGTGGCCAGTGAAAGTATCTATTATCAGCCATAATCTTATAGCTGTCCCATCAAAAATCTTGGATTTCACAAGGATGCCCTTTTAGTTTCCACTGTCCTTGCGTAGCTTCACCAGTGCTCAAGAAAGTTGATCTTCATTTGAAAAACACTAAGGCCCAGGTTGTTAAAGGTATTTGGGCAGTACTGTGCTCAGTGTGGCATTACCTGAGTCTCATTTTCAAGAGAGATTTAGACACTTATGAGCCAAAATCCCAATGAGATTTAGGCTTGTCAAGACTTAGGCTCCTAAATCTATTAGGCATTGCAATACTGAATTCAGCAGCACCTAAATAACTTTAAAAAACTGGGCCCTAGTCTCAAAGTAAGTTCTTCTGGCTTTATGTGTCTTATATCACAGCTAAACTCATAGATTTATGTAGTCTTGTGACACAACTATATAAACTCAACTACTCTCAGCTTTTATTTAGAGTTAGACTTGGGCATATTCAGTTGTGATTGGTCACTGGTTTATGAAAAAAGAGTTAAAATTTGTCAGATTCTTCATTTCAAACATTAATTTGTTTAACATATTGTTTGTGAACCCATCCTGATATCTGCAAATATTATGTTGTTTATAGTTGTGGTAATTAATTATTAGGCTTTGGATTCACAAAATGTTTGTTCATATTATCTGGTATTTGTTTTACATGGTAGGTTATCAGAGTCACATAGTATTGTTTCTGCTCCCTGATAGGATAACTGAAATGAGACGAGTGAATAACTAATAGCAAACATCTCCTGTGAATGTATGGATTAATCCAGTAATTATCTACCCAGGGTACATGTTCACATATATATGTTTTTCCTAGGGTGTTTGTCTTCATACTATCTAAGCACCAAACATTCATGGAAAATTCAGGATTTGTGAACATGTTCCCAAACACCCAGCAATCGCCTGTATGCTTGTGAATAGCCAATATGACCCCATGAATCATAGCAAACTACAACTCAAATATTTTATTTGTGAAAGTATTTTGTGTTTTTTTAACTAATTGCATTTACCCAGCTCTAGTGAAGAGTGTATATTCACTCAATGTCCATGTGGCACAGGGAGTTCTGAACTGTAAAAGATGATAACCTGCAAAAAATAATTAAAGCATGAGTATATGGAGCTATATGGCTAGCATATTGCCCATTTCCTCCTTGTTACTAAAACTCAAATAGCACACTATGGCTGAGATTTCCAAAGACTTTCAGGTGGCTTGGATGCCCAATTTTCATTCATTTGAATGGGAATTGAGAATCCAATATTTGAAATTTTCAGCCTAAAATATTAAATTGTGGTTTTGTCTCTTTGAATTTTAAAACTCATATTGTGTAAAAGTGTCCAAAATAATTATAATTGGTCACTAAGAATATCCCTATACTATATGACTTGCATTGTTCAGCTATTTTGAAATTTGGTTCATGTCATCCATTGTTAACCTTCTTCAACATTTTGAATGTTTGTCTGTCCCTCATAGCCACATAAAAATAAATGTCACACTGTGCATATATAGCCTTTCAAGATCATGATTTTATTTGCACATCATCTCAATTTTTGTAATACTTATACAGGTTTCTCCTCTTCTCCCCCTCTTTTTCATTTAAGGTAGCAAACAATAATACAAGGCTTATAGTATTATAACAGGGGTGCATGCAATGATAACTTGAGGAGGCAACCACCACCTTGTGACCCAAGTAGACTTGCAGCTCTCTTCCTGCTCACACCTATGCCTCAGTCCTTCAGTCTCCCCTTTTCCACATTCACTGTACACTTTTTTCCCCATCCTCATTTCTTTCCTGATTCTTCATAATTGTCTCATTTGCTCCCTTCTCTAGAGTTCCCACCCTATTCCCAATGAAGTAGTAACCTTCAGAGTATCTTATTCATTCCACTACTGCCACCAAGTTTACTATAGTACTTTTTTTATGTAAGCTCATCATGCAGTCAGCACCATGGACAGCTCTAACAGCAGTATGGGTTTAAAATTCTGGGTTCACTTATTAAGAAGACATGGTGAGAATGATCAAGGGATGGAAAGGCATTCGAAAATTGTTGAATAGTTCGGAAAGATTGAGTGGAAAGATACTTTTACATCCACCATTACCCCTCTTCATTAATATGATATCCCTAATTATACAAACTTTGACAATAAGTGTTCACTGGTCAGAATAGTTTTAATTAAGATGTTTGTATGTTTATCTTTGTTCATCTATAAAATATGTGGTAACTTGTTTTTGCTTAGGATTCGAGGTAAGAGAAAGTGCGTGGGGGGGAGTAGTCAAGTTTTTTTAAATATGCAGCCTAAAAATAATAATAAGGCAACTAGGTACTACATTAAGAAAAGCATAATCTTTGATATGATGATCCAACCACAAAATGAAGCAGTTTTTATTTTAGACAAAATGTCATTAAAATAGTGCTCACAGGTAGTAGAGCTTACAGGCAATCTGAAGTTCCTCTTGTCTGGTACAGTCTCAGAGGCCTGAGTTTGGTTATTCTGATCCCTTGGTACTGGATCTAATACTGGTACTAATAATAAATATTTGTTTTACCAGAATAACTATAAACCTTGCCATTTGGATGTTGTGTCTCTTTTCCAGTTTATAAATACTGGAACAATGTTAGTGACACTATTTCATTTTTTTTAGAACAATTACAGCCCAGTATTTTGGTTTTCGTATACCAAATATGGAAATATTCTGTCATTGCTTTGTTGCCACATTATGTATATTTGCTTTTAAAAATATGATCTCTGTTAGTCTGTTACGTAAGTTTCTGTAGACTTGAGATTCTGATTGGAATCCTGTTAAATGTAATTTTTTACTTTCTGTCATGCCTTTGAAGTTTCCTGGTCAGTTACTTTAATGCTCTTTCGCTTAGTATCTTTATCAATTAGTCACTTAAAAGACAGAGAAAAGGACACCAGCACTTGGACTCAAATGCTTGACTTCTTGCAATGCTTTAATTTCTCACCTATGTTGTTCTTTGGCTTCTCTCCCTCAAATGTTGGAAAATCATAACGTTGGTTTGGTGTTCTGTATACTTAGTTATACTTCTGTTCAGATTTTACAGATTTTTCCTATCAGCTGTTATGGCACAAATGTAATTTAATATGTTACATATTAATATTGTCCATCATTCCTGTTGTGTGGTGTCGATACACCAAAAACAGAAATGGAAATTGTCAGGACTCACCAATATGTCGCCATATGTCACCAACCTTTTACATGCACCATTCGTACTTTTCATCATCCAAACGCAATAGCATACGGAGCAAAAAGAATAGACCAAACTGGGAAGAAACATTAGACGAAAAGGAAAAGTCAAACAGCTCTTTTTAAATGGTCTGTTTTGCTGCTTCTCTCTTTAAACGTTCAAACTTTGGATGCTGAAGTTTAGAATAGATTTCAGCCTTTTTTTTCTTTTGTTTATAATTGCCTTTTATGATTTTGGTATTGATGTCGGATCTGGATAATCCAAATTGATTTTTATTGCTTTCTACATTATATGTCTGTTAGGATTTAGTATAGCAGAAACATTTTGAGAACTCCCTACAATAGGGATAAACTGTAAATTATGGACTTGCTAGGATAGGCTGTTTCTTTAACGCAATATGAGCCATTATATTTGTTCATACTGTTTTTTATTAAATGAGTCAATGCTTATTTGTGCATTTAAGATGAGAAGCTTTATTTTTTGCAATGTTAGCATAGAAATGAGCAAATAATCATATTTGGAGCTTTCCCAAAACTATTTGCATGCACAAAAACCAAACACACACACACATACCCCTCTGAGAAAAGATTTCACCTTTACCCTGCATAGTTGTGTGTCTGTGTGTGTGTACTTACCCACATCCTTCTCACAAAGAAGGAAACGTTATTTATTATAAACTCGCTCTCCTTTTTTTTTTTCATTATTATTCTAGTGTTACAAACCTTAAATGTTGGGGAAGATGCGAGCCTGTGATTTCAAGAACTCTTCAGTTTCTAAATGATCTGTCTGTTGGATATCCTTTTTATTGTACATCGCGGGTCCTAGTCAGTGAAAATAATTTAGTAAAAATTAATATTTGCAAGCCATTTTTCCTTTTTTAGTAAATTGTTTTAACACCAGTGAGAATATTAATATTAAAAATATTAGTTTGATTTGGCCTTTCTATATGCATAGCACATTTTAAGTTATTTTGTGTTTCCCCCTTCCAATTCTCAACACAGAATTATCCATATGACTAGTTCATTAATATCATTAGTCTCATTCATGACATCCTCCAGAAGACAAGAATGTCATTGACTCTAAAGAGACAAAGGTTGGACCCATTTTGGCTCTGATTCAACTGAGGTACTTAAACCCATATGTGACTTTAAGCACATGAGTAATCCCAGTAAAATCCATGTGACTACTTACATCCGTAAAGTAAGGCATGGGCTTAAATACCTTGTAGAACCAGGGCCTTCATTGTTTGCATTTGCAACACCGTGATCTTGAATTTTGTTATCAGTTCACCTGAGTCCTGGATTAGATTTTGACACAAACTTTTTGAGGCTGCTACTTAAGGCATACATCATAAAAGAGAGTGTGATGTATTTACTCTTTGAATTTCCAAAAAATCAGACAAGAAGATCAGTTTTCAAAGAAAATTAGCATGTAGTAATTTTTGACGTACCAGGATGTTTAAGTGGATACAGGCAATGGAAAACAAAAATTTTCAGAACTGATAGAAATGTTCAGTAAGGGAAGTCCTTCGATATATTTAAAATAAAAACTGCTTTTCTTTCAGTTTCAGGTGAAGAGATTACTGTTATAGACAGTCAGAGAGGAAAGGAGGTTAGAAAGTGCAGTCCTGAATCATTTTATTTTCTCCTTAGCATTCTAGTCATCACATCAGACTGTTAATACATTTCCTTGTATTAAATGCTGCTTATTGTTTTGCAGATTGAATAAGTGCATTTCATCTCACTAAAATTATGCAGTGTATGTTTTCTAACACTTACTACAAGTATTATTAATCAGTCAACATGGGAGATGTTAAATATATGCATATCTACTATTAACACCACCAGATATAATGGGCACCGGTGAAATCTAAACATCACTAAGGTATTTAACAAAAACAAAAAGGGGATTGATTATTGCAATGCATAAATAAGAATGTACAAGAGTTAATGGGTTCGCTTTCCCTCTACTGTATCTGGTTGTATTCAATACACTAACTTAACCAAGAAGTTTAAAATATTCTACCTAATTCAAAATACTTACTTATTTTGTTGCTAACTTATGTATGTAGGCTGAAATAGTCACCATTATATTATTGTTAACAGCAGTGGGCCGGTTATATGTTTGTTATTACATAACTAAGAATTTAGAAAGTAGCTCTGCCCCCCAGCCCTTCCCACCACCACCATAGGAATTGGGGTCAGGCACTTACCATTTGATGTGCAGGAATGTATTTGAGACCTGCCTCACCATCCCAGCCCTAAAAAATGGGGAACAATCTGCAGTTACTGACACAACAGATACTTGTTTTAAGGCTGCAAGGTGACCAAGGAATATATTGATGGTTTAACAGTTTTCAGATCATACTTTGAGTAAAGTAGATGAGTTTGCTGTTTGTGATTTGGATACAATATTACCATGATCTGGGAGCTTAAACAGGGGTATATAATTAAGTGTCCTGAAGAGAAGATTTGTAAAGAGACCGTTTTCCTTAAGTAATTTATTATGTGTTGCTAAGAACCCTGATAAAAACAGATCTTTAAAGCTGTGCCATATGTAACTATCCAGAAGTAGTGATACCTTTTCAAATGTACTAATATGTAAATGAGACTTCAAAATAAAACACATTTTAAAGTCAATAAGAGGGAAGATGAACTAAAACCATCAACATCAAAACATATTTAAACAAACATTCTAAGAACGGTAGCTTCCCTGGTTTAGAAGGGCGGGGTAGGACAGATAGCTTTAATGCTGGTTCACTTCACTGTAATATGTTTGTATTAGTTAAGTTTAGAATTGTGTTCCGTGGCAAACCATAAAAGATTTCAAAAGTATTAGACACCCACTTTTGTGCTGGAATTTAATATGCAACTTTTTATTGGAAAATAATCGTCCTTGTCTGGCAAAATCCACCATGCAATATTTCTGTTAGTAGGCATAATGCAATAAAGACAGGGAGGGCTATTTATCACTACAAATTTTGAGGATTTCAGGATTCTTTTTATTATTTTAATATATTTCTTTGGTATTAAATCAGAAAAATGATAAATTACACCTGTCGAGGCTGTTTTTCCTTTTTGCTGGAAAATGATGTACAACCCAATTTCACTGGTCATTTTGGCTTTTAAAGATATGTATTTTTTTTTCCTATAAAAAACTTCACCAGTAAGGTGTTTTTTTTTAATAATAAAGCTGAAGTACTTTTTATTTCTAAACCTATGAAGTGGTTTATAAGTACTTCCTGGCATTGCAAACTTTGGCCTTTTCACATTGTGTTAGTTTTGTTGGGGTTTTTTTGTTTGTTTGTTTGTTGGGTGGTTTGATTTTTTTTAAATAATGATTTTAAAAGACTTTGGAAGAAACATTATATTTTTAAGAGACCAGATCCAGTGGCTTCACTTTCAGCATATGATATAGGATACATCTTGATTGGGTTGAAAGGTTAAAAACAAATAATTTCAGTTCTTGGCCAGTATTTGTCATTCATGTGCATATAATTTTCTTAGTAGAAAATTAATCTCTACATATCCAGTCAGTCTCCAAATGTTCATAGAAATTTGGTACTTATCTTTTTACCATGCATAAAATTCATTATTTCTAAAGGTTCTCTTAGTTAAAAAGAAAAATCTTAATGCTAATAAGCACTCTGCATAACATCAAAAAGGAAGAAACTAACATTTTAAAAACAACAAAAGGCAACAAATGATTTGTACTGGTGTCGTGTTTTACATTATTTTAACAGTGATTCCAGGTTTGCATATTCAGAAATATATTAGCCCAATTTGATTTTAAGGCTCAGTTATTTGAATTATAAATCATTATGTCCCTTCTAGCTGATCATTCATGAAATATCTTTGAATTCCATTTACATAATGGAATACATTAGTGGTTCCTTTATGTTAGTGCCATCGTAGTGCTCCCTCATGCATGTTTAGTTCTTCCTAATAATTAACTTTATCATCATACATTTTCCACAACAAAATAATTATAATTGTGTTGTTATTTTGTAAAGCAACTGGCTGCAAAATACTCAGTCTGTCAAAAAGTCTGCTTTTTCCACGTTTATTTTTAAAGATCTCTCTTATAAGCAGGGGAAATTGTATAGCTTTGCAATATAAAAACAGATAGCTCTTAACCAAGTACTGTAACAAAAATAAATATGCTAACTATGTCCTTTAAATCAGGTTAGCAGGTTTGCCAAAAGCAGCTATATTCCGCATCCGAAGCCTTTTAAGGAATTGGATAATAACTTTAAAAAATAGTTTGATCAGTTTGAAGCTAAGATTAATCATTCCTACAAAAAGCTTACATCATAAGAACATAAAGGTTGCAAATTGAAGCACTCAAGTCAGGAAATAATGTGCAATCTCAACTTCTCACTTGTGTGTATGTGTACAACAGACTTGAAATATATTATCTCATGCTATTTTTTTGTCCGTGGGGTCCATACCTCATTCAGTGCGGGGATGACCAGTGCTCAGTGAATGAGACAGCTGTTCAGTATTTCTTTTTATCCTCAAGGTACAGTGTGTGGTCCCATATTTCATTTACTGCACACCATCCAAACGCCATACTACAGACACCAGCCTCATTCAGAGTACACAGTACAACTGTAGGGAATGGAGAAATGTTGTGGAAAAAGATCCTGTGGGGGCAAAATTGCATATGATCATGAAGCTGAAGACTATATCATAATACGCATGCACTGAACTGGGGAAAGGGTTAAAGTTATGCAATCAACCTTAACATGTCTCATAGACTCTAATAGACTCTAGGACTGGAAGGAACCTCGAGAGGTCATCGAGTCCAGTCCCCTGCCCTCATGGCAGGACCAAATACTGTCTAGACCATCCCTAATAGACATTTATCTAACCTACTCTTAAATATCTCCAGAGATGGAGATTCCACAACTTCCCTAGGCAATCTATTCCAGTGTTTAACTACCCTGACAGTTAGGAACTTTTTCCTAATGTCCAACCTAAATCTCCCTTGCTGCAGTTTAAGCCCATTGCTTCTTGTTCTATCATTGGAGGCTAAGGTGAACAAGTTTTCTCCCTCCTCCTGATGACACCCTTTTAGATACCTGAAAACTGCTATCATGTCCCCTCTCAGTCTTCTCTTTTCCAAACTAAACAAACCCAATTTCTTCAACCTTCCTTCATAGGTCATGTTCTCAAGACCTTTAATCATTCCTGTTGCTCTTCTCTGGACCCTCTCCAATTTCTCCACATCTTTCTTGAAATGCGGTGCCCAGAACTGGACACAATACTCCAGTTGAGGCCTAACCAGCGCAGAGTAAAGCGGAAGAATGACTTCTCGTGTCTTGTTTACAACACACCTGTTAATGCATCCCAGAATCACATTTGCTTTTTTTGCAACAGTATCACACTGTTGACTCATATTAAGCTTGTGGTCCACTATGACCCCTAGATCTCTTTCTGCCATACTCCTTCCTAGACAGTCTCCTCCCATTCTGTATGTGTGAAACTGATTGTTCCTTCCTAAGTGGAGCACTTTGCATTTATCTTTATTGAACTTCATCCTGTTTACCTCAGACCATTTCTCCAATTTGTCCAGATCGTTTTGAATTTTGACCCTGTCCTCCAAAGCAGTTGCAATCCCTCCCAGTTTGGTATCGTCCGCAAACTTAATAAGCGTACTTTCTATGCCAACATCTAAGTCATTGATGAAGATATTGAACAGAGCCAGTCCCAAAACAGACCCCTGCGGAACCCCACTTGTTATACCTTTCCAGCAGGATTGGGAGCCATTAATAACTACTCTCTGAGTACGGTTATCCAGCCAGTTACACACCCACCTTATAGTAGCCCCATCTAAATTGTACTTTCCTAGTTTGTCTATAAGAATATCATGCGAGACTGTATCAAATGCCTTACTAAAGTCTAGGTATATCACATCCACCGCTTCTCCCTTATCCACAAGGCTCGTTATCCTATCAAAGAATGCTATCAGATTAGTTTGACACGATTTGTTCTTTACAAATCCATGCTGGCTATTCCCTATCACCTTACCACCTTCCAAGTGTTTGCAGATGATTTCTTTAATTATCTGCTCCATTATCTTCCCTGGCACAGAAGTTAAACTAACTGGTCTGTAGTTTCCTGGGTTGTTTTTATTTCCCTTTTTATAGATGGGCACTATATTAGCCTCCTTCCAGTCTTCTGGAATCTCCCCCATCTCATGATTTCCCAAAGATAATAGCTAGAGGCTCAGATACCTCCTCTATTAACTCCATGAGTATTCTAGGATGCATTTCATCAGGCCCTGGTGACTTGCAGGCATCTAACTTTTCTAAGTGATTTTTTACTTGCTTTTTTTTTATTTTATCTTCTAAACCTACCCTCTTCCCGTTAGCATACACTATATTAGACATTTCTTCAGACTTCTCAGTGAAGACCGAAACAAAGAAGTCATTAAGCATCTCTGCCATTTCCAAGTCTCCCGTTACTGTTTCCCCTTCCTCACTGAGCAGTGGGCCTACCCTGTTGTTGGTCTTCCTCTTGTTTCTAATGTATTGATAAAAAGTCTTCTTGTTTCCCTTTATTCCCATAGCTAGTTTGAGCTCATTTTGTGCCTTTGCCTTTCTAATCTTGCCTCTGCATTCCTGTGTTATTTGCCTATATTTGTCCTTTGTAATCTGACCTAGTTTCCATTTTTTTTATGACGCCTTTTTATTTTGTAGGTCACGCAAGATCTCGTGGTTAAGCCAAGGTTGTCTTTTGCCACATTTTCTATCTTTCCTAACCATCGGAATAGCTTGCTTTTGGGCCCTTAATAGCGTCCCTTTGAAAAACTGCCATCTCTCCTCAGTTGTTTTTCCCCTCAGTCTTGATTCCCATGGGACCTTACCTATCAGCTCTCTGAGCTTACCGAAATCCGCCTTCCTGAAATCCATTGTCTCTATTTTGCTGTACTCCCTTCTACCCTTCCTTAGAATTGTAAACTCTATTATTTCATGATCACTTTCACCCAAGCTTCCTTCTACTTTCAAATTCTCAACGAATTCTTCCCTATTTGTTAAAATCAAGTCTAGAACAGCTTCCCCCCTAGTAGCTTTTTCAACTTTCTGAAATAAAAAGTTGTCTGCAATGCAGTCCAGGAACTTATTGGATAGTCTGTGCCCCGCTGTGTTATTTTCCCAACATATATCTGGATAATTGAAGTCTCCCATGACCACCAAATCTTGGGCTTTGGATGATTTTGTTAGTTGTTGGAAAAAAGCCTCATCCACCTCTTCCACGTGATTAGGTAGCCTGTAGTAGACTCCCAGCACGACATCACCCGTGTTTTTTACCCCTTTTAGCCTAACCCAGAGTCTCTCACTCCCATCTCCTATGTCCATCTCTACCTCAGTCCAAGTTTGTACATTTTTAATATATAAGGCAACACCTCCTCCCTTTTTCTCCTGTCTATCCTTCCTGAGCAAACTATACCCATCCACACCAACATTCCAGTCGTGTGTATTATCCCACCAAGTTTCAGTAATGCTAACAATGTCATAGTTGTATTTATTTATTACCACTTCCAGTTCTTCCTGCTTATTACCCATACTTCTTGCATTTGTATATAGGCATCTAAGATACTGGTTTGATCTTGCCTCCCAGCTTTGTCCTGACCCTCCTTTCTCTCTGCCGTTATAGCCTGTGCTCCCTCATGTTTCCAACCCATCTCCCAGGTCTTGTTCCCCACTTACCTGTGAGCTTTGCTCACCTGTCCCCGTCGAACCTAGTTTAAAGCCCTCCTTACTAGGTTAGCCAGTCTGTGCGCAAATAAGGCCTTTTCCCTTCCTGACTTTTGAGTGCTTCTTTAATTTAGTTTTTCAGCTTTAGCTTTTGTTTAGTTTAGTTTTTTTAAGGGATTTCCTACATTTTTAAAAAAGAAAAATGAAGAAAAAGAAATCCCACTATGTGGGATAAAGTTGGGGCCAGATTCTCAGCACCAAACAGGTAGAAGACTGCCCTAAATGGGTAGCAATGGATTCCCTTAATGGGAGACTCCTCAAGGGATTAGTACCCACACAGAGGATGTTTTTGAGGCAGGGTATATTTGCCAGACCAAAGCTCAACCCTTAGAGAGCCATCTGCTCCCCCCCTGCTCTGATGTACACTGAGCATCTGGCCTATTGTGTTTTATTAACATCCTTTAAATATTTTCAGGTCTTTCTAAACCTCATACTTCTGTCTTGGTGCTTAGCATTTAAACCTGTGTTTTGGTGCAAGAAATTAGAATACTGGGTAAAGGCCTGAGCATTCTTAATATTAACTGCGGGTTTTAGTCATGGATGGAAAGAACACCCATAGTGGTAGGCAATGTAAGTAATAACACACTATTGAGCATTGCTATGACATAACTTCACAATTTAGTTGTATGCTGTGCCACCAGGCTGAAGGCTTAAGGTCCCATATGCTATATACCTTCTATCAGATTGGGATACCCAGTGACAAACATGGCAGTTCAAATACAGTTTTGTCTTACATTGTAATGTGGCCCAAACCATCTCACTGAACCAAGATACAGCTCTGAAGAAGTCAGAGGCTGTAGTATGATTCCTGAACCTTATTCAGATCCATATGTATTGTAAGACAGGTTTAACTTTGAAGACTAAAATGTTGCAGGTGCGTCCTGTTATGTTAGAAATTAGCATAGAGCAGACCTAAGTTCCTAGAAAACTGGAAGTGCTGTTAATGCAAACAAAAACATGTTCCCCTGAGTGTGACATTGCACTTAGAAATTGGTAGAATTGGCTTAAAGTGAAAACAGACAAAAAAGTACTACACTAAGCAATCTGAACTGTAAGGTTGGTGGTACTGGAAGTAAGATTATTTCCTCAATCCTTCATGTTTTCTAAAAGTTTTAAATAACTAGTAAAACATTACAGGTATCTGTATTTCTTCATATAATGAGGGCTTCTGTTGGAAAAACATGTCATGGAAATGCATTTTTTCTTTGCAATTTTTAAAGGGTGAAACTGTTTTCTTGAATACACAGTCTGAAATCACTTTTATCAACCATGTGACCTCAAGAGCCAATAGCAAACAGGGTTTGCATTGTTTTGTGAAGATTTTGCATAAATGATTGTGGCTAGGATTTGTAGGCGCCCAACTTCCTTAGCCTTCTTTGAAATAAAATATTCATATATATGTGTAAACATGCACAAGCAAATGTAGAGGGTGTTTGTCAGCATTTAGCCGTTTAAGTCAATGATATGAACCAAACTTTTCTTTTTTTAGTAGTTGATAACCCGCAACGGGTTTCATTCTTTAATATTTATTGCTTTAGAGTGTAAGTAAAGACAGCAAAGTTGGCATAAGTTATGATTTTTAAAAGTATTTTTTTCCTTGGTTTGTAAAATAGTTCTGCATACACAGTTTCACAGTAAATACATCTTAAATGTACTGGATTCATCTTGAGAATGATCCACTTTATTGCTTCCATAAATATTCCACTGGCAAAACATGACTTACTGTTCATTAACATTAGGAATGGGAGAGATGCCTACTGATGGTAGAGTTGTGGGGTTTGTTTTTTTTTAAATACTGTCAGTTTTCACTTGTCTGTTTGCTGAAGAATCATAATAGGATATATACCCTAAGATATGACTGGTCTTAACTTTTCTGGCTAACCAAACCAAGGGCTGGCTTCATTCTGCAGTATCTTGAGAAGCACCCAAGTGCCATTTACTTCAGCAGGGACTGAGATGCCTCAGCATCTCTAAGATCAGATTCTTAGCTTAGTTAGCATCATCTTTGCTAGCTGACAACTGATTTTAAGAAAACTAGCAAAATGTTGTAATTCCTGTTGTTTTTTTTTAAACGTTGCATATAATTATGGGATATTGTCTGGTGGAGGGGAGATGGGAATAAAAGTATTCAAAATCCAGAAGCATTGAAGGATAGTTTTATATCCTGTAACTTTCTCTTTCTGTCTGTGAACCAATTGCTTCTCTGAAGATGCCATCCTGCAGGAGTCTCACCTTTCAGAGTTCAGAGGTTACCTTTTTGTGTGTGACAAGTCAAGAAAGTTCTCTTGCATCTTATTTTTTGTCTTTTTTTCCCCCTAAAGCAAGATTATCTTAAATTGCAAATCTTCCACACCAACATACCCCTGGGAAATTCATCTCCCATGCAATCAAAAGGAGAGCCTTTATACTCAGTAAGGCTGACGTTTAATGACCAGTAGTTGGCCTAACTTGCCCAGTACACTCCTTCCACAACCCTTAAAGGTAAAACAAAACAAAAATAAACAAAAAACCCTGAAGAGCTAGGGAGTTCCTTCAATGTCACACTTAGGAGTGAAGAAGAATTAATGAAAGGAGAAGTAAAAGTAAGGGAATTCCTTTCTGCCCTTTGTGATCCTGTTTAAGGCCCCCAGCGAGCCAATTTAGTTGCCTATTGGCCACCTCTCTCAGTAAGGGCAAATCCTATTCACCAGCTGCCACTACAAAACAGCAGTGTGTCCTCCACCATCCTGGCCACGTGGTACTAGCTGGAAAACCAGCATCATTTATTCTCGAAAACTTTTAGTATAATTCTAAATATCGTTTAATTCATTGGCTATTTTGCAACTAAAATATGTGACATGAAAAGTAATTGCTTTGGTTAATAATAGATAATCATTTTTAATGTCCATAATACTATTTCTGAGCTATATATTTTTTCAGAAACCCCATATTTTAAGAGATGTGTATTTTAATACTTTCAGTTAGCAATTGTACCATTCATAATTATGCAAGTTAAGTTTACAGCAATATTCAAATCTCAGCATAATACTTTAAGGGAGACTTTCCTTAACATCTGTTACTTATATTCTCTTAAAAAAACTTGTGAAAATAGATGCTGTGAAGTTCATGCTTCAGAATCACACAGTAAGTTTTCTTATTATGTTCAAATATTTCAGACTCCTCCACAATTTTGTAAGCTATTTTAACTTGTGATGCCCTTATGTTTTGCCAGAGTAAACACTTTCCTTTTTTGGGAGTGAATGATAATTACAGTCTCAGTGACCTTAGATGCCGAACAACTTTCTACACTGCTCTCACTCGCCTGCTCATGGTAGATCTAGGTAAGAGTCAACCTAAGGTGTTTCTCAGGTCTCTTTGATATTTGTAATCTTATTAATTTTAGAAACAGAGCATAAGTCTGCTTAATGAGAGGTTACTGACACTATTAAAAATAAGTTATGAGTTCAGTACATCTGTTCCAAATGGTGTTTAAAATAATTCATAACAGCTTCTGAGGTTTGTGGCCATTGAAATACAATAGTCGTTTTCTTATTTGCTAGATTTGGTTATAGTAATATGAGTTCTGAAAGTGAGACCGGTAGTTTATTGCACATAAGGCCTTTTGGATCCATTAGTGTAATTTGGCTACTTACAATGCAAGGGCCTGATCTTGTGACATTCTAAAAAGTTTCACCTTCAACTGACTTCAGTGACTACTTCAAAGGCACTGGTTTCAATGTTTACTCTAGCAGATGATTGTAATACTTCATATAAATTCTCAGCCTGTAAGGAATCTCAGCTCTGAGAGTTTGAATCAAAGTATTGAGCAGACACTTAATGTATTTGCTTAATTTTACACGCATGAGTAGTCCCGTTTGAAGTCAATAAGATTATTCTTGTGCATAAATTTAAACATGTATGTTAAGTGTATGTAGCATCAGGACATTAGTGGTTAGCCTGGTTTGCACCAATATATTGACAATAAACTGATTTTATCCCATCCCTTAGCACCATATAATATTAATTTAGGACTCATCAGGCAGGTAAGACTCCTTTTCAATCTGTTTGTGAGCATGATTTTAGCCTTTAATTTAGTAACAATGATGGGTGGTTACATACTAGCACAGATGATAAATTTACTAAAAGAAGCATAGGATTAATGATCTGAAGGATGGCGTGGACTGCACCCTCAGCAAGTTTGCAGGTGACACTAAACTGGGAGGAGTGGTAGATACGCTGGAGGGTAGGGATAGGATACAGAAGGACCTAGACAAATTAGAGGATTGGGCCAAAATACATCTGATAAGGTTCAACAAGGACAAGTACAGAGTCCTACTCTTAGGACAGAAGAACCCCATGCACTGCGACAGACTAGGTACTGAATGGTTAGGCTTCAGTTCTGCAGAAAAGTACCAGGGGTTACAAGAAGCTGGATATCAGTCAACAGTGTGCCCTTGTTTCCAAGAAGACTAACAGCATATTGGGCTGTACAAGTAGGAGCCTTGCCAGCAGATTGAGGGACATGATCATTCCCCTCTATTTGACATTGGTGAGGCCTCATCTGGAGTACTGTGTCCAATTTTGGGACCCATACTAAAAGAGGGATGTGGAAAAATTGGAAAGAGTCCAGCAGAGGGCAACAAAAATGATTAGGAGGCTGGAGCACATGACTTATGAGGAGAGGTTGAGGGAACTGGGAGTGTTTAGTCTGCAGAAGAGAAGAGGGGGGGATTTGATAGCTGCTTTCAGCTACCGGAAAGGGGGTTCCAAAGAGGATGGATCTAGACTGTTCTCCGTGGTGGCAGATGACAGAACAAGGAGCAATGGTCTCAAATTGCAGTGGGGGATATTTAGGTTGGATATTAGGAAAAAAATTTTCACTAGGAGAGTGGTGAAGCACTGGAATGGATTACCTAGGGAGGTGGTGGAATCTCCTTTCTTAGAGGTTTTTATGGTCAGGCTTGACGAAGTCCTGGCTGGGATGATTTAGTTGGGGATTGGTCCTGCTTTGAGCAAGGGGGTGGACTAAATGACCTTCTGAGGTTCTTTCCAACCCTGATTCTGTGATTGGTTTGCAAGAAATATAAGTTATGAGCCAAATGTTCAACCAGTGTAAATTGACATAGGTTCGATGAAGTCAATGGAGCCACACCAGTTTTCATCAGCTAGCCCATTAGATACAATTATATATATTATTGGTTTTATATGTATTATTATTATTCAAATTATAGTCATAATAATTCTTTCCCTTAAAGATTTCTGTGCAAAAATTACTGTATTGCTAAATTAAAATTAGAGATGGGCAGAAAATGGGAATGTCGGCCTTCTCAGAGAAAGTTGGATTAGAAATAGAGTAGGGTTTGAGGTCTAGGTTTATCTGATAGTGCCATCATTTTATATCAGCAGTGCTGCAAAGTTTGAGCTGCAACTGGTGGAACTCTCACAGGTGTGCCAAGATTTCCTGTATCTTCAGTGGTAGAAATCGCTTGCAATCAGCTGTTCTCACAAATTTGCTGTCATTTTGCAATTTAATGAATTTAGTTAATTTTGGAATAGCAATTTGGTTCATGATGCGATGTCAATTGGAGATATGAGTCTACATTCAATCTGACTATAGTCCAAGGACTCTCTTGAGCTAAGTGAAGTATTACCCTCTAGTTTTTCTAGATGCTTCTAATTTATTCCTGGGGCTAATTTTCCGAGGGTGGTGGTTATCCTATTTGTACCCTAAAAATAGTCTTTCCTTCCTGAGGACATTTGGGGCTGTCCTGTACCCTCTTTTCTGCCATTTGTTGTTTTAATATTGGGATATGTTAAAAATAGGAATTAGGCAAGTGAATTGATTTTTCAGGTCCCCACAGAAAGATTTAGGCAGGGAACATATTTGCAAAGGTGGCTTATCTCAAAAGCTATCTACACTTGCAAATCAACTGTTTTCAGGAGCAGTTCAGCTGCATCCATTGCTGACACCTGTTGTAAGTAGGCGGTAAATTTCCTGGTGGAAACCATGCAGACATGCAGCTTTAGTGATTTTCCCTACAGGAAGAGCAAAGAGTGAGCAGAACCAACCCATCTAGATGATAAAAGTCACATCTTCAAAGAGGTGCTGTGTGAGCAAGTTGCCGTTCCGGTTGATTTGAAAGTGAAACACAAGAGAAATGTGATTCCCCAGAAATTAACGGTTCATGGAGATTGGCTTGATTCCTCTACATTAGTGGCCAGAAGACCTGACAGGAATAGGGGTAGCTGGAGGAAGACCTAAACAAACTTATTGGACTAATATCCTATGGATTCTCATTTGGAGTATATTAGCTTGTCTGTTTCTGACCTTTCAGAGAAACACATCTAGAGAAGTGTACAGGGAAAACTCTGCTTTTCAGTTGAGAATACAGATGTGAAACATCAAACGCACATGAGCTATACTTTTCCTGTGTGTGTGACAAATACACACTTTTTAAATGACATCATTCTTAACCTTATAGAACTGTAAGCTTTATAAACAAGCAGCAAGTCATCGGTTTTAGTCCAAAGAGAATTGGTCATCATACTAATCATCATTTTCAGGCTTTCTAAAATTAAATGAAGAAAGAATTTGTTAAGGAAGTTTTTCGTATTATTGACTTTTTAAAATAATTTACAGGGAGATAAAATTAAGATGAAGTCTCATGGTAAATTAGTGTTTTTTAAGAAATGGAATGTGCTCTTCTGGATTCAAATATAAAAATTCATGGTAAATTAGGCTTTTATAGAAAGTGTAGAATTAGTTGTATTTAAAGCATTCCCTTTGGAGTGGTTAGAAAAACCAAATCAACCATGGGGGAGGGAGCAGGAATTAGCAGTACATTAATTGGCATTTACTTTAAAAGGCACTTGGTTTCTGTTCAGTAATTTGAACCTGGTTTGAATGTAATTACACTTTGAATGCTCTGTGTGCCCCAGGTTGTATTTCTAATGAAAATAGACTTTTTTGACATTTACAATTGCACCATTTTGTCAAATTGCTCCATGGCTCAAGATTTTTAAAGTAAACTAAATATTCACTTTTGTAAGGTATAGAGTAAAGAAAATGGTTAGTGAAACTCCAACAAAGTGCTTTCTTAAGTAAAGGTTTCAGAACATTTTAATTCAGTTTTTCTTTCAATTCTGGATTATCAAAGACTTTACACATAAATTATAAAAAGCTCCTCCTGGAGACATTGGGCCTGATTCTCTATGGCCTTGTACTCTGTGTAGTTATTTACGCCAGTGCAAAATGAATTCCCACTCAGTGAATATAAAACACTACCAACTTATGTAAACCACAGCCAGATCTACTCAGCGAGATGCCTGCTTGTGAAATGTTACAGTCTGCCCTTAAAGTATGAAAGATCCACCAAAATGTGCCATTGAAGGGTCTTTTTTCTTTCAAAAGGCATAACGAAGCCATAAATGAGTCAAAGTGCACAGTAGTTTGTGGCTTGAATCATCGCAAAAGAACAGTTTACAATGGTAATTTGTTCATGGAATAGTTTCTTTCTTTTCCAGTTTTGTAAAAAAAAGCATCATTTAACCCTCATATTTTATATTATATGAATGTGGATCATACAATAATCATACTGAGGATAATGCATGGAGACTTGCTTTTGTGGTTGGATTTTTCTTTTTTTTAACTGACGTAAAATGTTTGAGGAATTGAATGTTTTATAGCTGATTATTTCTGGCTGCCTAAAAGAGTCTTACTCCACTACACTTATTTTGAAAACAAAAATAATCATGAAGGTACTTTTTCACTTGGAAGAACCAGTTAGGTCGCAGCAAAAAATTACTTAGGTCCCAGCCTGTCACACAACCATTGAACAAAATGGCACACGTCATAGTCACTTACCAAGAGCTTAGACAATAGCCCTTTTCAGCTGATGGGATTTGCATTGACTTCAAAGGGATTTGGATCAAGCCCCAAGAGCAAAAAAGGAAGATATAGGATTAGAGGTGGCATACACAAACTAGCCAATCCTATGTATACACCAAATTCATCCACAAAATGTTGAAGGAAAAATAGGTTAAATGTCTCCTAAAGACATTTTGTAGAGGGAGGTCATATTCATTCCTCCATTAATTTGTCAGTTTTTGTCATAACTATTTTCCTCTCTTTGCTTTTTCCAAACATTTTACCTAATTATGGGACAAATTCTGTCCTCAGTTATGTGTTAATGGTTTCCACTGAATTTGGATGTATGGGTATATCTGAGGGGAAAATGTCTCTAATGATACACATGAAAGGATCCAGTATCTAGCCAGGTTTTTGTCATTCTTATAAACCAAATTTAGGCCTTGATTCTGCAAGACAAGTACAGAGCGGACCCTTGTTGAATTCCAGCCACACAATTCTCTTTTCAGGATCTGAGCCTTAATTTGCTTCCTTCCCCTTCCCCCCAAAATATGAAAAACTATCAGAAAAGTAAAAGTATCTGGGTGATACATACAATATCTCTGGAAGTAGGAAATAGCTTTTAAAAAATATGAAACATAATGGAAGGTTATAGGCATGGTTATAATTTGTGCAACAAAAATTAGTGGGTTCTTATTGTAATTTAGCAGAACAGAACATATAACCATGGCAGAACTTTGACAGTTAATATATTTACATAACACTAGTGGGCGATAATAAAAAAAAACAGAAAATGTTTTCATCCCTTTATAGCAATTTTACTGTTTGAAACATGTCTAAATTAGAAATGTTGTCTGAAAGCTCATACATTTTTCCTGGTAAGTGTGCAATAATTATAGGCAGAGCAGGTAGCACCACATATTATTAAGGTCTCCCAACAATTGTTATTACAAAACCCTGTTTTCTTTTGCTTGTTTGGACTGAAATTTTCTATGCCAGATGTCTGCCTTAGGCTGAATTTTGGGGGGAAATTAGGGGATTGGTTTGGATTAGATTTTTTTTTACAAAACTTCAGCTAAAGTGGTTCAGCTGTTTCCAAGAACAGTGCTAAGGAAGAATACATTGTTTTGCCCATGTTAAAAATTCTGGTGACATTTTCTTTGAAAGGTTCTGCTGCTTTGGTGTTTTGGAGCAGAACTTGAAATTTAACATGCTGTGGCATTTTGCTGTCCCTGTGAAAATCCAGCTAAATGGCCTAATTATAAGCCTTTGAAAAATAACAGTTTACACATGCTCAGTAGAGACTTCTTAGAGTTTTAGAAGCTAAAATCGCTGAGCAGTCCTTCCTCACTGAGCATGCTTCATTTCCGTCACAGCTCCTAAACATGACAGGACTGTGCACGCACAAATGCCACAGAGTGACTGGGTTGCAGGGGCAAAGCCAGGCTTTCCCAGTAATAGCTACACCCAGCTTCTCCGGGCTGGGCAGTGGAACTCAGACCAGGGATCCTCTCTCTCGTGCTCTCAGTGACACACACACACACACAGGCACTTAGGCAGCATGGAGGAAGCCATCTGATTTGAAAGCAGAGGGGAGAAAAGCCAGATTGGGGGGAATGAAAACAGTAGATTGAGACAAGAATACTGGTGAGACTGGGACTAGGTTTGGAGGAAGAGAAACTGTTACTGGAACGGGGAGCCAGTTGGTGCGAGGAATGTGAAGTTGGGACTGGTTGAGCATAGGGGCTGGGACTTAGAACCAGGTAAAGGTAGGCTGGAACTGGAAGCTGGGATAGGGCTGGGACTAGGAATCAGTTACCTGTGGGAGGTGGAAACACTGGGATTGGTTGAGGAACTAAGGAAAGGGGGAGACTGGGACTGACTGGACAAGGAGATGAACTAGGAAACGGGGATGGATGGGATGAAGGGCAGAGGGGCTGATGAGCTGGGTTACATGGGGAGAACTGGGACTGGCTGGGCAAGAAAATTGGGATTGGGTGTGGGAAGGTGGAGAGACTGGGACTGGAGAGCAGAGGTCAGGGCTTGGATAGGTAGCTCAGAGTGGGATGCTAGGACTGACATGGCAAGAAGACTGGGACTAGGTAGGCAAGAATGAAACTGAGTCAAGGGGCTAGATTCACAAGGAGGGGTGTAATTGTTGCAGTGTTGAGCATTGCAGTGCCTTGCCACCTGCTGGAATTCACAACTCTGAGTTAGGTGCCCAGGAGAAGGAGATGGTGATTGCTGAATAACTGCATGGCTGTGGTGCTGGTGGTCCTCCTTACACCCAATAGCACTCTCACAGGATGTGGGAGACCCGGGTCCAATCCTCACACTGTCTAGTATGGAACAGTGACTTTAACCCAGATCTCTCACCTCCCAGGTGAGTGCCCTAATTCCTGGACTATAGCACATTCTGGGGTGGGTCTCTCTCAGTATTTCCCGTTTAAGCTGTTCCATTTTGTATAAATACTTGCATATTCCCCGGATCAGGAACTAGAACATGGGTCTCCCAGGTGAGTGGACTAACAGCTGGGCTGTAGAATCATTTTCCCACTCTCATTAGTCAAATGAATATTTTAAGTATTTATAAGGGGGACCATCACCACACCACCTGCTGTGCCAGCTGTGTTTTGTTTGGGGCCTGATCCACCTACTGAGCATGCCTGCTGGATCGGGCCCCACAGGTGTGATAGGTGGGGAAATATTTTGTTTGTGAATCCAGCTGGGGCTGAGGCATTAGCTAGGTGCCAAGTTCCTAGGTTGTGTTGAGACTTAGATAGCTGTGCACATGCCCAGAGACAAAAAAAGGAGGCACCTTGGGGACTTACCAGTGGAAATGTAGGCACCTAGGGACTTTAGGCACCAGCAGGACACACACACACACTTTGATAAAAGAATGTTATTAAGGTTGCAAAGTCAAACACGCTTTTCTGCCAGAATTTAGGTTGTGTGTGTAATTCCCCCTTTTCCCCCATGTATATGCATTATGATACAATCTTTAATTCCATGATCACGTACTATTTTTATCTGCATGGGCCTTGCATCATGCACTGCACAGCATGGACCTGTTCTGGGGATGAATCAGGACTGAGTAATAAAGGATGGGCCCTGCCTCATTTGTTGTACAAGTGGGAAGGTGTATAGTGAATGAGGCAGGGGATTGCAGTGAAAGCATGGTTAATACAGATGAATGCTGTCCTAGAAAACTGGATTTTATACCTACCTCTACCACAGAGTTCCTAAGTGATGGTAGGCAAGTCACTTAAACCAGACTTCACAAGTGATCAGTGATTGTGTATTTCTCATTTCTGGGTGCCCAACTTGAGGCCCTGGGATCTGATTTGCATAAGAGCTGAGCGCTCACAGCTGCAACTGAAGTCAGTGGCAGATGTAATTTGAATATGTAAAATGCTATGGTCCTAGGTTAAATTGAGCACCAAAATTAGTAGAAACGCTTTTGACTGTAATCAGTGTGCCTCACCTCCCCTCTCGTGGATATTTGTGGGGCTCTCAGATACTATAGTAAGAAGCAACAGAGAAAAGCCAACAAGGAAATTAATAATTCTATCTTCAGAGCAGGATTTGAACAGTGCAGTAAATAAGGCCTGAGGAATATCTGTTCATTCAGTGAGCACTGTCCATTCTGTGCACTGAATGATGTGGGGGTCCTGTGGAAAAAATAGTATATGATCACATAATTAAAGATTGAATCATATTGCATACCCACAACAGGCCAAATTAAGGTTACATAGGCAACCTTAATTCTGGCTTTTTCTAACTTTTGAGACCTGGACTTTCCAACCTCAGAGAGACTAGAAATATAAAAAGGAGAAAGAAACAGAACATGTGGAGAGACACTGATCTCAGTTTTAAGTCATTTGTAACCTAAAGTTTCTGTCTGTATTTTATGTTCATTCAATCTGTGTGCCTCAGTAAAAACATTTAAAAACTAAGAGTCCACTTCTACTGTCTTGGCCCAAAACTCCCTTTGACATCAACGAGAAACTGCTGAACTTGAATTAATATGCAAACTAGATACAATCAATTTAGGCTTAAATAGACTGGGAATGGCTGAGTCATTACACACATTGACTCTATTTCCCCATGTTAAGTATCCTCACAGCTTCTTGTCAAACTGTCTTAAATGGGCTATCTTGCTTATCACTACAAAAGTTTTTTTCTCCTACTGACAACAGTTCATCTTAATTAGCCTCTTAGAGTTGGTTGGGCAACTCCCACCTTTTCATGTTCTCTGTATGTATATATATAGCCTCACTATATGTTCCATTCTATGCATCCGTTGAAGTGGGCTGTAGCCCATGAAAGCTTATGCTCAAATAAATTTGTTAGTCTCTAAGGTGCCACAAGTACTCCTGTTCTTTTGACATCAGTGGAGGCTTTACCTTCAAATGAACTGTGGAATTGGACCCTAATGAATGACAGTATGAATGTGCTGTGATGCGCGTTTGTTTTTTTTAATTTATTTTATTTTTCTGTAGGTGAAGACGAGGATGAGTTTGAGAATTTCATGCTACCCCTTACAGTTTCATTTGAAACTGTAACTCAGATATTCAACAATAGTTTTAAACAAGAGGAGGCAAAGGTAGGTTTATTTCAGTAATAGGGAAAGAAATTATCAGTAAAATAAGGTAAATGTGAAGTAAATATTTCACATTTTTCATCTTTGCCATGTATATATGTCTGTAATTTTCTATATAATGTTGAAATAAAATGGCTGTATATGACTTCCTACAAGTCAGCCTCTTACACATGCATTTAGATTTTGCGAATGCTTTGACAATAAAGTGCTCTCTTTTCAGCCATATTTATAATCAAAGGAACAGATTTTCTCTTGTGGCATTTGGCCTGGTTCTTATGTAATACTCTGTCTTTCTGCGTATGTGTTTTTATTTTCTTCATATGTATTAACATATTTATTTGTGGAGATTTGGAAAGATGTAATACACTTGATAAAACACTGCATCCTTAAAGTATTTTTTTCAAACAAGAATTTAATATATAAATCAAGACTTTATTAAATGGCTGGGCATATATGTATAAATAGGAACCGGTCTTGAAGTATTGCATCCTTAAACTGAACAAAGTGATTAGGATAACTGATAGCTAAATAAGGTTTTTATGTGCCTGTGGGAGCCATATTAGGATTGATTTGACAAGTCAGTTCAGCTGTGGCAACAGTCATAATATCTAACACAACATTATGTTTTATTAGTAAAATCCTTAAGTGTAGCAAGCTGTTTGTGTCAAAACAACAGTATATTTTAGGGGGGAAAGGACGTGCTAAATGGGAGTAGCAGCATCAGGAATGATAATACATTAGAGTAGTGTTGTGCTAAATAGATTCCCCTCCCCATAATGAACAAACAGTTAACAATGCACTCTAGAGTGCTCATTTCAGATACACGCGTATCTATGGGAAGCCCAAACAGATTTGCTATTGTAAAATATGATGGAAACCTTAACAGTGTGGTCACCATCTTTTCTTCTCTTCCTTTTCTGAAAATGGAACTGTCATCAAATATGCTAGAAAAGTTGACAAATAATGTGTGTACACACATCACATTTCAGAACATGTATAGTTTATAACCACTTTGATTAAATTAACATCTTAGAAAATCTGAATACTTAGAAAAAATGCTCATTGCTTCAGTGGGTACTGTGAAAAAGACCACATACCCAGATTCTATATTTGATGTTGCTTCTAGTATTTCATTTGTGAGCTGCTTTTCACATACGAAATAGAGAGAGTGTGGAAGTGTTTGCCTTTTATTTTGAAAATTATTGATTTTAACAATTAGTTCTAAGAGAACATTTTAGAATCCCTCTTGCATTTATCTCATTTGAGGATTCTGTTGTATTTAAAACAATTTTGCTGCAGTCCTTCCTGTCTGGTTTGTGAGAAACTGTTTTACTGAAGAAATTTTAATGGTGTTTCAGTGATATATCCCTAAACTAGCAAGTTCTTAACGACCCTGGGAAAGTGGACTGCTTGATTACACTTTAACGGTATTTGCAAATAAAATCACAAGTAATTAAAGGGAAATCTCCAGGCTTTTGAGCAAGTTTGATGCATGATAACTGCCTGATTCAGCTTCATCTAGAGTAATGCTGTGTAGACAAGAGCTACTGAGATCAATAGCAACATAATGATAGTGGCAGAATTAAGTGAGTAACCTGAGAACTGTGTCTTCAGAATGCATGCAGCTGCCACAAGCCAGGGCCACACAGTGCACTCCGTTCTTCCGTCCTAAATGTTCATCAAAAGACGCCCTGCAGGAAAATGGAGTTAGATGCTCTTTATTGCTGATCGTGTCTCTTGCCACATTATCAGGGGAAATTGGATTAGCAGTTGGCAGCTGCAGGTAGACAAGGTTCTGCAGTGATTAAATATGCAGCTTGGCTGCATTTGTTGTGACAGACCTTTAGTAAATTCTACTGTAAGCACCATCTGTCTAATTTATATAAAGGAAACTTGGTGCTTTAAGCTACTGATAAAGAACTAAATCTGTTGCTCTATCATAAACAAAACTTTTGCTCTAAATTCTTTTAAATATAATTTATTATGTTACAGCTATTTTTCTATCATGATGAATAAATAATACATGCAAAAGTGCTTTCAGGTACTTCATTGTGAAAGAACTGGAAACAAAAACAGTTCAGTTCCCTTCTTCAATAAAATGTTTAGTATTCCAATCCACAGGGAGGTGACACTGTTAAAATATCACCATGAAAATGGCCCAAGACTGCCAAATTCATTTAATTTGTGGCTTTTACTAGGATTTTCTAACTGGCTGGGTTTTTTTATATTTCTGAAGTACACAGCTGAAAAATGATCACAACAAGGGAGCTCTTCCTCATTGAAATACATTTGCAGTTAACAAACCTGTATATAAAACATACTTTTAAGTTTGTTTTCCAGTAAAATCTAATACAATTGAAGAGAACCTTAGTATTTATCTTGAGCTTTTTTCCATTTTGAAATGAAGGAGAGTGGATGGGAAATCATAGTATTAAAACTACTGTCATTTTTTCCCTTCAAAAATATCTGGGTTTGCCCTGACAGTCCAGTTAAGTAATATATTGACTGGCTAGACTGAACCTCAGTGGTGCTTTTATGTTAGTTATGACATCCTCAGTTTTGATAAGAATGAATGAAAACTGTATTGGAGGAAGAAGGGCAGTTAAATAGCAACATGCTATCTTTAGCTGGTTCGTAAAAACTCCATACTGTTAAATTATTTAAAATCCTTGATTTTCAGCTAGCACACATTAAAAGTTTTCACACTAAGTGCCAAATGTTGCAAACAGCACTTTAACAGAATGATTTTGCTTTGATCCCTGTAGCAGTTCCTGAATAATTTATCACAGGTTATTGCCTTAATTCTGGAGAGGGATAGAGCAATAAAGGCAGATGAAAACACTCCAGTTGAAACACCTTGGGGCCTGCTCATTCCTCTGACACGGCTCTTTTGTTGGAACTATTTAGAGGTTATTAAGACGTGTCTCCAGAATTAAGAGTATGCTGTAAGGATGAAGACAGCCATCTTAATTCTAAAGACAAAGCACAATGACCCTTCACCTTTTTTTCTTTGTTGTTATTATATAGTAGAATTATGAGGGTAATATTATAGCTGCACCCAGTAGTGCCACTGTAGTTAAGGGTCTGTCAGACGTTCCATTACAAACCCCATTTTGGGGGTGGGTGGCGTGAGTGGTATCTCATCTGTTTCCAATTGCATTAGTCAGAAACTTGGCGTACACTGTCAAGCCGCAATTCCTGTTTGGGCTTTTTTCCCCCCTACAAATATTTAAATATTCAGTTCTTTTCCATTTAGAAATTCAGAAAATAATATTTTTTTAGGATTTTAAACCATAATGTCAGAATGAAAAAAAAAATTAAAAAAAATTAGAACGGACCTTTAAATTACTCTAAAGTAGACCTACCATTTTTTGGTTTGTGGATGAAAGAATACTTTGAAAGAGGCTAGTTATTTCATTAGTATGAAAATCAGTTTATAAGCCAGCATTCTGACTACCTAAAATTCCCCTGCTATTTCTCTTGGATACAGTATTCTTTGTTTCTGAGTCTAAGCTATTGTTTAGTGTTGCTGTGTGCTGCTAAACAGCTGTCATCTTGCACCCAGATATGACTGCATTTCAGCTGTGAATGAAGTGATCCCTTTATGTGCTGCTTATATTATTCTGTGACATTTACAAAGCATGTTAGGAACCCTCAAGATGACGGCCCACAAGGAGCTGTCTAAGTGTATAGTGTTATTTACTATTTTTCTTAACAATTTTACACTCACTAGTGTCATTTGCACATTCATAATGGGCTAATAAACCAGAATATATTGGGAATTTAATCCCTATTCTGCCACCTCTCTGTAAAACTCAACCGCAGTGAGCACAAGATCTTAGGTGAAAGGGCCAGGATTTTACCTGGATACACTATGTGATTAGGATGTCATTGTATGAGCAGTTTTGGCATCAGTGTACCTCTTCAGTATTACTACTATACAGAGTCTAGTTCCAGTGAATAACACTTCACCATTGAGTTTAGTGGGACTTTATGTACTAAGAATGTGTAATATTTTAAAGATGAGAAATATGTATTAAGAATAGTATAGATAAGAGTGGATGGTGTTTATATAATAATAATAATAATAATAGTAGAAAGTAAAGATTCTAAAACCAAAGAAATTCAGTGGCTTTTCTCAAATCACTCAGTTGTTCTTTAGTACTCCGTGGCATGTGAAATGACCTGCTGTTTCAAGGCCCTCTGGTAGAACATTATTGTGTCATCACTTTCTAAGTGTGGCATGCGCCCATTTAGCAGGTGTCTAGAAGTCTTGCTACCCAGACGTTTCTTAAATGTTTTATCAGAAATAATGTTTTTCAAAGAACAGTTGCTTTTCTAAATCAGTGAATATGTACTTACTTCAGGGTGGGTTGGTTAGCTGTGTGTGTATGTGTAGTCCCTGTCTCACAGGCCTCTGACCATGGGTTCATTCCTATCTTTGCCTGACTTCAAACAATGGCAAGTTCAAATGAGGTGCTAAATATCTTAGGAGTCTTTCTAGAGGCTCCTAGTTTTCCTGCTGATAATAGCTTCTCTTAATTAATTAGCCGCTTACAATTGGTATGGGTACTTCCACCTTTTCATGTTCTCTGTATGTATAAATATCTTCTTACTGTATGTTCCATTCTGTGCATCCAATGAAGTGGGCTATAGCCCACGAAAGCTTATGCTCAAATAAATTTGTTAGTCTCTAAGGTGCCACAAGTACTCCTGTTAGTTTTCCTTTGACCTTCTTTCCTGATAGTCAGCCTTGCTCGTGGACCTTTTCTTTTCAGTGGCTCCAGTGTTTAAAAGAGCCAAGATCACTCTTGAATCCTCCACCTTCACCCTACTTTGCTGGATGTGGATGTATCCTTTTTTGATGTTGCACCTTAGTATTGTTTAATAGGAAATGTGCAGTGTTGCTGTGAAGTTTTTTTACATAGGCCACACGTCTGCTAAACACTTATTTTCCACATGGAAGAATAAGTATATTAAATGCCAAAAAGTAGGTGAATGTCATGTTAATATTATCATTTTAGGTCCTAATTCTGCATGATGCTGAACATTTCCTGTGAGGTAACCTCAACTCAAGTTAATGAGAATTGAGGGCTCTGAGCATCTTGCATGTTCAGGTCATTTGCACACTCAGAAATCAGGAAATCCAAATGATAAGGTTCTCATAGTAACCTTTATTTACCCATGTTTCACATAGATCCAAATTACCCTCCGAAAAACCTCTGCAACTCCCACTGAAGTCAATTGGACTAGTGCATTCATACCTGAAAGTAGAATTCAGGCCTTGTGCAAGCTGACATTTAGTAGCACAACAAGTAATTTACAGCACTCCATTCATTATGTGCGTGGATTAAAATTAATATGAGATCCTTATCTTTTGCATTTCCGGACTTACGAATATTTAACATTGTTGCCAAATGCTACTTTATTGAAAGTTTTATATTTAGTTTCTCTTGATATTTTTAAAAAAATGAAAAAAGATTAACACATTAATTCCCCCTACTGGTTTCTCTGTGTGCTTCCACAATTGTTTAGTGAAACCCTGCAGTTATATGGTACTTCATAATGGAGCGGAAATACAAACCACACCTACAACACCAAACTAACACTCATACTACATGTTTCTGTTGGTCAGTACTCCACTAATCAGTATGGAATTTTAACTGGAGTGGAAATTTCATGTAGTATATGTTTAAAACTAATTTTTTATTCACTTATAATTTGTTAATTCTTAAAATGTATGCTACTTGCCTGAAAACCAGTCCTTTACGAGGATTACCACCTGGGAACTTTCAGCTATTTTTCATTTATGTCTGTACCCCAAAAACAGTTTAAAAATATTTTTACAGGGGGAGGGAAGTATATTTTTTTCTGTCACAGAATTTACTAAAAATGGGTGAATGGGTTTTGCTCAACATTTAAAAAAAATTTTTTTTTGACTGAGAAAATATCTGAAAATAATTTTTCAGAAGGATATAAGCATATGAAAATGGGGTATAATAGAAGTCTCAATGTAACCTTAACAGTAGTTTTTTTTGAGTATCCATTAGTCTTATACCTCACAGAAAATAATGCCAGATCAAGTTAGCTTTTTATTTTTAGTGTTATTATTTTAATATATTCATGCAAGAAGCACTTTTAAACTTTAATATGCAGCATTCATATATTATATTTTAGTTTGCCTTAATCAAAGGTACAGTAAATTGAGTAACCTAAAATGTTCCCTAAGCATTTTGTTAGCATTACCACCATAAAACTTGAGCAGATTTTTTTTATATATGTATATAAAAAAGAACCTACGGTTTTCTATAGAGAAGGATTTGAGCGAGACATTTAAACTAATGAATCAAAATCAGATATGGTCATTATTGTCTGATTATTACTCCATCTGCTCTGTGCTAACGTGAAAATCAATTACTGTGTCTCTTTCCCACTGACAGCGTATGTTGATCGGGCTGGCAAGAGATCTTCGAGGGATTGCCTTTGCACTGAACACAAAGACCAGCTACACCATGCTGTTTGACTGGATGTATCCTTATTACACTATGACAATACCAGCTCTGTGCACAGAGGGATACCAGGCCCCTTGCATTAGTTTAATAGTGTGGCACAGTGGGGAAGAGGAAACAAAGCTAAATGAACTAATGTGTAATCAGCTAAAATTACAGCACAATGGCAGCCATGCAGTTAACTGGGAGAGCAGCATTTGGAGAGAAACCACAGAGAGGTCACTTTTTTGTGGTATCACACTAACATCCCAAATATACCTAAATGGTTCCCCTCCCTCTCCCAAGCCTGTGATGTTTCCATAAATATACGTTGGCTCGAACGCAAAATATAATGTACCTGCATATGGTTAATAATGACAGCAAAGACTGCTAAAAAAGAAAGTGTTGCTTCCCAAGTATTAATCCAGGGGGACCTCTGTATCTAGTATGATCTGGTCTTTCATTTAGCCAATAAGTATCCACTTACGTCAGTTTTATTAATATCATGACACACACACTTTTCTTGATGAGAAGACAACAGCTATATGGCAAAAATAAATGGTAATCTAGAGTTACAGTTTTTCTCAATATGCAAAGATCAGGACTACTGTGTTTGTTTTAATATACTGGTATACTTTTTTACTGCTGTGCTAAAGTATCTAATAATACCCACTGGTATTTTGTTTGTACAACAGGGAGGTCTTTGATGTTTTTTAATAAGTGTATCAGTCATAAATTTTGTCATTTCAGTCATAGAATCATATTAATAAACTCACTATCCAAATATATAGTCAGATGAGTATAACAGTTTGTATGATTTAGACCTACTATGCATGATTGCTGTATATTTGTTTATTATATGGGTAAAATAACATACAAATACAATATTGTGTTTTATTAAAAACAGAGGGCTTTGAAATGGGATAATTTTAGACAAATGCTGAAAGTGTGCTGTACAATGATAATCTGTTTGGAGAACACAGAACAGTACATCTTTCTAGAATTGTGAACAGGAATACCACTGAATATGGGCAAAAAGGTAGGAAGGCTGAGCCTGTGTTGTGATCTGATCCAGCTTCCACTGAAATCAATGGACAGACTCCCATGGGAGTGGGATCAAACCATCCTCAAGAACTTTGCGTGCTTTCAAGTCAGACAGTGTGTGGAATCAAGGCCTAAGAAAATAAGAGGCCTCATCCTAACTCTATTTGAAATCAATGGAAAACTCCATTTAATTTCAACAGTAAAAGATAGAGCCACAAACTACGAAAATCAGGATATACGTTATAAATTTTATGACACTGTCACACTTACATTATTAAACCTGAAAGAAATTTAAAATTCTAAAGTTTACTTTTTATACTTTGTTCAGCATGGGCAGGAAAGAGAGATTACTATCAATTTAATTTTCAATAAATTTCATTTTCTGTTTCCTCTGCATTAAGCCAATGTTCATAGAGTCTAAGCCTAAAGGAGACCCTTGTGATCATCTAGTCTGACCTCCTTTTTAACATGGGCCTTAGAACTGTCCCAAAGTAATTCCTAGAGCAGATCCTTTTAGAAAAACATCCAGTCTTGATTTTAAAAATTGTCCATGATGGAGAATCCATCTCTCCCCTTGTTAAATTGTTGCAATGGTTAATTACGCTCTCAAAAAATGTGTGCTTTATTTTCAGTCTGAATTTGTCTAGCTTCAACTTCCAGCCGTTGGATCATGTTATACCTTTCTTTGCTAGATTGAAGAACCCATTATTAAATATTTGTTCCCAGTGTAAATACTTAGAGACTGTAATCAAGCCACCCCTTTACTGTCTGTGTAAATAGACTGAAGTTTTTGAATATAGCACTTTAAGGCATGTTTTCAAATCCTTTAATCATTCTCATGGCTCCTTTCTGAACTATCTCCAATTTATCAACATCTTTCTCGAATAGTGGGGACCAGAACTGGCTGAGGTATTCCAATCAATGTCAAAGAAAAAGGTAAAATAACCTACTGTAACTTCTTTACTCCTATTCGAAGTGTGGCAATGTTAGCATTGCAAATAGTATAGGGAAATATGTAAATTCAGACAGAGCCAGATTGAGGTCTCCTACAAGGAAACCTTTGGGTTTGGAGAGGAATTCCAGCCAGAGTTTTCCTCAGGTCATTCTGTTGGTGGTGATCACAAAATTTTTACCCCTTTGCAGAATGACCAGGGTCATCCACTGCTCAGAAACCCGCAGATCTCCTCACTGCCCTAATGATCCCTACTCCCCTGTCTGGCTGCTCCTGTGGAACCATAGTGCCGGGGACTACCCAGCCTCTGGCTATCCCAGGACCCACCCTTTTTATGAAGAGATGGGTTGTGCAAGAAAGGAAATGGAGCCTCAGGCTGTATTAGGCAATTCTCATTTGTCAGTCCTATGTTCTCTCCCTGATCAAAACTGCAAAGCTCCCTCTGTGAGGCCAGGAATGGTGGAGAGGATTGCAATATAGGGGTGTCTGATCTCCACTCCTTTTGCAAAAGATAGATCCATGCCTGGAGGGTCAACATAACATAGAAATCACCATGCTGAGTCAGAACAATGATCCATCTAGCCCAGTATCCTGTCTTCCAACAGGAACAAGGCAATTACAATTGATCCGTTCCCTGTCATCCAGACCCAGTTTCTAGCAGTCATAGGTTTAGAGACATCCAGAGCATGGGGTTACGTCCGTAACTGTCTTGGCTAATAGCCATGGATGGACCTATCCTCCATTTACCTAATTCTTCTTTTGAACCCATTCGGTCCACTCCACACTTGAATCCAGGATGGTTTCCATTGTTTTTAATTTCCTGAACACCTGTTCTTAATAGTAAATTTATTATTTTTTTTTACACAAACCCTGGATGTTTTATTTGGACTGCCAGACAGCATTCTTTTAATTGACCTTAACAATAAAAAGATTAATATATACACAGTAAGAGGAATTAATTTGTCCAAGGCTTTTCTGAGTCCCCTTGTTTTCTATATTCAGTTGCTTCTTTTCCCTCACATATCTGTACACAGGGACACAGAAAATATTCCCCTATCACCGTTGGCTGTAAACAAACAAACAAACAAATTCATGCTTCTGTTCAGTGCATTTAGCTTCTGCTGGGTCCAGCTCCATCCTCATATTGATCTTAGTATTATGGCAGAGTAAGCTGCCATCATGTCAGCTCCTATTTACTGGATCTAAAGGATGTAAGTTACAATGGTATGTGTGGTGAGGAGGGGAGAAAGAGGTTTCTTTTAATTTGGATAGGTATTTTTATACTTAATTAACATTGTAGTATATAAATTAATAACCTTTAAGTGTTGATTTGTATGTGTTGACATGCTACAATTGTAACTGCCCAAGTCTAATAATTAATTATTTTCAAACAAATATTCCCCTGGTTTGAAAACCTTAAAGTGAAACTAACTATAAACAAAAACGAAACTGACTTAGATAATAGTCATTACCTAAACTCAGAGAAATGCAGCAAATAAGCAGTATAAATAGACAAGAGAAAATTTTTAGTTTTAATAACCTAAGATGTTGTTAGGTAAATAAAGAAGGTTGTTTGGAAGCATTAATTTTAAATCAGTGGTATAAGAGTTCAGTGGTTAATATAATACTTTATCTCAAGTGTGACTGGATATATTTTGATTCTAATCTCTTCTCATTGATTTCAAGAGAGTTACACATATAATGAACCTTTGAGGATCAGACCTTTAATTTTTTAAGTTGTTCCAGTTTGGGGTCATAGTTTTCCTCTATCTTATTTCTGATTTGAATAAGTATCTGGAATTTTACTTTTGTCCAGTAGATGGCAAAAATGAGCAGAAATGAATTATTTTAAGTCTCTTGGTTTTGTTTTTGATCTGGAAACTGTTGTGTCCTATATTTTACCATAGATTATGCTGATATTAGGGTCATGGTTTGGAGGTGAATTGTCAGTATGCTGAAAGCTGTGTTAGATTGCCAAATAGGGTTGTTTTGTAGCAGGCTTGCTTATACTAACTGAGTTTCTGTAGCAAATCAGGCTCCTTGGAAAAAGGCCAAAGGCTTTTCATAATTGTATTGACAGGAAAATGAATATGATAAATGGTGTTCATTCAGTTGAGACAAGATTTATTGTTTTCCTCTGGGCAAGGGATGAAGAGCAAATATTTATAATAATAGTAAAATTTGTTTAAAAGTTGTATTATTCAATCTCTCAAAAGGCTTTATTAAAATATTTCTAAATATTTTTAAGTATTTTCCAATGGTAACTTTTGGGAACCTCTCAGAGAATTCCATTAATGAAAGATGAATAAGTAGGTGATACAAAAATAAATAAATAAATATCCTGGATATGAAAGTCATTTATTCTTCCTGAAATATAGATATGTCAAGTTGTCAATGATGATTCCAGTATTACAGCTTCTGAAAGTTTATATGCCTTTTATATTCAGAAATGTGGTTTGTGTAATTTGTCGGGCAGGCCTAAACATGCAGGTGAAACCTTCTATAAAACATGTCCTGTTTGGAGTAAAATCAGAATCCATTTTTATTGATGGAGATTATCCTACTGATAAAATATTTTGTTTTGCTATTGACTTCAAGATGATGTTTGTAAAATGTGAGTGTATTACCTATATTACTCTAAAGTGATAGCAAGCTGAACTTTAAGGTCCCCGATCTGTCCGTGGGGAGTTGGTGCAGGATCAGGGTTGTACACAGATATTTTGTTACTCTCAATCAGTATTTCTTAAAACTAGTTGGGTACCCCCTTGGTACATTTTTTAACTCTTTCTTTTAATTGACATCAATTATTTAATGAACTTTAATGCCTGTGAAATAAGCAAGTTTGTAGTAAGAAAATGTCTTGCCAGACTTAAATTACCTTATTAGGCTGACTCAGGGTTTTAGTTAGCAAAGCTAAAATAACACTAGTATATAAAAAAGATGGTGATCTGTGTTTGGAGTTTCCTCTCTACTAGTCATTCACACAGTTCCCTTTCTTATATTGATGTTTATTTGCAAATGTGCCCCTTCTTTATATGAACTTACAAGTAGGTGTGGAACATTTTGTTTTAAATTACCAATATACTTCTGGTTTTAAATCACTCTTCTAATAATATCTAAAGATTCATCTCCTGTATCCTTAAAAAAATAATTCCAGATGCACAGGCATGAGACATTTTATAAGACTCTATGCAGAAGATTAGTCAAGAAAAATATTCACATTTTTATATAAGCAATAATGTTTCCCGTTTAAAATCATTATAGTTTTTTAAAAGTATTAAATTGTCATATGTTTTTCCAATTAGTGTATAAGTTAAGTGCTGATTTAGAAGAGCTGAACAATCAATTCTAGATATTTCAGCCCTATATCCACAGGGGCAGAGGCAGTATAAGGTTTTCTTTTAAGCAACCAGCCTTTCCTCTGCATCCAATCCTGTCATAGCGAGCCCCTTACCGTCCCTTGCATGGATAGATTCTATGATGGTGGTCACTTGTGTATATTAGCATACTAAAGCTGATTTTATTTTAAATTGCCGTTATTATTTATTTGTCTGACTGTAGCACTTAGGAGCTCTAGTCTTGGACCAAGATCCCATTGAGCTAGGTGCCGTACAAATCCAGACCAAAAACACGGTCCCTGACCCAAAGATCCTTCGCTGTTTGCATTTCACTCACTTTGTACAACGAAAATCAGTTAGTTTTGCTTCGTGAATTAGCAGGATTCCCCAATGATTGAGCATGTTAACACTGCAGATGGGTGTTTAAAAACAAGTCAAAACTGTTTTCACTGGAATTTTTAAAAATAATAAATCATGGAAATATTTTTCTTGAGCCCAAGTATTGTAAAATCTGGTTTCTGCCAGTGGATGTAGATGTAACACTTGAACTTTTGAGTTCTGACATCCCCGTTTATATAATGGAGTTGCCAGCTCAGAATGCCCAGTTGTGTCTGTCTCCAGCATGCTGGCTGATACCATTTTAGAAGAATTCAAAGATTTCACAAGTGCTCAGCTGCAGCTTTGAATGCACTAACAAAAGTGGCTTGTGTTTATAACAGGTTTCAGCAGTACATGCAGTCAAACTGGTGCTGAATATGGTTTAAAGTCAAAAGCAAACTGTTCAGCACATTTCAGAAACTCTGATTAAAAGCTGCTCCCTCCACTGATGCTCCAAAAAGCCCCCAGAGACAGCTTGGGCACATAGCACTGTCTCACCACCCCATTTTCTGTTGCTAAATTATATTAAAAGACCAGTAGAAACACATTGAATATTTTTCTAATGTTACTTTTCCATGTAAACTATTGATGTAGTTGTCACAGGGCTGCAGTGTGAGCATTAATGGGAGGGGTTGGCATTCTGCATACTCTGATATGCATTTGAGAACTCCTGTTCTATGGCCTTGCCCTCTGACAGAGAGCGCACACTGAGTAGCATTGAGCAATTACTTTTATCCAAGGGCACTCTTATCTGGAGTTCTGTAGGGTACCATATTGGCCCTGTCAGCATATATGAGGCCATTGGGAGTGGCAATGAGGAAGAGTGAATTAGGGTGCCTCTTGTATTCAAATACCACCCAACTTTACATGCCTATCCCTGCCAGTCAGCTGGTGCATTTTAAATACTTTAGCCAGTGTCTGGGTGAGAGTGGTGTGGTTGGGAAGCATTTCCAATAAAACAAAGATGATGTTGACAGATTTATGAAAGTAGCCAAAGATATGGCAATGATTGTGTATGCCCCAGAGGGTTTGACCATGTTTTGTTACTTATGTACACAAGGTGGCTGTCAGATTTGAATCCCAATCATTTTTTTTACAGAAATCTTGATGGTAGATGCAACCATGTTAAGTCTGATAAAAAGAAAAGACCTCCTAGAATGGGACACTCTTCAAAGAGTGTTTCAGATATCAGGCTGTTCTGCTGTATACTGCATATACCTCCAGAGCCTCAGGCAGATGGCAGCAAAAACTCTCTAGAGTACTAGGACAAACAGACAGAATTAGCCAGAATGCTTTCTTTCTCAGAGACAACAGTATCATTCATCAGCAATGCCACCTATGATGACATTAGTCTCCACCAGAAGGGCCCTATCAACTCAAAGCAGGGCTTGATTAATTTTTCTCCCATTTAAAGTGAAATGTCTTTTGGGGTAAATATTGTCATTTAAAAAACAAAACAAAACCTCTTCCCAAATCCCCAGCAGATAAAAGACCCCCAAGGCAGCTCCAGAAAAGACAATAGGAAATCTTTCCAGCACAAATATAATACAAACTTTCACCGGCTTTCCTGATCCAACTGACCTGTGTTAAGTCTAACAAACATACAGGAAAGGTTGTTCCCTTCACCTCTGTGGCTGAGAAAATAGTTCAGACTCTGTTGCCTATTTGGTCCTTGGCTTCCTGTAGAGACTGCCAGCCAGGGTGCCAGTTAATACCAGTTATGGTGGGTGCAGGGAGTTTATGAATGCATTGTCTGCTGGAAATTGGACAGAGCCCAGAAATTAATTTTCTATACGCACACAAAACTCTTTCCTTTGCCTGGAATTATGCCAGTTGTATATATATTCCAAATATGATTTATTCAATAGCTTACCTATTTTGTACTTAATTTTTTTTATTTCCAAGGGATTTATTCTTCCAGGCACTGACAAACTTGGATGTATGGGTCCAGAGCCTCATCTAGGGTAAACTGGCATAGTTCTGTACCTGCCTCACCAACTTACCATAGTAGCGTTGAGCTAACGTTAAGCTGAAAAATATTAATTTTTGGCATTTACATTCTTTAACTCGTTTTATGAAAGATACACATCATACCTTCCCATTCTACAAAGAGCTATTGAGCTGTGGTATCGTGAAGCAGCATGTACAACTCCTATCTTGAAGCTTATGGCAGAGCTTCTGCAAAACAGGTAACAAGCATGTGAGAGCTGGGTAAACAATAAGTGGCACTTACTTTGTTCTGTCTACATTTTTATATCATGCCCATTTATGGAGGTGTCCTGACTTTCTTAACTTTCTCTCTAATGTCTTTTCGGACTGTGCTATGGAAAAAGAACTAGAGAGATCACAGCTCCACCAGTGTTCTTGCTTAAATTTGCTACAATGGTAACCATTAAAAAGTCAACTCTTAATGATGCAACATAGGATAATCTGTGACACTGCATGTATTTACTATTCAAAATAGACTGAAATAACTCAGATGCGTCGATGTGGTAACCATAGTTAAATGTTGACTTTTTAATGGAGATCACTGAAAATGGTTCATTGTCTAATTTCAGTCTTGTGTTCCCTGCAACCTCTAAGTAACACTAAATGTGCTTTGTGGTTTTAAACATTTATAACTTACTTTTTCAGTTCCCCTCCAAAGAAAATACAATTTCCACGTACATTTGTATGCTGAATGCTTCACTTATTCAGACTGGGGAAGAAAGGCCTCTAGGACAACAGTATTTCTAACCAACTTTTATATAACTTTTTCCCGTCTATGAAATCCTCTTGGCACTTGCTGGATCATGGAAGAGATCCCAGAATGATTATCTGATCTGATGTAAATACCTTGGATTGCATGTATTTCAGGCTATGTCTACATTGCAGTTAAGAATCCATGGCTGGTCTGTGCCAGCTGACTGGGGCTCATGGGTCTCGCGCTGTTTAATTGCAGTGTAGACATTCCACTGTAGCCCAAGCTCTGAGACCCTCCCACGTTGGAGGTGCGCTAGAGCCCAGTCTTCAGCTCGAGCCCAAATGTCTACACCACAATTAAACAGCCCCTTAGCCCAAGCCAGCTGCAGGTTTTGAATTGCAGTGTAGACATACCCTAAGTGAGTCTTCTGTTATTTGTAATGCCACAGAACCAGAGCATTTTGTGATACCCTCATGGAATTTGTGGATGGTAAGAGGATTGCCCAAAGGGACAAGAGACATTGGAAGGGGAAAATGAAAGGGAGCAGGGGGATTAGAATGATTCTCTGCTGGAGACCCCCATGACCTGTATAGATGAGGCTTTCATCAGGGAAATCTGTGCTTTCCTCAGTTTCTGTTTTTCACTTGCAAGTTCATCTTTAAAAGAAAACAGATTAAAAACTGTTTAAAACAAAACAAAAATTGCTTAACTGAGTACTGGACCACTGGCTCTACAAAATTCAACTCTGCCCCCAAGAAAATTAGTGAGTATCACTGGAATTTAAGCCCTGAATATCAGCACAGACCTTCCAGGTCAGTTCTCAGTGTGTTTTGCATTTGTGGATTGGCTTGCTGTGACATTACCTATTGTTTGTGTAGGTTAATTTCCTCTTTTTATCATGGTAAGAGTGTAATAAAGTACTTTTAAAAGTTTAATCTCTGATACCTGTTACACCATATTCTATAGACTATTTAACAGTGCTGCAGAAATAAGGTAGTAAAGAAAGAACTTATAAAAACACCAATAAAACTAAACAAAAGCAAAGTGATGCTAGAACATAAATCTCATGCGAGGGACAGCTTTTCAAACTACTTTCCATATTCTTGCTATTCCTCCATCTACTGGAATTTAGAAAATCTGCATTGTTTGCTTAAGAGAACATCACTTGGGATGGATTTCTTCTTTGTGTGCTGCCTTAGCTTTTACAGGTTAAAATGCATTAGACAGTACACTATTACAGGATTAAAATATGTTGTGGAGTATCAGTATGTTCATTATGCTGCTGTGATTTTGAGATGTGTTTGGTTTTGGTTTTTTGCCACTGCTAGTCAGCCGTCATTTTTGTGCTTGTAGAATACACAAATGTTTTGTGCAGTGTACATATGTTTTCTTCTCATAAATTAGGGTATAAGCAGCTAGATTTACCCCGAAATTTGCACCAAATGGACCCTGTAAATAAGGATCCTGGCAGAAAAATGTGGATTGCAGCAAAGCAAGGTACCCACAACTTCCTTTGCATTAGGGGTCCTACAAGAACCCCTACTGGCACACAACTAGGGCAGCCAAGGGATGCTCTGATTCAGTGCATTCAGTGGCAGGGCTCCTATGCAGTTCCCAATTAAGATTAAGAGTAAAATTTGCATAAGTGACGTAGGAGCCTAAGGCTGTGTAGATGAACCGTTAGTGCATGTCAAACTGTGGTGTAAATCTACATTACAGTAACCTGACATCCACTGGCAGTCCACGTGGACTCTGCTACCATCCACTGAAAGTTCCTAGTTCTCTTTGATCTACTCTTGTTTCAAAGTGAAGTAGTTCACAAGACCCTAGTCTCATTTTCATAAGTGATTTATAGGCTCTTGTTGACTTGCAATTAGACTTAGAAACCTTAGTGCTAAGTCACTTCTGAAAATGGGGCTTAGTCTTCAAAATCACTTAGGGGCTTTTGAAATTTGTACCTTAAAGCTACCTTTCTCCTGGGATTCTCCCAGGGGAGGGCATTGATGAAAACTTTGTTTGCCCTCCAGTAGTTATATCCATATTGAGTACACAGTAGCTTTTTCTGGCCTATGGAGATGGTATACCAGCACAAGTAGAGGTGAGACTTGTCTATGGTGTGATCTCTTTCAGGTCTAAGTATATGCATAAGCATGTGTATATGCTCGTTATGAACTGCACTCTTGCATCTGGCTTACATTTGGGCTTCTCTGCAAGATGGGGTAATGCCCACTTACAGTCAAAAGCACACTTACATGTTTAGCATTAATTGGTCCATGTAGATCCTGCTGGTGTGCAGTAAAGGCTCCTGAGTGTGCTTTAACACTTTAGTGCACACTAACAAGGGTCTACATGGACCAATTAATGCATAGCACATTTGTGCGCTTTAGAAATCACACCCCCGTAAGTGCACATTACCCCACCATGGAGAGGATGCATTTATATAATTGAATTTGTAGTGGGAATTAATGATGAAATAAACTATTGGGATATAGTAGTTAAGGTAAGAGTATAAATTAATTGTTTGTATTAGGAAGAATTTGTAGCATTCCTCTGAACTGCAAAAGCTTATTATTATTAGAATCATAGAAATGTAGGGCTGGTAGAAATCTTGAGAAGTTATCAAGTCCAGCCCTCTTGAGAAGTCATCAAGTCCAGCCCTCTGTGCTGAGACAGGACCAAGTAAACCTAGACCATCCTTGACCGGTGTTTATCCAACCTGTTGGGGACTCCCCAACCTTGCTTAGAAGCCTGTTCCACCGCTTAACTACCCTTAGAGTTAGAAAGTTTTTCCTAATATCTAACCTAAATCTCCCTTGCCGCAGATTAAGCCCATTACTTCTTGTCCTACTTCCAGTGGACATGGAGAATAGATCAATGTCCTCTTTAGAACATCCTTTAACATATTTGAAGACTGTTACCCAGTCTCCCCTTAAGTTTTCTTTTTCTCAGGATTGATCAAACCCAGATTTTTTAACCTTTCCTCATAGGTCCGGTTTCCTAAACCTGTTGTCATTATTGTTGCTCTCCTCAGAATTCTCTACAACTTATCCACATGTCTCCTAAGGTGTCGCACCCAGAGTTGGACACACTACTCCAATTGAAGCCTCAGCAGCACCTAGTAAAACGTTACCTCCTGTGTCTTACATACAACATTCTTGTTAATACCACTAAGAATGATATTAGCCTTTTCCTAACTGCATCACATTCTTGACTCATGTTCAATTTGTGATCCACTCTAACCCCCAGATCCTTTTCTGCAGCATTACCACTAGTTTTTGTTTGCTTTTAGGAATGAGCACGTTGCTGATTTTTTCCCACTATGACAATGTGAATATTTTTGCTGTTATTTTTTAGGTCACAACGTTTAAATTTTGATGTATCATCTCCTAATGGAATTCTTCTCTTCAGAGAGGCTAGTAAAATGATTTGCACTTATGGTAGGTATCTGTTAATGTTTTCTTTGCAGTATAATTCTTTGACTGTTTTGTGAGGTAAAAGCCCTATTACTTTCATTCCCTTGAGCCTTGATGTATTTGTGAACAGTTAACAAGAGTATGAAGTGTTATGGCCAATATCAGCACATTATCCTGTACTCCTTGTCTGATACATACCTTAGGAGCTCAATTACACTCATAGACCGTGGAGTGCACTACTTACATCATTTGTTTCTTGCACACATGCATTCCACTCAGTGTGTGTACTCCCAGATCACCAAAGCCAGAGAAATTTGCTTAGCAGTACCAGTAGAGGCAGTGCTTGTTCCCTTTGTCTCATAGCCCCTCCTCTGGCTCTATAACAAAGGCACTGCCCCAGCCCCCCTCAGTTCCTTCTCACTGCCCGCAGCTAGAGTTGGAGTGCTCTGGGTAGTTTTTCTTCACACTGCCCCTTGTTTCTCTCAATTATTGAAAATTTCTTGTAAATGATTAGTTAGTGGTTTTTTAGTAGTACCTTAGGTTAGTTAGCTGCTGTTTCCTGGTGGAATGCCTTCCCCGGGATTTAAACCGTGCCCATCATGGGCAGGAGGGAGAAGGGGCTATTCCAAGTAATGATCCCCATATGCAGTGTTTGTTGTGCCTGGGAGAGGGGCACATTAAGTACAGGTGCTCTATCCCTAAGTCTTTCAAGAAAAGGACACAGGTAGCAAGAGATCTGAAGCTCAAGCAGCACCTGATGGAGCAAGCCATGAGGTGTACGTTAGCACCAAGGATGGGATCAGCCCCTCAGCCATCATTGGATCCTCAAAGTACCAGTGTTCCTCAGCAGAACTCAGAGGCAGCCTTTTGATGTTGTCTCAATACCAAGGAACGGGTCAGAGGTCCCTCATGGGTACTCAAGCAGCCATGGTGCCAGTCAGCAGCCAGTGAGAAATCATGTCAAGAGAAGAGCAAATCCACTCTCAAGGACAAGGAGACAAAGAGGCTGTCTCATAGGCAGGAAAGTTTATTTGCCCTCTCTACAAATGGAAACTGCAAATCAACAGGCATTGTTCTCAAGATATAACTTTGTAAATTGGGACTCTGACAAAATTCATGGAGCAATTGCATGATTCTTCTAGGGAGGACTTCAAGGCATTTGTAACGGAGGACAGTCTGGTGCCCAAGACATCATTACAGTCGGCCCTAGACTTAGCTGGCACAGCCTGTCATAACATTTTTCCCAGATCTGGACCTTAGCGTCCAAAATATGGGTGTTAGCATGAAAACCTCCAAGCTTAGTTACCAGCTTGGACCTGATAACGCTGCCACCAGCCAGGGATTTATACAGTGCCTAGCTCACTGTGGTCTCCCCAAAACCTTTCCTGGGGGACCCCAAGACTCAGATTCCTTGAGTCTCACAACAAAGGGGAATTAACCATTTCCCTTCCCCCTCCTCCCCACCAGGTGTTCCCTCCCTGAGTTCCTGGAGAGATATACAGAGGCAAGCTCTGTGAATCTAAACAGAGGGACTCCACCCTCCCTGTTTCCAGTCCTGGAAAACACAAGTACCGAGAGGGCTAATCTCTCTTTCCCCTTCACCCAGAGGGTATGCAAAGTCAGGCTAGTAAATCTAACACAAAGAGATTTTTCCCCTGACTTCTTCCTCCCGCCAATTCCCTGGTGAGCTACAGACTCAATTCCCTGGAGTCCCCACTAAAGAAAAACTCCAACAGGTCTTAAAAAGAAAGCTTTATATAAAAAGAAAGAAAAGGACATAAAAATGGTCTCTCTGTATTAAGGTGACAAATACAGGGTCATTTGCTTAAAAGAAAAAAATGAATAAACAGCCTTATCCAAAAAGAATACAATTTAAACATTCCAGCAACTACACATATGTAAATACAAAAAAAAACAATATAAACCTATTGTCTTACTATCTTCGTACTTACAACTTGGAAACAGAAGATTAGAAAGCCAGGAGATAGAAAAATCACTCTCATAGCCGAGAGGGCACAGACACAAGACAAAGAACAAATAACTCACACCCAAAACTTCCCTCCACCCAGATTTGAAAAAGTCTTGTTTCCTGATTGGTCCTCTGGTCAAGTGTTTCAGGTTACTCCTTTCCAGGTGAAAGAGACATTAACCCTTAGCTATCTGTTTATGACACAGCCTCCAGAGGTATGGCTACAGCAATCATGATGAGGAAAGCATTGTGGTTGCATAATTCATCATTATCTCCAGGTGGACTGCAGAGTGTAAAGGACCTTCCTTTCAATGGTTGATATCTCTTTTCAGATAAAACGAGCGGGACTTCTGTAAGTTGAGTGCAACAAATGCAGTCTTTGGGAATTTATACCCAAACCTCAAAAAGATGCCAATTTACTGGGCAACATTAGCAGAAATACTGTTCCCCAGCGATATTTTAGACAGACACCTTACCAACCAAGACAAAGCTACCCCAGGAAAGGAATAGATCTCACAAGAGAAGGTCTTCAGGGTCTAGTTTTACTCAGCCACTCCATCCCCCTCCATCACAGGGCAGAGAGCCTATTTGACTAGCATGTCAGGAGCAGCAGACCAGTTGTAAACATCCTAACCCCATCACCTCAGTTTGGGGACAGGCTCACCCACTTCTACAGTGCTGGGAAATAATAGCCATGGACAAATGGGTCCAAGATACTGCATTTGGGTTACGCCATACAATTTCTATCTATTCCTCACTCCAACCCTCCAATCTCATCCCTTTTCAAGGACCTCTCTCACAAATAATTGCTTTTCAGCACGTTCTCTGTGTGCCCTGGGAGCTATAGAGGAGGTCCCTCATCAATGTGCTGGATGAGGCATCTACTCCGGATATTTCCTAATCCGCAAGTCCATGGGAGGAGTGAGACCTATCATCAATCTCCTCAATCTCTACAGATACATCAAACATATCAAGTTATGCATGGTTGCTCTGGCTACTATTCCTTCTGGTCCGAATTGTAGCAATTGGTTTGCTGCTCTTGATCTCCAACACACTTATTTTCATGTGTTGATCTTTCTGGGCCACAGGAAGTTCTTGAGATTCCTAGTTGGCAATCATCATTGCCAATACACAGTTCTCCCCTTTGGCCTGTCCTTGGCTCCGTGTGTCTTTACCAAATGCGTGATGATGATGGCTGCCCATCTCAAGAGGAATGGAATTCATGTCTTTCCATACTTGGATAACTGGCTAGTAAGAGGAAAGTCTGAGAAGCAAGTCCTCAGTCACATCCCATTCAAGTTGGATCTTTTCAATCTGCTAAGGCTGATCCTGAACAAAAAGAAATCAGCACTGAACCCTATCCAAAAAATCGAGTTAATTTGGGCCCTACCAGACTCTACAAGTTCAAGGGTCTTTCTCCTAATTCTTTAAAATTCATTGTCTGTGACTGGGCCTCCAATTGCATCATGCACTCTCCAGCAATTGTTGAGACTAGTCCAGCATTCAAGTTACCACTCAATAGACGTTCTTGTGTGAGTACCGCAGGAAATACTGAACTCCCTGCAGTGGTGAACAATTCAGGACAATGTGTGTCAGTGGATTCACTTTGTCTGACACACGCCTACAAGAATATTTATCACCGTTGCCTCTTCCATAGGCTGGAGAGTGCATCAGGGATTGTGGACAGAACAGGAAGCATCTTCTCATATCAATGTACTGGAGCTTCAGGCAATATATAACATGTGCCAGGCCTTTCTGGATCACATCCAGGGAACAACGGTGCACATAGTCACGAACAATACCACTGTGATATACAGTGTCAACAAGTGTCAAAGAAAATGTCATGCTGGTAGCAGCTCACTTACTAGGTTCTCAGAATCAGCTAGCCAAGCACCTCAGCAGTACCTTCTCGGACAATTACGAGCGGTGGCTAAAAAACAGTGCTCAGGGACCTCTTCGAAGAATGGGGCCTCCCTTTCATCGACCTATTCATGACAAAGGACATAAGGAAATGTCATCAGTTCAGTTCCCGAGCAGGGTTCAGTCTGAGATCACTCACCGCATTTCATCTGAATTGGGGTCCAAGTCTGAAGTATGCTTTTTCTCCCTATCCCTCTAATCCCTCAGGTTAGCCTCAAAATCAGATTGGACCATACCAAGCTGATCCGGATTGTCCCAGCATGGCCAAAACAATGTTGGTTCTCCAACCATGCACTGTCAGTTTGACCTCCTAAGTCTCTCCCTCTTCTCCATGTCTTGTTAACTCGGCATCATGGCCACATTCTTCATCCAGTGCTGAACAGTCTACACCTTTCCTCAAGAATGTTGCATTGCTGGATGAGGAGAAAACTCAGTGCTCAGACGCAGTTAAAGAAGTTCTGCTTATTAGTAGAAAGTCATCTATTTGTCTTAAGTGGAAGAGGTTTTTGATTTGGGCGATCTCAAAGAGAATTCATCCTATGTCAGTCTAGATTCAGAATTTCTGGACTACTGGTTACATTTGAAGTCTTTGGACCCGGCTCTTAGCTCCTTGAGATTTCATTTGGCTGGGATTTCAGCTTTCCACCCTCTTATTCAGGGAAAGTTGGTCTCAGGCTGGCAAGCCACGTGCCAGCTCTCACCAAGGTTTTAGGCCTCAGCCAAGCACTGACAAATTCACTGCTGGAATCCAGTCTTTCACCTGTGTGTTAGCATAGTTAAAACGGGCATTTTATGTATACCAATGTGTTTAGTGTTCAGACTTTATGAAATACTTGTAAATTGCTGCATGCATTAATCTCACTTATGATATCTTAATCATATGCTGTGAAGTAATATTTAAGTGTTTGCTTTATAACTGTAAAAAATGTTTGCTCTGAAACTGTGAACCTTTCAGGAGGAATCATCTCCTGCTCACCAAGAAGGCTATCAAAACTAAATGGGCCATTGTGAGACACCACAATACAAAGACTTTTGTTAATTGGCCCTTCAAACCTATGAAGAGGCTAGTGTTGAAGGGTTTGTTCCATCAATTTGAATACTGGAAGAAAGAAAAAAAATCTGACAAGAAAATTTTTCATCTGTTTGCTGTTTGGACTCTCACAGGGCCAGAGCTGTGAAACAGAAACAGAGATCCCTAAAAGACATTCATATCTGACAGATTACTACAACTGTGTCATCTTTTAAAACCATAGACTGTAAGTCATTTGTGTATATAAATTTGCTTGCTTAATCTTATAATAACTATCTCATTTCTTTTTTCCTAGTTAATAAATTCTTAGTTTACTATAGAATTGGCTACAAGCATTGTCTTTGGTGTGAGCTCTAAGGTACAAATTGACCTGGGATAAGTGACTGGTCTCTTGGGACTCGGAGCAACCTGAATATTTTGTAGTCTTTCGTGTATAGCATCCAACTATCACCAAGTTCAGCTTTCCTGGGTGGCAAGATAGACCGGAATGCCCAAGGGGACCCCATCGTAAGACTGTTATAGTGCTTCAGGAGTTCACATTTGTTAGTAAGTTGGTGAAATTTAATTCTGGAACACACCCCAGTTTGGGATCTCTGCCCTGCTTTTTGGCAGTCTGCTCTGAGGTTGATGCACACAGTTGTGAGCCCTTCAGATTGTGTGACAGTCAGTATTTTCAAATCCTATGGTAGGTAGTTTTCTGAAAGGCATTGTCCGTCTTTTTCCACCGGTGAAGAAAATAGTGTCGTGGGACTGTAATACGGTGCTTGTGGCACTGTTGGGTCCACCGTTCAAGCTGATAGCAACATGCTTGTTAGCGCTCCAATCCCAGAAGAGACAGCCTTCTTGTTAGTTATAATGTAGGCTTACAAGTCAGTGAATTACAAGCCTTAATGGCAGATCCCAGTTCTTCAAAGACGAAGTAGCTTTAACGCCACATCCAAAATTTCTGTTAAAAGTGATATCTCAGTTTTACTTTATTCAGGTTATTTACTTACCTGTATTTTTTTCCCAAACCACACTTGAGTGCAAAAGAACAATTCCTTCATACTTTAGATGTGAGAAGGTGTTTGGCATTTTAACTAGAAAGGACTAAACCATTTTGTTTGTCACCTCGTCTCTTGGTATCTTATACTGAGCAAATGAAAGGACAATCAGTCTCAGCTCAGACCATTGCTAAGTGGATAATGATGTGTATTACTATGGCTTATGGAACAACTCATATTGTGCCTCCAAAGTTATTACAGGCTTGTTTGATGAGACTAAAGCAACAGCACTAGCGTTTCTCAGAGATGTTTCTATAATAGGTATCTGCAGAGGTGTAACATGATCCTAAGTAGAAACCTTTGCTAGACATTAGACTATAACCACGGAATCTGGGGCCAATGCAAACTTTGAGAAGACAGTTCTACGGTCTCTGTGTAAAAAGATTCTGAGCCCCATCTCCTAGTGAATGGCGTGTGAGTCACCTGAGTGGAATACATGTCTGCAGCCACTCGAAGAAGAAAAGACAGCTACCTGTGTTGTAACTCTTATTCTTCGAGATGTGGATGCAGACATTTATTCCATGACCTACACTCTGTACCCTGTGCACCTGGGTTTGGTGCAAAGGAGCTATAGGGTGCACCGCAATTATATAGCTGGGGAGGAGCTATGAGGCAAAAACATGATCATCACCCATGGGGTACTGCTAGGTGACTTTCTCCAGCTTTGGTGCCCTGAACACACTCACACCTGAGTGGAATACGATTGCATCGACATCTCAAAGAACAACAGTTGTAACATGGGTAAATAACTGTGTTTTACTTTGTAGTATGTGTCTTCTATCAACTTTTTATGTATTCTTTTCAGAAATGAAAACACTCTTTGGATGTTTGATCCAAAGCTACAGGTTGATAGCTCTGGAGTGACTGCATGTATCCAGAATATATTCCAGCAGCTCCAAAACATAATGGGCCCATAACAGCTTCACTCTTGAGCACTGTTTAGACATTTATAAGTTGCCTCATCTTTCCAGCTCAAGACATGCACACAATTAAAACAGGTCTCTAACATCGTGACATCAGCTATCTATATTGGGATTCAATCCATATTTTGAAAGAAATGTTACTAAGTTTTTGTAATGGCACTTTATTTTAAGGAAAGACCATATAAATCCTTTTTTTTTTAAAGAAACAAAACGTGTGTCTTTAAATTTGTGTTTACTGCACTTACGGCTACATTGTGGGGCTGGAATTGGTATGTGTTCCATGGCTTCTTGTTAAAAGATACTTAGATGTAATTACACATTTGATTTGTAGTGTACAGAGGCAGTCAGGATATGCAGACTGCAGAAAGCACTTATTTAGGGAAGGAAAAATGATTCCAAGTAAATCTTATTTCTAATAAACTCATCTCCACCATTTTATTTTCAACTACATCAGTTAGTGTGCTGCCACGGTTTTTCCAACCTGTTTTCAACTAAATTTATGAGAGTGATTAAACAAAATAAAAAACATTTCAGCTCAGGAAAAGATAAAAACTGGTAAACTTTTAAGCATCCTAAATACTATTAGCTATGCATTTAATTTAGATTTAATTGCTATGTGCTTCCTCTTGATGATCAAAGAGTTAGATAGTTATGTTGTTGCTTTAAGCCTAGTTGACTCATTCTTCCTGGATCGCCGTGCAATCCTGCTGTCCATTTTTTCCTGACTCAATCGACTTTTACCATCCTTTTTTTCATTTTGAAAAATCACCTAGTCATTGATAACTCATCAATTGGCGTATGCCTTGTAACCCTTGCCCTCTCATCTACTCCATCTTTATTGGATCTCACCCTGCTCCATTCATAACTGATGGTAACTTTTCTCCACATTCTGAAAAAAACTTCACTCGCTAGCTGCTGTCCCAAAAACCTTTTATGGTGGACCTGGGAAGCCCAATAAATTCTCAGTCCCCCAGAAGATTGTCAGCCCTTGCCAGAAGGAATCTAATGTCTTCCGGGTCTTGCTAGACAAGAGCTGTGCTATTCAAAGGAAAGGCCTAAGGCAGTACCAGATTTAAGATTAGTAGTAGAGTTGAAGAGATTACTGGAACCCCCATTGGGACAGTTACCTCTCCCTATTCCTGAAGATGCTATGATGGAAGATGAGACAAAGCCTCAATGTTTCTAGTTCTATGACTTGTGTTATACAAGAGGTCAGACTAGATGATCACAGTGTCTTTCCTGGCCTTGGAATCTATGAATCTGCCATAAATAATATATGTTAAGATAGATTTGATTATTTCAAATAATTATGACAAGATTTCCAAGTACCATAGTATTTATCTGCCAAGCTGTCCTGCAGTGCTCAAGACCATGAGTGCTCAAGACCTCAGGGCAGACTGTTAAGAACCAGGGTATGAACCCCAAATTGGTTGTGAGTTCTGCACTTAGATTTTGCCAACCAATTATCAAGTGTAAACCCCTCAGGCACTATAACAGTCTTAACATGGAGTCACAGATGGTATCCTTGGGTACTCCAGTCTGCTTACCCCAGGTCAGTTGCACTTTAGATTTCATACCGTAGCCAATCCTATAATAAACTATCTAAAGATATATTAACTAGGAAAGGAAATAAGGAAGTTATTTGCAAAGTTAAAGCAGGTAAACATATCTACACGCAAATGAGTTCCAATCTTAAATTTCAAAAAGTAATAGAAACTGGTTACAGATGTTATTAGTGAGCTCAATGTATGCAGCAACTCACAAACATTCAATAAAGTCTAATCACTAAAACATATTCTTACAATTCTAATACCTAGTTTAATAATACTAACACACTGGTGAGCCAAACAGGTTCCAGTTAAATATCTGTCAGTGTTCATGGGAACTTTGGCATGAGCTGGCACCTTCTCTGCCAGCATCACAGTATCCACGTTATTTTGTAGTTTTTAATAACTGTCCATATAGTCGTTAGCAGCGTTGAAAGGGCTCTGGAAGGCAATAATGATCTTTTCAAAGACTGATTATGACAGATTGGGAAATCATTAACTTCTCTTTTCTTGTATGAGTAATTGGGGTAATCTGTGTGGACAACACATCTTGAAGAACCACAGTTACTGTAGGATAAGTAACCCTTCTTTCTTCATTTTCATTTTGTCTCCTTTTGAAAATGTTAATAAAGGAGATGTGGGTCCTACTATGCCAAAGAGAGACTAACATGATTATAGGCATGTTTAAAGGTAACTAAGGTTTTCCCAACATGTTTGAAAATGTTTGAATCATTCTACAGGACAAAAACATGCAGGTGAAGGTTTCTGGATTACAGTGAACCTTGCCAACACAATTTGGTATTTCTCCGATTTAGTTTGTTATAACGGGCAGTAAAGCCATTTCAAGAGACTAAAATAAATTGGCTTACAATCATCACTATTAAAATGCCACCATTTATCACCAGTCACCACAAGATAGTGTCTGACATTTTAAGTATAGGGAAATGCTGTGGAATCTCATATGTTGGCCAGTATTGACTTTTTATGGCAACAAAACTAAGAGCAATTTTAATTTATTTTTAACAAGATGCAATGGAGGCACTCTATCTCAGAGTAACTAAACTTTAGTCCATAGGATTTTATCATTCAATTGACATTTCTTTAACATTTAGGGGTATACTTCTGAGTCTTTGGAAGGGGGCAGGTGTTGTTCTCTGGGGCAATGAGCAAAGGACTGGGAATCCAGAGTTTGGGATTCTTATCCTAGCTCTGGCAGAGACTCACTGCGTGGTCTTGGCCAATCCAGATCACCTTTTTGTCAGTTTCCCAATCTGTAAAATAGGGATAATGCTACTTCGAGAGAGAGAGAATTAATTAGTTCATGTCTCTACGGTTATATGAGTGTGTAAAGCACTATATAAATTATTATTAGAGATCTCCGGCTAACTGGAGTATCTAAATCCCTGTCCTGTCCTTTGAAGGATTACACCCCTTGTTAACATTTTTTTTTTTTAACAGAAGTTGAGAGTCTTGTATAGCAACATGATTTTATGAAGTGGAGCTTTAAGAAAAACACCATACAACACAAGACTAATGATATAATTGCAAAAATTGGCAACACAGATGCATATTTTGTATAAATGTGGAAATAAACTTAGTTATAGTGTGATTTACATCAGTAGGTGAAATGAGGGATTATGTTAATACAGACTTTTTCTCTATTCCTCTCAGATAATGATATCCTCAGTCACAGAGACATATCTATATCCAGTTGGTAAAAATTCTGCTTTTAGAATTCTGACCGGCACCAAACTAATAACAGGAAAATTCCAGATCATGGCTCAGTTACACTGAGGATCCTCTTGATCTATAAATCAATTCAAAACCTCGGTACAAGCTGTCTCTCTGTCTGGTCAACCCTGCAATGCACAAGCAGCAGCTGAGGTCATCTGATGCCAGTCCGCTTTTTTCACCAGTACCTAAGTGTGCTGCACTGGTGATTATTATTACAACTCTTTGGTTTCCTCAGTCTGGAGCTCCTTGATCAAAGCTGTCTGGCATGTGATTCTTTCCTTTTTTTAAATATACACACTGCATGTCTAAGAAAATGTGACCTTCCTCTGGCAATGAAAAACTATTGCCTCGGGCCTTGTTTCTCCTACAGTACCGTTACGTCAACCATGCATTTGCTGTCTGGAAATGCACTTTCACTCTTGTCTTATTTCTTAAACATGAATGACTTTTCTGAACATTCATTTGGGAGGACTGTACACTTTTTTCCACTCACAACTTGCATTTTAGGTGGATTGGCATGTTTATGGACTGCTGTATATACACAAACACGTGCTGCATTCTGTATTTCTGTATTCTATAAGAATTATGTGTTCAAGTAAAAAAGGGAGCGTGTTTGCAGATTTATATATCTCTTCTCTCCACTTCACTCTAAGTGGAACACTCTCTGTAGTGTCCTATGTAATGGCAGATTGGTATATAGGGATATCTTACATATTGCAATGAAGAGTATGGTATAAACGCCTAAGGACCTCACTTCCAGAGGTAGTGAGTATCTTCAACTCCTGTTGTCTTTAACTGCAATTGTGGGTGCATGGTACTTCTGAAAGTCAGACCCTAAATAAATGGATACATACTGTTAAGTCTGTTTACCAGTTGCTGTGCTGTGAATGCTGTGGCACCAGCAACTAAAATCTCCATTACAATACCTTGTCACTGACATGGGTACTCTGGCAAAGGCAATTTAGTTTAAGCAGACTTTGTGATAGAATGCAGTGACTGAAGTGGTGTGAAAAAAAACAATCCTACATTCATTTGGACTTGGCTTAGACTCCTGCTTGAGAGGTAAACTCTCATTGTAACACTCCATAGTTAGTCTGGCAAAAGATACTGTGTTGTATCCCTTGTAGCCAGTATGACTGAATGATAAAAATCCTCACGAATACAAATAATTAAAAAAATTTCTGTCAGTGGGGGAATTTGACAGGATTTAGGGACAGTGAAGTCCACCATTCTTAGGAATATTCGGTCATTGAATTTCACTTGTAGTTCTGTATAGACATGTCTAATTCTTAGGGCTTGTCTACATAGGGACATCCAGGAAAGTTAATCCAAATTAATTAAAGATGTGAATTTGAACTACATTAATTAAACTGCATTAAATCCATGTGTGAATGCTATTATTCAAAATTGGAGTGGCCTTAATTTGCTTTAGCTCAATTCACTTTGTAATTCATTTTAACTAATCCACTTCAGAATCACACCTTCTGTTAATTCAGGTTAACCTTCCTGGATGTCCCTGTGTAGATAAGCTGTAAATCTCCTTGTTATATGTTCTTAGGTTCTAAGCTGAAGAAGAACTGTTTTCCAGTGCATTTTGGGAGCATCTATTACTTTGTTTTGTGGTTTCTTTACATTTTTAGTAACACCTCTACCTCTCTGTTATAAGAGACTGACATAAAAATAATACTTTCAATATGCTGTTTTTATTTATCTACATTCTGTCATGATATACTTTGATATAAGTTTTTAATTTTGCTTCAGCTTTCAGCTGTTCTAGCAGCTACTATACAGGGTCAGCACTGAGGTTAGCCACAGTAGCACAAAACAATTTCCTGTTCTCAGAGCCCAGGTAACATTTGGATGAGGATTAAATTTTACCACATTTTCTAGTAGCCAGAGACAATTATTTCTAATGAGCTTTAAATTGCTTCTAGAACATGTATTTCAGAACATAGTGTTGCAATCCATTCAGTCCTAGCAACTTAATAAAATAACCAAAAATTTAAAAATAAATGTTAAATTGTTCCTTGCTGTATTAGTATTATTAGATTTTTAATCTACTGCCCAATTTAAAAATTGATTGTTTTTTTTAGGCTCAGCTACTATTTTTCTATTTCCTTCTTTTGTAGCTTAGTATTGGCATTTACAGCGACACCTGTTGGTGGAGGAGAATGCTAAAATATACTGTTATCCATTGTAGACTCTCACAAATGCCAACATCCAGTTTTTGTCTCCTCTGAAAACATTAGGCATCCAATTTTTGAAAATCTTGGCCTTGAGCATATTGGTTATGTTGCTTGAAGAGTCTTTGCTCATGTTTCATTGCGGGTGCAACTTGTGGAATATACCCTCCCCTTTTTCTTCTTTTCACTATAGTCCTCTGTCATGGTATAATTCCCCACTCTGAACCTTAGCGTCCAAGAGATGGGGTACCAGCATGAATTCCTCTAAGCTCAATTACCAGCTTAGAACCTGTAGCGCTGCCACCAACCAGGATTTTCAGTGCCTGGTACACTCTGATCTCCCCAAAACCTTGCCCAAGGACCCCCAAGACCAGACCCTCTGGATCTTAACACAAGGAAAGTAAACCCTTTCCCCCACCATTGCCTCTCCCAGACTTCCCCTCCCTGGGTTACCCTGGAAGATCGCTGTGATTCAAACTTCTTGAATCTTAAAACAGAGAGGAAAATCCACCTTCCTCCCTCCTTCTCTTTCCCCCTCCCAGACTCTCCCTGAGACAGAAAGTAATCCTAACACAGAGAGAAAATTAACCTTTCTCTCCCCCTTCCCTCCTTTCTCCCCACCAATTCCCTGGTGGATCCAGACCCAGTCCCCTAGGGTCTCACCAGAATAAAAAAAACAATCAGGTTCTTAAACAAGAAAAACTTTTAATTAAAGAAAGAAAAAACAGTAAAAATTATCTTTGTAAATTTAAAAAAATGGAATAGGTACAGGGTCTTTCAGCTGTAGACACTGGGAACACCCTCCCAGTCTAAGTATACAAGTACAAATTAAAATCTTTTCAGCAAAATACCAATTTGGACTCCTTTCAGCCAAATACACGTTTGAACTTCTTCCAACCAAATACATATTTGCAAATAAAGAAAACAACCATAAGCCTAACTCACTTTATCTACCTAGTACTCACTGTTCTGAATCTATAAGAGCCTGTATCGGAGAGATTGGAGAGAAACCTGGTTGCACATCTGGTCCCTCTGAGCCCCCAGAGTGAACAACAACCAAAAACTAACAGCACACACAAAACTTCCCTCGCTCAAGATTTGAAAGTATCCTGTCCTCTGATTGGTCCTCTGGTCAGGTGACAGCCAGGCTCACTGTTCTTGTTAACCCTTTCCAGGCAAAAGAGATATGAAGTACTTCTGTTCCATTAACTCTTAACTATCTGTTTATGACATCCTCCAATTTTATTTTATCCGGTGTTATTATAGTCATGTTGGTCCCAGAATATTCAAGAAACAAGATCTGAAGAAGAGCTTTGGGTAGTTGGAAAACTTGTGTGTCTCTCTCCAACAGAAGTTGGTCCAATAAAAGATGTTACCTCATCCACCTTCTCTTCAAATTTATTTAAGCATCCAGGAGACTTATTTGCCTTCTTTTCAGTTGAATAGAACATGCCCAAGAATATTAGTATGTAAAATGATACCATGTCTGTGTCTGATATTTGCAATGTGCCAAACTACCAATGTGAAAGTTTGTTGCTTTGTTATCTGTTTTATCATTCCAATCCAGATTTTAAAAAGACAGTTTACCTTTTGTGGGTGCAAAATATCCACATATATTTTCACACTACCAATAGATTTAGGGGTTACATCCTACCACTCGTTTGATTTAAGTACCCAATTGCAGTGCAGATCATGTAGTTAGTAATTGGAGTGGTAGAACTTGCATCCAGAGTTAGTTGTGAGAACAAAATTAATGCAAGTACAATATTTACAGATGCAAAATTGCATCAGCATAAACAGAATGGTGGGTGAAAGCCCCCTTAAAATCAGGCCTTGTTATGAATTAAATGACATTAAGTACTGTCACTTATATTGTTGGTTTATGTATTTATTTCTGAAGGATTACTTCAAGTGAGTGGAAGAACAGTAACAGAAAATCAGTGCTGAGCTTACATCTCACTCTTTAGCAGCTACCCTCCTATGAGAAGTGAGTGGTCCAATGAGGAGGGTGCTTAAGCCAGAATAAGAGTGCTTTATTCTAAATTAACTTAATCCACATGGACACTCTTATTCTGGAGTAAGAGTATTCACGTCTATTGCCTCATACTAGCAACACCAAATATTTACAGTCCTGTAATATTTTTACATTAGAAATACTGAGATTAACTGAGTGGGTCACAGCTGTGGACTGGTAAAATAGTTGGTTTTGTAATGGACATATCAGTGGTATGAGTGGTGTATTTAATGTGTGTGTACATAAACAACCATCCCAAGAGGCCACCGTAGTAATAGATCAAAACCAGGCTAAGTTACAGTATGCAAAACTATCAGTTAAGGCCCTGATTCTGCAGTCAGATCCACCATCCACACTGAAGGCTCTGTGGCTGTGCCTGGGTTGAAAGGTCTGTGCCAATTGAGGATGTTGGCCTACGTCGGTAACTGAAACTCCATAGATTATGTTTTTACTTTTTACACTCTTAATTACTCAGCAGCTTTTTAAATATATTCATGCTATGTATGTAAAATGTTCCAATTGTTTTTTACTATAAGTATGAAAGCAGAAGCCTATCCAGGTAGGCAGTAATAAAAAATAAAGACAAAAAGTGATAAAAGAGTGAAATGAAAATGTTAAGTGACAGAGCTATCCAGATTTGCAACTGTTTATGTAAGTTTCTTTCTCCTTTTCTTTTTTTGTCTGAACAGGTAATCAGATCCTGTCTCTTGGGACTCTGTCAAAAGATCAGGTTTATCCACTGAAACTCAAGGGCATTTCCATCTGCTATTCTGCTCTCAAATCTGCCTTATGTGGAAATTATGTCAGCTTTGGCGTCTTCAAGTTGTATGGGGACAACCACTTTGACAATGTACTCCAGGCCTTTGTCAAAATGCTGCTTTCAGTATCCCACAGTGACTTGCTTGTAAGCAATTATTCATCTTGGGAGTCTTTATGTGAAATATGAAATAATATCACCACAGGCTTCAAATTGTTATAATGAGACAGCAGGATCTAGAACAGCTCAAATGCAGTTTATATTTTTAGTCCAGTTATTTGAGTGTATTTGTAGTCACATCCAGAATATTAGTATTTACATGTATGATAGAATTGTCATAGCAAATTGTAACATTTCCAGAATATTCACAAAAATATTTCTGGGAAAGAGAGAAGCCAGTTCTGGCTTTTTATGTCCGGGCAAACCAATGAATTCATAGGGGTTCCCTGTGTGTAATTTAAAGCAGTATTTGGCCCTATATGATCAGTCAGCCTGGGATTAATGTGAATTTATATAACTCTTGTGGTGTGTTTTCTATAAGACAGCATTAAAATTTTAGCCAAACTTCTTTGGGATGTCTAATCTCATATCAGTGGAGCTGTCACTTCTCAAAGACAAGAAATCAAGTGCATGATCAACCTTAGCTTGGATCATGGAACTTTCTTCAGAACATTTTCATTTGGAGCTGCCATTTTCTGCACTAAGGGATGAATCAGATAGAGATGCTAAAAACTCAGACTTTTGCCTTAGCCCTTTTGAAAAATTACCCCAGCCAAATACTGGTATATAGCTACATGATAGTGGGTGTCCATGCAGCCAAGACTGACAGTCATGCCAGTAGTGAAGGTAATGCCCCTAATAACTCTCTCTGAAGCCTTGATCCTGCAAATGGATCCAGACAAGCAGATATTTATGCCCACACAGAACCCAATTAAAGTCAGTGGACACAAGGATCTGTCTATGCTGGTCAAGTAGCAGGATCATTGCACAAGACAATAATCACTGTGATGCGGTCAGCCAACATGGGGTTAGTCTCAGAAAGTCTTCTACATACATGAGGAAGCACTCGCCACTGACCTGTCGAACTGGTCCCAGAACACTTGATCTGACTAATGTTTTATATCAGTTTTACTGAGCTGCTAATGGGATTTAGCGTAAAAAGGTTAATATGACTTCATTACCTAGGGATTTTTGTAAACTAAAACTGAGTTTATGTATTTGTATGGCAACCTATAATCATAGATGTCCACCATAGATAGAAAGGTTTTTTTTTTTGGTAGAAAAAGGCTGTTAATTTAACAGAGACACCTCTAACCCGATATAACACAACTGGATATAACGTAAATTCGGATATAATGCGGTAAAGCAGTGCTCCGGGCGGGGTGGGGGGGAGGAGAAGAGGGGCTGTGCACTCTGGTGGATCAAAGCAAGTTTGATATAACACTGTTTCACCTATAATGTGGTAAGATTTTTTGGCTCCCGAGGACAGCGTTATATCGAGGTGGAGGTGTAATTGGGACTTATTACAGCATCATTCTGTGCATTTTTATAATCCTGTTAATATTTCAGCCAGCTTTGCATTTTTAATGCTATAATTTCTATTAGCTCATAGTATTTCTTACTTTCTATCAACGTTTGTTTTTCTTTTTCAGCAATATCGAAAACTAAGTCAGTCATATTACCCGCTCTTGGAATGTCTCACCCAGGATCATATGAGTTTCATTACCAGTTTAGAACCTCATGTGCTAATGTATATTCTTACCTCAATATCTGAAGGACTTACTGCACTGGGTAAGTGTTACTTATGATTTAGCTAAAATAGGAATGTGGGGAATATGTAGTCATAGAGTGAGATTTAAAAAATGAACAACTCAGCACCCAACCACTCATAGACTCATAGACTCTAGGACTGGAAGGGACCTCGAGAGGTCATCGAGTCCAGTCCCCTGCCCTCATGGCAGGACCAAATACTGTCTAGACCATCCCTAATAGACATTTATCTAACCTACTCTTAAATATTTCCAGAGATGGAGATTCCACAACTTCCCTAGGCAATCTATTCCAGTGTTTAACTACCCTGACAGTTAGGAACTTTTTCCTAATGTCCAACCTAAATCTCCCTTACTGCAGTTTAAGCCCATTGCTTCTTGTTCTATCATTGGAGGCTAAGGTGAATAAGTTTTCTCCCTCCTCCTGATGACACCCTTTTAGATACCTGAAAACTGCTATCATGTCCCCTCTCAGTCTTCCCTTTTCCAAACTAAACAAAACCAATTCCTTCAGCCTTCCTTCATAGGTCATGTTCTCAAGACCTTTAATCATTCCTGTTGCTCTTCTCTGGACCCTCTCCAATTTCTCCACATCTTTCTTGAAATGCGGTGCCCAGAACTGGACGCAATACTCCAGTTGAGGCCTAACCAGCGCAGAGTAAAGCGGAAGAATGACTTCTCGTGTCTTGTTTACAACACACCTGTTAATGCATCCCAGAATCATGTTTGCTTTTTTTGCAACAGTATAACACTGTTGACTCATATTAAGCTTGTGGTCTACTATGACCCCTAGATCTCTTTCTGCCATACTCCTTCCTAGACAGTCTCTTCCCATTCTGTATGTGTGAAACTGATTGTTCCTTCCTAGGTGGAGCACTTTGCATTTATCTTTATTGAACTTCATCCTGTTTACCTCAGACCATTTCTCCAATTTGTCCAGATCATTTTGAATTTTGACCCTGTCCTCCAAAGCAGCTGCAATCCCTCCCAGTTTGGTATCGTCCGCAAACTTAATAAGCGTACTTTCTATGCCAACATCTAAATCGTTGATAAAGATATTGAACAGAACCGGTCCCAAAACAGACCCCTGCAGAACCCCACTTGTTATACCTTTCCAGCAGGATTGGGAGCCATTAACAACTACTCTCTGAGTACGGTTATCCAGCCAGTTATGCACCCACCTTATAGTAGCCCCATCTAAATTGTACTTTCCTAGTTTATCTATAAGAATATCATGCGAGACCATATCAAATGCCTTACTAAAGTCTAGGTATATCACATCCACCGCTTCTCCCTTATCCACAAAGCTCGTTATCCTATCAAAGAACGCTATCAGATTAGTTTGAGACGATTTGTTCTTTACAAATCCATGCTGGCTATTCCCTATCACCTTACCACCTTCCAAGTGTTTGCAGATGATTTCTTTGATTACCTGCTCCATTATCTTCCCTGGCACAGAAGTTAAACTAACTGGTCTGTAGTTTCCTGGGTTGTTTTTATTTCCCTTTTTATAGATGGGCACTATATTTGCCCCCTTCCAGTCTTCTGGAATCTCCCCCGTCTCCCATGATTTCCCAAAGATAATAGCTAGAGGCTCAGATACCTCCTCTATTAACTCCTTGAGTATTCTAGGATGCATTTCATCAGGCCCTAGTGACTTGCAGGCATCTAACTTTTCTAAGTGATTTTTTACTTGCTCTTTTTTTATTTTATCTTCTAAACCTACCCTCTTCCCGTAAGCATTCACTATACTAGACATTCCTTCAGACTTCTCAGTGAAGACTGAAACAAAGAAGTCATTAAGCATCTCTGCCATTTCTAAGTCTCCCGTTACTGTTTCCCACTCCTCACTGAGCAGTGGGCCTACCCTGTCCTTAGTCTTCCTCTTGCTTCTAATGTATTGATAAAAAGTCTTCTTGTTTCCCTTTATTCCCATAGCTAGTTTGAGTTCATTCTGTGCCTTTGCTTTTCTAATCTTGCCTCTGCATTCCTGTGTTATTTGCCTTTATTCATCCTTCGTGATCTGACCTAGTTTCCATTTTTTATATGACACCTTTTCATTTTGTAGGTCACGCAAGTTCTCGTGGTTAAGCCAAGGTGGTCTTTTGCCACATTTTCTATCTTTCCTAACCATCAGAATAACTTGCTTTTGGGCCCTTAATAGTGTCCCTTTGAAAAACTGCCAACTTTCCTCAGTTGTTTTTCCCCTCAGTCTTAATTCCCATGGGACCTTACCTATCAGCTCTCTGAGCTTACCGAAATCCGCCTTCCTGAAATCCATTGTCTCTATTCTGCTGTACTCCCTTCTACCCTTCCTTAGAATTGCAAATTTTATGATTTCATGATCACTTTCACCCAAGCTTCCTTCTACTTTCAAATTCTCAACAAGTTCCTCCCTATTTGTTAAAATCAAGTCTAGAACAGCTTCCCCCCAGTAGCTTTTTCAACTTTCTGAAATAAAAAGTTGTCTGCTCTGCAGTCCAGGAACTTATTGGATAGTCTGTGCCCCGCGGTGTTATTTTCCCAACATATATCTGGATAGTTGAAGTCCCCCATCACCACCAAATCTTGGGCTTTGGATGATTTTGTTAGTTGTTTGAAAAAAGCCTCATCCACCTCTTCCACCTGATTAGGTGGCCTGTAGTAGACTCCCAGCACGACATCACCTGTGTTTTTTACCCCTTTTAGCCTATCCCAGAGACTCTCCACACTTCCGTCTCCTATGTCCATCTCCACCTCAGTCCAAGTGTGTACATTTTTAATATATAAGGCAACACCTCCTCCCTTTTTCCCCTGTCTATCCTTCCTGAGCAAACTATACCCATCCACACCAACATTCCAGTCGTGTGTATTATCCCACCAAGTTTCAGTAATGCCAATAATGTCATAGTTGTATTTATTTATTAGCACTTCCAGTTCCTCCTGCTTATTACCCATACTTCTTGCATTTGTATATAGGCATCTAAGATACTTGTTTGATCTTGCCTCCCAGCTTTGCCCTGACCCTCCTTCCTCTCTGCCATTATAGCCCGTGCTCCCTCCTGTTTCCAACCCATCTCCCAGGTCTTGTTCCCCACTTACCTGTGGGCTTTGCTCACCTGTCCCCGTCGATCCTAGTTTAAAGCCCTCCTTACTAGGTTAGCCAGTCTGTGCGCAAATAAGGCCTTTCCCCTCTTTGAAAGGTGAACGCCATCTGTTCCTAGCAGTCCTTCCTCGAATAGCATCCCATGGTCGAGGAAGCCAAAGCCCTCCTGGCGACACCATCTTCGCTTAAGCTTCTACAATAAGTGGCCCATTAGAACGTTCATTTGCACTTGAACAAATTATTGTCCAGAGACCATGGGAGACGGTGGGTTCTGAGCATTTTGATAATCTGACCACTTCTTTTAGGTGTCCAAATGGGAGCTGAGCTCTTCTCAAAATCTGGCCAGTAGAGTATTGCATTAATATTTTTAAATGATCTTTCTACAAATTAGAAACTTTAAAAATAACGATGTGCTTCTAGTTGGGTTATCATTGAAGAAGTTTTACAACAGTGAAATATAAAATGATTTTTTTGTCCCATAATCCTTGTAGTAGAGAATGTTGTTATATGACTCATTTTGCCCTTCAGAGAAAAAATTTGTTAGCATACATAACAGTAACCTCCAGCTGTTCACTTTTCATTTATCAGTGTGACTGATAGATGAGTAGAGATGGCTAAGCTAACCTTATCAATAAAAAAGAAAAACTAGGTTTTACATTATAAAGAATATTTATTGGCTGTACTTCACAGAGTAAACAAGCTTCATACTTAGAATTATATTAAAAGTAGTCTGGTTGTAACTGGTCTTCATTCATTAGTGCTTTTTAACAGATTATTGTCCAGATATTTGATTGAAACTGAAATTTGATTTCAATAGCTTAAATTCAGTCGAAATATGAGGGAAGAGTATAGAGCAGGGGTAGGCAACCTACAGCATGAGTCCCGAGGGCGGCTCGCGAGCTGATTTTCAGTGGCACTCATATTGGTCCTGGTCACTGGTCCGGGGGGCTCTGCATTTTAATTTCATTTTAAATGAAGCTTCTTAAACATTTTAAAAACCTCATTTACTTTACATACAAAATAGTTTAGTTATATATTATAGACTTACAGAAAGAGACTGTCTAAAAACATTAAAATGTATTACTGGCACTTGAAACCTTAAATTAGAGTAAATAAATGTAGACTAGGCACACCGCTTCTGAAAGGTTGCGGATCCCTTGTATAGAACCTTGAAGAAAGATGCGTATGTTGCAGTTACATTTTCTAACCACCCTAGAAAACAGGATCCTAAAATAATAGCGAGGAATAGCTCTCTTATTACTTTGTGCTAGGAGTTGTATTTAATGAACAGCCTGTAGGTATGATATTTGTTTATATAGACTTTCTAGTAACTAGTGTTTATTACCTGTAAGGTCACTCAAGCCCCATAGTAATAAATGAATACACTGGGCATCACAGAGCATTCCAGAACTTCTCAAAACAGATTCCATGTTTCTCCTGTTAGAAAAAGCATGCTTAGTGGGGAAATGGACATTGAATAGATAAGAAGCATTACTAAGGAGTCCTCTGATAATTTTATTATATACTACCAAAATGCCAAAAAAACTATTTGTCAAAAAAAATTAATTCAGCTCTACTTAGTTTGACTCCCACCTCACCCCAACTACTTTGTCTGGGTCATGTATGAACCTTAATGTAACCTTGTGATCCTGAAGCAATCTTTTTCACTAGTGTATTGACAATAATAGTTGCACAGGTGCAGTTTCTTGGCAGGTGAATTAATATCTGTCCACTTTCAGTTACATTGGACTGCTATCTACCAGATTTAGTCAAATTCCAGTTATGTTTCCCATTTCTCTCTTGCATTCCCTAGCATTTCTAAAGAACATTCGACTGTACATAAATGTCAAGTAATGAGACATACCCTTTGATTTGAATGAAGCTCACTTGCACATTAAAAGGAACTCACTTGTCTTTCCCTGAATTGTCAGTCAGAAACAGAGCCTTTTTACAGCACATGTCTGAGTGGTAAAGTGATTATTTAACTACGATATCCTGTTTCTTAATAACATCAACATGTATTGAAAACTAATTTCTTGATGGAAGAAATCGATTCTGTCACATAAGCCATAAAATCAATTCATATATTCAGGTAGTTAACTTTACACAGTAAAATAAGTAATTTTCCTGTTCCTGCAATGTGATGTCAACAAAAGCTGATCTTCCCTCAATAAGAGTAATTAATGGCCATGATTCTAAGGGAGTTAAGTGCCCAAATCCCATTAAATGTGATTGGGATTTGGGTTCCTAACTCTCTGGCTTCTTTGAAAAATCCCAGCATATGAAGTAATACATGTTATTTGACAGTGAAGCAAACAATTATTTCATTTTTGTTCATTTTCCAACATAGCCTTGTGCCCTTTGAAAATGGACAATTGTGATATAAATTGGATCCCTCTCTTAGTGAATTATATCCATGCTGCAAAAGCATCTTGAAGAATAACAGCATCAAGGCTGCAAGCAGTCTGATAGGGTACAATGTATTGCAAACCATTAGAACTTATGAATCATCTTCACAAATAATTATAAAAATGAAGTACCTCTCTTTTGCTTAAAAAATGTGATCCCAGGAAATGACTTTTTCCCCCCTCCCTATGAGAAATGTCTATATATTTTCACTTCTCTTAGTTCATGGAAGCTCAGCATTTGAGATTTGTACTGTAGCTCTAGCTGTTAGAATAAAGAAGCCCCAAATCCTCATTTCTAAGCACTGTTCATTCTGTCCCTGAGTGGACACTCTGCATGCATCATGATTTCACACTTGATAATATACTGTGAAATGATATTTATTCCTTTGGAGGCCCCTGGCTGTAAATCAGCTGTAATGGAAGCCCTCATCTAGGCTTTTATTGCAAGGATAAACACTCCAACAGTTCTCTTCTAAAGTGTTTACCTGGCTTTTTCACAGCTGACTCAGTGGATTGGAACCTTTTAATGTAGCCTGCCTGGCATGTTGTCACTAAGCTCTATGTGAAGCTTTTCTAATTCTCCTATGATTAATAGTGTAATTATGCCATTCATTGAGAAAAAGAAAAATGTAACATTTTCTATACCTTGCTTTCTAATTTAGATGTTAAGTTGCTTAAATCTGTTTACTTTCCTGGTTTACCCACAAAGGCAGATAATGCTGCCATTGTAGTGTACGAAATTGATGGACAGAGAAATGCCACTTAACTCAAGTCTGTCCCATTTACCTTTTATCTTAGAAACAAAAAAATCTCTTAATTTATGGCATGCTCAACAATGTTAGCAAGCCATTTAAAAATAATGCTCTTTACATCTATTGGCACCATTCACCGAATGTTAATGTTAAAGCCAAAAGGCCTCTTCAAGTTGTTTTTTTCAATAATGTCAGCCACCTTAAGGCTGATATAAATAAGTAACTGGTCTGAGTGCTCAGGCAATCATCTTGGCTTTTCCTATTTATCCAGGCCTGCCTCTCAGTTTTCCCATGTGATCCTTTCTCTCCCTTTTCCATCTTTCCCTTCTACCTCCAGCCCAGAAATTGTAGCTTTTTCCTAAAATATTTCCTCCATAGATATGCTTATCTGTCTTGTGTGAGTTTCAGTAAGAACTTCAGTCAGCTTCAACACAAGGCTTTGCACACCCAGAAAAATCAGTTTGAGGGGCTTGTGTGACCTTCACCTCTGTGATGCTCTTGCAATCAGAAGGAAAAATGAGCACTGAAAAGCATATTTGATATATCATTATGGGGAAAATATAAGTAGCTCCTAACACTTGTATCAGATCCTTATGAGCCTGTGATAAGATAGACCTGTCCACTGTCCTGCTAAGATCACTTACTGTAGAATGTAAAATATCTACTTGCACAGTATCAGCATGTTTAGGGTCACTGCCATTTTATAAACGGATGTTAATGATTTACTTTGTTTTATTCAATTTAAAACCAAATGGAGTTAAATTACTGGTGTAGAAGTACAACAGAGCCATCCTATGGAATTTGTATTTTCAAATACATTACCGTTATTGATGTTGCTTCAATTCAGCCATCAGTTGTATCTCTCGTTTACACGCAGAACTGTTTTTAGTAGAGAAAATAGTAAGGGCCTGTTCCTGCAGTCTTTACTCAGGCAGACCTTCCCAGCAGCCTGCACTAGTTGAATTCAATGACAAAACATCAACTGATTTTTGTGGAGAGGGATTAAGACAATTGGGCTTGCTTGCTTCTGCAAGGTATGAAGCACTCCGGTGAGGTGTTGGAACACTCACAGCTCCCACTAAAAACCCTGGAAAAGGAAGCGCAGCACCTCTTGGGAGAGCTTAATACCTTTCAGGATCATGTCACAGGCGACGTCTACACTACAAGCTAGGGTGTGATTTCCAGCTCGCCTATATGTGCTCACACTGGCTCGATGATGTAATTGTGGTAACATGGGTCGTGGAAGTGGCAGCACAGACTAGCTGTGCTGAATATAAACCCACATTAAATCAGTGGGTACATACTTGTGCTGCCACAGCTGTGCTGCTATAGATATTCATGGTAGCCCAATGAGAGGTAATGCACGTATGAGTCCGCAAGCTGGGAATCTCACCCCTAGCTCATTGTGTAGACATAGCCTTGTGAGGTCAGTTGTGACTGTGTTGTCAAATATTTCCAAAGACTTCAGAAGAATGTAACTTTGAAAAATATATAATACTGGTATTTAGAGAAAGGAAAGTTAAAAACAACAGGATACACAGAGGTTAAAGAGTTAAACTGACACAGATCAAAGTATTCCAGAGACTAGAGGGTTATATTTAAATGAACACTGCAAGGTTGGCAAGCCTCCAAATTAGCATAGTTCAAAGAACTCAAGATACTTTTAATTGGATCCTTCTAATCCCTTTTCCTTCCAAATGAGCATTTTAACAGTTTAATTTCTTCTCCAGCTCCCACGCACCCCTACTCTAGTAGCCCATCTGAGTATGCACTATGAGCTGTAAGTGATCTAGTCTTGTTCCCACTCAAATCAGCAGGAGCAGGATGGATCCCTAAATGCTGGTGAGCTTATTTGAATGTGATGTTTGCACCTGCAGAGAACATTAGTTGTGACTGAAACCTGCATCCAGCAAATGAGGAAGTTAAACAATTCTGTGTTCACAGAGAACTTTGACTAGTGCTAGGATCATGAGGAACCAACAGTTGGTTAAAGTGGGACTCGAATTAGAACCTGTTATTAGAATTGATAGGGAAACTACAGCTGAGACTAGCAATTGAGGGTTTAAACTGCAGCCAGCGTGCTTGGGGCTAGGAAAAATGTCAGCTGTCAGACTAAGAAAAAAATAAGGGTGAGCGCTACTCATTCTGTACCTGTACGGTTAGAAGGAAGAAAAGGAGACTGCACAGATTAAAAAGGGCTAGCATACTGTTCTCACCACACTGATGCATGTAAACAAACAGAATCCACTTTCACAGCAGCAGCCCAGCAGGCAACACCTAGCAATAAAATAACACTTACATAAATCAGACATACATAGTTATTTTCAAATAGGTTTAAGCTTTTAATCTCTCAATGTGTTACCTTAGTTATAGATACAATAAGTAAAGATATGAGGTTGCTATTGCTCCTGCTTCCAACATATCCTGCTTTGCTGTCATGCCTTTACATTCCAGGGAAAACAATGGAACGTTAGTCAGTTACCATCATTTCTATGATATTATCTTCTTTATTTTTTTTAAAAAGGTAATTGAACTATCACGCCTTAAACTAAGTAACCAGTTGTTATTTTGCTGTAACACTTCTCCTTTCTGCTGTTTGTGATCCTCACTCATTGTTTAGCATCTAATGTGCAGGTTGTAACCTCTGAGGGGCAGGGAAGCGCCACTTAGGTGTATCCTGTAAAATATCTGGCACACGTTTGTATACTGGAAAATAATACATAATATTTGAGGCGGATGCTACCAGTACATTTGTGAATACAAACCTTCACTTATACGCATCTGAGATGGTCAGCAGCAGTTAAGAGGTTAAAAAGGTTACTTTAAACATTCACAGTGTCTCTTTAAACTGAATTTTTAAACTTTGTCACAAGGCTATAAACAAATGATCTTAGTTTCCAAAAATCTGAAGTCTGCTGAATATATAATTTCATATCAGTAAAAGTAAGATCCTGATTCTACAATTTACAGTGTGCGGGTAAATCACTGTGCTCACACAGAACCTCCATGAAGTTTGTAGGACTCTTCATGGACCCAGCAGTTCACTGTCCATTGTGAATTGCAGGATTGGGGCCATAATCTGCTTAATACCACGAAATCTTAAAAGCTAAAGAACAAGTAGCAAAATTAAGTATCATTTAACCTGATACCTAAAATAAACTTCCAGGCTTGCCTTGTGTGTATTATTTTCTTCACTCCTGCAAGTTATTCGTAATAATTGTTTTGTTTTATTACAAAAACAATTACAAAACTATTTCTTTCATTGCTTATGCAGATACAATTGTCTCCTCCAGCTGTTGTGCTAGTTTAGACTATGTTGTTACCTACCTCTTCAAGCACATAGCAAAGGAAGGCAAAAAACCAGTAAGATGTAGAGAAATATCGCAGGATGGACAAAGATTACTGCACTTCATGCAACAGAACCCTGAAGTACTGCAGCAGGTAAACTTAGGCACTGCTCAACTTTCCTATGAGGTATTATTAAATTTGTGAACAAAGCTTTTCCTTATTTATTTTCTTCATCTTGAAGTCATTTAGATTATGATAACTCCAATTATTTACTAACAGGCTTGGGCTCTCTAATTTGATATATTTGCACCCCAATTAATTTCAGAGTTTTTTTCATGCTAGTGTTATTGCAGTATTGTGAAGATATTTTTTGTCATGCTGATGACCTGGCTATTGTACTCACCTTTTAGGATAACTTCTTTTACAATGTTTCACTTTAGCTCATAGGCTGATGAAATGCAATATTCATCATTATACTCATTTTATAAATAATCCCCCACTGTTATTTTTTTTAAAAAGGGAGGGGGTATCTCTGAAAAATTTGAGGTAGAGCAAGAACTTTGTAGTATTTTAAATCAGCACATTTTTCTAGTTAGATGTGTTTGATATTGTGCTACAATATTTTATTTGTGTGGTAAGTGACATTTTATTTGGGGGGTTTTGTGTCAAAGTCAAATATAAGAGTAATCAAATATCACACTTTAGGAAAGAAACTGACTACTGCAGTAGTCAGGAAGGACTTTTTCTCCCAGTAGTGTACATTGTGGTCCAGAAACATTAAGGTTATGTGGTGATTAGGCAGGTGCAGGGTATCGGACTAATTAGTTTAATCTTAAAATTTCATATGCCTTTTTTTAGTACCTAGAACTACTACACTGCAAGGATCCATGGGGTCCCAAAACACCCAATACAGTTTCACTGACACAGTTTCACAACAACAGAATTGTTGGGGCTTTTAAAGAAAACAGAGGATGTCCACAAAACACCACGTTACAATGACCTTTGTCTTCATTCTTAGGTAACAAATATGTTGGTTGCCATTTAAATAAAAAATTGTCATGTGATAACTGGGGTAACTGTGTGGTAATTAAGTATCAGAGGGGTAGCCGTGTTAGTCTGGATCTGTAAAAGCAGCAAAGAATCCTGTGGCACCTTATAGACTAACAGACGTTTTGGAGCATGAGCTTTCATGAGTGAATACCCATTTCGTCAGATGCATGTAGTGGAAATTTCCAGGGGCAGGTATATATATGCAGGCAAGCTAGAGATAATGAGGTTAGTTCAGTCAGGGAGGATGAGGCCCTGTTCTAGCAGTTGAGGTGTGAAAACCAAGGGAGGAGAAACTGGTTTTGTAGTTGGCAAGCCATTCACAGTCTTTGTTTAATCCTGAGCTGATGGTGTCAAATTTGCAGATGTACTGAAGCTCAGCAGTTTCTCTTTGGAGTCTGGTCCTGAAGTTTTTTTGCTGCAGGATGGCCACCTTAAGGTCTGCTATACCGTGGCCAGGGAGGTTGAAGTGTTCTCCTACAGGTTTTTGTATATTGCCATTCCTAATATCTGATTTGTGTCCGTTTATCCTTTTCCGTAGAGACTGTCCAGTTTGGCCGATGTACATAGCAGAGGGGCATTGCTGGCATATGATGGCATATATTACATTGGTGGACGTGCAGGTGAATGAACTGGTGATGGTATGGCTGATCTAGTTAGGTCCTGTGATGATGTCGCTGGTGTAGATATGTGGGCAGACTTGGCATCGAGGTTTGTTGCATGGATTGGTTCCTGAGCTAGAGTTACTATGGTGCGGTGTGCAGTTACTGGTGAGAATATGTTTCAGGTTGGCAGGTTGTCTGTGGGCGAGGACTGGCTTGCCACCCAAGGCCTGTGAAAGTGTGGGATCATTGTCCAGGATGGGTTGTAGATCTCTGATGATGCGTTAGAGGGGTTTTAGCTGGGGACTGTATGTGATGGCCAATGGAGTCCTGTTGGTTTCTTTCTTGGGTTTGTCTTGCAGCAGGAGGCTTCTGGGTACCCGTCTGGCTCTCTTGATCTGTTTCCTTATTTCCTCATGCGGGTATTGTAGTTTTGAGAATGCTTGGTGGAGATTTTGTAGGTGTTGGTCTCTGTCTGAGGGGTTAGAGCAGATGCGATTCTACCTCAGAGCTTGGCTGTAGACAATGGATCGTGTGATGTGCCCGAGATGGAAGCTGGAGGCATGAAGGTAGGCATAGCGGTCAGTAGGTTTTCAGTATAGGGTGGTGTTAATGTGACCATCACTTATTTGCACCGTGGTGTCTAGGAAGTCGACCTCCCGTGTAGATTGGTCCAGGCTGAGATTGATGGTGGGGTGGAAGCTGTCTCCTTCCCATGGGTCCAGATGATGAAGATGTCATCAATGTAGCACAGGTAGAGAAGGGGCGTGAGTGGACGAGAGCTGAGGAAGCATTGTTCCAGGTCGGCCATAAAAATATTGGCATATTGTGGGGCCATACAGGTGCCCACAGCTGTGTCACTGATCTGGAGATATATATTGTCATCAAATTTGAAATACTTTTGTGTGAGGATAAAGGCACAGAGCTCAGCAGCCAGTTGTGCTGTGGCATCATCAGGGATACTGTTCCTGACAGCTTGTATTCCATCTGTGTGGGGGATGTTCGTGTAGAGAGCCTCTACGTCCATGGTGGCTAGGATGGTGTTTTCTGGAAGGTCACCAATGCATTGTAGTTTCTTCAGGAAATCAGTGCTGTCACGGAGATAGCTGAGAGTCCTGATGGCATAGGGTCTAAGTAGAGAGTCTACATATCCAGACAGGCCTTCAGTGAGAGTGCCAATGCCCGAGATGATGGGGCATCCAGGATTTCCGGGTTTGTGGATCTTGGGTAATAGATAGAATAACCCTGGTCGGGGCTCTAGGCGTATGTTGATTTGTTCTGGTGTTAGTGTAGGAAGTGTCCTGAGTAGATGTTGCAGTTTCTTAGTGTATTCCTCAGTGGGATCTGAGGGAAGTGGCCTGTAGAATTTGGTGTTGGAGAGTTGTCTGGCCTCCTTTTGGTAGTCAGACCTGTTCATGATGACAACGGCACCTCCTTTATCAGCCTCTTTGATGATAATGTCAGGGTGGTTTCTGAGGCTGTGGATGGCATTGCGTTCTGCACAACTTAGGTTATGAGGCAAGCAATGTTGTTTTTCCACAATTTCTGCCTGTGCACATCGGCGGAAGCATTCAATGTAGAGGTGCAGACTGTCATTTCGACCCTCAGCAGGAGTCCATGTGGAGTTCTTCTTCTTGTGCTGTTGGTGGGAGGGTACCTGTGTATCAGTGCACTGTTCAGTGTTGTCCTGAAAGTATTCTTTGAGTCGGAGACGGCGAAAGTAGGCTTCCAGATTGCCGCAGAACTGTATCATGTTGGTGGGGGTGGCAGGGCAGAAAGAGAGTCCCCCATAGGACAGACTTTTCTTCTGGGCTGAGTGTGTAGTTGGATAGATTAACGATATTGCTGGGTGGGTTGAGGGTACCACGGTTGTGGCCCCATGTGGCAGGTAGGAGTTTAAACAGCTTACAGTCCTTTTTCCTTTGCAGAGAGGTGAAGTGAGTAATGTAGATCTCCTGTCTTATTTTAGTGAAGTCCGTTTGTATGGAAGTTTGGTTGTTAATGAGAGTCTCCAGATTGGAGAGCTCTTTTTTGATGTTTTCCTGTTTGCTGTATAGGATGCTGATCAGGTGGTTCCTCAGTTTCTTTGATAGAGTATGGCCTAATCTCTCACTGTGGTCTGTGTAGTATGTAGATAGCAGTGGATTTTTTACCTTTAGTCCATTTGGTATGATGTCCATCTGTTTGCATTTGGAAAGGAAGATGATATCTATCTATATCTGTGCAAGTTTCTTCATGAGGTTGATGGATTTCCACTCCATACAGCTAAATGCAGTGCCTTGCATGGTGTCAAGTATCAGGGGGGTAGCCTTGTTCGTCTGAATCTGTAAAAGCAGTGGTAATTGTTATTTACTATTCTAATTTAGAGGATGAGTTTGGCAAATGCTGGCTTTTTAAGCATGCCCACTATACCTGGCACATAGCATACTGTGAGTATATTTGAGACATTTATCACTGGCACTGTTGAGATATGACATGATGCCATTATCATGTCTCACAGTACTCTTACCCTGTGCAAGTTCTATGGAATCTGGCAATGGATTCTGTATTTGCATATGTCAGAGTGGGCAGTACTGTAACATGAGCACAGTGATGGGAGTGTAAAGGACAGAATGGCAGCCTTGACTTTGAATTTCCACACGTTTGTTGCTTTTGTTACAACCTTAATGTAATATTTTGTGTGTTATTAATAATACTCGGTAATCTTTCAATTTATAGCATAAGACTAAGCAGTGATCAATCTTTATTAACTTCATAATCTGTGGAATACATTATATTTATTTTAAATGCAAGCTTTCAGATACTCTTTTAAATATTAATGACTGGTCTCCAGTAGTCAGCATAAATATGATTTGCATTAGCACTAGTCATATCATATTGAGTGCCTCTGATGTCAACTATTCAGTGTACTAATATCTGACATCATCTCCTGAGGTCACTGACAACTTTGACCTTTATTCTCATGCATGGTTTCTGTAGTCTCAGAAGCTCTTTTGAATTGATTTGAAATTTTGACTCTTCCCTTTATGAGGCAGTAAAATTGATAATTATTCAGATGGGAACTGAGTGCTGAGTGAAAAATCAATTCCACTCGCTCTCTGCAGCGTATAAAATTACTTCTGAGTCTGCTGGACTGAACGGATGGCCAGGGTAAAAGCAGCAGGCAGGAATAGTAGAGAGGATTAGCTGGCCGGAGCTAATAGCCTAAAGGGATGGCTTTTGAGATGAGGGAGTGGGCCGGTTGGGGGTTATTATTAGCAGTGATGGGACTCATTGATCATATGTTTACATCAGGTTTCCATTGGGTTATAAATCAGCCCTGAATAGAAACGGAACTCAAGGCCTTGCATCTTACCAGAGGGACAAGATATTAGATTATTCTCATTTTCACACTCAGATGAAAAGTGAGCCATTGATTATTCATCGGCTGGCCATTAAACACTGGTTTTATAGATGATTTGACTATCATGGAGGCTAATGAACAAGGTTGCTGCTTCATAACTAGAGGTCTCAGTTTTCAAGACATCTGTGTCGGTTAAGTAATGCATAACCCTATTAAAAGGAATGGGTTACAAATTGCTTAACAGTGCTGAAAAACTAGACCCTAATGACTAATTGTGCTTTGAGTTTAGAGAGGTTTGTCAGCTCTTTAAACTAAACTGATGCAATGATACTGTAATTATTTACTAGTTAGATCATTTTTTCAGCTTGAATCTCTGGAATCATAATTAGATATTTAAAAGTTTCTAGTGGATCATGAAGAGTATCTCATCTAAAGTTGTTTAACATGCTATGACTCTAGAATATCTTGATCAAATGATTTTCTTTTTGTATCAAACAAATTGAAATGTACCTCAGTTTTCTCATCCATAAAATGGGATTGATGATATTTCCCTACAAATCACTTTAAGGTCCTCTGAGTAAAGATGCAATTCAGGTTCAAAGAGTTATTATTCGTGATGATATAACAGGCTTCACAAGGAAAATAATAGAGGTGTTATGGCAGTGAAGCACATATTCATACTATCTCTAGGCACATATAGCCTCTTATTTTGTGTCCCGATATTTTTCTCTCATTAACAAAGAGAATTATCAATGCACGATGCTGCCTAATCTCTTTTTAAAAAGTTAACTTCATCATTGTGTGATTTATGTCATTGACAGCCTGTTAGAAGAGTTTGTGACAGGTGTTGTCAGTGATGGTACATACATTGCCTTGTGCTTAGTATAGAACAGAAAATATGCCTCTATTAAATAAAATTCCACAAGTGACTTAATCACAGTAAAAGCTTGAAAAAAGGAGTACATATGAGATTGAATGTTTAGTAATGGATAGCAGTGGGCACCAATCTGCTAGTGCCTCAAGGGTAAAAAAAAATGTGCAGATTATTTAGGATTAACAGAAATATTAAAATATTTGCATTAACTGCAATCTGTTGATAGGTATTCATTTAGTTATGCCTTAGAATGGAAAATCCCGGTGGGATAGGCAGATGAGATAGTGTGCTTGGAGGGAGAGCAGTGGGGTTTTAAGAGTTGTATCTGTTTAGTGTAGCTGGTCCTGTCTGCTAGATTAATAGAATAAAATAAAACTGTGTAGAATGAACATCCTTATTGGAGTTGCCGTTAGCAGCATAACTGCAAGAGCTGCGTAAACAACACCTTCCACATACCCAGAATGAGCCCATTCTAAGAGGCAGTATTACTGATGTGATTTTAATTTTACATTCTTAGCTAATGTCACTCTAAAGAGTTCCAGTCTTATGTAATGATAACACAGCTTCTTTTAAACAAATCTCTTCATGTTTTTATGTGATGTGCTGCTCTTTGGTTCAAGCCAAGGCTAAAAAAGCCAACGTGTCTTTCTATTTTTTTAAACCAATTGCATTTAACTACAGATTTTGAATAGGTGACATGAACTATAGGGAATGCTTCAGCAGAGACATAAATGGAAACCACATTCATTCTTTTCTGCAGTCAGTCAGTCAATTAAAATTATTTTTCTATAGTGCTTTTCATACCATGTATCCCAAAGTGAATTACAACAAAAAGGAAATCAGCTGCCTTTTTGTTGTTGTTTCCTGTGCTTAGATTGAAGTGGTATTGTTAAGCATTTTGACATACTGTATGGTACATTTTTCATACTTAAAATTCTGATTCCATTTCATTGTAGTAAGCAGCAGGAGAAGCAACAGCATACTTAATAGATGCTGTGAATTTACATGAGGATTTAGAGGAGACCTGTCTCACTTGGGAACACTCTAAAATATGTCATTAATAAAATGTGTTAATGTTTCTGTCTGATGTTTTTCATAATTAGCACACACACAAAAGACCACACATATTTGTGTTTAGGCAAACGGCATCTGTCTCACATCCTTTTGTGCTTAGCTGTGCAGTCAGACAGCTGAAATTGCACAATCCGAAGTCATTTTTGGGGTAACAGAGTGTTGTCATGAACCCAAGTTGACCACTTTACTACTGGTTCACTGTAGGAGAGAAAGCTGGGCAGGAAGAAGGGAAATTCTTACTGAAAAGCGAGTGTGAAGAAATTGAAAAAGCCAGGGAAGTCACTGGCAAAGTAAATGATTGGTTGCTTGTGAAGTCCCTCTTTAATGAACATCTTCCCATACTTAAGAAGAGAAAGATGTCTTTTATCTTATGGCTCCACCTCATTTTGTTGCATACAATTAGCCATGACATTGTGTTGGGGAAGTCTCATTGTTCATGTATCCAGTTTAGACAGGGCTGGCGCAACCACTAGGCAAACTAGGGCAACCGCCTAGAGGGCCTAAAAGCCCGCTCAGGCGAGGAGGTGGAGTGGAGGTGAGCTGGGGCGGGAAGGGGTGGGGAGGGCCGCCCGCAGTAACTGGGGAGGGGGCGGCGCACAGGAGAACCGCTCCCCGCCCTAGATCACTCCCACTCTGCCTCCTCCGCTGAGCACACAGCCCCTGCTCTAATTCTCCTCCAGTCGGCACCGCAAGCCTGGAAGGGGAGGAGGATTAGAGCAGCACTGGCTTGCTCAGCTGAGGTTAGCTGCCACAGCAGGCAGTGTTAGCTGCCGCGGGGGGGGGGGCAATGTTAGCTGCCGTGAATGGAGCGGGGTTAGCGTGTGGGGGGAGCTCGCCAGGCGGGGTTAGCTGCCGCAGAGTGGGTGGGGTGCCCCGAGCGGGATTAGCTGCCATGGAAGGGGGCTCCACAGGCGGGGTTAACTGCAGGGGAGTAGCTGCTGCGGGGGGACTCCTCTGGTGGGAGGGGCAGGTGGGCATGGTTAGCTGCCACGGGGGGGGTGCAAGGTGGAAGTTTCGCCTAGGGCACAAAACTTTCTTGCACCGGCCCTGAGTTTAGAAGCATATAAGGGATATCTTGAGTGTAGATTTCAGATTCCAAACTGGCCATGAAATATTTCACAACAAATCTTCCCTTATAAAATTCCCAGTGAGTGGTTGTGCACCATGAATTCAGGTGATTCAGTCATTGACTATAATTCACTAAATATATGTGTTTCCATAATCACGGAGGGACCAATCTTTTTTCTTTAGCCTAGAGAAGAAGTGTGGCCTTGTGATGAAAGGGATGCCGCTTCCCTTTCTGTTTTCTTTGGTCTGTCACATAGCAATGTTATTTTTAAATAAGTAGATGAGAGCCTAAAAGCACAAATATGAGACAGGGACTCAGAACCAGGTATAGTGCAATAAACGACAACTTAACAGTCATGTTTTGAGGTGTTGGTGTCTTTTGCTCAACCTCTTAGCTTATCAGTGGAAGAGCTGTTCTTTGGTTTTTAAACTAGAAATATTTGTATTTTAAATTATGCCCGTCCTGTAAAATTGTTATGAAGGTAGCATGCTAGTCTCATCTGAGAATGTTCAGGCATCATCTGCATTTGACCTTTGCAATTGTCTACTTTTTTAGCCACTTTCCTCCAAAGATCTTAAGGACATTTACAAACACTAATGAATTAATTCTCACAACCCTGTAAGGTACGTAAAGAATAGATCAGAGTCACTTTCCCCACCACAGAAATATGGCCATCTCTAAAGTAGGATGTGGTAATTGTTCAACAGAGCTGGATTTCAGACACGTTTTCATGCTCATCTGTTTTTTGGGGCTTTTCATTGAAGGGTGTTTTGAGGTATTTGGGGCAGTTGATGGGCAGGGCCGGCTCTAGGTTTTTTGCAGCCCCAAGCAAAAAAAGAAGAAAAAACTCCAAGAGCACAACTGCCAAAGGGGGGGGGGGAACGGAATGCTACTCCTGGAATTGTGCCGACCCAAGCATGTGCTTGGTTTGCTGGTGCCTAGAGCCAGTCCTGTTGATGGAGGAGGACTACTGTGGTATGATGGGTAGATTATATGGGTCACGGTGTATAATTTTATATGTTTTAATGTTGCATAGGTGCTCAGAGCTTCGATTAGATAACTAAAAAAATCTAAATAACATAAACAGTAAAGCTACATTGAGCAACAGCTTAGGACAGGAAAGTAAACAATGCAATATCTAGTTGTAACTAAAGGCAGATCTGGATATTATTAAAATCAAAAGTGCCTTCCAAATTGCCATTTTCCTTCTTTTAATACATTTAATTATATGGTATTTGTTTTTCCCGTAGACTTCAATAAAGTATATAGCCAGTGTGGAGCCACTCACACTAAACAAAATAAAAACATTGAGGAGATTTATAACACATACTCTTTGGACCATGCAGAAAAATCCATGGGGAAATTCCAGTGTATGCATATGTAATTAAAAGGAAATAGAATAATACTCAGAGGGTTCAGTTCTGAAAAGTGCTGAGCACTTTTGCACTCCAATCCAGTCAAGTATTTAAGCACGTGCTTAATTTTAAGTGTCTGAATAGTCCCACTGTAATGAAACTGTTTCTGTGTTTAAAGTTAAGCATATGCTTAAATGCTTTGCTGGAATAAGGCTGGCAGAACTGAGCCCTAAATGACTTGATACAACAATGAGAGATTTTCACAAGGACATCTGTTTTCAGCCTCTTAGCACAGCTTAAAACTGTGATCCAATAGTATCATAACTTGCTTTATTAATTGAAAGGGATGGAAATATACCAGATGTAGCCCAAGCCAGCAGAGACTTGGGTGGCTAAGCAACAGAAAAGACACCATATTGAGCGAGCCAAAATTCAGTCTCAAAGTCATTTATTTTAACCAGTGACAATACATTTAGACTCTAGTGTTTCAGCTTTGATTGATGGTTTAATATCATATATAATTTTTTTAATGAAGGAAAACCATTTAAATGTGTTAACATGTACACTAGTAGTCTTCCATGTACATAACTGCATTTAATCGTTACTCGGATTGTTTTTGTGCTTGTGTAATTTGTATCAGTAAGATAACTATGTCAGAGCCATCTCATCTTAATGAAAAACATGGTTTTGTTTGCTTTTTACCTAGCTCTAACTGCATATATGTAGATGCATCAGTAACTTCAATATAAAATGTAATGCTAACCATCCAGTTATCACTACACTGGAGTGCTGTTAATTATGAAATTAAAAAAATACACAGGAGCCTAGTCCTCTTTCTGGTGCTGTTTTGTTTAGTGCTATGCCTTGATTCAATATTAGGTATGAATTAAAGCATTTGATTTTAAGAATTTTAACACTAAACTACATAATTAAGTTTTATTATCTATGTACCCGAAGACTGCATGCTCTTATTAAAGGTGCTAAATCAAAATGAGAATCTCTTCCTAATCGTTCAGATTGAGACAAAGTTAACACAGGCAGGTCTTGGGGTGGATGGAAGTTTAGTTCCGTGAAGTAACAAGTATTGTACAGAATGCATGTATGGAAACAAAAAGCCATAATTTGGCTTGCAGGATAAACTGCTAGAGGTGTCAGTGTAGGATGTGTACCCTAAGGCTAGGCAGCTGGTGTATGTATGCTTTTGTTTATCAGTTACTGGTTTATGTAGCCTTTAGGCCAGCACATGAAACAATCACTCCTGCAGGGTCAGCTGCTGGTCAGAAGCAAAGTAAGAAAAGACTTTGCGTTAAAACACGTCAGCCATAATTTTAGTGCAGCTGGCACCTGCTACTGGTGCACAGCAGGAGGGTTAAAGGTCAAAGAGGCAGTTGTTCTAAACTCAGTGATGGCTTAAAGGGACTTGTAGATTAATCTGCTTTATTAACTTCTGTATATTAGATAACTATTGCAATGAATGACAGTCCGTCCTTCTGAATAAGTCCCATCACCTCTTTCACTTTTAAATTGGCTTTTGAGTAGTGAATATTAAATAGAATGCATTTCAGGATAATTAAATGAAATCATTAGGATGATGTTTTACCATCATATCTATACGTTTATTGTGTATTTATCGTGTATTACTTACCATTCATTGCTTTTGCATGAAAAAATAAGCCAACATTTTTCAATTACAGAATAAAAAAACTGGCTGTATTTCTCAATAAGCTTGTCTTTGTATGCTATGTAAATACTTTCAAAATAGCAAATACATACACAGAAAAGTGTAACAAATATTTATTCTTTGTTTTTCAATGCATTGTAATACTTGAGCACTTTAAAAATGTTTAACTTTGGCCATACTTCATTCATTTGTTACATAACGCAAAGACTTCAGAAAAACATTTCAGTGCTACTTTAAAAAAAATTATCATCTCCATTTAGCAGGTTTGAACCAATGTTGTGAATAGTGCCACTCATTTTGTCAGGGCAGTGTGGTTTTCCAAAATCCAATTAGCAGTGGTATTTTCTGTCTAGAAATAATACAGTATTGTACCAAAATGAGTAAGGAACAGTGACTTTCCCTTTTGTGTTTTTTACCACTTAACTGATGATCTGCCACTGACAGATATTTTTGCCAAGTGAATGCTGGGGTAGATTCTCTATGAACAAAAATCAACTTACTCCAACAAACCAAGTTGAAATTTCTGGGTAAATACTTGCATAGAAGGTTGCTTAGTTGCTATTGGACACCACTGGATTGTCCTGCCCAATGCAAGGTGCATAGTGAATAGGACTAGGCTCATGTAGAGATGCAGTAGTCAGTGCGGCAAGGACTGTTACAGAGCCCTTCTCTGTTCAGTACATAATCTGGAAAACTTTTTGCACCAGGTAAGAAAAGGTTTTGTAGTGTTGTGAAAAACTTTCTGCACCAGGCACACAGTTTTCAAAAGTCCATGTACACTGAATAAGTTCAGTATTGTGTGGAACCATGATCCATTCACTGCACAGTTCACTGCACTACGAAAGAGACTTAAGGAGCTCTGCCTCCTAATCAAACCTTCACAACTGCGTATTAGTTGAGGCCCCTCTCCTTCGTAGACAGGTCATAGCTAATTAGGAGAAACACAGGTCTCCTGTGCAAGAGAACAAGTAAAAGGCACCTTGATATTGGATATCTTCTCCTTTCAAGGGGGAAGATAAGTCCATTATGTGACTATTAATACCTTTAGTGGCAAATAAGAACGTAGGGGCTGCCATACTGGGTTAGACATGGGACTGTTCAGCTTGGAAAAGAGATGACTACGCAGAGGAGTAAAGGAGGGTATATTAAAGGGCTATAAAATCGTGAATGGTGTGGAGAAAGTGAATAAAGAAGTGATATTTACTCCTTCACATAACACAAGAACCAGGGGTCACACAATGAAATTAATATGCAGCAAGTTCCAAACAAATGGAAGGAAGTACTTCCATACCATTGGACATCATTAGTTTCCTTCTCAACCTCTTACAGTTCCACTCTATACTTTTTTGAGCTAAGGCTACCAAAACTGGACACAGCATTCAAGGCATGGATGCTCAATGAATTTACGTAGTGTAATTATGATATTTTCTATCTTATTTTCCATCCCTTCTCTAATAGTTTCTTAATATACTGTTACCCTTGTTGTCTAATAGCTAATTTAGAACCCATCATTATATATGGATAGTTGGGATTGCTTTTTCCAATGGGCATTACTCTGCACTTATCAGTGTTGAATTTCATTTGCCATTTTGTAGCCCTGTCACCCAGTTTTATGAGATCCCTTTCACAAATGTCTTAACCAAGCTTCTAAGAGACAAATATTAATAGATAACAGAAGCCCGTAGTGATCAAGGTAGATTTGGTTTCCAGTAACAAAAGACATAGACCCAGAGAATTCCACTAGGATTATAGTTTGGATATCGGCAATTTCAGTGACTGTGATCATGAAATGACAGATTTCATTTATTGTAAGGATAGGAAGGAATGAGAGGAGCAGAATAAGGAGAATGGAAATCAAAAAAGAAGATTTTAACAAGCTGAGAGAACTGGTACATAAGGTCCCATGGGAAGAATATCTAAGGGAAAAAGGAGTTCAAGAGATCTGGCAGTTCCTCCAGCAGACAATATTAAAGGCACAACTGCAAACTATTCTGATGCAACGGAAAGATAGGAAGAATAGTAAGAGGCCAATATGGCTCCATCAGGAGCTCTTTAATGACTTGCTGAAAAGGACCTGGAGGTTATAGTGGACCATAAACTAAATATGAGTCATCAATATGATGCAGCTGCAAAAAAGGCTACCATGATTCTGGGATGTATTAACAGGAGTGTTGGATGTAAGACACAGGAGGTAATTGTCTCACTCTGCTGGGCACTAGTGAGGCCCCAGCTGGAATACTATGTCCTAGTGTTCTGGGCACCACACTTTAGGAAAGATGGACAAATTGGAGAAAAAAAAATCCAGAGGAGAAAAACAAAAATGATTAAAGGTTTAGAAAACCTGACCTATGAGGAAAAGTTTAAAAAAAAAATAGGCATGTTTTGTCTTGAGAAAAGAAGTCTGAGGCTCGGGGACCTTATAACAGTTTTCCAATATGTAACAGGCTTTTGTAAAGAGGAAGGTGATCAGTTGTTCTCCTGGTCCATTGAAGGTAGGACAAAAAGTAATGGACTTAATCTGCAGCACGGAGATTTAGGTTAGACATTATGAAAAACTTTCTAACTATAAGGGTGGTTAAGCTGTGGAACAGGCTTCAAAGGGAGGTTGTGGAGTCCCCATCATGGAACACGTTTAAAAACAAGTTGGACAAACACCTATCAGGGATGGCCTCAGTTTACTTGGTCCTGCCACAGCACGGGAGGGGCTGGACTTGATGACTTCTCGACATCCTTTCCAGCTCTGCATTTCCATGACTCTATGATCCGTGGTCCATTAAAACTAATGTATTTTTCTTTACCTGACCCCATCACCCCTCTCCTTCTTGCTGCATCGCTTCTAAGAGATTAAACTAACTAAATACACTTAAATTAGATTAAATTTTCAATAGGGGGCTCTCAGATCCTTCTAACAGCTCACAAAAAGCTCACTAGGAAAATGCGTAACTCTGAAGGGAAGATATGCGTACAGGTGAGACACACTGTAGTTCACTGGATAATTTCGTAAGAGAGTATTTCCCATGAAGAAAGTCTAAATTTGACTTGGATACACTACACCTGAGTGGTTCAGCTCTTCCCACCACCCTTCCAGTTTGGCAATGCCTCGGTATCAATTTGTTAATAAATCATGTTACTTTCTTCTTTAGTACTTTTATTATGTTCTCATTTTAGAGAGATGTTTGATTGTGTTTCACTTTAACAAATACACTTTTTTTAAAAGTGACATGCTTAAACCATTAACTTTGTTTTTTATTAGATAGCTTCATTTAAGAAAAATTTCTCTTAAAGCCTCATATATTATTTTTCCACCAATTACTTCTTGGGAAAAAAGGATTTTTAGATTCTGCCTTTAAAAATTTTGGGCTCGATTTTCCGTTGGGTCTAAACTCCTCAAGGTGAAGGCAGGGTCAGTTACAGCTCTCTGATTCTGTAGTGGCTTGACCCTGTTGTGTGTTTAAAGCAGCCTAAGAACTGCTCTAACTTATGCCACTGGAATGTGGTCTCTAGGGGATTTTTACTCCAGTGAAGTATTAATGAAGCTTAGCACTCCTTCACAATGCTCCTCTCTTCCCTAACACAAATACCCTGTGCCGGTGGGCAGCACAGCCTGTGCAGGAGTCAGCTCTGCCCGAAAAGGATTCTCTGCTGGTGAGTTACAAGAATCCAGTCCCTTTGCATCACTACCAAAGCAGTACAAACAGAGCCGGAGCCAAAACACAGAATCTGGTCCTTAAGTTAGCTTAGTTTACTGCTGAACTCCCACAGAGCTCCCCTTAAAATTAATCAGTTAATTAGAGTTAGTGTAGTCTCCTGTCAAAATCTTTTTAGCATATGTAAAATAATCTTCCATAGATACTTAAAGGATTTAAGTCCATCGGAAAAATTTCAGAAGGAAGTTTGCGAGAGACGTTAGCTCTTGAAAAGTTGAGTGTCAAACTGCAGGGGTAATGTGTTTAGGAGGAAATATAATATTCAGTTCACTTTGTTTTGATGATTGCATGAAATAGCATTGTGTTATTATCCTTTGCTGTTATTGTGAAAAGTGATATTCACTAAGAAATGTTGTGGTGACTATAAAAGATAAAGTAGTAGCTTAGTTATTACCATCTTTATCGCCTATCTGTCATCTATATTTATTTAGAATAGCTTCTGTTACAGTGCAGTTCATCATTGATTTACTTTATCAAACGTGTTCTTAATTATTTCTTTAAAATAGTTGCAAATGACAAATACATTCTATAGAAATTAAGATCAACGTGTGAACAATTTGAAAATAGAAGAAGGGCTTAAATGTATTGGATAATTTATTGGAGATTAATAATTTGATCGGCTTTCCCTAAATATCATGTTGTTGCGCTACTCTGATGCAGTCAAGTAGGATTACCATAGTTTGCTTAGACCACTGTCTCTCATGCTGACCGATAATATCTTGTTTCCTTATACTCTCTGTGTCTGTAGCCATCTGGTGTCTGTTCTCTTATCCTTAGATTGGAAATTCTTTGGAGCAGAGACTGTCTTTTTGTTCTGTGTTTGTACAGTGCCTAGCACATCAAGGACTTGATCCATAACTGGGGTGTCTAGGTGCTATGATAATACAGATAATAAATAATAATAAATTTTGGAAGAGAGTGTTGTTGAAGGGTTAGAGAGGGAATTGGAAGTCAGGACTGGTGGGCTCTATATACTGCTTTGCCCCAAACTCACTGAGATACCTTGGGCTAGTCATTTAGAGTATGTCTACATTGCTGCTGGGAGCATGCCTTCCAGCCCAGGTAGACAGATGCACTATCTCTGTTGGAGGTAGCAGGCTGAAAACAGCAGTGTGGATCTTGTGGCAGAGGCTAGCTGCCTGAGTAAAAGCCCACCTGGGTCCTTGGGTCCATACTCAGGTAGCTAGCCCCAGCTGCCCCCTGTGCAGCAATATCCACACTGCTCTTTTTAGTCTGCTAGCTTGAGTAGAACTAGTGCAGGTCTGTCTACCTGGGTGGGGAGGCACTATCCCAGCTGTAGTGAGGACATACCCTTAGTGCTGCCTTTTTTTTTTTTTTTAATAGAGTCATAGACTCTAGGACTGGAAGGGACCTCGAGAGGTCATCGAGTCCAGTCCCCTGCCCTCATGGCAGGACCAAATACTGTCTAGACCATCCCTAATAGACATTTATCTAACCTACTCTTAAATATCTCCAGAGATGGAGATTCCACAACTTCCCTAGGCAATCTATTCCAGTGTTTAACTACCCTGACAGTTAGGAACTTTTTCCTAATGTCCAACCTAAATCTCCCTTGCTGCAGTTTAAGCCCATTGCTTCTTGTTCTATCATTGGAGGCTAAGGTGAACAAGTTTTCTCCCTCCTCCTGATGACACCCTTTTAGATACCTGAAAACTGCTATCATGTCCCCTCTCAGTCTTCTCTTTTCCAAACTAAACAAACCCAATTCCTTCAGCCTTCCTTCATAGGTCATGTTCTCAAGACCTTTAATAATTCTTGTTGCTCTTCTCTGGACCCTCTCCAATTTCTCCACATCTTTCTTGAAATGCGGTGCCCAGAACTGGACACAATACTCCAGTTGAGGCCTAACCAGCGCAGAGTAAAGCGGAAGAATGACTTCTCGTGTCTTGTTTACAACACACCTGTTAATGCATCTGTAAGCCGGTTGTGTCGGGGCTCGTCCCCCTCAGGCGCGGCGGGGAGCCAGGGCGCCTCCTTACGCGCTGCAGTTCGGGTAGGCTTAGCCCTCGGCAGGTGTTGAGCGGGGTACAGGGTCTGTAAACAGGGTAGAGCCTCGGCCCTCTAGCCGGGGTCGGGGCTCTCAAAGTCAATAAGCCCTGGCCCTTGGACAGGGTGGGCAGCAATAGTTCAGGCTCAGGCCTCTAGCGGGGGCTGAGCAAACACAGTATCAGCCCAGGCCCTTGGCTCGGGCGGGGCACCAAACACAAGTCTAGTTCGCTCTGGCCCTCTGGGTCAGGGCAGCACAGTGGCAAAGTCAAAGGGGCCCAGCCCTTGGTCCGGGCGGGGCACCAAACACAAGTCTAATTAGCTCTGGCCCTTTGTGTCAGGGCAGAGCAGTGGCAAAGTCAACGGGGCCCAGCCCTTGGTTCGGGCGGGGCACCAAACACAAGTCTAATTAGCTCTGGCCCTTTGGGTCAGGGCAGAGCAATGGCAATAGGTGGGAAGAGGGGGAGTCTGCCACCCGGTTATGGGTGGCAGGGGGAACGCAGGCCCTCCCACTCCACTGCGTTCCAGCCCGGGGCCCTAGCAGCGGTCAAGACCCACTGCGGTCAGTGGGGATCCTGGCCGCAACACACTGACATGGGTTCGGGCTCTTCCGGAGCCAAACCAGGGTCGGCTACCCCCGGGCCACTTCCAACCTCCCCCTCTCTGGGTACCTGGTCCTTGCCGACGTCATCTGGGGGGTCCCAGACCATGGGCTCCTCTGGGTACCGGTCGTGGGGAAGCTCAGGCCACTCCTCAGGGTATCGGGTACACGGCAGGTCAGACCGACGTTCCTCCGGGTACCGGATCTGAGGCAAGTCCAGCCAGCGCTCCTCTGGGTAGTGGGCGCGGGACAGGTCCGGCCAGCGTTCCTCTGGGTAGTGGGCGCGAGGCAGGTCCGGGCAGCGCTCCTCCGGGTAGTGGGCGCGAGGCAGGTCCGGGCAGCGCTCCTCTGGGTAGTGGGCGCGAGGCAGGTCCGGCCCGGCGGGAGCCCGGGCACCAGCGTCTGTCCTCTCCGGCAGCATGCTTCCAACTGAGCCCTAGGGCCAGGCTTTTATACTTCCTGTCCCGCCCCTTGACTTCCTGGGGGCTGGGACAGGCCGTGCTGACTCCGCCCACTGAGGCACCTGCTCTGGCTCATCCCCCTCAGGCGCGGCGGGGAGCCAAGGTGCCTCCTTACAGCATCCCAGAATCACATTTGCTTTTTTTGCAACAGTATCACACTGTTGACTCATATTAAGCTTGTGGTCTACTATGACCCCTAGATCTCTTTCTGCCATACTCCTTCCTAGACAGTCCCTTCCCATTCTGTATGTGTGAAACTGATTGTTCCTTCGTAAATGGAGCACTTTGCATTTATCTTTATTGAACTTCATCCTGTTTACCTCAGACCATTTCTCCAATTTGTCCAGATCGTTTTGAATTTTGACCCTGTCCTCCAAAGCAGTTGCAATCACTCCCAGTTTGGTATCATCTGCAAACTTAATAAGCGTACTTTCTATGCCAACATCTAAATCATTGATGAAGATATTGAACAGAGCCAGTCCCAAAACAGACCCCTGCGGAACCCCACTTGTTATACCTTTCCAGCAGGATTGGGAGCCATTAATAACTACTCTCTGAGTACGGTTATCCAGCCAGTTATGCACCCACCTTATAGTAGCTCCATCTAAATTGTACTTTCCTAGTTTATCTATAAGAATATCATGCGAGACCGTATCAAATGCCTTACTAAAGTCTAGGTATATGACATCCACCGCTTCTCCCTTATCCACAAGGCTCGTTATCCTATCAAAGAATGTTATCAGATTAGTCTGACACAATTTGTTCTTTACAAATCCATGCTGGCTATTCCCTATCACCTTACCACCTTCCAAGTGTTTGCAGATGATTTCTTTAATTACCTGCTCCATTATCTTCCCTGGCACAGAAGTTAAACTAACTGGTCTGTAGTTTCCTGGGCTGTTTTTATTTCCCTTTTTATAGATGGGCACTATATTTGCCCCCTTCCAGTCTTCTGGAATCTCCCCCGTCTCCCATGATTTCCCAAAGATAATAGCTAGAGGCTCAGATACCTCCTCTATTAACTCCTTGAGTATTCTAGGATGCATTTCATCAGGCCCTGGTGACTTGCAGGCATCTAACTTTTCTAAGTGATTTTTTACTTGCTCTTTTTTTATTTTATCTTCTAAACCTACCCTCTTCCCGTAAGCATTCACTATACTAGACATTCCTTCAGACTTCTCAGTGAAGACCGAAACAAAGAAGTCATTAAGCATCTCTGCCATTTCTAAGTCTCCCGTTACTGTTTCCCCCTCCTCACTGAGCAGTGGGCCTACCCTGTCCTTGGTCTTCCTCTTGCTTCTAATCTATTGATAAAAAGTCTTCTTGTTTCCCTTTATTCCCATAGCTAGTTTGAGCTCATTTTGTGCCTTTGCCTTTCTAATCTTGCCTCTGCATTCCTGTGTTATTTGCCTATATTCATCCTTTGTGATCTGACCTAGTTTCCATTTTTTATATGACGCCTTTTTGTTTTGTAGGTCACGCAAGATCTCATGGTTAAGCCAAGGCGGTCTTTTGCCACATTTTCTATCTTTCCTAACCATCGGAATAGCTTGCTTTTGGGCCCTTAATAGCGTCCCTTTGAAAAACTGCCAACTCTCCTCAGTTGTTTTTCCCCTCAGTCTTGATTCCCATGGGACCTTACCTATCAGCTCTCTGAGCTTACCGAAATCCGCCTTCCTGAAATCCATTGTCTCTATTTTGCTGTACTCCCTTCTACCCTTCCTTAGAATTGCAAACTCTGATTTCATGATCACTTTCACCCAAGCTTCCTTCTACTCTCAAATTCTCAACAAGTTCCTCCCTATTTGTTAAAATCAAGTCTAGAACAGCTTCCCCCCTAGTAGCTTTTTCAACTTTCTGAAATGCTTTCATCCCTTAGCCTCCCCTCAACATCTTGCTTTTCAACTCTTGTGTAGATTAACCCAAAACGGTTGTTAAAATAATTGTTCCAGTTTATTTTCAATGATAATGTCAGTAATAAACTTTATCTGACCTCGCCCTGTCTCCCTGCTTGAAGGCAACTTTGGGAGGCTGTTCTGCTATGTTGGGGCAGAAGACCAGAGGACAAACAGACCTAGACAGAGATCCTGCCATAATGAGAAGTATTCTCCTACCTGCCTTCATGCTCCAAATCTCAACAGCTTGTGGGCAGGGGACAACTTGCAATAGTCTTATCAGCTTAGAGGAGAGGGGTAGCAGTTCCTAAAACACTGGACAGAAGGGAGAGACAGCTTATGTCCAACCATCTTAAGTGGGGGTGGACAGTGCAACTCCCAGCAACAGTTGCAGGGTGGGAGGGAAGATGCTGACAAGTGACGAGCTTACTTATAGAGAAACAGACTCCTGCTGAGGGCATTGGCCTAGGAAGTGTGTGAAACTACAGTCCTCTGCTACTGAGAGGATCAGATTGTCTGTAACCTTTCATTTGTCCAGAGATGCTGGTACTTGAAACAGTTGTATTCCCATCATCACTCAGATAAGAATAGTTATCCAGAAAGGGTAGGTGCTCCTGTCCTACTGGTGCAAAAGGAGTGCAAAGAATCACCCGTATGAGACAAAGGCCTGGCTTCGCTGAAAGACAGAGAGAGAAAGAGTTCTTCTTCGAGTGCTTGTTCATGTCAGTTCCATTCTAGGTGTGTGCATGCCCATGTGCACAGTCATTGCAGATTTTTGCCTTCGCGGTATCCATAGGGTCGGCTGTAGCGCCTCCTTGAGTGCCCCACTCATACGTTGATATATTAGGTGCCGCCGACCCTACGCCATCTCAGTTCTTTCTTACCGCCCATGACAGTTGGTCTGAGCTCCTTGTCTTGCATGGCAAGAGTGTTAGCGGTTCTTATAGTCCATCATTCTGTCTCTTTTGTTTTTAGTTGATAGGTACTTAGACCATTAAGTTAAGTGTTAGAGTAGTAGTTTAGGAGTTAGAGTCCCGGCTGGGAATTTGCCTCGCAGCGGGGCATACCCTGTCCCCCAGGCTTAAAGCCATGCTCATTGTTCAGCCAGCCAATGTGCATTAGTGACCCCCACAATAGCTGTTCAAAGTGTTTGGGGGAGTCCCACAGAAAGGACAAGAGCAGGATCTGCAAAAACTTTCACCCTAGAACTCAAAAGGAATGGGATGTCCGCCTGAGGGCCCTCTTCATGGAGGCTGCGCTTCATCCTACCTCGGAGCCCTTTTGATAGTATTCCTCGCCTGGCACTTCAGCATCGGTGCACAGCGCATCGCTGGCACCGGAATCGACCAGGCACCGTTCCCCCTCTGCGGTACCTAAGAAGTGGTCGAAGTTGACGGACCTGCCAGCATCTCAGAGAAAAGGAAGCAGGCCACGTTCCCGCCCCAGAGCAGCTTGGTGGTACCGCTGCAGTTGGACCCCGTAGCCCAGCCAGGGACCCACCTCCAATTCCTGGGAGCAGTAGTGGGTCCTTAACCCTACTAGGGTCATCTGTGCCCAAGGTGGACCCGGAAGCCAAAGAGCAAGTAGGCCAGCCAGCATGGCAGACACCAAGCCAGATGATGGGCCCAGTTAAGGCCCCAGCATCTATGGGCAAACTGGTTGTGGGACCGCCTTCTAAAGCAGCAGCGTATCCCCAGTCCCCGGACTGGAGTGGTTGGTCCCCATCAAAGCGGCCTTGGACCCTGGCACTGCAGTCTCAGTCCCTGGTTAGAAGACACAGGTCCCTGATACCAGGGTCTCCACCTACAAGGCACAGGACACCTGAGTCACGGCACTGATTCCCATACTCACGGTATCGTTGGGCCTCCCACCAGAGTTCACCATGGCACAGATTACCATCACTTAGGCAATCTTCCAGGCATTGATCCCCCAGGTGCCAGCTCATTCTCAGTTGCTGCATCAGTCTCCAGCTCCCCAGTACTGCTCTTTGGGCAGGCACCAGTCTTTGCCCTCTCCTTGCGGTTCCCGACAAGGTTCAGTCAGCAGATTCAGGCATCTACAGCTCCACTCTGGTCACCGGGGGGTGGGAGGGGCAATGGTTTGAGTCTGAAGGAGAGTTCAGCCCCTGACCTATAAAAAGCAAATCACCACTAGCCCATGAAACTGGTGCAGCTCGGGCAATGGCCTGCTCAATGGCAGTACTGGAACCTGTGGGGTTTACCTGTTATGCCAGTCCCATACTCCCACTGTTCCTCCCAGGCCGCATCAGACAAGCTGCCCCCGACACAGCCAGCACTGCAGTCGGAGCATGATGCCAAATCCGACATGGGGAGCAGCACAGCGGGCCCTGATGCCCAAGGAGCCATCTTTAGATGAGCAATGGGACACCATGCCTCCCCCTGCAGTGCAATCATCTTCGTTATCTCTGGATGAAGCAGTGGTGGGCCCCTCACAAACGAGCAGCCCCCCAACAACTTCAAGGAGTACCAAGCCCTGCTCAAAAGGGTGACTTCCAAACTGAACTTGGAGGTCGAGGAGCTAGCAGAGGAGTCTGACGACCTCTTTCATGTCATACCCTCCTCCACCCCAAACTGGGTCGCATTGTCCATCCACCCAGGGTCCTTAAAATTGCCAAATCTGTGTGGCAGACCCCCTCTTCCTGTGTCCCGGCAAAGGGATTTCAGTACCCATATACCCACCCTTCAGTACCTGTATACACACCCTCCCTGGTTGTGTCCGCCATCAATGAAAGGAACAGGTAAGCAGCACACCAAAAAATGAAGATGCCAAGAGGCTGGACAGAAAATGCAGGCAGGAAAATTTATTCGACAGCTAGCCTGCAATTTTGGGTGTCTAACCATCAAGCCCTGCTAGGTCTTGTGGGACTCCATCAGCAAGTTGAAGAAGGGCCTTCCACAGGACTGAGCCAAGGAGTTTGTCACCTTGTTGGAAGAGGGCAAAAGCAGTGGTGAGAGGTGCCCTTCAGATGGCATGGAATGGTACAGACTCAGTGGCCTTTGTGGTGGTCATGAGGCACAGCTCTTGGTTGCAGTCCTCCAGGCTGTCTCAGGAGATGCAGGTTACTTTTCAGGTCCTCCCATTTGAGGGAGCAGGGGTCTTCTCAGAACTGATTGATGGATGACTCCACAGCCTTAAAGACTCCCGTGCCACCCTCTGTTCCTTGGGCTTACACACCCCTCATCATGCTAGAAAGCCACCACCATTTTCAATTCACGGCGCTGCCCTTCGGTCTCTCATCAGCCCCAAGAGTATTTACAGAGCGCATAGTGCCAGTAGCCGCTTACACTGGTCTACAATTTTTGAGAAGTCGTCCGCTTCAGAGATAAAATGTGATATTTATTATGTATTTTGATGTGCTGAATTCAAATATGACAATTAAAACAACTGATTGGCTACTGTTTCTAAGATATTTAAGTTTTTACATTTTATGTCTATGTATATTGTGTAGATAGTAGTTTTAATCATAAATTGTAAACCTAGGTCTTTTCATGTGTTTATGGTTGCTTTACATGATAATATTTCACCTGTCCTGTTTATGTAACACTTTAAAAATCAGCAATAAATAAATAAAATAAAATTGATTATGAAACAAAAGGCAAAAACTATTATGTACATAGTTTAGTCCTATTCAGTGTCTACTCGGCACTTCTTGGCTTGTCTCTTGTATTCATTAAATGGAGCATCTCTTGTCACCGTCCAGCAATAGTCTTCAAGCATTGATGGGTTCCATTTGCCCTGATAGCCTGCCAGGAGATTCCACTGCTGTAGTCTGGAGCCCAACAGCTCTGCCTTACTCTTGGGTAGTTCCAAATCCCATAAAGGTCATTCAGTTCACCTTGTGTTATGAGGTGTTGTTCAGAGGAGGAGGATGGGAGAAAATGTGGGTCCTGTGACATTGATGGTTCAGGACCAGAAGTTTCATCCTCTTCTTCTTCCTCGTCTGACTCAAGTGAGAATGATTCTGGTGCATCAGGAACTGGCAGTCCTTCTCCGTGGGGTACTGGGCGTATAGCTGATGGAATGTTTGGATAATGCACCGTCCACTTTTTCTTCTTTGACACACCTTTCCCAACTGGAGGCACCATGCAGAAGTAACAATTGCTGGTATGATCTGTTGGCTCTCTCCAAATCATTGGCACCGCAAAAGGCATATATTTCCTTTTCCTGTTCAACCACTGGCCAAGATTTGTTGCACCAGTGTTGCAGCATATGTTTGGGGCCCACCTCTTGTCCTGATCTCCAATTTTGCAGCCAAAATAAAGGTGATAGGCTTTCTTAACCATAGTGGTTATACTGCGCTTTTGAGATGCAAAAGTCACTTCACCACAAACATAGCAGAAGTTATCTGCACTGTTCACACAAGTACGAGGCATCGCTGCTCACTTTGGCTAAACAGAAATGTGTCCCTTTGCAAAATCAAACACTGACAAATAAGAGATCAGGACACTGTATGATTTCTAGAGCTGATATAGGGCAATTTGTTCAGCAGAGTGATGTAAGCTTCGTTGTGATTGCATCATCCATGACTTCTAGGAATAACATGATGCAATTCATATCATGTATGACGCAATACCAGCTTCAGATTTCATCATTCATTGTTTTGCCTAAAAAGCAATTACTGTCCAAACCCAGTCATAGATTTATTCATAGATCCAGTCAAAGATGTATTTTAGTCATTTCTGGTTTAAATTGAGATCCCTTCCCTTTATAACTCACTTATCCTCCGCCATTCCCAAGTCAAGGGTCGTATATACTGACCCAATAGCATATCTTGAAAACTAGATCCAATCAACAATTTTAAGCATCATTTTCATTCTCAGTGACCCAGAATTAGTAAAGTTGGACTACATTTATTTCAGAAGCATTTGGCTGTAGAGCAGTGTTACCTGAGGTGCCAAGGCGTGCAAATTCATCCATACTTAGACAACTGGCTAATAAAGGGCCAGTCCCAGGATCAGGTACAGCAGTATCTCGATCTGGTTTGCTCCACCTTTGCGACCTGGGGCTGTTAATAAACTAGAAGAAATCTACTTTAATTCAGTGCAACACATAGAGTTCATTGGAGTGGTCCTCGACTCTACTCAGGCCAGAGCCTTCCTCCCCGGGACTTGGTTCCAAGCCAAGTGGTCCTGATCTTGTGCATGCAAACCCACCCTCTCACCATCACTCACATGTGCCTGCAATTGTTGGGTCACATGGCAGCCTACACTAATGTGGTCCGGCATACGCAGCTCTAATTCAGACCCCTGCAGGCATGGCTGGCATCGGTCTATGTCCTCAACAGACACAGCATGGACCATGTGAGGGTCAGGGTCCCAGACCACATACTGTCATCACCCACATCATGGTAGAATCATGCATTGGTGTTGGAGGGGATTTCCTTCCCTCCATCCCTGTTGGTGACCCTCGTCTCAGATGCCTCGGATGCTGGGGTGGGGATCCCACCTGGGCAATTTCATTGGTCAAGTCACAATGGCTCCCTACACATTGTCAGGGAGCTCAGAGCACTTCACCTGGCCTGCCAAGCCTTCCTACCTCACATAAAAAACAGGGTGCTCAAGGTCCTGATGGACAACACAGCAAGGTGGGGCCAGATCATCTGCCCTTTGTCAGGAAGCCAGCAGGTTCTGGAACTTCTGTGTGCAACTCGGCATTCATCCAACACGCACCTCCCCATGGCCAGGAACGCTTTGGTAGATGGCCTCAGCAGAACGTTCTTGTCTCACAACGAGTGGTCCCTCCATCCGGAAATAGCTTCATTTTCCAATGGTGGGAGACTCCCTGAGTGGACCTGTTCGCGGCCAGGCAGAACAGGAAATGCCACATTTTCTGCTTGATTTGGGGGATCAACAGAGGTTCCCTGTCAGACATTTTTCTGCTCCCATGGTCAGGGGATCCGTTGTATGCCTTCCCTCCAGTGCCACAGAGTACTCATGAAAATCAAGCAGGACTGGGCAAAGGTGATCCTTATAGCAACAGCTTGGCACACTGCTGGACCTCTTGGTGGCTGCTCTGTTACAGCTGCTGCTCAGGCCAGACCTGCTCTCCTAAAACCACAGCAGTTGTCTACATCTGAAGCTGGCGGCACTGCACCTGACGGCTTGGCTGCTGCTTGGTTAAATAAGGAGAACATAAGAATGGATCAGACCAAAGGTCCATCTAACCCAGTATCCTGTATTCCAGCAGTGGCCAGTGCTATATGCCCCAGAGGGAATGAACAGAACAGGTATCATCAAGTGATCCATCCCCTGTCACTCATTCCCAGCTTCAGGCAAACAGAGGCAGGAGTGTTTGCTGTCCAACTGGTCCAGTTGGGCAGCAGAAAGCCCTCCACCAGAGCAACCTACCTGGCCAAATGGAAGCTTTTCACTTGCTGGACCTCAGATAAAGGTATTCGGCCCGAGCGAGCCTTGCTGCAGTTAATCCTGGATTACCTTCTGCATCTCAAGCTCCAAAGCCTGTTCCTTTCATCTGTCAAGGTCCACTTGGCCATTCTTTCGGCCTTCCGTCCATCGCTCAAGGGTAGGTCGGTTTTCGCCTGGGACATGACTGCCAGTTTCCTCAAAGGCCTCGAGAAACTCTACCCATGCGTCAGGAATCCTGTCCTGCCATGGGACCTGAATCTTGTGCTGTCACAGCTCATGGGACCCCTCACTTCGAGCCCCTGGCTTCCTGCTCTCTCCTTCTTTCCTGGAAATTTGTGTTCCTAGTTGCAATGAATTTCCCCTACCGGGTCTCTGATATTAGGATGCTTACCTCAGACGCACCCTATATGGTCTTTTACAAAATTCAGCTGCGGCCGCACCCAGCTTTCCTGCCTAAGGTGGTCTCGCAGTTTCACCCGGGCCAGGACATTTACTTGCCTGTCTTTTTTTCCAAAGCCACAGAAGTTGGAGGAGGAGAAGCATAGATTGCATTCCCCAGATGTCAGGAGAGCACTAGCCTTGAAAGGAGCAAGACATTTCCCAAGTCGACATAATTGTTCGTTGCAGTGGTCCACAGGATGAAGGTCGTCTGGTGTCTGATCAAAGAATTTCTACTTGGATCACTGCATTTTCTGCTGCTACGATCAGGCAAAGGTGCCCCCTCCAGTGATTGTAACTGCCAACTTAACCAGGGCGCAAACCTCTTCGGCAGCTTTCCTAGCCCAGGTGCCTAACCGGGACATCTGTAGGGCGGCCACCTGGTCGTCCATCCACACCTTTACATCCTATTATGCAATTACCCAGCAGGCCTGGGACGATGTTGGCTTTGGTAGAGCAGTACTGCAAGCCACTAGACTGTGAACTCCGAGCCTAACTCCGAGGATACTGCTTGTGAGTCTCCTAGAATGGAATCAACATGGGCAACCAATCAAAGAAGGGAAAACGGTTACCTACCCTTTTGTAACTATTGCTCTTCAAGATGTGTTGCTCATGTCCATTCCATTACCCGCCCCCCTGCCCCTGTGTCGGATATGCCAGCAAGAAGGAACTGAGAGGGTGTAGGGTTAGCAGTGCCTAATATACCAACGCATGAGCTCGGCACTCAGAGGCGCTACAATCGACCCTAAGGATACTGCTAAGGCAAAAATCTCCCAACGACTGTACACGTGGGCACACACTCATCTAGAACAGAATGGACATGAGCAACACATCTTGAAGAACAACAGTTACTAAAAGGTAGGTGTGACGCAGTAGGGAGCAGGGTGGATTGACCTGAGAATGTCGTTTAGTTTTACTGGGACTGTCTGCATCGGGAATGGGAGAGTAGGGAATGACTTTAGGTGAGGGACGGTACCTGAGCCTGTAATCTGAGGCAAGAAGGGTGGGTGGGGTGAGTCGACACTGGACAAAGGGAGAGAAGGAGGAGGAGAGAGCCTGCTGGAGGGGTTTTTGGTTTCAGTTTGGGGCTGGCTGGCAAGATGCAGGGAACCCCAAGTCTGGGGTCTAAGATCCTTGCCTCCTAAAGGGACCTGGCTAGGGGGTTCTGGTTTACCTGCAAGCCCTACTTGGGACCGTGTTCCTGTCGTCTAATAAACCACCTGTTTTACTGGCTGGCTGAGAGTCTCAGTGAATCGCAGGAAGTGGGGGGTGCAGGGCCCTGACTCCCCCCACTCCATGACAGTAGGTAATCGTTTTTTGTTAATTTCTGGTAAAGATATCTAAAGAGCTCAACTCTGTTCCCTGCTCCACACACAAATGTCTGCAAAGTGTAATAAGTTGTGCAATCAAGGGCTCTGTACTAAAAACCTGTTCTATCAGAATTCTGTCATCCCTTAGTAATGCTATGGACCTTTTATATCCTCATGGCCATTGTAATGGAAATGGCCTCTCAAATAGGGGAAGGAATTAATTTGAAGTGACCATCATAATGTCCAAGCTGAAGACTGCTGAATATCACCATCGGAAAAAGGCAGCTACAGAGTTCATTTTGTGAGTGTAAGTTATTCCAGCCCCGAGGTAGAATAATTTGCTGCACAGATGGGTAGGCAAAAGGAAGCTGTGCAGATACATGGGTTTGTAAACATCTGTCAGCCACATCAGATATCCAGATACAAAATCTAGCACTTCAGGCAGCATGTGAGTAAGTGACAGTCAACAGAGGACTTACATGAAATTCAGTGTAGACAGAAGCAAGGCAATACATATTGGAAGTGAATAATTAAACTAATAAATCTTATTCCACCTCCCATGCAGAAAGAGAAGTTACTTCACTGCTCAGCCTTCTTCCTGTTGCCAAAGTTAAGACTGTCGCTCATGATATTTAACCCCTGCCACCCTCACAGAAGCCAAAATTAGACCACGCCATGAGATTTATTCTTTAATGACTGGGGAGGCTGCACCACCCAGGAGACCTCTTCCTCTTCTACTGGATGATGTTATGTCATCCATGAGACTGATCACCCATATGATAGGTGATGTACATCACCCATATGATAGGTGATGTACATCACCCGTAAGCCTTTCCCTTCCCCACATTCTGATAAGGTGTGACTATGCCCTGTGTCACGCTCCTTCAAATGAACAGCTCAGATACAGGCAGTACTTAGATGGGATCTAGCGCTAATACATATGTGCCACCATATTAAAACATCTACAGCAAATTACAAAGGTTTAAATTTGGTGTTTGTGCCCCCCTAATTTGTGGGGACAGTGTTGAGTCCTGAAATGGCACGTTTGCAAGAATATAACAGCTTCCATTTTTCCCAGCTCTGTTGTATTTACTCTCTAATGCAGTGCAAACATCTGCTTTACAAGCTTGTCAACCATTTGAAAGGCAATTTACTACTAGCCAAAAGTTTCAAATACATAATGTGGAGATGAAAGTGAGCTTTCACCTCACGTAGTCAATTTTATCCCGTTGATCTACATTTCGCTGCCATTGAAATGAATAATTTATTACAGTTTATTTCAATAGAGGAAAAGTAAAACTGTTTGCTGTGTGATGTGTGTGGTAATATTAAGAATAGACACATTTCACACAGTTGTCATTAATTAACCTGGAGCTATCATTCTGAATGTTTCTTCTCCTGAGTAAGTGGCAACATATGTACTGTAGATAATTCTTTCCCAGAGAAAGAGCCAGACTCTGATACTTGAGGTTAGTAACTTCTCACTCCATGATTAGTTCCATTAATTTCATTGGGACCATTGATGAAATAAGATACTATTGCATGTCAGAGAGGCTTTCAGAATCAGGCCCAAACTGTTTTAAATATTGAATTTGGAGGGGATATTGAGCATCTGAAATTATGGAAAAATTAAAACAACACCAGAACAACTGCGAAGCTCCATTTTTTTGCTTGTAAATTTACAGTGAGGAAAAGAGAGATTTTAAAACCATTCCAGGTGGTTACAGTTTTGTAAATGGGAAGGGCTCACATCTTTCCCCTTATAAAATCAGTGAATAAATGTAGTGTTCATGCTGGATTTGAGATGAGCTCATTCACTGCAGGCTCTGTGCAAACTTCCCCATGCAGTTCTGACATGATACCTGTACTCTGACCTGCGGTACCCGCTGCTAGTCTAACCTTGGGTTTCTTTCAGAGGGAACTGCCAGTTCTGTGGTGATTTTGTGATGTGCAGATATGGTGAAACTATTGACTCATTTTTGCTGTTGACTTACGCAAGGAAAGTGTGCACTGAACAGCTACCAAACTTACCAATAACCCTCCCTCTTGTCTTATATCAGGCTGGGACAAGCAGTCATGGAAATTTTCTTTCTAAATACTTCATCCTTTGAATTTATAGTTCAGAAAGTAAACAGTGGACCAGCAGACAATGCTGCACTAAAGGATTTATTTACTCTATATGCTTGACAGAAGTAAGATAGGGTGGTTGTGTCACTCAGCCTAATTAGGCAGATTATAACCAAGGTTTGTACTGGTTCATTTAGCTCCAGCCATAACTGATATGTACTTCATCAGCAAAGAGCAATCAGTTAATTATACTCAAGTGATAATGTGTATTAAATTTGAATAGTATCATGTTTGTTTCTACTCAGTGTGTCGACTTGAGGAGATCATAGTGAAGGAAACAAATTGCCTTACTTACTAGAAAATGTAGCATTCAGAACTAATTTGTAAATCATTTACAGTGTCAGAACAAATTTGCAAATATATTGGCATCAGATGTTCTTTTAATTAATTGGAGCTGGAAGGTGGTTGTTCACTTGAGTCATGTATTCCAAGGCTGTCAGGTAAACCATGCAAAATGCCACACCCCACGAATAAGTATTTGCAAGACTGTTTGTTAGTGTTCCGTATCTCTGTCCTGCTTGTGTGGGTGGGAGGGTGAGAGAATAGACCTATCTCTTAGCCAGTAATATGCAAACAATAGACATAATCTGTGACAGAGGTAGATTGAGAGAGTTTATAGCAAATGGTGTTTCAGCCTGCTGAAACGGCTGCATGCATATTTCAATTCATATGTATGTCCTGGGACTGGGACCCCAAGAGAGGCTTTTCAATCGTATATATACCTTAATTTTCCCCCAAATGAAGCAAAAAAGCTAGACTACTCTGAGGACTGTGCCTAGGCTAGACTCTGTGTTGGCAACTCTCACGATTTTATCACAAGTCTCATGATATTCTGGAATTTTTCTTAAGGCCCCAACTGCTAGAATCCAGATATTTGCATGAGAATCTCAGTTTAAACAAAAAAAAGTCTGAATCTAGCCCTCTTGGTTGCAAAGAAAAATGTGAAAGTGTGACCTGAATGTACCCTTCAACCTGAGTAACACAAAGGCAAATATAAAGACCTCTAAATTAATTATATTTTTAATAACTATCATTCTTTTTAAGGCAGTCCCATAATTTGTAGAGCGAGATAATGCAGACTGGTTCACAATTTTCGAGCAGTTAGTGCCCACTACAGTTTATTAGAAAAAGATGCTCCATATACTTGCTGAAGAGGGAAGTGTTGGTGAAGGAAGGAGTGAGTGAAAGCTCCATTGCCAATGGAAATTAGTATTCATGGTTTCTAAATTAGGAAGTGGTTCTCTGGAGCCTGGGACACAAACACTCAGCAAAACCTTGTGTGCAGAGCTACAAAATCTGAATATTTGTAATATTTGAAATTTTCTTAACAGCCAAGTGTTTGATGAAAAGCTGTATGAGTTTTTAGAAATGTACTGAATCCTTGGCAAAGTGTTGTTTTCTATCACATAATGCTGTCTCTGAGCTTACATAATGTACTTCTTAAGCATGTTAAAATGTGATTAGTTGCTGTAGAATAAAATATTCATACCAACATAAGAGAAAGAGAAATGAGTTATAGGCTCTGCTGTGATGCAAGTGCTGTTCTGCTGATAACATGAAGCAGCAAAAAAGGCTCTTTAATAGAAAGGCAGCTTATGTGTCCTTGGGAATGAATTTTTATAATGAGGGATGTCTTTGGGAGCTTTTTCTCCAGCAGCCAAGAAAGAGACTCTGAAGCATTAGCATTACTGGAAAAATGCATCCCTACTCCCACAATTCCCATCACTGCATTTCAGGAGAATCATTATTGGACCAAATAAAGTGGTATCAACAGTTCTATCCGGACTCTTGGGTTCTGTTCCTGGCTTTGTCCCTGAACTGCTTTGCGACCTTATTGGTATGTCCACACTGCATTTACAGGGTGTGATTGCAGCTCATATAGACATACCCTAGCTAGCTTCAGTCGAGCTAGCTCAGATACCAGTAGCATCGAAGCTACAGCAGTACAGGCGTCAGCACAGGCTATCCACAACAGTATTTACCTAGAGTTGTGGGCGGTCATTTACAGCTTCACTGCTCTGGTACCCAAACTGGCTAGTTTAAAGCTAGCCCAGGTATGTCTACATGAGCTGCAGTCACACCCTGAATCGCATACCTTCTGTTCCTCAGTTAACCAGGGAAATGGGATTTGTGAAATGGGATAATGGTGACCTCCCTCACAGGAGTGTGGGGAGGTAAATTGATATTTGGAAAGCACTTTACAAGTCTCAAATGAACTGTGATGTAGAATCGCAGAGCTGCCTTGTTGTTGTGACACTTATTTATTCTTGATGGACTCCGCGGTATATCATTCTTCAATCAGTTAGCACAGCCGAAAAATTTTGATATCTGCAACTTAGTTCTAGAGCATCACTTCTAGCTTGCTGTGTCAGTCCTTTCTTTTGCATACATGACTGGAAGGATGAGGGGGTTAGTTCTAGTTTAGGTGATAACTAGATTCCTCTTCCTTCAACCATGTTTGTTTTTGTCACCCAAGTAATTCAAAAATACTAGTTATAGCTAATTTTATTGTAAGAAAATGACTGATTCCATACATATTGCTAACATCAATACTTGTATTTGGATTACTCTGTGGGCATAGAGGACATCACTTCAGTGCTTTCCTCAGACACTCTAGAAGTTGTTTTGGTTCCAGTGCAATTTGAACACCTGTACTTTAAAGTGTTTATACCAGATTCTGGCTCATGGAAGCTGCAGTGTTTTAGAAGAAACCCTCCCAAATTAGTGATGCATGTGATGTCTGAAAGGAACAGCTGTAGCTTCAGTCTTGCTAGTCAGTCCGTGAAGAAGCTGTAGATCTGTCCTTCCTAATGGCATTGTGTTATCTGAGGCAGGTGTTGGTCAGAGTGAAAGTAACTTACAGGACTTACCGGTACTGCCGGAGTCCTGAGAGGGGCATGGCCTCATCTGGAAGAGGCGTAGCCTCTCCCGGAAGAGGCGTGGCCTCTCCTGGAAGAGGCATGGCCTCTGAAGTTTTAAAGGCTCTGGGGCACCAGCTGTGGCTAGGAGACCCAGGGCCTTTAAATTAACCAGGGGTTCCCAGCTGAAGAGGTTGCTGGGAGCCCCCCGGGCTCAGGGGCAAATTAAAGGGCCCAGGGCTTCGGCCGCGGGGGGAATCCCGAGCTTTGCGGGGCTGGGGCAGGGATTTAAAGGGCCCAGAGCTCCTGCCACTGAGGGGAGCCCCAAGCCCTTTAAATCCTGGCTCCAGCCCAGCAGCCAGAGCTGTGGCCGGGATTCAAAGGGCTCTGGGCTGCCCGCAGCCATGGGGAGCTCTGAGCCCTTTAAATCCTGGCCCCAGCCCAGCCGCCAGAGCTGTGGCCAGGATTCAAAGGGCTCTGGGCTGCCCAGCCGTGGGGAGCTCTGAGCCCTTTAAATCTCAGCCGCGGCCAGGATTCAAAGAGCTCTGGGCTGCCTGCAGCAGCGGGGAGCTCTGAGCCCTTTAAATCTCAGCCGCGGCCGGGATTTAAAGGGCTCTGAGCTAAATCTCAGCCACGGCCGGGATTCAAAGGGCTCTGGGCTGCCCGCAGCTGCGGGGAGCTCTGAGCCCTTTAAATCCCAGCCGCGACCAGGATTCAGAGGGCTCTGGGCTTCCCGCAGCGGCGGGGAGCTCTGAGCCCTTTAAATCTCAGTTGCGACGGAGATTGAAAGGGCTCTGGGTTCCCTGCAGCCGCGGGCAGCCCAGAGCCCTTTCAATCCCCACCACGGAAGCCGGTGCGGTCCAGCACGGTATACGGGCTCTTGCCAGTACACCGGACCAGACCGGACCAGCTTACTTTCATCTCTGGTGTTGGTTAAACTGAACCAAAAACTGGCAGCTCTCCCCAAATGAAGGGATGGATGTAGCTTGTACCCAGGTAAGTAGGGACAGACCACCAACACACACACCAGGTTCTGAGAGCAGAGCCTTCTTGTAGAGAAGGTTGGGCCTGTCCTGTAATGGCTCCATTTGGCTTTCACTGTGAGCTTCTTTGCTGATTATTGCCAGGAGCTTCACTAGGATGTGCATTTTGCCTCCCTACTTTATTATTTTTGTACCAACATAGTTTGGAACTTGAAATCTCAAAGAAACGCCCAGGTGTTGTGTGATATGGTATTGGAGGTTTAGTAGGTGGCACTCTTCCCTCTCAGTCAGTATTGAACAATTGCCCGAGGATTGGTAGGAGGATAAATTCTGCTCCTGAAGGTGCCATCTTTCATATTAGGCTTAATACTAAAAGTCTAATGCATATCCAGTGGCAGCCATTTCATATCTAGTGGCCCATTTCCTAAAAAGTAGGGATGTATCAGTCCTGATGTCCTGGTTGAATCCAATCCCGAGTAATTCTATTCTGCCCCTGAAAGATTTCCCTTGTAATTTCGAGTGCTTGCTGTAAGATCCCCGGACGAAAGATGCTATAGAGTTATGAGGAATTATTATTGCTGCTGTTCATGTTTCAGGACCAGGAAAGTTCCTGTCATTACTTCGCCAGTGGTTTTTAGTGTTTGCATTAATTGAACTATTGTCTTTATCCTGGGTAATTGAAAAGTAGTTTGACGTATGCATGTTACAGAAAAGCAAAGTGACGGATTAGTCTTTCCCATGCCGCATTTTGTGCTCCTAGCATGAAAATTTCAAATAATTTTTGGCTATCTCCTTGTTCCAAGTGATTTGTAGTGTTGGGATTCATCTTTTTTCATTTAATGAAACATGTTGTTTGACTTAGCCTTGGTCAGTTATTACAGGCTGGTTTGCAGTGTGGCAGTTCTCTGGGGACTCTGCTCATAGCTACTCATTGGCCTAGAAGAAACGATGTAATGATTTTCCACATTCTCCTTGTGTATTTGGTTTTAGGGTTAGTAGATATTTTACAAATGTGAGTCAAGTTCTTTGTTGGTGGCATTTTACGAATTTTCACTCTGTCTAATCCCAACCAGACACTGTTTAGATTCGTGTGTGTTGTGCCCCTTAGCATTTTGGGCTCTAATGTGTTTCCAGAAGACCGTAGGGCATTTTATCATCAAATGGTTTCTTTGCTTATTTTATTTATTTTGTTTTATTAAAGTCAGGCTCCTCCAATGCACCAGGTGCACATACAATCTCTACAAAAGCTACAAATAACAATGATAACTCAATACCCAACAATAAGGCTTTCCCAGATACCTCCTGCCCCAAAATAGAACCTCACCCGTCCCAGCAAAAGCCTGGGAGATGTAATAGGCTTTGCAGCCAAACTTGGAAAACACCTGGGAGAGCTAATAAGCCTTGCATTATTACCTGAAAGGAAGCCAGTTGTGGCTCTGGCAAGCCATTAGGGACAATGAATTCCATAACTGAGACCCCACATTGTGAATGCCCTGCCTCCAACCCTTCCTGGATTAATAGTAATAATACTTAGTTCTTTGTGTTCCCAGATGTCCAAGTGCTTTACAAAGCTGGGTAAATACCATTATCTCCTTTATGTAGAAGGGGAAACTGAGGCACAGGGGTGAAATGACTTGCTGAAGTTCACATGCCAAGTAAGTGGCAGAGTTGGGAACAGTACCTAAGTCTCTCTTGATTTAGAGCTTGTCTACATGAACATTTAGTTCACGACAAGCTGAGGCGTAAATCTACCCTTTGGTAACCTGCTGCACGCTTAGAAGCTGTTTGAAGCCTGCTGATGCACTAAAAGTTTGAGTGCCCTTTGATCTCGCCCACTTTGAAATGGGACTAGATCAAAGCACACTAAAGAACTGTTAATGCACGTCAGCAGGGTCCACATGAACAGTTAGTGTGCAGCAGCCTAGTAGGGGAGAGATTTATATCCAAGCTTGCTGCAAACTAAATATTCCTGTAGAAAGCTCTCCATCTTTGCTTTTGCCTTCACAAAAATAGGGCCCTTTCAACTCAGGTGCCCCAGCTGATCACTGAAATATCCCACAGGAAAAGGGGTGGTCGCTGAGGTAACAAAGACCCATCCAATTTAAGGTTAAAAGCACCACTTTGAGTGGCACCTGAAAACGAATTCGTAGCTAGTGCAGATTACTTAAGCATAGGTGTGACTTTTAGGCAGCCATTTTCCACATCATCTGAAGTGTATGAGTAGTGGTAAAGATCAGCACTAGACAGAACACACTGAAGTGATCCATCCACAAGGGGGCAAAGGCACAGGTCACTGTAGTGAAGTCTGCATATGATGCAAATCATCCCAGCTGTCTGAACAGGGATAAATGTCAAGTCATGTTGTAGTCTGTTGTCTGGTTAGTTTTTTCTTTAAACAAACCTTGGATGCCGTTTTTCTAGAACTTTCCACTGATAATGGCATCTGTTGGATATGGGAATAATTATACAAGAGTGAGTTGTGTAGAAAAAGGTATAAAGTAGTTGGGCACACGCACAATGCCAAGGAGGAGTTCAGCATTGTTTGCAAAGGGATTGTTTATTTTTCTGGGCAGTCATTAGTTAAAATCCTTGTGACCAAATCACAGGTTATAGCACAAAATATACAAACTAATGCAAAATAAAATGCATTTTCTTTCAGATGATGTCAATTCTGATGAACACCATCATTTTTGAGGATTGCAGAAACCAGTGGTCTGTGTCCAGACCACTGCTAGGGCTTATACTTCTCAATGAGAAGGTAAGTATTGCAGAAATGCTACCAGATTCATTCTGCACATGCTCACTACTGTGTCTGCCCATCTAGTTGAAATAAAATCCTCTGCTGAGAAGCTTAAGGTAAATACTATTAAATCTTATTTTTGGTGTTGAAACTGAATTTTTTAAATGTAATTAATTTTCACAGTTTATGCTGTTTGTTTACCTTTTGCATTTCCCTCAGCTTGGGAAGTGAAACTAGTCAATTTTTAATCAATTGCTGCTTCTCATGCATTAGGCCAGTGCAGTAGCATTTGTGTTGTGAATGGTGCTGGAAATGTTTTAATTGCAGGCAAAAACAAAACTAAAATCCCTTTCTGTTTTTTTGCTGATAATTTTTGAACATCCCTTTTAATACTATGCATTGCCAAACCTGATGGTGTTGATCGGTAACAAAACCTACATTTGGGTGACTAAACAAGCTGGCATTGTCCCTTTAAGCACTGTTTTAGGGGATGCTAGCTACAAAACAGAAGACTGTTCAGATTTTGTCATGTTTGCTCTTTGCATTCACTGTATTTGCTCAGTAATTAACTTGTACCTTACTGGACCTGAAGTTGCATTTGCTCATAGACTTACAAAGGTTTCAAGACTTTAACAAACTAGAATGTTCTTTGCCATGTCTGACCCTTAATGCACACCACTTTTTAGATAATTGAAAACCAGAAGTCACTTACAAGACTGCCAGTCCCTGCACTGAGCATTAGAGTAGGATAATTATAAAGCCACGGTTTCTAGTCCTCACAGTCTCATAGATTTTCCATGACCCCTCCTGTGGGTTTGCCTAATCAGTGGAAACATTACTCAAAACATCACCCAAGTTTCACTGGAGAGATTTGGAGACATTTTCCCATTGGAGGGAAAGAGCTTCGTGCCCAGCCTACAAATACCACAGACACCGGTTATCAAAAGGAAAGCAGAGAACAGCCCAGCAGAACCTTGGCCGTCTCCAAGGGTAAGCCTTTGCCCTCATGATGCTCTCCACCCACCCCATCCCTGACAGGAAGGCTCCCTTTGGAGTGATGCTGCTATTGCCTACTTTTCTTCAGCTCCACACACCTCCCCAATAGCCTCTGACAAGGAAGGGCAGGTGCTCTCTATAGTTCTCACTCCTCAGATCCTGCAGAGAGAGCCCACGCATTCAGGGATAGGGAACATGGCACAGATCTGCTGGCCACCCTTTCAAATTCCCCACGTCTTTTCCTTGCTGTCTTGCTCCCTTCTACCCCTGTAAGGGGTGGAGAAGAGTATCCAGCACAGATGCTTTATAAGTGTTGGAGAGCTGCTCTCAGTGAGGCTGAATGACTTAATTTATGTAATAGAAAAATCCAGCCACACCTTCACCCAACAACTCAAGCCCAATCTGTGGGTCACAAAAGTACAGTTAACTTTTTTGTTAATTTCTGCCACTCTGATCTTCCAGAGTCCAGCTAGAAGGAGAAACACAACTATTCTTATGCAGAAATTCACATCCCACTTAGCCCAAACAAGGATGTAATGGAAATCTTGCAAGAAAGACAAGAGTTCTAACCCAGTTTCTCTGCCAGAAAGATTCAGAGAAGCATCTGGTCTTTGAGGGATTTATCTGAACCTTGTGAGCTTTGCCCATCTCTCATATTTGCTAAAATCTTGAATGTCTGCTTCCAAGGCTGATTATCTAACCTAGGGAACATTCTTCAGCCCATCCCTTCAGTAAGATCTGAAGCTGTCTATATTTGAATACACTCAGCATGTCACGTTAGTGCAGTGGTGAGCAACCTGCAGCCCATCAGAGTAATCCACTGGCGGGCCTCCAGACTATTTGTTTACATTTGCATGGCTGCCCGCAGCTCCCAGTGGCCACGGTTTGCTGTTCCCGGCCAATGGGAGCCGCAGAGACGTGCTAGTCGCCGCTTCCAGCAGCTCCCATTGGTCGGGAATGGTGAACCCCAGCCACTGGGAGCTGCGGGCGGCCGTGCAAATGTAAACAAACTGTCTGGCAGCCCGCTGGTGGATTACTCTGACGGGCTGCAGATTGCCCACCACTGCCTTAATGGCTTAATATAATCATCTGAAAAGGAAACCATTTCAGTAAATTAATGTGAGCTAGTCTAAATTTGTGCTATTTGCTGTGTATGGCAAGGCGTTGTTTCAGAAGATATTGACCTATAGTATTCTCCATATTTCAGAGCAGGATCTTACTTTATTCAGAATTGCTTTATCTCTTGGGCAGTCACAAGTGGCAGTATATTACTGCTTTGGAGAATGAATTGTCTATACAATAAGATAGTGCTGGGAAAAAATAAGACACTAAGATTAGCGGCAGCCGCATACATTAAAATTCTAACTGAAATCCCAACCATGGAAGGAAACTAATAGAAGAAGAAAATATATCAAAAAGAGAAGCCCTGTCTCATCATTCACCTGTGCTGAAGGATCCAATTTTAGCCATATCCAATAGCACTGTCATTCATCTTCTTGGTGTGTTATTGTGATTTAAATCCAAGCTCTATAAGAGAGAGCAGTTCTTTTAAAATGATTGAGAGCAAATAAGGGCAAATTCAGTGTTTAGAAAAAGTTTATGACATCACAATATTATACTTTACAGATGGAAGCAATATTTCCTACTTTGGGAGGAAAACTAATCATTTTCTATCTGCTCTGAGTCACTGCATCATTATAAAAGTGGGAAATAAGTAGTTTTGCGCATTCCCAATCGTGTTCAGGATGACACTTTTGTTTATATAATGCTTCTGATTTATAGCATTTAAATATTAGCTTGACTACATATTAATTATGTGCTTTTGATGTTAGCCACTTTAATGTAAGAAGAAATTAAATATTTGACTTGAAGATAAAACTGTGCAGTGGGGAATCCTAAGAAATAAATGTGCGGCTAGCAGAGTGTTCTCTTTCTACTGAAATTAGACTAGTTCTAATGATCATGGGCTTTGTTTGTCAGAAATGTGTGTGTACATGCACCCTTATGTAGCACCAAGTGAGCTATGGCACAGTCTCTTTTGTGAGGGTGGGGAAGGGGAATGTCACCTACCTAGGGCACTTCCCTGGAAGGCTTAGCTCTGAGAATAAATGAGGTGCGAAGGCCCCGTTGCATTGCCACTCTCCAGCCCATACACTTCAATGCCCTATTTTTCAGGGCCACAGGAAAGGTCTGAAACATGCTTACCTGACTGCAGAAGTGACTATTTTTAATTCATTCCAGCCAACTGCTGGTAAATGGATTCCCTTAATTCAGGACATAATCTCTGTAGCAACAGTTCCTGCCACCAGCAACCATAATGGTTATTCACACTTTACTTCTGCTGCTTGGTGGTCTCCTCACTTGTTTTAATGGTATCTTGTCCATCCATAATTCAGCTCACGTGTAAGGGGCAGATATGCCCCATGGGTGCGCACAAGTGCAATTTGCATGTGCCTGTGCCTGCAAGGATAGCTGTGTTCCAGCGGCAGTTGCACTCGGGGATTCATAGACGCATCATCAGCAGAAGCTACACTGGAAGGATGCTGAATCTGTTCTTGTCGCCACCCCACTACAGTGGGGGTTGCAGGTTGCTTCTGGCACTGCTTCATCGCTCTATTAACTGCCAGCAGGAGTACACAAGCTGAGTTACACCAGCAGAGGGAAACTGGCCCACAGTGGCAGGCAGAGCTGCGGGAAATCCCTTCTGTATTAGGACACAGAAGCAACTATTGTCCTCCAACCAAATGATTACCAGTTTAGTGGAGAAGAAGGTATGGGAATCCAGGCAAACATGGCTGCTAGCAAAAGAGATGCCACTGCAGAAGGTGCATAGAAACCCTTTCAGGACTACTTGGGGTCTCGGATCAGCTCCTGTCAGGCAGCAGCCCCAATAGACAAGCTTATCTTATCAGTGGAGGCAGTTTTACAGTTAATTGTCAAACTATTGTTGAAGGCATTTTTTATGAAAAAGTTTATCCTTATCTGCACATGTTCACTTTGAGTGCCTTCCTTCATGGCAGCCCTATCTAAGGAAGCTCTGGGGAAGCTGCTGCTCAAGAAATCAACTCATGGACAATCTTGACAACTTTTCTTTGGGTTGTGGGCCTTGCTAGAATTATCCATCTCTCCCCCATCTTGGGGCCAAGCCACATTCTTCATCATCTGCCCTGACTGCCTGTTGGCTTTAAACTATAAGGCCTTAAAGGGCTTGGGACCTAGCTACTGGACGAAGAGCTCCTCTCCATGCATAAGACTGCTGCCGTTGTGGTCAGTAGAGACACTCAAGCTAACATCTCTCTGGTTTTAAAGGGAGGAGGCTGATGTCAAGGCATTTCCTGACAAGGAAACAACATTGACATTAAGCGACATTGCCTTTTAAGATTCTTGCTCTTCCTGTTTTCCCATTGGGCTGACAGAGCCCCGATCTGTATCCTTAAGGCCTTGCTGCGAGGCTTTTCTGTTTTCCCAGGCTTTTGTTAGCAGGCAGGTTGAGGGAGGCTATAGTTTTGTTTAGCAATTCATATTTTTAATTTGGGGGTTGATCAATGAGAAGACCATTTCATTCTGGCTTTCTGCACATTTTCAGTATCTGTACACGCCCGTAGAGCTTGGGATAGATGCTTTTTAAAATTCACAATGGGGATTGCAAAGGCCTGATCTTCAGCCTAGCATTATCCAGGCCTCTCTTTATGCACCTTCAATTTTGGGGGTGCAGTTTAGATCTTGTGCAAGTCCAAGCACATGATTGGTAGGTGCACTTAGACACACAGATGCCTAAATTACCTGAATTTCATCAGCAGTTATTTGTGGCCAGGTTTTGAAAATTTGGCCCTAAAATCTTCAAGTGGCTTCTGCTGGGACATGCTTATGGTACAGCTTGGACTATGGAACCTACCTTCCAGCAGTGGTACCCTTTGAAGTGTTCTGACAGCTACTACCTTTCCTGGCTCTGAATGTTCAGAAAGTGAGACTTTGAAAAAGGGACAGGAATCATCAACCACCCTTCTTCCTTTCAACCATGGGAGCGGACAGACCAGCAGCCTCACCACTCCTGGGACCCAGATTCATCAGAATGGATCATGCCCAGTGCTATCACCTTTTTGTTTAGCTGGGTTTTAGTTAGTTGGTGAGTTTTTATTTTTTTCTTCTTCATTTCTTGTTTTGTTTTGTTTTTTGTTTTGTACTAAGGATCTTACTGCTCTGGCACCAGTCCTTTGTTCCAGTATTATGGAATTTGAAAACAAATCAGGGTTCAAAGGTGCAGTACTTGTCCTGCCATTTTTCCTGTTTTGGACACCCATGTGTGTGGTTTGGCCTGCTTGGGGAAGGTTATTTGCTTTCTTATTGCTCCATATGTAGCTTCTTAACCCCCAGAATCAGAAAGGTGCATCAGAATAGCCTCCAAGTTATGCTAGTGCTAGAAGTATTAGCAGTTAAACCTTTTGGCTCTGAGGCACCAGGGATCCATAAGTGCTAAGAATCCAGCCTTGGCTCCAGCCCCCAAGGGGGTTAAAAAGCCCAGCACACTTGTTGGCCTTCTTAACTGGGACACAGACTCTCTCCACTTGACAGCATGTGCCATAGGACTTCGACAGTTCTAGAACTTGGCCCTCACTCTAGTACTTACTTAGCTCATGGAATCTCTCTTCAAACACATGGGAGACTGTTCCCCATTTCATCTCCTGATTAAGATATTGTTTTTTGTAGCTATTCCATCTGCTAGAAAAGTGAGTGAGCTGTAGGCTCTCGTGGCTGACCCCCACTCTTACAGTCCTTCACAAAGATAAAGTGGTGGTAACAGAATTCCATCTTAACTAGTTCATAAACTTGCCAGTGTTTTTCCTTAGGCCTCACTCTTACTCAGGAGAAGCTAGGCAGCACACCTTGGATGGCTTCTATTTAAAGTTATATGCAGAAAATCATCTAGACTGTTTATCTCTTATGGGGGAAAAGTACAGGTCAGGTAATGGCATCACACAACCTTTTCAAGTGGGTTGGACTCCGTATTGAAGAGTGTTATGAACACACTTCTGCTTCTCTTCCAGAAGGGCTTAGAGCACACTCGCCTAGAGTGAAGGCGGTTCCATGGCCTGTATTACACACATTCCCATATTAAAAACTTGTAGAGCTGCCATCTATAGCCCAATTCATACTTTCCACAAACCATTATTTCTTAGATCTAGCGTCAAGGTCAGACACCTGGTCCAGTAAAGAAGCATTACAGTCTATATGTCAGGGGCCTCCTCATCCCACTGTCCAGAGGGAGGAGTGCTGCTGGCCGGACACCCAAGAGTGGGAATGTGCAGGAGCCATTTGACAAAGAAATGAAGGTTGTTCAGCTGTAACTGGAGTTCTTCAAGATGGTCTCTACATATCCACACTCTCCACACACCTTCCCTCTTCCTGGGTGGCCTGATATCAACTTGGGACCTAAGGAGCCAATCAAAAGAACTGAGGCGGACAGTTCACCATGCTCACTTTTATAACTTCCTCCTATAAACATTATGAGCTGCTTGGGGCACAAGAGCACTCCCACAGGCAATGCTGTTAATACGTTCCAGCAGTTGATGCTGCACCATCGGCGCATTTCAGGAGTGTGAATTCACAGAGCTCATTCAGGGTTCTGATTACAGGTGAGCAACCTCTGCTTTTTATTTCCAAAGTTTGTTTCCTAAGTATTTTCTGCCTTTTGATCACAGTACTTCAGCGAATTAAGGGCAAGCTTGATAACCAGCCAGCCTGACAACAAACGAGAGGTCCTTGACCAGTGCTTTAGGAACCTAATGGAAGGAGTGGAGCAAAACCTTTTGGTAAAGAACAGAGACAGGTGAGCTCACAACACCCTAGGCGTTCTCTACCGATAAAAGCCAAATCAAACACTCAACCAGAGAATAACATAACAGAGTATTCTGGGCTAACTTGCAACTACAGTGGAGTTTGTTAGCTTCCTTTAAAAGTAAGGTAATGTCCTACCAAATAATGCTCCCTTAGACTTACTAGTTGGAGCCAGAGCATTTGATAATTATCTATTTAGTTGTTCTTAAATATGTATTTATTTAGGATATTCCCAAAGGCAGGGCCTGCCAGGGAATGAGTGCTCCTTTCTCTTTTTGGCCACCACCTCCCCCTTGGAAAAAACTACCCCATTTTCTGGGAAGGGGCATAGGTCTCCCTTTCTCCAACATACGGTCTCTCCAACGAAAACCAGTCTGATGCTCTTGGGTGCTGCAGAACTACGACGGCTTCTGCAGTCTCTGCTGCTCTAGGTGCTGTTGCTTCGACTGACCCCAGTCCCTGCAGATGTAAGGATGTAACTGTGACCTGTAAAAAGACAGGGATGGGAGAGGGTCAGTTGGGGGCCCCGTAACAGCTAAACACAACATTGCTGAGCTGGTTTTTGTTTGTTTTTTTAGAAGACCAAGATTGGCAATTTACTCACTTTCACCCTCACTGTAAAAAAAATTGGGTTAGTTTAAAACAAAAGCAATAGAAGTTGGCTGCATTTGAGGTTCACACTAGTCTTGTTACCAACTGTGTTTTCACCTATCTGCACCTTTACTCCACCAAAACAAAATTTGTCACAGGCATGATTTATACCAGGGTAGAACTTCCTGGAAAGCTTGAGACAAAGCAGACAAGACATTTGGGAGTGGTGAAAGTTAAAACAATTAGATGATTCCGTTTCCCCATCATTTTCTGAGAAATGTCGACTTGTCAAAACTCCAAAACAGTTTGGTTTAGAACCCCGCGATAGGTTTTAATCTGTTGTCTTACGCTAGGACTGATGCCTTGGGCTATTTTTACGCGGAAGAGGGTTGCTTTTGGAATTATTTAGCTGTTAAAATACGTTTCTGAACACATTACGGTCTCTGCAGAGATGATCGTTTGCTTATATCCCTGATACTAAGTTTATAAACTCATAGACTCATAGGTCAGAAGGGACCAATATGATCATCTACTCCACATGACCCCACTGTAGATAATGGCAATGGGTGAGCCAGTTGAGAGGGGGCAGTGTGGAGATGGAAGGGGTCCCACCTAGTAGTGTAGTGACCATACCTATTCCATTATATAAGTCCACTTGATATGCCTCACATGAAGTTTTCTCCATGTAGTGGGGAGAGTAGGGAGCCATGTGGGAATCAGGAAGGAGGAAATCACAAGAGGTGATAGTGGCAGACAGTCTAGGGAGGATAGAGACCCAGCTCTGCACAGTTTGTAAGCTCCATGAGGATTTCTGTGACTGAACAATCCCACCAGTGTTTTTAACAACTAAAGAAATTTCCGGAGTATTTATTTATAGATAGATAGTTCCAGCCTTAACTCCATATCTATCAGTTACTTAAAGGGGAAAAACCCTTGAGATAATATTTTCTAAGGAAACAAACAAATGTTGGACTGGAAATTTTAAAATTAAAGTTAACTTACTTAACGTTATACCCATAGAACAACCACAGACTCAGTGCCAAACTTATCAAATCATGTGATTCAGGTGTGAAGTGTTATGGGACTCCCATATCCTGGTGTACAGTTAGCACTGAGCTACCTTACTCATATAGATTCATCGATTTTTAAGGCAAGAAGGCCCATTGGCTCATTTGGTCTGACCTTCTGTCTCTCACAGGCTAGAGAATTTCACTCAGTTACCCCTCCATTCAGCCTAGTAACTTGTGTTTGACTAAAGTGTAACTTGCAGAAGGGCATCAAGTCTTGATCTGAAGACATCGAGAATCCACCACTTCCCTTGGTAGCGTGTTCCAATAGTTAATCCCCCATCACTGTTTAAAAAAGAAATGGTGCTTTATTTCTCATCTGAATTTGTCTAGTTTAATATCCAGTCATTGGGCTTCTTGTGGACCACTGTAGCATTTAACCTGAACACTAGCTGACTTTAAATGGATATAGCAAACTACTGCCTTCTTTATCATTCCACATAGCTGCTTGGAAAAAAACAGATAAGCCTTCACATCTCATCATCAACAATGCCCAAACTAAGGGCTATTTCCCCAAGAGTATTTAGAGTTTAAAACGTATGTCATGCCATGAGGTTTGCCATAGACATGTCATACTGACAAAGGGGCTTGCGCTGGGGCTACCCATGCTGTCTCTGTTCTGTGGATAACCAAGACTTCAGTCGCAAGGGCTGTTAATCACCTAACTTGCGTAAGTCCTAAGTTCAAACATACACAGCCTTTTAAAATAGAATTGCAATATACAGTGTCTGTGAAGTATTCTAAACTCCAAAGGTTGGGTGGTCTTTTGGGAAGTCTTAGTTGCTGCAGCTAGAGATATATAGATTGCTCACTCTGGGGTAATGTGAGCAGGTATTATCTAGAATCATTAAAGGAACGGTACATCAAATGAGTGATCTTCTGTCCCAGCTGCCTGGGATGGCTTTTAGGCAGCCATAGTATCAACAAGCAATATGTCTTCTACCTAGGCAGTCCTATTTTAAGAGGTTATTTGGGGCTATTTTAAGTGTCTTGTAACTTCCTAGCAAAATCCATTTTACAGGTTTATTTTAATTTGGGATGCTCAAATGTGAGCAGAAATCAGTTTTTATTAATAAAGAAATAAACACAAAAGTAAAAAAGCAAGTGCAGAAACATTCTGAAATGCAGACTTTGTAACCACATGCAGCAATCCCTAACTTACCACACTGCCGCTATGTGCAGCCAACAGTGAACTATGGAGAGCATGAACAGGAAGGGAGGGATAGCTCAGTGGTTTGAGCACTGGCCTGCTAAACCCAGGGTAGTGAGTTCAATCCTTGAGGGGGCAACTTAGAGATCTGGGGCAAAAATCAGAATTTGGTCCTCCTCCTGAAGGCAGGAGGCTGGACTTGATGACCTTTCAAGGTCCCTTCCAGTACTAGGAGATAAATAAATAATTGGAAATATAACTATCAGCCCCAATCCTGCCTAGGGATCTTAGATGCACCTGGAATCCCATTGGCTTTGAAAACATTCATCTACACAGAGCCCTTTGCAGGATCAGGACCTTAAACTGTAATTCACAATTGGTGTTCCTTGGACATCTTCCTTACTGAGCCTGTGAGATCTGACAGCCTCCAAGCAAAGAGTGTTAGAGCTGCAATCAATGCAGCTGCAGCATTTAAAAAAGGAGGAAGGGGCCTATATTTGGGGGCACATCTAAGATCAGGATTGTGCCTAATTCTTTAAAATAGAAGCAAAACCATTTAATTTCTGCTACTGAAAATACAGTGATAAATGGCAACGGTACACTGTGTTTTAAATAAAGACAGACTGAGGAAGTGGATCTGATCTGGATCAGGTTTGCACTTGCTTTTAGGGCTGAATCAGGGCAAGGGTTCAGGGTCGGGTTGTGATAGTGCTGAAATTACATGTGCTGTCCTAGTGAGATTTTGGGCCCCACAAAAGTTATACAGTGTTCATTGAGTTTGCCCCATCTGTTCTCATATGTCTTTTGAACAAATCAGTACCAGAAAATAGGCCTCATATAGAGAGTTCCACCTATGCTGATAAACACAAGTGTAACTGTGTCCTGTTTTGCTGAGAGACAGGTTGTACTCTGCCTTCACTGTCAAGAAAGGACACTAGGTCTGAAATAGCCTGAACTCAATGACTTTCTGAGCATGTTGCACAAAGCCATTCATCTGTCAAGGTTTTGGGGATGATTGAGGGCATTTTTCCCATAAGCAGTGTGGGATGAAAAGGAGCTTTCCTGTTGCTTTGATTTCCTGACTGGCTGAATTTACCATTCATAAGCAGTTCATGCTACTAACGGTCTGAGCTTACAGGTTGTCCACACACAATGTTATTAATGCTGCTAGCTAGTCGTTATTATGTTGTAAGATTAATTGTCAGGACACCTAGAGATTGTATGTGAGCATTTTTAATGTTTTTCCTATTGTTTAAATCTAAATAAATCAGAGGTCTGGTTTAACCAAAGGTTTGGGGTTTTCTTGTGCCCAGATTCACCCAGAACATGTCAGTCTTTCGAAGAGACATGGCTGATGCCCTGCGCTGTGAAGGGGCTACGGAAGCCAGCAGTTTAGATATGATGAGTTGATGCTGAACTTGGAAACCAGCGCATTGAATAACAACATATAGACTTTGAAAGTTTTGGACCTCACCATATTGTTAGATAGGAGTTGAAAACTTATGAAAACTATTTTTTTAAATAACTTCTGCCTTTTTATATCTCTGGCCTAAATGTAAGAATTTATAAATGGCAATGATGTAAAATCAGTCTTAGCTTAAAGAACGTTTTCAAACTTTCTTATCAAAATTTATTATCCCTGTTCTTAAACATGTATGAAATGGTGTAGAAACAATACTTACCCAAAGAACAAAATAAACACCCATTGCTTCTAAATGTGTACTAGTTAATGATTCTTAGTTCCACTCGGTAATAAATAATGTTTCCGACCACTTCCACTGAGGTCACTCCTGATTGAAACTTTGAGGCAAAGATTGGTATAAATTCTATATGAACTCTCTTGAATTAATAAAAATGATTATTTTTCTACAAAATGGTTGCATGTATATTTTAAACATGAGATTCATGACTCTGCACACTGCAAAGAAGAAGAAAGATTAGCAGAATGAAAAATAAGCTCTTTTGGATATTATAAAGCTTAGAGACAGTAATGCACTCTTTAATGAGATAAAGATAATGCTTTCATTACACAAACATACATTTCAAATGTCTTATTTCAGGGGTGGAGGGGAAATACCATTGTTAAGACACTTTTTTAAAAAGGATTAAATCTGCCACCCCTGGAAAAAAGAAAACCAGTAGTTACAGACACTAATTTCCCATATTCAGGGTGGTAAAAAGTATAATGAAAGGGTGCATTTAAAGCAGAAAATTCAGCGGATTCCTCTTCACCTCTTCGGAGATTATAAAAAGTTCAATATGTGCCAAAAAAAAAATTCCTTTTATGTTGAGGTTCATGCATGCATTATCCACTCAGATTTGGTGTAGAACAATTAATTTCCATTTTGTGGTGGGTATGAATTATTGCGTGTTGATGAAATACACAAATTAATTGGAATGAAATTTAACAAAAATTGAACTATTTAAGCAATAAGTCAATTACATTTTTAATGTACAAAAGCTATTACATGCAATTAGAAACTGCTGCTATCTCATTGTTTTCTTAACTAAGATGTAAAAAATCTACTTCATATATTTTTCATGCAGTCTTAGATTTGCGTAACTTGGTAATATTTTTACCACTTTCTCGAAAAGAACATGCGATTTTCAGTGCACCTAGCACAGGGGAAGTTCAAATCAGTATTTCCTGTTGTCATAAACAGATAGCTAAGGGTTAATGTCTCTTTCACCTGAAACACCTGACCAGAGAACCAATCAGGAAACCGGATTTTTTCAACCTTGGGTGGAGGGAAGTGTGTCTCTGAGTTTTTTGTCTGTCTGCCTGTTTCCTCTGAGCTTTGGAGAAGTAGTTCTATTTTCTAGTCTTCTGTTTCTAAGTGTAAGGACAAAGAGATCAGATAGTAAGTTCTATGGTTTCTTTTCTTTGGTATTTGCATGAATGTAAGTGCTGGAGGGCTTTGATTTGTATTCTTTTTGAATAAGGCTGTTTATTCAATATTCTTTTAAGCAATTGACCCTGTGTTGTAACATCTTAATACAGAGAGAGCATTTGTATTTTTTCTTTCTTTTTTATATAAAGCTTTCTTTTAAGACCTGTTGGAGTTTTTCTTTACTTCAGGGAAATTGAGTCTGTACTCACCAGGGAATTGGTGGGAGGAAGAAATCAAGGGGAGAGCTGTGTGTTGGATTGCTAGCCTGATTTTGCATTTCCTCTGGGTGAAGAGGAAAGTGCTTTTGTTCCAGGATTGGGAACGGAGAGGGGGAATCACTCTGCGTAGTTTCACAGAGCTTGTGTCTGTGTATCTCTCCAGGAGCACCTGGAGGGGGGAAGGGGAATCAGAATTATTTCCCTTTGTTGTGAGACTCAAGGGATTTGGGTCTTGTGGTCCCCAGGGAAGGTTTTTCAGGGGGACCAGAGTGCCCCAAAACACTCTAATTTTTTGGGTGGTGGCAGCAGTACCAGGTCCAAGCTGGTAACTAAGCTTGGAGGTTTTCATGCTAACCCCCAAATTTTGGACGCTAAAGTCCAGAATCTGGGAATAAGGTTATGTCATGGTGGCAGTGGCGGGAGATAGACAGAATCCAGAAGCCAGTAGGAATATTATATTTTTCTTTTCTCTGCTAAGGGTTTTTTAGCAGAGAGAAACAGGTTGGTTTTAAAAGGGAACCAGAGAGAATTTTTTTTTCTGCTCTCTCTAGCAGTTTGTGGTTTGCATGTTAAGCGAGAAGACTGTTAAGGGTCTTTTGTCATGCAATAGCCCTCCCATTAGGAGGCAAAGTACCAGCACTTATATGCATGCAAATTAAGTGGTTTTTCTGGTTTCCCTTAATTGAACATTAGCTAGAGAGAGAAAAGGAAAAAAGCACTGTTGCTAGGCAGACTTCAGGAGGCAACAGAGAGCCTGCAGTTCAGAAGATACACACCGGAGGGCACCCCAACACAAGAAAACAGGAACCATGACTTCTAAGGCAAGGATTGACGCCGAAGAACAAATCAAAGACGCTGAACACAGGCGACAACTGGAAATGAAACAAAAAGAGATGGAGATAAAAGAAAAGGAAGAAAGCATCAAACTGGCAGCCTTCCAAAGAGAACAGGCAGCCCAAGAGGCAGCACACAAAAGAAAACTAGAAGAAGAAGAGGTGGCCCACCGCCGAGAAATGGAAAAACAACAAAAAGAAATGGAAAAACAACAAAAAGAGAATGAAGAGAAGGAAAAACAGAGAAAACATGAACTGGAGATGGCAAAAGCTGGGCTGCATGTGCCAGCCAACCCTAACAACCCGGCGCCAATTATTGCTCCACAGCACAGGAAATTTCCCACCTACAAGTCAGGTGATGACACCGAGGCCTTCTTGGAAAATTTTGAAAGAGCCTGTCTTGGGTACAGCATCCCCGAAGACCAGTACATGGTAGAATTAAGGCCACACCTCAGTGGACCTTTAGCAGAGGTGGCAGCTGAAATGCCCAAGCCGCAAATGAATGACTATAAACTTTTTCAAACCAAGGCCAGATACAGGATGGGGATAACCCCAGATCATGCCCGTCGGCGCTTCAGAACCCAAAAATGGAAACCAGAGGTGTCATTTCCCAAACACGCCTACTACATTGCAAAAAACTATGAGGCCTGGTTAACAGGAAACAACATTCAAACCTTGGAAGAAGTGAACCTCCTCATACAAATGGAGCAGTTCTTGGATGGTGTTCCTGAAGACATCACACGGTACATACAAGATAGAAATCCCAAAACTATCGCTGAGGCGGGGGAGATTGGAGCCAAATGGATGGAACTGGCAGAAAGCAAAAAAGCTACTGTCAAGGGGAACGATTACCCCAGGGGGCACACAGACCATAAACCCTACAACCGAGGACAGCCAAAGACCCTACATACCACCCAAGTAAAGCCACAGATACCCTACTCTTCAACCTCACCAGTCTCCAGTAACTCACCTCGGCCCACTGACCCATCAGATGGAAGATGCTTTAAGTGTAATGAACCGGGACACATCAAGGCCAACTGTCCCAAGAACACCATGCGAGTGCAATTCATTACACCACCATCACACAAAAGATCCCCAGGCCCGGATGCCTCTCAAATACCCTTGGAGCGAAGGGAAAATTTGAGAGTAGGCGGAAAGAAGGTTACTGCGTGGAGAGACACGGGGGCACAAGTGTCAGCTATCCACCAATCCTTCGTTGACCCCAAATTCATCAACCCAAAGGCCAAAGTTACAATTTACCCCTTCATGTCACAAGCTGTAGACTTGCCTACAGCTCAACTGCCTGTCCAGTACAAAGGCTGGTCAGGAATGTGGACTTTTGCAGTCTATGACAATTATCCTATCCCCATGCTACTGGGGGAAGACTTGGCCAACCAGGTGAGGCGGGCCAAGAGAGTGGGAATGGTTACCCGTAGCCAAACCAGGCAAGCTTCCAGACCCATTCCTGTTCCTGAGCCGTCCACAGAGGCCCCGTCTGTGTTACCAGAAACCCAGACAGAGGTAGTGGACCCGGATTCCATGCCTACCACTGAAACAGCCACAGCATCTCCAGTCCCAGGCCCGGAACTGGAACAGCAACCAGCACCAGCAAGTGCAACCACATCTTCAAACTCAACGCCAGAGGGCATCAGCGAGCCAGAACTGGCAGAAGCAACAGACAGCCATACCCAAAAGGCTCAGCCAGAGCCTGAAATACCCTCAGGTGCACCAGCGGAGAGCGGTTCACCAGCAACGAAAACAACCCCATCACCTACATCGCTTCCAGAGGGACCAAGCCCAAGTCCACAGTCTGAGGAAGAACTGGTGTCCCCAGCCTCAAGGGAACAGTTCCAGGCTGAGCAGGAAGCAGATGACAGCCTTCAGAAAGCGTGGGCGGCGGCACGGAGCACCCCACCGCCTCTCAGCTCTTCTAATCGATCCCGGTTTGTTATAGACCAAGGACTTTTATACAAGAAAATTCTTTCTGGTGGACACCGGGAAGAATGGCAGCCGCAAAAACAGTTGGTGGTTCCAACTAAGTACCGGGGGAAGCTCTTAAGCTTAGCCCATGATCATCCCAGTGGCCATGCTGGGGTGAACAGAACCAAGGACCGGTTGGGGAAGTCCTTCCACTGGGAGGGGATGGGCAAGGATGTTGCCAAGTATGTCCGGTCTTGTGAGGTATGCCAAAGAGTGGGTAAGCCTCAAGACCAGGTCAAGGCCCCTCTCCAGCCACTCCCCATAATTGAGGTCCCATTTCAGCGAGTAGCTGTGGATATTCTGGGCCCTTTCCCAAAAAAGACGCCCAGAGGAAAGCAGTACGTACTGACTTTAGTGGACTTTGCTACCCGATGGCCAGAAGCAGTAGCTCTAGGCAACACCAGGGCTAACACTGTGTGCCTGGCCCTAACAGACATCTTTGCCAGGGTAGGTTGGCCCTCTGACATCCTTACAGATTCAGGGTCTAATTTCCTGGCAGGGACCATGGAAAAACTGTGGGAAACTCATGGGGTGAATCACTTGGTTGCCACCCCGTACCACCATCAAACCAATGGCCTGGTGGAAAGGTTCAATGGAACTTTGGGGGCCATGATACGAAAATTCATCAACGAATTCTCCAATAATTGGGACCTAGTGTTGCAGCAGTTGCTGTTTGCCTACAGGGCTGTACCACATCCCAGTTTAGGGTTTTCACCATTTGAACTTGTGTATGGTCACGAGGTTAAGGGGCCATTACAGTTGGTGAAGCAGCAATGGGAGGGGTTTACGCCTTCTCCAGGAACTAACATTCTGGACTTTGTAAGCAACCTACAAAGCACCCTCCGACACTCTTTAGCCCTTGCTAGAGAGAACCTAAAGGATGCTCAAGAAGAGCAAAAGGCCTGGTATGACAGACATGCCAGAGAACGTTCCTTCAAGGTAGGAGACCAGGTTATGGTCTTGAAGGCGCAACAGGCCCATAAAATGGAAGCATCATGGGAAGGGCCATTCACGGTCCAAGAGCGCCTGGGAACTGTAAACTATCTCATAGCATTTCCCAATTCCTCACTAAAGCCTAAAGTGTACCATGTTAATTCTCTCAAGCCTTTCTATTCCAGAGACTTACAGGTTTGTCAGTTTACAGTCCAGGGAGATGATGCTGAGTGGCCTGACGGTGTCTACTACGATGGAAAAAAAGACGGTGGCGTGGAAGAGGTGAACCTCTCAACCACCCTGGAACGTCTGCAGCGGCAACAAATCAAGGAGCTGTGCACTAGCTTCGCCCCATTGTTCTCAGCCACCCCAGGACGGACTGAACGGGCATACCACTCCATTAATACAGGTAATGCTCACCCAATCAGAACCCCACCCTACCGAGTGTCTCCTCATGCCCAAGCTGCTATAGAACGGGAGATCCAGAACATGCTACAGATGGGTATAATCCGCTCATCTACCAGTGCATGGGCATCTCCAGTGGTTCTGGTACCCAAACCAGATGGGGAAATACGCTTCTGCGTGGACTACCGTAAGCTAAATGCTGTAACTCGTCCGGACAACTATCCAATGCCACGTACTGATGAGCTATTGGAAAAGTTGGGACGTGCCCAGTTCATCTCTACCATAGACTTAACCAAGGGGTACTGGCAAGTACCGCTAGATGAACCTGCCAAGGAGAGGTCAGCATTCGTCACCCATACGGGGGTGTATGAATTCAATGTCCTTCCTTTCGGCCTTCGAAATGCACCCGCCACCTTCCAGAGGCTGGTAGACGGTCTACTAGCTGGACTGGGAGAATTTGCAGTTGCCTACCTCGATGATGTGGCCATTTTTTCAGACTCCTGGCCCGAACACCTACTCCACCTGGAAAAGGTCTTTGAGCGCATCAGGCAGGCAGGACTAACTGTTAAGGCCAAAAAGTGTCAAATAGGCCAAAACAGAGTGACTTACCTGGGGCACCAGGTGGGTCGAGGAACCATAAACCCCCTACAGGCCAAGGTGGATGCTATCCAAAAGTGGCCTGTCCCACGGTCCAAGAAACAGGTCCAATCCTTCTTAGGCTTGGCCGGATACTACAGGCGATTTGTACCACACTACAGCCAAATCGCTGCCCCATTGACCGACCTGACCAAAAAGACCCAGCCAAATGCAGTTAAGTGGACTGATGAGTGTCAAAAGGCCTTTACCCAACTTAAGGCAACACTCATGTCTGACCCTGTGCTCAGGGCCCCGGACTTTGACAAGCCATTCCTAGTAACCACGGATGCATCTGAGCGTGGTATAGGAGCAGTACTCATGCAGGAAGCAACAGATCACAACTTCCATCCTGTCGTGTTTCTCAGCAAGAAACTGTCTGAGAGGGAAAGTCACTGGTCAGTCAGTGAAAAGGAATGCTATGCCATTGTGTACGCCCTGGAAAAGCTACGCCCATATGTTTGGGGACGGCGGTTCCAACTACAAACTGACCATGCTGCACTAAAGTGGCTTCATACTGCCAAGGGGAACAACAAGAAACTTCTTCGTTGGAGTTTAGCTCTCCAAGATTTTGATTTTGAAATTCAACACATCACAGGAGCTTCTAACAAAGTTGCTGATGCACTCTCCCGTGAGAGTTTCCCAGAATCCAGTAGTTAAAAAGTGTTCTTAAAATGTAAAAGTCTGTTAGTTATATACTTAGTAGTATATGTAAAGGTGCATGTGTTGTATTAATCTGTTTATTTTCAAGTTCTAGAAGGAAATTGCCGCCAGTGAGCTTCCCCACTGTCTGCAATTTGGGGGGCGTGTCATAAACAGATAGCTAAGGGTTAATGTCTCTTTCACCTGAAACACCTGACCAGAGAACCAATCAGGAAACCGGATTTTTTCAACCTTGGGTGGAGGGAAGTGTGTCTCTGAGTTTTTTGTCTGTCTGCCTGTTTCCTCTGAGCTTTGGAGAAGTAGTTCTATTTTCTAGTCTTCTGTTTCTAAGTGTAAGGACAAAGAGATCAGATAGTAAGTTCTATGGTTTCTTTTCTTTGGTATTTGCATGAATGTAAGTGCTGGAGGGCTTTGATTTGTATTCTTTTTGAATAAGGCTGTTTATTCAATATTCTTTTAAGCAATTGACCCTGTGTTGTAACATCTTAATACAGAGAGAGCATTTGTATTTTTTCTTTCTTTTTTATATAAAGCTTTCTTTTAAGACCTGTTGGAGTTTTTCTTTACTTCAGGGAAATTGAGTCTGTACTCACCAGGGAATTGGTGGGAGGAAGAAATCAAGGGGAGAGCTGTGTGTTGGATTGCTAGCCTGATTTTGCATTTCCTCTGGGTGAAGAGGAAAGTGCTTTTGTTCCAGGATTGGGAACGGAGAGGGGGAATCACTCTGCGTAGTTTCACAGAGCTTGTGTCTGTGTATCTCTCCAGGAGCACCTGGAGGGGGGAAGGGGAATCAGAATTATTTCCCTTTGTTGTGAGACTCAAGGGATTTGGGTCTTGTGGTCCCCAGGGAAGGTTTTTCAGGGGGACCAGAGTGCCCCAAAACACTCTAATTTTTTGGGTGGTGGCAGCAGTACCAGGTCCAAGCTGGTAACTAAGCTTGGAGGTTTTCATGCTAACCCCCAAATTTTGGACGCTAAAGTCCAGAATCTGGGAATAAGGTTATGTCACCTGTAGGCATTTTCCTGTTTATCTTCTATTCTTTCTCTATAAATTTAAAATAGTTACAGTAGAAACTATATAGGAGATGAAATCATTCAGTTGAGCAGTTTTCTGTTTGCCTTAAATGGACGCATAGCTAAAGAAAATAGTGTAATCTACAGCCATAGGGCCTAATTTGCAGAATTACTGAGCACCAAAAAAATCCACTTGAACCCTGGCTGCCTGACATCTCTGAAAATCAGGCCAGTTTTATTTAGGTGCCTAAATGTGGAGTAGGAGCCCAGTTTTTGTGCCCAAGTTAGATTAGTTCGAAGGCTTGATTGTTATTACTGATCAAATAAATAGCAGCTAGTACAACGAGTCACTTTACCCTTGAGAACTTAGGCAAAATTAGAATCTTCATTGTTAAGCCAAATTCTGAAAGCAATAAAATCTAAACTACTTTAAAGAATGTTTGGGAGAGGAGGGTTCTTTGTTGGTTTTCAGTCTACCCCTGAAAATGGCTCCAGGAGTCTGTGCGCTAAATGGTCTCTCCTTTTTTGGTAAGTTTGCTGTAGAAACCACTTCAGTTATCTGGAAACTCTATACATTTGCATTAAAAGGTTCAGATGAAAACTAATGTGTTCTTTGACTGTGCTTTTCTTTGTCGTACTGCAGAAATAATGGTTATATGCAATCAGCTTGCACCCACAAATCAGTCAGTTTACTGGCTAAATTAGCCTGCACTGCTGAATGCTAAATTTTCGCATATTGAAAAGAAGCACCATGTGCCCTCATAACTCAGCACTCAGATTTTAGGGCTTCCTCTAATATAAGGCTATTGACTCCCTGGAGCAGTGAAGTACATTTTCAAGATTTCACTTCTAAAACATACCTTGTTACAAACAAACAAGGTCCTAAACTGGGCAGACTTGATCTGCATATTTGAACAGCATCTCAACCTCCGTTAACAATTGACAACTAGAATTTATATAGAGTAGACAGCCATATAAACATGCCTGCTTTTAGGTTTGGAAATGGATGGCATAGCAAATAAAGCCTATATTTTAAGGCTCCGGCTTCTTTCTTAAGAGTTTTAACCTTCACTCTTCAAAGGGACACTGTCAAAGTGAGTAGAGACCAGAATGTAAGCGACCTTTTCTTTCTCTTCACCTGTTCACAAAATTCATGTAATTCTTTATATTCGTCTCCTCCACAAGTGCTTTAAAGCATTCCCCTGCACCCACTTCTTTAAAAACAAAAGGTGTGGAAACAATGGAGTGATAATATCAATGGGGAGGTGAAGTTCAGACTCCCAAGGTGGCTGGGGAAAGTACCACTTTGATGTCCTCTCCAGCAATTACTGTGAGCTAGCCTGAGTGATTATTGTAAAGTGAACAAATCAGGACTTGGAAATCAATCTGATTCTCCCCCAAAGGTACTATGTATAACCATAGTGCAAAACCTAGTCATCTGAAGAAATCCCAGTTAGGTCTTCCTCCTACAAGGGAGAATGAACTACTCCCAAAAGGAGCTTAGCTCTGGTTGTATTTCATATGACTATGAAAAGCAGATCCAGCTCTCCAAGGAAAATACAAAGTTTTAATACTTTGCCCTGCTTGCATAAGACGACTTTGAAGAAACTCAGCCACTGGTGTGTGTATGCTTTATAAAATAATTCCTTGGACTTTTTAATGTTTTATTGTACTGTGAGTTTATGGTGACAGCAAACCTTTCAAACTATAGAGGGATAACACACTTCCTTGCCAGATTAAAAAATAATGTTAGTGAGGATTTTATGTACCTTAGTTTAGACTGCTGTTAAGAGCGCTTCTTTGAGAACATTCTCTTTGAGGTTTACAGAAAGCATAATAAAATATGTAAGTTACATTTCTACAAACAAAAGCCATCATATAAGTTATTTATAAGTGTGAGATCGAAACAGTATCACGATAAATAAACCCTAATGGATACCTGCGGCATCCATCCTAACATAATTTGCCCAACAAAAGTGTTGAAACCAAGTCATATTTAGTAGAAAAATCTGGCAGGAACAGAGCATAGTGGTAGAAAATAAGAAGAAGAAAATGGAGCAGAGAAGCAAGCCATTTTGGGGTGCTAGCTGCTCCATCAGGTTTGCTCAGTGACCTGTATGTAACTCTCTCAGCCTTCCCCTTCAAGGAGTAATAAGTTTGGTGCCAGGTGCACAAGGTGCTCAGATGTGTCTATGTTTTCCAAGATTGTCCCAAGTTAGGGGGACATTTCTAGTTAATTTGAATGGAATCAGTGTTGTCCCCTGGTTTTAGCAGAGATGGCAAAATAATATCCAGCCCCCAACTGCTCACTTCCTCGGGCTCCTCCCTTTTAACTTTGGCTCCTCCTTTGGTACATCTTCTTCCCATCCCCACTTCCTATTTTTCTCTCCAGTTTAGGTGTACAAAGCAATTCCACAGCCAAATAAATGGATGGATAATTTCATATTACCTTTACATTCCTGTGCAATCTTACCCCAGAATATAAATTTAAATTTTAAAAAATCAAATCACTAACCCTTATGATTGTGAAGATGAACCTCAAAATATGAACTGAATGTAACTTTGTTTGCCTGAGTCTGCAGACAGCCTGAATCTAACTGCTTTGAGTGTGAACTGCACCCGTTCATCTCAATGGGTGCCAAAGATGGCAATGTATATGTCAGTGTTGACTGTTTCACTGCTGATCATTTAGCTTGAGCTAACCTCAGGTTAACATGCTTACTTCTTGAGGGAAGTAGTGGCAGATACTGGGGCAGGATACAGAGGGGCATACAGAAGCTGAGTAAGGGGGAAACTCTGACAGATTCCACTCACAGACCAACCTCCACGCACATGAGACACCAAAACAAGACTCCACTCTTAGTTGCACTTCACAGTAATGATCACTCCTCTCCCATCTTGATACTTTGATCCTCAGTGAAATAGTCGACGACATTGGATGATAATTCAAATGTCAACTTCAGAGTTAAAAACCCTTAAAAATTTGAAAAGCAGCAGTTCACACCTCTCTCAAGACCTATTGTTTAAGACTGCATGCACACTCAGGCAGATATCGCTGCATCAGTTAGACTGCTTTCCCATGCAGAAGGTTTTCTTCACAACTAAAAGGACTAGAAACATAATTATACATTTTAAATAAAAGTTTAGAAGCTGGAGCCCAGCAGCCTTCAAAATAAAGTACCAGTGAGCTGGAGAGGCCCACTATGCCCCCTGTGGGCAGGTAGTTAAGAAATGCTGGGGTGGGAATGAGAAATTCCCCACCCCAGAACCTAAAATTGTCATTACCCTGCCCTCTCCTGGTGACCAAAAGCCTCAACTTCTGCTTAGCTACCAACCCTATTTCCCTCCCCCTCACCACCCGCAGACAACTTCCACAATGCATTTCTGCCATGTCAGTATCACAGTCTGCAGCTCCTCAGAACAGTTCAAATGCAGAGGCAGCATAAATACATTGACTCCTGCACTGACTGGACCCAGAGGAGGTGAGGGCTCAGGAATGCAATAGGTCTAATGGGTCAGAGAGGACACAGGGCCTCATTTATTCAGAAAGTCAAGATCATTTGCTATTTGTTTGCTGGGCCCAATACCCTGCCCACCCACCATGCTGCCTGACTCTCTATTGGCTGCTTTGCCCTATCCTTTGACTCTGCCTTGCTACCCTATATGTTGCACCTCAGATTTCCTCTCAACAGCACATCAGGATCAAAGCGGGAGAGATGGCCCCTGCAGTGCGCTGACTCTAGCAGTAAGGTAAAGGCTGGTGGGGGAGAAGAAGTAGGGATCCAAGGAGGAGACAGTGATGTTCTTGTAGCCATCACATCCCTCTTTCCAAACTGTCTCCTCTCCCATGCTCAATCCCCACCCAAACCTTACTTTCTTGCCCACCCCCCCAGTTACAAGTCTTCTCTCAAACCTCCCCAACTCCCCAGTCATACCTGAACCCTAAAATTCTCCCATGTCCCTCTCCCACGAGGACATATTTTCTTATCCCTAGTAGCCAAACCCTGGTACGTGCTTGCCCCCCAATACACATATGCTGCTCCTTAACGACAGCCTGAGTGGTGGCCCACTGTGAAAGCTCTGAAATCTGCTCAACCTCCACATGCTGCTTGTTAACATACCCTCTGCCTGCAATACACAGGATGTGAAATGCTCCATCTTCCTCGCCGGGCTAAAGGCAAGCACGTACCCCGTTACTAGTGCTGAGCTAGTTAACACAGTCCAGCAGCCCTCAGTGCAGGTCAGTTACAATGGGGAGTGATAGGCAGGGCCGGTGCAACCATTTAGGCAACCTAGGCAGTCGCCTAGGGTGCTGGCATTTGGGGGGCACCATTTTCTTCAGCAGCGACTGCGGCGGCTGGATCTTCAGCCTCCCCGGTCGCTGCCGGCATTTAGATGGAGGGAGCTGGGGCAGGGGAGCGCGGGGACGGCAGCCTGCAGCAAGTAAGGGAGCAGTGAAGCAGCCATGGTGTGCTTGGGGAGGAGGTGGGGCAGGGGTGAGCTGCTTCACTTCTCCCGCCTCCCAGGCTTGTGGTGCCAATCAGCTTAGGCTCCGCAAGCCTGGGAGGCGGGAGAAGTGAAGCAGCAAAGGCGTGCTTCGGGGTGCTCATGCACGGAGCAGGGGTGAGCTGGGGAGGTGGGGGGTGCCTCAGAGCGGAGGGGGGGGAGCTTCCGTGGTGGGGGGAGGCCTCAGGGCGGGGGCGCAGTGGGGGGGAGGGCGCAAGGTGGAAGTTTTGCCTAGGGCACGAAACATCCTTGCACCGACCCTGGTGATAGGTCATGGGTAGAAAAGATTTGTGTTTAATGTTTACAAAGTGACTGTCTTCAGCGTTAAACCTCAACCAAGTACACTTGTCCAGAGAAGGCTAAGGATAACTGTAACTACCTGGGCTGCTCGTTAACATTAGAGACACAGCACTCATAGCCGAAGACAGAGGCTAAAGCAGTGCTTCTCAAACCTTTGTGCTGGTTACCCCTTTCACACAGCAAGCCTCTGAGTGCGACCCCCCTAATAAATTAAAAACACTTCTTTATATATTTAACACCATTATAAATGCTGGAGGCAAAGTGGGGTCTGGGGTGGAGGCTGACTGCGTGACCCCCCCCATGTAATAACCTCGCAGCCCCCTGAGGTGTCCCAACCCCCAGTTTGAAAACCCCTGGGTTAAAGAATAAGCATCCTTTAAAAGCTTCCAATGCCTTCTCACAGGGACACTGTCATCATGCATTATAACAGGGAGAAAAAATCTTTGGGTCAAAGCTCTAGTATTTGGACTAACCCTTTATAACCTCAGATATGGCATCACTCCATTTAGACACCCATAACACATATACACTGGGGCTGTTTTGTAGGTGCTTTCAAGATTAGTCACCCTCAATCATCACTGCTTGTTGAGCTTCATGTCAACAGAAGGCAATGTTTTAGATTACAACTGAAGCCTAGGTTGTGTTGCTGACTCCTCCAAAAACACCTGCCAGTTACAAATACCAACCTCAAGTTGCTAATCTATCCATCAGCAAAAAAAAAGTTTGACAAAAATTGCCTGTGAATGTCAGAGACAATATCTAACCGTGACTGAGCTGCTTTTTATTATTTTGGATCTAGCTGTACAAAGTGCCCTGCCTCCCTTAATCTTTGGCTCTCTTGCCAAGGCTCCAACGCCATTTAGTTTAGACATATTATTCATCAAATTCCCTTGTACAATGCGAGTACTGATGCAGAATGGCTGCCCTGGTTCACTGTAGAGATGGCTGCATTCCAGGGAGTGAGATGGACACCATCTAATATTAGAACCACATCTGAAAAAGTGCTTGGGCGATGATTCAGTCCCATTGGCAACACAGGGAACTTCATTTTCCCTGATCAGTGGTTCAGGTGGACATACTCTCCCAGCTTCAGCTGTGTCCCAAGCATAGCCAATCCAAAACTGCTATCATAGGAGGATTACACCAATTGTTATTTTGAGTATTTTGTTTATTAACACACCCCCCACACACACACACACACCTAAGGCAGGGGCTAAGTGTTCTGCATTGTGCTAGGTGCTCTGCAAACATATTGTAGGAAATGATCCCTGGTCAGAAGAGCTGACACTTAAATACATGCGACTATTCTCTAATTCTGCAGTGACCAAAGGAAGATGAAGAGAAAGATGTTGTCCCAACATAGGAGGCTTTCTCCACAGGCAGCTCCAGAAAAACCATGTATGCGTGAAGCTGCTTATCAGTTAACGTGGCAGTCTATCACCATCTCCGGCAAATTTGGTTTCAATGTATGTGATCATTTGGGGTATTTTGTTAAGTCTTTGGTCAATACTTAAGCAAAATATTTTTCCAAATTTTTGGAGCAATGTTCTACTGGTGGGATTTTCTAAGCAATGCCCCACATATAGAAAGTTCAGGTCCACAATGGATACGACCATCTAAATTTGCTGCTGGCCTGTGGGTTTTTATTTTCTATTATTATTTTATTACTATACAGTGCCTGTGGGCCTGATTCTCGTTTATACCAAAGCCTCTTTACACCACTCTGGCAGAACAAAGGCACCTTGGTGTAAATGCACAACAAGGCCATAATGTGCTTTCCCTTTGCAGAAGACACAGAAAGGAACGGTTCTGTCCTGGGGAACTTACCAGCTAACTGTTACATGGGACACACCAAGAGAGGATGCCAGTGCACTTGGGAGGAGGTGGAGTGAAGAAGGACAAGGGTTATAGCACTACAGTCATGTGGTAACTTAGGCAAGTTGCAAAGGCTCTTTTTCATGGCTGTAATGATAAGGGAGATACTATTTGCTCGTGTTTGTCTCTGAATGATTCTGCCAACTATCGCCTCTGCAGTGTGCACCTCCCCATATCCATGAATTCCTTACAGCTGTGTGAAAGATAGATTGTCTTTCAATGGAAAAACCATGGATCTTGGGCCATCAGTGATGACACACCCACACACATACCCCATCTCCATGCTTCCCACTCAGACCTTGAAGTGCTTATAACCTGGCATAATTCTACACAAAGGGACTCAGGTGAGGAAAGCTTTCTGCCTATGGGTATTAGAGACCAATTTCTAAGAATATTCATTGTGATCAATATCTGATAATTGCAGAAAACTTGTGATGGGTTGGATCACAGAAACCCTCTTGGGAGCTGCCACCCAATGTGCCAAGACTACTTCTACCCCTGCCTTGCCTGCCAGCTCAGGGCCCCAGCACCCTGTCTGTGCTGAGCCAGACATTCCCGTCTGCTCCAACAAAGATCCAGGGTCTGAATTACTTGCCCCAAAGCTGCAGGTTTACCTGAAGGCAGCTAACAGAAGTGTGCTTGTCTTTAATACTCAGGTGCCCAACTCCCAATGGGGTCTAAACCCAAATAAATCCATTTTACCCTGTATAAAGCTTATACAGGGTAAAGTCATAAATTGTTCGCCCTCTATAACACTGATAGAAAGAGATGCACAGCTGTTTGCTCCTCCCGGTATTAATACATACTCTGAGTTAATTAATAAGTAAAAAGTGATTTTATTAAATACAGAAAGTAGGATTTAAGTGGTTCCAAGTAGTAACAGACAAAACAAAGTAAGTCACCAAGCAAAATAAAATAAAATGCACAAATCTGTGTCTAATCAAACTGATCCTCATCAGTTCCAGAATGCTCCCTTTTACAGACTAATCTCCTGTTAGTCAGGGTCCGGCAATCACTCACCCCCTTGCAGTTTCTTTCAGATCTCTTTTGGGATGGAGAGGCTTTCTCTTTAGCCAGCTGAAGACAAAATGGAGGTGTCTCCCAGGGGTTTAAATAGACTTTCTCTTGTGGGTGGAGACCCCCTCCTCACTCCTATGCAAAGTCCAGCTCCAAGATGGAGTTTAGCAGTCACCTGGGCAAGTCACATGTCCATGCATGACTCAGGCCATGGCTACACTGGCACTTTACAGCGCTGCAACTTTCGCGCTCAGGGGTGTGAAAAAACACCCCCCTGAGCGCTGCAAGATACAGCGCTGTAAAGCCTCAGTGTAATCAGTGCTGCAGCGCTGGGAGCGCGGCTCCCGGCGCTGCAAGCTACACCCGTAAGGGATGTGGTTTACGTGCAGGGCTGGGAGAGCTCTCTCCCAGCACTGGCGCTCTGACTACACTGAAATTTCAAGTGTAGCCATACCCTCACAGTTTTTACAGGGAGTATCCATTGTTTACATGCTACCTTGAACATCCTCAAGTAGACTTCTTGTGCGGATTGGAGCATTCCAAGATGCATTGTCCTCTAAGTGTTTCTTGATTAGGTACTTAATTTCAGCATTCCTTTCTCCAGGAACTGACCAAATGCTCTACCAAGGTTATTTAGAAATCAAGCCAGTACACAGCCACCATTAATAACATTCATAACTTCGAATACAAAAATGATACATGCATACAGATAGGATTAATACATGCAGTTGATCATAACCTTTGAGATATGTTACATGGCATATGTAGTATAAAACACATTCTAAGCATATTTCCATAAAGCCTTATGGGAGGTACCGTCACAACGTGAATATAATGAGAGTATTTCCATGTAGTGTATTCAGAAGAACAGACCAGTCTAATGCATCTAGCTGGTTGCCTGATGACTGACCGCAGGGATGCCACCTACAGTTAAAACAAGTTTGTGTTTGGTCAGTATTTGGGTGTGACACCACCAAGGGGCTGTAGAAATGGTCTGAACTAATGGCCCAGCCTAGTGATAGGGTGATTTTGTGCTGCCGCAGTGTGATCCTAACCACTTGTGGGCATTAAAGCTCTCATGTTTTTCATAAGAGTTGACTGAGTTACCCTAGGAATCCTGGCCAAATCCCCTCTTGACAAATGCCATTCTGACTGCTTAAATTCGCACATGGTTACCATAGGACACAGCATTCTTCTCTCACTTTTGTGCATGGTTGCCATGGGCTAGCTGCTACAATCCACCCGAAAAGTGGCTGCAGTTCATCGGTAAATGATCTGTTACAAGCACAGCGAGAGATTTCATTATGCATGTGTATAGTTAGATGCATACACAGTTATGTGTGAGCTAGATACACTTTGTAAAGTGCTTTGGGATGGAAAGTGTTCTCTGAATGTCAGATGTTGTTCTGTTTTCTTTCCAGAGCTGGCTACGGCACCACAGCCAAGCTAGAGCAAACCATCAAAGGGGGCTGCTCGTTTTAGCAACCTATTGATACCAGCAGAGCTCACTAGGTATCTATTAAGAAATGAATATCTGGCACCATTTCATATAAGTTGAAATCATTCTTCCTTCCTTTGGATTTCACTGTAACAACATCAGTGATGCTGAGTCCCTTTTGCATTCATACGGCCGGGTTATGCAGCGCCGGAGGAATTCCAGAGCAATACAGCCTCAAGGTTCCAGGCTTATGAACTGCTACCTCCCATTTTAAGACGGCTTTTCAGAGTCCCACAGGGATTTCCCTTGGGCTTGTTCCCAGCAGCCTGTCCCTCTTACCTCCCAAACAAAATGCTTCCTTTCGGAAAGAATTAAGTCAGAACAGTAAAATCAAAATAAATGTAATGGATTGTTTGGCCCAAGCTGAAATTTGGTCATTATCATTTTAACCCAGGCTACTTTACAGTCAGAGCCATAGAGCTTCCAGGACACATTGGATGCTGCTATAAGTGCAGTGAGGAAACAGAATGTCTTGGTTTGGATTAGAAATTGGCTTTCAGATCAGATTTAAGGGTCAAATTCTGCCCTTCTTTAGTGGTGTGAGAAAGTCTCTGACATAAGCTCCTAAGTGCTATGCAGGTTTCTGGTGAGATGTGCTCATGTTTAAGCCCATGGGAGGTTTAGCTGTAGGTACATTTTGTTACAGATCCCAGATGTTAGCTGGAAAGTGGCAGGGAGAAAGCTCCTGTGTTGCTCAGGGGTTGGTGATGGGCCTTTCTCCTCTTGGGCTTGGTTCCTACTCATCAGAGGTGCTTGTGAAGATATTTAAGCTCTGCTCAGCAATGACTGGAAAATTGTTCTCAGTTGGGAGTTGTTCAGTGCCCTGCACAGCCCAGGTCCTAATGAGGAGAGCCCCCACCCCCATTCCAAAGTCCACTATTGCTGCCAGCACTAATTAACACTTTCCTCAGCAATCTCTGCAGAGCAGTGAAGGAGCTAATGGTTGGCGACAGACCTCACTCCAAAGGGCTGTCACTTGGGTTTGGCAGAAGCATGTTGTCAGGGCACTGTGGGGTAAATTTGCCTTGCCTCTGCCCTTGCTGTACCCACTGGCTGGACTCACAGAGGACTTCAGTCTCCAGGCTGCCAGGCTGGCCCCGTTCATTAGCATTAGACTCTGGTAGTTCAGTCCATGATGCCCAGGCTGCTACTTCTGCCTATGGAGCAGCATTCCCAGTTGTTTCTCCTCTTCTGGTCAATGGCTCAGACATTCAGGGTTGCTCCTGCAGTTTGCAAGGTCCCTTTGCAGGCAATGAGTTTAAGACTCTCCCACACACACTAGAACTCCTACTACCCCATTGCACCAGGCAGACAGCTTGTGCGCCCTAGTGGTCTTGGAGAAGCACCTGCGAACTAGACCAGAGCAGTGACCACAGGGACCTGCCATTGCTGCCAACATGACCTTGGTGGCCAGACAGGCTGGAGAAGAGTCCAGGGAGATGCTCAGTCTCTGCCTACATGTGCCAGGTCTGCATTTACACTCCAGTGGCTGTTGTGCTCTCAGGCATGCTGAGGCTGGCTGGGGCTCCATTCCCTGAGGTACATGCAGGGAGAAGCTCAAATGCCTCTGGACTCTGGGGACAATCGAAGCCAGGTCTGACCTCCGAAGCTGTGAGCTCAAGTAACGTTGAAGCTGTTGTTGTCCGTGAGCACTGTGAGCGACGTGCCTAGCCACTCCCACTGATCCTGTTTCCCCATGAGGAATGGGGATGCCCTATCAGGAACCTGATGCTCTTCTGGGTTGGTGGGAGTCCAAGAGAGATGAAGAAAATTGCAATGAGCTCTGACTCTTTGCTGGTCCCTGATGTCAGCTGGACAGAAAGGGTGGGCACGGCATACAGGAGATCAGTGAGCAGCACTAAAGAGAAGCAAGGACTCGGTGTTATGTCCAGTCCCTTGGTTTGAGGGACACCTTGGTCAACTGCAGAAAACATTTCCATCGAGGGAAGCTGCTACATAAGGTTAGGAGGCAGACAGGGACAGTTCAGGGTGGACTAACTGCACCATGGCTCAGGTCTCCCCAGCTCCCTCTTCTTTCCATTGTCTCTCTCTGCTCTTTGGCTTTGCATGATGCTGGTCAACCTTGGCTCTCTGTATATCAGTGAGTGCCGGGCTGGTGGGAAAAGGGAACAACTTCTTTAACTGCGCTGACAAAAATGGGTCAGTGTTGTTTTATTGCAAGAGATTGTGCTAATCAGGGGGACTTAGCTGGAGGAATGAGAAGCGGAAGCTTTCTTGAGGCACAGCTCCAACAGCAGTAGTGGAGTGGCTGTTCTTGTCTCCTGGGATATGAAGGGCACAGTTCCTCCAGGAGAAGGCATCTGCTAGTGTTTGAAAGTTTGCTCACTAGCCATACCCCTATTCTGCAGCAGGACAGTTTGCCCAGGCCCTGCTTGGCTGTGGCCATGACAACGGTATTGTCCTGGGGAGGGACTTCAACTATAGCATCAGTGGTGTGTCAGTCAGGAACCATGAGGTGGTACCCTCACTCAGCCATTGTCTCCTGCTGACTTTGGATCTCTGGAGGTGTTCTCACCCCTCTGTTAGGCAGTACGCCTGAGTGAAGGACACCCCAGCCATGTCACGGGTGGGTTGCTTTTGTGCTGTGAAGGCCAGTGTGAATATTTGTTCAGTCCTCTATGTACCTCACTCATTTGTCTGGCCATCACTATATCTCTGTCAGTGTTTCCCTCTCCCTGCCTGGCTTCCACTAGTGCTTTGATGCCAAATTGTTGCAAGACCTTTCACTCCAGTATGTGCCATGTTCTGGGAGCGTTAGCAGCAGGAGGAGCCCTTGTTTGAGTCCCTGAGACAGCGGTGGGATGCCAGGAAGGTCCAGATCCAATTATTCTGTACACCCAGGTTGCTCTGTGGTCCTTGCATCATGCTATGAGTGCCTTGAAATGAGACATCTTGAACCTTCACTGCAGACTCACAGTTGAAGCTGGCATAGCTCTGCCAGAGTCTTCCTGAAAAGAACCTGCTTCAGGGGTGATTGCTGGAGGTAAAGGTGCTGGGAGCTCTGGTTCATGCCTGTTTCACCTAGCTTCATGACACTGATGCTCCCACATTCTGTCTCTTTGGTATGGATAGGAAGACTGTCGACCATTGGCAGACTTCCTGTCTCATCTGACAGCTGGCCGCAGAGATGCTGAAAACATCTGTTTCCTTCTACAGTGCTTTGTATTTGACTGAGGTCTGAAAGGTCTGGCACTGGAGGAGTTGCACCAGGGGTTGCCCTGTCTCATTAGCAAAGAGCCAGAGGGGAAAGTAGGCTGGCACAGTGTACCAGTTAGAAAGTGGCCGCTGGCACGGGCCAGTACACAACTGACGTTAAAGCGCTGCTGCAGCAGCACTTTAAGGCCTGTACTGGCAGGGCTGCTGATGGGGGTGGGGGCAGCTGCCCTCGGGCCCAGCAATTTAAATGGGCCTGGGGCTCCTAGCTGCTGCCGCTGCTACTGCAGCAGCAGCTGGATCCTCAGGCCCTTTAAATCACTGCCAGAGCCCTGGGTGGCACAGGCCAGGCAGTGCTGAAGGGCTGGCTGGGGAAGGCTGGCCCTAGCCTCGTCCATAGGCGCAGGAAGTATGGGTGCAGGGAGTGCTGCAGTACCCCCAGGCTTTCCGTCCAGCATGGCCCCACACCGGGGTCCTGGCCAGCAGCCCATGCCCTGGGCTCTGCTGCCACCCGGGGTCCCAGCCACCTGCCTGGGGACTTCACTGCAGGCCCCTGGATCCCAGCCACCGTGGGGCCTGTGGTCCCAGCCTGGGGCAGTGAGGGGTGTGGACAGGCACAAGAGAGGGGTGCAGCTCAGCACCCTCACCCTTAAACATTGGTCCAGTGCCACTGGCCCCGCCCCTTCCAGGAGCCCAGAGCCATCCCTCTCCCCACCATACCCAGGGGTCCAGCAGCCCTGTGCACTAGTAAGAGATTTAAGTTACTTTCATCCCTGCAAGGAGCAGTAGCATCTGGAGGCACTTCCTTCCTTGCAGGAGCTCTCTCTCGCAGTCCAGCAACTCCCTCCTCAGAAAGGCCCAGGGATTGATGGGCTGCCCTCTGAATATTATAAATATTGTTGAGCTTAGGGTGACCAGACAGCAAATGTGAAAAATCGGGACAGGGGTGGGGGATAATAGGAGCCTATATAAGAAAAAGACACAAAAATCGGGACATCTGGTCACCCTAATAGGGCTCTCACTGAGCCTGACCTTTCCTTGGTGGTGCTAGAGCGTGTCCAGAGAAAAGAGCTACTCTGCCACCGTCACAGGGGAGTAACTACCCTGCTGCCTGAGAAAGGGGCCCTGCATGCCTTGCAGAACTGGAGACCTGGTTCGCTCCATTCTGATTACAAGATCGTATCTGGGCCCTTGGCCTATCAGATACAGATCTATCTGGACTCTTTGATACATTCTGGTCAGACGTATTTATCCCTGTCACTGCATTTTGATAACAACATAAGACCGGTCGTATTGGATCAGACCAAAGGTCCATCTAGCCCAGTATCCGGTCTACCAACAGTGGCCAATGCCAGATGCCCCAGAGGGAATGAACAAAACAGGTATCAAGTGATCCATCCTCTGTTGCCAATTCCCAGCTTCTGGCAAACAGACGCTAGAGATGCCATTCTTGCCCATCCTGGCTAATAGCTGTTGATGGACCAATCCTCCATGAATTTATCTAGTTCATTTTTGAATCCTATTATAGTCTTGGCCTTCACAACGTCCTCTGGCAAAGAATTCCACAGGTTGACTGTGCATTGTGTGAAAAAAAACTTCCTTTTGTTTGATTTAAACCTGCTGCCTATTCATTTCATTTGGTGACCCCGGTTCTTGTGTTATGAGAAAGAGTAAATAACACTTTATTTACTTTCTCCACACCTGTCATGATTTTATAACTTCTATCATATCCCCCCTTAGTCATCTCTTTTCCATGCTGAAAAGTCCCAGTCTTTGTAATCTCTTCTCATATGGAAGCTTGGCTTTAATCCAGGATGTCTTTACTGCCAACAAATATTTCAGTCTGGTTGTGAGGTTTCTTTCAGTGGACCAAGAGAAGCTATGGATAGGTTTGACCATTTACATCTATTAAAAGCATTTCAGATTGGGCCAGTGTTCAGTTCATTTTTTTCATTGTTACCATAACATTTTCAGTGTTTTACAGATTAATGTGGGGTCTTAGCTTCTGCTTCCCAGTACACAGAGGCATCAGGGTGCTCACATCTGATATCACATGCTCTGAGACTCAAACTATTCTGATGCCTCCTAATAAACTGGCTGACCAGTCTCTCCTTGCCAGGGCTGTCAGACACTTTCCCCGTTTGTTTGTCAGCCAATGCTGAAGATGTCTCAGTTTTTATCCCTTCTGAGGTGATGTGTGGGCACTTTGCATCTGTTTGTAAATATATGAATGTGCATCCTCTGCCAGAATCCTTTGGGCCCAAAGCCATGCCTTCCATCTGGCCTCTTGGCAGTGGGTGCTCTCCCTCTGCTGCCCCGACAATGGCAGTGGGGCACCTCTGGGATTAAAGTGTTGTGGGGGGAGGGGGAGGATCTGAGCAACGTATGATGAAAGACTGGGAAGGGGCTGAGGAGAGGCTGCAAAGCCATCTACAGAAATGGTGCTAGTTCCTTCCTGGGCTTTCTTTTCCGCTTCAGCTGCCAAAAACCTTGTGTCCTCAGTGTTGTGGCACCGGCTGGTGTGTCTGTACCCTCTCCCTGAACTGAATTCAGAGGCACATCAACGGCTGTTTTTTTGCAGTGATTCCCATTGGTTGTACCCTGCCCTGCTATACTTGCCATTGTATGAGAGAGGCCAAGAGTTCGTGGACCTGCTCAGGAGAGTGGCAATATTTCATCTCTGGTCTGATCAGTGACTGCTGCATTCCAACTCCCCTCTGGTCTGGCAGTGCCCTCTTCTCCCTTGTGGTGTGCGGCTTTGACTCTCACTTGTTTCTGCCTGGAAGATGGGAGAGTCTGGATCTGCCTCTGTTTTACCATGGCCTTTTCAATGCCTGGTGACTCCTGCGATGTGGTTGGCCAGACCATGCATTTTCCAGCCCATGGCTACTGAAGGAGCCATTGGTTCTTTAATCAACTTTTTCCCTCAGATGCTGTCACTCCAGGAGCCTGTTTTCTGTTTTTCTCCAGGCTGGGTTTACCAGGCTGTCCCACCTAATTGCTCCTGGTTGGTCAGGCTGGAAGCCTGTGCCAGCGCTGGCTGGTCAGACTGGGATCTGGTCCATGCATTGTTTGGATAAGGTCTCTCTGATTTCCAGGCCACACTTCTTCAGTGGGCCAATCAGTATTTGTGGAGGGTATTTGCAGGGACAGTTCTTCCAAGAGGGTTCACTGGTTGTCTCCCCTTCAGTGGATGGGACTTGAGTGCAGCTGGCCAGGTTGTTCCACTGCTAGTTGTTCCTTTTCTGACAGTAAACAAGAAGCAGCTCTGTAGTATCAAAGTGCAGCATTATTCCACCTCTGATTTCCCTGACACCTCTAAAAGGATGCATTTGTCTCTGGGTGACTCCGTGTTCCCTTCCTAGAGGAGGCTGTACAAGTTTCCTCTCCCAAAGCACTCAGGAGACTTGCTGTGGTGGATCTTGCACAGTGTTGAAGTGACTAATCCTGTTTTGAGCTGCATCTCCCCTGATGTGTCTGCCCACTGCCCCTTCTGCTCAGCTTCAGGGCACAGTGTTTCATTTTGTCCTTGAGTACCTCATTCGATTCCTCTCTTTGATTTGTTGCGGCAGCTTTTCAGCAACAGGTTTTCTCCAGACCTGGAAGTGAGATAGAGCACCCACAAATGACCTGTTTGCTCCCTGGCCCATTTTTTACTGGGTCAGGCCAAATTGTCCTGTGTTGAAATCTCACAGGGACTGAGTGGCAGTGGCGGCAGGGTATCATACACTGAGGCAAAGTTCCCTGAGCTGATTAAGGCCCAGCTGCAGGTTGACGACAGCTTTTATCAATTGGCTCATAACTTGGCTCCATTTCAGCTGACCTGGTACATTAGTAATACTTTGGTGAACTTGGTGATGGTGACACTGTAGTATCTGTGGTTACCCCTGTTGAGTGTGAGCATGCGTGTAGGGTCAGGTACAATCGGTTATATTTTGATAACACTTTTTAATGTGTTATATGGTCAAGAAAGGTGTTTTTCATCCCCCTCTCTGACCCAGTCTGTCTAAAGTCACTCACACAGACTGTCTCTTACAGTCGTTTTGCACACGCACAGAGAGTTTCCCTCTCTCACACACACACTGACATTGCCGGTGGGGAGTGACATCACTTGTTGGAGGGGGGAAATAAAGCTGTCTAAATATTAAAGGGCTCATCGATCAAAGCAGGCACCACCCAGCCTCCCAGCAGCTAAAAATAGCTGCATAACTGTGCTATTATCTCAGTTCAGCTCAGGCTCCTCAGTGGGCAGGGGCAAGGGAAGGGGGACTAATGGCCAGGTGAAGGCAGGCAAAGGAGAAGGGAAGCCAATCATCACATGCTGCCTTACCTGAGCCCTGCTCCCACTTGGGAAAGGGCTTGGGCCCCTCCTGGAACAGTGATACCAGGGCAATCAGGGCAACCCACCCCCACCTGGCTGCCAGACTCCTCCTCCAGCACAGTTACAGCTAAGCCTCTGGTCTTATGGATCCTCCTATTGATTGAAAAAAAAATGAGTTTAGTCTGGAGAAGAGAAGGCTGAGCGGGGACATAACAGTTTTCAAGTAAATAAAAGGTTACAAGGAGGAGGGAGAAAAATTGTTCTTAACCTCAGAGGGTAGGACAAGCAGCAATGGGCTTAAATTGCAGCAAGGGCGGCTCAGGCTGGACATTAGGAAAAGCTTCCTAACTGTCAGAGTGGTTAAGCACTGGAATAAATTGCCTAGGGAGGTTGTGGAACCTCCATCACTGGTGATTTTATGAGCAGGTTAGACAAGCCCCTGTCAGGGATGGTCTAGTTAATACTTAGTCCTGCCACGAGTGCAGGGGACTGGACTAGAAGACCTCTTGAGGTCCCTTCCATTCCTCTGATTCTATATGTCCTGGTGCTGATGTCCTGGCATTTTCCTTAAAACCACCAAATAGAGAGTTTTTAACAGGTGGTGGTTTACATACTCAGGGCCCACTAAAGAGAGTGAGTGCATTGACTGTAGACAAGTGCCTGCCAGTCACTTCCAGGTCTAATTTTTCTACATTCCCACCACCGCCACCCTTAGCTGCTGTGTGTGATTGGGCGCGGGGGGGGTGGGGTGCGGAGCGGAGGTTCTTTTGTTTGTTCAAAGGGGAAAAGCTCTTCAGGGTCTGGATGAAGCACAGGAGCTGTGGCATTTGGCTGGCGGTATCATTTCTTTTCAAGCCTTTCGTAATCGGCGAGATTTAAACTCCACGCCACAAAGTGCTTCTTCGCTGGGCCATGTGTGTCGACGCAAGAGGCATTTCTAGCCCTGCGGTGTCAGCCCGCCAGCTGCTCGGGAGCTAGGGAAGAGGGATAATATATGCGTCTAATAGAAGTACAGAAATAAGCGAAATAACCCTAATGGGCTGCCTACCGTTTTCCTGGTTTATCGCCTAGCTAAAAATAACTGTAGTAATAGTTTGAGTCACTACGGTGAAAATGTGCAGGGCGCGTCTGGCAGGTTCAGGACCTGCCAGGCGGAGCTGAACTCTATCGTGTTAAAAAAGGGACCGGCGAACACGTCGGGGGGACGGAGCCAGAGATTTAGTTAAAAGGTCTCTCTTGTTTTATTATTAGTTTTGTTCGTTTTTAAGCGCTGCATTATCTGTTGTTGGGCATTATCTGTTGTTGTCCCCAGCGCGAGCAACCAATGTCTTTTCTGCTTGTGTGTATTTTAGCAGTGAAAAAGTCTGTCTCGCTAATTAATTCACCGAGAAAGAACGTAATGAAGGGTCGTTTTCTGTTTATAATCCGAAGTAAAAAACCCCAAACACCCCCACCCTCATCCCCCGAAGCTCGAACACCTTATCTCCAACAAGCAAAGAACAAACCGTGCTGAAATAGTTGCCCGTGCGAATTGCCTTTCTATTTAAGACCTGGATGGGCATATTAAGCAACGCATCGTCTTGGTCTGAGGACTACAAAACGGATTCGTTCCTTTTTACATGTCTAGAAAACAGGTCACAGCAAAAGAGGCAGGGGATGTTTTGCCCCAACAAAAGAACTGATACCTTGCAAGTAGATCGACTAGTTACAGCTGTTCCTTAGGCTGTCTATACGCCAGGCTGTATTTTCAGGTCAGCTGTGCATGTTACCTGCACCCTGACTGTATTAATGTCATCTATTAACCCGTCCTTCCCTCCTGCTCCGCGGGTTAATGACAAAGCTGCGCAATAGGGCTGGTTATTCCTTTCCAAGGGGAAAGGGCTTTGCCTTGGTGTTAGTCGAGCACAGAATCAGGTGGCCCGTGGCCGTGTCTTTTGGCAGTTGAGCTTCTCTATGAAATGTTTGCTGAGATGAATTACCTAAAGTCGAAGGACTGAAAAGCAAACACAGAGCAGTTGCGAGGCGGGGGGGGGGGGGGGGGCGCTAGCGGAGCAGGCTGTCCTGCCCACAGGGCAGGGCAGAGCTGGGGGGCTCATTGCGACGCAAATGGGGGGCGCAAGGGAGGCTCTGGTTGGAGCGAGCAAAGGTGGAAAGTTCTCCCGGGCCAGGCCGCCTTCTAGGGGCTATGGCTGTGAAACAAGGGGAGCAGAGTCCGATGCGGACACAAGTGGGACCCGTTTTCCCTGTCACCAACCGGAGAAACCCTTTTACAGCGGGGCGGGGCGAGAGAGAGAGAATTTTAAATTAGACCCATCCAGTGGAGTCCGCCGAAAAACTCAATTCAGCTCAACTCAGCCGCCCGGGACAGCACGTGTTCCGTGCGCTTCACAGCCCAGCCTAGGCTCGGGCGCGGAGTGGGCCAGCGCCCTGGGGCTGCACCGCAGCTGCTTGGATGCAGTTTTTTGTCTCTGAAATAACGTGAGGGGAAGTTGCTAAAGCGATGGTGCGGCCCGGAGGCCTGTCTAACCCGGGCCCCATGGCCCGGCTGCACTCTGACCCAGGGACACGCCAGACCTATGCCTGGCTGTCCCGGGCAGCAGCAGCAGCGCGCCCAGCTCAGCACAAGGCAGTGTCTGACCCCTACTCAGGTATCAGCCCGAATCCGTGTAAGTGACTCTGGCCCTGATCCGAGGCCCGCTGCACGCAGTGTCGGCTCTGGCCCTGAACCGGGGCACGTTTCAGATCCTTTTTTAGGAGACTTTTATTTGTTGGTGCAGTCTCTCCCCTCCCCCGCCCCCCCGTCTGAGAGCTGCTCAGGCCATCCGAGCTCGCCGGCATTTCGCAAGTAGCCTCCAGCGAAAGGAAGGGGGAAGTTTCCCTTGCAGCCGCTTGCCAGGCGCAGGTGTAACGGGGAAGCGCCCGCTAACCGCAGCGCAGGGCTCCGGGGACACCCACCTGGGCGCTCTGGTTTCTTGCCTTGGTCCATGGAGCGCACCCCTGCAGCCTGCCCGGGGAGCGCCTGGCCTGGGCTCGCCGCGGCCTGGGGGCAGTGGAGAATTGGGCCCGACCATGCGATGGCTATTGCAGTTCCTAGGAGTTTTGGCTGGTGGCAGGCTTGGGCACTGCCCCAGCTGGGCAGCGTGAGCGGCCCGGAATCAGCAGCTGCCTGGCAAAGAGGCGGGGACAGTGCCTGGCCAGCAGCGGTGTGATCAGCCCCTGCACCATGCAAGGGCCGTCGGCGGGGGAGGGTGACACAGCCCCTGCGCCTGCCGGGCCCCCTGCTCAGCCCAGCCTAAAGCTCCCTCACGCCGACCGGGCCTAGGGCGCCGGGACGGTCCCCGCAGCTTTGTATTCACGGTGCCCAGCAGGGCCCGGGCAGTTGATGTCTTCCCCAGCACTTGCAGCTTCCCAGCCCCAAACCTGGCACCCTCCCGCCCCAAGCCCAGGCTGGGGTGACAGCGCCCTTGGGTGCAGCTCCGCCGGCTGGCTACAGTTGTCATCACACTACAGCCCGCGGAGTTGAGGTGAATGGGATTTTCCTCTCTAGCTTTATTGCCCCCGCTCCTCCTCTTACAGCCCTGAATTTACTGCCCCGGCAGCAGCACAGAGCCCCAGGCCAGAACGGGCCAGCGGACCAGCTCGCCCGGGCCTCGTCACAGGCCCCCACGCACACCCAGCACCGACTGCACGCAGCTGGGTGGCCGTCTGGATTGCCTAGGTGAGTTGGCCCTCGGTCCCTCACGTGGCTCCGAAGTGTAGTCCGATGACTGACACACGGAAAGCCACGGGCAACTTTTGAGCTATTCTAAAAATGGGATTTGAAAACTTGGCGACAAAACACAGTTAAAGAGCTGGTTTGGCTTTTGTAAATAAAAAGACCCGCTTCGCTTTTTTATTTCAAAATTGATAGAAAGGTTAGATCAGATTAGATCGATTATGGTAGACACTGACAAAGACAAAATACATAGTGTGTTTGTTTTTATATATGGTGTGTGTGCGTGTATGCATTTTATACACACACACACACACACACACACACACACTTAGATTTTTAATTTTAAAATATTCCTAAGTGGAGATATTTATCTACAAAATATTACCCACATAGCATTGGATATGCATATAGTTTTGGATGTATAATTTTGTTTGCACATATACACACCTATACAAAAGAAAAGCAGCAAATCGACTATGGGAGAGCAGCGTTTAAGGAATCCATACGTCCAAGGTTATTAATTATAAAACATAATTAAAGTAAAAGTACAGAACGTCAACATATTAAATTTAAAAGCTAATATTAAAATAGAGTTAATATTTAATATGGTAGCCATGAGTTACAAAGCTGTATGCTGATAGTCTATATTTAACTGTGTAAAACTGGGAGAGTTTTCCCAAAGAAAAATGTATTGTTTAGCTGATTATCAAAGACTCTGTGATAGATTATCCATTTCACAAAAATAATATAGATATCTTTTTAAATATAGTAATAAAAACATACTAGCGCCTTTTAAATACACTATTACTTACCAGCCCTTTTCATATTGTACTATCACAGACACTTTGGAATTGGTTTAAAAGCACATCATTCATTATTCAAAGCTCATCTTTGCATATTATTCCAGCTCAAGTCTGCCAGGCTCCCTGTGAAATCGTTCACAAAATTGATAACAGCAGACACACATGCAATAAAAAGATAGCCTTGGGCATCCAGAGCTCCCATTATGCAGATCAAGCCGCAATTTTCTCTAACAAAGCCTGCCCTGATTCAGGACTGGGTGTCATTTTATTTATTTATTTAGCCCTCTTCTGTTCCGTGGGTGGGTTGTGCGGGTTTTTAAACCCTCCCTTGCCATTCAAAGGCAAGCTGGGAGGGTTGGACTGAAAGGGGGTTAAGAGAAGTGATGCCTGGGGCAAGGCCAGTAGGGGTAAGTTTCCCTCCTCTGCCTCTTCCAGGCTTGGAGGCTCCTTCCTGAAAGCTGGCATCCCAGCTTGCTGGTAGCCGGCAAATCCAATTAGCTCCACTCTATAGAAACTCAAACTAATGATCAGTCAGCTTAGACACGCGAGAGCAAGTGGAAAAAAATCCAATTAGGCTCCTCTCCGCCTCCCAGAATTACCAGGCCGGTGCAGCTCGGGAGGCCGAAGTCAGCCCCGTTTGCCATGCACCCCGCGGCTCAGTGCTGGGGCCTGCTGCTCCCCTGGAGTCGCCGCTGTCTCTCTCGGTTTTATTTTTTAAACAAACTCTTCACTGCGGTGCCACTTTTCAACCCCGCTTTCTGCTCTCGGGGCATCGCTGTCCCCTGCCCTTCCTTCTCAGCCCATGGCCACGGCTGGCTAGGTTGGGGAAAAGAATATTTAATAGTCATATTTATGTCGTCGTAAAAGCCTCCAAGCAGCCAGGCTCCTGGGGAATGAGATGAATCCAAGACGGTGGGGCTATTTTTCCCTTAATCGGATTAGCAGTGAAAGAAATACCCTTCAGATGCCATCTCGGCTGCCTTTTAACATGGCCAGCCAGAGAGATGCGTCTCCTTAATTGATAAGTACTCTCAATGTCAAACAACTGCTTTGCAATCGGCTTGTGCCGGTTTCCATGATAAATCTTTGCTTTACGTCCCCGGACTTGAGCATGTTCAGAGTCAAACCTAATGGGCCATTAAAATATGAAATACTTCAGCTCAAAAGTTCATTCGGAAATCCAGCAAGCTGCGCCAAAGTGACATGGGCTGGGAGCAGAGAGGTCTGTTGTCCAGCGAGGAAATAATTTCGAAATTCACCTGGATCCATGATTGTACCTGCACCTGGAGCCTATTTAAATCTGTCTGGATCTACCGCAGTGTAGCTAGGCTTCGGGGGGAGGGGGGGAATATCCGTGTCTGTGAGCTAAAATAATCCAATCTCAATTGCGCCTCTTATTAAAATCTAGTATTTGGAGGTTCCCACCCACCCTGTATTTTCCTGCTAACTGATCCTGAGCATCGATCTTTCAAAATTAGTTAACAGGGCTCTGGTTCCTTGATTGATTTTGCCTTTAGAAGCAGGTTATGACTTTATACCCTGCCACCTCACCGGTGCACCTAGATATTTCTTAAAAGAGATTCCAGTGAAAAGATAGTTTCTAATGGCTAGTCGCTCTTTTTTCTAACTCCTCCTCAGCTGCCCCTTTGATATTTATCTGGAGCCTGCAGCGACACGTAAATCCACCAGAAATTAACACACTATCATATTATTAAGGGCTTCTGCTTTTAAAGTTTCCCATTCCTGGAAATTAACATCTGTTTGGTTGCGTGCGACTCTCCTGGGCAGCCGCTTTATGATATTTTCGGTGCGATCAATGGACTGCCAAGAAGAAGAAAAAGGCGTTATTTGTGTGTGTGTGTTTCTCTCTGTGTATGTCTCACTTTATTCCAAACCTTCCACGGCAGTTGCTTACAAATGGTCTTGGAATTGAATTCTATCAGGATGGGGATCTTTGTATAGGGTGAGAGGAGAGAAACATATACAGCTCACAGATAATTCCTGACAGCCACTAATACACCAAATAGCACTTTTTACTGTCCTGGATTTAGGAACAGCAGGTGAGATTTAACTGTCCATGTTAGCAATAAAACAGGCGTCCTCTAATTTTCTTTCAAGAAGACCCAGTGGCATCAGGCTGTCCTCAGTACTGTACATAAATCCATGCATTAAGATTCCCTTTGCTTCGATGCATTTCTTGAAGTTGGAAAGGGTCTTTAATAATCGTTTAAGTATCACTGTGAGGGGAAATGAATCGGGCTATTTTTTCCCCTTGAATAAATTGTGACTTAAAACCAAAAACAAACCAACAAAAAGAACCCGGAGATTTGAAACGGAAAAATGAATACAAAATACCCCTACAATAAAATAGAGGTTTGGTTTTGTTTTGTTTTTTAAGCTCTACATATTAGGATCACGAGATGTGGGGAAATCCTCCAACCTTGTCACTGAGCAAAATTGATCAATTAGGATATAATTTAGGAAACAAATATTGGAGGGTTGTTTTTTTTGTTTGGTTGGTGGGTTTGTTTAAAAAAGGACACAACCCTGCTTTTAATTTATTTTCCTTTTTTGCGCCCCCCCCACTTCAGCATTTCAGTGCAATAAGTCCGATAACTCCACAGGTCTGTTTGCATTTACTGCTAGCATTTAAATTATTCAGTGTGTTGCGGTAATTGAATCCTAAGCTTTAAAAACTAATAAACTCTCTCCTTGTCGCTGCTTTCTGAAATCACAACATAAGCCCTAACAGGTGCTGATCAAATACTATTACATTCTATTAAAAGGAAAATTCTATTCCCTGTTTTCATTTCCCTTTATAAAAAGGGAAACTAAGTAAATGCATTTGAACGTTATTTAATTTTTAACGCCTTTAGTCCAATTTGGACGTTAGGGAGCGTCTACAAACTCACTTAACAGTCGTATACGGCAATAAGTTTGTTGACGTAAATTAATCCAAAACGGAATCTCTGTGTATTTTACATTGTTCCCCTCCCCCGCGCCTTTAATTGTATCTCCAAGAGAGGCAGCCCCACGAAAATATTGGGCCGGCAAGTCAAACAGAAAGAAATAGGCTGTTGACAACTAAAAGAATTATGTTTGGAATTTGTCAAAACACAAACATAGGGGGAAAGCCAGAGGCCCTACAGTAATTAGCTAGTTGCAGTGTAAACACACAAAAAATACAGTTGATAGACAGGGAGAAATGATAGTTCCTGAATTGGATTCCCCTCCCCTCCAGAGATACATTTAAAGTAAATTCACAGTTTGCAAAAATCCCTTTCAAACCAAGATTCCTAGGGGCTGTGTTTCTTCTCTGACCCGCGCTCACCCGTGGGGTTTGCAATCTACACGAACCCAAGTCCAGGTCTGAGATCTCTCTCTCTTTCCAACGGGTAAGCGCAGTTCCAAAAAGGCAGTGTTCTATGGGCATATGTTTAATGACCCCACATAAGGAATCCACGGGGGAAAAAAATAGGCGAGCACGTCCCTTTCCTTCAGATAAATAGCAATGGGGTCCCTGAAGCGGTGCTTAATATACTGAGAATTAAAAAGCACCAAACAGAAAAAATGTGGGAGAAAAAAGGACCAAACTCTGGGCTTCAAAACCGAGGAACCCATTCTTTCCCCCCTTTCTTTTTTTTTTTTTTAAATAGCTCAGGTTCTACTAGCACCATAACTAGAGCCGATGAGCAGGTAAACATCCAGCAAAACTCTTCTCTGCGTCTCAGTAAGGTGTTTACACCCTGCATAATATTTATAAACAGAAACAATAGGAAAGAGTTACATTCCATGCTAAATGAATCCGCTGAGGGGGAAGAGGCTGTTTTGTCATTCCATCCTGGAATTCTGTACAACTAGCATGTTAGGTAATAAACAAGGAGGGAGGGGAATGTCTCGTAATTGCAAAGCTTTGTTAAATTTCAAATCGCTAATTTCTAAGGACAACAATCGCAGATGCTATTGTAATATCCGCCACACATTAGCTTAGCTAATAAATTTGACCTATTGTTCGTTTGTTAAAATGATGTCACCTTGGAACAGTCCCTAAACTCCTATTTCAATGAATTAGGCCTTTATTGAAATCCGGGAGCCAATGGGAGGAGAGAGGCTTGTTTATTGCGTCCAATGGCAGCTGCAAGACAGAAATTAGAAGCAGAAACTCAAGGTTTGGTTCAAAAAAGATGACACAGAGCCTGTCGGGCTGGACCACTCTTGGCAAAGTTTCAGTCTGACATACACCAGGACCTACATGGATCTACTGTAAAGGAAAGCGAGCGTTTTATAGGGGAATTCATACAGTTTTGAGCCAATATTTCTATTCACCAAGGATGGATCAGCCAACGAACACACAGACCCAGCATCAACACGAACCCATCAGCTTTGGAATTGATCAGATTTTAAATAGTTCTGATCAGGAAAACTCTTCCCAGCCTGCCCCCAGAGGATCAGACAACACAAATTACCTGGGAAGCCCTGTGAGCAGAACAAGTGCCCCTTATCCTTCCCTTCCAGCTTCCTTCCCTGGCATCGGGGCGCCTTTTGAAGACTCTGGATCTTACAGTGTGAATCTGAGCTTGGCTCCAGCTGGAGTGATCAGGGTGCCAGCTCACAGACCCATCCCTGGGGCTGTGCCACCTCCAATTTCTAGTGCCATCCCAGCTATGCCAGCTGTACCCAGCCTTGGCAGCCTCAACTTCCCTTGGATGGAGAGCAGCAGGAGATTCGTAAAGGACAGATTCACAGGTAAGGGCTGATTTTTAACACGACCCTGGGAGTCTCGTTTTACCAAGAAGTTTTCTGCTACAATCAAACTGCACTAAAACAGCATAAAAATGTGTCTGGGTTTTACCATTCCAGGTTATTAGAGCCCCCACATCTGTTACTGCACCTGGCGCAGAAAAAGGAAAGCTTTTAAAAATAGTGGGTTAGCTTCTTTGGGGGGAGGGGAGGAAGCATTACCTTGAACCCACTAATTAAGAGAAATGTTCGTTACAGTTTTTGTGTCCACTGTAAGAATTGCATGCCCCTGCACTAACTGACCAACAACCTTGTATGGATTGTGTGGCCGTCAGATGCAGTAAGGCCAGACAAAACAGAGGAACTGCGCCTTAGTTATTCCCGTATCACTGCTGGCAGAACAGACATTGCAGCCGGTTCTGGGTCGCCCTGAAATTTCCATTCAGAAAATCTAATTGCCCAGCTCTCGTTTTTAATCACAATCAAAGAGGGGTGGAAATGGAGTGGAGGAACTCCAGTAATCCCCATCCATAATCCGATTAGACAGTGTGTCCTGAAGAATCTAAACCTTGAATGATAATAACGGTGATTAGCATTTAAATAGGTGTAAATAAAGAGGATTCGATTTTAAAGAGAGAGAGAGAAGTGGGGAAACTGAGCGCCAGATACAGAAAATAATCTGCAGCAAATTCGCTCAACATTGCACATCTGCTTGCAGGTTTGGCTACTGCATCTGTGGAGGATGAAGTGATGGGGAGGGGGGAATAAATAAAGTGTAATACAGCAGAGCATTGGCAAGGATCTCCCCTCCTCCTGGAGAAATTCTAGTTTTGTTTTGGGGAAAGAGGAGAGAAAAAGACGAAACCCCAACATTAAAATGAAGAGGGGTGTGCTCCATACCCCTGGGGATGGGAAGCCCATGCAGCCCCTTCCCTCCCCTTAATACAATAAGAACCCAAATCCTGGTTCCTCTTGCGTCTTGGGAGCTCGGGTCTCCCTGCGCAGGGCCAGGGCCGTGCTCTGTGCCCTGCTCCTGGGCCGCCGATCCCAGCCAGGCCCTGCAGCCTGAGCAAGACTGCGACTCTATGGCGATTGCTGGGAGGAAGCAGCCGGCCCTGCGCCCAGGTGCTGCGCGGGCTGCCGGCCTGGGGGCAGAGGGCAGGACCGGCTGGGGGTGCTGGGCTCTCACCTGCGGTTCTGTTTGTCCCCCGGGCAGCGGCGGCCGCGCTCACCCCCTTCACTGTCACCCGGCGGATCGGGCACCCCTACCAGAACCGCACCCCGCCCAAGCGCAAGAAGCCGCGCACCTCCTTCTCCCGGGTGCAGATCTGCGAGCTGGAGAAGCGCTTCCACCGGCAGAAGTACCTGGCCTCGGCCGAGAGGGCGGCGCTCGCCAAGTCCCTAAAGATGACGGACGCGCAGGTCAAGACCTGGTTCCAGAACAGGAGGACCAAGTGGCGGTGAGTCCGGGCATAGCTGGGCGGGCCCCTCCTGGGACTCCCTGCCCTCCAGGGCCCCTCTTCTGGGCTTCTGTTCCTGGCTCCCCCCATGTAACTCCTGCCCCTTCTTCTCATTGCCCCTGACTTACCTTTCCTATGGCCCTCTCCTCCCTGCCCCACCTGCCCACTCCCAATTACCCCCCTCCCCCCTCTGCCTGCTTCCATCTCCCCAGTACCTGGCTGCCCCTTTCCCCCTCCCTCCCTTTCCTGCCGGCCTCATTTCCATGGAGCGCAGCAGGATTTCTTTCTTCTACTCCTGGCCCCGCTCCCCACTCAGCCCCGGTTCTGCTCGGTGTAACTCTGTCCGTTTGCTCCTTGCAAAGCGAAAGCTCCATCTTTCCCGCAGTAGCTGCCAGGGCCCGGGCGGGTCTTCTTCCGGGGAATCGGGCAGATCCTTAAAAGCTAAGCGATGGGTCAAAATGGGCTCAGACGAGGTGTGTCTCCACTTTTGTGCCATGCCGCCTGGCAAAGGCAGACATCAAAGTTTGTAGATCTGAAGGCAGGGGGAAGCGCTGTCACATGCTAAAAGGGCTAACCTTTAGTTTAGCATTAGACTAATTCACTAATAAGCATTAGACGCAGGGAAATACATTGCATACAGAAAGGATATTTTGCTGTTCAACTTCGCCCCAAAATCGATTTAATACCGAAGAAACCAGCTGGTCTGTATTGTAGAAATTGCCGGGCCTCCCTGGCGCGGCGGATTTAGTCAGGCTGTTTTAAACAATGTGACATTTCGCTAAACCAAAGCAGGACATATTATTAGCCCGTCCCTAAAGGAAGTAAAGAGCGTTGTTCTTCGTCCTGTTATTAAGACTGTATGAACGTAAACATCTAGAAAGTGGCTCCATACCCTGATTTTCCGTTTCTTTATATTAAAAATTGACGAATGTAATTCATAGCAGGAAAATTATCTTTAAAAATGCCAGTTGCTTTGTCCTGATTACAGAAGGACCAAGAAAAATGAGCTAAAATCTGTTTTGGTTTCCTTTCCCCCCCCTCTCCAGGATGAAATATAGGTGAACAATCCTTTTAATTAAGATTTTAAACCAACAACATTTCACTCGAAATCTTCACTGCGGGAAAGTGGTTGTTTTAGATGATTTCATCAGAAAATATTAGTACACTTTTTATCCATTCGCGGCTGCTCTGGAAAATAGAACATTCAAGGCGATGGATTATGGTGCATCCTGTGTTTGCTAATCGGCTTGTCTCCTTTATTTTCAACATGTAGAAAATATGGGATTTGATGTAATTATCTGCCGTCTAAAATAACTTTCGGAAATACCCTGTGTCTGTAATTCGATTCCTCCAATGATCTTCACGCGCAATTCTATTGAAATATTATTTGGAAGAATATGTGTTAGTTTTCTGGTGTAACGGGCCGGGATGTGGTCGGGATATTTTTAGCTGTTTAAAATGGAAATAAATTCCCAAAGTACAGCCCTTTCTCTTGCATGTTAGTATGAGACATACTGAATTAGAGCAATAAACAGCCACAATACGATCACTGATGTTAGTAGCTAATAATGTTACCTGCTATATATAATATTGCTTAGAAAATTATTGGCTTCTTATAACTGGGGTTCGGATATTTATAAGCGATTGCGGTCTGATGTAAGGAAATTTCAAGCCTTGCAGCAATTATTGTAATTACCGAAGAGTATCGATAATAATGCCATAAAGCCAGAGAGACGTTCAGACATATATATTAGTGGCACGAAAAAACAGTAATGACCCAATTACCTTTGAAATGTCATCTCAACACTTTGCACACAAACCCAATAGACTGATAAATCCAGCAGGCACTGGGATGTCAGAATGGAGGGCACTAATGCTAATTTAGTCGTAGCATTAACTGAGGATTTTTCCCAGGGACAGAGGCTGCAGGGCCCTTTGTACTGTCTCTGGCAGCGCAGATACAGTGCTGGTTCTTTTGTCCTGGCTAACGCCATGTAAATCGGAGGTCCCCCTTCTGCAGCTGCATGGCAGATGTTAGAACAACTTGTTGGAGACGCAGGCTTTAAGCGAGAAGAATCCGTCTCTGTATCTACATATGGGGTGTGTGTGAGAGAGAGAGTGTGTATTAACTGAACAAACAAACAAAGGTTTGATCTCTAATTACACAACCTCCCAAGTGCGTGTGGCCGGCCCGGAGCCGAATCTGCTCAGGCAGGGGCCGGGTTGCGCTGCAGTTGGACTGGGGCCAGGATCGGAAGAGGCCCAGGCTGCTGGGGCCAGCGGTCGGTCCCATCCCGGGCAGGGCCCTAAGGCAGACGCTGCAGTGCGCCCCAAACATCTCGCCGCAGCACGAGGGTGGCCCCCAGTGGTTTGGGGCCTGCCGGGTGCTGCAGGGCTGGCGCATGTGAGGAGAGGGGCTCAGCACCCAAGGCTGAAATGCGGGGCAGACCCACCCCCATCCCCAAGATCTGGGTAAGCGGGCTTAGGAAAGAGGGGCGGTGGACACCAAACATCCTTCCCAGGCAAAGAAATATCCCCTCCCGGTCCCCAGTGATTCAGACAGGGCCCCCAGGCCGGGCACGAGGACTCCTGTCCCCATGGTACCGGCAGAGAGCCGAGTTGGGGAGGAACAAAGGCGCGTGGCAGCCAGGCAGGAGCGTGCCAGCTGCGGGCTCCTGAACTGATCTATGTTGTGTGTGTTTAGGAGACAGACCGCAGAGGAAAGGGAAGCGGAGAGGCAACAGGCGAGCAGGCTGATGCTCCAACTCCAGCACGACGCTTTCCAGAAATCCTTGAACGATTCAATCCAGCCCGACCCCCTCTGTCTACACAACTCCTCGCTCTTTGCACTGCAGAACCTCCAGCCCTGGGAAGAGGAGAACGCCAAGATCCCACCTGTTACCTCGCTCGTGTAAAGACTTGGGGTCGGGGCGGGAGGACAGACAGACAGACAGCGCCTCCCCCACCTCTCCCTGCATGACCTAAGCCGGGCACGAAGCAGAGTTTGGCGGACAGTTTGCTCCAGCGAAATGACTGGTCTCTACCAGGGGTGGGCCGAGGCCAGCTTCGGGCGGCGGGACCCCCACGCCGAACTGTTTCCAGTCCGCAGCCTCCCGCCCGCAGCAAGTGGTCTGCGAGATGGAGGCGTTAAAGCTAGATCGCTCTGCGGGATGTTTTGGTGAACGCGCTTCTCCTTTAAGCCGGGGGTCCTGGGCTTGTCAGACGGAAACTTGGATAAAGGGCTCCCGGAGAGATTGCTCGTGCCCCCCAAATCAGGCCCAGTGAACTTGCGGAGGGGATTAAACCTGAGTTTACAAACCCACGGAGAGTGTCTGCATCTGGAACGGGTGCATTAACTTTGAAAAGAGGGTTTGCTGCGTAGCCCTTGAAGGAAGACGGGATCTCATCTCTGATGGCCAGACTGGGTGTCATTTCCCCGAAATGGGCTGGGGGAAATAATCTGGAAGCGAAAGCAATTGCCAGACCTATTACTAACGTCACCCCGTTTCTTCCCGGAGGGTGTGTAACGCTCGCAGGTTGTTCTATAGCCCAGGACAAAATAATCGCCAGAGTATTAGCATCCTGGAGAACTGGACGCTTTATCAGCTCCATTTGTAAATTCATATCGCTTAGGAAATGGAAATGTCACTTTTCTTTGGTAAGAAGTGTTAAATAATTTAATTTATTTCTGCATTGAGATTTCGGGCACTGTTAATATGGATATATAATAACTGGATTATTTATTCCAAAATCGGAACATAAGTATTTATGTTGGCTGTGGAACAAAAGGCTATTTTCCCCTATTTTTAGGAGAATCTAAAAATATATATCACTTAGCAGAGGAAACTAAATGGATCTTGTGACTCATTAGCTTAGGAAACCCTATTAAACTGAAAAGCAGTAGCTTCCATCTGTCCCAGGTGAAGTTAATGCCATCTGTAATTGATTCACCATAGTAATAAGGGCTCCTTTCGGGCAACGCACTCTTAATTTTGTCCTAACCTCCTTCCAAGCTTAGCACACAGAATGCAGCACCTGAACCCGACATCTTTTGCCATCGACTCTAGAGAAAGCGCCTTATGTTTCATATTAAAGAAGATCTGGGGTTGACACCGACCATGTATAATACTTTGTACTTGCTGAGATCTGTAAATAAACGTTTTCTTTAAAAACGCCCCCTGTCGTGTGTGTGCTTCAAATTCCGGGTGGGAAGGGGAAGGCAGCCAGAGCGAGTGCCTGATCTGGGGGAAGGGAGAGGACTCGAAAACCCCAGCGCCCACGTTCCTACCTCGGGAGGGCAGAAGGATCAGCTCAGGAAAGACTGACTGAAACCAGCTGCTTATACCTGGTCAGGAAGGGAAAACCCTGGGGGAGGTGGGCTCGCACCACATGGACTTGAGTTGGAGATGATCTCTGGGCAGGATCTTTAGAGATCAAGCTGCTATAAATTATTTAAGTTAGTGGCCCTTATAATAGCAGACACTACAGAATGATGCTGCAAGAATGGCAGATGAGGAATTAATAATCAAGTGATTCAGGTTCAATACGGAGAATGGGATTGGGTCCTGCTCTCAGAGAGCTCAGCTGCCAGTCTGAGTAGGAATGGGCCTGACAGACAGCTAATAGTCACCAATTTGATTTATTAGAAGAATTAGTAAATAATTATATTTAAAATACTGGGCCTGTGAATATCACTGGTCCAGCACAGTGCACACACGGAAAAGAGATGAGGATTACATTTGTAAAAGTATTAGTAATTTAATGGTCAGTATTACTGAAGGATCTGGCATGTAAGGTGTGAATTTTGCAAGCTGTATTTAGCAGGCATGAGTGACACCGGCACAGGTAGTTTTCTGACTTTGTTTTTAGTGAGGGATACAAAGCAGGGCTTTAGAAACCCTGCAGATATTCTAGGGGGATAGAAGCACATTGGTGCTGACATATGGATGAGCTATTTAAAATAAAACACTCTTGTATCTTTTTAGTGCTTAAGAAATCATTTGAAACCTGCCTGCTTGTTATTCTGGGGTGTGATTCTGGGGCCTGCAGTATTTTTTAATACTGAAAAATGACAGATGAAAAGAAATATGTCTGAAAGTGGGAAGTAGCTTCCTGGCATGAAGAGGTGCTGGTGCTATTACTGCTGATGTTACAGCATTTGGGGCCAAAGGGGACCTCTGCAATGTCAATGGTAGTTTCTCATGCATGTTTGTAACGAGCTAGAGCTAGACCTTTTCAGGCTGAAAATGCATCTTTCATGCATAAAGATGTGCTAGGGTATTTTTTGCCTGTCCGCTGGAGCAGCCCTCCTTGAAAATCACTTCCTGGGAGCAAGAGGAGACCACCCCACATGCTGCTTAGGCGGTGGGTGGCTTTGCTCAGCCCCAAGGCATCCCTGTTTGGTGTACAGGGCCAAGGGGCATACTGGAAGTGGGGAAGAGGTGTGGCCTCCAAGGTGACTCATGGCTCATGCTGGAGATGCAGAGGGCCTGACTCCATACTCTTTGTGAGATAAACACCCATCAACTTGCAGGGGAGTAAGGGCTGCAGGATAGGGTCCTAAATGGCTGTATACTGTGAGTGTGATTTCATGGAAACTTAGGCTGAGCCTGAGTGCTTTTGAAAGCCCGACCCGTCATCACTAAAGTGACATACGCAGCCTGTCCCTGGGGCCCTAGGCAGACATCTCCCTCCGAAGTCCAAGCAGCTTCATTTCCTCTCTGACAGTTGGTGACCAGCCTTTACTAACTACTCAGAAAAAGCCCATATTCCACAGCTGAAACAACCAACCAGCCAAGAATAAATGTAAATGACACCCCTCACGCATGTGCCATCCCTTAGTACCGGTGTCAGATCTGGGGCAGTTGACTGATCAAATCCGCACCTCATGCAGGAGCCATGGGCAAATCCTCCAGCATGGGAAGTCCATCCATAACAGCCATGTAGGAAGGTAGGGCTTTTTCTACCTCTATATGTGCAGTGGAGTTAGTTTATTAGCATACACAGAGTTTTTCATAGGCATGGAAGCAAGCCTTAAGGTTTCTGTGCACTGCGGGGTTAGGCTCCTTTCCTAGATTTAGTTCTTGTAGCTAATTGATCATTATTATACATAGGGGGTGAATGAGCTAAGGTTTTCCTAATATATAGTATGGATGAGCAACTAAAATGGGTCTGTGACTTCGGAGGCTTGCAAAGAAAGCTCTTAGAAGCAAGGCCTTTAGATCGCTGCAAAAACCTCAGAAGTAACAAAAATGATCTCAGTCAGGTAAACTAATGGGCACCATTTAAAAAAAAAGTTAACATTTGCCACTCTACAATAATTGCAGCACCACATTATCTCCTGTTCTAAGTACCGGAAGCTATCATGGTTACCGCAGCAACCTGGGGCAATGAGTGCAGTTATTTCAACGGTACACATTAGGAGAGGTTTATATACATATTCCATGGGGGGGGGGGAAAACCCACATTAAAAGAACATTGTTAAGGTTGTAAAGTCAAGCACTTCAAATGTGAAAGTATGCCATCATTAAAGATACCTATGCAACCTTAATCCTATCCCCTGCCAGCATGAGAAGGACATTTGTCCCAAGCAGCTCCTGGTGATAAACTGCATCTCCAATCACCTGCATTCTGCCCTTTAACCTGTCTCAGCTGGGAGCACATCTAGTATCTCAAGCCTCTGAGCCTCTTTCAAACATATCCCAGTAAAACAAAATCAAATGGATCCTGTGACAATTATTTCCTTCTCCCCAAATCCTTCATGTATATCACGTAAAAGCAAGGATTAAAAATATCTAATGGTCCAATGGTCAAGGCAAGCAGCATTCAGTACTGGACCAGAGACAGTTTAGATGTGGAATATCTTGAGAAGGACCAGGGCAAGAAATGCCTATTATAGCATCCTGGAAAGCTGGGGATTTCATTGTCTCCAGTGATGTGTACGGCTAGCCTCTAACCTGGCTTGTTTGTGAGATACTGGGTTGTAATCACAACTATCAAGTCAAAGAAAAGTTGTCTTGGAACATTTTAAAGATGTAAACACATTCTAATTTTTTGGCCTATACTCTGATGGTACCCCAGATCACCTGGCTTTACAGACAATGGGCCTGGGATATAAGAAAACTGATCCACGTTTAAAACAAAAATGTTAAACTCCGACACATTTCTAAAATAAGTTTGCTCTGAAATATGGCATAAAGCAAAATACTGCAGTGGTGTGTGAGGGTTAAAGAGTTTACTGACATCTGTTTGAGATGAACTGCATAATTTACATATGACTAAGCCACACATGAGTAAGGGAGGTCTCCCAAACTCCTGCCCAGGAAAAATGTATTCTGCCAGACACTATAATATATTCACTTCTCTGTATGTAGCAGTATGCACTTCCACAAGGATGTATATAAAATGTTTGTGTGTGTTTACACAAACAGGTATGCCAAAACATAAGCATGTGTGGGCGCACGTGTTTACACCTGCACAGTGTATGTGTATGGGTGCATCTGCAACCTTTGCCTCACAGAACAGGTGTACAGGGCCTGAAGAACCTACTCCAGCTACTGGGCTGGAGCAAGTTCTGCCAAATGGTTCCATAGTCGCGCCCCAGTCTAGGAAGGAGAATTGCTGCCCACAGCCTTCCATGTATTTGCCAAGAGCACGGCTTGGCTACTCAAACAGGGTGCTAGTTTCTAAAACCAGACTCCCTTTGTACAGTGCGGCCAACTGCTACTGCATAGGCCTCTGCAGAGATGGAAGGTTACAAAAACTACGTTTTAGAAACCTCTAATAAACTAAACCAGTTTCCCCAGACATAAACAAATCACAGATTTAAGGCTGAATATCTTGTGACTTACCATGGTTAGAAACAAATGCTTTATTCTACCGTTAAGAGGGATTCCTGTTTTTTTAATGGTATAAGAGCTAATCTTTAGCCATTAGGGGTCTCAAGATATTGGAGTTTAAACCTCTCACTGGCCAAGGACCGAATATTGCCCATCCTGGACCTTGGTTCAGTATTGCTTTGAGGAAAATTACACATTTATTGCAGGGGATGCGGGCAGGCTGGAGGGGAAGAAGAAAAAAGGGAATATTTATCTAGCATCTTTCTTTCTTTTTCTTGGACTGGTGGCTGCTTAAAGCTTATCCAGGGTTACGTCTATTAGCAATAGTCCCAGGAGATATGGCTGAGTAGGCAGAGTAAAGATAAGGTGGAGAGGCAGTCCAAGGTGCATGATAAATGCAGTTTAGCATATGATTCTGCAATATATCACATGGTTATCATCACCATACATGTAATACGTGTGTCTCTCTCTCTAGATATAATATATATGAAAAACACATATGTTTGTTGATTTAAATGTACAAAAGTCAGAAAACGAAAAGTTTAAGGTTCTTGGAGTAACAATTTTCCCACATGCCACACCTTGTATAGTCGATGCATATTTTAACCTTTAACAACAGAAGTATTAATATATTAAGCTACAACATTCAAAACCAGCAATTATCTGCAATGTGACCAGATTAGCTTTATTCTTAAACTTCTAACTGTAAAGATACATTAACAGGCATTGTATTTTAATTTTCCTGCTATTTTTTAAAAGCAGCCTTAAATCACCAGGTGTCAACTAGCAGAGCTTATGTAAAAATTCTCAGATAACACATAACAGGCTGAGTTATAATGCATAATAATACCTTGCTCTTATGTAGAGCTTCTCATCAGACTGTGAAGCATTTTACAAAGGTTAGTATCATTACCTCCATTGGACAAGTGGGGAAATTGAGGCACGGAGAGCTGAGGTCTGACTTGCCCAAGGTCATGCAGCAGCAGACCTGGGACTACAACTCAGGTTTCCTGACTTCAGCTGCAGTGCTTTATCCACTAGGCCACACTGCCTCTCTAGGTACAACATTTTTATTAAAAATCAATTCAATTAGACATGAATAATGGCTGCATGGAAATCAAGGCAAGCTCAGCACTCTCAACTCTACTGTAGCCAAAGGGAGGTTTGCCTGAGCAAACTGCAGGCTTAGGCCCTCCCTGAGGGTTTGCTGAGCCAGCTTTTCAAAAGAGTTCAGTATCCAATAGCTCCCATTTCAGCACCTAAATAAGCAGCCAGATATTCAGAAGAGCTTAGTCCACTGGAAGCTGGGCACTATTGGAAATTGCTCCTGGCATGAATACCTATGGGACATGTTTGTGTCAGAGAAGGTTTGCTCTTGGTTCTTGGACAAATACATGCACTGCCTGAGAACCAACTTGGGTGCTCTTTACAAGTCTCAGAAAAATAACCCTGGGGATTGAAAACAGTTTTGTCCCCTCTGCACTAACAATTACGCCCCCTTCGGTACAAAGGACCCAATCCCCAGCAATGCCAAGTGCTTGCATAAAGTGCTGAGCACCCTTAGCTACCACTGAAGTTAGTGGCCTTGTTTTCACTGCAAAGTTAACTTGGGTTGTAACTCAAGTGTTGAGGCAAATTCTTAACTGGAGCATGCTGTGCTTGTCACTCAAACTGGCAGGTCCATCTGGGAGTGCAGGCTACAGCTCCAGTGAGCACTACTCATTAGTTGCTAGAGCAACCCTACTTCAGTGTGGATGCAGGCTAGCTCCATTTCGTTTTGTCATTCCTCCAATACCTTCCCACAATTCCTCCTGGGTGCTCAGAAAGGACAGACAAGTTCTCCCACTATGGGAAAGAATTCATTGAAGGGCTCAACTTACTTAAGCACAAAGAACCCTGGGATGTGCCACCACCAGAAATTAGAGTGCCATAATATGGTGCCAGCATGGACACAGCAGTTGAAGCATTATGTCAAGGTGTGGCCACTCTCAATCAAGCTAGAGTAACTTAACTTGACTTGACTCTGCAGTGAATATGGATCCTGAGAGAGTTGATGGAGATCTTCATAGGATTGGGTTTCAGTTCATTGGTGTCTGTTGCTGACCGTTGTCAGCAATTGTACAAATCCTAGTGTCTGCATCCCTGAATCTATGTGTAACCCACATGCATGCACTGCAGTTACTGGTATATATAAGGGCAGAAACAGTGGGGAGGGTTTTTAGAATCATAGACTATCAGGGTTGGAAGGGACCTTAGGAGGTCATCTAGTCCAACCTCCGCTCAAAGCAGGACCAATCCTGAGACAGATCTTTGCTCCAGATCCCTAAATGCCCCCCCCAAGGATTGAACTCACAACCCTGGGTTTAGCAAGTGTACCTGAATCCATACCAGAAATGTCTATGACTTCATCTAGTTGCAGAGATGCAAATTATAAAATATGGCTTCAATTCAGGAAAGCATTTAAGTATGTTTTTAAGTCCTATTCAGTACTTAATTACACACACAACTTTAAGCACATGATTAAATCACATACTTTGCTGAAGAGGGATGGACCTAGGCAATGTGGCAGTTAAGTGATATTCAAGTCACAGTGGGACCTAAGCACCTAAAGTTAAGTGGTTCCCTGAATAGGGATGGACTGCTGAATCAGGGCCTATAGGAGGCCTATAGGAGGAATGCACATGGCAGAACTCAGAATAACTCGAGTTTTGGATAATTATTTCCCTCTTAATGTCCCTCATGGTCTTTGCTATTCAAACAAAAAATAACCGCACACATGTTGCTCTGAAAAGACCAAAACAAAACAATCCCAACAACACACACACACACTCCTATCTCTGTATAAAAAATTGCTGAATAATTTGGGTCTCTCAGCACAATGTGTTCATGCTATTAGCTGCAACAAAGCAAAGCACAGTGATCAGAACTGTATTATCAATTGTTTTCCTAAAATCAATTGGTTATTAGCTCCTCTTCGCCACTCCACGATGAAAGCACAATCTCATTAAATATGCAAACTGCGCACTATTTTGAGGTCTCAGTGTACAGAAGTGTTTTCCTCACTTTGCAATATAATAATTTAATTTATTTATAGCCAGCATAAATAGTGCTGAGATTACACCTTGGATAGAAAAATACATGCTGCAAAGGAAATTCTTTCCTTCATCCAATCTTCATCATTGCTGACCAGTAAAAATAAACCTATTGTTGTTCATTGTGAGGTTCTGTAGGGAGAAGAGCCCAGGCCTGCAGGGCAGCTTACGCCTACATGCCATGGTAGGCTGCATGCATAATATCACATAGGCCCCATGGAGATAAACACCATAGTAAGTACCACCTTGGAAGGCTGGATTGACAACTTTTCTTGTGGCCCCAATTAATCCAGGACTCCAAGAGAAGTTCCAGGAAGTGTCTGTGTGACTAGGTGGACTCCCCAGCCAGCTATAGCTATGGGCCTACCACTCAGCTCGCTCCTGGACTTCGAGTTCCAGCTTTTGCCCTTGATCTCTGACTCCAATTTCAACTCTTGGCTTTGGTACTTGAACCCAATCTAAGATGACAGACTCAGACACTGGCCTTGACCACTAGATGTGACCGCCCAAGCATTGGTTGTGACACTCACCTTGATGAGTGCTTACTCACACAAGTAGTGCTAATGTCCTCAGTTGAGTACACATCAATGTAAAGACTGTGCAGTCAGGCTCTAGATCATTCTTCTTATGGGCGATCCTATTACTAACCATCTTTGTTAAAATTATGGGTTGAAATTCAGCCTTTGGCAATAGGCCACACAGCATTCTCCCACTGGTGTCAATAAAAGGTGTGTACAAATATAGAATATTGGCCTTTGTATCGTAACTAAACTTTCAGGCCCCGATCCTGTAAACACTTAGGTATGTGAGTAACTTTATGCATTGGGTTGAATGGGACTGTTCATATGGGTATTGTTAAATATTCACATGCATCCAGGTTTGCAGGATCAGGATTGTAGTTGCTATCATTCAGATTGTTTGCTATGTGTCTTATTGCCACATTCAGCCTAAGTCAGTGGGAAATATGCTCACTTTTAGTTCTGCCATTATTTCTGTCCATTGCTTTATCTCTTTCTCTGTCCATCTGCTTCCCTGTCTCTTTCATGTCTAGGGCCTTATCTCCCTTGAGGATTTCAATAATTCTCCCACCAGTGGTCTAGCATAGTGGCAGTGTTGGTATAGACAAGACACAGGCATTATTATTATTATTGTTATCTAGACCTGCCTGGTTTGACAACATGGTGGTAAGAGGACCTGGGTCTGGTCTATGCTAGTACCCTACCATTGGTACTACCAGATCCTCGATGAGCTTTGGTTATGCACTAGGACACAAGTCACACCAGCAACCAAACTAGTTCCAAATAAAAACCTGCATAATACATAGGAAAAGTCTACATGTCATATATTGATTACCCGGAGTCTTTCTGCACTGTGCATTGACCTAGACAGGACTTGTCCCATGGGAGCTAATCCAGATAGGTGCTAAACAGAATTTGGAAAATAAATGGGTATTTCCGTGGCTCAGTTTGGCTCTCCAGACCTTGTGAAACAGGAAGATTGCTTGTAGAAAATGGGGGGGTTTATTAATTGTGAAGTCTCCAGTCTATCCTCTTTGGGTCTGATCCTGCAGCTCACTCCCCTGGCCAAAACCATCAACACTTTTTGCCCAAAGAGGCCTGGACCTCTTGCCTTCCTTCTGCTTTGAGCTAGATAGTAGCAAAAAGTAACAAGGCTTCCACTGGGGGGCTGGACTGGGCAACATTCACAGCAGTATTTTGTCTGTGGTATCACTAAACTGGTTCAGGCTTATGAAAATGGAAGGCTGCCAATCTGTACCAAGTGAGAGTCCTTAGATAACTTGAGCTAGATTCCATAATACCGACCTCCTTCCAAATAATCCCATTCATTTTGTGGCCAGTATATGTTGCATTATGTACACTGGCTTTCATTGGCACACATCACATTCAATCCATTAGTTCTATGCATTTTGGATGCACTTAAGTTTTTTATTGCTCCTAGTTTTGTGTCATCAGCAAAGAAAGGTAAAGTTGATCTTTATCTAAATTGTTGCCATGGATTATTGCAATTGATTACAACACAGAAAGAGAGCTTTTCAAGTTTCAAAGTTAGACTCTATTTTATTTCCCCAAGTAGTAATCTGTACTGTTTAAGTTATTGCACAAGGACTATATCTGTACCAACTGTCTATATTACATTCTTTGTTCAAAACATTTGTGTTAGTAGTTTTTTTTTCCAATTCTGTACATCATGCTGCTTGTATTCCCTTTTTGTTCTGACATTATACCGCAGAAACACAGTGAACGTTCCTTATTCAATCTAATTACAGAAGAAAGGAAAAGATAAATCAGATTAAATGCTGAAGATGGGACAAACTAGTTCAGCAAAATTATCTAGTTCACAGTATGTGGTCACCCTTGGCTTATAATAATAATATTATTAATTGTGCATGTCATATAGAATGTTTCAACCTGAATGATCCCCAGGCACTTTACAAACTAAGGCTCTGATCCCACCAATGCTTCCACACACACTTAACTCCACTTGACTGAATAGCCTTGTGAAAGTCTATGGCCCAGATTCTCCAGCACCTAACATCCCTTGATTGCAATGGGTGTTAGGCTCCTAAATATCTTTGAGGATCTGGACCTGTGAGACTTACCATGTAATTCAATTAAGCACGTGTGTGTTTGCAGTCCATGGGCCTATGCTCTGCACAATGTACTAAATTGTGCCCTCAGTTACAAATATACTATCCCACTGAAGTTAATGGGGCTTCAAAGCTGAGTGAAGAATCTGGCCCAGCACGTACAGCACTTATTTCACCCACCACAGAAATGAACCTGTTTCTGTGGTGGAAGGTGGTTAGCTGTTTAACAGAGCACAGCAACACTGCATGTGCAAAGATTACTATGTCCAGTGGAAACTGGGAAGGGAATTTAAGTAATATAAAGCAGTTTTCTTAACTGCACACAACCTACTTGCCACTGGCAGACCAGGAAGCTGAGACATCAGAATACCAGTTCAACTAGCTGGAAGGGGAAGGAGGTGGAGGTTGCTTTTTTTTTTTTTTAAACAGGCTTGTTATATGGCAGTATTCATGTCCATTGTCCTTGTAAATAAACTATGGTAGACTAAGCACTTAGGCCTGGATGCACAGAAAGGAGTTGGGCGCTGCATTGCAGGCCCTGTTTTAGGCTCCGCTGTGATGCATAAAATGCCCATTGAACCTAAACTCACCCAGCATCTAAGATTTTGCAGTAAAAGTTCCCTGAGCGCCTATGTTTCTGCCTCTGAGCATGCACATTGCTGCTTCCCTTTAGGTGTCCAGAGGTCTAAGCCCCAGAGCAGTTCACAAACCAGAAGACAGGCACTTGGCCACCTATGTTGTGTGAGGGGCCCAATCCAGTCGATGTGCTCAGGGGTTGCCAACTGGATCAGGCCCTGTAGGGGGATTCACACAAAACAGCCAGAGGAGAACTTTCCCCCATAACTCTCTCTGGCCCAGATGACTGAGAGAGAAAGTGAGTGAGTGAGTGAGAGAGACTCTCTAGCCTGGTGGTTAGAGCACGCACCAGCATGGGAGAGCCAGAGTCCTGTCCTCTGCGCCCATAACTAGTTCATTATTTATCCACAGTGCAACAGTTTCCAGTGGGGAGGCTGAGGGACTCCCTGCATCAGAATATCCCACAACCTACTGGTCAGGGCATTCACATGCTAGGTGGCAGAGCCCTGGTCAACGCCCTTCTCCCACTGAGGTGGAGTGGGGTCTCTTACATCCCAGGCAACCACTGGGCTAAAAGTGATGAGGGAAGTGGTCTGCCTCTTCCCTTTCCCTCCATGCCCTCCAGCTTCTTGCAAAAATGGTAGAGGTGCCTAACTGCAAAGAGAGATTCCTGGCTGTGAATCACCAGCAGAGCTAGGTGCCTAGGCACTCATCTCCATGAAAGGGGTGGGGCTTAGCATATCCCACTCCAGTTGGCATCTCCCATTGGCTAGCTTAGGTAGCTCACCATCTAGGGTGCTGGCTTTTGTGAATGGCAATCTAAGGTGCCTATTTCCCCCCATTCATTGTACAGGAGCCTTGGCACCCAACTCAGGCTTTGTAAAAACAGCAAAGAGTCCTGTGGCACCTTATAGACTAACAGATGTTTTGGAACATGAGCTTTTCGTGGGTGAAAGCTCATGTTCCAAAACTTCTGTTAGTCTATAAGGTGCCACAGGACTCTTTGCTGCTTTTACAGATCCAGACTAACACGGCTACCCCTCTGATACTTAACGTAGGCTTTGTGTGTCATAGGAATGTTCTAGGTGCCTAAAAGTTAGGTGCTGGGTTCCTCAACGTCCCCACATCTATCTTTTTCCATGCATTCAGCCTTTACTGATAGGGGTCCCAGGCCTGGCGCATGAATGTCTACCATGCTACTAATGCTGAGCACTGATCTCATGCTCATTGGGCAATGCACATTTGACCCCTGCCCATGCCGGAGCTAGTGGTCTTCTTTCCCTTCCTTTTAGCTTTGCTTGAACAGCAGGGGATCAGATCCACAAAGGTATTTAGCTGCCTAACTCCCATTAATTTCAGAGCTGGAGACCTAAATATCTTTGAGGATATGGACCTGAGTGATTAACCGCATGGTGAGGCCAGGGGTTAGGGAAATGCTTGTTGATAAACAGATAGAGATTTGAAATTGGATTTGGGTAAAAAGTATGTTTCCACTTCAGATTTTGTCCTGGCTTAATTTTATGATTTTTTTTTAAGGTTTCAGTTTTATTTCTCACTAAATAGAAGCCAATTTACTCCAAATCCCCCAAAGTAGGTAACATAAAAGACTTGACAAGAAATACAAAGTGGGGCCTTGAGTCCTCTGCCTCTGGGGAATCCCTAATGCCATGGCACTACTAGGAACCCTGCAGCTCCTGCACAGCTGAGTCCCACTTAGTGTGCTCCTCTACCTGATTTGTGTTTGCAAACAGAAATACTGCAAGTGCATTCTATTGAAAATGTGGCCCTACCTGTCCACACACATAGCTCACAGTGACCATATTACACAATCAGAGGCACTGGAGCATCTGATCAACGTGGACTCTGCACCTGGAACAAGTTAGTCCACTAATTTACCAGCTGGGAAGGGTGCACAGAAAGGAAGGTAACTGTTTTTGAATTTTTATTTTATTTTCTCATTCTCCCAGGTACCCCACAGGTCAGAACCACTACTGAAAGGGATCAACATATAGAACTGACTGTATTTGCATTGTCGTTATCTAGTCACTGGGTTTGTTGCATGTAAAAGATGTAAAATATCTTTGATTGAAAATCCATGGGGATTGGGCACTTAGAGTGGGATTTTCAAAACTGCTTAAGCAAAAGTGCTAGGCACCCAACTCTTGATTTCAATGGGAGTTAAGTGCCTAGGTGCTTCCGAAAATCCCACTAGCTGCCTACCAGCATCTTTTCTAAATAGCTTCACAAACCTGGCCCTGGGGCCCTAATCTGCTTTGGTGCTTTTGACAATCCCACCATTAATTCCTTTAAAAATCCCAACCAAAATTGGAAAATGCAGTTAATTAAGCACCTATATAAAAACGGCTTTAAAAACTAACTAGAAAAAATTTGACTAATTGGTGACCCCTGGTTTGTGGTCTGAAGTGAGAGAGAGTAGAGCAAGAGGCTATTAGACATGTAGACTGTTAATAAATGAATGGTTAGGGTATTTTAGTAGGAGATAGTAACAGAGGGCCACATTTTTCACTGGTGTAAATCAGAATAGGTCCACAGGCTTCAGTGGAGCTCCCCTAGTTTACATCAGCTGAGGACTTGATACTGAGTACTGAACTGATAGAAAATACTCCAATGACTTTCTATTACACTTTCTCTTTCATCCGCATACAGAATTCCCATTAATGCTAATGAGAATTGCTTGTGCTTATTGTGAGGGAATATACCTCAGCACAGTGGGTATGACTGGTGCACATTTTCATGGTCAGTTCCATCAGGATTTGCTTGGAGGTGAAGGTTTTTTTCTGTCTCTAAAGAGCCAGTATTCTAAAGCGGAGAGGCAAAATAAAGCAACTTGTTAATAATTAAAGAGGCCTTCAGACCTTTTACTTGGATTGAGCAGGGTGGGGCTAAAAGGGAATGTCTGTTTTAGAACTTGGCATATAAATAGGGGGTTGAATTTATCTAGTTAGTTCGTCCTGTCTACCAAGCTGGGACAAACGGCTGGAGAAGTCCTCTGCATTGTTTAGGTGCACTGCATGTAACTTCCATTTTCATTTCACTACAGCACTGAAGATCAAATTTATAACAACAAAACTATTATTGGGTTGCTCCTGGATTGTGGCAAATACTTAATTATGTTGCAACAAGGCACACAACAGTGCCTCAAAGTCTAAACAAAAGCTGCCACACACACCCAGAACAATGCAATGGGAGATGAAATGTGGGCGGGGGGCAGAACTGTACAGGGCCTTTGCTAGTGAGGATGAGCAGTCTGAACTTTATACAAGACCCAGTGCTGGGACTTGAGGGGCTGGGACATAACTGAAGCAGCAGAAAAGTAAGATGAGAAGAACTACTGAACACTTACATTCCCCCTGAAATTTCAGTTGGGGAAAAAAAGGCCCTTCACGTCCTGTCCTAAGATAGTGTGTAGTGGTGTTGCATCCTGTTGACCAGCTGCGTTTTGCCCCAGAGATAGCAGCATTTTGGTGGTGGGTGAAGTGACCTCTGTGTATTAGTTTGCTTTGGGGTGCTGTTGGATAAAAGTTGCCATGGCAATGTGAGGTTATTCCTGACTGAGTCAGAGACTAAAATACTGTATGATTGAGAGCTCAGTGTACCAATATAAAAAGACACAGTAAGGGCAAATAACCAAACCTGCTAAAGTGGAAAGGGAGTGGCAAACTCAGTAATGGAAGGAGGAAGATCAATGAAGGTAGCACCAATGTGGTAAGGGATGCATGTAAATATGCACAGCTCTGCCTCTTTGTGTCAGAGGGCTATTCCAGAAACAGAGAGCTCCGATGCTGCTGCAATGCTGTTGTAGGATCTAGTAGCAACTTCCAGGCAGGTCCAGGGAGTATATAGGGGAGCAAAGTGCTGGTGGAGGGCAGAGGCTGCCCAGCTGACATCTGTGTTTGGTGACAATAGCACAGTCTGACAAGTTCAGTGTGTGTGTATGGCACTCGGCAGCAGGTGGAAAGGCTGTGTGAAGAACCACCTGCTCTCCAGCCTGTGTGCCTGTCTATCAGGGTCATGTCAGCAGCAGCGGATGCTCCTCTGCGTAGTGTCTCCAGAAGGAGAAGTATCTGGAAATGTTGCTCCCAGATAGGGCTGAGAAGCTCCAGGACTTGAATTTTGGGGCTTTATAATTGGCTTGGAAGGTATAAGACTCTGAATTTATATGGATTTCAAAGGATAATATGGATTTTTTCCCATGGTGACTATCAATTATATTATGGATATTATTTTTTTCTGCACTGGAAGGAAATGTAAAAAAAAATGCTTTGATGCTTAATTATTATTTATTCAAGGCCTGCTGGCCACAGAAACCTGCATTCCTAGATTTAAAAATAAACTCCTATGGCCAAATCCTGCACCTGTAACTCCACTTGTAAACCGTGGGCCCTGGAAGTGCTCAGCACTTCTCAGCAATCGGCTTCTAATATTTGAACGATTATTGTATTAGAGGGTCGGATCCTCAGCTGGTGCAATTTGGCATCATTATCGTATTGATGTGAATGGAGCCCGGCTGATTGCAACCAGCTGAAGATCTAGCCCTACAGGCTCATTCTATCTGACTATCAATATCAGGAGAGGTTAAAACATATCATGAGCCGTACATTGATGTAAATCCAAAGTAGCTCTAGTAAACTCCAAGAGGTTACTTCAGATTTATGCTGGTTCAGAGTGGAATGTAGTCCCACGTATAATTTTTAATTCTCCCCGTCTGTAAATGTCAATAATGAATGATAGAATTTGTGACCATTTGGGGGATGACTGATGATTATTGACAGTCACCAACAAAAATCTTTTGCTCACCCACTGATTCATTGCCCAGCTCAGTGAAGTGGAGCTGATTTACACTCATACACTTTAACAGTAATGTGCATTGCCAGAAACCTCAGTGCATAATTAGGAAGTCTCTATGCTCCTAACTGCACATGCTTAGTTCCTCTACCTGTGCAAATTACCAGCTAGACTGGTGATTGGCCATTTATTACAATGTATGCAACTGCACACGTGTAGCCCGTGGAAGGCAGGCTCTTCTGTCAACAGGACTTAAGCATGCACTTCAAGTTAATCAGGAGCTTAAGTGCTTTGATGAATAGGGATGGACTTAAACACCTGCCTAATGTTAAGCAAATGCTTAAAGGTTTTGCTTTAATTTTTAAAATATTGGTCGTTATGCAATTCCTACCTGCTGCTTAGGTCAGATGCTGTACCCAGCTGCAGTATGTAAGATAACCATTTAATAAGCTCTTTGGGCCAGGAGCTGGGTGTTTTTTGTTCTGCATTTGTACAGCCCTTAGCACAATGGGATCCCAGCTCCATGGCCAGGACTCCTAGGCACTATCGTAGTACAAATTGTTCATAAATAATAATAGTTAATAATAAATATGAATTTGACTCTGAATCTGCATCAGGACCGGTTAGCTTGATATTGCTTCTGGTGCTACAGTTCAAAATGGTGTGGGGGAAAATAGGCTCTTTCCTTTAGGACACAAGGTTTCTGCCTTGACCCAAAAAGCAAAGTTGGGAAAATAACCAAAGACTCATTTTCCTAATGTCAGTGTCTGGGCTGGACAGTTCTTTTTGTGATCAATCTCCTTTCACAGTGGTGGGCACTGCTGTGAGTTGGGTAAAATTAAAAGTACAGTGCTGATGGCAAAGCATTGTTGGTATTGGACATGTGCCTCTGGAATTCACTCAGGTCCTCATTCAAAGCCCTTTGAAGTCAGTGGAAAGATGCTCATTGACTTCACTGGGCTCTAGCTCTGGCTGTCCTAGCAGAAATATAATGAAGCATGAAGTTGGCCACTTTTAGAAAGAACTGCAAGACTCCCCTCCTTGCTACACCTTCCTAACTCATTACATCTTCACTGGTTAACTGCAGCCCGCAGCATAGCCCGGTGTATGGTTTCTTAAAGCAAGACTTAATGTCTGAACTTAAGCCCAGATACAACGGCCATGGGAGTCAAATAAATGTTTGTAATAACATACATAATTAGCATCAATGGACCCAAGGCATTTAGGGATTTTTTTCTTCATTTTAAAAATAATCGAACTGGGAAGAATTTGTCAAAGAACAACTACAATCACAGTAGTTAGCACTGTGGAGCACACACAAGTTCATGATTCTGAGATGTGTATTTCTGGTATAGACTGTTCTCTGATCATAGAGGCAGGTGTAATGTTTCCAAAAAGCTCTATATTATTGAAAAACTAATTCAGTAAGCACTGACAAGGTGATCCTTGCCTCAGTTTGCCATAGAAAAATTATTTCAGTACCTAGAAAACTTGAAGTGATCATGAAAAACTGATAAACATAATATAACCTAGATAAACATAATATAACACAACATGGCTCATGGAATAAACAAAACTCATCTCTCGCTAATCTACTGCAATTCTTTGAGCACTTCAAAGAATGAGTGGATAAAGTGTGAGAACCTGTTGCTATCATTTGTTTAGACTGTCTGAAAATCTTGACAAAATCCCTCCCATGGGGGCATTAAGAAAACTAAATCATGAGAGCAGACATCAAGAATCATAATGCTTTAGAAACTAGTTGGGAAGTAGAAAAACAAGTAAATGGTCACTTTCCAATGTGGAAGCATTAACAATGGGTGCTCCAAGGATTCATATTAGGACTGATGTTGTTTACTATATTTATTTAAAGTGTTGAAAAGGGAGTGAACTCTGAGGTAGCAAATATTGCAAATGACAGGAAATTATTTTGTTTAGTCATGACTAGAGAAGACTATGTTTGGAACTTCAGAGAGGCCTTGCAAAGATAGGGAAATGAGTAACACCACAGCAGGTGAAATTCATGTTCTAGCCAAGGTACAAGGTGTTGCACATTGGATAGAATACTTTAACCTACCCGTACACATTGCCGGATCAAGAACAGGGCCTGAGTACCACTGTGGAAAATATAATGAAAACTGGGGCTCAGAGTCTAGCAGTGGTCAAGAAAACAAAACAAATGTTAGGAGGTATAAAGAATGGGATAAAAAAGAATACTCAAAATATTAAAAATGCCATTATATATCAATGGTTGTAGTGAGGCGGCCTGGCTCCCAGCTGCCCCAGAAAGGGATGAGTCCCCCTGGATGCCAAAGTGGGCGGAGCCACTGGAGCTTGTGCCCGCTCCCCAGAGGTCAAGGCACAGGACAGGAAGTATAAAAGCCCAACCCCAGGGCTCAGAAGCTGCCTGGCTGCTGGAGAGGCTGGATGCTGGTGCCCTAGCTCTCACTGGGGAGACTCCTGCCGCCTGTGACAGCCCCGAGGACTGGCCATACCCATTGAAGCCGAACGCCGACCAGATGCCGGAGAAGCCAGTACGCCTACCAGTGAGAGGGGACCCAGAGGAGCTGCCCAGCTTACTGCTCGCAGAGTTCCCCAAGGAGCCCATGGTGCTTGATGCCGTGGAAATTGCTGACCAGATGCACGTACTGCTAGAGGGGAAGGTTGGAAGTAGCCTCGGGGCAGCTGACTCTAGTCTGGCTGTGGCACATCCAGAGCTGATGTCAGTGTGTTGTGGCCAGGATCCCCACTGACACAGCAGCAGGTTGCCTTCCACTGTCAGGGCCCTGGGCTGGGATGCAGTGGAGAGGGAGGGCCTATGTCCCTCCTGCCACCCCACTCATGGGTGGCAGTCTCCTCGATGCTCAGGACCGGGAGCCTGAGTTTTGCTCTTGAACTGTTTGTTTGCTGCCCTGCCCTGACCCAGGGCCTGGGCTTACTATTGAACTCTATGCTCAGCCCCTGCCTGAGACCTGAACTGTTTCCTGCCCCACCAGGCTAATTCCATGACTCACTGGACTTGTGTAGTGAGGCGGCCTTGCTCCCAGCTGCCCCAGAGAGGGTGACCCCAACAGCACCTGCCTACACTGGTACACTCTCATGTGGAATACTATATTTACTTCTGGCCACTCCATCTCAGAAAAAATATAGCAGAAATAGAAGGTTTCCAGAAATATGTAATGAAAATGATTATATGTACAGAGAGACTTTCATAGGAACAGAGATTGAAAAGAATGGGACTAATTAGTCTAGAAAGGAGGTGACTAAGAGGGGATGAGAGAGAAGTACACACAATAATACGTGCAGTGGAGAAGGTAAATTGAGCTCTTGATCTTCTTGCATAATACAAGAATAAGGGGCCATTCAATTAAATTGATAATTAACAAATTTAAAGTGGATAAAAAAAATATTTTTTTACATAGTGCATAATTAATTAACCAGTGGAACTCTCACTGAGATCAAGTGCTTAGTAGGATACAAAGGAGGTTTAGATGTTTATATGGATTCTTGAGAACATTCAAAATTTCACATTAAATTGGGTAAAGGATTTTTAATAAGTGATGTAAACCTTCATTCTTCAGAGCCAGTGACTAACTGACATGGGTTGGAAAGACACTTCCTTTATGGGGAGGTTATCCATAGATTCTAAAGCCAGAAGGGACTGTTGTGATCCTGACCTCCAGTATAACGCAGGCCATAGGACTTCTCTGAGTTAATTTCTGTTTGAACTAGAGCAGATCTTTTAGGAAAAACCTCCAATCTTGATTTAAAAAAGGCCAGTTATAGGGAATCCACCAGAGCCCCTAGTAAGTTGTTCCAATGCTCATGGTTAAAAATTTGCACCTCATGTCTAGTTTGCATTTGTCTAGCTTCAGCTTTCAGTCATTTGTCAGCTAGACTGAAGAGCCCTCTATTCTCAAATTTCTCTTCTCCATGTAGGTACTTATAAACTGTGATCAAATCACCCCATAACCTTCTCTGTGTTAACCTAAACAGATTGAGTTCCTTGAGTCTTTCACAATAAGCCACGCTTCTCATCCTTGTCCACTATGAGAGGCTTTTGCATCTTCTTCTGAAGTATCCTGTATTTACCACATGGCAAGCCAGAATACTGGACTAGATGGACCATTACTCTGATCCAGTCAAATGATTTCTATGTTCTTAGTTTTTGTTGCATTGTTTTGGTTTTCACATTCTGTGTTTTTTTTGGTGTGTGGTTGAATGTTTATCCAATGTTTACACTATATTAATAACACAATCACTATAGTATTTATTGCGTTATTCATTTTGATAAAAAAATCTATTTATATTACTCTGCCTCTACATTTTTAGTAGTCCACAGCTCTTTTTATGGACAATGCATCCCTATATTGTAGAAATTGTCTGGGGAAAAGTGGGAGTGTTTGAAAGCTGGTTATGGGAGAGCTGAAGATCCTGACACATATGAAGGTGTGGGAGGCAGACTGAGACTCTAAGATAAGGACATTACTTGGATTTTTCTGTTAAAATTATCAGCAGTGAAACAGTTAACGTAGACATGTTATCAGTAGGTTTCAGAGTTAATGGCCCATTATGTTGGGTGGGGCCAGCTCACACCACTTAGATATTTCAGGATGTTTATAGACTCAGGAAGACAGCTGTGCTTCTAAAGGCTGGAAACAATTTTAAAAAAATACAAATATTAGCTTCTAAACTACAGCTCTGCAGCAAACGGTGCAGTCTGTGGCAAGTTCCATTGGCATGGAATCATGCATACATGGTGCCCAGGTTTGCCCTGTTCTCCCACAACATAAAAGCAGGTAAAGAGTATGTCAAAAAAATACACAAGTTATTAACCTCTGAAGATGAGACCTGAATGATGATGAAGGCAAAATGTTCCTTACAGCAAAGTTAGTGGGTACCTGCCAGAGAAATAATATATATTTTACTGTCATTCACATAGGCCCTGATTCTGCACCACTGATGTCCATAAGAGCTCTACTGTTGACGTTAATGGGTGTAGAAACAGGCCCATAATTCAGAAGTCCAAAAGAGTATCATTGTAGGAAGCTCTGTAATTAGGAAAAAGGAAGGTTAATCTTGTAATCTATATATCACTATGAACTTAAAGTGGTTTGTCAGTGACGAAAAATGAAAGCAAAAACCTTGTTGCTCCAGTTCAGACTCTGTGGAATTTATTGCCTTGTGGAATTTATTGCCTCCTTTCACTCATTCAGAAGTGCTGAGACATTCCATAGCAAATAGGAACTGTATGAACACTTTGCTTTTTGCACTCCCCCCAACTTTTCCCAAATATGAAAAATCTGAAAAAAGCTTTATTTTTTCTAAATGATCATTCAATTGCCTCCAGACTGTATCTTTTGGTGAATTTATTGCTTGCTATTTCAAAAAAACTGAAATGCATTTTGCATATTAACACGTAACTCTTGTTCCTGTCTGCGCAGTTTGGAAATGGTTGGATTGCTTTTATAAAGAAAAAAATGGCTAACAAAATTGGCCCCAGCACCATTGCTTTGCAATTCTTATGAACAGTAAAGTGCTACTTACAGTCATTGATGTTAAAAGCTATTTCTAAATTATGGTGCCATTTATTATCTCTAGTGTCCAAAGTAAGTTTAAATGATGCTTATAATTCATGTTTTACCAAATTTCCTTTTCCCCCCGAGGATACCTCTGATTAACTTATGCACATTTAAGCGCTTTTTAAATTCTTCTTTTATTGCCATTATGCTCTGAAAATCTCAGCGATTCTCAAAAATGGGTAATAAACTTGAGATAAAATGCTGCAGTTTTAGATCAATGCTGACATATCACTGTGGTGATTTCTTCAGAGCTAAAGTGATAATGCTTCATATTTACAGAATATATACTAGGTTATTGCTACAGTATTACCATTTTGTTCTAAGATGAAATGAGTAATTTACCAATTTATTAAACAGTTACATTTAAGTATTGCTTAGGATATTACCACACCAATCTGTTTACTTAGCTTGAAGAGTTACCATTAAGAAACCCTGTTTATTTAGGTAAAATTTGTAATCATCGTGGCCTCCATTAAGAAACTTATTTTTCTGCAAGCCTAATTGCTTGGAAATGAGTTTCTCCTTGTTTACTGTGGTATATTCTGCTAAGCCAGCTAAAAATGTCACCCTAGCAAGAAGTGCTGGAGAAATTAATAATACATACACAGAACAAATTTTAATTAGTATAATATCAAGTGTTAATAAAAGATTTATAATACAGTGAAAAGTTCTAATGACCACAAGGAAAAAATGTGAAACATATGGAAACAAGTCTGTTAACAAACACCATCCAGCCCCTCCCTCTCCACAATCCAGCATAAAAAACCACCCCAAACAAACAAAACACCCTTACAAGGTAAACAAAATGCTTTTGTTAGCACTATGGGCCCAATTCTGTCCTTCATGAGAGCAAATCCTATTGAATCCACAGGGCTTAATTCAGATCTGTTTAAATCAGTGTAAATCCAGAATATCGCCACTGAAGTCAAGAGAGCTACTCCAGAGTGACACCAGTATCTTTGAGATGAGATAGACAGATCCTGAGCCCTGATAAAGATACTTTGAAAATGCATGTACTGTTTTTAAACTCTATCGCTATCAGTGTGCAAGCGAAGTGCTGGTGATTTCGGAACACGGACCAAACTTGAACCAATGCTGATTTATCGAGTCCTTGTGCAATGCTAGGCAAGCGCTCAGCCTAGCTCTAGGAAAAGGTGCTCATTTGGATGGCTCAGGGATAAGGAAGTTTTTAACAGTTTGTAGCTGACCAAAAGGTTAATCACTTTGGGCTAGAAATCTCAGTGCTGTGCAGTGGGTTCGCGCAACCTTTAATTTCTGGAGAGATGGCATCAGATAGTGGCTCAGTGGTCACAAAGCTATATTTGATCTCATCCCAGTCCCCATAAGTACACATTACAAACCCAAGCAATCTGGTCTAATTTAGTACAGGTGGCAGTCAGCAAGGGCCCAATCTGTAGCCAATGGGAGCTGAGGAAGCTCAGTTCCTCCCAGGGTGGGGCCCTAGTAGAGGGTGAGATTGGAATGCTGCTGGAAGCTGGCAGATGAGGCTAGATAGGATAGTGGGGTGACACATCAGGGATTTTAAAATACTCTTGCTCCTGCTTTTACACTTAATTGCAACAGTGTTTTGCTTTTTAAAGGGACAGATCCTCAGCTGGTGCAAATTAGCATAGCTCGAGATGAGCTGATTTATATGAGCTGAGGCTCTCCCCCCAAAATGTTAAAACTCAGTCAGATAGTGCTTAGCCAGGCAAGGTAAATTAAGACCCACTCCAAAATTCTGTGGGAGATGGGTCTGGGCAAGGAGTGGAATAAATACTTCAGGACTGAGCCCTTCATTTTTCAGAATAAAACTCATTTTTAAAAATATGGACCCTGAACAGTTTGATTCCATTAACCAAACTGTTACTAAAAGGATTTTGGAGAGTTGTTTTGTTTTTCTTTGGACAAATGCCTATTATGCACCTATCCTGTTAGACCCTAGCAAAAATACACAATAAACAACAATCAGAGTTAGTCAATACAGCCTCCCAGCTACAAAGTAGAGGGGAGAGGGATAGCTCAGTGGTTTGAGCATTGGCCTGCTAAACCTAGGGTTGTGAGTTCAATCCTTGAGGGGGCCATTTGGGGACTGGCCCTGCTTTGAGCAGGGGGTTGGACTAGACAATCTCTTGAGGGTCCCTTCCAACCTTAATAATAATCTAAGTGCTTTTAATCTCATACCTGCCAAGAACAAAAAAAACCCCTTCCAAGTAAAAATTTAAATAATTTGTGTAGACTGCAAGCTCTTTGGGGGCAGAGACTGTGCCTGCCATCGGGGATTTAGACAAATGGTTCCCACTGAAATTGAGACAATTGCAGCTTCTAGCACAATTTGGGTGCAGAGGAAATGGAAATAATAACAAGAAACAAGAAACTGCTAGACTGAACAAATTGATCTTACCCAACATCTTGTTCAACATCCTCAGAATCAGGCTTTGGCAGATAGCAAGGCCTCCACTGTCTGCTGGCCCGTGTTTAAATTCAGGGACAGACAGTAGCACATTCCAGCTGATTACAACTGTCCTGAGGAGCTCAGAGATAGATGAGTCCATAGAGAATAGTATAAAAAATCGATGCCCTGGATGGCACCCAGGAGCAAAAAGGAAGCCAGCACAGAGCCTGGAAAACAGGCATTTGGAACATCAGCTTTCCAAACTTAACTAGTGGTATCTATCTGCACTAGCTGGAGCTTCTGAATAGCGCATGGGGTAGGCCCATATTGCAGTCATGATAGTGCAATGCTTCCGACAGGGTTGTGATTTGGGACTGCTCCTGAAATAACAGATGCAATGGCCAAGAGTCCCTTATCGCATCTGTGTCTGGCTCGGCATTTGCAACCTTCTCTCTCAGATTCAGATCTTGCACAGTGGGGCATGTCTTTGTGACTCCTAAATGGGATTATTCTCAGGGAGCTGTTATGATTCCGTACATGTCTTGTGGTTGCATCTAGATGCCCTGGCCACTTTGTGCTAGGCACTGTCCAAACATATAACAAAGAACTGGTCCTTGCCCCAAAGCATTACAAGCTGTTACCCACTGGTCTGCAATCTATCAGACAGGTGGGCAGCCCCAAAGAGCTGGGATGAGCACACGGTAAGGGTGAGATGGCTATGACCAGCAAACCAGTACAATATATCACGCTGCCTCTGCGGGCTATGTGTATGTCCACACTGTAATTAAACACCTGTGGCTGGCCTGTGTCAGCTGACTTAAGCTCACGGGTCTTAGGCTGTAAAGCTGCCATGTAGATGTTCCAGCTGTGGCTGAAGCCTGGGCTCTGGGATCCTCCCCCCCGGTCCCCCGACATGGGGTCCCGGAGCTCAGGCTCCAGGCCAAGCCCAAACATCTACATCACAGTTTTACAAGCCTGTAGCCAGAGCCCATGAGCCCAAGTCAGTTTCCACAGGCCAGCCACAAGTGTTTAATTGCACTGTAGCCATACCCTGTGGGGCTCAGACAGGGGCTTGCGGACTCGAGGTGCAAGCCTGTATTACTTATTTCACTGTAGCCAAACAGGCCTATCTTAAGAATTCCTGTCAGTTTGGAGTAAAGAATGAGCAGCCATTAAACTGAGCTTTGGCTGCTCTGGGCTTGTTTACAGCACTGGCTGATGGGGTGTCGGTAGTGACGGTTTTGCCTTGGTGTCTGATCTGTGCAGACTAACAAGATGAGAGTAAAATGCTTGTTTCCTTTGTTTCCAGTTTGATCCAGAGAATTTATTGTTTTCTGTAGGTAATAAATAATGGATGGCAAAGCCTCTGTCCATAATTAAAATGGATGCCCCTTGCCTGCCACAAATGATAGCTTTTCCAGTAATGAACAGATTTAGGCATGTGTTAAGTCTAGGATACATTCTGTTCACCTTTTGATGGGCAGCAGCACTGTGAACACAGGGGGTGGAATATGCAATAGTCAGTCTTATAACGGTTAAGATGGCTCAGGCTGCAGATACCTCATGAACTTCAATGGGAACACAATGAGTGGTGAACTCTTTCTCCACTCAAGGCTTGGGCTCAGTGCTTGGCTCTGGTTGAGGTCCACTTAGCACAGGACTGGAGGGAAGCAAAGTGGCGGCATGCCATCTTTCTGCCCCAACCTGGGGCCAGCTGGTGACTCTGGCCTGGCTCTGATTGAGATGCTTATCTTTAGGCACTGTTGTGTGGCAAGTACACCCAGTCACAGGCACCCATATTTGAAAATGTTGGCCATTGCCCATAAACTCCAGATACTGGCACAAATTGGTATCCAGCCTTTCCCAGGAGTCTCTCCTCTGCTCCAGGGAGCAGGTGAGTGCCAGGGAATGTTCAAATTATAGGTTAAGCATGTGGGGGTTTCATTCCAAAAATTCATATATCTGACTTGACTTATTTGTCCTTTTCAGGGCCACAAAAAGATGCTCCCTGCGAATGTAACCATATTGATTGTCATAAAGTATACATAATATAAATCTATATTGACTCTTGTTACATTAACTTCTCTGTCTTTTACTTCTTACTCCTCAGTAATGCTACAATTATGTAAAGAAATACATTAAAATCAACATTGTCCCAAAGGACGCAGATCTGCCATTATTATTATTGGCCTGTGCCTATGTACAAGCTTTAGAAAACCAAGCAAAATGAACTATTTATGTCACAATTGGGCAGCTAAGCAGGTGCTCCAGGTGTTCTATCCCCAGCTTGATAGTACTGTGTGGGTAGGCTCTGGTACTTCCTAACACCTCAGTAGCAGCATGTCCCCTGTGGAACTTCAGTGGTTTGCTTGGATCACATCCAGTCGTGGAGGCGTTCAGGGGACAGTGCTGTTGCCAGGGGAATTCAAAACCAGCCTGGCAGTTGCGCAGGGTGAGCCGCTAGCCTGCCGTTCCTGGCTGTAGTTGTGATTACAGCTTATTCTCTCCTACTAATACCCTTCAGTGGAACTGATGCGCTGTGTGTGGTGGATGGAGAAGTGGTGTTGCCCCGTAGGCCACATCGGGGATGAGAAGGGGAGCAACTTGGAGTGGGAACCACCCAACAGCTCGTTGACAGCGTTAGCATGGGCTTTCACTTGGGAAGGGAATGGGAATGGGAGGCAGTGGTCTCTGGGTGAAATTCACCCCGGTGCCTAGGGAAAACACAGGGCCTATGCTCCATTTACAACTCATGAAAGCCCCCAGGATGGTGCTGCCTAAGCTTCGTGCTGCACCTCTGCATGGGAGGAGATATCCTCCAGTATGAACGTACTGCAGCTTGCTGGCTGGGGATGGTGTGAGTGGGAAATTGCTGACCATCCCTGGAAGCTGAAAGCATTACACAGTGTGACGTTGGACTCTATGATTTTATGAAAATATGCTAATGAGTGTGAATATAATGTAACTGGAATATGCTTCATGCAAAGGGGCTCTTGTAAGGTATCATTACAAATCTTATAATCTACTTAGTGTGGTCAACCTAATTGTATAAATGTATCACTCTTGTATCTGAAACTATAAATATGAAATATAACTCTGAGGTCCTATTGTAGTTATGCAAAGTGTGGGCCATTAATGGTGGTTTGGAATCTTGATGTCTCCCATCAACCAGGACAATTGACTGGATGGTTCTGTTTGCAGGCAAGCCTTCCTGTGAGTCAGGCTGGGAGGAATGAAGGCTTGGGGTCTTACAGTGACATGTGATCATACCACCTGAACTGGAATCCATCTTTAACCTGGTGCTTTTCCATTTAGAAGGAGGGGTGGGACCTAGAGAGGACAAAGGATTCCTGCCTTGTGCAAAAGGTATATAAGCATGTGGAACAGAGCAAAAGGGGCTGCAGTCATGAGAAATTCCCTAGCTACCCCCTGAGCTGGAACAATGGCTGTACAAGGGGAAAGGACTGTGTCCACACTAGGAAGGCGTCCAGTCTGTGGTAGAAGCTTATTGAAACATCTCTGAAGGTGAGATTTCATCTGTAATTGCTTTCTTACTGTATTAGGCATAGACTTGCGAGTTTTATTTTGCTTGGTAATTCACTTTGGTTTGTCTGTTATTACTTGGAACCACTTAAATCCTACTTTTTGTATTTAATAAAATTACTTTTTACTTAATAATTAACCAGAGTATGTATTAATACCTAGGGGAGAGGGAGGGAAACAGGGTGCACATCTCTCTATCAGTGTTATAGAAGGTGAACAATTGATGACTTTATCCTGTATAACCTTTATACAGGGTAAACTGGATTTATTTGGGGTTTGAACCCCACTGGGAGTAGGGCATCTGAGCATTGGAGACTGGAACACTTCTTAAGCTGTTTTCAGTTAAGCCTACAGCTTTTGCGGGACATTGTTCAGACCTGGGTCTGTGTTTGTAGCAGGCTAGAGTGTCTGGCTCAAACCAGGCAGGGCACTGAAGTCCCAAGCTGCCAGGGAAAATGGGCTCAGAGGTAGTCTCGGCACATCAGGCGGCAGTTCACAAGGGACTTTCTGTGATCCAACCCATCACACACAGACAAAACACACTCAAGAGACTGGGGCTCAGAGCAGCAGCACAAACTTGGGGATCATCTCTGCTTGGTCTCATCAGCACACCAATAGGGATACCTGCACTGGCACCAGCAGCAGCAGCAGGTGGTCCCTGAACTGACCTTTACAGAAGATGAGTAGAAGCTCTTCTATTGCCATAATTGCCTTAGAAGTACTGCAAACAAGGCAGGGCAGCTCTGAACATTTCCAGGTGGGGGTGTATTGCTTACAGTCTTGTAGGATCATGTTTAGATGTAATGAGCCAAACTCTGCTCTGTTACACCAGTGTATTGACTCTCAGTGGAATAGCACACGTGTAGGAGAGCAGAATCCAGCCCAGTGATCCCTGGGAAGGAATGAAATCCCACACTGGTGGGGGAGGGAGGCTCACTAAGAACTCTTGGAGAGCAGGAGAGGGCTTAAGCTGGGTTGTGACTCAGGGTCAGAACATTCATTCCTACTGCCCTCCCCATAATAATGTCAAAGAGTTTGTTTTTCCTGGCTGATCAGAAGCTGGGAATGGGCCAATGACCTCACCTCCATCTCTTGTTATGAGGAGCATAATCCCAGGCCTGGGGAGAATGAAAATCCCATAGGCACTGCAGCCCAGAAAGAAAATTACCACCCTTCAGAATAAGGGTTAAGTGTGCATGGGAAGTTAGAGGTCCTGAGCTGGGATACTCACAAAGAATAGTTTGTTGACAATTGCACAGCAAGTATTTCACCAGCCCAGCCAGCAAGAAACCCTGAGTACACAGGCAAGCGGGAGAGGCAATGTAGCCTACTGGATAGAGTACAGGCCTGTGCCGCTGAACATCTGCATTCTACTTCCAGTTCTGCTGCTGGGTGACCTCAGGCGTCACCTTTCCCCCATCTGTGCCTCAGTTTTCCCATCTGTAAAATGAGGATAATGATACTGATGCCTCCTTTGTAAAGCACTTTGAGATCTGCTAATAAAAAGTGCCATAGCAGAGCTGGATATTATTATTGATGCACAGCTCTACCTACTTTGTTAAAAACAGAGGAAGAGGGGTTCCTCCTACTCTCTCTTATGGGCTTAGGTGAGCTGAGCTCAAGAAGAAGCTTTTTATTCGTACATTGTTCTTTCAGAGTCTAAATTGTGTATGTGTAAAGTGGTTTTTAGTCTTTTCCATTGCAAAAAAATCCTGGAAAATCCTGTTCTCACGTGTTTCTGCTCTTCTTTTTGTAATTAGTCTAATATACGATCTGCTCTCTGAACTTTTTAGTATAATTCAGTACTGGAGTTGGACTGGACTGACACTGTGACTTGCCAGATAAACGAAGTGCTTCTTTTAATTACTGGATGAGGTTGTGCTATATAAGGCTGTAGAGCAACCAACCCTTTCTTTTGCAGCCATGTCTGTTGGGTTGCATTTTGTTAATAATGCTTAGCATTTCTATAGGGCTTGTATGGGATACAGGTGTTACAGGCAGGTTTGAGCTATCGTGTTTATCAAAGCAATATAAAAAGCCATGAGTAGGACAGGGCGCACAGGAGAACCAGATCATGTATTAATAGGAATTCTGCAGTGAGACCAACAGGTACTGTTGCCTGGTAGCAGGGAGGAAGGCCCAAGGCCCTGATTCTGCAAACACTTATGTGAGTGCTTATTTTGAAGTCCCACTGACTACTCACGTGGGTTAAGTGAAGCATGTGCAAACGTATTTGCCTATGGGAAGAACGTGTAGCTAAAAATCTTATTAGCACAAAGGAGATGGTGCATAAGACCATGCCTTTGCAGACATGTCCATTTCCCATCCATATCCTGTCCCCATTTTAGTCTGAGTGTAAGGGTACGTCTACACTACCTGCCAGATCGGCGGGTAGTGATCGATTTATCGGGGATTGATTTATCATGTCTAGTGTAGACACGATAAAATCGATCCCCGATCTTTCTGCCGTCGACTCCGGAAATCCACCACGGCAAGGGTACTTCCACGCTACCCGCTGGATTGGCAGGTAGTGATTGATCTATCAGGGATTGATTTTTATCGCATCGGACTCGATAAATCAATCCCCGATTGCTCTGCCGTCGACTCCAGACTTTCACCATGGTGAGAGGAGGAAGCAGAGTCGATGGGGGAGCGGCAGCGGTTGACTCACCACCGTCCTCACAGCCAGGTAAATCGATCTAAGATACATGGACTTCAGATACGCTATTTGTGTAGCTGAAGTTGCATATCTTAGGTAGACTCCCCACTCACCAGTGTAGACCTAGCCTAAGGGTATGTCTACATGACAATCAAACACCTGAGGCTAGCCCAGGTCAGCTAACTCTGGCTCACAGGGCTTTGGCTGCAGGGCTGTAATATTGAAGTGTCAGTGTTAAGTTCTGAGACCCTGCAAGGGGGGCAGGTCTCAGAGGCCAGGCTCCAGACCGAGCCCAAAGGTCTACAGAGCAATTTTATAGCTGTGTGAGCCAGAGTCAGCTGACCTGCACCATCCGCAAATGTTTTATTGCCGAGCAGACATACCCTAAGGTAACAGGTGGTCAGGAAGCTTGAGGATTGCTGCTATTCAGTGCAGAGGGCTACGCATAGCACATAGCCTAACTTGTGCTCATGCACAACCTCTGCTCGCAGCTGCGCTGGCAAACACAGCTTTGCTGTACATTGTACAAGGATATCCATGAAACACAACATGCTTAACATAAACTAGACCTCATCTGGCAAGGTGTAAATTACTGAATTATCCTGCCCTCTGCACCAGTACAGCATGTCTATAGTAAGGATTGACACAGGTGTTACTGGTGTAACATGATGTATCAGCTGGATTTGTTGGTAGCAATCCAATATGTCTGAATCGAAAAGCATGACCCTCTGCTGCCTGAGCTAAAAGACCCATCCAGCTCTACTAGTTCAAAGGCTGTACAGACTTAGAAACCTTTATGTAGTCCAGCCACAAGAGGGAGATAGAGCTACACTCGGTAAAAGTGAGTTACAATGGTGCTCATTTTCTTTATAGACAAGGCCAGGATGGAGAATCAGGGCCAGTTATGTTAAAAAGTACCTGTCCAAGGTCATGCAGCGCGTCAGACAAAGCCAGGAATAAAAGCATAACTTCAGTTCAGTGCTCTAAGCTGTAGATGATACTCCCTGTTCTAAATTAATCTCTGTGAGCCAAACTCTGCTTGGGTTTCACTGTAAATCTGGATTAATTCCATTTGACATCAATGGAGTTGCTCTGGATTTGCCTCTGTGTAACTGAGAGCAGAATGTGACTTAGTGATTTTAAAATCTTTTAACATTGAGGCAAATGATTTCTAGAAGGCCAAAATGTAGCCCTTTATGTCTGTCAGCAATCATATGTAATTATGATTTGGTATGAATCATATACAGCTAAAAGCTTGTATGTTATATTGCTAAACCCTCATTTTATTACCATTTAGGCCAAGATTTTCAAAACCAACTAGTGATTTGGGGTGTCTTAATATGTAGGTCCTTGGCTGGTGACACCTTAGAGAGGCTTGATTTTCAGAAGGCAGCTGCTCAGCACTATCTAAAAACCAGACCCCATTACAGCATCTCAAGTTGTACTCGCAAAAATAGCGGTACCTCAAATCACTAACCAGATTCTGGCCCTTAATATTATCTATAAACTTAAAAATGAAGCTCACTGTGATATGTTACCATCATTCTTTCTGACTGAATATAACAGAGGGGGTGTGTGTTTTTTCTTGTTTTAATTTGATTAGACGATTGAGGTCTGTCTCATCAAGGATATGGTTTCCTGGCGGTGTGTTCGAGGAAGAAACTAAAGCACTACGACAAAAAGCCTCTGAAATCTTTGTTTTGTTGCTTTCATGGCTCTTTATATGGCAAGATTACAACAAAATGTTTAGTACTGAAACACTAGGCTGTTGTAATAATGAGAAAGACGCCAGTGAGTCTCCTCCAAGCCGACTTGAATCAACAACCCTGTTAACAGCCTCTAGTGCCCTCTGCTGTATTTCAGGAGGCACAAATTCCTTAAGAGCAAATCATTAATATTTTCAAAACAGAAGGAAAGCAGTGTCCCATAAAGGCAAACTTCTTAAAAAAAATTGTGACTTTCAAAACCAAGATTTTCTCCTAGTATCTCATGCATCTGATGAAGTGGGTTATAGCCCACAAAAGCTTATGCCCAAATAAATTTGTTAGTCTCTAAGGTGCCACAAGGACTCCTCATTGTTTTTGGTTTTATAGCGGTCTAAAATTACAAATGTATTGTGCACCTCGATATAGAGTTTAAACTAGGGTTGTTGATTAATTGCAGTTAACTTGTGCAATTAACTCAAAACAATTAATCGCGATTAAAAAAATTAAACATAGTTTTAATTGCACTGTTAAACAATAGAATACCAATTGAAATGTATTACGTATTTTGGTTGTTTATCTACATTTCCATAAATATTTTCTTCTGTGTCATAATTGAAATCAAAGTGTATATTTTTATTACAAACATTTGCACTATTAAAATGATAAACAAAATAACAGTATTTTTCAATTCACTTCGTACAAGAACTATAGTGTAATCTCTGTTGTGAAAGTGCAACTTACAAATGTAGATTTTTTTTTTGTTACATAACTGCACTCAAAAACAAAACAAACAATGTAAAACTTCAGACATTACAGGTCCACTCAGTCCTACTTCTTATTCAGCCTATCGCTAAGACAAACAAGTTTGTTTATATTTACAGGAGATAACGCTGCCCTCTTTTTTATTTACAATGTCAACAGAAAGTGAGAAGCGGCATTTGCATGGCACTTTTGTAGCCGGCATTGTAAGGCATTTACGTGCCAGATATGGTAAACATTCGTATGACCCTTTATGCTTCGGCCACCACTCCAGAGGACATGCTTCCATGCTAATAACGCTCGTTTAAAAAATAAAAATTTTTTAAAAATGCATTAATTAAATTTGTGACTGAACTCCTTGGGGGAGAATTGTATGGCCCCTGCATTGTTTTACCTGCATTCTGCCATAAATTTCACGTTATAGCAGTCTCGGATGATGACTCAGCACATGTTCATTTTAAGAACACTTTCACTGCAGATTTCACAAAACACAAAGAAGGTGAGATTTCTAAAGATAGATAAAGCATTCAACCCAAAGTTTGTGAAAGGCACTTCAGATTCTTAATCTGAGATGGACAAAGTGTGGAGCTCTTTTAAGACTTCTGAAAGCATGCAACACTCCAATGTGGAAACTACAGAACCTGAACCTCCAAAAAAGAAAATCAGCCATCTGCTGGTGGCATCTGATTCAGATAGTGAAAGTGAACTTGTCAGTCCACACTGCTTTGGATTGTTATTGAGCAGATCTCATCATCAGCATGAACGCAAGTCTCCTGGAATGGTGGTTGAAGCATGAAGGGACATATGCATCTTTAGTTCATCTTGCATATAAATATCTTGCAATGCCAGCTACAACAGTGCCACTTTTAGGTGACATTGTAAACAAGAAGTGGGCAGCATTATCTCCTGCAAATGTAAACAAACTTATTTGTCTGAGCGATTGGTTGAACAAGGAGCAGGACTGAGTGGACTTGCAGGGTCTAAAATTTTACATTGTTTTATTTTTGAATTCAGTTTTTTTACATATTTCTACATTTGTAAGTACAACTTTCATGACAAAGAGATTGCATTATAGTACTTGTATTAAGTGAATTGATAACTAGTATTTCTTTTGTTTTTTTATAGTGCAAATACTTGTAATAAGAAATAAATATAAAGTGAGTGCTGTGCTGTAATTGATTTCAATTACATCTGAAAATGTAGAAAACATCCACAGATGTTTAAATAAATGTTATTCTCTTGTTTAACAGTGCGATTAATCACTATTAATTTTTTTAATCTCTTGACAGCCCTAGTTTAAATAAGTTTGGTGCTTTACAATAACAAATTTTTGATTATTGATGGGCAAGGCTCAAAGCATGTGATCTAGCAATCCAGCTGTACATTTCATGAGAACAAGCTCAAGATGTTCATGTCCCATCTCGGCCCCAGCAAAGCCAGAGATATGCAACAGCTGGGGGGGGGGAAGGAAAGTTAACTGAACTTACTTAATAATTCTTTGTACTTTCAAAGGGCTCAGCAACCATTAGAGACTAAAGTTAACAGAATCCCTATGAGATAGGTAGGTAGAGGTTTGTCCACATTAGGGATTTTTGGCACCATTATAACTACACTGTTGTAAACTCACCATATCGATGCCCTGTGAAACAAGGCATGCAAACCAGCATGAGCCGAACCTAGGCAAGCTCTGCTTTACACCATGCCGTACGTGTTAATGTTTTCTTTTATAGACAGACCAGTAAGCTAGAAAGAGGTTAAGTGGCTTCCAAAAGGCCACCCATGTCAGAGCTGACCTCAGAACTCTGTAGCACCTGGTTCCCAGGCCTGTGTTCAAAGCACTTTGCCAGCTTCAGCACGAGAGCCATGTGAATGCTAATCTGCTATGATCTTGCACTTAAACTTGTGGTATATCATGCAGTTAATGCCATTGAATACAAACTATGCTTACAGGCTCGGAAGGAGGGTCATAATCCATATAGGGCTGCTTCACTCTATGAGGTACCCTTCCCAGTAGATCCTTAGCATACATGGGATGGGAAGGCCTCACCCTCTATCCATGGCTCACCCAACCCCATAGGAGATGAGGTACTTTTGGTGATCAAGGACAACCAACAATTCTGGCATTACCTTGTCAGGACCTGGTCTTGAACACAGGCGCACAGGGTTTTTGGAAAGTAGCCCTGACTGTCCCACCACACCAACTCATTCAATAATAGGGAATTCACAGACTGTGGGACAGCTTCAAGGGTTCTGCAGCCTATTTACTGATTGACCACATAGTCTTGACCCTGATTGGTTGGTGACAATATATAAACTTCCTGTTTCCTTTCCGTCAGCAAGTTTGTGGATGACACTAAGCTAGGGGGAGAAGTAGATATGCTGGAGGGTAGGGATAGGGTCAGTAACCTAGACAAATTGGAGGATTGGGCCAAAAGAAATTTGATGAGGTTCAACAAGGACAAGTGCAGAGTCCTACACTTAGGACAGAAGAATCCCATGCACCGCTACAGGCTGGGGACTGACTGGCTAAGCAACAGTTCTGCAGAAAAGGACCTGGGGTTTACAGTGGATGAGAAGCTAGATATGAGTCAGCAGTGTGCCCTTGTTGCTAAAAAGGCTAACAGCATATTGGGCTGCATTAGTAGGAGTATTGCCAGCAGCTCGAGGGAAGTGACTATTCCCCTCTATTTGACACTGGTGAAGCTACATCTGGAATATTGCATCCAGTTTTGGGCCTCCAGCTACAGAAAGGATGTGGACAAATTGGAGAGAGTCCAGCAGAGGGCAATGAAAATGATCAGGGGGCTGGGGCACATGACTTACGAGGAGAGGCTGAGGGAACTGGACTTGTTTAGTTTGCAGAAAAGTGAGGGGGGATTTAATAGCAGCCTTCAACTACCTGAAGGGAGTTCCAAAGAGGATGGAGCTCAGCTGTTCTCAGTGGTGGCAGATGACAGAACAAGGCGCAAAGGTCTCAAGTTGCAGTGGGGGAAGTCTAGGTTGGATATTAGGAAACACTATTTCACTAGCAGGATGGTGAAGTACTAGGTTACCTAGGGAGGTGGTGGAAGCTTCATCCTTAGAGGTTTTTAAGGCCCGGCTTGACAAAACCCTGGCTGGGATGATTTAGTTGGTGTTGGCCTTGCTTTGAGCAGGGGGTTGGACTAGATTACCTTCTGAGGTCTCTTCCAACCCTAACCTTCTATGATTCTGCTCTTGTCTGAGCAACAAGCCATTGCCCTCTAGTTGTCACTCAGACCCTGCTTGATCCTGCCTTGCCTGATGCTGCCAGCTAGTTCATTGTACGTTCTCCTTAAATTGGATCTCTGGGCTTTTGGACTGCTTGTGTGAACTTTCACCACTGAGCTGGACTGTCCTTTGACCTGCCTGACCCCTGGGCATTACCCTACCCCCCCCCCGCAATAATAAGAATTAGCGTGTGCACAGTGTTTCACATTTCAGTACAAGATACAAACATTAACGAGGAGATTGCTTTACGTTTTCTATTAGGAGCTTGGCCTTACACTTGGGCTTTAATATCAGTTATTCTAGGGCAGTGGTTCTTAAACTTCATTGCACCATGAACACTTCTGACAACAAAAATTATTACATGACCCAGGACGGGGGACTGAAGCCTGAGCCCGCCCAAGTGACACCACCCCAGGTGGAGGGTGGCCAAAGCCGAAGCCCCAGGGCTTCAGCCCCAGGCGGGGGGCCTGTAACTGGGGCCCCTCCATCCAGGGCTGAAGCCTGAGCCCTGCTGCTCAGGGCTGAAACCTTTGGCCTTCAGCTTTGGCCCTGAATGATGGGGCTCAGGCTTCGGCTTCATCCCTGGGCCCTAACAAGTCTAATGCCAGCCATGGTGACCCCATTAAAATAGGGTCATGCCCCACTTTGGGGTCCTGACCCAGAATTTGAGAACCCCTGTTCTAGGGCAAGGACAGCCATTCCAAGTAATGCTTAGGTTGTTAAAGTGATCTACTGCTGCTCCAGCAATCCTGCAAAGAGGCTGGTGGAAGCCTCTCTGCGTGACAATTTTCTTAAGGCCGCCTTCGGTTTTGGGGGGCAGAGGGGGTGGAGCCAGTATTGCCTGCCCCAAGAGCCCATACAAAATCCCCAGAAACACACAAAACCAGACCCTAGAGGGAACCTACAGAAAGCCAGGCACTCGTACACACTGAAAGAAATCTTGTTCTTTCAAGCATTGCTCCTGTTCGGATTCTGGGCCATTTGGGGAGGGTGGGTGGTGGTGGTGAGGGAAGCTCCCTGGCCTCTCAGTAGCAAAGATGGAACCCTGTGTATTTCCATGCGCCTGTGCCCTGATGGGCATTTCTGGCAGAATGCACGTTAAGGCCTAATTCAACATTACTCTACATTCCCTTTGTGCCAGGAACTACCCCTGCCGCAGGTGAGCCATGTGCTGCCCAGCTCTGGATTGCCTCCAGGGTAGCCCCAGGCAAATGGGGCATTCCTGGGTGGAGTGGAGGGTGGGCTGAAGGAGGCAGGTTACAAGGAGTCATTACCAGGGTGCACACATGCTTTTTCAAAGCTCCAAGGAGGCACTGAAGCTCTCATTCAGGGCTGTCCTCACCTGTGGCGGGGGTTGCATTGGCCTGCATCAAGCTGCCTCGAGCCAGCACCAGCATAGGGATGAATCTATCCCTCCAAATATACAAAGTGCAAGTCGTGGGATGCTTCCCACTGGCTGCTGGCTCTGATCTCGGCCGGCTCCCTGGAGATGGGGAGGAGGGAGGATGGAAACAGAAAGTTTTTTTGCAGTCAGAAAGGCTAGAGACTAACTTTTGAGATGACAGCTCTAGTTCTGGAGAAAGCCATAAAACCTACAGGCAGGCTCCCTGGGTTCCTATCCCGCCCTGCTCACAGACACCAGGGAGCAAATGTGCTTTTACCAAGTAGAAAAAAAACAGAGCTGAGCTTCGGCTTCTGCTGAATTAGTTCCTCCAATTCCCAAAGAAAGCAGTTGCTGCAATTTTACATCAGATCACACTCAGAGGAGCACAAAGCCAATTTGGGGGAACGCAAGACAGCACATATTTAACTGGAAAGCTAATATTTACTGTTCATAGCAATCCAGGCCTAAGAAGTGGGTGAAGTCACTAGCTGGGGATTATAACTTCAATTAGGTAATGTTAATAGAGGAGGCAGCAATGCCTCATTGAGGGAAATTACTAAAATTGTACTTTAAGGACAGTCAATTAGCTGCATTTTGACAAAATAACAAAAAGATGAAACAGAAGCACTTGGAAAAAGAATTAGAGAATTAGAGGGAACATGTCTGTTTGGGGAATCCTAATATTTTGGTGGAAATCATTAAGTGAAATTAAATACTATTTTAAACCACAGGGACAGAATATCTAATTAAGTTAGCAAAAAGGGTTGGGAAAGGGGTATTGTAGAGGGAATTAGAAAGGTGGTTTATTAGCATGTCGACTGAGGTGAGGCCGCTGGAAAAAAATAGGTATATTAGAAATGAGGGATGGAAAAACCTCTTGACAACTGATCAGAAGTTTAGGGAGATTTCTTTAGGGTGACTCCAAGGTTTTTTACCTTAGGAACAAGGTCAAGGTCTAGGTCTATGTTCAGGTGAGTGGTCCAGTAAGAAATGTGGAGATGGAGAACAGGTCAATTTCTGAACATAAGATTCCAAGGGCAAATGCTGTAACATATGTGGCAATTTGGGCCCTCAGAGTGTGGAAGAGGGAAGAGAAGTCTATACTACATGCTTCCTCTGTTTCCAACCCTGCAGAAGCCTCTCTGCATGACACAACTTTCTTGGGGCTCCCTGCAGTTTTGGGGACCTAGAGGGATGGAGTGGTAGGAGCCAAAGATAAGCCACCCAGCATAGGAGATAATGTAGTCTAATGGACATGGCACTGGGCTAGCAAACAGGAGACCTAGACTTTTATACCTAGGTCTGTCCCTCACCTCCTGTGTGACCTAGGACAAGTTTCTTCATCTCTCTGGCCTCCAGTATCCCTATCCATAAAATGGGGATGATAATGTACATACTATGCACTTTGGTAAGTTACTATGAAATCTATCCATTAAAAGTGCTTAGCTATTACTATTAACAACATGCTCAGGCTCGTTTATTGCCTTTATTTTGATTTTGTTAACCTCTATCCTAAGATCTGAGTGCTTGCTTTAGTCCTAGGTTATGGTGGTATTATTTATTTAATTATATAGATCTATTTTACTTAAATAATTTGACTATGGTCCCAGTCATAATAATATGGAGATATACCTATCTCATAGAACTGGAAGGGACCTGAAAGATCATTGAGTCCAGCCCCCTGCCTGTACTAGCAGGACCAAGTACTGATTTTGCCCCAGATCCCTGAATGGTCCCTTCAAGGATTGAACTCACAACCCTGGATTTAGCAGGCCCATGCTCAAACCACTGAGTTATCCCTCCCCATGGTCACCCCTTTGTGTTGTGCAGTGTACAAATGCAGAGGAAGAAATGGTTCCTGCCATGAAGAGCTGGACAACCATAAGTTAAAAGGGGTTTTTACTCTGATTTTTCTCACCGTATAGAGAATTCCTTCATCACATGCATTTGCAGATGGGGTTCTACAAATTCCAACCATTTAACAAACTGTACCAGTAAAAGTCTTATGCCTAAAAGCCTTTCTTAAAAGAACTTACCAAGTATTTTGACCTACATCATCATCTTGTTAAATTCATCTGATGATATGAGACAGTTAGTGAAATATGCATAGTACATTATACTAAAGAGAAATGTACCCTTCAATTGGTATCTGATGTGCACTTTGCAATAACTGCTATTAGTTGTCTATAAAACTCCTAGACATGATTTGATTTTATTTTATTACCATTATATTATTTTACTTTGTAACATATAGGGGGTGGCGATTACAGGTCCTCAAGTGCTTACTGGGAAATATTTAACCCAGGATGTTTTATTTATTAGCATAAAGAGACACAATGGATTGTTGATGATTAAAGTGATGATACTGCTGCCATACTTGTCAAAAATATAGACCTAATTCAATAGAGAGGCGACAGTCAGTCTCCATGTTGATCTATGCTGAAGCAAACTGCCTCTGAAAGCAGTACAGTACAAAGCCTGAATTGGCCTCTTAATTTTATGCTCCAGGGCATAGTATAAAAAAGGGAATTCTTTCTAAGTGCCTATAATTGCATGTTACCAGAACCCAAAATACAAGGCAAATTTTCAAAATTGTAAGTGTTATGCTTTCCATTTCAATTCCTTCCCATCTCTAAAAAAACATCAAAATGAAAGAGAGCTTTAAAATGCATCACCATCCCACATCATTAATAAAATATACAGTGTGCTTAGACTTCAGTTGCAAATGTACATTTCAAAACAAAATACTTTTTAAAAACAAATCAGTTCTTCCATCACTTAGCTGTCAAGTGCTGCGATTGGGGTCTGCTTTGCCCATGTAACATCGCAATCGTCAATTTCAAAATATGTTGTTTCAAATAAAAAGCATTTCCATTTTCCATCTACCCATGTAGGGTCGAATGTAGTTTGCCATGCTCACGCAAGCTGACTTAACTAGAAATACCTCAGTGAGTAAGGTTAATAGGTTTGGCCCCATTGGCCCAACTGTCAATGGCCTTTTTAAACTGCAGCCAAAGTATCTCTAGGTGCTTTTGTGCTTGCAAAATCCTGCACGTGTGTTATAATATACTACTTAATGTATACTGGATGCAGACTGTATCCTTGATGGGAGAGCTGCTTCAACCTTTGCAATTGGATTGTCCTCTAGTGGCTGAATCAACAAGAATGTAGACTCCAGTTTTTTTACAGCTAATGGAGAGTCTCTGTAATAAAGTGTGGCAGATAAGAGACTGGATTTTAATTTCTGAACCAGTCACCTGGATGGTTCAGGGTTACCAAACTCAATACCTGTGTCATGTGATAGGGGTTAGAATCCACTGATTACCTCAACTTCTATGACATCTGCTGTAGGCAAGCACAATTTCTTCAGATGTCCTGAGGGGTCATGACTACCGCTGTGCTGTCCTGGAAGAGGCTGCAGCATATGACCTGCTGGATGGTATGGAGAGAAGTGGGGCCATGGCCCCATCCCTGGCCCCTTTGGAAAAACTAGTACCACTGTAAGTGCTGGCTTCACATTGAGTCTGACCCATCTCAGTGAGGGAGTCGACACAGTCAGTGGGAGGCCTTCCATTGATTACAATGGGTGCTTTGTCAGGCCCATGATGCCTGGCTGCCACTTATTCCCAGTCCTTCCTACAAAGGCCAAGCCTTAAAGATTTAAACATTGCTTTTAAAAAGGTGATTAGCTTTGCATGCCTGTATCATAGTGTCTGCCTTGATGGCAGGTCAAATACGCTCCCCCTGGCTGTTCAGTTTGGATCAGAGTTTTTCTACTTTACTCTTCTGAGAAGATAACAATAGCAATATAAGATTAACCATTTTGTACACTTGATGGCTTCATTGGACAGGCAATAAATCTATACAACTGAATTGGAGAAGATGCTGTTCAAATGCTATTATCTGTCTCTCCATTATTGAACTGGGATCGTAGGACTGACTTTAAGAGATCCTTCCACCTCCAACACTCCCTTGCTGGGAGATGTACACTATTTGGTCTGTTCCATGACTAAGTTCTGTGTTGTATCCAAAACTTTCATTTCCCGGCCCCGCTTTGGTTAAGTTTCTTCCTTCTTGTTTTCGTATCATTGTTGCTTTTCTTTTTCAGTGCAACCTTACTGGCTTTTTACAGCGTGCAAATACAAGACCATTTTAAAAGTGAGTGTTACACAAACAGCATTAGAAACCGAATGTGTCCACTGAACAAGTAGTGGCAGTGCAAGCAAGCGGTCCACTGACATTTCTTACAGCTGGATGTAGCAGCTTTAAAACAGAGGGGATCACTCAGTCTCTGTACCCACTTCCTCTCGCCTTTCAGTGTCTGACCTGCCACCAAGGGTTCAACTGTAACAATGTATTTTGGAATGAGGGCGTTTCTCTATTAGGAACTGAGATCACAACACATTTCACATGACGGTTTTCCTGCACTCTCTGTCTGATGTAGGTGTTAGTGTTGTCGTCAACTTTTTTGGGAGAAATGTAATTGTGAAGTCAGGTCTTGGCAGAAGAGCACATATACGTTGGAAAATGTGAAGAGCCAGACTTCATATCGGTGTAACTGCACTGACTTCAGTACAATGACTCCAGATTTAGAGGGGATTCAGCCAAAAGTGTGTACAGGTTTTTAGACTACAAATGGTGTTACTAATTTTCAGACTCAAAAAGATGTAGTTAGTTATCAAAAGCTTGAGTTCTCCTGTAATATTATCTCCTATTTACAATCCTGAGTATTTCAGTGCTACTGTATATTATCTTTCCAGGTTAAAATCCTTTGTCAGCTACCCTGACATCGAGATTTTTCCTAGCCTCCATAATTTAATAAACATTCACTTTGACATGCGTAATTTCACAGTGCCCTCTGGTGTACATGTTCCTCTAATGCATGTGTTTGGCTTTCATGGTTTCTCTTCAGCTGTGACAAACGTACCTCATTTTCACAGCTTACTTTTATCTCTGTTGATCAACGTTTTCTGTTGTGAGGTATCAAACTTAAACGCAAGTCCCTGCTCCTGAAAACACGTCGAGTATTCCTGGACTACTCTCAGTGATAAAATTAAGTGCATGCCTAAGTGTCTGTAGGATCAGAGCCTATCACTGTCATCTGAATGATCTGTCATGCTAACAGTGCTCAGAGCAATACTACAGCACAAATCATCCTATGAACGTCTAGGTTAAGAGGTCTTGTCCAGCAGCTTGTATTCACAGGAGTAATCCTCACTAACACCGGTAGTTCCTTTGAAGTCAATACAATTAACTGCTTGAGTAAGGTTACAGAATTGTTCCCTAATTTTCCAATACAGTAAAATTTAGTTGAATATACTAATGAGATTATGGGCCAAATTCATCTTAGGGTAACTCCATGGACATACTGTAGGCAGAGGGTGGTTTTATCACATTAGGAGTAAACTACTCTAGAGTAGTGCTGTTGCTGGAGCTGTGCCAATTTCCACCAGCTGAGAACCTGACCCACCCCTTTTCATTACACCTATTTGGTAACATTTCTCAGTTTTGGACACCTGAGAAGCCTAACAGTTGCACGCACTGAACGCTGTCAAGCGGAAAACTCACTCGCATAGAACAACAGAAGTTGCAATAATTCAAAACAATTAAGTAATTGGGCATGAAGGAGATAGTGACTGCACTGAGTGCTCACTGAAGGAGTTATACGTGCCTTGCGGGGCTGAGCTGGGAGGAGCAGCTAAAATGCCAATTGCTTTTTGCTCTAGCTAGCTCTGCAATGGCACAGAATGTCCTCATACAGGATACGACACTGGTGAGCCTTTCTCCAAGCAATTGTAGTGGTGCTGGCAGCAGTTGTGCACCATTGCCTATGCCTTGGGTGTGTTGCAGCCGTGACAGGGCTTTGCAACACCGGTATTCTCTAATGTAGAAAAGGCCCATTCAGATGCCTATAAGTAACTTCTACAGAAATTCCTGAAATGTAGACCTCAAAACAGAATGGCAAAAGTCTTGGAGAGAAAAATGACAAAGAAATCTGATTAGGCTCTGGGATCTCGCTAAGACAACAAGGGTGGCAGGTGACAAGCTAAAATACCCCCCTAGAATTGTAGCTTTATAACTAAATATTAAGAAACTGCAAAAGAATAAAGAAAAAAAGGGGGGCAAATGAAACTGGTAGGACTAAGCTCTCAACATAACTGGCAGATGCGAGAAGGCAGCTAAATTGGATGCTTCCGGAACAGACAAAGTAAAAATTTTAACCATGGAAACAAAGCAGAGAGAGTGAGATCTCGGCAGCTGAGGCAAAGAGCTCAGCATTGACTTATTAAGGATATTAAAAGAGAGAACAAGGACTGTCAACTGCAGTACAGGAACAGATTATGCAGTACAGGAACAGATTAGAGCTTTCCCCTTGAATTTGCTCTTAGTGTTTATGCTTCTGAATTTGGGGGAGAAATTGAAAAGCTTCTCTGTCCGTGTGAGGAAGCTGGAAATCCCATTTACTGTAAACAAAGTCCTAAATGAATCTAAGAACTCAAGTCCCATAAACCCCCAGACGTGGCTGGACTTTCAAGCTACTTTTAAAAGGCTTTCTTGCAAGAAAGTGCGCTGTTCCTGACCAGAATTTTCAGTTGGCATGTGAGATAATGTGCCAAATATAACAAGCCACGTGGGAGAGGCATCACACTCTAGTGGTTAGAGTAGTCCTAGCTCTGTCATTGACTTGTGGGATGATCTCGTGTCACAGATCCACAGGATCTATGCTATGCCCTAGCTTTTAAACAATCCCAGTAGGGCAGATCCAGATGGGTCCCACCTTTCCTTAAGGATAGACTGTGCAGGCTCAATGCCTCCGAGACTGAGCCTCGGGGCTCCAACAATCCTATTTCGCATCATAAACTCTGCCCAGTGAGTGCTTCTGAGATTAACACTCTTCGGGGGCCAATGCACCTCAGCAAGTATTTGCAGTGAGGCCAGGCAGCCTTTTCAAAAACAGAAGAGGGTGTATGTGTCACCTGGAGCACAGCATGGAAAATCCTCAGCTAGGCATAGAGAACAAAACTTACAACATAGTCCATACTGGCCAAGCCAGTGCAATCAGCAAGCCAAGCTGCCAGGGGGTCCATTTTCAGCTGTCTCTCTGTCAGTCCCATGTGAGAGCTCTGTGTCTCTCCAAAGGCCACCTCTTACCCTGGCTTCCTGTCATCTCTTGGTTCATTGTCCTCCTCCTGCAGAGCCTGGTTGAGTTCACATGTTCTGCCTGCTGGAGTTTCCCATGGTTAGGTGTCATTTGTGCAGTCCTTGGAGCTCCAGTTGTCTCTGGGGATCCTCCACTGATCTGGGAGGGTTTCAGCCACTCCATTAATGATCCATCCGTACCACCCCAAGCAGTTACCTGACATCCCTCAGTCTCCAGCTGTGTCCCAAGAGCAGCTTTTTAACCCATTCACACCCACTGAGGAGCAATCCCTGGCCAAGTAAGTCACCGCCATGCATGACTTTCACAAAAAATTACAGAAAATTCCCACTTCATCAAACCGTGACAAAGGACCTAACCTTGCTGAATCTCAGTTTCCCCTCTGTAAGAAGAGGGTGTAAAATGCTTTGAGATCCTTGAATGAATATTTTATTGTGTTGGGTTTTTTTTAATCCTGTTTCCATTCTCCTCTCCACCTGTTTCTTAGCTCACCAGCTGCAAATTATTATCATTGCTAGTAGTAGTAAAGCCTAGAGACTCTAATCAAGATGGGGGCCCATACTTGCGATCTGTTACAAGCACTTAGTAACAGATAGTCCCTGTCCCAAGGCAAAGAAAGAAAACTGTACAGAGTACTCCAAAAGAGGGTGTGTTGTATACAGCTTATTATACATACAAACAGAAATGGGTCTGAATGGAAACAGTGAATCAAAATACCCACAGGGCCAGCTCTAGGTTTTTTGCTGCCCCGAGCAACAACAACAACAAATCTCCAAGAGCGCAACTGCTGAAGCAAAAAAAAAAAAAAAAAGATTTTAGAAGGCAATAATTTTGAAAACTGAACCTGTTTCTAGATTTGAATTTTGCAAATGGCACCACACTTTATAAAAGGCTGGAGCAACACCTGGATCTAAACATCCCAGAACTTTGGGAATGTTTGAAATCCAAATTCAGTGACCTAATTTTTGGCTCCAGTTCTGAGTTGATCTGTTTCTGTACTCTGGGCAGGAAAGGGGTGGCTTTAAGCTGCCTTTGCTTTTCTCATACCCAGAGATGGTTACATTAGAACAATATCAGGGCTGCTGTAATCTGCGCTCTGTCTCATGTCCTTCCCCTCGGCCCTCATTGGCTGTGGGAAGCAGACAATAGTGATCCAGCTGTAACCCACACACTTTATATGGCTCAGTAGCAGTTTCTGAACTAGTATAGGAATTTTTGTGAGCAATCTGCCTATCAGGATCATACCCTGTCACCATCCAAGAGCTGAGCCAATCAGAGCACAATGTGTGCACGGGGGGGAGGATATAAATATAAAGGCTCCAGACAGCCCTGTGTACTCAGTTATTGATTCATGCACAGCTGAGCGATGCATGTGCACTAAGTCACAATTCCTGTACCACCATCCCTTGGATAAGGTGAGTGCTATTCCAGCTTTACTTATGAGGCAAGCCCTCCATTACGATAACGTTTGGTCTGTAGCGTGCTAGCTGGACTTAGCTGGAGAGCTGGGAGGGGAGCATTTGTGACCTTTAGAGATTACAGAGCCTGTGGAACTCATGTTTGGCTAACTGCTTTAAACGGGAATTCTGTCTGTTCTAGAGAGAGTGTGTCTGTGCTCAGTGAGGAGTTTTGCAAATTCTTACTCGACAGTGGGAACTGGTATTTTGTATGATGCTCCCAATCCCTGTGCCGCTTTGGATACAGGCTACAGATTTCTGTTTCACGAGCAGCAGAGGCCCAGTCAGCTATTAACCCAAAGGCTGGAATACTGCTAGCTGTGGAGACCCCAGACTCTTCGTTTGCTGGCTAGGTTCTGAAGCGTTTTGAAAAGAACTTCAGAGCTGCCATTCTTCTTTCTGATGAGTCCAGGTGACACACACTAGTTACTATAGGCACACTGTAAAGACTGAGAAATCATCTCTGAAAGAAGATCAGAAGGGAATGTGTCTATATGTGTGTACTAAATATAGAAGTGTAACTATTTCAATCTGTTACCAGCAACATAGTAGGTAAGTCTGTTTGAGGAACATGAGTAGACCTAGAGCCCGTCTACATTGTCACAGCAAAGAGCACGAGAGGTGTGTGAACTCTTAAGAGCACTCGTGTGTGCACATGAACTGGCCTGTGCATGTAGACCCTGCTGGCTTGCACTGAATGTTCCCTAATGTGCGTTAATGTGGATCTACATGGGCCAATTAGCATGCTACAAGTTGGTGCACTTTAGAATGCATATCCCTCTAATGCTCATTGCTCTGACTGTGTAGACAAGCCCTTACTAACAGCTTTTGTCTAAAAATTATTCTCAACATTCTGAATACTATTAGCAATGTTTTCTGCGAGTATTAATGTTTGCTTATAAAAGTTCTGTTGTCTACACTAGAAAGTTTTGCCATGGCTTAGGAAATTGTATAGTATTCTTTGAAGTTTGACCGGAACTGTTAACACCTAATTGCCAGGGTTTTACATACAATAGCTCTAAGGTTTAACTCTATAATGCAGTGGTTTTCAACCTGTGGTCTGCAGACCTTTGGGGGTTTGCAGACTCTGTCTAAAATTTACAAAGGGGTCTGCACCTCCAACTGAAATTCTGTAGGGTCCACAAATAAACCGCCGCTATAACGGATTCTGAGAAGACATAGCGCTGGCTTGTACTTCAGCAAAGAATTAAGCTAGGGGGAAGAAAGAAGGGGAGTGTATTAGTTATACATAATTCTGCCTTAGCTTCTTCCAACCCCATTACACAGCGACACCACCCCTATTCCAAGGGCTAGAAGGGTGACCAGCATAAAGCCTTTGTGTTGGTTTGGTCCTGGCTATGTAGACCCCCTGTGCTGGAGGTATCCCCAGTGACTGTGTCTACTACTTTCCTGCCTTCTCTGCACTGCTGGAGCAGACCTCAATGGAGAATTCAGAGCACCAGCTTTGAATTCTGCTTCTTCCAAGTTGCGTTAAAAGGGAAGCAATACTGCCCATGCTTGTTAAACGCCCAATGACCATTAAAAAGTTTGCTTGTTAGTCTGTTCTATGAAAGCAGCTTTTGTTTTCTATAGCAGATGCAGGATGTCGGCACCCTTCAGTTATAGTTCAGTTGCCCATCTTCCTCCTAGGCTGTCCCATACCTCACTCCTGGAAAATTTCTCCCCGTCCCTTGGACTGATTGTCAGAGATGTTGAGCACTCACTGTCCCTGTTCCATTGCAGTCTCCTTCCTGAACTTGTTGAAGGCTGTGACATGACTAACCATATCAGAGGCAGACACTTAAAGATCCAGAGCTTAAATTGAGGGGTGAGGCAAGAGGCCAGATATTTTTCATTGATATCATTTGAAAATGTAATATTATACTTTTTATTTATGCATTATCCATGCCCTAAGGCCCCAGAGAGCCTGATAAAATAGAACAAAAATATGACTTAATAATAAAGGCAACATAAAGAAACAAAGTAAATTCTGCTAAGGAAATTGATTAGTTTGGATGGTTTTAAATGTCCATATTATTCTCTCTTCATTACTTGTTTTCTAAATAGGTTATTTTTGATTCAGGCTTTGCAGTTCACATTTAGGGAAGGGCCAGCAGTGTTGCCAACCCCACATAGTCAAAAATCATGAGGCTGGCTTTAAAAAAATCACACATTTTCAAATAATAAATTTTAGATTCTTTTTATTTGCCTTCAGGTTTGTGAGCCCTTAGGTGGTCAGTTTCTAGGTATTTCCTCTACAATCACAAGAGCCAGAAATTTACCAAAAAAAAAAAGGGGGGGGGGAAAGCAGAGATTCTACCCTAATCACATGATTCCAGGAGCTGGGGCTTTACAAAAAAACACCAAATATCATGCTACTTGGGATAAGTCCACAAGAATTGGCAATACTGGGCCAGCTTAACCCAGTGAGTGTATATGAATATAAGAGACCTCTGGACACATTATTTTCAAGTATAGTACTGTCTACCTAGCCAAGCGTGAGATCAGGGGCAGGCAAACGTTTTGGCCCAAGGGCCACATCTGGGTATGGAAATGGTATAGCGGGCCGTGAATACTCACAAAATTGGGGGCAGGGGTGCAGGAGGGGATGAGGACTCTAGCTGGGGGTGTGGGCTCTGGGGTGGGGCCAGAAATAAGGAGTTCAGATGTGGAAGGGGATTCCAGGTTGGGGTGCAGGTGAGAGGGTGAGGGCTCTGGGGTGCAGAAAGGTGCTCCGGGCTGGGACTGGAGGGTTAGGAGGGCGGGACAGGGATCAGGGCTGGGGCAGAGGATTGGGGCATGGGAGAGGGTCAGTGTGCAGGCTCCAGGTGGTGCTTATCTCAAGCAGCTCCTGGAAGCAGCAGCATGTTCCCCCTTCAGCTCCCACGCAGAGGTGCGACCAGGTAACTCTGTGCGCTGCCCCATCTGCAGGTGTCGCCCCTGCAGCTCCCATTGGCCATGGTGGTCGACCAATGGGAGCTGCAGGGGTGGCGCTTCGGGTGGGGTCAGCGTGCGGAGCCCCCTGGCTACCCCTCTGCATAGGAGCTGGAGTGGGGACATGCTGCTGCTTCCGATAGCCATGCAGAGTGGGGCAAGCCCTTGACCCCGCTCCTCAGCAGGAGGTCGAGGGCTGGATTAAAACATCTGAAGGGCCGGATGTGGCCCCTGGGACATAGTGTGCCCACCCCTGAGCAAGAGTGTATCCCCTAGATCTGGGCATGCAGGGGATCTTCTGCATATAGCTTTTCCCTGCTCTGCACAGAAAGACAGCTCAGCCATCTTCACATCAATCTCTCTCCTTTCCTGTGGAGGCCTCTCCATGCAAGAACAAGTGGAGGAGGCTGGATGAGCTGGAATGGGACAGGGACAAGGCTGGGGGATGCACAATGTCCCCTACTTTGGGCCTATAAAAATTAGGCAAAAAGATAATACTGTCCAGGCTGTGTCATTCTGTATCCCTGTTTCTTCAGAGCCTCCCCTGGGGTCCTGGAGGCCTTGGGAAGTGCAGTTCTAATGAAGCCAGGCTACCAGAAGGCCAAGCATGGTGTGGAGAACCAGGGACTCCAGGTTTAGGGTTGATTCCTGCAGATTTTTAGATGGGTGAGGGAGGTGTGTGTTCCATCCTGTAAATATGCAGCTGCCTGTCCATGCCATAGGGGAGGGATGGGGGGGGCGGAATGGGGAACCCTGACAGGGGACGGGGACATGAGGGATACACAGAGTCACTGACAAGGGGGAGGGATTGGGGAGAGGTTGCAGGGAATCCCTGAAATATACGGGGATGGGAGGGTTGCACACAGGGAGAGTATGGGTGGAATGGAGGGATGAAGGAGCCTCTGAGGTGTGCAATGCTCTAGGCCAACAGAAACAACAAGGTGTTGAGACCCTCAAGGTTTAGGATGTGAATGGGAACAACTCCCATCCCCAAAGACCTGGAGGAACACATGGAACAAGTGAGATAAAGGCCAGGAGATAGTTAGGAAGCTGTTTTCAGGACTGTTAGACGGTGTTGTTGAACTTCAAATCCTGACAGGCAGCTCTCTGAACAAAAGAAATCTCTCCTGTTGCTCAGCGCCCAGCAGGGGCTGACAGCCTAAACTTGCTAATGCAGCGTTAAGGTTGGCGGACAGTGCCTTGGACTCTTCCAGACCATTGAATCATCCTATCCTTATCTCTGTTTCCTGGGTTCCAGATAAAATACACCTAATTCTGTGCCAAAAAGCTAAAAATTCTGCACACTGTTACCTAAATTCCCCTAAAAACCAACCCAGGGTCACACTTGTATTAGTTTTATTACAATGCCGCTGTTAGGTCAGATAGAAAAGAGATGGAGCTTATTCATACGTGCACACATTCACTGCATTCATACCCTCATGCACCCACACGCTTACACAGGCGGAGAGTTACCGGAGACAGCATGGAGGCCGAGAAGCCGAAGCGTGGTAGATCTGGTGTGTCTGTCTGCGGTCACGAATCCAGACTGCTGAAAGGGTCAAGAAGAAGGGGCTTGTGTGCATGTCTTCTTCCTCTTATTTTGGAACTGGGCGGCTCCTGTCACGTACACTGAGTTTCCTTTTTGTGTCCGTGACCGAGAAGCATTCCCAGACCAGTTCCTTTCAAGCATACAGGTTCTTCTTTTCTTTACAGCACTCCATGATTGCCTTCTCAGGCCAGATTATATCAGATACACCTGGCTCCTGTGTCCGGGCTCCTCTCTCCTTGCAGTTCCTCTCCGTCCAGTATCATATACACTCCCTTGTTCACACTCCCTCGTTCACACTCTCTCTGAGGGATGGGATATTACAAAGCTTGGAAATTCATACAAGTGGCAACCTGAAAAGGCCACAGAGCTTGCAAAGGTTACAAAACTTAAAAGGCTATGCTAATAATAACTGAAGTTACAAAGTCTGCAAAAAGGTTGCAGAACTTAATGATACAAGTTACAGATTTTACAATCGCATTTGAGCGGAGGCTTTACATAACACGCACAATATTTTAAAATTCTGCAAATTTTATTTGTCAGAATAACACTACATAATCATGCCAGTTTCAATTATTTTGGTAATTTATTTCAAAACACCTGTCAGCAAGCGTGTCTGTAACAATACAGAGAGACACAAAAATTCTCCCAGGAGTAAAGCGCTAAAGAAATCCCTATGACACCCCAGTTCCTGTTTCTCTGCTCCCTCCTGCTCCCAATCCCAGCCAGCCCCCGCCTCCAGCCAATACACCCAAATCCCCTACCCTCCAGCACCCAATCACACCCTCCCAGCCCAGATACCTGCACCTCATCCCCCCGGAGCCCAGCTGTGGCCACCCCCCTAGCCCAGACACCCCCCTATCCCTCACAGCCCAGGGATCCAGAGGGAGAAACAGCCTGATGCTTGGTCCCAGGCTTGTGTGGAGTTTTCTATGTGCCACCGCCTCCTTCCCTCGGGGCATGCTGGGAACTGCAGCTCCTGGGAACCTTGTAGCTTCCACCTCTGCCTCCTGGCAGTGTCTTCTATGCGCAAGTTTGGCTGTGCTGGATCCAGCAGACCCTAGTGGTGGCCACTAGCACTGCAGCCCATTTCTGTGGAGGAAAGGGAAATTCTGTGTGTACAATATTAATTTCTGCAAAATTCTGCATTGTGCAGTGGCACAGATTTACCCCAGGAATATAGCATGCATGATGGTTCTCTGCAGGCCAGAGGTAAGGGCAGATAATTTTCCAGAGAGCACCCTTAGCACAAGGGTAGCATGTGGCCACTCCGGGGTGGTTTGTGCAGAGTGGATGAAGTGGTCGAGCCCAGGCCAGGCACAGCCAGCTCCCTATGCAAGTGGGGTTTAAAGCAATTTGAAAATTATAGACCCTTATTGTGAGGGCTGAATGTGATGAATCCCTGAACCAAATTGTCATGATTCAGGGAGGCTGCACTGGCATTTTCCCCTAGGTGGTTCAGCAAATGCATCCAGTTTTAGGCCTCCTGCACCCAACCATCGCCTCTCTCGGACAGGCACACTCGTTTCCCTCCCTCCTGACTAGGGTTTTTCCAGGTGCTGCAACTCCCTGCCTACCCTGCAATACTTCCAGCAAGCCACATTGCCTAAACAGGCCAGCATCCGCACTTTGCTCACTCTCCAGAGGCTATAAACAGTGAAATTGCTCACAGCTATAAGTGATCACACAGCTTTTTCTAAGCAAGCAAGTTTATTCTTAAGATAAAAGCATTAAAGAGAAAATAAAAATTCCTATATGCATGCTAAAAGCTTACCAGAGGTCACCTGTCTGTCTTATAGGCCTCCCAATCCTTCCCGTTCTTCTGTTATGTGAAGGGGTAAATAACACATTTTCCAATTCTAATCTTTTTTGAGATGGTGCAACCAGAACTGCACGCACTATTCAGTAAAAAAAGCAGTACCCTTAATCTTGTTGCCCTTCTCTGTACCTTTTCCAAAGTTAATGTATCTTTTTTGAGATGGGGTGACCAGAACTGGATGCAGTATTTAAGTTGTGAGTGTACCATGGATTTATATAATGGCATTATGATATTTGCTGTCTTATTATCTATCTCTTTCCTAATGGTTCCTAACATTCTCTTGACTTTTTTGATTGCTGCTTCACATTGAGTGGATGTTTTCAGAAAAAGCAGCAAAGAATCCTGTGGCACCTTATAGACTAACGGACGTTTTGGAGCATGAGCTTTCGTGGGTGAATACACACTTCCTCAGATGCATGTAGTGGAAATTTCCAGGGGCAGGTATATATATGCTAGCAAGCAAGCTAGAGATAACGAGGTCAGTTCAATCAGGGAGGATGAGGCCCTGTTCTAGCAGTTGAGGTGTGAAAACCAAGAGAGGAGAAACTGGTTCTGTAGTTGGCAAGCCATTCACAGTCTTTGTTCAATCCTGAGCTGATGGTGTCAAATTTGCAGATGAACTGGAGCTCAGCAGTTTCTCTTTGAAGTCTGGTCCTGAAGTTTTTTTGCTGCAGGATGGCCACCTTAAGGTCTGCTATAGTGTGGCCAGGGAGGTTGAAGTGCTCTCCTACAGGTTTTTGTATATTGCCATTCTTAATGTCTGATTTGTGTCCATTTATCCTTTTTCGTAGAGACTGTCCAGTTTGGCCGATGTACATAGCAGAGAGGCATTGCTGGAATATGATGGCGTATATTACATTATATTACATCCAGCAATATCGTCAATATATCCAACTACACCCTCAGCCCAGAAGAAAAGTCTGTCCTATCTCGGGGACTCTCTTTCTGCCCTGCCACCCATACCAACATGATACAGTTCTGTGGCGATCTGGAAGCCTACTTTCGCCGTCTCTGACTCAAAGAATACTTCCAGGACAACACTGAACAGTGCACTGATACACAGGTGCCCTCCCACCAACAGCACAAGAAGAAGAACTCCACATGGACTCCTCCTGAGGGTCGAAATGACAGTCTGGACCTATACATTGAATGCTTCCGCCGGTGTGCACAGGCAGAAATCGTGGAACAACAACATCGCTTGCCTCACAACCTAAGTCGTGCAGAACGCAATGCCATCCACAGCCTCAGAAACCACCCTGACATTATCATCAAAGAGGCTGATAAAGGAGGTGCTGTTGTCATCACGAACAGGTCTGACTACCAAAAGGAGGCTGCCAGACAACTCACCAATACCAAATTCTACAGGCTACTTCCCTCAGATCCCACTGAGGAATACACTAAGAAATTACAGCATCTACTCAGGACACTCCCCACACTAACACCAGAAGAAATCAACATACCCCTAGAGCCCCGAGCAGGGTTATTCTATCTACTACCCAAGATCCACAAACCCGGAAATCCTGGACGCCCCATCATCTCGGGCATTGGCACTCTCACTGAAGGACTGTCTGGATATGTGGACTCTCTACTCAGACCCTATGCCACCAGCACTCCCAGCTATCTCCGTGACACCACTGATTTCCTGAGGAAACTACAATGCATTGGTCACCTCCCAGAAAACACCATCCTGGCCACCATGGATGTAGAGGCTCTCTACACAAACATGCCACACACAAATGGAATACAAGCTGTCAGGAACACTATCCCTGATGATGCCACAGCACAACTGGCTGCTGAGCTCTGTGCCTTTATACTTACACACAACTATTTCAAATTTGATGACAATATATATCTCCAGATCAGTGGCACTGCTATGGGCACCCGCATGGCCCCACAATATGCCAATATCTTTATGGCCGACCTGGAACAATGCTTCCTCAGCTCTCGTCCACTCACGCCCCTTCTCTACCTACGCTACATTGATGACATCTTCATCATCTGGACCCATGGGAAGGAGACTCTGGAAAAATTCCACCACGATTTAAACAGCTTCCACCCCACCATCAACCTCAGCCTGGACCAATCTATACGGGAGGTCCACTTTCTTGACACCACGGTGCAAATAAGTGATGGTCACATTAACACCACCCTATATCGAAAACCTACCGACCGCTATGCCTACCTTCATGCCTCCAGCTTCCATCCCGGACACATCACATGATCCATTGTCTACAGCCAAGCACTGAGGTGCAACCGCATCTGCTCTAACCCCTCAGACAGAGACCAATACCTACAAAATCTCCACCAAGCATTCGCAAAACTACAATACCCGCACGAGGAAATAAGGAAACAGATCAACAGAGCCAGACGTGTACCCAGAAGCCTCCTACTGCAAGACAAACCCAAGAAAGAAACCAACAGGACTCCACTGGCCATCACATACAGCCCCCAGCTAAAACCCCTCCAACGCATCATCAAGGATCTACAACCCATCCTGGACAATGATCCCACACTTTCACAGGCCTTGGGTGGCAGGCCAGTCCTTGCCCACAGACAACCTGCCAACCTGAAACATATTCTCACCAGTAACTGCACACTGCACCATAATAACTCTAGCTCAGGAACCAATCCATGCAACAAACCTCGATGCCAATTCTGCCCACATATCTACACCAGCGACACCATCACAGGACCTAACCAGATCAGCCACACCATCACTGGTTCATTCACCTGCACATCCACCAATGTAATATACGCCATCATATGCCAGCAACGCCCCTCTGCTATGTACATCGGCCAAACTGGACAGTCTCTACGAAAAAGGATAAATGGACACAAATCAAACATTAGGAATGGCAATATACAAAAACCTGTAGGAGAGCACTTCAACCTCCCTGGCCACACTATAGCAGACCTTAAGGTGGCCATCCTGCAGCAAAAAAACTTCAGGACCAGACTTCAAAGAGAAACTGCTGAGCTTCAGTTCATCTGCAAATTTGACACCATCAGCTCAGGATTGAACAAAGACTGTGAATGGCTTGCCAACTACAGAACCAGTTTCTCCTCTCTTGGTTTTCACACCTCAACTGCTAGAACAGGGCCTCATCCTCCCTGATTGAACTGACCTCGTTATCTCTAGCTTGCTTGCTAGCATATATATACCTGCCCCTGGAAATTTCCACTACATGCATCTGAGGAAGTGTGTATTCACCCACGAAAGCTCATGCTCCAAAACGTCTGTTAGTCTATAAGGTGCCACAAGATTCTTTGCTGCTTTTACAGATCCAGACTAACACGGCTACCCCTCTGATACTTGTTTTCAGAAAAGTATTCACCATGACTCCAAGATCTTTTTCTTGAGTGGTAAAAGCTAATTTAGACCCCATCATTTTGTATGGATAGTTGGGATTATGTTTTCCAGTGTGCATTACTTTGCATTTATCAATGCTGAATTGCATCTGTCATTTTCTTGCCCCATCACCCAGTTTTGTGAGATCCCTTTGTAACTCTTTGCAGTCTGCTTTGGGCTTAACTGTCTTGAGTGATTTTGTACTGTCTGCAAACTTTGCCACCTCACAGGGTTTTTTGATTGGGTATTTGTTTGTTTGTAGATCATTTCTGAAAATGTCGAAAGCTCAGGTTCCAGTACAGATCCTTCTGGGACCTTGCTATTTACCTCTCTCTGTTCTGACAACTGACCATTTATTCTTACCCTTTGCTTCCTGTCTTTGAACCATGAAAAGACCTTCCCTCTTATCTTATGACAGCTTACTTTGCTTAAGAGCCTTTGGTGAGGGACCTTGTCAAAGGCTTTCTGAAAGTCCAAGTACACTATCCACTCGATCACTTTTGTCCACATTCTTGAAGACCCCTTCAAAGAACCCCAATAGACCAGTGAGGCATGATTTCCCTTTACAAAAAACAGGTTGACTCTTCCCCAACATACCGTGTTCATCTATAATTCTGCTCTTTACTATAGTGTCAACCCATTTGTCTGGTATTGAAGTTATGCTTACCAGCCTATAATTGCCCAGATCACCTCTGGAGCCTTTAAACAGTAATGTTACATTAGCTATCCTGCAGTCATCTGGTACGGATGCTGATTTAAACGATATGTTACATACCACAGTTAATACTTCTGCAATTTCATATTTGAGTTCCTTCAGAACTCTTAGGTGAATACTATATGTTCCTAGTGACTTTTTACTATTTAATGTATCTATTTGTTCCAAATTTGTACCTCCATCTGGGACAGTTCCTCAGATGTGTCACCTAAATAGAATGGCTCAGGCATGGGAATCTCCCTCATGTCCTCTGCAGTGAAGACTGATGCAAAGAATTAATTTAGCTTTTCAGCAATGGCCTTGTTTTCCTTGAGTGCCTCTTTAGCACCCTGATTGTCCAGTGGCCCCATTAATTAATTGGCAGGCTTCCTGCTTCTGATATACTTAAAAAAATGTTGCTGTTTCTTTGGGTAGTTGCTTTTTAAATTCTTCTTTGGCCTGCCTAATTATACTTCTACATTTTACTTGCCAGAGTTTATGCATCTTTCTATTTTCCTCAGTAGCATTTCACTTCGAGTTTTTAAGGGATACCCTTTTTGCCTCTAGTCACCTCTTTCACTTTGTTTACCCATGGTGGCATTCAGGGCCGGTGCAACCACTTAGGAAAACTAGGCGGCCGCCTAGGGCGCCTAGTGGTTGAGGGCACCTAAAAGCCAGCTCAGGCGAGGAGGTGGAGTGGAGGTGAGCTGGGGCGGAGGAAGAGCAGGGAGGGCCGCCTGCAGTAACGGGGGGGGGGGTGCACAAGGGATCCGCTCCCTGCCCCAGATCACCTCCACTCTGCCTCCTCTGCTGAGCACACAGCCCCTGCTCTAAGTCTTCTTCAATTGGCACGCCTGGGAGGGGAGGAGAATTAGAGCGATGCCGGCATACTCAGCGGAGGAGGCGGAGCTCAGGTGAGCTGGGGCAGGCTCCCCAGGCGGGGTTGGCTGCCGCAGGGGGTGCTCCCCAGGTGGGTTTAGCTGCTATGGAGGGGGGCTCCCCAGGCAGGGTTAGTTGCAGAAGGGGGGTAGCTGCTGCGGGGAGAGGGGAGCTCCCTGGCTGCGGAGGGCAGCAGGCTCCCCGGGTGGGGGGCTGGGTTAGCTGCTGTGGGGGGGGTGTGGTTAGCTGCCGCGGCGTGGGGAGTTAGCTGGGAATGACGCAAGGTGGAAGTTTTGCCTAGGGCGCAAAACTTCCTTGCACCGGCCCTGGTGGCATTTTTTTGGTCCTCTATTTGCTTTAATTTGGGGTACACCTTTAAGTTGAGCCTTTATTATGGTATTTTTAAAAAGTTTCCATGTAGTTTGCAGGCATTTCACTCTTCTGAGTGTTCCTTTTAATTTGCATTTAACTAACATCCTCATTTTTTTTTAGCTCCCCTTTTTGAAGCTAAATGCTAATGTGGTGGGCTTCTTTGGTAATCCTTCCCCCCAAAGACATTAAATTCAAACTTATTATGGTTGCTATTGTGACCCACACACCTCCTGGGTTTGGTGTTCTGGCCCCTCTCCTGGCAGTGACACCACTTAGAGATTAATGAGTCTGCTCTACAGCCTTAGCTAAGAGCCATGCGGCTTTTAGCTCCTGCAGTAGAGGCTCATGTACTAAGCTTCAGAGATCCCAGGTTCAATCATGACTGGGGTCTGTTGGCGTTATACTATTACCAAGTGTTTCAGATATATTCACCACTTGGACCATTTTTCACAGATCTGGACCTTAAACTGTGGCTTTGATCCATCCCAAACTGATATCACCTGCTTGGATGTGATCTTGCCTAGTGATCTCACTCTTGGACCAGTTTGAACTGGTATACGCGAGCCTCTCCAGGTGGTGTTATCTGGAGGTGTTGCAACCTGAGTAAGGTATCAGAGGGGTAGCTGTGTTAGTCTGGATCTGTAAAAAGCAACAAAGAGACCTGTGGCACCTTAAAGACTAACAGATATTAGTTTACCTGAGTAAATTTGCCTAATCACCTCCCCCCACTCCCACACACTTTTCTTAGTTCCTGGACTGTGATCCCCCTCCCCCGTGGAATTCCATACAATCACTGCCGCACAATGATACTTACATTGAACACAGTAAAATCTCCCAAAGATATTGCAGGAAATTGCCATAGCTGTCACACACAAATGACCCCAAACTTGCACCACTAACTCTACCCCTAGCCTTGATGAGGAGTAGCAATTTCCAAAACAATCTGGTGTATGTGGTGTTTTAGAGCACCCTGAAATAGAGACTCCTAACCAGATGCTTTGTTCTTGGGGTAAAACTTACAAAGGCAGTCCCTGCAGAAAGGAGGCAGAGAGTAACTAATATGCACAACACACATTTTAGAAAGTTGCCAAAGGCAGGACTCAGGTGCACTATAAATGGATGCTGCTTGAATTCAGTTGTCACAGCATGCTACCTTGAGACACCCAGTTACTCTTACATCAGGCTGCCTTCAAACAACCTGGCTTGCTACAGAGCCCCATGTCTACTGCACAGGTGCAAATGACTTTCTCTGACACATTAACCTGGCTTGTGGAGAGCCAACTCTTACCCTGACTAACGTTGAAAATATTGTTTCCCCAAAGGGGCAGTGGCTACTAGAGACCAGGTGAGATCACATCCTAGCAATATCAGTTTGGAACAGATCTGAGCTATAGTTTGAGGTCTAGATCTGTGCAAAAAAAAAGTGGGGGAAGGTTCGAAGGAGGAATAAGTACCCTACAATTTTGATAACACATGATTTTTTAAAAAGGAAATGTATAACTTGGAGACCCCCAAATTAGGATCACTAATCCTACCCTGAACTCTGATGATGGAGAGCACATTTCAAGGCAATGTGAGTATGCATGTGGATTTTAGGGTACTTAGAAAAATCAGCTGTTAAACAGTAAGCTACGCTTAACTCTAAACACAGTGATGCTAACAGCCCACGATAATCTCTCTCAAGGTTTTTATACTGTTGCCCAGCTCTGTAGGTCCTGAGTGCCTGTAATGTAAAATCAATAGCAGTAGTGAAGTTTCTATTGGACTTCATGGAGTCTGGCACTTCTCCCTTTATGAGGCCAAAACTCTGCTTGGCATTGGGTCCCTGAATGGGGAGGATTCTCCAAGAGTGTACAGCAATGGTGGGCAACCTGCGGCCCAGCAGGGTAATTTGCTGGCAGGCTACCAGACAGTTTGTTTACATTTGCATGGCCACCCGCAGCTCGCAGTGGCCGTGGTTCGCTGTTCCTGGCCAATGGGAGCTGCAGGAAGCGGCATGGGCCGCAGGGATGTACTCGCCGCCGCTTCCCGCAACTCCCATTGGCTGGGAACAGCAAACCGAAGCCATTGGGAGCTGCGGACAACCATGAAAGTATAAACAAACTGTCTGGCGGCCCGCCAGTAGATTACCCTGATGGGTCGCAGTTTGCCCACCACTGGTGTAGAGAATAGAACAATGCTAATGTGCTCTAGTATTGGCACTCTGCCCTAATCACTAACCTCTTGCTTTTTTGCCCTCACTACCAGCATACTGCCTGATTGTGTAGGAGATCTCTACAGATGCTGCCAGAGCTTTCTGATTAGCTCTCATACTCCAGTCCTGTTTGATATGTTGTCATAACTCTAGTCCCAGATTTGGACCTTAGCGTCCAAAATATGGGGGTTAGCATGAAAACCTCCAAGCTTAGTTACCAGCTTGGACCTGGTACTTGCTGCCACCACCCAAAAAATTAGAGTGTTTTGGGGCACTCTGGTCCCCCCAAAACCCTTCCCTGGGGATCCCAAGACCCAAACCCTTGAGTCTCACAACAAAGGGAAATAAATCTTTTCCCTTCCCCCCTCCAGGTGCTCCTGGAGAGATACACAGACACAAGCTCTGTGAATCTAAACAGAGGGAGTCCACCCTCTGTAATTCCAATCCTGGAAACAAAAGCACTTTCCTCTTCACCCAGAGGGAATGCAAAATCAGACTAGTAAATCTAACACACACAGATCTCCCTCTGACTTCTTCCTCCCACCAATTCCCTGGTGAGTACAGACTCAATTTCCCTGAAGTTTCCCAGTAAAGAAAACTCCAACAGGTCTCAAAAAGAAAGCTTTATATAAAAAAAGAAAGAAAAATACATACAAATGGTCTCTCTGTATTAAGGTGACAAATACAGGGTCAATTGCTTAAAAGAATATTGAATAAACAGCCTTATTCAAAAAGAATACAATTCAAAGCACTCCAGCAACTATAGACATGTAAATACATGATCTCTGTACTCACAACTTGGAAACAGAAGATTAGAGAGCAGGAAATAGAAATCCCCTCATAGCTGAGAGAGAGCATACAGGCAGAAGAACAAAGAACACAGACACAACCCTCCCTCCACCCAGAGTTGAAAAAATCCTGTTTCCTGATTGGTCCTCTGGTCAGGTGATTCAGGTGAAAGAGACCTTAACCCTTAGTTATCTGTTTATGACATATGTGTTCCAGGCAAAGCTGGGATTGGAGTGGTAGTACCAGTCAAAGGGAGTGAAGCAGGCAGGGGGGAGGAAAGAGCATGAAGGGCACTCCTTGCGTTCATCACTGGCAGGATCACAGGGGGAAGCAGATTTCACAATCACAAATGGTGAGGATGGCATTATGTGCCCATCCCATCCTCCCATCCTTGCACTGGCCAGCTGAGGTGTTCAGCTACATAAGGGAGTGTACCTTGCACCCCTGTGAAATTTGGTGCAGCAGGTGCGCATGGACATGGGAGTGGAGGAGGGATTTTACTTGCCTGAGGCACCATGCTTCCCAAAGCATCTCCAGGAGGGCAGCTCTGCTTCACATCTGTGTGTTCAAGGCACAGTCTGGCCTGGTACATTTACACGCTCTAAACCGCTTCCAATAGAGCTCCATTTATTCTCACTGATGTTGTTCCTGGTGGGAATGTTAGAAATGTGTTATATTCCTACTGCAATATGCAATTCAAAGTCATCACGAGAGGCAGGTAAGCCACGTTTATAAAGGAGTCTGGTGACAAGCGGTGTGCCATGAGAAATTGCTCTCCCTCTCTTGATGTCATCTTATGGGGTAAGGTGATCACCCAAGAAAAGTGGAAAAACAATATCACTTTATTCCTCTGAAATAAATTGAATTACTTGTTATTAAAAACAAAGATAATCTGATTTTGTTTTTATTAAACAAAACAAACATCTTGTTTCCATTTGAGCATTTGAAAACCACAATGGAAACATTTTTATTAGTCTTAGTTTTCATAAAAGCTTATTTTTACAAAACCTACATTTTGGGCCAAATTTGTTGTTTTAGTGTCCCTTTGCAACAGTTATAGAAAAATGAGAGAATCTGGAAATATGATTGCCATGCTCTGAGGTTAAGTAAATAGGATTCCCAGAAGAAGCTGAAGGGAGTAACAGTCATTCAAAGCCAGTGAAAGATATTATTATGCTAATCATAATTGCCTTGCTGTTAACTTTTTCTCCCCAGTAGTAATAATAATAATTAATAATATACTTTGAATTTGACAGATCTTTCAAGCAACGAGACAGCCTGCAAATGAAAATAGGCACAGGTCAGAGACTTCCACAATACTAAAGTCAAATTCCTGTGGTATCAGGATAAAGAAACTGCTTTGGCCAGGTAAAAACGAAGAACCCTTTTCTTTGAGAGAGTTTCCCTGATAATGCTGTGGCCAGATGTCAAACAGAAATGGACAGGGAACTGATTGTGAGTTAAAAACAATTGCAAGATGAGACTAATTGATGTGCATCTGTGACAACTCGCCAGGTCATCCCTGGAAAGCTCTCCACATTGTTTGTTTTCTGTGATGGAATGCATCCCTGTATTCACACCCTACACACCACTGTAATGATCTTTATACAGAATATGCCTTGTGAGGTATCACTTAACTCCTCAATTCAGGTTTAAGCGAAACAATGTTAAGTGAATCCAATTTCCCCCATAAGAACTAATGTAAATAGGGGGGTTAGGTTCCAGGGAAATTTTTTTCACCAGACAAAAGACTATATTATATAGACACACAGACACATATATACACGGTATACGTTTTAAACAAACATTTTAATACTGTACACAGCAATGATGATTGTGAAGCTTGGTTAAGGTGGTGAAGTCATAAGGTGGAAGAGAGTGGGAAATTTCCCAGGGAATGCCTTACTGCTAAATGATGAACTAGCACTCAGCTGAGCCCTCAATGGTTAACACATTGTTGTTAATGTAGCCTCACACTCTACACAAATGGAGGGAGGGGAGACAGCATGGCAGAGAGAGACAGAGACACGTGTGTGTGTGTATGTGTGTGTGTGAGAGAGAGAGAGAAACATGCACATTGCCCCTCTTAAGTACTCTGATCCCACTCTAAGTACATGGCTTTTTTAAGTAGATCAGCAAGTTGAGACAGCAGCTGCTGCCAGCAAGCTCCCTCCTGAGCCTTGTCGTGTCCCTTCCCGGTTTGTGGAGATGAGGTACAGGAGCGGGGTGGGGGGAGGGCACGAGCAGGGGGAGGGGGACATCCTCACATTAGCACCCCTCTTCTCCCCCTTGCACAGTAAGCAGGAGGCTCTGGGGAGCAGCACAAAGGCAGAGGACAGGAGCATAGGGCAGTTGGGGGGAGGGACAGCTCAACTGTCTGGCAATTGATATAGCTTGCTGGGTGCCTGCTGCATAGGGAACTTAGGGGAGCAGGGAGCTGATGGGGGGCTTCTGGTCCACCCTGGTTCCAAGCCCCCACCAGCTAGCTCCAACAGTCTGCTCTTTCTGCAAGCCAAGGACAAAGCAGGCAGCTACCAAACAACATTATAAGGGAGCATTGCACAACTTTAAACAAGCATGTTCTCTAATTGATCAGCAACGTTACAACAAAACGACGTTAACTGGGATGACTTTAAGTGAGGATTTACTGTAGCTCTCTTGTCAATAATATCATGGTGAAATATAGGTAGCAATATTATATGTAAAGTTATGAATTCCCCCTAAATTATATTGGTGGTGGCACATGTCCAAACCCATGTAGCCCTCATTAGGCAGAACTGGTCAAGCAGATTTTAAATAAAGGAATATGTGTTTACCTCAGATTACAGGTAAGGTGTAAACAGGGTCCTTAGATAGTGAGAGAGGGAAGACAGGAGGCAAAGAAAACCTGCATTTCAACAAACAGAGGTAAGAAGAAATAACATGTATCCTCTTTTACTACCAGACATCATGTCACCTTCTTTATTGTTCAAAATCAACTTTGTTTTGAGAGGTCACCTTCAGGAAAATGTATCTCAAAGGAGGAATGGACTATAAAAGTGCGGGGTAAAAACACCCAAAGTTATCTCCCCCTATCCATCTTTCTCTTTACACCTGAGAAGGCAAAAGAAACAGCAGTTGGACTACTAGAGCAGATCCTGACCTGAGAATTTGGCAGCAATGTACTGAAAACATGTGGTAAGGGACTTCACCTTGAAGTCTAGTTTAGAAAGCCTTTTATCTTTATTTTTCTTGTAATCATTACTTGTACTGACTTAAAATCTCTCTCTTTGTAGTTAAATAAATTTGTTTTATTCTTTAATTAAAACTACTCCAGTGTTGTGAATTGTTTGGGTAACTCCATTTAAGGAAGCAGAGTGTTGTATGTTGAGCCCCTTAGAGGGGCAATGGATGGGAGAGGGCTGGACAGATTTTGGGGGGGAAATCTGGGACAGGGGGTGCGCTGGGGCTACCCTCCATGTAGTAACTAAGGCTACTGGAAGCCAGAGCATGGTGCTGTTTGCTGACAGGCTGCTGGGGTCAGAGCTGCTGGACCAGGGCTGTGGATATACACAGATACTCAGGGTGCAACCTGCCTGCCGTTTGAGGAGCAGCAAAGCATTGTAAGGCACCCCAGGTTGCAGAGCAAGTGCTGACACTGTCCTTCACTGGTCTGGATTGCACTCGGTATTTCATACTTGCGTTACAACTTTTTTAACAAGGAGAAATGAACCTCCCTGATTCACATTTTTTCTTGGGATCATATACCTCTGCAAAATTGTTATGCTGCAATTTTCCTTAAAAATGGTTTTATCTTAGCCTATCAAGCCTCAGGAGCTGGGACTCCAGACAGAACCCCACTTCATTGTACAATGTTAGGCCCAAATACTGCAATGAGATCCACGTGGGAACACATTTGCAAGACTCCATTGATTTCACTGGGATCTGCCTATATTGATCCAATTGCTGGGACTGGAACTCCAATTTGAAAAATCCAGGTTCTATGTGCCAATCAGCAAATTATGCAGAGGGTTAGGTGGGGTGTACACAGCTTGTTCAGTGGGCAATAGGTAATTATATCTCACTTTTGGTCATCCTCAGCTGCTGGAGAATCCTGTGGGAATGGGTTAGAGGTATGATCCCATTGGAGCCTGAGGTTAGATGTCTCAGTGGAGCAGTGACTACAGATGATTTGGGGGGCAGCCATGGAAGAGTTCAGGAGAAGGGGCTTGGCAGATTGAATGGGGACAAAGACCTCAACTAGAGGCCCAGGTCTGTCTCAGAAGCTATGAATGACCAGGTTTAGGGAGGTGAATGCCTTCAGAGAGGAGAGCCTCTAGCTCAGAAGGACTGGGGATGTTAAAAGGGAAGGTTGCCTTTTAAATTGACTGAGATTGTAGACTGCTTGCATGAAAATTTGATTTTGGGAGGAATGTAGTAACCTGCATGGAACTTGGAGGGAGGAGCAAAGGTTGCTGAAGGGAAACATTTGGAGGAGACACCAGGAAGTCAGTCTGTGTGCATATGGCTGGAATGCTAGCACCAGCTGTAGCATCTCTGTAAATAGTTCTCTTCATAAAATGCCAATTTAGTTTTAGAAGCATGGAGTCCTCTCATGTTATTACTCAGTATGTGGTATATGAAACAAGGCATAGTTAGCTGAGGAGACTTTGGAGGGGAAAGAGCCACTGGCTATGCAGCTTGGTGCTACCCCAAAAGAAGTGAAAAGATGGGCTACAGCCAAGGTGAGAGAGACCTGGACCACAGTGTGCCCACCCAGACAAGGAAACATAGGCTATGTCATGTATGCTGCAAAAAAAAAGAAAACAAAACAAACCTGTGGTGGTGAGTCTCAGAGCTCAGGTCAGCTGAGTTGGGCTTGTGGGACTTGCACTATAGGACTAAAAATAACAAGAGTGTAAATATTCAGGCTCTGCCTGGAGCTCGGGCTTTGAGACCCACCAAGGGGAGTAAGTCTCAGAGTCTGAGGTCCAGCCCGAGTGGCAATGTCTATATTGCTGGTTTTAGCCACAAAGCACTAGCCCCATGAGCTGGAGTCAGTTGACCCAGGCTCTGAAACTTGTTGCTGCTGTGTTTTATTTGTTTGTTTGTTGTTTGTTTTGCAGTATAGAAGCACCCTTAGGCAGAACACATGGGCCCTTGCCTACACTGGAAAATCATGCTGGGGTTGCTCTGGCTGGCCCGATGCAGCCAGGGCAGTGGCTGCTTTGGCCAGCTGGCGCGGCTGGGGCTGCTCTGGCCCATGCGCAGAAAGTTAACGGTTAAGGTTGGTTAACGGTAAACATAATGTTTACCTGCTAACCATTTAACATTTTCCATCCCTAGTTGATTATCAATTACAATCTTACATGTACTGGTTTCTTCACTGGTTTATAGTAATCTATGGCTCTCTGTAATGAGATGTACTAAGCAGAATATCTCTAACGTTCATATCATTGCTACCTGCAGCTCCCTTGCAAGCACTCCCAATTCATCACACATCCTGAGGCAAAGAAAGTTCCATTTGGCAAAGTTCACTAAGTGACTTAAGGCTGGGAATGAGCAGCAGGGGCGGACGAACTCTTACAAAACAAATATAATAGGTGTGCACAAATATGTCTTACTATAAAAAATGTGGGAAGAGGAATAGCGAACATACTCTGGTACAAAATCTGCTAAACAATCCAAGTCTCTGTGCTCACATCACCCTAGTGATCTGCTCTCTGCCTGGTTCCCGACTGAGAATTGCATGCAGTTAAATGTCTCTTTCCTTACATAAGTTATCCCTGGAACTGGCTCTAGCTGTCTGATTGAGTCTTCTTCCATGACCATGTTGTCCCACATCATTTACGTTTTCCTAAAACAATAAAACTGTCACCTAGTTCATGGAGACTCATGATAGAAGGAAAGAGAACTTTCACAGTAGCTTTTACCATACTGTGGAACTCAGTCCCAAATGAAATGACTGCAGATCTCACTTTGTTCAAAACTAAATGCAAAACACACCTCTTTGGGTGTTCCTTAAATTTTTTGTTCTCTCTCTCTCTCTCCCCTCACATACATACACACCATAAACCAGGCACACAACCATAAGTTAATATTTCTCCAAAGGAAGAAATAAAAAGAAATTTTGTAGTGTAGACATGGGCTCTGTTATGGACTTTTACTAGCACAGCTGTGTCAGTCAGAGATCACATCTCATCACACCCTGACCAACATAGCCATGCTGCCAAAAGCTTGCAGTGCAGACCAGACCAAAGCATAATCAATGCAAATATTTCTATGTGAGTTTGCAGAAAGCCCGGAATGCTTCTGAGAGTGTGACCAGCCCCATTCATCTCAGTGAGGTTTTAACTCAGATCCCCATGATGGTAATTTGAATGTCAACATTTTAACTGCTTCATTCCTCATGTCAGGCCTTATCTATAGAGTGATACCACACACCCAGGGCTGGGCCATGCCAGCTGACTCAGCTGAGGGGTTCCAGTGAAGGGTCTGTTTAATTGCAGCGCAGGCATTGCGGCTCCAGCCTCAGCTCTGGGATCCTGCCACTTTGCAGGGCATTAGAGTCTGGGTTCCAGCCTGAACATCTACAGCGCCCCTTAGCTAGAGCTCCTGGAGCCAGGGGTCTAACTGCAGTGTAGACATACCTGACCCACACAGCTGTATTGGTCAGGGGCCTGAAGAGGGCTGAGGTGTCTGAGGGGATCCACACTACACAGGGTGCTGCAGAGCTGCGCCAGTGTAGCGCGGCCACGATCTAGAATCCCATTCCTGGCAGGGGAGCACCCAGGACCGTATAAACCACCTGCACGGCCGCGTCCTCTGAACGGGGCAGGCCTAGGAAGGGCGTGTGGGGGGTCACAGCTCTGCCGCCACACGGCACGTGTCATTGTGGGCCTAGCCCCAGATACACACGGCTCCGGGAGAGTCCAGCCCACCTCCCCGCAGCCGGGAGGGGGTCCCCGGCTAGGTGCGGCGGGGTGGAGGCAGTTAGCTTGTGTTCCCGCGGAGGGGCACGGCCCAGGGGGCTTGTCGCGACTGATAACGGCCAGAACAAAGGGGCACTGGTCGCCATTTTGAACACAAAGCGCCCCCCCTTGCCGGGGTTGGGGGGGGCACAGAGCTCGCGAGAGCCCACACAGCGGGAAAGCGAAGGAGCGCGCGAACGAAGCCGGCGCACGCGCACCGTAGACACTAGCGGGTCGCATGGCCACGGCGCTAGGGAACGGCAAGAGGAAGGGGCGGGGTTAGAGAGTGAAGCTATCGCGAGAAGACGGAGGCTATATATGGGAGTGGGCGTGAAGCGAGCTTCCCCTCAGTGCGATTCCGTCCGGAGAGCGTAGCGGCTGGACCCCCGAGGAGTAGGCCTGAGACCATGGAGGACAGCATGGACATGGAGAGCATGGGCCCCCTGCGCCCCCAGACCTTCCTCTTCGGTAACGCCCCGCGCCGGGGCCGCCCTTGGTCGGGCCCGCCCCGCCTGGGGACCGCTATCCTCGCGGGCATGGCGCGGCCGCCTGGGCCCAGGCCGCTCGCGGGCGGGGGGGGCGAGGACTGGGGGGCGCGCGCTCGGGATGAGGGTTCGCGGGCGAGGGCTCGGCAGGGCCGTTCTAGGAGCGGGAGCCCCGCGCCCCCACATCCCCCCCGGCGCTCGCACGTGGCGCCTGTTGCGGCCTCCTGCTCTTGGCAGCGGCCAGCGCTTTGTTCCCCCTGTTCCGCAGACAGGAGCAGCCGCTTCTCCCTGCTCTGCCACCCGGCCACAGGAGCCGCTAGTTCCCAGCGACGCGTTTCTCTCACCGGCGGGCCTGCAGTCGGCAAACGGCCTAGGCGTACATGGCAGCGTGGGGCGGCTGCGTCTCGGGGGTGAAGCACGTGGAAGGGCCGTGCTCTGTGGGTAGAGAACAGGCGTGGGCGGAACCGGGCCCTGCCCGTGAACCCCGCAGGCCCATATTTAACACGCGATCGGCCGCCCTGCAACTAACTGTTTTAATACATTTGAATTTAAGTAGCTTACAAATTATCGACACTGAATCGACTGATCAGGTGTCCAAATAAGAAACAAGTATTGTGCTCAGCCTTTTTGTGGCGTACTAGCAAATGTTCTGTCACTTTTTAAAAAAAGGTTAGCTTTGGTATTGAGACCTCACTGCTCTACTTTCTGCCCTTAAATCTGAGATGGGAGCATTGAAGAACTCTGCATTTTATATACAAATTTAGATTTTTGAAGTGCAAGCTTGCAGGTTTTGAATATATTAACTTCTAATAAATAAGTACTAAAAGGAAAAAGATTTTAATATACAATAAATGTGCAATTTTATGGTTTAAATATTTTATCTGTGACTTAACTAATCTTTTGCAGGTTGTGAACTAAAGGCAGATAAGGAGTATAACTTCAAGGTTCATGATGAGGAAAATGAACACCAGTTGTCACTGAGAACAGTAAGTCCTCATTCTTGGAAACTAAAGGTTATGGTCCTGTGAAAAGTAGCTCTCAGATTTCATAATCATGGGAATCATAAATTCAGATAATTGAATCACTCTTTTATTCTGCTGTGCAGTTTTGTGTGTTGGATGCTGTATTTTAGTGGTGCTTTGTGAAATTTATAAAAACTAAGTAATTTGGGATAATTCTTATGTGTAAAATTACAAAAAACTTATTTTCTATTGTTTCCATAATTTTTATTAAAATTTCTTCATAGTTTTTAATGTAATTAAAATAATTTACTAAGAACTCTTGTTTTTTGAAGATGAAGATAAATAAGCATGTTATGTATATCAGATTGATATGTTGGAACTCTGTTTTGGAAAAGTAAAAACTATTTCATACAAACTGAGTAATGATTATACCTTTCAGTACTGCAAAAATTAAAATACCTCTGTGTCAAGCTTAACCATTTACTTACCAAGCAGTTTGCTCACTTGTTTGCTAGTTTAAAAAATCAAGATTCTTTTCCATTGCAAGACTTGTTGAAATAACTTTATGTATATCACTGCTTATAGCAGGGTGTATTGATTTAAGTCACTGATTTTAATCATGGCAAGCAGGAGATATTAATTTAAATCCTCAATTTTAGTCATTTTGCATTTTTGTCCTTTATTTTCTTACAGAGATGTTGATTTTCATTTGTTAATCAAAATATTTTGATTTGCAGCTAAATATAGCCTTTATACTAAGTTTGGTGCTTTTTGCTATCCAGGAGGATATAGTATATACAGATTTAATTATGCTGTTACATAGCTTAACTTACACTTACTTAGATTCTTAATTTTTACTTGTTAGAAAATGGTGACTGCACTTTGAGGATTGTTTATTACATTGTCTCAAGCTGTATTTGGATAGAAATGCAAATTTAATTAAAATGCACAAAATAGAATTTTAACTTTACTACATAAAACTACTTTAAATGTGCTGGTACATAAGAATTTTTTTAACAAAACATGGTTTGTATTTAAAGCTAGGGAAGTCTTATTTGTAGTTAGTGATTTGAACTGATTGTGTCTGGTCACCATATCCTCCTTCAAGATTTTAGAACTAGTATCTTTCACACCTAGTTTTTATTCATATATTGGAAGAGGAAAACAAGCTTTCCTGCCTTTTCAACTCTCAGTGGGTTTTAACTGTTCATGAAGTAGTCATTGAACTAAAAGCTGGGTTAGAACTTCAGCAAACTCTGGTTCCAGGTGCTTAACCAGTGACTCTCTCCAGTTCAGTGGTTTGAAACGTGGCAGCAAACATGTATTGTTTAATATAATTTTTGTATTTCATTTGAATTATTTTAATAGATTATAGTAAATTTAGACCTTCACATAAGTTGTTGATTTCGTATCTTTATTTAAAATATTTACAATCTTTGATTTTTATCCACTCTGCATGTAATTAATAAAGTACAGTATCTTTCATTTATTTCTTTCTAAAACATTTAATGTGATTGATGCAGAATACCAGAAATGTCTGCATTTCAGTGATGGACCTGCTCATAAGAGGGAAAGAAAACCCTAGGCTCAAAGTTTGGAAGATGTTCTTAATAAAATATATATATTTATATAATTACTTCATAGTTATGTTAATGAATGTTTTTCAGTTTGACTTTAAAGAGAATCTTTCCCACTATTGAAATGCAAAATTAAATTTATTTTCACAATACTGACTATGGGTTGGTTGTCCCATAATGGAGCTGTAAGGGGGATAATAGGACTTTTGCAACTGTTTGTAGCTGTTTAAAAATCAAAGCAGAAAATGATTACATTTTGCAGTTGATAGACATTTTACATGAGATGAGCTTAAATTTTTCTTGCCTTTTCTGGAGTTTTACTACTAAATTGTCCTTATTTTTGAAGTGGGTTAAAGATTGGAGATTGAGCTTCTGGGTGTCCTCAAAATCAATCAGACTATAAAATGTGATAAGTGAAAGCCAAATTAAATTACATGATAGCAGAGCTGGATACTGAAGTCTGCCTAGGCTATACACTATCTCCTGTTCAGAAGCACATACAATTATTATGAGAACAGTGATTCACTTACTAAATGAAACATAACTTTACTGGAGCCAAATGTAGGTTATTTAGTAATGGATGTCATAAGAGAGCCCACACTAAAAAAAAGTACTGTCAAGGGGTCTATACTGCCTGTGAAACAGATGGACAATTTTTCTGCTATCCTAACTGGGGAAAAAGGCATGGCCTCTAATGCAGTTTGTGTGGGATAAGAAAGCCATTATTATTCATACACAAACACTTCTAGCAATTAAGGTTTCACATACAAAAGCAAGGAAGTAAAGTTAGGTCACTTGCCAGTGGCATGCTTGCTTCTCCACCACACTTCAGCACTGTCACAATTGCCACATGCTGCAAGGAACGAATGCACATTTTTAACTCTGCTTGAGTATGGACAGATGACAGCCTTTCAGCATCACTACAGAAAGTTTAAATTCTGAAGTATTCAGCGTCATTAACAGCATTTTTCATAATTTAACAAATGTTATGAATAAATACGTAGTAAGCCTTTCAAAGGGAGCCGATCCCTTAAATAAATGCTAAAAGGTGGCAATTTTTTAAAAATGGACATGAGGCTAGAAAATCATGACGCTCAAAATAAAAATTTTAAGGGTCTGATACTTTAATAAACCTCAACACTTACTTGTAAAATTTCAGGAAGTTCAATATTTACTCAGTGTGGGTTGTAAATCTGTGGAAGGTGGTGTATATTTTTCATACTAAACAGGTTGATTATCTGTATTTAATGAAAAGTGAAACCAAGCCTTAGAGTGTACATCACTGGGAATTGAGATTGTATCTTTGTCTAAAAGATAGCTTAGTCTAATCAAACAGATTTTAAAATTCCAGAAAGTTCTGCATGTGCTATACAGGAGGTCAGATTTACATGATCAGTGATCCCTTTTGACTGTCTAATATGTCAGTCTATAGTTTGTACTGCAGTAGTGCCCAGAGACCCCATTTGACATAAAACTGACCCTGCCCCCAAGAGTTTCCAGATTAAATAAAGATATGCTAATTTACATCAATTTATGGGGAATTTACATAATAGATGGGGAAGAGGTGAACTAGAAACAATGGAACCTTCTCTGATTGTATGTTTAGAAGGAAAAGGTCATAATGAACTACATGTGAATTATATATACTACAATACATTACATAAATCACTGAATAGCCTTTCAGGTGCTTAAAATGTTGCCTCGAGTAGGTGTAGAGAGGTTATTTTACCTCTATATTTGGCATTGGTGCTACTGTTTCTGTGAGTTTTGGGGCCCACAAATCAAGAGATGATAAATTTGAAACGCTTCAGAGAAGAGCCAGGAGAATCCTTAAAGGGTTAGAAAATATGTCTTATAGGAATAGATTCAGGCAGCTCAATCTATTTAGCTTAACAAAGAAGGTTAAGGGGGTTATTTGATTACCTTAAGTATCTACATGGGGCAAGAGGTTTTAATGGGCCCTTCAATATAGCATAGAAAAGTATACCGCTGTCCAGTGGCTGGAAGTTGAAACTAGGCAAATTCAGACAAGAAATGAGGGATCATGGTGGATTTTCCATCACTAACTTTAAAATCAAGATTGGATGTCTTTCTAAGAGATCTACTCTAGGAATTATTTTATGGAAGTTCTGTGGCCTGTGCTATACAGGAAATCAGACTACATGATTACAATGGTTCCTTATAGATTCTGTGGCCTTAAGTTACATGGCTTCCGGATTCAGACTCAACTGCTACTCTTAGCTGTCGGAAGGCTACTAGCAGCTCCTCTGAGCTGCTAATGCAGCCTCTTGCCACAATGGAATAGGGCGGGCAGATCAACAGACATCCAAAACAGTTGCTGTCAGTCAGCAAAATACAGAAGAGCACAGCACCAGCATCTGGGCCATGAGATGGGAAGAGAGCAAGTAGATACTCTCTGACCAATCAGAGCTGCTGCTTGGCATGAAGTCAGTGATTGAGTGTCTGGGGAGGATAGGATGGAATAGGAAACAGAAAGAACATAAACTAATCCCAACAGTAGATGGACAAAAATTATGGTAGAAAAGTGAGGGGTAAAATGGAGGGGAATAGAAAAGGAAATGGTTGTGGAGATCAGATTGCGGAGAATGGTCTTGGAGGCAAAATAAACTGAGTTAAAAAAATTAAACATTACAGAAAACAAACTTGGGAGAGAAGATAAGCACAACTTTCAAGTAAATTGCAGGCTGGGGCTGAGGGAGGGACACCCTCCTAAGCAACTCCAGGGCTAGAGCACCCCCAGAGAAATTAGTGGGTGCAGCCCTCCAACACCTCATCTGTCAGCAGCTTTGCTGACTAACTCCTTCAGCTCCCTCCTGCTGCAAACAGCTATAACTTCACAGTGTGTAGGAAGCTCCATGGGGGAAGGGGAGGAGCGGGGCCTGGGTTGGAGTGGGGGTGGAACGAACACACCCTGTTAGAGCATCTCTCCCCTGGCTGTCAGATCCTGACTCACTGCTGGGCAGGTTCCCTGTGTGCCTGCCCGGTACTAAATAGGAAGCTGCACAGTTTACAGGGAACTTGGGTAGTGTCCCTGACAATCTTGGACCTGTCCTCCATGATCTTACCTAATTCTTTTTTGAGCCCAGTCATATTTGGGCCTTCACAGCATCCCCTGGCAACGAGTTCTATGGGTTGATTGTGCGTTGTGAAGAAGTACTTCCTTATATTTGTGTTAGACCTGCTGCCTATTAATTTCATTGGGTGACCCCTGGGTTTTGTTATGTGAAAGGATTAAAAAAAACTTCATTTTCTCAACACCATTCATGACTTTATAGACCTTTATCAAATCTCTCCTAAATTGTCTTGTCTTCTGAGCTGAATGGTCCCAGTCTTTTTAATCTCTCCTCACATAGAGGCTGTTCCATACTTCTACTTTTTTCAATTCTAACCTTTTTTGAGATGGTGTGACCAGAACTGTATGCAGTATTGAATAAAACAAGCAATAGCCATAATCAGATCTTATAAGATACTGGCCTCACTTGCATCACAAATGCCTGGCTAGAACTCCTGTCTGGACCAGACAGCTTTCCCCAGCCAGTTATTGGTACAGTGTAAGTCTAGAGCAGGGGTAAACAACCTATGGCACATGTGCCGAAGGCAGCACATGAGCTGACTTTCAGTGGCACTCACACTGCCTTGATTCTGGCCACCGCCGGGGGGCTCTGCATTTTAATTTAATTTTAAGTGAAGCTTCTTAAACATTTTAAAAACCTTATTTACTTTACTTATAATGATAGTTTAGTTATATATTATAGACTTATAGAAAGAGACCTTCTGAAAATGTTAAAATGTATTACTGGCACACAAAACCTTTAATTAGAGTGAATAAATGAAGACTCGGCACACCAGTTCTGAAAGGTTGCTGACCCCTGCTCTAGAGAGAACAAGAGGTGAAGTGGCTCTGCTGTTTTCATCTGTGGAAGTCAGTGTCCCTGGAATATCCATTACCAACCAGATGGATTCACCTGGCCCACTAGATCAGTTTGATCTTAGTCACTGTGGTTTTGAGGAATGATGGAGCTATGCAGATATACAACTAAACACTGTGTACAAACCTTGTTTTGTTCAATGCATCTTACAGCATAAAATGTTCAGTTTGGTTACTATTTTCTCATTACTGAAAATTAGTAATGCAGGTCATATCTAACTGCAGTCTGATGCTAATTAAATAAGACTCTGGTGGTTTCACTGCAGAAAGATAACCAAAAAACATCTTTACTTAGTCTTAAGAGGTAAGAATACTGTTAAAATAGTGAATGAATTTGAGATGTTTTTGAAAGTAAAAGTGTCTTCTGACAGTTTTACAACTCAAATGGTGGTTCAACTTTTCGTAAAGGATAATATATTTCACTTCTTGCATAGGTCAGTTTAGGCGCTGGTGCCAAAGATGAATTACACGTTATAGAAGCAGAGGCATTGGATTATGAAGGGAACCCTATTAAAGTCACACTGGCATCTTTGAAAATGTCAGTACAGCCTACGGTAAGGACGCACCTTTATATTATTATTCGTAAAGTTGATGTCAAGTGGTAATTTCAACTAAGAAACACTAACAATGTAGAAATAGTAAAGCAGATCCTTGTCTCTAACTTCAGGAGTTAAAATGAGAACTTCTGCTATTCCATTTGTTCTTGGATGGTTCTCTGGTTAGTTCTTGGACATGAGCATAACTGTCATATTTAGTTTGGAAATATGGAAGAATTTTAAACTTAATGAAGCCTCCATTTTAATTAAAATTTTGAAAAAACGTGGGTGGCCTTAGGTTTCTTAAATCTCTTAATGGAAGCTTATGTTGTGCTAAGCTGGATCTGAGTGGATTTCCTTAATTCAGAGTGATTTCAGTTACTTCTAAATCACTATGCTTGTTACTCAGCAAATGTGCATCTAGGTCTTCAGTCATAACTGCATGCGTCAGTGATGAGTTTCTGTTCTTTATTTGTTAGTCCTGTAGAGCCAACAAGTATGAGATAGATGTTGCTCCTTATGCATAGTTTACTCCAACTGCACCTGTGCATACCCTTCGGGGGAAGGCATTGGGTTACACAGTGGTGAAGAGACCATTTTAAAGGTGTAATTGAGGTGCCAGGTAGAAGTGCACAACCTATATACTGATGTTGATCTATAGTGAGATGAGAACTCAGTTTGGTTCTGAGGGAGTTTTTAGATACCTGCCAGGGTTCTCTCTTGGTCTTACCTGTTTAGTATGAGTCTAGCGGAACACTGTAGAGCATGAGTGAGGTTCTGTACCAGGTACCACTCGTATGTGGGTTATAAATAATGCCTGCTGAACATTCTAATAATTGCTTCTTGACTGCCGCTATGAGGACGCGACTAGTTTGTTGCATTTGTGTTAATGTCAGCTCTTTCAACTCTACCATTTTCATTGTTTCAGTGTCACTTCAGTTGGCTGACTGTTCTGGCACCTACTGTTTGGTGTTCAGGTGTTCACTAAGTTGTCATCAATAATACTTTTGTTAAATAGCCAACATACTTTCTCTTCAGGTTTCTTTAGGTGGCTTCGAGATTACACCTCCAGTCGTTTTGAGGTTGAAATGTGGTTCAGGACCCGTGCATGTCAGTGGCCAGCATCTTGTAGGTATGTATTGTACATCTTCTCAGTGCATTTTTAAATCTAAGTTTCATGTTATTCGTAGAAATATAGAATACATACTAAACTGAGCAAACTGATTAGTTTGTGTCACAGCCCAGGGTAAGCTCCCTCTGCTGGATACACTAGGCCTAAAAGGACCCCTCTGCTATAAAAGCATGAGCTCTTGTTCCTCTTTCAGCCCCTAGTTTTAAATGCTATCTTTAACATCCAGTTTTTGTTTCCTCTTTCTGGGAAAATTCTACTACTTTAGACTCCCGCCCTATCCAGAGAAGTTGCGGGGAGGAGGAAAAAAAATAAAAAACTGGTGTCACCTAAGATGTGGCCATTCCATTGTCCTAAGATTGCTCCCATTTGAATGGGAGCTAGTTATGTTAATGATTCTCTGTTGTCCCTGGTCCTGGAAGGACTCAACCTTGCACTAATAGTATATGACTGACCCTGTGTCCAGTGAAACATGCATTGATATTACCGTTTTGTAAAGTTAACTGTATTTATAAGTTGAAGATGGAAAGATACCCCAAATAGCGTCAGCTTGATTTTTGGGTAACATGGCTGCTTACTAGTGGAAAAACTTTCTTCTGCGTTTGTTTCTTCTAAAACTCCTTGAGAGAATTCCAGTTCGAGAAAATTGGCAGTGAGATGTGTTTTCAGGAGAAAAAAAAATGACCCATTTTTTGTAGCTCTGCATGACCCTAATGTGGTAAACTCTTCGACCTTGTACAAAAATACTCATATATTGTTTTTAGCATTAGAGGAAGAACCAGAGTCTGATGATGAAGATGAAGTGAAGATATTAAACACTTCAGCAAAGAGACCAGCAAGCGGAATAGCATCTAAAACTCCGCAGGTAGAGTTGAGGTTTCTTATGAAGTATATTCAAGACTTCCTCCTGGAAGAGTTTATATCACTGCCACCTGAAGCAGAGTAAGCAGCTGCATTCCTTACCGCGATTAAGGTGATGATGATTGACAGCTGCAGGAGAAAGGTTACTTGGTACTCAGATCCTGGAAATTAGTACTAAGACTTTCCCATACATAATTCTAAAGTACATTTAACAGTGTTTTTCAAGTCTGACTGGATGTTAGTGGCTAGTATTTTTCAACTTGCTTTTTAGTGTAAATATTGTGGGGTTGAATGTATAACTGATAATAGTAGTGAAAGCCATGACCTGAACAAGCAACACCTAGTGTTGCCAGCTCTGACTGTCTTATGGTTGTAGAGTATATGGAGCACAGTGCTTATCAATAAACATTTACATGGCACTAATTCTGTGCTCCCCTCTTGCACCATCTATTGTGATTTCATCCTTTATCCCCAAGTGTGTAGACTAGTCTGTTTTATACTGTCCCTTTTGTTATCAGTAGGCTCATTCTTCACTGGTGTTTAAACTTGCTTCTGGTGTTTTAGACCTGGGCTTTCTTTTCTTGGTTCTTATTACATGGATTTGGTAAAACTTTTAATGAATGGCATTAGCAGAACTGGTTTTTCCTGAATTCGCTACATATATAAAAGTTTCAGTGGTTTAACTTAATTTTAAAAATGATTTCGTTAAACCAGGTCCTTGTGTAGGCACTCATTGGTTTTAAAGTAATATCAGTTTACTTTGTGTCTCTACATTTACCAATACAAAGGACACCAATATAAGTCAGGTTTAAATCAGTTTGAAGTGCCAACACAGGTTGGCACCAGGTTACTTACTTCAGTATAAAGTGACACATTTAAACTGGTACAACTCTAGAAGAGGCCTTCATCCTGTTGGCAATACGATACAGTTTATGGGAAGAGCAAATTTCTGACAAACTTGGTGTACCATCCATATTGTACTCTCAGAAAACCATTTGTTTATCTTTGTAACCAGTTTTGTAACATGTTTTCTTTAAAGAAAAAAGCAAAATTGTTAATAGAAGATGAGGAGGAGGAGGAGGATGAAGATGACGACGATGAGGATGAAGATGAAGAGTATGTATCTTTTTCCTTTCTTTTTGCAGTGCATTGTGAAATGTTTAGTTTTCAGAGGTAGTGACTTCAGAGCATGAAAAATATGCATGCCATTGAATCAAGGTATTTCGCATTTAGTTCTTAATTAGCCTTGAAATTATAGTGAGCCTTATCCCCAGATAAGATCTGGTTTCATATGCCATGTTATTGCTGTATAGATTACTTTCAATACTGACTCAAGGCTGGGAGTCTGTTCTAGGCATTTGGGAACGTGATGATTTTTTTTTTTTAAAGCTAGATCCCCTACTTAGGTGCAAGAATTATTTTTGCAGGAAATGCTGTTGGGATATTCCAGTTCAGTTAGAGGAGCAGGGCTAATTGTCTTATTGAAGCACACGAATGAATGTGAAGCTGAAGTGCTTCTGTGAGGCTGCTGTGTTGCAAATTGTCAGGGAAAACAAATGATAAAAAATGAAATCTGACCCCCTCAGCAGAACTACTTAAAAATCTTCTAGCAGCACGCTTCTTTTGTACTAAAGCAGAATCCAGAGGTAGCATAGGGGGTGCAAAAACCAGAGGGGAGAGAAGTGTTAGGGGCAAGTGCAAAGGTGGGCAGAAGTGGAGCAAGAGAGAGCTACCTTTCTGGAGATCTGAAAGAAGGGAAGAAAGCAATTTAAGCTGAACAACCTAGGTTTTAAATCTTTAACACTTCTTTGTAGAGCATCTTAATTAAATTTTTCTCATTAGTTCATAAATATAAAACTCTGCGGAGTTTTGAGCAGAGTATGCTGTATGTACAGTAACTCCTCACTTAGCGTTGTAGTTCTGTTCCTGAAAAATGCAACTTTAAGTGAAATGATATTAAACAAATCCAACTTTCCCACAAGATTTAATGTAAATGCGGGGGGTTAGGTTCCAAGGAAATTTTTTGGGAGCAGACAAAAAGCATTATATACAGTACTGTACTGTACTCTGGTTGGGTAGTGTCCCAACCTTACTGCACACAGGCACAGCCTGCTCAGCAGCAGCAGCTTGGCTGGGGGATGCTTCAGGCCTGCTTCTTCCCTTCCCTTTCTGGGAGGGAGGGGAAGGCGCAGAGACACAGTGCTTTCCCGCTTTTCCCTCTCTCTTCCAGAAAGGCCTAAGCTCTACCAAACCGCCAGTGGGGGAAGTGCTGGGAGGGAGGGGGAGAAGAGGAGCTTGTGCAATGCTCCCTTGTAAAGTTGCTGCTCTTCCGCAGAATCTTACAAGCAGTAGACAGAGCAGGCAGCCAAGCAACGTTATAAGGGAGCATTGCACAACTTTAAACGAGCATGTTCCTCAACTTTGAAACAACATTAAGCAGGAGGATCTTAAGTGAGGAGTTACTGTACTTGAAGTGGCAATTTCTAAGCATGTATTAGAATCTCTTAAGATGTGCACTGTGCTGTTTAAGTTCCTAAGTTACTCTTACTGCAGGAGTAAGTGGAAGATAATTAGAAAAATGGTCTTTTAGTGTTTGAAAGATTCTCTGCTTTTGCTTGATACATTCTTCCAAGATGGGTAGTAAAATATTAACCTTACAGAAGATTCATTTAAAGTTAGTCTATCTAGCTTGCTTTTGACAAAATTCCACTTCACTATAAAATCTTCCATTGAAAGAACAGGAATGAGGATGAAGTCACTGAAAAATGAACTGTTTGGGTTATTTGAGACAGTTCTGTACCTACTGGGGTGGGCTTCTTAGTAATGTAATTTTTAATTCTAGTGATGATGATTTAGATGAAGAGGAAGAAGAGAAGATTCCAATGAAGAAAGTAAGTTGTCTTCATATTCGAGACCATGTTTGTCTGGGCTTTTGAAAACTTGCAGATCTTTAGTATCAGTCATCCTAAAACATAATGAAAATAGCGGTGTTTACATATTTAGGTAGTTGAAACTTCTATCTCAGATATACATGACTATTGTCACTTACTGCTTATTTTATGTAATTTAGTTTCCACTTTGAGAGCATTGAGGTAATGCAAAAACCAAAATAATTCTCAACCCTATATGTACAGCCCTGCAGAAAACTTATCAGTATGCTATAAGAAATTAAACCACCAGCTTTCATTTCATTCAGAATTATTTCACCTACCAATTATATATAAATAGTTATTTAATTCAGTTTCTGTTGTCACAGTTGTGCTGCATATTCAAAGCCTCTAAATTTTAAAAACATTTTTGCCCAAAGTTTGTTTTTTACTTACTGATATTACTGACATGTTAGTTGTCTTGAACTTCCAGGTTACTTTTAACTAATCCAGTTAATTCTAGGTCTTTTCTTTGCATGCTGATACATACATTCCTTAATCCTCCTTGGTATATTTGGCCAACTCTCAAACTAAGTATGTGCTAGTTCAAGGGCTGCCCAAATCCCAGAGTGTTCCAGATCATGCAAGAGTAGAATTGAGAGTACCCTAGGGGGCACATCATTTAAGAGTTTGCCAGGGGTGGGCATAAACATTGCTGTAATTAGCTAGAAATTGAGTTGGTACAGAATTGGGTATTGGGGCCAGAGGAGTTTGTCCAGGCAAGTCCCATAATGAAAATGGGGTGCATCCTGGTTTCCAATATTAGTTGGGTCATAGGGTGCACCTCTTCTGAAGAAATCTAGGGATTTCCTGGTAAGCTAGGGTGTTGATCACCAAGTGCGGAGGGGAATGTAAATCTGTAATACCTGACATATCCTGAATTTATCTGAAGAAGTTTATTTGCATCTTTAAAACTTGAAAAATTATCCTGTGGGAAAACTTTTTGTATGAATGAAATATCCAGCTGGCTGGCAAAAGCTCATTTGTGGTATTTTTCCACTGCAAATGACTGATTTGATGTTTAAAATTGTCAACCTGCACTCAGATTAATGGGATACTTTACACCTCGTCTAATCTTTCAGTCTTTTTGCAGACTTGGGACAGTATTGCATCATTTCATATTTCAAAAATTACCTTAAACAAAAGGGCTAGAACTTTTACATAAAAATTTAGGGCTGGTCTGTACACAAACATGTACTGAAACAACAAAATGTTTTCTAATTCACAGCCTGTTTGGTTGAGAGTTCTGTCCAATCCTAGCTATTCCTCCATTTTCCCTTCAGTTGCTCATACATGCTTATAACTAGTGAATTGTAGACTTGCATTCGGAGTACAAACCTTGAAATATGTTGAAAGGAAATCTTTAATAGCTTCATTGGGCTTTTTCTTATCCATGGCAAGTAATTAACACTTGACCTATCAAATTCCCCATTCCATGTGTGTTCGACCCCCATTGGCCTGGTTATGTGGCAACTCTTGTTAACCAAATGCCAACAGGAGTGCCTTTAGACCATTGCTCTGCTATGTGGAGCTCGCTGTATAATGATACCAGCTGTTCTCTTGCCCATAGAGTTAGCTTGGAATAGCAAAATCAGCAGTGAATTATTTGTTGGTGTTGCGTATAGAATTTAGTAGAATAAAAAGCAAGGCATCTCCTATGTGTACCCCCTTTGGTCCAGAAAATCTGCAGACTTTCTTGCATATTCATTCTACTTTCATGTGGTGTAACTGACCGGAATTTGTCTGCAGTGTATCAGTGCCCATCTTAGATCTTTATAACCTAGACAATTTCATCTCATTCAGATTGTGGTTTTCTTCACTGCTAAAGTGAGTTCCCTCACTGTGAGAAATGGAGGGAAAATCAGTGTTCTCTTCAATGAGAATAAACATTTCTAGTTGTAAAGTATTAAAAAAAAGAAAGAAAAGCATCTTTGTTCAAGATAGTTACTAAACTAAACAGTTTACTTTTGTCCTCAAATTTGCAGTTATTACTTAACTTCCTTCTGTTTTGAAGATGTTAAGTGTAAAATTCTTAATTTCAGCCTGCCCAGGATTTGTCAGCAAAAAATACTCCGAAATCAAAGCAGAATGGAAAAGATTCTAAGCCGTCCACACCAGCGTCTAAATCAAAAGTGAGTGACTACGTATAATACGAATGTTGAAAGTGGTGTAACAGTTTTAGTTGCATTCACCCATAACTTGGTTTCTCACTTAAAGACTGGACTTGTTTCATTATCCACATCTTTTCATTTAAGGATAAAGTTAGTAAGGGAACTGGGGTATACAGACTCTTGAGTAAGCAATCAGCACTGATCTGAATTTGGAAACAATATGATTTATTATCTAGGTTAGCTCAACCAGCCATGGACTGCAAAGGGTAGCCAGCTCTGATCTTAAAAACCCTGGGATACTTAATCTTATAGATGTTTTGTTGAACACAGAATTGGATATAGTCTAGTCACATCCTTGTTATGGTTAGATCTTCACCACCTCCATTGTGAGGCTAGGACTTGCCTTTGCTCCTGTCCAGTAAGGTAACCTGTTTTGATTAAGTATTAAACTTGTTCTTAATACTATCAAATGGCCCCTTAATCAGTGCCAAGAAGTTATCTCATGTGCTTTTGATACAGTGACTGCATAAAAAAGTCCTTTCCATTTGTTCTTCACTGATCACCTATGAATTGTAAACAGAGAAGTTAGTGCTAGAAATCATTCTGCAAATTTTTGAAATCCTACTGCCATGATTAGTGAGGCAAAGGATTTCTTCTCCACAATGGTATCCAAACTCCTAACTAATGCATATGAATGAAGATAGCAGTCATCTAGGGAAAAGTAGCAGGCTAGATTTAAGTTGAAAAGCCATCAGTCCAGATGATAGCCCCCTCCTCCTCTCAAAAAAATCACAAACCACTGACCCAACACACACACGCACTTTCTGGAGCGTTTGGCTTTTTAGTAGCTTTTTGAGAGAGTTTTGGATGAGTTATCTGACCTTGGGCCAGACAAGTGAAGTAATGATGGGAAGGGAAAGATTGGATCTAAGCCTTTGAGCTATGGTCATAGTTCAGACAACTATTTTTTGCTAGAAAGGCAAGAAAAAAAATAATTTTCCAGCCATACTACTAGAGGCTAGTTGATACTAGTATGATACTATCCTTTTAGCTGGCAGTGTCTCTAGAATTATAATTAATAATTGGAGCAGACATATGCACAACTGTTGATTTATAGACATTGCAGATAACCACCAGCCTGATGGGTAGTTCCTTTTAAGTTTCACCTTTTGTCTTTGGAAAAACTGGGTAGATAATTTTCCTGTGAAGAAAAAGGGACACTGAAATCTTTCTGTGACTTAGTAATAGACCATTTTGTAGTACAGTATGTATTGTATGTACATTTTGTAACGTAAATATCAGTCTAAAGTTTGAGTGGTTTGTACGTGTGCTCCCTTAAAACTTGTCAGCACTTGAAGTAAGGAGCACAGATTAAATAATTTTCCATTTCGTGATGACTTTTCTAGTAGCTTATTGAAGATGGAGAACATAATCTACTGGTACAACAGTCTTATGGAAAATGGAGCAAGAAGGAATCATTCAGTATTAATATCCATATTTGGTCTTAGGATACTTAAATGATGTCAATATATTTTATATATTCCATGGCTTCCTTTGTACTGTTTGAACAATGTTATAATACATTCATTTCAAAAAGAAAAGCTGAAGTAATGAGAGAATTATATAGTGGCTTCTTTGTGATTGCAAAATCTTTACAAATATGTAACAAACTGCCTGCTTGTTTCAGACCCCATCGTCTAATAAAAAGGAAAATAAACCACAAAGTCCAAAATCACCAAAAGTGCCCCTTTCACTAGAGGAGATTAAAGCAAAGATGCAGGGAACCATGGAAAAGGTGAGTTTAAACTGATGAGAATGTTTGTTTTCCAAATGGAATACTTTGTCCCTGATTTCAAGTAGTTCAGCAATGGTATCCTGACAGAAAGGAGATGCGACAAATACCCTAAAAGAAGACATTGAGAAGTCAATATGAAAATGGCATTGTTGGGTTTCATGTTTTCAGTCTTCCATGTCTTAATTTCAAACTGTGTTAAAATTAGGCACGTCGAGTTAGATACCTAAAACATTATTTAAATGTCTAATTGGTAATAAAGTTTGAAAATTTGGCCCTCATTTTATAAGTAAAAACTTGTTTGGCCTAGCCCCAGAGATCCTTGTGGGGAATCTGTTAAGATATGGGTATTTCCTCATTCATCACCTTCAAAAAAGAGTTTCACAGGCTGAGTTACGCCCTCAGTAATACCTGTGTAATCCCCATATCTTCAGTTGGCTTTGGCTTGGTGTAACTGATTCTTTAGATGGAGAAACAGGATGCTATTTTATTCACTTTCAAAGTAACCACACCCTTTACAGCAGACTTAACTTGGAGTATCTCGCTTGTTCAGAGTGGGTAAATATTAGGCTAAAATTTAGTCACGGGTATTTTTAGTAAAAGTCATGGACAATAAACAAAAATGCACAGCCTGTGACTGACTAAAAATACATGTGATTAAATCTTGGGGTGGGGAGCGGGGGTGTTAGAGCAGCAGCTGTTATGGCTGTCTCCAGGACCACCTAAGCAGCTGGCCCCAGGGTCCGCCACACTGGCCCTTGCAGAAGTCACAGGTTGCGAAAAGGCACAGAATCAGTAACACACACGGAGCCCTAAATATTAGCTTTATTTTGTCCTTCAGAGTTTGGCTCAAGGGTACAAGTCCTGCAGACCACTTTATCTAATTTATAAAATACAAATTGGTTCTAAAATGTAGTCTGGCATTTAGTAGAAAACTTGCTTTATCCATACTTTAAGGGTGGAAAACACTCTGTTTTAAGTTTACTCATCTTGAATTGTTGGGTATACCACTGCCCTAAATGATCATCCTAACCGGGTAAATACTTCATAATTTTCCTAATGTAAAGATAATTTTGAATAGTAATTTTTTTGCTGTAGGATTGTACAGGATAGGTGGTAGTTAATTTAAAGGAAAATACTGAGGGTGTCCACAAGTCACTGGATGTCTTTAAGAACTTTAGTCTGCAAATTATTTGTACATTGAATCCCAGAGATACATTCCAACTTCATAGATGCCTCACACTTAGGTGCATGTGGATATTAAGAGCCAGCAATATAAACTATAAAAATGTTGGCCACTGATGCTCTGAGTTGTGATGGTGGTAGAATTATGCTTTGTTTTGTTACGGCAAGTCAATTGCATAGGCAAGGGCCTCATACTAGGGTGATGGGCTTGGTAAAAGAACCTTGATAATGCTGAAAAGTTTATTTTAAATAACTTTTGATGATAGACAGGGTTTCCTGTATAGTTAGCTTTTGTACTAAGGATTTAAAAGACTTCTCTTAAGGGTTCTCCATTTATTGCAGCCATTCAGTGGTTTTACATACACTAAACCCTTTTTTTTTTTTTTTTTTTTTTTGCAATAGGGTTCTTCCCTTCCTAAAGTGGAAGCCAAATTTGTCAACTATGTTAAGAATTGTTTCAGGACACAGGACCAGAAGGTAACTGAATTTACAGTGGCTTGGAAAAATCCAAAAAAAACTTCTATAACAAGATTTATAGGTGCTTTTTACTTTTAATCTCTACAAGCTTTGGACTGTTTCAAAGGGTTACAAACCACAAACAATACTTCACATTAAATAAATGGAAACTGTTTTAAGGGTTTAGTTGACAAAGATGGAAAAGCTAATGTTTTATTACATTTTTCCAGCTTTTATATGGTTAGTGAATTATCTCTTGCTTACTAAACCCACAGAATTTTCCTTTTGGCACCATATTGGCTAAGGAAATGAGCTGTGGTTTTCCCTGCTGCTGAATTTGGCAACTTGGACAGTCTGCTCTTAAACTTTCTTTTGTTAGGGGATGGACTGAGAAGGGGGAATTGTTTTGCAATAGACATTATGGCAGTCTTATTTCTTTGTCTTCCAAAGTCAACTTGACACTTGTGAGAGAGAGGGCATGCCAAATGCTGGTATCAGAAAGGTACAGGATTAGTTATTGCTTGACATTAGACTAACCCTGAATGTCTTAGATTTCCCTATAAAAATTCCTGAAACATTAAGGAATTTTGTCATTGGACGAAGGTTTTATGCTTTCCTGCTTTCTCCAGTGGTTCAAAGGTGTTAAATTGACTGATAGAAAAAATCATAGGTTCTTGAAAGAAAATGTTTAAAAGCAGTTTGTCCCAGCTACTGAAGTTGATTTGAATTAAGTCAGGGCAGACAGAGTTCAGCCATATTTGCCTCACTGGTCCACCACACCCTTCCTTTTGACTTGCCTTCACTAGATTCTTAGTGTGCAGTCTTTTTAAAAAAAACCAAAACGTTGCATTTTTAAGTTTGGGGGAAAAGTATATTTGGTTCAACAAAGTGCATGGCTTATACTCGGCCTAGTATGTAAAGGATTTGTTGCCACATTTTTACTAAACATCAACATTTTTGTGCCTCTTTGTACAAGACTTTCAGGTGTAGTCATTTTAAGCTCTTGTGGCTAATCAGTATTAAAGCAGAGTAGAAATTTGCCTTCTTACCTGCACATTGTTTGCCACAAATAGCACTTTTTAGAGGATGACAACTTAACACAAGCATCCAAAAACACGACTTACTATGTGTTCAACGTAGAGCTGGATACCATTCGTTTTTTTGGAGTACAGCATTGTGTAGCTTTATTTTAATACTTTTAACCAATAGTATAAATGTGTGGAGTAAAGAAAAATACAGGAGTAATGATTTTTAAAACACTTCATATATACAGGAGAATAGTTCAATCCCGTTACCTCCAAGTTGTACTATCCTGAAGATTATGTAATTAGACCATTCTTAACTCCAACTTCTAACACTTTTGTGTATCCTTGCAGATTATTGAAGCTCTCTGGCAGTGGAGACAGACTCTGTAAGAAAGAAAACAGTTTAAACTGTTCATTAAAATGTGCAGTCTTATTTCTGTAACCATTAATATTTGGCTGTCCTTTTATATATGCTGAAAGAACTTTCCCTACCACGTCTGATAAATGTCGTCCAAAATACTTTGCCAAGAATGTGTTGTCCAAAATGCCTGTTTAGTTTTTAAAGACGGAACTCCACCCTTTGCTTCATTTTAAATATGTATGGAATGTTTTGATAAGGCATAGTAGAGGTGGTGGTCAGACAAATGAAAATGGTGGGGAGACTAAATGTACATGTGAAAATAAAATTTAGTATTTTGATAAAGTACTATAGTTTCTTTATTTTTGTGGGCTTAGGGGTTGGGTTGCCTATGTATTGAATGAGAGCTTTTAAGTTTTCATAGGAGTTGCTAAATTTATTCCATATTGTTACCCAAACATGCCTCAGAATGTATCTTTAAATGAGATTTTTTTTTTAAAAGGTTGAGGACAATGTCTGAAACAACATGTTGAAGTTTATCGGCCTTACAAACACAACTCTTGCACCATATCATTGATCACATGAGCATGTTAACAGGTGCTGAACATTATTAAATAGCAAGAAACATGGTTGAGGGAAATGATGGATTAATCCTGGCTGCACTCATTTGAAGAAAAGACCTTATCCTTAATTTCTCAGCCTGTTCCCAAGTGGCTTTCTTCCCTCTAAGGAGCTTGTATTGGGCCTAATGAGCTTTCTGTGGAAAAATGTGCAGAACTGTGCTGGAGTTACTACTCTTTGAGTACTGTGGTATGCCAGTGGTCTCTGGTTTGGAGTAAACATTTTTAAGACCAGTGGGCTAGAAGTCTTGGAGGGTACGTCAGGAAACTTTTAATAGGACCAATTCTTGGAATTAACACTGTTCAGAAGATTTTGACACTGCTTGTGGAGATGTGCCATGCATATCACAGCTTTTCTATCTAACATTAGAGCATAACTTTTATTTCAAATTGATGGATATCCTTGTTCTCTGACAATTAAAATAGCTAATCCTTTGTACAGATGGCCCTTGTGCCAAGCTTTTGGGCTTTGGACTAAAGTAGCTTCTGTTATGAGTTAATGCCTTTTCAAATATGTATTCTGGAAATGTAGATGAGACAATCTGCAAAGTGTATAAATCAAAAATCTTAGAAATGGCAAAGTTGATAAGTAGAACCAGCACTAGACCTAATATTGTGATTACTACCTAAGGAGGGCTTGAAAATGTAGTGTTAAAAACAAAAGTTGAGAGAATTGCCTTCCAGGTTGAATTCTGAAAACCTGACCAATTCTTGCTGTGAAATGAAAATGCCAAGGTAAGGCCTTGACCCTTCTGCATTGAAGCAATGGAAAGGAGCAAGTGAATGATATGGTGACTGTCTACCACATTACTCAGTATTTTTCATTTCCGATCAGGCTATGTTCAAACACTGTGTGGTACATGGTACTAACTGCATGTTAGACAGGATGTAGCCCAAGTATTGGAAGTGAATATCTGGTTTATACTGTAACTATGTAAGATTGATAAATGCCCCTTATGTCAAGCTAGTCCTAAATTCTGCAACAGAATCTGTATCAAATGGGAGATGCTGCAGCAGCATTTAAGGAAAAGAGAAGATGATTACTACAGTATCTTGTATTAATCTGAGGCTGTCCTTTCTGTGCTATCTTCAGTGTATTGCAGATTTTTATACTGATTGCAGAGGCATTGTAGAAGTTGAGGGTCAGGGACTAAGTTTAGACAGCTGGTGCTCTTATCCCCTGGGATGTTAAGGCATTTTGAGATAAACTCATTAGCTGGATATTTTAGTAAACATGATAATAGTCCAATGCACATCATTCCACTCTTCCCATCTACTTCTCAGTGGTTCCCAATGCACTCCTCCTTTTTGTTACATAGGATTTGGGGACCACCTTAGTTGCATTCCCTTCTCATGGCATGGTAACAGTTATACCACTACTGGCCCCAAAGGTTGTGGATATTATTTTCCAGATGGATGGGTATGTTTTTGCAAGTGTGGATAAATATGGGCTAGCCTCCTGATTTAATACTAAAGGCCATTGTTCTGACCAAGTGTCTCATGATATCCATTAACATTATTAACAGCATTTTGTATACCTATACACGCTTCTCCCCAAGTTAGCCTTCTGAAGCCACCCCCCACCCATTTCACAAGGTCTCCTGCCCAATGAGTTAACCTCAGGTTCACCTCTACTACTGTCCTCCATCCCAGGGCAACTGCTGATAGTTGCTGTGCTATTAATTCATTGATTAGTTGTTGAAATATCACATTTTGGCTTATCAATTGTTTAGTTACCCACTCATCTCCCAGATTCCATGTACCTAGTACAGTGTTCCCTACTGCCCACAATCCCCTTTTCTGATGATGATTACAGGTTTGTTCCCTCACCCTCCCCCAATCAAATTGTTTCAATCCTTTTATGTACGCACTACAGTTGGGATGAATTTGGTCCACTCACCATTCCTTGGGGTATATAACCTCTGTAATAGAGTGAAAGGACATGTTGAAAAGTGCTGGCTGCACCTGCTCCTACAATGGTTCCCATATGTTTGGTTGTGTGGGAATATTCTGAGCTCTAGACTGCTGCCAATTTAAATTTAGGTTCTTCCAACTTGGCATCCATATCACATGTAGGGTTACACTCTTCAAAATGGTTAACTCATATGCCCAGTGTCACAGGGATTTTATGCCCAGTGTGATATGTTCATCATAATCGCACCTTTTTGGGGATCATCCTTCGTGGAAGTACCATTGTGGTTACACATGGGAATTTCATATCCTAATTGTGGGGCCTTGTTTTCCCAAGAGGGTTCATATACCCTAGGAGACCAGAGAGTTATATTCCTTGGGTCCTCTGTGACAAACCACATGGCTGGATAACAGCCTCCCACTATCATTAATTATGGCAGTGCCCAGGGAGTACCATGCAATATTTGATGATAAACTTGATATTCTTCACTGGTTTGGAATTCCCCCATCTCATACATATTCCAGCACTGCCAAATTACTGTTGGAAGGTTGGTGGTACATATTTCTATGGGGAAAATCTCATAGTCCTTGCTTCCTTCAATACCACACGTTGCGGGTATAGTAGTCCATGTGTTTCCTCCTTTTGACAATTCACATAATGGAATTTGAGTAGAATTTATAACTAACAATTGTGATTAACGGTAAGGATCCTTCCACCTGGGCCAGGGAATTCCCAACTTTTTTTCTGTGGATTAACCTGTAATATACATAACAGAATTTATGCATCCCTTTTCCCAAACCAGTTTGTGGGGAAAAAAAATAAACCTTTTTATTTGTGTGCAATGAACCCACTCTCACCCTCCAGTCTTTGTGCCCAATAGCAACAGATTAGGTCCCAATTGGTCAAGGACTAGGTTGGGCCCCCTCCATTTAGGAGCTGGGAATGGGTGGTGGTGACCTAGAATCCTGTACATCACTATATCTCCCACTGTGGATAGATCAGTCCCTGGGCAGGTTCATACCATGCTTTGACCCTTAATGCTCCTTACTAGTCTTACCAGGCCACTGCCTACTGTATCTGTTTCACATGGTCGATTAGGGTTAAAATCCAGTCTTGTGTTAGGCTGTGTGTAGTGACTTCCCTAGGTACTGGGGTAAATAGATTGTCCCACTGTTCCATGGGCTTTCCCATGGAGAAAATTCTGTGCCCTTTGATTCTCGGGCCCTTATTCTCATTAAGACAAAGGGCAGTAACTGACCATTTTGTCGCTTCCCCTTTCCACTCTTTTTCTCAGCTCACTTTTGATGGTGCAGTTCATGTGTTTCACTTGCTCCACAGCCTGTGGGTGATAAGCAATATGGAACAACTATGTGATTCCAGTGGGGGCTGAGAGCTCCCCCAACAGGTCCAACCAGAAAGCCTCTCCTTGTTTCCACCAGCCAGCATTCTTGATTGTGGAGCTGTCTGTTGCCCTGAACTGATTATCTGCCCACCATCTCAGCATCAGTGTGACCCCACGAAATACATAATCTGAATCCACCGTCCCCCACAGCATTCTGACTCAAATTTGGGATCTACTTCATTTAAAACTGTTAGCAAGGCTGCTAGTTCTGCCTCCTGAGCTGACCTTACTTCTAGTGAGAAGCTAATAGTGCTGACTCTCTCAGTTCCTCTGATTCCCACAACAGCTAAGCCTGCCGTTTTTTGGCGCACACAGACCCGTCCAGCCCTGATACATACAACTTCCATCCAAAAACCATATCAGTGTGTCCTTTACCTGATTGGGGTTAGCCACCCGAAACACCTGGTGTTGGGTTTTACCTGGGCTGGCTTCACATTGGTGTGGGTTGCCAGCCAGGTGTAATCTGGCTACCAGACTGCAGGTTCCTTTACCACTTCTGCAGTAATATTTTCAGTTTGTAGAGGCAATAACCACTTTGCAATATGCTGCCCACTCACTTGTCCCTGTAAAAGAGTATGCATGTTTAGCAGCCGGAGGGGGTCATGATGGGACCGGACTATTACCTTCTGCATTCCTGTGAGGTGTTTGAATTTCCCTACCCTCCAGTAGGTACACAACACCACCTTTTCACACCATCCATACTTAAGTTCCACGGCACTCAAAAGTGGGGAGGCAAAAGGCCACAGGTCGGTCCTTTGCCCCAGATATATGTGTTAATGCACACCCAATGGTAGTGTCGGATATCAAAGGGTACAGGTAAAAGAGTTTCTCCCTATCTGGGGATGCCAGCACTGGCCAGGTGTTCCTTTAGTACCCTCACTGCCTCAGTCAGGGCTGGATTAACTTTTTTGGGCCCAGAGCCAAACATATTTGTGGGCCCCTCTGGGGAATGAAGGGGGTGGGGCAAGAGCACAGCGGGTAGTGTGGATTTAATTTAAATCATGATTTAAATCACTAGTCAGGAAGACTTGATTGAATCATGGTTTTCTACATAAAAGTGCTTTCTTGTTGGTTGTTATAACCTTAATACATATTCTTCACAACTCAGAGATGCAGGTTTCATTTTTAGAAGGTACACACTATGCATTTTTAAACTGATTTATTTTGAAAACTTTTCAGGTGAGTTTTACAGCTATATCAAAAAATGAATGATTGATTATTTCATTTACAAAAGATAATTGAAGCAGATATTTATGAAGTTATTGGGAGGTGAACTATCTCCAGTTCAACAGGTTAATCATTAATGTTTGGAGGATTTTCTTGCCAGGCTGTATTAGGAGGAGAATGTCACCAGACAGACATTTAAATTGTTTTATTTAACTAAAACAACAACATTAAGTATTCTGGATTTTTTTTTCTTCAACAGCAAACAGTATTTTACCAAAAAAGCATATGTCCCTTGCTTTTCACATTTATTTCCAGACTTCTTCTCCCTGTCCAGATCTATTCCACCCCCAGCACTCTTCTATTTATTGAACTTTTTGAAACTCTTCACTTTTAAAGAGAGGTAAGGGATTGATTCTGTGTACACAAATTTGCAGAGGGACAATGGGGTTGAGGTCTGTTATTTCTCACCTCTATATATTATTTATTTATTTAAAAACATTTTTTCTCTTAACAAGCATGTTACCTCTGGAGACACAAATCCGCAGTTTGAGAACTGCAAAACTAAGCATCTCTGATGGTATCTTCTAGACTGAGCACTGAGTCCCATTGGGTAGATAGAAAGATTAACCTAAATCATCTATACCAGTGGTTCCCAAATTTGTTCTGCTGTTTGTGCAGGGAAAGCACCTGGCGGGCCGGGCCGGTTTGTTTACCTGCCGCGTCCGCAGGTTCGGCCAGTTGCGGCTCTCAGGGGCCGCGGTTCGCTGCTCCAGTCCAATGGAAGCTGCTAGAAGCGGCGTGGGCTGAGGGACATAAATCTGATTTTTTTGAAAAAAGTCATTGATTTTTATCCACCCTGATAGCGGGGCATGGTGTGTGTGGGGGGAAGGATTGGTCCCCAGCTGGAGTGAGGCAGGGGCCAGCGGCAGGAGCACAGCAGGGCATGGGGTGAAGGATTGGTCCCCAGCTGGAGCGAGGCAGGGGGCAGTGGCAGGGGCAGGAGCACAGCAGGACATGGGGTAGAGATGGGGGAGGATTGGTCCCCAGCTGGAGTGAGGCAGGGGTCAGGGGCAATATGAGCACAGTGGGGCGTTGGGGGAGGATTAGTCCCTCCTGACTGGAGCAAGGCAGGGCCTGGGGGCAAAAGCGCAGCGGGGCAGGAGCTAGGGTTGGTCCCTGCAGCAAGGGAGGGGCCAGAGGTAAACGGCAAGCGCAGCAGGGCTGAGGAGGGGGTAAACAGGATCCCCCCTGCCCCTCCCCACATAGAGCGGGTACCAACCTTCTCCCTGGTTCTATCCCAGTCTCTTCCTCTCTCTCTGCACTGAGCTGAGGGTGGGGGTGCAGGGTCTGGGAAGGAATGAGGGTTAGGGAAGAGGCTCAGGGTTGGGGCAAGGGGTTTGGGGTGTGGAGTTCTTACCTGGTGCAGGTGCGAATGGGGGGGCATGCAGGAGCTCCTGTTGGTGCTTCAGCGTGGGTAGAGATGTTGTGGGGGGGGGTTCAGGGGTCAGGACATGGGGGTGTGGGAGTGTGAGGCCTGAGCGACATAACTTATGCCACTTAAGCACCGGTATGGACAGTGCTATGATGGTGGGGAGAGCATCTCCTGCTGCATAGCTATCCGCTGTTTGCTGGGTCTGGAGTAATTAAGCTGATGGGAGAGGTCTCTCTACAGGAATCCTGTTTAGCTACCCTGAATGTTAGAAGGGCATTGACCTTCTACTTAAATAGGCCCAAGCAATTTAGGAAGTCACCTGGGCTCTTCATTTCCTTCACAGCTAGATCCATGATGTCCTCGATCTCTACTCAGAGACTATTGAAAGGGATATTTGGATGTATTATCACTTGTTATGATGCTGCGGACATTCATTTGCCCCCCAGAGCATGATCGCACATTTCAACCAATTCACAGGCAACATCTGCAGCATTACTGAAGAATGTACCAGTATCTGAATTATGTAGGGTTGCTACATGGGTTTCAGTACATACGTTTTCAAAATATTATGCCCTGATCCATGCTGTCAGATCTGATATGGAACTTGGGTTTCTTCTTCAAATGCTTGCTTATTGTCCATTCCATTCTAGGTGTGTGCAGCAGTCAGAGATTTTTGCCTTAGCAATATCCATAGGATTGGCTGTAGCGTCTTCTTGAGTGTCGCATCTATGTATCAGTATATTAGGCACTGGCAGCCCTATGCCCTCTCGCTTCCTTCTTACTGCCCAGGGTGGTTAGTTGGAGCGCCTTTCCCTTCTCTCGCAAGGGCTAGGGGGTTTTCTACTTCAGTCTTCGAGCCTTATGGCCTTGTAAATAGTTTGTTTGCAGTATTAGTTAATAAATAGTTGTTAAGTAGTATAGTTAAACTTAGAGTTCCAGCGAGGGCTTTGCCCCAGGCAGGGCGTGCCCTGGTCTCCGAGTTTTAAGCCCTGCTCTGACTATAACAGGCCTATGCCTGTTAGTGACCCCATAGCAGCTGGTTCAAATGCCTGGGGGAAACACATGTGAAGGAGAAGTGTCGCATCTGTAAGAACTTTCTTCCCAGAACTCAGAAAGAGTGAGACATCCATTTGAGGGCTCTCCTCATAGAGGCTGCTCTCTGCCTGGCATCTGAGCCTTCCTGTCCAGATTCTGCCCTTGGCACCTCGGCCTTGGTGTGCAGCACATCCCCGGCACCAAGCTCCACCCAGCACCACTCCCCATCACCAGTGCCTAAGAAGATGTTGAGAAGAGTGACTCCCTGGCACTGACCAAAAATGGCAAAGGACCAGTTCAGACCGACAGCCCACACAGGAGCCACATAGCCTTGACGGATCCTCCACCAACTCCAGGGAGCAGTAGGGGACCTAGAATCATGTCAGTGCCAACGCCTTCCTAGGCTCTCCCAGTGCCCAGAGAGCAGAGGCCTCTACCAGCACCGCTGGCACCGTGTGTGCCACAGGTCACAGCAAAGGCTCCCAGTGAGGGCAAGCCAGTCGTAAAGACCCCCCACCCCTCCGAGGAAGGGCAAACGATGCCGATCTCCGGAGACGAGAGAGTCTCCACGCCCTAGGTCCTGTTTCTGTGGGACATCCTACATCACTGGCACGATGCTCACAGTCTCCGTCCTCTCAATGTGGGTCACCTAGAGGAAGGCACTGGTCACCGGATCGCCGGCACCAATCATTCTCTGCTGGCTGTCTCGTTGGCCGCAGATCCCTGCAATGGGAACAGTCTCTGTGCCAGTTAACCGATACACCTGGCCTTGGCACGTCCTCCTACTTGAAGCCACGGTCTCCAGTGGCAATGGTTAGCCATGAGATGCAAGCTTCACCGACCCTCTGTGGTCACTGGACGCTGTTTCCCTCTGGTTTGGAAAGAGAATTCAGCCCTATCACCAAGACAGCACCAGAGTGAGGGGGCACCTGGGCTGTCTTCTACCTCTGCAATGTCATCATGGCAGCAAAGCAGTGACCAGCACAATGGCCCTACTGGAGCGCATGGGGCATGGGCCTGTGATGCTGATGCCTCAGTCAGTTAATTCCCTCAGCTGCTGTCTCAGAGCAGCAACCAATGGCAACCGGCAACACTGAACTTGGAGGCTGGGGTAGAGGAGCAAGCGCCCACCCCAAAACCCTCTTCCCTCACGGGATGATTCCTCAGGACCTCCCCCAGTGACCCAGTTGTCATCCTTGTCCCCAGATGAAGTGGTGGCGGGCCCCTCCCGTGCCAGCCCATCGGACGATTCCATAGGGTGGCTACAAACTTGGGCTTGGAAGGGGAGGAAATGGCCAAATAGGCAAACACTCTATTCAGTGTGCTCTCGGTCTCTACCCTCCACTTGTGTGCTACCAGTACACGATGGGGGTCCTAAAAATAGAAGAAAGCCATTTGGCAAACTCCCTTCTTCCATCCCTCCCACACCTCCAAGAGGGCCGAGAAAAAGTATTCATCACAGCCAATGGTTTCAAATATCTGTATACACACCTCCTCCAGGCTCGCTGGTTGTTTTAGTGGACAACGAGAAATACAGTTGGGGCAAACCAGTTCAACTCGCAAGAATAAAGAGGCCAAGATGCTGGACCTTTTTGGGAGAAAGATTTATTCGACGGCCAGCCTTCAGTTCTGGGTGGCCAATCACCAGGCTCTGTTGGGGAGGTACAACTTCAAGTTATGTATCAGAGGGGTAGCCGGTGTTAGTCTGGATCTGTAAAAGCAGCAAAGAATCCTGTGGGCACCTTATAGACTACAGAGGTTTTGAAGCATGAGCTTTTGTGGGTGAATACCCACTTGCGTCTGATGAAGTGGGTCATTCACCCACGAAAGCTCATGCTCCAAATGTCTGTTAGTCTATAAGGTGCCACAGGATTCATTGCTGCTTTAACTCAAGTTATGGGACTCCCTCCATAAGTTCAAGGACTTGGCCCAGGAATCTGGGGCCCTGGCTGAGGAGGATATGATGGCTCCAAGGTGCTCCCTCCAAATGGTGTGGGATGCGGCTGATTCGGCAGCTAGGGTGGTTTTGTTGGCGGTGGTCATGAGGCGCAGCTCCTGGCTTCAGACCACTGGCCTTTTCCAGGAAATGCAGGCCTTGATCCATGGTCTTCCCTTTGATGGGAATAGTCTCTTCACAGAACAGACTGATGCGAAGCTTCACAGGCTGAAGGACACTTGGGTCACTCTTTGCTCACTGGGTCTGCATATGCCACAGTCGACGAGAAAGCAGGTCCAACCACCGCCACTGCCAAGGCCTTGGCAACCTTGACAAGGACCTGCAAGGAGAAGGGATAGAGTCGAGACACGAGTTTTGGTCATTGCCTCCCTTCCTCCTCCTGCTCCCCTGCGCAACTCAACCCATCGAAGCCTCACGGCAGCCAGAAGCACTCATTTTGATGGTGTGCTTGAGAGCAGTGCCACAGTCAACTCCCTGGATCCGCCTCATTCTTTCCATACCTGTCTTCGTCCCTACCGTTCGGCCTGATCACAGGTCACCTCGGACCGTTGGGTGCTAGAGATTGTTTCTCGGGGCTACACCTTGCAATTCTCAGCCACCTCCCCTCCCACTCTCCTTTTCTGTCTCTCTTGAGGGACCTTTCTCATGAGAAACTCCTCATTCAAGAGGTCAAGAACTTAACACAGCTGTGGGAAGTGGAAAAGGTGTCCTGGAACATGAGGGGAAAAGGGTTCTACTCCTATTATTTCCTAATCTCAAAAGTGAAAGGAGGTCTAAGACCCATTCTGGACCTACGCCTCAACAAGTCTCTCAAAAAGTTGAAGTTCTGCATAGTCTCCCTGGCCTCCATCATCTCCTCCCGGATCCGGGAGACTGGTATGCCATCCTCAATCTGAAGGACGTTTATTTACATATCTCCATCTTCCAAGGTCACAGATGATTCCTCTGTTTTGTAGTGGCCGGGCGCCATTTCCAGCTCATGGCGCTGCCCTTTGGTCTCTCATCTGCCCCGGAGGTGTTTACAAAATGAATGGCACCAGTGGTATTTACCTCAGGTGTAGAGGGGTTCAGAACTAACCATATCTCAATGATTGGCTCATCAAGGGCAGATCTTGGGATTAGGTGCAAAGAAACCTCGATCTGGTTCATTCCACTGCTGCGGCCTGGGCCTGTTGATAAATGAAAAGAAATCGACTTTAAGGCTGGTGCAACGAATAGAGTTCACTGGGGCAGTTCTCAATTCCACACGAGCCAGAGCCTTCCCTCTGGAGGCACGTTTCCAGGCCATCTTGGATCCAATCTCCCATGTGGAAAACTACCCGCTCACCACTGCTCACACCTGCCTGCGGTTGTTAGGACTACATGGCCACATGTACGTACGTGGTTCAGCATGCCCAGCTCCATCTCCGGCCATGGCAAATGTGGTTGGCGTCAGTCTACATCTCCAACAGACACGATCTAGACCGCGTGCTCAGGGTGCCAGTTCACATCCGATCATCCCAAGACTGGTGGCTGAGCCCCGAATTGGTGTTGGAGGGAGATTCTTTTGTGGCTCCAGCCCCATCGCTGACCCTGGTTTCCGATGCCTCGAACCTGGGCTGTGGAGCCCACCTGAATGAGCTCATCACGCAAGGCTATTGGTTGCGGGATGATCTGTCCCTCCACATAAACATCAGGGAGCTCAAAGTGGTTCACCTGGCCTGCCAGGCTTTCCTGCCTCATGTGAAAGACAAGGTGGAACACGTCCTGACAGACAATACTGCAGCGATGTATTACATCAACAGGCAGGGCAGGGCCTGATGGTTGGCCCTTTGCCAAGAAGCTCCCCGCCTTTGGGGTTTCTATGTGTGGCATGCCTTCCATCTGGTGGCTGCACATCTGCCCCGGGGCCAAGGATTTGGTAGCAGATTGCCTCAGCAGGACCTTCTTGTCTTGCCACGTGTGGTTGCTCCACCCAGAGGTGGTCAGTGTGATTTCTGGAGGTGGGGGACTCCCCAGGTGGACCTGTTCGCATCCCATCAGAACAGGAAGTGCCATGTGTTCTTCTCATTCCAGAGATTGGACAGGGGCTTCCTGTCAGATGCCTTTCTGCTCCTGTGGTTGGGGGCTGTGATGTACGCCTTCCCACCGGTGCTGCCAATCCACAAGGTCCTTATGAAGATCAAACAGGACAAGGTGAAGGTGATCGTGATAGCTCCTGCATGGCCTTGGCAACACTGGTTTGGCACACTGCTGGACCTTTCGGTGGCTGCCCCACTGCAGCTGACTCTCTGGCCAGACCTGTTGTCCCAGAACCATGGCAGTATCCTGCATCTGAACCTAGCGACGCTGCACTTGACAGCATGGCTTCTGCATGGCTAAAGACGGAAGAATAGGAATGCTTGGTCCGGGTCCAACAGGTCTTATGGGTAGCAGAAAGCCCTTCACCAGAGCCACCTATCTGGCCAAGTGGAAGAGATTCATAGGTTGGGCCTCGAACTGGGGTATTCGGGCTGAGCAGGCCTTGCTGCAGGCTATCCTGTACTATCTTAAGCAAATCAAGCTCCAGGGATTGTTCTTGGCATCGATCAAAGTCCATTTGGCTGCTATTTTGGCTTTCCACCCTCCACTCCAGGGCAGGTTGGTCTTCACTCACAACGTGATGGTCTATTTTTTGAAAGGTCTGAAGTATCTCTACTACACATCAGGGATCCTGTCCCTCCCTGAGACCTGAGTCTCGTGCTGCTGTGGCTCATGAGCCCTCCCTTTGAGCCTGTAGCTTCCTACTCCCTTTTCCTCCTCTTCTGGAAAGTTTCTTTCCTGGTCACAATAACGTCCACCCATACAGTCTCTGAGATCAGGGTATTTACTTCAGAACTGGCCTATACGATGTTCTGCAAAGACAAGGTCCAGCTCCGGCCTCATCCAGCATTCCTGCCCAAGGTAGTTTCACAGTTTCATACCAGCCAAGACATGTAGTTACCTGTCTTCTTTCTGAAGCCCCATAAATTGGAAGAGGGGCACAAATTGCACGCCGTGGCTGTCAGAAGGGTGCTTGCCTTCTACATTGACAGGGCCAAACCATTTTGTAAGTCAACATAGTCAGGGGCGGCTATAAACATTTTGCCACCCCAAGCACGATGGCATGCCATGGGAGGTGCTCTGCCGGTCGCTGGGAGGGCGGCAGGTGGCAGGTGGCTCTGGTGGACCAGCGGACCCTCCACAGGCACGCCTGTGGGAGGTCCACCGGAGCTGCCTACCGCCCTCCCGGCAACCGGCAGAACGCCCCCTGTGGCATGCCGCCCCAAGCACGCGCTTGGCGTGCTGGGGCCTAGAGCTGCTGCCCCTGAACACAGTTGTTTGTTGCCTTGGCAGACAGGATGAAAGGTGGCTCGGTGTTTGTGCAGAGGATTTTGTCCTGGATCACGTTTTGCATCCATTACTGCTATAACCTGGCAAAGGTGCCTCCACTGGTGACCATGACTACCCACTCGATTAGGGCGCAGGCTTTATTGGCAGCCTTCCTGGCCCAGGTGTTGATGCAGGATATCTGCAGGGCCGCTACCTGGTCATCTATCCACTCGTTTATGTCTCATTATGTGCTCACCCAGCAGGCCAGAAATGATGCTGGCTTTGGCAGAGCATAATGCAAGCCGCATGACCGGGAACTGCCAGGGATACTGCTTGTGAATGCTTGTGAGTCACCTAGAATGAAATCGACATAAGCAAATGTAACCCACATACCTCCTTGGTTTGGTGCTCTGTCCCATCTAGTGCCACCGAGACCACTTAGCGAGAGAGTTAAATGAGTCTGCTCTACAGCCTTAGCTAAGAGCCATGCGGCTTTTAGCTCCTGCAGTAGAGGCTCATGCACTAAACTCCAGAGGTCCCTGGTTGGATCTCACTCACCAACGGTCGGGTCTTTCAACGTTACACAATTACTTGAAGAAGAAAAAACAGTTACCTAACTTTTGTAACTGTTCTTCTTCGAGATGCGTTGTTCATGTCCATTCCATTACCCACCCTCCTGCCCCTCTGTTGGAGCTGCTGGCAAGAAGGAACTGAGAGGACATAGGGCTGGCAGCACCTAATATACCATTGCATGGTGCAGCACTCAAGGGGATACCACTGCCAGCCCTAGAGATACCACTAAGGCAGAAATCTCTGATGGCTGCACACATGGGTGCGTGCAAACCTAGAATGGAATGGACATGAACAACACATCTCGAGGAACAAGTTACAAAAGGAAGGTAACCCTTTTTTCTGCAGTACTGTCTTCAGTTCTGGACTCTTTTCTGAAGTTCCCTCTTCCATCTGGGGTTACTGCTTGGAAATCACATGAAGCAGAGCACTCATAGGGGCACTACTCGAAGAAGAGGTTACTCACTTTGTGCAGTAACTGCGGTTCTATGAGATGTATGTTGCTATGGGTGCTCTGCTAACCACCCTCCTTCCCCTCTGCCTTGGACTGTTCCTTTCAATGGTGAAAGAATTGAGAGCAGTTTGCCCATGCACCCCTATATAGCCTCAGTATCTGGCATGAGACGGCATAGGATGCATGCACAGGCCAAACAAACATGGCTAACTGGAACATCTCCCATCAGGCACATGTACAGCTAAAGTGAAGCACCCTCATGAGCACGCATCTCAAAGAACCACAGTTACTACATAAAGTGAGTAACTTCTTCTGTGTAGCTCAAAAGCTTGCCTTTTTCATCAGTAGAAATTGGTCCAGTAAAAGAGATTACCTCACCCACCTGTCTTTCTAATACCTGTCCAAGTTAGACTATTATGCCTTTGTGCCTGTAGACTTGGAAGCTCTATGGAATAGGCATTCTGTTTGTCGACTGACACAATCTGCCTGTGGCAGTGCCATGTGCCAGGGTGTTCTTGGTAGCAGGACCTTGGCTATGGAATTCCTTACTAGAACAGATCAAATTGAGTGAGATCCTGGCCATCCTCAGCTCAGAATGAGAGACCAGAGCCTTTCCCACATAGCTATTTTGCATGTACGTGCGCAAACATACACTCTGCAGCCATAGGGCACAGAGAGAAAAGTCATGGTTGACTTGTTTGTTTTTAAAGTGAGTGAATTTGGTGCTTGGATCCCAAGATGATAGATGACTTAGGCATACCTAGGGCAGACAGATGTGTATTATGTATAAATGATATTAACTAAAAGGGTATAGAAGCATTTGGACAAGTATATTAGTGGTTTCCTTTGTGTAGATATGGATCTTGAATGCAGCTTTTAACTAATAAAATGCTATCTTGCTCTATCATGTGAAAAGCTCAATAAAGAAAATGCTAAAAGGCCAGGGGAGAGAGTTTGGGGAAGGAGTGCTAAATGCTGGACATGACCTTATTACTAAATGGAAAGCTCTACTTCCCCCATTAATTTAGTTACACGACTGAAGTTGTCCACAATCTCATAAATCTATTGGAGAAACACACCACTTAGTAAATTACTACTGTCTAAAAAAAGTAATAACATTAGTGAGTCCACCATAGTATTAGGTTCATTTAAAAACCGTCTCAGTTTCACATTGCTTGATGGGTATGGACAATTGCAATGACCTGTGGCAATGATAACCAAAGACTGAAGCGATAACGGCTTGTTGGACACAGTTTATCTGGGTATGTAACGGCATCCTTGCCATCTTTCTGTGAATCTGTGAATTTATCTTGGCATCATATTGCCGCCCACGTGTGTCATCAACAAGATTGGAATTTTTAGATCCACTGCACAGAAACTCTGTCCCTTGAGAGAACACAGTAACTGAGAGCAGTTGGTGCAACTATAGATTGTTTGGAGAGTTATTTTTATCTGAGTTCACGCTAGAAGAAATGCTTGTAGTCCTTTTCGGATGCTGAGTGTACCCCAGTAAAGTTGGTGGTACCTGACTCTCTCCATTGTGGATGCAGTGATAGCCTGTAATTTCCTTAGTTTTTAATGCTTTTATTTTCCGCCCCTGTGACATGTGTAATGGTGCACCTTGCACTGAATTGCATTTAACAACCTTGGCTTAAACTTTCAAAGTGGTTTAAGCACTAAAATCCCATTGAAATTCACCCCTTTGACCTCCTTGAAAAACTATGAGCTAAAGTATTCGGGGGGAGGGCATATATCAGAGGTATGGCTCAAAACATGGAGTTTTTTCCCTTTAGGTGTATCAGTGAAAATGTATGGCCATTTTATGACATGCAGAAGAACGTCTAAGCTAGTAAGTTCACAAGAATTCAACAAGGAAGGTGAGATTTTTGTTCCAAAAGCTCCCCACCCCAACCAGGTTCTCTATTTAACTGAAGTTTTAGCTCCTGCAGACTGCAGGTCAATCAGCAGTGGTATTTCCTGAGTATCACCCTCATGTTGCTCTGCACTGTTTTTGTTAGAAACAATCACCCACAGCATTCAACCCAACTTTGCTTCTCATGATGTACTGTAGAGGGTTGACACACTGTATGCTGCAAGGACGCACCTTATGTTGTACATAAGGTTTTCAAACTCTAAAATTTGTACAAATTGCACAGAAAATTCAACGCTGTCAAAATTGATGTAATTTTATTATTTGTATTTTCAGTGAATCAAGTGCTTGTAAAATTGGTCACACCCTCCCTGCCTTGGTGACAACAGTCCTCTATGGTTATCCGTAAAACAAGTCCCATACTGACTCTGGCAGTACTGCTCTGCTAACATTTCTCAGTCTTGACCTGGAGCACATCATCTCTAGGGGAAAAAGGGTAACTCATTCTCCAGGGCAATTCTGTCCTTAGCCTTTCTTCTGAGAACACCAGCGAGGCTACTAATTATTGAGGTGTGGATATTTCTTCACTAGAAACCAGACTGAGCCCCTGAACTAATTTCACACAGGCTTCAAAGCAGCTGTTAGATGGTGACCTACAAATGAAGTCTTTATGTCCCTTACTGAGACCTGAACCATCCAGTCCCTACAGAAACTGGGTTTAGTTTTACTGAAAATTGCCATGGGTAGAAAACATAACTCTCTTTTTATATCTGGGCTGTATCCTATTATAACACATTCTACACAAAAATGAAAATTGTCATTATAGGTACATAAAGTTCAAAACTGAAACATTTGAAACCTAAGAAAATTGATAGTGCATTATTTTTAAGATTGGTTTTAAATACGCTTTTGTTAGTATTAAATTCAGATTATGGTATTGAATTACACACACACACATGAACAATGATCTAGCAGAAACCCAAATGGAATAATAGAGGAGAACCAACTGGAATGTCATGGAGGTGAAATGAGATAATGAATGTAGCTCAGCAGAACAGATATGTCCCTGTGGCGTGGCTGCTAGAAGTCACTGCAAAGGAAAAAAAAAAAGTCAGTGGAGTCAAAAGAAAATAATCTGACCAAGAAAGTATATGTTTGAGACTTTAAGCAAAAGTGAAAATATATTGGAAGGTGAGAGTGTAACCTACAGAGAAAAGCAGGGAACTGGGGAGTTGGGATTCACAGCTTCTCTTCCTCATCCTGTCACTTGCTTGCTCTGAGAAATTGGATTAGTCACTAAGGACCAGATTTACAAAGATATTTAGGTGCCTGAAGACGCAGAGAGCTGCGTAGTGAGATTTAGAGACGTACCTAAGTCCCTTTGCTGTCAATAAGGGTTAGATGCCTGACCTGCTTAGGCACATTTGAAAATCCCACTGGGTGACTATCTGAATCTTAGGTGCCCAAATAATTGTAAATCTGGCTCTCAGGCCAAAACGGTCATGCTTGGGTGTCTAAAGTTAGGTATCTAGTAAATAGCCTGAGCACCCAAACGGCTTCCACTGATTCTGATTAACAGTGATATTAATCCAGATCGCTGCGGGCTAACCCTGCCCTAGGCCCCTGTGGATGTGGAAGGCTCAAGAGCTAGTAGAGGTTGATTAGCCATGTTTTAGATGTGCAGAGGGACAAATTGAAGGGGGCCCATTTGTGCCAGTGAACCCAACTCAATAGATCTTTCTGTACTGTGCTACAGGAGGGTGTAGTGAGTGGATGAGATGGGGCCAGTGGGTTCATGGATTTATGAACATTCCTCTTAAGGATAGTGACATAGTCACCACACTGCATTAGTGCCCACAGTGTAGTACCACATTCGAGATTGGGATTGGAGCAGAGAATCCCACCCTTAGGTCCCTATGTACCTCTCTAGCACCCAAAGCCATTCGCTATCCAGCACTTGGCCTATAGGGATTACTATTAGAATAATTCTGAGTTGAGATCGTCCAGTCCTTAGTAAATAGTATAGACACCAACGTTAAGATTGACAATAAAGCCCCCAACCTCTCTGCATTTTCAGGAAGGAGTCTGGAGCAATGTCCTTCATAGGTAATCACACATACACTCTTGCCAGGAACGCTGTCTGGAAGAGCTATAGTAAAGATCTGTGTGATAGGAGCAGGGTGTGGGAGCCTGATAGAGTTCTTCCCTCACTTTTCCAGAGGATCGCTGGACTGATGAGTGCACAGCTGTATCTGATAAAATAACAGTTCTTTGCCTTACAGTCAGAGAAACTGAGCATGTTCTCCAATTTTGTTCCACTGGCTCCATGGATTTTAATTCTCTGGATGATTTTGTTCAGAGGCAGTTTGATTTAATTTTTCTTTATTTTCATGTTTTATTTCCGTATCTTGGCTAAAGGTGCGGTTGAGCAGGATCAGCTCAGTGCAGTGTTGAGTGGCAGCTGTTGCATCTCAAAGATGTAGCCAGTTAACTTAAAGCACAGACCTAGTGCATGAGCAACTGTATATACTTGTTGTTATTAATTTGTGGCTCAAATGCTCAATAAGAGAGTTCAGTATTTCGGATATGAGTGTATTTATGACTTTGGTGTTTATGTTCATTTCCTATGCATAAGGGCATTTCCAAAGCACGGGTAACAGGCAGAACCACAGCAGGTGCACAGTTGGTGATCTCACCGGTTAGTTCTTCAGTAGGCTTCAGTCTTGGAAAAATTTCACTGTAAAGGAATTAGTGACTTTTAAGCTGTTATGGGATAAGAAGGAAGGTCCTTTCATGGATTGGTAACTGGTTAAAAGACAGGAAACAAAGGGTAAGAATAAATGGTCAGTTTTCAGAATGGAGAGAGGTAAATAGTGGTGTCCCCCAGGGGTCTGTACTGGGACTGGCCTATTCAACATATTCATAAATGATTTGGGAAAAGGGGTAAATAGTGAGGTGGCAAAATTTGCAAATGATACAAAACTACTCAAGATAGTTAAGTCCCAGACAGACTGTGAAGAGCTACAAAAGGATCTCTCAAAACTGGGTGACTGGGCAACAAAATGGCAGATGAAATTCAGTGTTGATAAATGCAGAGTAATGCCCATTGGAAAACATAATCCCAACTGCACATATAAAATGATGGGGTCTAAGTTAGCTATTACCACTCAAGAAAGAGATCTTGGAGTCATTGTGGATAGTTCTCTGAAAATATCCACTTTGTGAACAGCAGCAGTCAAAAAAGTGAGAACAGAATGTTGGGAATCATTAAGAAGGATAGATAATAAGACAGAAAATGTCATATTTTGTCTATATAAATCCATGGTACGCCCACATCTTGAATACTGCATGCAGATATGGTCACCTTATCTCAAAAAAGATATATTGGAACTGGAAAAGGTTCAGAAAAGGGCAACAAAAATGATTAGAGGTATGGAATGGTTGCCATATGAGGAGATATTAAGACGGGGACTTTTCAGCTTGGAAAAGAGGTGACTAAGGAGGGATATGATAGATGTCTATAAAATCATGATGGATGTGGAGAAAGTAAATAAGGAAGTGTTATTTACTCCTTCTCGTAACACAAGGACTAGGGATCACCAAATGAAATGAATAGGCAGCAGGTTTAAAACAAACAAAAGGAAATATTTCTTCACACAATGCACAGTCAACCTGTGGAAGTCCTTGCCAGAGAATGTTACAAAGGCCATGACTATAACAAGCTTAAATAAAGAACTAGATAAGTTCATGGAGGATAGGTCTATCAATGGCTACTAGCCAGGATGGGCAGGGATGATGTCCCTAGCCCAGGGTTTCTCAAACGGGTCACCGCTTGTGTAGGGAAAGCCCTGGTGGGCCAGGCTGGTTTGTTTACGTGCCCTGTCTGCAAGTTCAGCTGATCGCGGATCCCACTGGCTGCGGAGCGCTGCTCCAGGCCAATGGGAACTGCGGGAAGTGGCAGCCAGTAAGTCCCTTGGCCCACGACACTTCCAGCAGCTCCCATTGGCCTGAAGCAGTGATCTTGTTCCAGTGGGAGCTGCGATTGGCCAGACTTGTGGACCAGGCAGGTAAACAAACCAGCCCGGCCCGCCAGGGGCTTTCCCTGGACAAGCAGCGACCCCTGTTTGAGAAACCCTGCCCTAGCATCTGTTTGCCAGAAGCTGGGAATGGGCAACAGGGGATGGATCACTTGATGATTACCTGTTCTGTTCAGTCCCTCCGAGGCACCTGGCATTGGCCACTGTCAGAAGACAGGATTCTGGGCAAGATGGACCTTTGGGCTGACTCAATATGGCCATTCTTATGCTCTTCTATGCCCTGAGTTGGTTTGGTTCCTCCACATTGTACCTACTCAGATATCATGTATTCCCAATGAGAAATTTCAGCATATTAAAATTTAAAGTTCCACTTGGGTTAATTGGTAAGTAGCCCACCCTGCTTTTGATGTGCAATAGGATTTTGAAACTGCTGAGGCTGAGCCCGTGGCCTTCCAGTGCTCACCTGTCATGTCTGACAGATTACTGGTTGAACAATGCATCGGTAACACAAAACTGAACTGTGTGCGCAAAACACAGATCAGCCTGATAAACATCACAACCGCCCAAACCTTTTCTAATGTTTGGATTGTTGTGACATGGAATAACATTGTAAAGTGATTTCCTGTGTTTTACATATTGAAGGTCACATGAGGAATGAGCAAAATTGTATTTGTTGCCTCCTGTGAATCGATGGTCCAGGCCTTTTTCAAGTAAGCCTCACTGTTGTTCAGATGTTTGTTGTACCCTAGATCTCAGAGGTGGGCTTTTTTTTTTTTTTTTTTTTTTTAATTTGAAAACTACAGCTTTCCTTGTTAGGTCTTTCTAGGTCTCTTGGTATGTCTCGACTTGATATCATTGTGGCATTTATATATCCTAATGTTCAACTACCACACTGTGGTCTTGCACATTTTTGTAATCCATGTTTGTAGAATTATTCCCGTATGTTGTAAAAAAGTGTCCAAGCAAGCTCTGGGCTTCGGAATTGAGCCCAACACTTTGTGGTTGGCTGTATTTGAATCCTGACTATCCAATCACTGCACCTACGGCCATGTTGTTTGACAGATACTATACTTCCCATGAAAGGATTTGACTACATGTCACATCACAGAGGAAGGCTCTGATGATGGCTATTTGCTCATAGTTGTTTTGAGAATGCTATTCCAGCAAATACAAACAGTTGCAAAATGTCTCTACCTAGAGTGAGCTAATCTACTGATATTCCATAAATATTTCTAAAGCCTCATCATCATGGTATCTAAGTGTCTATTTGTGTCCAGACTGGATAAAGCTAGGATATGCACTGCATCCCTGCTAAATATTTCTAATGCTTTTAACTGAGGATTTAAAACACAAAATCCTTCAAAAACATACCTGCTTAATTTTCAGTAACATTGTTTTTTCCCCTTGGGATCGGAATATCCTGGGAGTAAATCGTGCATAAGTCACCCATGTGCAGCAGCTCGAGATGCACTGCTAAGATGTATGTCTTTTTAAAACACGAGACCACTTGTTTTCTTTTTTTAAGAAATCTTGGAACTAAAGGAGCCAAGGGCCGCTTGCCCTGCTGTACGCCAGGTGCAGTATGGCTGGATACAGCACAAGCCTTTCCTCCATTTCTTCCCATTCACATTCCTAAGTTCTGACGTGAAGGGGTGTCCGGCGGCTGTGAAGGTTTCCCACTCAAGCATGCTGTTAATTCTTTGGCCCCATTGAATACACTTCATACTTTGTGAAATGTCTGGTCGTTCAGTGATGTGGACCATTGGAGCAGAGAAAGTGAAACTCATTTCACTGGGGGGACTTTAACAGCCATATAAGCGGAAGGTCATGCTGATCAGACTTTGAGTTGAATTGGTGAAGACTAGTAACTAATCCAATAAGCCACCAAGGCCCTGTAGAACATAGTCTTAAATCAAGCCTTTGCGTGTGTGACTGAAAAGAATTAACACTAGGAGATCATAAGGAGTGCTCTGCCGTATATAATTTTACCTGACCAGTGCATCAATTAATATAATTTGGTGAATATCAAGCTCTCAGACATATACTGCACTTGCCTTTATGCTATGAATGTGCGCTATTAAAAATGAACAATTTAAAATTGAAGTGTTCCATTTCCAATGGGAATTGTTGTGCTGGCTGGCTGTGTCCTGGGAATCAAATGAAACAGCAGCCTCCATCAGTGAATGAATAACACTGGGGCAGTGCTGTTGTTTTATATATCTTTGAAACCAAAATAAGAGCTGTTTTCCACAAAAATGGGAAAATAGGACTTCCAATAAATGACTGTCCTTTACCCAGCTGCTTTCAGACACAGTATTCTGTTCCTTACAGTTCAGCCTAACATGCCATTACTGTTAACATTATTTTCAATATAGCTTATGAGATTTAAAAATTAAAGGGCTCCAGCAGGCAGTTTAAACCCAGAAGGTAGGTTTTGTTTAGAAAAAAAAATCACACACAACTTAAGGTGTCAAGAAATGTTTTAATGATTCAAATAAAATCCAAAGTGCACATCTGAAAACACCCCCTGGCAAAGCTGGCTCCTCAAGGCATCCAGTGAAGGGGCTTAGCGGGGTAAGGGACTCTCAATGTGTGTAGATCTGTTCAATTGTGGCAGCTGAAGGGTGAGAGGCAGCAGCTGTTGCAGGTGAGCCAAACAACAACCAGGCTGATTCCATAATGCCAGTGTCAAGGTTGTCTCAGCGAGAAGTTTTTCTGTCATAATTTGTAGGTTTACCATGTAATTTTCCTCAGCTGCTGAGAGAAAAAATATAGCTCTGGCTTCCAAGTCCATAAGTCTGTTGTGTTGCTTCTCGTTCTCTGCTAGGATCAGGTGCCCTCTGATGCAGCAGGTACCATCTGTTAGTCTTAAAGGTGCCACAGGACTCTCTGTTGCTTGTATCAAGAATGTTGTCTCAGTCGCATGTGATCAAACTGTAACTAAATGCCATCAAAAATGACATCACAAACTACAAAAGTGAAGTTCAAATGCGTTCTTAATACTAGCAGCTCACAAAAAGAAGGCATAGCTGTAAGCTGCACTGCTACAACCTGGTCCATGTGGGGAAACCCATATGCCCAGGCAGTCACACTGAAGCCAAAAGCAAGCATTAGTCTGCCATGCACATCCTGTGTCAAGATTGATGCCTTAAGATTTTTTTGGGAGATACCTTGTTTGATACATAATACATCTGACAAACACACTGCTGCTGAAATCTGAACCAGGAACTAATAGAATCACAGGACAAATTAATCTGTATGTAATTCTGGTGCCTTCAGTGGTGTAGCCCAAGGATGCTGGTGGTGAGTCTGCTGCTCCAAATCTCCATTTCACTCCTTCCTACTGTGCCCTGTTTGGATCCAAGTTCTTCTCCTCAAGGGACATAAAACAGTAAGATAACGGGGGCCTATTTTTTATTTGTGGGTTTAGATTTTTAAACTGTGGCCTCGTCAGAACTTGAGGTCCATGTACAAAGCTGTTAAAAATATACATCCAATGCACCCAACGGCCACATAAATAGTCCTTCCCACCAACTCAACAATTACTCTCAATCCACTCAGCCAACCCTCCTGAAAGAACCTGGGAAAAGAGACGGGCCTTGCGCCACCCTCTGAAAGTCAACACTCTCTGGCTCTTTTGGACCAGTGGATTCCAAAGTTAAGAGTCTTTTACTTCCTCCTTACATTTAAATCTGGGGGATGTTAGCGTGACCTCTTCTACACCATGAGATGCATGGTGCATCAGGAATATCGATGCTCAAGTCGGAGTAATAATTGCACTGCTATGACGCCTTCCTTCTGAGGATGTCAGAGCACCACACGACTATTGATGAATTATGCCACACAACACCCCATAGATGGGAAGCTTATCCCCATTTCACAGATAAGTAAACAGGCATAACTGAGGTTCCACATTGAGTGGCAGAGTCAATAACTGAATCCAGGAGTCCTGAATTCCCAGCTATAATCACTAGACAGCAATGCCTATCCAGTTTGAAGAGGGGAAATTGGCCCCTTTCAGTTAGTGCCAGATTTCACATGTTGCCAGAACAAAGCTTAAGGTTGTAAAAGTAGTGGAAAGCTGTAGATTGACATTATCAGTGGAGGGACAGGTGAAATGTATGGCAGATTGGGCTATATTTTTTCATTGTTACCATATTACTCAAAATGTAAAGGGAACATTTTTTAGGGGGGAGAGGTTTTTTTCCTCAAAACATATTGCAAAATCACCTAGCATCAAGTGTCATTTAAAACTGGAATAGAGAAATAAACAACTCCAATCCTGACCTGCTGTGTGATTCTGGGAAAATCACTTCACCTCACTGTGCCCCTGCGTCACCATCTATCCTTTTTCTGTCTTGCATGTTTAGATTGTAGGCTCTTTGGGGCAGATATTATGCCTTCCGTAACGGAGTCCTGAGCTGAGCTGGGGCCCCTAAGTGCTACCATAATACAAGTAAAAAAAGATGATAATTTAATGTACATACAGAATGATCCTGCATTAGCTGAGGATGTACAAAGTGGTCTGATAGACCAGTGGTTCCCAAATTGGTCTGTAGAATTACTGCTGGCTGATAGAGCACATGTTAGTGGTTCTTGGGGAGCTGGCTATATTACGATCTGCTTCCAACTGCTTGCCAAAGTGTACAGGATTTTCTTTGCCAGGAACAGATTGATTCTATAGACTATTTCCATATCTGACATCCACGTTTGTGTTTAAAAAATGTATATTGACTGTACCTCAGAAAATAGCCTTTGTAGAATGTATTTTTAGGATGTTTTACAATGCTACAGCAGTGGGGAAAACTAGAATTATTTAGCTGTGACTGGAGAAGAGTTAGAGGGAACTTGATGGAAATGCATCAGCTTCTAAAGGGCATGATGACAATGCCTAAGTCCTTCCTTTTTACCTTGTCCCATAATGTGAGAATAAAGGGGGCCACTCAATGAAATTGATAACTAGAAAGTTTGAAAAATAGATACATGAATGTAACTATTTTTCATGCGGTTTGCGGACATCCTTGTGGAATTTTCACTGCTACAAGAGGTCATTGAGGGCCCTCTGACATTGAGCAGAGTGTTACTGTTGATGCCAATGGGAGCTGAATCAGGCCCCAAGTAAATATTGTGGCTGGATTTTAGAAGGCAGAAATAATTTGTTGACCTTTGCTGACATTGCTGGTCATGAAAACTGAGAAGGGGTAGTCAAATCAGATGCTTCAGGGCACCTAAAGTGAGTGAGGGCAGTTGTTAAGCAGGAACTACTTTCCCCTGCCCACCTCCAACCTCCAGATGGCGTTGTGTAATTGGTTATAGTCATCATGCAGAATGTTCTTAAGCATCAGGTACTGACCACTGCCAGGAACAAGATCCCAGACTTACTGGACCGCTGGCCTGATGTGAGCGGAAAAGCCTATATTTTTCCATTTGGAGTTACTCATCTTCCAGGTATGTGACTGAGCAATGTCCAACTACAGCTAGAAGGAAGTCAATTTTCTCCTTCCAACAGCACCCTACCAAACACTCTGTCCTAGACAAAATAAAGTAGGCATGAAGTAAGATTAGGTAGAAGTTTAATATTTTTACCTCTAAACAGAGATTTTAAAATTAGTCTCCCCATCACAGTAATTAATCCATGAATTTTAGTACCGTCTCTCCCATTGGACAATTTAGGGATTTAAACCATGATAAACAATGGACTTTCAAACCTTAACAGAACAGCTCTGATGATCTTTCACTAGTTGGTCCTTGTAAACAAGGAGCAGCTGCAGGGATGCTATGTGAGTGTCAGAGCAGACCATCATGATCATTATGGCCTGGATCCTGCAAATATTTAAACATGTGCATAACTTTATTCACAGGAAGTTATTCAAGTCAGTAGGATTATTCATGTGAACAAAGTTATGCACACAGGTGTCTGCACGACGGGAGTTTATGAAATGAAAATTGCAAACAATAAGGATTTGTTGCTAAAAATAGGAGAGAGCGAGCACTGTGTCATTTAAATGTTAATGTGAGAGGCCTGAAAATACACTGGTATTTGAGTGGAGATTTAAAAACTTTAAAAGTTATGAGCTATCCTTAGGTTCTCAATTAATATTGTGTTAACTGACATTATGTTAACGACGTTTTGGAGCATGAGTTTCGTGGGTGTTGCATCTGAGGAATAGTGGGTATTCACCCACAAAAGCTCATGCTCCAAAACGACTGTTAGTCCTATAAGGTGCCCACAGGATCTTTGCTGCTTTTACAGATCCAGACTAACATGGCTTTCCCCTCTGATACTTGACTTATGTTCTCTTTTGAGACTTAGATAGTTCCAGGCATTTTGTCTACTAGAATGAATTTCCAAAGGAGGGGAAATACTCACTGTACTCTCTCAATGCAATGGAAATCCATTGGGGTCTCCCCAGGCAGGTTCGCATCCTGCCGACTATGTGTTGTCTTACTGGCTGGATAATTAGTTGGGAATTGGTCCTGCTTTGAGCAGGGGTTGGGACTAGATGACCTCCTGAGGTCCCTTCCAACCCTGATTATTCTATGATTTACATGCATGAATATTGTCATTATTATTTTTAAAAATGATTTTTAACATGAGTTGAAGCAGACTTACTTGGGTCCATGCTGAGCAGTCCTGAGTATTTAGATGATGGGGTTGGAGAGCATCTATACTCTGTTGCTGGCATGAGTAGTCCTTTGAATCTTCCTCATTAGTCCCTTAATGCATGACCGAATACCTGGGTTCTGGTGGCTTAGAGAGGCTCGCAGTGCTCTTTAACACAGCGAAGGACACAGGTAAAACAACAGCTGCATGGTGCCCAGGTAGTAGGACTATAACTTTACAGCTCGCTCCACCTTATCTCCCAAGGAATAAGTAGCTCTTTGACTGGCGTCCAGCATGATGATGGTTGGGAGTCGGGTTTTAGGCTGCTGCAGGTGATGCTTGCACATGCAAGGTTCTTCCACTAGATGGCAAGCGAGCGTTTTGAAACTAAAACTGGCAGAGGTGGAAAACAGCTGGGATCTGGGGAAATTCCTTGACTTGCACTGGGTAAACCCAAACAACCTGCTTCTGCGGTAAATATCCCAACGTGGAAGAGTGTGGCAATCATAATAATATAACCTGCAATAGCTGCCCCCAGCTCCACAGATCTGAAGGGTGTCAGCAATTTCAGGGCTGAAAAGCATCTCTCCGTGGCTGCATTTCTCCATGAGTCTGTGCTCAGCCGTGTGTTTCAGCGTGCATTACCATCCGGCTCAGGATGATCCTACTTGTTTCATTAAGGGTTCCCTGGTGTTAACACAGGAGACAGCTGCTGCTTTCAAAAGGGATGGCTGGTCCTGATCAGCCAGGGAGAATGTTTGTTCAGGGTCTCAGGGTTCTCCGCCCTCGGGTGGTTTGACAGGTGATTGAAGCGTGAACCGCCCGTCTGGGGAAGTTGGCCAGCGAGTGGGAATTCCCTGCTGCAGCACATCTCGCAGGTGAGTGGGTCTGACACTTTCCTCCTGGATAGCAAAGACGGGCAGACACCGATCCACTCGCCTCCCCCTGCCCCAGATCCGCAGTGACCACATTCCCAGGCGGCGCACACAGCGCTCCCCCCCCCGCCGCCCCCGACACTGCCCTTACACGAAGCCTTGCACTGATTGAATCGGAGTCACTTCTCATTTCCCCTCGAGCGCGTACACACGCCCGAAGGCAGGGCCTGGGCAACGACCAAGGAGGATGTTTTGTGCTCACTTACCCAGTAACAAAATCTGGCATGAAGCAAGGGGAGAGGGGGGGCCTAGAAGCTGTTCTTCAGCAGCATCTTGATACCACCACCAAAGGGCATGAGCCTGGGTTCTGAGAATTTCCCGTGGTGTGGTGTGAAAGAGAAAGAGAGAATTTCATTCTCCTCCCATTCCAATGGCTTCACCCAGTCTCTTTGCCTATTCTCGGGTGTGTTGCTTTCTGAGCATCAGTGAAACAACTTCTGTCATTCCTTTCACCCCCCCAGAAACGAAGCAGCAGCCCTGGACGCAGTGGGCAGCATGTGAGGTTTGGCTAACTTGGCTGGCTTGTCCTAGGGATGGCAAACAAAGCAACATGCTGGATTGTTCAGGCTGACACGTGTCTGCTGCTGTTTCATGAGCCTTGAGGAGCTGCGCGCTTTGCAGCACACTGGGGAGCGCTCTGGACTGCGGGTGGCTCTTTGCTATTGGTCAGCGCTAAGCTCCCTGGACAGAGAAGGGGCAGAGGCGAGGGGAGCATCCGTGGAACTGATGGGTACATCCAAAGAGAACGGTCAAGACGCAGCCGCTTGGCTTCCCTAGCTCCCACCAAGAAGTCAGTCCAGGGGTGCGGGGTGGGGGGGTTGCTTGCTTGATTTCGGGCAAGACATGCAGCCCTGATCGGGCTGCGGATTTCCCTGCCTGCTGCTGGAGCTGGGCAAGGCAGAGACTCAGGGAGGACTGAAACTCTTTCCAACCTGTGTAGGAAGCAAGATAGAGCTGTCGGAGAAAGCTGAAGGCTGTTGTTTTTGTGGGTAGGGGTGTGTGTGTGTCTGGTATTATTTGACACCCACTGGGCCATCCCGAGAGAGGTTTTTTTGGCTTTGGCATACCCACTCCCCGCTTACAAAAAAAAAGACTTGTCTGTTTGTTTTTCAAAGGATGCTTCTACCCTTTGCTGTAGAAACCTGCCCTCCGGCTTTGATGTCACGGCTCTGGATCGAGAAGGACCAGCGGCTAAGCTGCCTCCACCAGATAGTTTTGTGCAGAGCTCTGGGCTCTTCTAGCTGAAGGGGACTTTTCGGAGCCAGGCGCTCAGCACTTTCCCTTACTGCACAATAAGCAAGGAGCTTCCTTCCCCTGTCTGCCTAGCCGGGTGCTGTTTTGGGGGTAGGGTGTATTTGGTTCTCACCCATCGATCTAGACCCACCCTTAAAATACACCGGGGCTGCCCTTTCTCGCCTGCGGATCGGGGACTCCTGCCCGGGCGCATCGCCCCCTCTGAACTGCGGAAAGAGGGAGGGGGGCCAATTGTATTTATCTCGATCGCCCAGCAAGTGGAGAGATTGCTTTTTTCTGCTGCACTGATTGGAAACACCACTTGGTCGATGATCTCCCTAGGTGGTGATGCTGAGGGAAGGAGACAGGGCGAGCAGGAAACATGAGCCTGCAAGAGAAGAGAGATCAGGGCTGAAACCTTTGCTCCAGCATTGTGTGTGCGCGTTTCCCCGGCAGACTGACTATTAGCTGCACAGGGTGCATATGAGAGCAACGAGCCTTCCCCACGTTCTCTGACCTCTCGAGGAACCTTTCCGGCGGTAGAAGAGACCTGCGAGCTGCACCCTGCCATGCTCCCCCTGAAATAACCTCCCAGGCACCGAGAGATCCATCCGAAGGAAGGGGATCAGAGGGCAAACGCCAGCCATCATAACCTTAAGCAAATATTAGCTCTGCTGCTGCTGTTGCGCCTCTATCTGGGGGAGCTGAATCCAGGAAAAGGCTTTATCCTCCTCGCAGGGCTGGGTCCTTAGCAAAGGGGGGGAGGCAAGGGGGGTTTATTTGCTGATGATCGGAAGTTACTGACAATAAGCACCTTCATCTCTCCAAAGGCGGAGAGAGAGAGGAGGAGAGACGGGGAAGAGGAGAGCTGATGCCTAAGGGAGCCGCTCGGAAGAGGCAGACCAAGCAGTATCTCAACTTCTCATCTTTGTTTACCAGCGCGAAGCGAGATCGCTGGAAATCTGCGGGGGTTTATAACTGGATCGTTCCCATTGTCAAGGCTGCGGCTGGGGATTTTGCTCCATTAACCTGAAGCCACTGGCCTCCCCCCTTCCTCACTCAGCGATGTATTCACTGCTCTCAGCCTGCACTTGCTTGTAAGGATTATGACATTTTTAAAAAAAAATTGGGGGGTTAACTTTAATCTTGTAAGGCTCCGGTTGCATTTTCCTTGCAATCAGGTGGTCATTGAGACCCGAGCCTTTCCTAACCAAGCATCGATCTGCATTATAACAATAATAATACTAATAATTAATGATTAATAATAGCAGCCATTTCACGGGATCATTTGATCTTTGTTGCTTTTTTCTCCTCTCCAGATGTTTACATTCCCTGCTGCTGTGCTTTCAGGTACAGGTATGTGTCATTTCTGTCTTCTCTCCCTTTGGGTGGAAAAAGAAACAAGGAGGAGTGTTGACCTCTGAGTGTCAGGCAATTTTGCAAAGGGGTTTACCCCCCCCCCCCGTTTTTATAGTTTGATTTAAATGATCACGACGCCAGCCAGTGGAGTGTCACTTGCTCTGGAACCAGCTGCACCTCCGGCTAAACCTCATTTCAGTGACTACTTCTGTTAATCCACCGTAGGAACAAATTATCTTTAATTTCTCTTACCTCCCCCCCTCCCCTTCCAAATGGCCACAGCTCGATTGTGGATGCAGTAGCCTACATTAAAAGGGATTCTCTGGAGTGCATTAGCCTGGCTAATGATGTGAGCGGAGTGGTGGTCTCTACTACTTGCAGAATATGGGTGGATGTATGTGTAGTGGAATAGCAGGCGCTAGATCTTTTCTTAGGGAACTTACACGAAGTGATACTGAAAAAAAACACGAGTGTCCTTAGCCAGAAAAAGGAGGCTTCTTACTCGCCCTATCTCCCCCACCCCCCAGTCATTCAGTAGAAAGTCCACCCAAGCAAGATCCTGCCTTCTCATTGCAGAAATGAAACAATTCGAAAATCGGGGAGCGAGACTTCTGCCGTCTCGTGAAACTGACAGACAGGCGGGCTGGAGGTGGGGGAGGGGGAAAGTCTGAAATTCGGGGTGGAGTGAGTTGAATCACATTTTCCACGACAACAAAAATACGGTTTAAAAACAATGTGGTTGCTTGGACATAGTTTTTCGCTGGGGTAAATGCAACACCGTGCGTCCGGAGAGGACACACCCGCGATCTCGAGTGTTTCGGAGTTGGCAAAGCAGGTGCTCCAGTTTTGGGAGCCCTTCCCTCTTGCCCGGCCGTGCTGGTGTGCGCTGGGCTGGGTTCCCACTCGCTTTCTGAGGCGCTGCCGTGTCAAGCGGTGGCGGTCCCAGTCCTTCCGCACCCCTAGGGTCAGTGCCCATGCAAAAGGGCCAGGAATGCACCTGTTCGTCCAGGGTTCGCTGGCGATGTTTGAGGTGGGGAGGAACGGATCCCGTGCAAACGGATTAAAGTGTCTGAAATACGACCAGTGCCTCGAGCCAAATTTGAAAACTTTGCCATATCCACCCCCCGGAAAAATTGCAGCTAGATTATAAAAACAAAAGAACTCCTTATTTCAGCAGAGCTGCCTCCCAGTCAAGAGAGGGGATCTACAGCTGTAAATTACTTTGTGGTTGGAAGGCGGTTTGCTGTATTTCTCCAGTTCATTCCCCCCACCTTCCCCCCCAGAAGCTGGACAGGCAGGGCAATCAGCGGTTGCACCCTTCACACTAAGAAGACATTTTTGAGATTGTGTGGTAACTGAAGTTAATCAGCCCTTCATTCCCTCCCCCCAGCCCTCTTGTTGCTTTTAGTGAATCAGAAAAAGTTTGGCTCACTGCCTGGAAAGCACTTGCTAAAATCTGATCTCTTACTTCAACAGCCTTAAAACTTGGGAAGTTATTGGCATTTATACAGTTGGAGCTTTGAGGCTTCCAGAGCAATAAAATAATGAAGAAAAAAAAGAGAGAAAGTTCTGTCCTCTCTTACTATTAGAACCATACTTTTTAGATTTTGTGCTGATTTTGCAGCATTTTGCAAGAAGATCTGACACTAGGATTTACTCCGAGGTATCTTCTTCTACCACTTTTCTATGGTGGTGAATCAACTGGTTGTTACAATAAGAGGCAAACTATTATAACTTGTCCGGGGGGAAGCCAAACCCTTAGGTTACTTATACTCAAGCGCCTGAAAGAGAGTGTTTACAATATTAATGGTAGATAAAAAGATGTGAAGTCAGTGAGTTTTTATTGCCCATTTTGTTACACTTGCTCTGTAGATTTATTCATGAGATTACATGTTAGAGCCTGAATGAGAACAGGGATTATCGGATTTCTTTTCTAATGATCGGATTGGGTAAGCTTTAACCTTTGGTGAACTAGAGTAAATTAATGCATCTCTTATGCTTAATATTTGTTTTGCTTAGAAAGCTGTGTGTTGGAGATTTTAGGAATGTCCCAAATGAATTATATTCCAAGGCCTACGTTCACCGTCCTATATAAATTAAGATCAGTGAGTTGACCTACATATTAATGATTAGAGTTATGATCCATGGTTCCTGAATATACCTGGTGGTTTAGCAGTCAGTGGTTACAGCAATTTTAGCACCTGCTAGAATGTGGTTTTTACTTTTCTACTGAACTAGTACTTAAACAGTGCAGCATATCAAAATAAGACATATGAAGCCAGATGAGATTTTAGCTCATTCCATGACAAAAATCCTCCCTCTGCAGTAAATTTCTAGACAATAGAAGCAGATTACAAATCACCATAACGATCTATACATTACTAGCAGTGGGAAATTAGGGTTAATTTTTTGGACTGTCATATCAATGTGCCATTGCTAGTTAGGTTTGCTTCATATTGCGTGGTGTCTGAAATGGGTATCCAATGTTAGAAGAGTTGAGGATCAATATATAGAGGAATTAAGGGAGTTAAGATAACTCGATAGTTTCAAGAAGCAGGTGGGATTTATCCTGAACCCTCAGAGAAAACACTGTGGACAAAGTTCTGTATTTCATCATAGTCAGCGTGCTAAGACTAGAAGGATTTATCAAGTGAAGGTGTGCGTACGTGGTACCAGTGTTTAACAGGGACATCCTGGCTCAGCATGTGTCATTTTCAACATAAATACAATTGGGCAAGTTAGAAAAGTACCCCATTGGCAGCAACCTATTGGTAATAGAGCTGGGCCTTAAGCACAAATGAGCCCTTTGATACCCAGGATTTTGGGGACTATATGGAGAGGAGCAATTTGAGCAAACCACCCCTTCCTCTTCTCCAGCAGGCTGGAAGGAAGGCAGCTGGCTGTCCAGCCTCTTCCCCTTTTGGTGGCAAGTTCATCTGGTTTCCTTGTCCAGCTTCTTGGGACCATCCCCCCTTTTCTTGGGGCCATTCAAATCCAAAATCCAGCCTTACATAGTACACATAGTAGATGCCTTCATAAATACGGAAGATAGGTTTTATTTATCCATGGTATTTATAAGGAATCTATCTCCATGATATCTAAGATCTATGTGTATCAGTTATATTGAGCATTCAGCCCCTCCCCAGTTTACTTCCTCCCTGTGTCTCTCTGTTTCCAGGAACAGTCTGAGTTGGCTGGACTCTTCACTTTTGTGACCTTGTAGATTAGGCCCAAGGCTTTGAATAGTCTGGAAGTCAATGGGGAGTCAATGGAGCGCATGGAGCAAGGCGGCTATTTGGGCACATTGTTTAAGAGGAAGGCTTCTGCATGCTATATGAGTTGTAGCTTCTGTTTCTCCTAAAGCTGTTCTTGTGGGCACAGTGATTGTCTGGGTTGTTGTAAGTGAGACATAGAAAATATTGTTTCCACACATTCATGGGCCAGATCCTGCGGTCTGGCTGAGCTGAGCATAGCAGACATCGGAGGCATGGTTCTGCCAACATGGTGTATAGATTAGCTTTGCAATTCCCCATTCCTGTGGTGGCTGAGTGTGGGGCTGGTCCCCAGGCATAATTTAGAGCAGACTGCACTTACTTGTTCTGGCTACCCAAGGGGCAGGAACTGCTGCCATTGATCTGCATAGGATCATGCTTTTCCCCTTGGCCATGCCTCCTATGCCTGGAACAGGATATGTGTTCTGCAGGAGTCTCTACTCAGGCTTTAGGCCACCAGAGGGTCACTCTTGCACTGCATGATCCGACTGAAGCTAGATATACTAGCTCTGGGGCTAGAATCTGCTGCCACATCACATTAGGGGATCTAGCCCAGTGTGCTTCTTTTTGTCATGGATACTGATGATGATTGTCCTTTATGTATGTACGAAGAAGCACATGTACAAGCTAGGCCAACCTTACCCAATGCTTCAGCAAGTATCTCTCCTTGCCTACATCCCCCCACCTATCCCTTCATTCCCAAGCTGTGCAAACAGACACCCAGCCCTTTCCTTCTTCTCATCCCCCGCCCCCTACTTCGCAGGTGCAGCATCTACCTTAAGAGCTGGCCCTGCAGGCTGGTGTGGACTGCTAGAGGCAGGTGGGTAGAGCTCTTGGGATGCAGCCACGGACTTCAAACCAGTCACTATAGTCAGTCTGGATTTGAAGTATATTTATGGGTCCAGTGTCTCTCTATTCCCCAGAACAAAGCACTACATGCTGTTGGAGTGGTGAGGTTACCACTTCCCATTAGTGTGTAGCAGTAGTTTCTGGAGGTGTCTGTGTTATTGGACAGTAAAATGATCACTCAGCTTGGACAGTGGAAGTAGCACGGTCAGTTTCACTCTTTGGTTCTCATGCACTGGTCCAACGTCCCTGTACTTGCCCCTACCTCCAGCCTCACAGGTGCTCTCTGAAATGAGAGTAAAACACATAGATGAAAACATCTGTATTCAGATTAGATGTCATAAACCTTCTTCCACCCCGGTTCCCTTTTCCTCCACAGTGGGACTGGGACTGTTCTTTTACTCCAGCTCAGCTCCCCCCTACCCTTGCACAGATGCGCAAGAGAGAGTTGATAAAAGTGGCAGCTTGAGAGACCAGAGAGAACAAAGGATGTGTTTGGGAAACTTGGGCTCTTCATCCAAGTCATAGGTCTGGGTTCAACCCCATGCCATGGAGTTTTCTATTTCCATTCTGTGGCTGTGCTTTCTTTTTATACATCGCTAACCCTGAGGGAAAGATCTTACTGACTGCCAGGGGTTTTGTGGTCTGCTGAGTCATTCCACCTATCTACAGACAATGACACTGTGAATCCACGTCTCTCAATCCACATAGTCCTTGGGGCTCACGATTTTCTGGACAAACAGGGCGTAGGCTGCCTGTATGAAAACTTGCCATGCTCATTTGGAATTAAGGAGGTCATAAATAAGCCAGTGCTGTTTGACCAATGATATCTGTCTAATTACCTTGTGCTCTGATATAGTTGTTCGTTCTATTAGTGGAGGAGGGGAGTAGGATGTGAAACTGAAATCAACATTCTTTGAATTAAGATACCTACAAGATCACTTGTGTACAGATAAGAAAATAGACTTTAAAAAGGACTTGTAACTGATTTGAGCAGCAGACTTTTATCCAGACTCATAGATCTTCCTGAGAAGTGTGGAATGGTATTTGTCCTCTGACACGCGTATCCACTTACCACTATGCAAAAAGGAGTAATGAAAGCCTCCCTCTCAGTGTCTTTTTTTGATGAAGAGGCTTCCAGCTCACTCCTCAGTCTCCTTTCTCCCATCTCTTGCAGGAGCTTCTGCACTTGCAGGTTGCCAGTTTTGACCAAAGGCTCCAAAGTTGATGTGCCTTGTGGCTAATGTGATCTCAAATGTATGTGACACAGCAATGTTTTTACAGCTCCCGGGGGGGGGCAGTGCACCATCTACTTTCACTTTCTGATTCAAAATGAATCATATTTTTCTTAAAAAGCAGCAAAGAATCCTGTGGCACCTTATAGACTAACAGACGTTTTGGAGCATGAGCTTTCGTGGGTGAATACCCACTTCCTCAGATGCATGTAGTGGAAATTTCCAGGGGCAGGTATATATATGCTAGCAAGCAAGCTAGAGATAACGAGGTCAGTTCAATCAGGGAGGATGAGGCCCTGTTCTAGCAGCTGAGGTGTGAAAACCAAGAGAGGAGAAACTGGTTCTGTAGTTGGCAAGCCATTCACAGTCTTTGTTCAATCCTGGGCTGATAGTGTCAAATTTGCAGATGAACTGAAGCTCAGCAGTTTCTCTTTGAAGTCTAGTCCTGAAGTTTTTTTGCTGCAGGATGGCCACCTTAAGGTCTGCTATAGTGTGGCCAGGGAGGTTGAAGTGCTCTCCTACAGGTTTTTGTATATTGCCATTCCTAATGTCTGATTTGTGTCCATTTATCCTTTTCCGTAGAGACTGTCCAGTTTGGCTGATGTACATAGCAGAGGGGCATTGCTGGCATATGATGGCGTATATTACATTGGTGGATGTCCAGGTCAATGAACCAGTGATGGTGTGGCTGATCTGGTTAGGTCCTGTGATGGTGTCGCTGGTGTAGATATGTGGGCAGAGTTGGCATCGAGGTTTGTTGCATGGATTGGTTCCTGAGCTAGATGCATCTGAGGAAGTGGGTATTCACCCACGAAAGCTCATGCTCCAAAACATCTGTTAGTCTATAAGGTGCCACAGGATTCTTTGCTGCTTTGAAAGAAACACACACATAAATTCTTTCAGGATTTTGTAACTGGTTATTTTCAATATTGCAAGTGCAGACACTGTACATCTCTGGCCAGAAAAGCAGAACTGCTGTGCTCATGCTCAAATTCTTGAAGGATCTGCTGTGCTTATATCATTGTGGTTATTATTTATCATTATTTTCAAGTGTCGGAAGTGTGCTAGGTGCCTCAGAAACAAGGAAAGACCCAACCATGCCCTGAGCTTGCAATTGAAATTGGGTGAGATGCAATAAGAGTGAAAGCAGCAAAGAATCCTGTGGCACCAGGATTCTCCCCATGCAGGGTCAGACACAGTCTGCGTACCAAATGATGCATAGGCCTTGAAACGGCCCTCTGCACAGTGGTGAATATCACCCTGATAGAAAAGTGGGAAGGAGAAGGAAGAGAAGGGTTACAATAATACCATCTCGATGGTTCCGTTGAATGAGTGTTTTTGTTTTCACCTCTCACAGGGCAGAGTGAGGTGTTAGAAGTCATTTAAATGAGGAAAGAGAGGTACATTATTGAACAAGTGTGAGGTGGGTATTCTTTTCATAAGGGTAGCATAGAAGAATGGACAGGGATAAGAACAAATAAAAAAGGGGATTATCCAGGCTGGCACCCTTGGTGGAATGGAGGGGGGCTGGCACCCTTTGTGGAATGACAGCTTGTCGCTTCATGCCTACTGCTAGTCAAGTCTTAATTTACTCAGTAGCTGCCTTACATACTGTGGAACAAGCTAAGAACGTGCTTCCCACACTGTGCCTGACGTGTGAACGTGCACACCCTGGAATTGCCTCTTGCTAAGATTTGACTAAACTGCATTGGAAGCATTTGGAAAGGGTGCAGGGTCAGGTAGGGGGCTGGTCAGACAGGTCATAAGGCGGTATGTCAGTGGGGGTTCCCTTGCAGGTACAGATAAATAACATTAAAGGCCTAATCCAATATGTAAAGAATAAACAATGTACATTTCTCCTGATGTTTCCCTCAGACCTCTCCTCAGTGGTTTGTTTAATTGTATGGTGAGATAGACGGCTACAGCACAGCTTACTAGTTACCGCAGCACCCCACCAATTAGTGCTAATGACCAGGAGATTAATTGCTAATTACTAAAGTTTGTATATTAATAAGTAAGTGTGTTTATGGGGAAGGGGGAACAACATGAAAATCAGGGAAATTGTGTCACTATAATTGCTTATTCATGTTGTGACAGAAGCATTTTGGTTTTAATTATGATAATTCTTCCTGCTATCCTAAAAATGTACTGTAGTGAAGATTGTAAAAGTAATGGCATTTCAATAACATGAGACCGCATTACACCATTGTCTATTAAATCTTTGCTGGGAAGGCTGCCATCATGATGGTAGTAGGGATGATTTTTGGGAGGCCTGTGAGGCACAAAAAGGACCAAATTTGCAGATCGACAACATAAGATCAAGCCAGGCTGTGATAAATATTTTATTTTTGAGGAACAGTTGATGTTGCAAAGCTTCCATCCTTACTGCAGCATCGCAGTGTGGCCTCTTCTGTCTTCTGGAGTGTAGTTCTGGCATGTGAGCAAAAGAGATGGACACGCCCACCAGCACTGGGGGTCTGAAGCTAGGGGAAAGACTCCCATTGAGTTGGAATTCATTGTAGGCGCTACACCTGCTCCTGATCCCCTCTGCACATTTTTGTTGGTTTACAGTCACATTTTCTTGTTGTTCTTTTAAAATAGCGTTTTCTTCTCCCTTGTTCCTGTCTGAAAGACCCACAAAAGCAACAAGAAAACTGATTATACAAGGGAAACACTGAAACTGACCATATACAACTTGCTGTCAAATGCACAAAGAAAACTAACCGGGCCTCTCCCCACAAGAAAAAACATTTTTTGCTCTCATCTCTTCCAGCGATAGGAACCAAACATGTTACTTCCAGGAACAATAGATGTAAAAATGTTCAGCTAGCAGTGTGATTTTTAAGTTGATGTTGTCCCTTTAAAACATAGGCTACAGCATGCTACATGTGTGAAGATAAATACACATATCAAGAGTTTCTGATATGATCACTCCAAACTGTCTACTTGATTCGGCAAACACCCATGTAAGTAACTGTAGGCATGGTACTCACGTGTAAAGTTACTCACATGCATGTGTTTGCAGGATTGGAGCCTTTGGGCATAAAGGATGGTTCAACTTTGAAACGTGACTGTGAAAATGGCACTTATCAGATCTGCTCTAGACAGATGTTCAGAGTTGTAACTGCTTCAGTTTATTAAAAAACGTATAAAACTTGTTTATACAATCTTATTTTTGTCACAGCTTTTTGCTCTTGCTAGCTCTGAAGAACTAACATGACTATGCAATAGCGAACTGTATTCTCATTCCTCTCGCCTGACCAGCGGAATTGCATATTATGGTATAATCGGTTAAGATGAAGCGAATGGGACAAGTGTCGCTGAGGGCATAATTTGGCTGGCAGAACCTTTTTAGTGGTTATAATGCACAAGAAGGAAAGAACCCAGCTCAACTGTGTGATTCCTGATAGAGTCTGCAGGGTTAACAATTAGTCAAAAAGTATAAAAACGCTTTTTGCTTGTAAATTGAGCACACTGAACACTGAACTCATTGGCAGAGGACAAACAGAAACCACTGGTGCTCTTTTTACTGTGTCCCTGCTTAGAGTAGAAGCTTGCTTAAGGTCTGATCCTGGCTCTTCAAGCAGAACTCCCTCTGAAGTCACTAGGAATTGCAATGCTGATCAGTAGCAACATCAGGCCTTTTTTTCCCTTTTCTCCTGTGTTGGATTTTATATCGTTGATTGATCACACTGTAACACCAGGTTCAGCCAGAATTGATGCAAGTCTGGGACTAACTCAGCCTACCTGGTACCACTTAATATATATACTGAGGATTAGGCATCCAGAGAAATCACTGGAAAAAAGACAATCTGAGGCTGCCAAAGTACTTTCCTGTTGGCATTCAGTGGCCTCGCTATAGCATGAAGAGGGAAATAAAGGAGACCAGTGAGAGGAAAGACTACACTTACTGTCATGGTTGGCATCTTTTCCTTTGTAATAGTTCCTTCCAGTGATCAGAGTCTGCATTGCATAGGAGCAGACATGCCAATCATCCTGGTTTGGGAAGGGGAGGTTCACAATTTTGTGGACTCCCGGAGTCGTCCCACCCGCTTGCCTTCGCTGCTGTCATTTCTCCCACTTGGCATGCTGCTGTCGATGCCTGAGAGCAGCACTCTGCTGGCACACAGAACAGGTAGGCACCTAACTGCCTGATTTTCCCATGCGAACTGGAATTGAAACTAAAATTAAAAAATTCTGCAGCAGATATAATCAAGTTAGAAAAAGCATCTCCTGAATAGATGTAGTAATACTCTTTAGCGTACTTGGTAATATGCCTTGTTTATTATGAAGATTTTATTATGATCAGATGCAAAGTTCCATTCTTTTCAAATGGAATATGTGTTACTGTGACACCAGTATACTAGGAAATGCATTGTACTCCTTTAGTACATTAGCCACAGTGTCATTAGAGTTGTTACCAAATCTCACAACATCCTAGAATAGAAGGCTACATACTATGTTCTATGCAGATTTTGCCCAGTGTTTTAAAGCTCATTCATGCAATTTAGTGAAAACCATTCAGAGCATAGCGGTGATCTTTGTGAATAGTTATGCAGGCAAACTTTCCTTAGTAAGTGGATATGAATTTCAAAGTTAAGCAAGGGAAATTTTAGGCTGAGTCTGGTGAAAATCTTCTGAGCTGTGGGATGTATTAGATTGTGGAGGAGACTCACTGTGCATTTAAAACTGTACTGGACAAAGCAAAGCACAATAAAATACACTGTAGGGAACAATCCTGCTTTGGAAAGGGAACAGAGCAGATGATCTAATAGGTCTTTCTCATCTCTATGAATGTTCAACAATTTCTAGGAAAAGAGAGAGTCCAGCTCCCAATTTTTCTCAGGAATCATTGACTCAGACATTAGAGACGAGAGGTCAGTTTCTTTGCTAAATATACTGTGACAAATTTTCAGAAAGTTGAGGCTCACTTGAAAGTGCAACAAATGAGCATCTACTTGCAGGTATGTGAGCAGAACCCACTGTGGGATGCAGAAGGGATCAGATTGTGTCTGGACAGGTGCACCCAGGGAGGTGAGCGCAGTCCTGACCAGAAGTCAGACACAGTCCCAGTCTTTGCATTGGGGGGCACATGAAGTGTTCCAGGCTAGTGTTGATAGTGTCACTAACCTCTCAAAAGGAGGCAGTTGGGCTATGGCCCATTTCCTTCTGTACCAGCTAATGCCCACTGCTGCTTTCAAAGGGGGGTAACTGCAGCTGTGCCCCCCACACTCCTTGCACATCATGCCTGCTGGGACTCTGACTGGAGTAGTGCTGTTCCATGCAATCCCATACTAAAGGCTGTGCCTTAAAGGGATTGTTGATCTGAGACGGGGCAATTTGGGAGGTAGTGCTGTCTTATGGTTAGAGCAAGAGACCAGGGTTCTGTTCCAGACTTTGCCCCTGACTTGTGATCTGACTTTAATTAAGTCATTTAAAAGCCTATTCTGGAAGGAGATTAGCCTGCTGTACTCTACTGATTTCAGTGGGAGTTGAAGGGGCTCAGCACATGTCAAGTTCGGGTCACTTCATCTCTCCGTGCCTCGGTTTCCTGATATGTAAAGGGACCTGGATTTATACACATATATAGCATTACTGTGAGGCTCATTATGTCTGGGGACATGTGTATCTAGTTGCCATCCAGGAGAAACTTCCAGCTCCACTTCTTGAACATTGCTTTTTTGTTTCGTGGTGAAATGCACTCTATAGAAACACCAGAAATTGTGCCTAGTGCCAATGACAGGAAAAGAAGCAGCTGAGGAAAAACAAGCTTTAAAATGAACACCAGGAAGTACTTTACCACAGCAAAAATCATCTCTGCATGGAATGGGCTACTGGGGACTGTTGGTAAGATCGAGATGCAAGGGTCATTCAATAAACAATTAGATGACATCATAGAGAGGAAACAGCATTTAAAATGGAAAGGATCCTAATGTGCTAAATGGTTCTTCTGCTAACCATTTTATAATAAAAGGGATATTGAGATTAATTAATGCTAAATCTCTGTGGAATTCCAATGGAATTACATAAAGCAGCTATAAAAATACCAGAACGAAGGAATTAATAATGGTTTGCACTTCCTGCATGGCATCACCATCATTGCTTATTCTTCTGAGATCTCTTCCTTCTATTGTAAATCACAACTGTCTTCTCCTCTTCCCCAAGCCCCATTGTTGGCTTCTTTCTTAAGATTAACTTGGTGGTGTTTCCAGTGTCCTTTGGGATATCCTGTATACTTCTTAGGCAAAGTCCTAAATCCTTTTTAGTCCTGCTTTGGGCAAGGAATTGGACTAGATGTCCTCTTGAGGTCTCTTCCAACCCTAATCTTCTATAATTCAGTGAGTCTATGAAAGACAGATTTACATTAGAATATGGGGAGGAATTAAGGCATTATTAGATAGAAATAAATGTATGGGTACATGCCTGCTGGATAGCCTGAAGGAGTAATAATGGGATATAGAAGAGGGTCTCAGACACCATGCTGTTGGGTGCAACCTGCATGGATGGGTGAAGTGATAGAAGAATCTTTTACCACCCAGCTATTGATCTGAATCCTGCCCAGGTTGGTAGTGACCTCCTGATGGCTAGTTAGTGGTTTATGTGAAATTAACTGCACATGGGGAAGGAGTTTCTCAGCATATTTCGTATTCAACAGGTGTGATAAAAACACGAATCCCTAACTGTTGGCATTGATTGTTTCACTTTCCCTGCTTGGATGAATTTAATATCAGACTTTTGGGGTGAATACTTGCATTTATGAGTTCAAAACTCAGTTTACATTAGCATTATCTGATATTCCCTTAAAATGTGTTTTGCCATGAGCATAGGAGCTTGTGAACTTGTTTGTGGAATATTAGCTGAAAGTAAAAGTGAAAGAGGTGAAGAAAACATCTGGTCAAAAAGAATGAAATTTTTTGAGTTAATTTTCACAGACTTTGTGTTGAGTTATTTGTCTAGCTGTGTTATATTTTCATCTGTACGGCTGCTTGGTATGTTGTGTATTGCACCATCTATGATAGGTATGCACATAGACCTTTCACTAATATGTTAACCATGATACTAGTTGGGCTAGCACAATTCTAAAAAAATTGCTCCTCCGTGAGACGTGAAACTAAAGAGATTGCAAACCCTTTTTAATGTATATGCAAACCATGGTCACAGTTCTGCTCTCAGGTACATCAGTGTTAATCTGATAGCAAATGGTGTTCCTTCACATTTACACCAGTGTCACTGAAAGCAGAAATTAACCCTTTAAACTGCTTAGGAATGGTCTTAAGGAGAAAGTACTGGGTGGGTGGGTTTAGATGCTAAATGTGATGTTGTACTGTAAATTGCATGGTGCAATTTGGTATTGACTATCTGTAAAATAAATTATGATGTATGTAGTGCAGGCTTCTGACCCTGTGGTCATGACCTTATGTTGATTGGCAAGACTTCCTACCAGCTGAGATCAGAATAGTAAACAGCCCCATAGCAATCAATATATAGATAAACCTGAAATTCTAATTGTTGGTGCCTTTGATAGGAATACAGTTTTAGGTTGTGTACACACAACAATTTATCCGAAAGAGCAGGCAGTTTTGTTATTAACTTATGTTGGAATGATGTCTAAAATTCAGGATCTAATTTTCCATTGTGTTACCACTAGTTTTTTGCCAGTAAAACTTCATTGAAATTGCTGACAAAAACTGGTGTAATGCGGTGGAGAACGAGGCACTTAAATGTTATTAAAATAATTTTAACTGTCAACACAAATCACATGGTTCAAATTTGCAAAGAGCATAACAGGTGCAAGTCTAGCCAGTATCATGACAACACCAATGGTATACTGGGATGTAAATCACAATCTCTAAAGACCAGACATTCAGAATTTCCAGTAGCTACACTGTACATTTACTGAGGCTGAAATAGCACTCTCTCTGACCTGGAATTCAAAAAAACTTTTGCTGAACTGTAGCTCAAAGTTATTGCTTTTAATTAGAAAGATGACTGTAGGGCCAGAGTTTCAAAGGTATTTCGGCACATAAAGATGCAGATAGGCGTACAGTGTGATATTCAAAGCAAATTGAAATCAATGGGAGTTAGGCACTAACCTACTTAGCACTTTTGAAAATCCTACTAGGTGTCTAAATATCTTTGAAAATCTGGTCCCAAACGCCAATCAGCTCTCTGAAGACCATAGCTGGGTAACGGCTGAGTTAGGTTCTGGTCTAAAGTCTCACTGTCCCTCCTTGTATCCTTACCTAACATGGATTGTATGTTATTATTAGTGCTTTTATTTGTGTTACATGAGCACCCCAACTGACACTGGAATTCCTTTGCACCAGGCACTGTACAAATACTTGCTAATGGACAATTTTTGCCACCACCAGCTTAACGTCTAAATAGATAAGGCAGGCAAAGGGTGGGAGGGGAAATGGAGGCCCCAAGATTTGCCATCAGTTGCACAGCAGGTCAGGAGCAGATCTAGAGATGGCGCTCAGGCATCCTGATTCCTAGTCTAGTGCTCTATCCACTGGCCAACACTGCCTGTCAAGCTATTCAGTGCAAGGACCTTGTCTTCTACATAAGGTTTATATACCACGTATCCTATGGGGCTGTAGCAATAAGAATGTAACAAAACAAACAGTTAACACTGAAACTCCACCACACAGGCAACCACTGGTGGAAACTAATGCAACAGAACATAACATGAGGACATTTTAGGGTCTATACTGTCTGCCCATAGGATTTAGTTGTGCCAAATAACATATCAATATACACTACAAATACTTGTGGCCTTCAGGGATAAAGTGATTAGAATAACATGCACTTAGGAGATGCAGTGTGTATAGGGAATTAAGAAGCTCAGAATAATGGAAGATCCATCTCCGGGTCAGCTCACAGTACCTGGTTCAAAGCCAATTCAGAGCCATAAGCACCTGGTATTTTGAAACTAGACAAGTAAACAGAGATTGCCCTTTCTTTCCAGGCTCTGCTTCTGCCTCAGTTGCTTACAGGTAGTGACAAACTGCCTATTCTTTTACATATTCCGACTTACTTGCAACCAAAGATTCTGGTTGGCCACACCAGGGTACTCAGCACTGTGATGAGTATAGTAGAAATGCCTAGATAGACTCCCATCCCCTAGTCCTTGTGCTCCTCCCAGTGCAAGGGACAGGGAGAATATAGCACTGGGTAAAACCCTCCAAGGCTGTGGTCTTGTTCTCTCCTGCACTGGCCGGCACAGCAGGGCTGGCACAGGTGGCAGGAGGAGAGCTCGTGTTGTCCCCGCTTAGTGTGCACTGAGCCAGTGTCCATGGAGGATCTTTGGCTGAGCCTCCCAGAAGAACACAGGTAACTCCTGGTGAGGTGATGTGCCTCCATCTCCACCTCCTCCAGCCTGCATTGCCCTGAATATTAGGTAGCAATGATCAGTCTGACACTATTTTGCAAGTCATGAGGCTATGAAAAATGTTGAAGGGGATAACCATGGTGTGATTTTAAATTGGTCTAATGCGCTTCATTGTTTGTAACTCTTCTCATAGGCTTGAAAATAACAGGTTCCACTGGCAGTCTGGTTTTTAATTAACCGGTGCTCCCTCTGGTGACTGTGCAGGGAGGATGGTCAGAGATAAACTGTGCTTTTGCATTTTGTATTAGATTTACCCACTTCATTTTTCAGCCACTGAGTGACTTGTGTTCCATAAATGAAAACTAGTTGCTTAGGATCCATTCCCTATCAGATTTGTCAGTTAGACATTTGACAATTGAGCCTAATCTGCTTGAGTGTGGGGGACTAGATGGTCCAGGCAATTGGTAAAGGTCTATGGTGCCTTTAACCACCTGTCAGTTTCAATCAAGCCCAAGTTGGCAAGGACTGAAAGTTGTTACCATCTGATGGCTGTTTGGGGAGTACATAAAATGAGCATGTGAAATCAGTCCAGTTTCTAGTGGTCAAGTGCCATTGCCACAAAAAACACACCTTGCAGTTTTCTTGGCAGCTTTATCAGACACCAGTGATTGATGGGACAATGGAGACTGAAATCCCCTATCATCCCTGGAAACTGCCTCTCCAGGGCATGGTTTAGTTACGCTGACAAGATAAGGGAAGTTTCCATTGCTACTGTGCCTATTCTGTGGACAGAGAACTCCAGTCTCCAGCCTGTGCCGTGCCAGCATCTTTTCTGGCAGTGACCCCCCACAAATCTTTAATCTTCTTGAGTGTGTCCCCTCTAGTAGCTATGCTGTCTTGCCCAAAGTTGTCCCCCAAGCCTGTTGCCACGAAGCATAAGGTACATGTTCCATCTAACTGTTTATTTTGAAATAAAGCATCGTCTGAAGAATATTGTTATCTTTTCCCTATAAAGTAGCTTCTGCTGAAGGTTTGACTTTGTTCCCTGGGTCTGATAGAGAGTTCACTTGCCAGAGGACAGTGACATTTCTTCAGCCATCCAGTTTTGTATTTGAATATCAAGTTTGTGATAATAGTGTATGAAGCTCTGTAGGACAGAACGAAGTTAATGATAGATGTAATTAAATCTCGTGCTTATGGGTGAAAGCTGATCGGCAGCTGGAGTCAGTGAGGAATTTTCTCCCCTGTCATCAGCCCTGTGCCATTGGCAGGTTTTTGCTTTCCTCTGAATCATCAGGTGTTGGGTGTGTCAGGAAGTCAGATACTGGGCTCGAAGGACATGATCCATTATGGTGTATCTGGCATTCTGCACATGTCCTGAGCTTCCTATATCTTTCTTAGCTGTTTCAAATCTGTATTGAGTTTATTTTCTAACTCCCACTGATGGTTTTTGGACCTTGTTGACCACATAGGAATGGCATCAGAACTATTCTTTGCTTTACCCACTCAGCTCGGCTAGGGGCTGGGCTAAATTTTCTATTTCATGAGATGTTTATATTTACTCATTAAGTTTCCTAGTTACTGTCTATGAGGGAGGGATACAAGCAGCTTGTTATTGCAGAGAGGCTCAGAAGTTGGCATAATTACAGCTCTGTGTTTCTGTGGCAAGCTCACTATTGAAATTGCTTAATGATGACTTGTGCTCCACGCCATCCATCTCCGTATCAGCCATTCTCAGCTCACTGAAGGGCAAAGGCCTTTTCAGCTCAGCTTTCCTCCATCTTGTTGAAAGCTTTCGCGGGAGTCTAGCCACACTTGGCCAGCGCGGGTTGGTGAGGGGTAGATGTGGATAGCCAAGTCTGCCTTCATCACTGACTTTCCCATCATGATTAAACTTGCCAGGGATTGTTTTCCCGGATGGCATCGCTTAGAGGTTCTTTGTTGGACTTGTTGCCACTGACCCATTGACTATGAGGTAGTGTCTCTAGCTTCTGGGTCACTTGTGCTTTATTACTGTGATTAAAATCTTTTGAGAGGAGTTAAATAGATAAAATAATGTGTGATGTCGGCAAAGAACATGCTTTTATGTCATTTAAGTTGAATTAATAGCTTATGAGAGTTTAATCTACATTTGCATTTATACAAAAATGTAATTTATTTACATTTATTACAAAGTTTTTATTTCTTTTTGGGAGTCTGATTTCCCCAGCATGCACCAAAATCCATTCCTGCCAAGAAGCTGAATAACACCCAAGTTAGGTAATGGGTTTTCACTTCTAAAGCAATATGTGTTAGCTATGACACAGAGTCCGTGCTGGCTTCAGCTAACTGAGCTGCTACATTAGTTTAGCAGCAAGTGTGGATAGATGGAGATCAACATGCATTCCCAGAACAACCGGTGAATTTTCCTTGTAGTCTAATTGTGGATATCACTGTTCACCTAGGGAGATCCTGTACTAGGCTCTGGTATGCATATGTAAGTAGCATTTGTCTCACCTAACAGCCATCTTAGATAAGAAGTGCGATATGGGTCTGTGACCAAAGGTGAGGTATACTACAAAGTCCAGAAAAGACAGTCACAGGTACAAGTATTCCAGGAAGAAGTGGTTGTGATGGAAACTTTGCAAACCCTCTTAGATACTCTGGGTCAAATTCAGAGCCAGCATAATAAGTTGCACCTTTGCCATGGTATCACATCTGCTCACAGCTTGTCTGAATTTAACTCCAAGGTGAAAGTAAGTGCATTAGCAAGAATCCACTTGCAGTGCCTGGAAGAGCAGTGGCCAGTGACAGAGCAAGCAAAGCAGGTCATGTGGGTTTCAGACTACCCTGAATATTAGCAAGCAAAAATTAAATATATTGGCCAAGATTTTTAAAAGTGGCTATTGATTTTGGGGGACACTATATAGAAATTGCCTTCCAAAAATCAGGCCACTTTAAGATGCCTGAAGTTGGGTGTCCAAACAGCAAGACATCCCAAATCGCTAGTCATTAAAATCTTGCCCCCCGATGTGAAAGATGTGAAATTCCATTTGTCCAGCACTTGCGGTGCAAAAGTTTCTATGCAACCATAAAGCCAATAGCAATCGTTATAAACCCTGAATAAGACACAAACCATGGTTTTCATGGGTTTCATTAGCTAGCCTCATGCACTCACTTCGGATCCAGAATGCAGATTGCCAGTTCAGTTTGGATTAAATACAACTGACAGTTTTATAAAGTGCCTTTTATAGGGCTTAATGTTAGTCGGTGTTTTGGCACAGTCTTTAGAACATTAATGGGATAAAGGGAGAATAGTCCATTCCAATGAGTATCATCACAGCTTAACAACTCAGGATTTTACTTTTGGAGTGTAGACTTTATTACTGACTTTAAAGCTTTATAAACGCCAATGATCATTGAAGCCTATTAACTTCAGGGGAGGCAATAAACTTGACATGATGCTGTCAGATTTAAAGCTACTTTGTTAACTGATACAGAGAGTTTTTACCTTTACTTTGTTTCATTAGAAAGGCAGTCGTGTGAAATAGCCTGGATAACTCAGAGAGTGTGGAAGTAGATTTTCATGCTTTTCCCACTAGTTCATTGCCCTAGTTCACAGTTACCTTTTTACAACTGTCCAGTGGCTTGTATGAGAAGAGTTGGTGATCACAAAAGTTATCAGGACAGCTGCGTCACTTGTTTCCCTTTATGACAATCCCCATAGAAATGAACTACCTTCTGGAGTAGGCCTCTGGCTAAGGCATATTGGCTGGGCAATGCAGGGAAACTTGCCCTGTATTTGTTGTGTGGATGAATGGAAGGGTTCATTCTCCAGAGCTTTTAATCCAGCACCTTTCACCAGCACTAATTGCACTGAAAGGAAAGAAAGCAATGTAACAGCAGAGGAGAAAAGAAAAGGAGTGCATAAGTAAAGGAGGAGCTGGTAGGTGTATTTTGTTCAAACTACCAAGTATGGGACTCGGCAGAGGTCTTGGTGAGAATGTGGATGTAAAGCTGTTGAGCTGAATCCTTGCATAGAAAACTAAACTTTCAGAAACAGCGACTTGTTGTGGCTGGAATTTCAGAACCACTTAAACGTGCACACACAGGGCCAAATCCGTTCCTGATGCAGCTCCAGAAACATCAGTGGTGTTTTCATCAGGGATGAACTTGGTTATTGGCCAAAAAGAAACGGAACTGGCAGGATGTAAGTCTGCCAAGTGTCCATATATTTTTGAAACATTGGAATTGGGAGTCTGAATGCCACTGATGTGATGACAGCAGCTAGATCAGCTGAGATACCATTCTGACTAAATAGACGAGGAGAGAGTAAGTCCTGCTAGGAGATGAGGAGGAGCATAACAGGGGTAGAGAATCAGCAGCTCTGCCCAGGTCAGGAAAAGAGTGTTAATCTGAAGTTGTCTGATTTATTTGTCTTCCTTGAAGGTCTCTAAGTGAGATCTGAGTTAGGGAGACTGTTTTAGAGCAAGGGAATTTTCTGTAGTGTTTAGGATGTTCCTAGTCTCTGTAAGACTGTGTAAGTGGTCTGTATCGATACTGAGTTAGCCAGAAATCTCCATACTGAAATGGAGCATGGTGAGCCTCTGTTTGCACAATTAATAAGGTCTCTTCCCTCCTGAAAGCTGAACAGTTTATTGATTTCTTTGGCCGGCCCACCCCTACGTATACAGAAATAATGACTCTTTCAGCCCAACTCTAAATCATCTCAGCCTGACTCACCCGTAAGCCCTCTTATCTCTTTGAATTGTTGTTGATATTTATGCTTGTAAAGGTTTATGATCTGTGTCATCACTAGCTGCTGAAATGCTTTATTTATCCGTACACTGGGCCACACAAGGAGTTTCCTTATTCTGGTGTCATGTTCAGGATGCTGTAGTTAAGGTTGTGTCAGTACTCCTGTGTAAAACCTTGCTATTCAGGGGTGTGCGACTCGATGGAAAAGAAAATCCAGAACCTGGCACACTTCCAAAACCCCAACAACCCCACTGGCCATTTATGTGTAATTAGATGGGCTACGTCCTTCTCCAGGGGAAAAAAGGAGACATCACCCTCTTTGGGTTTGATTTTTAAGGTGCTTATTAATGTCCTTATATCTATATTAGGAGACGAAAGATTTGCAGGTCAGATATAATGTGGACTGGGAGTCTTTCCTAATGATAAAAATGATGGTTCAAAGCAAAACACTCCTTTTGCTGTGAATGGATCATGCACAGGGATTTCTGAAAACTGCATCAGATTTGGAAGAAAACAGTCGTATAGAACATACACAGCACATATCTGCCCTGGCTCATGGCGTACACCTGCACTGGTCCAAAAGACGACCGGCTCTGTCCATAGAACTCAAACCACAGAGCTGCAATTGTCAATAAAAGACAGTAACTAGTTTTTTTTAGGTAGCAGCCTGTTTAAAAAAACCCTAATCTTGATAGATCCGAGCAGCCTCAGTGGAGCTCTTACAGTCTATTGGGTTCATAATACATGGTTTCAAAAACACCTTCACATAGTCCCCTCTGGACTTGGCTAGTTAGAATATTCTAATCAGTGTTGTGTTTAGTTCGCAGGAGACGATGTGGAGTCTGTGACAGTAGAACAGGTGAGAATGCCAGCTGGGTTTCTGTTCTCAGTCCTGCCTTGCTTCTTTCTATGAGCTGTCCTGAGAAGTAGTGCCCCGTGGGAGGAATCTTGGAGGGGGTCATTACTATGCTATGGACAGTAGGTGATGCGGTATATAAATGAGATCTAGTATCATCTTATGCAGGAGCTTGGAGATTTCTGGATAACGAAGGAAGTGTAGTATAAACAGGAGAGAGGTTTTAAATGGATTTCAGAATAACTTCTTTGCAGGAGAAAAATTTTCTCAGCTGCTTTGCTTGCAGCTATGCGGAAAGGGTTAGATACAATGGGACAGGAAAGTGCTTAGAAACACTGAAGTTGGGAGATTTTTTTTTATTGCCATGGCCTTGCTGCTGGTCAGTTTGCCAGGGAGTCAGTGGTGCTGAGAGATTCAATGCTGACAAGCCAAAATGAGAATGCTTATGTATCATATTGTTCCAGGACACTGGCTTTGAATTCGTCTCAGGTGATCTTTGTTTAAGCAAAGTTTATTGTGCCTGCCGGCTATGCCACTCATCACTGGGGCTCAGATCCTCAAAGGGATTTAGGAGCTCTGAGAGTTAGGCACCTAAATCCCTTTGAGGATCTAAGAGCTGCATTGAACAGCACTACAACATTGCCTGGTTAAACCCTCTGATATAAGGACATTGCAGGACACACTATTATCCCATTATGTAAATGGGTTGGGACTCACCATCTGCAGCGCCTCTTGCTGGTGACTTCGGGAATTAGCTCTATTCCAGTGGAGCACCCCCTCCAGGTGGTGTCCCATCCGTTGTTCTGCCCTCTGCTCCTGTCGCTGGACCAGTGTTGCTCCCTGCTCAGTGGCATCCTTTTCGAGGCCACTGCCCTCTGGCAGTGTCCCTTAGTCTATCGGGACTCCCTTCTGGGGATCGGTGATCAGCAGTCCTCCACTCCAGCCACCATGTGCAACCACACACCCCAAAGTCTAATCCCTCTTGTCAGGGATTGGGCATAGTCTATAATGGTCGCTCCCTGCGGCCAATGGCTGGGTGTACTGCAAGGAGGAAAGGGGGGGAGACCCAGGCCCCCCCTCTACTCTGGGTCCCAGCCCAGGGACCCTCTGGCATCAGCCTCACTGTTCTCTTTCTTTCCCCTCCTCTGTCTGTTCCCATGGGCCGCTTCCCCTACAGCCCCTTGCACCCACTAGGCCCTTCCCTTCAGGGCCTGCAGCCTGGTGGCTATGGGCTAGAGCCTTCTAGCCTCTTTGAGCCTGCCCAGCACTGCGCTGTCCACAGTGCTAGTCTCTCCCTTGGAGACTGACCTTCCCCTGTCAAAGGCCTGGGACAGACTGACCACTGCTGCTCTGGGCAGCCTTTATATATGGGTGAGCCTGGCCCTGATTGGTTCCCTCCAATCTGGGCCCTGATTGGCTCCCCATAAGCCCTTTTCTGATTGGCTCCCGGCCTGCCACAGCCCATCCTCCCAGGGAGTGGGGCAGTCTGCTCCACTACACCCACTATGGGATCAGGGGCCTTTAAAGAAGAAATGTGAACCTAGAAAAAAACTGAAAAAGTGCTGAGGTGCAGGGTGCAAAGGGATGGGTCAGCATTGTGTGTTAAGTAAGTGTTCTAAAATTCTTTTTCTCCTTGTGAAATCCTCTCCTAGGTAATGAGAGGCATTCCAGAATGCATCTTTCTTTACCATCACTGATACCATTCATCTCATGGGCTGCCGATAATACCAGTGATGTCACAGATCAGCTTTGCTTCCAACCCTGACTGGATAAGAGGGGTCAGGATTGCTTAGTGGATTCCCAATCCAAGCAATCAGTGTCATGGTTGAACTTGCCACTTAACCAAACTTGAAGTAAATGGCTAACTGAGGTTATATCAAGTCCTGCTAGAGAGATTAGAAGCAGAATAAAAGAGGTAGCGATCAGCACTGCCCAGATAGGTAACCATGCTAATTTGCACTGGACCTCCTACTCTCTACACCTGCAGACTACTAACCAGCGGGGTTAATAACACCAGGCATATCACAGAACGATGCTTTTTGGGGGATGTCATTAGAGAGTTTCACAGAAAGGAAAATGTCTTTAAGGAGATAAGTGAAAACTCACTTTTGTGCTGAATGCTGCTCCCTCCACGTCAAAGCTGGTTAGTGAGGACATTCAGCGCAGATTTCTGGACTTACCTCCATTTCCTTTTTCGTTTGGAAGGTCCCCTTTGACAGTGCAAGGCAGGGGGAAGAGAGGGGCCCGAGATCTCAACAGAAGGTGGTTTGTGAGTTGGTGAGAGTTCAAGGCTTTGGCTCAGTAACTTTTCCTGTCAGATGGAGGGACTCTTAGGCAGTGTTTGAAATAGAGACTTTGGGTACAGTGTACTCAGCCAATTTCACTGATCCTACATGGAGTTGTGTGGGCTCAGAATTTTTGAAAACTGTACCCATTTTGAGGTGCCTTAAAGTGGATTTAGGGGCCCAAATTTAAGATATGTTGGAAAATCTTGGCCTTACAGAGAAAATGTGTTTTCACCTCCCAAAAATTGGGTGGTGAAATTTTGCTCTTCTTGGTCCCTGGCAGCCTGTTGAATCTGTCATACCTGGTCACCCCAGTGGCCTTATTCACCAATAGCCACTGCTTTATACTCTGTTAAACATACATCTCTAGTTCTTTTGCTCTTTGCCCTGGCTTCCAAGTGGGGTTGTATTGAGGAACCGATCTCAAAACAAAGAGAATATTATTAACTTCTAGTACATTTCAGTTTTGCTAAACGCAACATCCCCAGGTAAGTTGATCTGAAGAGATGTATTTTAAAAAGTAGGTAGTCTCTCTCAAATGGAAACCAGAGCTATCCATCTCCTACTTCACCAAGGTTACCTTGGTGAGATACTAGGATGTACAGAGCAGTCCGGAGAGCATCTTCAGCCTTTTGGTTTCACAGAGGATGTTGTGAAAAGCAAACTAAACAAAACATAAAAAAAAGGTAGAAAATATTCATTTTTCAGGGATGGGAGGGAGGAAGTTTTGCATCTTATGCTTCAAAAACTGTCTCTGAAGTTCCATGTCCCAGGAGCAGCATGCAGAGCTGGGCCAGGGAAAGGTGTTTCCCCATGTCACTGTTAGAGTGTCCATTGGAGTGACATATGGGACATAACTGTTATGTTCCAGGGTGATCAGTGGGGACAGAGTGGAGTGAACTGAGCCTGAAGGGGACAATGTTTTGGAAGGAAACACACCGGACATTGACAAAGCATGTGGCTGAAAGGGGTGAATGCTGATGAACATCACAGAGGATGCCCACCTCTTTGGCTTAAGGCTTTAGCTACGCAGCAGGCTGCACACACTGAAAGGCAAGGGCTTCTGATAAATTATGGTATGTATCTCTTTATACATTGCCTCTTCACTCCTGGCAGTTTTCACCCCTGGTTTCTTTCTATTCAGTTGTCTGCCCCCATGGGACCTTTCCTCTGGCAGACGGTAGTACCTCCTGGGTTGTGTGAGGGAGGCGGTGTCTGGTGTCTGGTGTCTGCTGTTCATGGGAGCTGACTTTCGGCAGGGTCCCTTTGGAGGAGACTGATTTTGCAATGCCCCCATTCTCCACTGATTAAGGCCGGGGGGAGTGAGCATCTCAAAGTTATTCCCAACCCTGAGCCTCCCATGTCTGCTCAGTGCTGTGCCACTGAACCATAGGTTGGCTTTTTGCTGAGTCGAGAGCGGGGCAGATGCATGCCCTGCCCCCTTCATTCCTCCTCCTTAAATGCCCCTCACTGGGGTAAGCCTAGTTTACATTTGTCAGGATCTTTATTTTTATGTATTTAGGTTTTCCTTTAATTGAAAAGTTTGGGGCATTTTGGGTCACTTCAACCACATCCTTTCCTTCTCCAACAATACTCCGTCACTGATTTATTGATTGAATTATTAGAGTTGGCAGCAAGCCAAAGGATCTTGAAGTTTTTCTGGGTGGTACAGTGTAGTGTGTGGCCAATACAGTGAACAAATGAAAATTAGAAGGAGAAGAAAATACAGGCTGCGGCTGGGAAGTTATTTGGCATTTAAAGGCAGGGAACAGGTTGACTGAGGTTTGCCATGTATTCCTGCTACAGATAAATCTAGTTGTGAGTCTGCTGGATCTTCTTTGGATATGGTTCTGTTCCCTTCCTTCTGCCAAAGCTTTGTTTTCCCTTTCCCCTCGCTCAGCTATTTTATTATCTTCCTTTTGTTTTCTGATTCTGGGCCCAGGCAGATTTCACAACATCCTCAGGAAAGTCGTACCACTGGCCCTGACATATGAGGAGGTCATTGTGGGAGCAAGCTGAAGGGCAGGCACTGGCTTTTGCTGTGTATTTGTACAGTGCCTAGCACGTTGCAGTCTTGATCTTGACTAGGGCCTCTAGGATCTACTGTTATATAAAGAAAAGTAATAAATGCCAAGTGCAGTGGCTTTGCTGAGAGTCGAGGGTGCATACCTCTTTTAACAACCAGGCCCAAGAGGAACAAGCATAGCTTCATGACCATCTAACAGAGAGGGAATGAGTTTCTTCTGTTATTATCTGGTTCTTGAGGAGCCGAGATGAATCTAATAAGACCATGAGGTCATCTGACAGTCAGATGGAAGACCCTTTTAGGGCAGGGTCAGAGCTATTGCCTCAGTATTTCTGTCTCCTTTCCACCATCTCTTCTTTGGACTGAGCTTCAGCTAATTGTTTTTCATCCAGGTGCTTATCTCTTGCAAAGACTAATGTCTGTGTGCTGGTGATGGTAGTATCAGCAGAAGATGAGGACAGCTGGGTGTCTTCAGTGTACCAGCAGTTCTGGAGCCACCAGATTAGTGTAGCGTAGTGAATCAGAATGAGATTGATTTGGGGGATAAAAGTGAGAGCAGCAGCTCAACTAGATTAGCCTTTGGCTGAGGTTAAATACACTGAGCATGTGTGTGTACTTCTCTCAGCAGATTATATTTACAATTGCAGGAGTCTGCATCAAAAATCTCCCTGCTGCTGGCTCTCTTGGAAATTCATGTTCAGGATCCATGCACTGGATGAAAAACCTGCAGTATAGAGCATATGGTATACACTTATTTAGCTGGAGTGAGTTGAGTGGAAGAATCATTAAATCACCTATGGCCTAGTAAGCAGCTATGTTCTCACTTGTCTCCTTTAGTTTCCTTTTGCTCTGTCTCCAGGATTGGTTCCTCCTTTACTCTCCATTATCCCATGGCACTGATGTTTAATGATAAAGGAAGAGTCTATTCAGGGTCATGTCTGTGCACGGGGACTTCCCCTTTTACTCCATATCACTCATACCGTAAGCATATTGCTTAACCACAGCTTTACCGATGAACCGGGGGCCTTCCTCAGGCACATTTCACAATAGCCTCAGAAAAAGTCTTACCACTGGCCCTGAAAGATGGTACCAAGTCCAACCCAGTTAGTCACATATGGGGAGGGCATTGTGGGAGCAAGCTGAAGGGCAGGCACTGGCTTGTGCTATGTATTTGTACAGTGCCTAGCACATTGCAGCCTTGATCTTGACTAGGGCCTCTAGAATCTACTATTATATATACAAAAGTAATAAATAAGTAACCAGTGGCTTGAGAAACCCCCTATTGAGTGATATAACTTTGAGATAGGAAGGATGGCCTAGTGGCTAGTGGACTGGCTAAGGGCATGGGATTCACGTCTCTGCTCCTCCATGGATTTCCTGTGTGACCTTGGTCAAATCACCTAGCCTCTCTGCCTCAGTTCCCCATCTGTACAATGGGGATAACAGCACTGCCCTGCCTCCCCAGGGATGTTGTGGGGAGAATTACATTAAAAGATACTTTGAGATCTACTGATGAAATACTCGGTATAAGCAATAGGCACAATAATGGCTGAGAGTCCAGATTTCAGGTAACCACAGTCATAAATATTAAATACTTTGGAAAAATGTGAAACAGAATTAACCTAACATTAAGAGCGGACCAAAAGTATTTGCCAGCATTTCTTTGCCATGCTTGTCATCACTGTCTTCTTTTTTAAAGCTACCAGATACTGCAGCATGCTGCTGTCAAAATGCACGGATAATTTGCAGTTATTTAATATTATTGTTTAATATTTGTTTTACATTGGCACCACGATCCACACCCAAGGTCAGGGTCCCATTGTGCTAGGCACTGAACATACACGTGCAAAGAGACAGACCCTGTCACAAAGAACTTCTCATCTAAATAAGTAAGACAAAGAGTGAGGCAGTGGTATTTTTGGTGAGGGACTGAGCCACAGGGAACTCAAGTGTGACACAGCGGCTGTGACAGAGCGATGATTTGAACGGAAGAATGCCTTGCCAATACAAGTATTTTTCCTCCCACAAATAAAGAGTACGAGTATACTTGGGTTCAGAGTGCCCCAAACTGATGGCATTAGTATTATTTATCCCCAAAATGCCTCAGGTGCTTTACAGTGATTGAAATGAAATAACTCCTTGCCCCCAAAGAGCAAGGCCAGTGATACCATTAAGGCGAACTAGATGGTGCCTAGGGCGCCAAAAGCGGTGCCCCCAATTTTTTTTCACAGTGGTTCCTCCACGAACGCGCAGGTCGCTGCTCCACTTCTCCTGCCTCCCAGGATTGCATCACCAATCAGCTCTTTGGCGCCGCAAGCCTGGGAGGAGAATTAGAGTGGGGCAGTGTGCTCGAGGAGGACACGGAGCAGTGGTAAGTTGGGGTGGGGAGGTGCTGCACGGCTCCAGGGGGGAGCCTCAGGGCAGGGGGGGAGCTGCCACAGGGTGAGGCACCTCAGGGTGGAGAAGGGGGCGGGGGAGCTGCCGCAGGGCTGGAAGGGAGGGCACAAGGTGGAAGTTTCGCCTAGGGCGCGAAACTTCCTTGCACCAGCCCTGCCAAGAGTTACAATCCAGGGTCCTGATCCGGTAAATGCTTGCTGTTTAGAGCAGTGCTAACTACCGCGAGTAGATGAAGTCAATGGACTGCTCTCAGTAGACAGGTAAATGTTCAGTAACAAGTGTTGGAGGCCCTATGTGATGGAGCAGACACACAAGTGAGGCTATAACATGAAACAACGGGGGAGGGGTGAGAAAATGATGCTGAGTATAGAAAGAGGATTTAATACGACTGTTTCAGAGTTTAAATGATTAAGGGCAGGCAATCCTAAAAGTAGATTGAAAGAGTCAATAATGGAGATGGGGATGGGGATCGGAGCAATAAGGAGCAAAGAATCCTGTGTCACCTTATAGACTAACAGACATTTTGGAGCATGAGCTTTTGTGGGCGAATACACACTTCCTCAGATGCATGTAGTGGAAATTTCCAGGGGCAGGTATATATATGCTAGCAAGCAAGCTAGAGATAATGAGGTCAGTTCAATCAGGGAGGATGAGGCCCTGTTCTAGCAGTTGAGGTGTGAAAACCAAGAGAGGAGAAACTGGTTCTATAGTTGGCAAGCCATTCACAGTCTTTGTTCAATCCTGAGCTGATGGTGTCAAATTTGCAGATGAACTGAAGCTCAGCAGTTTCTCTTTGAAGTCTGGTCCTGAAGCTTTTTGGCTGCAGGATGGCCAGCTTAAGGTCTGCTATAGTGTGGCCAGGGAGGTTGAAGTGCTCTCCTACAGGTTTTGTATATTGCCATTCCTAATGTCTGATTTGTGTCCATTTATCCTTTCCGTAGAGACTGTCCAGTTTGCCGATGTATATAGCAGAGGGGCATTGCTGGCATATGATGGCGTATATTACATTGGTGGATGTGCAGGTGAATGAACCGGTGATGGTGTGGCTGATCTGGTTAGGTCCTGTGATGGTGTTGCTGGTGTAGATATGTGGGCAGAGTTGGCATCGAGGTTGTTGCATGGAATTGGTTCCTGAGCTAGAGATATTATGGTGCGTTGTGCAGTTACTGGTGAGAATATGTTTCAGGTTGGCAGGTTGTCTGTGGGCAAGGACTGGCCTGCCACCCAAGGCCTGTGAAAGTGTGGGATCATTGTCCAGGATGGGTTGTAGATCCTTGATGATGCGTTGGAGGGGTTTTAGCTGGGGCCTGGATGTGATGGCCAGTGGAGTCCTGTTGGTTTCTTTCTTGGATTGTCTTGCAGTAGGAGGCTTCTGGGTACACGTCTGGCCCTGTTGATCTGTTTCCTTATTTCCTCATGCGGGTATTGTAGTTTTGAGAATGCTTGTGGAGATTTTGTAGGTGTTGGTCTCTGTCTGAGGGGTTAGAGCAGATGCGGTTGTAAATAAGGGACAGGAATGACAATTGAATTATTAGTGGAATAATTGTAAATTAATAGTTACATGAAATTGTTCCTGAACTTTTAAGAAGTCCCCTAAGCTGCCTGCAGGTTTTGTTAAACGGATTAACACGTCCTGTTTCTGGTCACAGCTATTTCCCTCATATTTTTGCATTAGGCAAATTTTGTTGAACCCTCGATTGAATGAAATGATACCTGAAATAAACTCCTGTCTGTTGTGCTCTCAGATGTAACCTGCTTAAGTTGTCATGCAGTCTGGTCTCCAAGCTAAGTAGTGTTGGGTTTGGTCAGGATTTGAACAGGAGGCTTCCAGGGGAAATATAGGTGCTGTAACAAGTGATGTGAGAGGATTACAGTCTGATGCTCTAACAGTTTGTGATTAAAGACTTGAAGAGTAAGACTAGTAACCTCTCTGTTCTGGCCAAATTCTTCTTGGGGTAATTACCTACGTGAATTTCCCCTGCAATTTCAGATGGAAATAGTGTTCTTAAATTCATGCCCTAAACTGCTCTGTAATGTTGCTGTGCATTGCTAAACAGTTGCAGTGTTTTATGCTAGAGGTAGCTGCATTCAATGGTGGGTGCAATTTCTGTGTATACTTTGGAAAGCACTGAAAGATTCTTTGGGATGAAAGAAGCCTAGCTATGCAGTGTAAGATTACTGTCATCGTGCCTTTACGGCAGATGTCCACTTCTGTGGAGGGAAATTGGTATCTTACGGTCCTCTCTCTCATTCTTCTCTGTCTTTGTGGTTGTTTCCTGAGTATTTCTTAGATCCCATCTTCCCACATTTCTTGTTTTTGCTCTCCTCCTCACAAAGATTGTGTGCTGTGACATTAATCCTTTTGTCTGAGATGGAAGCTGTCAATGTTGCTTATAATTGAGCTTGAGAGTGTTGCTCTAGGATAGTGAATGACACAGAGAGAGTGAAGGACCTAGTTTGAGCATGAAACTTGGGAACTTCCTCCCTGGTAATACATAGCACTACTGTAATAGCAGCAGGTTGATAATAACTAAGAGGTCATTGTAGAATATGGGCCCAAATACTCTCCTGTTCCAAGATTCACTAGCCGTGAAGCTGTCAGGGAGCCAGTTATGATTCTTTAACTCTCTGGGCTGATTTGCCCTAGCATAGGCTAGAGCAGTCTAGAGGCTGCTCTAAAGTACAGCCCCCAAATGACCGTACAGTAGCTGAGGGTTGTTGAAGTACACTGTGCTCCAGCCACACCTGCTTCTCCCCAAACACATCCTTTATGAGGGCTTCTGGGTGCTGGCATAGGAGCCAGCTAGAAACACTCCAGTGCTGGTCCTAAATGCTAAGCTTTGTTTAGAGTGGTCATTACAACATCTGTCCCAGATGAGTGGTTGCCAGTTGGAAAAGTCATCTTTGCTGAAACGGAATGAAAAAGGCAAATTATTAGCCTGTTGTGTCCCTAAACAATGGAAAATCATGTATTAAATTGGAATAATATTAGTTTTACCCGTTGGTGCAGATATTTCATTTTATTTGGTTCCTTTTGTAACTATTTCTGATTACAATTCACTTGGCATATACTGTTCCCTTGCTCTGAAAAAGCAGGGGAGCTCAGCTGCAATATGAACGAGTGACTGTGAATCAGGAGATGATCTGCCCAAGGTCACACACCTCTCTGTGTCTCAGTTTCTCAACCCATAAAGTGGGGATAATGATACTCTGATATTTACGGATCTTCATAAATGCTCTGAGTGCATAGACAGTGCTATGTGAGGTATTTTGATTGTGAACATTTGCTGTTTAGGAAAAGAGTTTGCGCTGTGACTAGGTCTTGTAAGGGCAGGACAGTTTTGTTTTCCCTGATACGTTATTGTTTTCCATTATACATATGGTTTAAATTGGAGACATATCAGTTGTAAGTGACTGAGGAGGAGAGGGACCTCAGAGTATTGGTTGATCTCTGGCGGCTCATAGTCATCCTATGTGATATGGCTGTTAAAAAAGCTAATGCGGTCTTGGGATGCATCAGGTGAGGTATTTCCAGTAAAGATAAGGAGGTGTTAGTACCATTATACAAGGCACTGGTGAGACAACATCTGGAATACTGTGTGCAGTTCTGGTCTCCCATGTTTAAGAAGGATTAATTCAAACTGGAACAGGTACAGAGAAGGGCTACTAGGATGATCCGAGGAATGGAAAACCTGTCTTATGAAAGGAGACTCAAAGAGCTTGTCTTGTTTAGCCTAACCAAAAGAAGGCTGAGGGGAGATATGATTGCTCTCTATAAATATATCAGAGGGATAAATATCAGGGAGGAGAGGAATTATTTAACCTTAGTACCAATGTGGACACAAGAACAGATGGATATAAACTGCACACTAGGAAGTTTAGACTTGAAATTAGATGAAGGTTTCTAACCATTAGAGGAGTGAAGTTCTGGAACAGCCTTCCAAGGGGAGTAGTGGAGCAAAAAACATATTTGGCTGCAAGACTAATCTTGATAAGTTTATGGAGGGGATGGTATGATGCGATAGCCTAATTTTGGCAATTAACTAATCTTTGATTATTAGCAGGTAAATATGCCCAATGGCCTGTGATGGGATGTTAGATGGGGCGGATCTGAGTTACTACAGAGAATTCTTTCCTGAGTGCTGGCTGGTGAGTCTTGCCCGTATGCTCAAGGTTTAACTGATCGCCATATTTGGGGTCGTGAAGGAATTTTCCTCCCCGGCAGATTGGCAGAGGCCGTGGAGGTTTTTTGCCTTCCTCTGCAGTGTGGGCATGGGTCACAGGTCACTTGCAGGAGGATTTTCTGCATCTGGAGGTCTTTAAACCATGATTTGAGAACTTTAATAACTTAGACATAGGTTAGTGTTTGTTACAAGAGTGGGTGGGTGAAATTCTGTGGTCTGCATTGTGCAGGAGGTCAGACTAGATGATCATAATGGTCCCTTCTGACCTTAAAGTCTATGAGTCTATATGTGTATGTGCTGAGATAGGGATCAATCATTCTTCAGGGTTTCAGCTGATTGCCATGGAGATCAGGAAGGGGAATCATAATTCTCCCTCCCATCCCCAAACACCCAGGTTGGCACAACTGGCTGGGTGCACTGTGGTTCCACTTCCCCGAAGCATCAGGCAGTGGCAGAGAATTCTGGATTTTGAGAGTTAATGCTTTAACTGGCCTGGTAATTCCTAGGAGTGAATGATTCCTCAGATTGTTCAGCAAGGGAATATGAATCCTCTCTTAGGGTAGTGGGTTAGGATTTTCTGAACTAGATTATTAATATAACTGAACAGATTCAGATCCAGAGAACCTAAGTCTGGAAGTAACTTAGTGCTGAAGCAGGGGAGGAGAGGGGAGGGGTAACAGTGTTTAGAATTTGGGCATGTTCCGTTTTTCTCAGAGAATACTTCACTTAGTCCTAATATGCAGACAGGATGGGTGATTTTTACAGAAGTGTCTTTTCTGGAGTAAACTTTGCTGTGGTTCCATGGCCCAGCCTGCTGTGAAGCGTGTTGTGGTGTCCTCTGGACCCCCATTAGTGTAGCAATCATGTAGGTCTCATTACGATTTATCCGTTACAGCTTGTGCGTGGAACAAGACTGAACAGCTGTGAACAGAACAGACATTTGGCATGTCCCCTTGTGCTCTGCTGCTGTTAGAGCAGACTGTAGCCAGAACACACACTGGTAAGTGACTCCTGACAGCATGCCCTACTAGGGGGCCAGTTCATCCCACCAGCCCCTGCCCAAAACTCATGGAAATGATCTTTGTGTGGGTTTCAGAGGGAGTGGAATCCATCCCCCAGTTCATAGGCCTGGCATAGGACAGCTCTGGAGCTCCTCACTGCAGACACTCCAGAGCCTCCCGAAGCCCTGTGCATCCTGTATGTGTGAGTCTGTGAAACTTGGAATATGGGTCTGACAACAAGGTGTCACCTCTCAGAAGGTCCTCAACTTTCAGGGCCTGCTACACCTCTCACCTTTCCCCTTCAGCCTTTGGAGAGAGGAGGGCTATGCGTGTTTGGACATGGCTGGCATTACTATTTATTTGGGCAGTTTTGTTCTAGGTGGATGGTGTGGGTTGGGGATCTTACATTTTATGTTTTATTCTGGAGTTATTTTTGTCTGCGTCCATTTTAGTAAAGCACCTAGAGCTCCAGATAGATGCTTGCAAAGTATATTAATGAACTGGGACTCTATAGTCTTTATGTCAGCTGGCCCATTTCACTCATAGGAAATATCCCCCCACCTAATGAAAAAAACAAAATTATTTTAAGATGGCGCAGGTACTCAGAGAGGGTGAAATCCTGGCCCTATGGAAGTCAATGGGAGTTTTGTCATTGACTTCAGCAGAGCTAGGATTTCACTGGGAATTGGGCACGTATGTATCTTAAATTCTTAGCTGACTTGTTATCATCACAAGTCACCACTGATTTGGTTTGAAGAAGACCATTAGAATTTTGGACAGTACTGACACCACAAGGAGCAGGAATTGAAGATGACAGCCCTACGCTGCCTTTCCAGGGCCTTTCACGAGCCCTTTAGTATAAAAGGTGCGTTGGGGGCAGTACCTAGCCCTGCAGAGGTTCTGGGCAATGCTGCAGCTGATAGGCAGGCAGGGACAAGCTGTATAACTTAAACAGGCCCTCAAGGCTGCCTAAATTACACCTGGAGGTGTAACTGGGGGGGGGGGGGCACAAAGGCAGCTCAGAGCCCCCTGGGCTGTGAGCTCTGTGCTGTGCCTCTCAGAGCACAGCATCTCTCTCTCAGTCTTTACAATAGCTGCTTTCAGAAGAATTTTTTGTTGCTTACGTAAATCAAGTAAATCAGTCATACTTTCTTAGCCTCACTGGATTATACGAACCAGAGCAGAGGCTATGAATCAAAGCAGTGGCATGGCAGCATTGTTCAGTTATCTGGGCAAAACAGTACTCAATGCTGGAAATGTACAACAGGTGGCAAATGGGTGTGAATTGAAACCTCTGAAAAGAAGATCTCATCCATTCAGGAAGGTGTAATTTTTTTCACCTCACAAAACTCCTAAGCACCTGAAGGAATTTTGTTACATTATTATAATATATACTAACAATAGTAAATAACTTAGATCTTATAAACAAACCAGTTGAGCAGGGACCAAGCATGGAACATTTCAGCCCTAATGGGGAATGTTTTGGAAAATTCTGATCATATAAAAACAAGGGGTTATAATGGAAACTATTGCACAACCTTAATGATAGAGGGAGCTTGCAATAAAATAGGCATGTAGATAGATCTTCAGAGCTGCAGAAAAATCACATGCTTTCTCTTACTGTGTGTTTTTGATCAGATATCACAAACCAGATTTGATTGCCTGGAAAATGTTTTGGTTTTTGAGGAGAAAATTGGAGATAACCTTCTATTTTTGAACTGGCATGTACTACATGGTCACCAATAGCAGCAAGCCTAAGAAGGTTAGACCCATGCAGGTGGCTGTATAGACACTGGTGTGGAGAGGCCATTGTACGCGGTGGGTGACCATCCCATCCCTTCACTGCAGAGGAGAGGACCAGGGTGAGCTGCAGAACTAAATAAACAGTTTGACTCTTTCAGTCCAGTTTATTCTTACGTACTTTCCAGTAAAAAAAAAAAATATTAGTGCAGTAGTAAATAGGTACTTTGTACATTGTGGAGAAATCAGTGCAGGGCATTGCAGCGGACTTGGAGCTCTTAAAACTAGACTATTCAAATTCTGTCTGGCCAGTTTAACAGCTACAGACTTAACTCTTTGCAATATCTTGTAGTTCGAGGCAGACACACACACATAAGCACTGAGTAAGTCTGAAATGACCTTGTGAAACCAACATGGGAATTTAATCCATTTCAGTAAACAAAGGGAATTCTGCTTTGTTTTTTCTTTTCTTTTTGAAATCCCTTCTATCTTTTCCTGCTTACCATCTATTCTTATTCTGATGTTCTTTATTATCTTGGAAACATTATTTTTACTTTTATATAATCCTATTTTATTTGAGCTTTTTTTAATTAATGAGAGGAGAGGTATTGATTTAATTTCTCAAGAAATGCAGGGCAAATCCTGTGAGATGGATTTTCAGGTGATGTAAATCAGCCTGGTTGCACTGGAGTCAATGAATCTACATTGATTTACACCAGTTGAGGATTTGGTATCGCGTATCTTTCTGGCTGGATAAACTTAGATTAGAGCTTCGTGAAAGTTTTTGAGCAAATACTTTATTCACTGATAAATGCAGTTTTGGATTTGACCCAAACTATCGGGGAGTGGGATATTGCTGAATAGTCTTGACCTCACACCCCCAAAATGTTGGGGGCTAATTTCACAAAGGGGCTTAGGTACAATTTGCAAGACAAGAGGAGGTCAGACTAGATGATCACAATGGTCCCATCTGGCTTTGGAATTTATGAAAGTAGTGGTGGGTGCCCCCCCCCCACCATATAACACTATGTTTAGAGTATTCACCTGGGATGTGGGTTGGAGACCCAAGTTCAAGTCCCCATCCATCCTGGTTTAGAGCAGGGATGTGAACTTGGGTCTCCCACTTGGCAAGTGAGTGCCCTAATTGCTGGAGTGAGGGGGTATCTTTGTTGAAGTTGGTCCACTTTTTAATAAAACATCTAAATAATCTTTGGGCCAGAGAGAGAGACTCTATAGCTTAGTGGTAGGAGGATGCCTGGGTTCCAGTCCCTGCTCCAGTGACTATCTATTAATGTTAAGTGTCTCACTTTGGGTTCCAAAAATGGACATACTCAAAATTAGTTGACACTTCTGTGGCTTAGGTTCTCCATTTGCCATATTATAGATATAATACTTCCCTATGTAATCACAGGGTGTTGTAACAGTTAAGGGCCTGATATGCTGAAGAGCTATGACACCCACAGTTCCATTTGAAGCCAAAAGGAGCTGCAGGTGTTAAGCACCTCTGCAAGATCAGGCCCTTAATGTTGACTCCAAGGTGCTCAGATACCACAGCAAGGATTATAATTACAATAACATACCAATGCCTTGTGAAATAAATATCTTATTGCTAATATCTTTAGGAGGAGAAGCAAAGCCAAGGAAACTGCAGGATTAAATTGGAATTATAATGGATGTCAGTGTAGGGTTAAATCATTGGTAGAAAGATGTACAGGGGAAATGGATTTGGGTGCCACTTTAAGGTTCGATTTTGCAGTGGGCTACTAGAAATCATCCTAAAATAAGCTGCCCGCATTAACATTTAATCCGTGAGCACTAAACCAGTTGCCACAATAGACAACTTGATCTCAATCTTGCTTCCCTTAAGGTTAATGGCAAAAATTCTCATTGACTGCAGTGGGCAGGATCAAGCCCTCACAGGCCAGGTGATGAGGTCCATATAAGTACCTCGCTAGAGAGGTGGATGCTTATTGCATTGGGTGCATAAGTGCAGCAGAGAGGGAAAGAATGCACTTGTAAAAGTAGCCAACCAAATGCTACAATTGAACTTTCAAGGGCAGAACATGTGCCAAAGTTTATGTAGCATCAGAAAGCTGTTCTGAAGGACCTTATGCCACTGAGCTAATTCACGATGCTGGATCTGTTGTGAATATTGGCTGGGGGCCATTGCAAGGAAGTTTTTGCCAGTAACAGTGAATGTCAGTGGGACCACCCAGTTCTAGCAGGGACGACTTAAAAAAGGAAAGAAGATCGTGAAAGGAAAAAAGGAAGCTAAAATCAAGACTCTACCACTGAACTCTCTGCATGTGGAGCCCATGTGCGGGGAGGGCTTGATTATGACCTTCCTAATCTGGAGCCAACCAGTTTGTATTAACAGCTCCAGCACAATAAAACAAATTAACCTCTGATGTAAATGAAGTTGGTGAGGTCTCACAATAGGTGAGCTTGACTCAATGAGATAGAAAAGAACAAGTATTTGAATGAAATCACTAGCCTGTTAGAGCATCCGTACTTCAGCCTGGGAAACAAAGGGCAAGCAAATCCAATGAATAAGTGGTCCTTGTTGTACACCTTTAAAAGTTGGCTCAATAATCATTGAGCCATGAAGGAACATTGCTGGGAGGTCACATCCAGCTGGAGGAGAAATACCGATGAAAGGCACAACAAGCCCTGAAACAAATAGTCATTTGTTGTCCAATGATTTTTCAGTATTCTCCCCCTGTAAAATCATTTTAGCCCTAATTATCTCTGAATGCAAAAGTCACATTTTACTTCATAACTTTCTTTTTTGCGTGACTGAATTTAGTTCTTGTGAGTTACTGGGTTGAAACCCTGGAGAATCAAATTTGTCTACAGGACGGAGAGCAGGGGTGAAAGCTCCACAACTTCTCCTGACCCACAGACCACCTATGTAGCTAAGATGGTAGGTCCACCTCTATGTCCTTTCAGTCCTTGGCCTAGCTACTGAAACTATCAACAATTCTGTAGATTAGTGGTACAGGTGAAATGGATACCTGTTCTCTAGGCTAATTTTCTATAGACTTCAACAGGTAAGATATAGTGGCATTAATTTGGTAATTTCATTAATAACTTGGCTTAGATTCAAACCAGTGACTTAAAGATGGAAGTATTTGTAACGTTTTGGCATCATGCAATGTTTTGTTTGCATGGTTATAATCTGTAGGCAGCATTATTTTCAGCCTATGAAAAAGAGAGAGACTCAGGCAGAGAGATATAGCATAGAGAACTGACTTTACTGGTAATATGATCAACACACAAAGAGAACTGCATCACAGCTGACAATCAGCATGTATCTGAGATTTAACTCCTGTATATTCAGATAAACAGAGCAAGCAAAATCATCTGTAACAATTCTATCTGATGACTTCCCGAAGTATTAGAAGCTGCTTGACTTACCACAAGAATTTGAATTCATTCAAGAGTAAAATCTTGCTCTTTCTATTGCTGAACCTTTTCCTGTATTAAGTGTTAAAGCTAAAATTTCACCCTGTAACAAACACTGCATTTTCACATGCTTGTCTCTGGTGACAAGTAATCCCATTCACAGCGAAATTACCTTTTCATCTGCAACAATTGCCTCTTTTCTTTGTGGAGAATGGCAAAGTAATGGGAGATCAAATCACAAAACATTTCAATTTCCTCAAAACTGGCACAAATGCCATTTTTGGGCATCAGTTGGGCATTTTATATCTGACACCTTCTGATCTCATTTTGATATGATGCTTAATGTATCATGTTGTGTGAAATGAACACAGCAGGACATATTGCTTTAACAGAAATAGGATGTAAAGTGCTGCATAGATTGGAAAGTCATGAGGGCCCTAGAGTAGATGCTGGGCTATTTGGCCAAATGCCAACCACATTTCTAAAAAAATGGCCTAATTCAGGGATACCCAGAGTGTGGGCTGAAGGCCACATACAGTCCATAGAGTACTGATATGCAGCCACTCCTAACTTTGAATGAGAAGGGGAGATGCTCTTAGAATGCAGGTCCCATCATGCAAAGCAACATCTTAATCCAAATGTGTGTTATGTGGCTGATTTGTGGGTCACCTCTTCTGAACTCTAGAATATCCATCGCTGGGGTATTTCTGAGGGGAGACAGGTTTGACCCTATAGTCATCCTTCTTCCTTCTCCCTTTCAGCTCCAGCTCTAAAGGCATTTTTTAGAAGCATTAGCAAAGTGTTTTCAGTGAACATCACTAAATTTCTCCTTGTGCAGCAACTCAAAGCACTCCAATCGATTCTGTAACTGGTAAGCTGAAAAAGAAATTAGATTCCAACTGTACTTAATTTCAGAAAGCATCAACATAAGAGCTTGAGGGAGGGGTACATTGCGTAGCTGAGCTTCCCTCAGGCTTGTTGCGTAGAAGGCAGGTCGGGCAGCACCCTCAAGGCAGATATACTGGGATTCTTCCCAGTGAAGCTGAGTGCTACGATAGGCCATATAAAGTGCAGTGTTCATTGTAAGTGGCCTGAGGTTGCAGTGACAGCAGTTACTGTTCCTGTGGCAGGTGAGGCGTAGAGTTGTGCCAGTATTTTGTAAAGAAGGTCACCAAAACAGCACTTGGTGCTATCCGAATGGTCCTTGAACACAGACTGAGGTTTGGCTCCCAAAGCCACTCTCCTCCCCCAGCATCACAGCACCTCCTCCATATCACAGTTCTCTCCTCTCTCCACAAGCCCCTAGTCCTGTGCCCCAATATTGCCTTGCACGTCTCCGGTTGCCAGGATGCCTGCTTCCCCTCCTTCCGCTTCCTTAGTTCTGAGTAGCTGCCTCTGTGCCTTCAGGAGGTGTTTGGCAGCCTCTCCTGCAGCAGGTTCTTATGGAGACTTCCAGGTAAGGGTCTCTACCTTTCTAGTTCTTAAATGGGCTTATATATGGGAAAGGAGGCCAGGATGCGCCTCTCCCTCCAAATAGCCTAGTGGGAGCAGGGAAACACATTAGTTCCATCCATTGTCTCCTGAGTTTAGGAAGGGATTGACCATATTTCCTGCAGATGGGACTAGACTAGGAAACCTTGGGAGTCATGGATAGAGCACCTCTCTTAGAAACATCGCCAAACACCCTGCAAAGGTGGGTAATCAGCATTATTATCCCTGGTTGCAAAGATGGGGACCTTGAGGCATAGCAAGATTAAGTGACCTCTAAAATCATGAGGCAAGTGGCACCAAGAGTCAGGAAGAGAAGCTAGGACTTCTGTTGACCAGTCTTGCTCTGAACTGCTGTTTTCTACCTTGGTTTGTTCTACACCTGGAATATTTTGGACCATTCACCTCATAATCTGTTTAATCAGTGGAATTAAAATTACTAGAAAGGCTTGGAAGAATAGAATCCCAAAAAGATTTGAATGAGTGCCTTTAAATATAAGGCAGATACATTAGCCACCATGCTACAAAGTCTTTGAATAACAGCCCTCGGAATCCACAGGCATTCTTTTAGCCACCAGAGGGCACCATAAATGTGCTAAACCTACCTTATATGAATGACTGTTGCTTTTATTCTAAATGCTATAATGCTTTTAAGGCCACATAAATGTTCCCCAGTTCAGACCAAGTCCTAGCTGGAAGATACATCTAGTGAAAATGAGACTGCTTGTGGTGTGTTTTGCTTCTTCAACAACAGCAGTTGCTGGTGGGAGGGCTGTATGGGAATGGGAGGTATTATTGTTCTGTTTGCAGGTGGGATAGGAGGGGTCCAAAGTAGGAATGGGCATGGGAAGAGAGAGAGGAGAGTCACTGGAACTCTGTCATCCACAAAGTTTGATGGGTTAAAATGACCCCGGGGTGACAGTGAGTAAGGTCTGTGCAAAAGCACTAGAAGAATATCCCACTGCATGGCATTGTCAGAGTAATAATTACAGCAGTCTGCATTTGTATAGAGGAGGCAGGGCTGCCTGTTGGCTAGAGCAGGAGGTCTGAGAGTGGACTGCTGGGGCTGGTTTCTCAGTTGTACTTGAGAAATGCTGGCTAAGCCTTCAGTGGTGTGTGGGGGGGAAGCGGGGGGACCTGACTCTGTACCGGCCTGATGCCAGCCTAAATTAAAGCAAACTCAGGGCTGCTTTTATAGCATGTCAGCTCGACATGGCTGTTGGAGGTAGGGATGCACTAACCCTGCCCCCTTTCCCTTGACTTGCACCCACCCCTTGGCCAAGAGCCGGGTTTGAAGGATTTCCCAACAGAATGAGAATTCGCTGAGTGGATCCACAGGCTTCTCAGGGCAGCTTCGCACTGGCATAGCAGTACAAAGCTTCCCTAATAGACCTGAGAACTGGGCCCTAGGGCTGTGTTCATAGGTCTCTCATTGACCTATTTTGGCAAATAGTTCATTCCTTCTGTGCCTTTGGTTTTTTCCTTTTATCCAGTGAGGACAATGCTCCTAATCTGTGGTACTGCTAGACATAGGGCATGCCTGTGCTTTGAGCTGGAGGTGTGATTTTCAGCTCTAGAAGACATGCCTGCGCTAGTTCTGATCGAGTCAGCATGTGTACCCATGGTGGCATGCACAGTGGTAAGGGCCAGCTGCCCTGTGTACGTCCCTAGCGTCTTGAATGGGTACGTGCTTGGGGATGCCAACCCCTCCTGCCATTTGCGCTGCCATGGCAACATTTCTATTTTAGGGCACTAGCTCGCTCAGAGCTAGTTGTGAGTGTGCTTCCTTGTTCTGGAAATTATGCCTCTAGCTTGAAGTGCAGACATACCCTTAGTTAGCTGATATTTGTGAAATTCTCAGAGGAAAAATGCTTTTATCAACACACAAGTTGTATTGGTAAAATAAGTTCTAAATAAAGCTGGTTGGATTTTTTTTCCCCAAGGACAATATTGGCTTTTTGGTGGGGGGGGGGAATCAAAACCACCAAAATATTTCAGATGAAAAAATGAAATAATTTGATTTGGAAATGCCTCTGTGATGCCTCATAGGAGTTGGAGTTTAGGTGTCTCATGCTACTTAATAGGCTAGACTCCCTGATAGAACTTCATCACCCATGACGCACCATGTTCTATCCTCTTGGAGAGGAGAGGCAGTGCATTGTGGGAATATCATGGATGTGACATATCATGCGAGATGAAGTCTGGCTGGGGACTGGCCCATACAGGAGAATAGGGACATGAGTTCACTACAGCAGTCTATCCAAATAGAAATATGACAGGCTTTGGCTGAAAACACCTCTGTTTTGGCTGTTCAGTTTTTTAACTCTAAAAACAGAAATTCTCCATGGAAAGCAGATATTTTCACTAAAACAACATAGTCTAATCAGAAACCCAGTTTTCCATTGGCAAACAGTTTTGATGGCAGATTTTTGACCAGCCCTGTTTTTTAAATAGATTTACTAAGTGGGTGCAGTTGAGGTACAGCCACTCCATATTTACTGTGCAGTATAGACCTGCATAGAGAGTTGCTGAGCAGTGCTCTCGTCTCTGAGCCCCTGCTGTGATTTTGAATACGTTTGCTTCTTTCTGTCACATTAATTTCCCAATGTGCTTCCAAGCACAAAGAAGCGAATATGTCATTGTTAGCTCAAGACACATCCAATCCAGTCCCACTTCTAACTAGTTGTATAACCTGAACCTAACAACATCCTGGCTGGGAATGACTTTGCAATAAAGAAGAGGAAACAGCAGCAAATAAATGGTGCACTATGTTTCAACATATGCCTAAAATATTCACTCTGGAGGTGGTCTTACAAATTTTTCTAATTGTAATTGACATAGGGGAATTTTGCCAAAACCATGGACGCAAAGGAACTGTTATTAGCTACCTTTACAAACCTGGGAAAGAGCCATCCTGAATATCCTCTTGTTGACCTTATTAACTTTCATGTCTTTAGAAGGTCACGGAGAAAATCATTAATATTCAGTTGGTTCAGTGGATGAAAGGTAATAAGTATTTCCTGCTTATCAGAGTGGGTTTTGAAAGGACTTTGAATCACTTGATTTGTTTATCTTTTGAAATCAATAAGGCCTTACTAAGAGGGATTTTTTATTTTTATTTTAAATTTGGGAAAGGCACATGATCTGTTATTTAATGAGGTTCGGGGCCTCTGTTAAACTGTATGGAATTTCCCTGACTTTTTGCTTTGTATCAAAGACCAGCTTCCAACAGTAGTGTTAATTTGGCCATGCTGGGGTCATGACACCAACAATAGCATTAAGTGGAAAATTAAAAATAGAAAATTGTATATTTGTAGAATATACAGGGTGCTAGATTAAAGACCAGATCTTGTATGCGATTGGGCATAGTTAGGACTTCAGTGGCATTACTTACCTGCTTAAACATGTGCATGGGTGTTTGCAGACTCGTGACATAAGTGTGTGCAGGACTGAGCCCCAGTGTTGCAATCAGAATGGTGATTTTGTTGCACTTCTTGGCTATTTCCTTGATTTTTCTTAACTGTGAAACCTTAATGTTGCATTAACACAGATTTTTTTTTTCATTTAATATGAATATGGTCTAATCCTTAAAATTCTTCTTAAAATTAATTACTGATTCTAAAAGCTACTAAATAAAAATCCTTTGTTTTTTTTTAAAAAGTGGACTGCACAAAGCATGTGAGAAGATACTGTAGTGTACAATCCCTTATTGTCTGGAGATGGATAAGATGTCATCTCTAGTTTCTATGATTGTTTGCTTGAAATCAGGTTTGGGTTGAGTGGCCACAGTCTGGGTCTTTAGACAGGTAAAACAAAAGAAGCAGCTCTGCTCATGGGTGAAGAGAGATTTCCCATGTTCAGAAATGCACACATCTCTGGTGGAGCATTTGGGATGCATCACTCATTTAAAATGCTCACTGGTTTTCTAGCAGGGATATTATTTAATCTCCCGCATAAACTTTTATACTGCTAGTTGTATTTTTACAACGGCTTTGTAGCTGTATATCATTACTACTTTCAGTAATAATAGGACTCTTAAATATGTATGGGACTGCTTAAAAAGAAAAAGAATGCAACAATAAAATATGAAATCTGAACTTGATACTGTCCCTTTTAGTTACTAAGATTTTATTGAATATAAACAATTATTGACAATACAGTTGGTTGGAGGAATATACTGCTAGTTACTATAAGTGGCTGTAGTTCCCCTTCATGGAGAGCATATTCGTATGTAACCCTTCTGCCCCTCTGAGTTGGCAGCAACAAGGGCCGGGTTCAGTATCCAGGGGTTCTGTTTCAGTAACACAGTGCATAACCGGCTCGAGCCCCCACCCAGTGACCTGGGACACTTACATACCACACCCCCTGGGCGCCTCTAGGAGGCAATACTTCCCCTCTCGCAAGCACAGAGTCTGAGTGTAGCAAAATTTTTTTAATAAAGGAAGGAATCAATGCGGCATCCCATTGGAGAAACACCACAAACAGGGTTATAACACAAACCATAAACAAAACCCCACCTCCAAGTACGTTTGGCAATGTCCTTTTTCCCCTTAGGTTTTAAGTCCAATCACCCAAAGTCCAACAACCCAAAAGTCTCTGGTCAATGCCATCCCAGAGTTCGAGAGTTTATCTGTAGAGGTCCCCCCCACAGCCTGGGTAGAAAGGGGCACCTTACGTGGTCTGGGGCCAACTGCCCTGCCTCTCCGTGGGTTCTGCTTCGCCTTCTCCACGAACTGCTCCGCTTTACCAGCCGCTCCACTCTGCTCCTCCAGCCGTCCTCACAAACTGCTCCACTCCACCAGCTGCTGTGCTCCATGAGCTGCTCCAGTTCTCCCTGCAAACTGCTCAACTCCGCTCGCTCTGTGGGCCGCTCCACCTGTCCCACAGCTCCGCTCTGCCAGCTGCTCTGCTCCACCAGCTGTCCCGTGATCCGCTCCAGCCATCCCCACAAACTGCTCCACTCCGCCAGCTGCTCTGTTCCACAGTATAGCTTCAGGCTCCCCCACTAGTTAGCACAGTACTCAGTGCTCTCAGCTCAGTAATTTCAGCTCTTTAGTGATTTCAACTCTTAGTGTTCTCAGCTCTTAGTAGGGGAGCCCCAGTGCTGGTGCACCATTAGCCCAAAGTGAGTTCAGTTCAGCAACCTGTATCTAGATTCTTGAGGGAATAAAAAAATCAACTCTGACATTCCACAGTGGAGAGAGGAGGGGTGGAACTGGTGCTTCTGGCTCCACAAGGAGACAGCACCACCAGGCACAGATACCTGTCCCCAGCCTCTCTCAATTCACTGGGTTTTGGCCCATTTCCCTTGTCTAGCAAGTACCACCCAACTGAGGTTGAGTCATTTCTGTCACAAAGTAGTCCCACAGCTCAGCAGCCTGGGATGGGGTAGGCGTGCCTATGCAAATACACTCTCTGAAATTCTTTCCACCAGATGTCAGGGTAGAGCTCATCCTGACTCTGATTACACGTAGAAAACTATTAGACTATTTGAAATAAATATAAAATTCACAACACAATGCTGGAGGGCATATACTGTCGCTACATAGTCCCTGTGACATAGGGAATCATCTTCCACTCTTCAGGATTGTCCCAAATTGAAAGGTTTCTGGCCTGGTGTTAGAAAATGATGCTACTGAAATAACTCTTGCTATCTCCCCACTCATTCCTATTATTACAATGTTAGGAAAATGTCCTGATTTGCCAAAATTAAACAAGGGTTTAGAATATTTTGTCACTGCAGACAATAGTGCAGTTTGGCCTGATCCTTCAAACACTTACACGTGAACTTACCTTTATGCATGTGAGCAGTCCTACTGAGGGGACTGCTCACTTAATTTGGACCTGAGCCAAAGTCCGAAGTGGAAAAAGCTCCCACTGATACCATGGGGTTTGGAACAAGCCCCTTACATGTTAGCAGGCTCAGGGCCTATGGTTGCCAAACCAAATAACATTTGTGGAAATATGGTTGATGAGAAGAAAAGAGAAACGGCCATTCTTTTAAATGTGATGTTTCAATATACAGCAATCATAGATATTAATTAAAATGCTTAAGTTTTCAAGAGTAGCTGGTAACGCAGAGAGATGTTTCCGTTCTCCTGTTGGTTTGTAACTGCAATAAAAATACCTTTTTTGGAAAAAAGACATTTGTCTTTAGATGACCCGTGGGACTGAGCTTCGGTTACGTACATCAGCAGGCCAATATTGTTGATTCACTTTTCTGGAGACTCATGAAATGGATCTCTCGTATGGTAATGCTAGTATAGGTTTTATTTGATTAAATGAACAATAGGTGACATATTGAGTGTTTGTTGATTATATTGATATTCAGTGCTGTGGGACAGATTCTACCCAAACTGGCACAGCTAATTCACCCTGGCCTTGATTCAACAAAGCATCCCTTTTTGATAAAGCAATTAGGCACACACTTATCTGTAAGCAGATGCTTAAATTCCAGTAATTTCAGTGATGAAGTGCTTTGCTGAATCAGGGCCTGTGTGTCCAAGGGGGAGAGCAGGTAGGGCTATCTCTGCTTACTCTCCGACAGGGCTTCTGCCCCAGGAGAGCAGTTTTAAAGGTACGTCTTCACTGCACTTAACTCAAGTTATCTACAGTCAAACCAACTCCTCTTGAATTAGCTCATGTGAGAATGCCCCACTGGGAAGCAGCACTTCAGCTGCACAGGTGTGTAAGCTGCTGTAAATTGAATAGCCCCCTCCCCCAGGTGTGGCTCAAGCCTCCTGCCTGGGGCTTGCTGTGTTTATGGGGAGTGGCTTCTCTCTGCACGTCTTGAGTCCTCCTCAGTTCTCTTCCGTGACACCTGGTACCTGCACTATGACCATGATACACAAGATGCTGTCTCTTGGGAAAATGAATAGTGCTACCACTGCCGGCAAGGAGTATAAATCCCTGTACGCAAGAAACAATGAGGTACATTACCACAAACCCCAGCAAAGAAATGATGCACCCAAAAGTAACAATATGCCAAAGGGGGACTTAACTGGAGCCATGAAAATAGGCTCTGGGGAGGGGAGGAAAGGGTTAGGGTTAATTAATCTTTAACATCAACAACTCAACATGTTTCCCACCTCCCAACACTCTCAGCACTTCCCAACCCCTAGCTTCCTCCCGGGCACCTTGCCAGCAGATGGCATGCTGAGATTGAGTCCAGAGATGAGTGCATTGGCCAGCTTACACAAAAAGGGTCCCCTTACAATGTCTTGGCCCCTGGGTGGGGCAAAATCCCTCCCTCACCTGCAGTCCCATGGAGGGCACAGCTGGTTCTCAGTAACTGGTACCAGGCTGGATCTCTGCCATTCTTTATGCTGGTCTCTGCAGGGTTGGCACTGCCTGACCCATGCACTAGATCCCACAGCAGTTCAAAGATCCCCTTTATGGGGAATGGGAGTTAATCAGAGACTCCTTTAGCTGTTCTGCTTCTCTTGCAGTTCTCAAACTCAAACCTGAAACTAAATCTACAGTATCTGTCTGGATCAGGCTGAGCCATGTCACCAATGCGGAAGCCTTCCAATTGGCCTCATACGGAGTATTTAGTCCATTCTGTTCCCACCCCAGGCTCCAAGCATGCATGAAATGGTAATCCACAGAGTAGGACCCCACCGAGGCTCAGCCCAAATAGGGGTTACAGTTGTACTGTAACCCGCTGTAGCCTATACCCACTGACGGGCAGGCCAACTTAAGGTAAAAGCACCAGCCCGCTCAGATTAAGGATTTGTATGTATGTATGGGACTCAAATTAATCCTGCAATGAAGACAAGCCCTAAACTGTGGTGGAGCCCTGCTGAAGGAGGCTACGGCAGAGGCAAGCCACTTAACTTCCTTCGGTTGCAGTTTTCAGGGGTGGCAGGTTTGTATAATTTATGGTGGTGCCCAGAACGAGTCCTAGTCCCACCCCCCACATCTGATATTGGTGCACATAACAGAATTAATGGAGTAGGGCCGAGGGGTTTGGAGTATGGGGGGGCTCAGGGCTGGGGCAGAGTATTGGGGTCTGAGGGCTCTGGCTAGGGCTGGGGATGAGGGATTTTGGGTGTGGGAGGGGCTCAGGTTAGGGTAGAGGGAAGCAGTTATGGTCCTTCTGGCCATGCGAGTTTGTGGGCTAGTGAATAGGGAAACACACTACTGACGTAGAAATCAAACTTAGCCAGGGTAAAGCAGGGGTGAAGCTATGCCAACATAATAGGTATTTTTGTGTGATGGTACAGTCCAAATTTGGTTTGGCAAATTTGTGGCCTTTGTGACTGGAAGCCTCCCTCCAAAAACCTCCAAATCCCACCTTTTTATTTTTTCCAGAAAAATCTGCAACTCATTAACATGTGGTGAAAGCAATGCAATCTTGATTGTAAAATCTCTTTTAAATCTTAATATTATGGAGCCAAAGTCTTAACTGCAAAGCCCCTTGCTTTTGTGGTGTGAGGCAGTGTCAACATTATTTGAACATCTCTTTTTGGTCGTTTAATTTCCTTTGTTAGAAGTTTCATTTGGTGAAGGGGGTGGGGAAGAATAAGAAGAAAGGGAAATAGGCTATTGACAGTGCAGACCTAATCTTGCTCATTTTACTCTCACACACAGCCCCAATGATTTGGGTGAGTATGATGAGCAGACTTGATTAGTTCAGGGTGGGAAGCTCCTTTAACCTTGTGTACTGTATAGCATGTGGATGAGCCTGCTATTTCTGCTGTTTGTCTTTAATCTTCAGGACTTGCTTCCCGCTGTTCTGTTTTCTGAGAGTAGGAATTATTGCTATTGTTAGTTGAATAATTCCTTCACTGAGTTTGTCACCTTGAATGTGTTGATAGACAATCACTATGTCTCCTTGAGTCTTCTCTTCTGCAGTCTGTATATGTTCAACGTCCCCAATCTCTTCTTGGCTCTCTTATCTGAACACTTGGGATACAAATATCATAATTCCAGTGTTTAACCAGGGCTGTAAAGTCAATCCTGCATTTTATAGACCCATGACCTTCAGTGATGTGGCAGCTACATTGAATAAAAGTTTTTGTTGATTAAGTTGCTCAGTGAGGGGCTGAGTTTTGAGAACGACGGACTATTTAAAAAAATTTTTTTCTCTTGCTACTGATCAGTGTCTTGTGTCTTTCCACCAACTTGAAAGATGTGCAAGTATTTGAAAGTAGAAGCTCTTTTCAGGGTCTGACTTTCCAGTAGCATTTGACTCTATAGCGAGAAATCTGCACTGTTGCAAAATGATGGAAAAAGTGGTCTGAGTTTGCTTTGTGTGGCCATCCATTCCTGTATGTGTCTCAGATTGGAATGGGACAGAACTGGGGCTTACCTACCCCTTTTCCTTTGTGAGTGGCATCCCTCTGTGCATACTTGCTCCTTTTCTTACTGTTTCCAAGCTAGAAGGACCAGTATTTTATGGCCCAAATATAATAGGCACAGAAGTAACATTTCTCCTTTGGCTGAAAATCACCCCATTGTAAAGGGGCAGCAGAATGCCTGACCATCACTAAATTGCCACTTGTGTCCTCTTTTGCTGTGAATTTCACCCCACATGCAGATGATCCACAGTTTAGTTCATTAGATCCCACGGACACCGGAGAATTTAGCCAATAAACTTTGAACATTGTTTGTCTTGGCCAAACTAAAACTGCACCAATGTAAAGTAGGGTTTTTTTAGTAGCTTGAGAGTTCTATGATTCTTTTGCTTGGTGCATGATAAAATGACAGACTCTCTTAATTTATTATCATTTGAGGGTAATCTGCCATCGAAATATAGTCTAAGTCTCATGGGTAGAATCAAACAAAAGATAAAAAAGTCTCCTCTGAGTATCATTAGATTTAGATACCGGATTGATTTCTAATTTTTGCCAGCTACTTCTCAGGTATTTGAAATTTGGATTAATGCAGGTAGTTAACATCTGGGGCTGAAGTGTTGGTTGACTAGTCGTCTGATTTAGACTGAGTTGGGATGTCTCTAACTGGAGGCGGAAGTTGGTCTATGCTTTGGCAAATATGGGAAAATGTAAGCTAAAGCTGGATGCTAGATCTCAGAAAGGTGTCTGCTGCCAAAGGGAGCTGTTAGGTCTTTAAAGCTGCAGTTAACTAAGTTAATTCTACTCAAAGAGCCAAAGGCCATAAAAATGGTGGAAAATGGCTAAGCAGAGGAACCCTGCTGATAATAGCTCATTCTGGAAAGCCTGCTCTTGCCCTCTGGTCCAAGTGGCCTTGTGCTCAGATAGCCAGTTGAGGTGGGAAGCTCAGGAAGATGCACAGGAATAGACCTTATGCAATCAACTGACTCCACTTTACTTTTAAATTGGCAGAACTGTTTAAAGTGCTACTCTGAAAAGCAGATATTTCTAACTCAACAGATTTTTCTCTCTGTGTGTATTTAGAGCCAGATCTATTGACTGTAGTGACAAAAATAGGGCTTTCTTCCTTTTTAATGAAGCTGGCATGGTAGAACCAGCACAGCTATTGGAGCTGAAGCTGGGATTCTTCCTTGAGCATTATCATAATTGTTTACTGTGTTCCAATTACAGACCCAATCACTCACACTTGTGTAAGCCCTTTCGCAGTGGTGGAACCTACCCAGGTGTCAGTGAGCGCATCATTTGAAGACAGTGGTATTGTGCAGGTTTAAATCAGGACAGAATTGAGCCTGCAAGAACTTTTATTCCGAGAATGATACATGAGAAGAAAGAAACCCCATTTCTTTGTCAGCACCTAGGTAGAACTTTACTCGGAGCACCTGATCCTGCAGCCTTTATCCACATGACCACCAATGGAGTCAAGCCACAGTTGACTATTTCTGTGTGATGCTCTCTTTGGCAGGCTTGGTTTGTTGTCTTCGTAGGCAAGATGCTGTATCTGTTTTATGGTCTATTGTCTCTCTTTTTTCATCAGATGTTCCTTGCCGAGGAGAATGTGGATTTTCGGATACACGTGGAGAATCAGACACGAGCAAGGGACGATGTGAGCAGGAAGCAGCTTAGACTCTACCAGCTGTACAGCAGGACGAGTGGGAAACACATCCAAGTTCTAGGCAGGAGAATCAGTGCTAAGGGGGAAGATGGAGACAAATATGGTAAGAATATTAACCATGACCCATCCAGGACCAGTACAAAGGCCTGAAATGAATATGTTTGGGGAGAACAAGTGGAAAAATGGGTCACAGCCTTGCACTAGAATGGGCTTCCTGTATCTTAGCTTATGCATCAGAAAAATGAAGCTGTGAAATTGAATTAGAAAAGCTGTTTGTTCCTGAAACCCTTTGAGATGTCCTTGGCAAAGATGCTTCCAGTCAACTTGATGGAGACCCCTCACTAGCAGGGATTAAGAATTGGATACTGCAAGGTACTCAGTGCTGCTCCCAACTCCCACTCAGATAAATTGGAGTCAAGAGAAATTTCAGCATCTTGCAGGATGAGATCCAGGGAATCAAAGGGCCCATCATTCTAGTTTCCTGTGAGTGCACCACTCAGTCTAGCAAAACACACAACTGCATCCTATCGAAAGGAAAATCGAAACGTTTTATGAAACTTCATCTGTGTAATCCCATTTCTTTCTCTTTTCTGAACATTGCATGTTGTGCCTCATTGACTGTTGCCCTCTGGTTTGGCTCGTTGGTTGATATGTCACTGCAGAGAGTCATGAACATATATTGCCTCTGACTGTGTATATTGTATGTACGAGCATTGGGATGTGGGTGAAGGGGGAACTTTTTTGAAAATAATTCTCTCTCTCAGGGAACTGCAGACATTAATGTGCAGTACACAGCTGGCACAGAGGTGTGCACACAGGGACGACCTCTGCCAGTGTGCAAGGAGCATATAAAGCAGGGCAGGATAAGGCCTGTGTGCCACTGGAGAAATAGTTCAGAAATAGCTGATCTTTCTGAAAATGATCCTCTGGTATTGCTAAAGCCCTAGTTTGTTCTACATCATGCCCTTTACATAGCTAAGAAAGGCCAGGCGGGTCGGCTTCTAGTTGTTGCCTTTGCTTTTCCAACATTTCTAAGTAATATGTGGTGGAGAAGACCATTTGGCTGCTGATTTTAGGCCATTAGGCTGCTTTTGTTATATATCTGTCCCTCTTGTGCCTGCACATCATAAATACTCCTACTAGGCCCCAGAAGAGAAGGATGGTGAGGTCCCATAGGGAACTATGCAGTGACCAGGAGGTCCAATCCTGGACCTGCACCAAGTGAATGGCAGCACAGAGCCCTGCCTTTTTTGCGGTCCACCTTGTCATGCGCTGAGGTGCTCCTCCCTCAATGACCTGCTGCAGCCCACCCACCTTGGAAGCCTAGTCCACTCCCAGTTGCTGAAAAGCTCCCTACCACCCTTGTTGTGACCCATGCCCAGTAGTGACAGCTCTCCCCCGACCTATCTATTCCAGTTGCTAAAACTCTCTTGCATCATCCTAATAACAGGCCTCCCTGACCAGCTGCAAACCCCTCCCATCTCTAGACCAGCTGTAAGGATTGTGGAAACCTGCTCACCATCACACGTGGCACAGGGACACTCAAAGCATGATAATCCATGTGGCAGCGAGTGGGGCCTTAGATGCAGGATGTGGCCCCTGTGATAATGGAGTGGAGAGATGTCAGGGTCAGGGACATGAAGAATCATCTGTGCAACAGCCAACCCTGACTACCAAGGCAATGGTATAGAATGAATTATTTTCCGGAAATGCCCCCCAGAGGCTTTGTTAAGGCGTCACCTCTGATCAGGACCAGGGATAGACCCAACACAGGACACTAGATCTGAACGCTCCTGAACTTTGGATCCAGATCTGAAAGTTGTTGGTTAGGTGTATCTCTAACACAGAGTTTGGAGGGCACCTTTCTCTCACACCCATTGGTTGACCCTTCTTCTCCACATCCTCTCTTCTTCCTCCTTTGGAGTATAATTTTCATCATTTCTGAATCTGGCCCACTCAGTCAGAGTCAGGATTAGATTTGGGGAATCCCTGATTCCCAATCCCATGCTCGTTCCTCTAGAGCTTGCTGCCTGTCTTGGCAATAACATTGGCAATGGATGTAAAAGAGAGTCACAGTGTTGCAGGGAAAGTGGGAATCTGTCTGAGAAGTTGCAACAAAGGAAAAGATGCCCGAGCGTATGAAATAGCTCCAAAGGCTGCTGCTGCGGGCACAAGTTTAGAGAAGGAGAAGGAAGTGTGTGGGAATCACAACTGAAACAAAGTATAATATGGTGTGCTTTCCACAGGCGCCTCTGAACTCTGAAGTATCGCTTCAGAGAGGATGCAGGCTGGTGGGTAGATGGGGGCAGCCTTCTCTAACCTAGGAGTTTGAACCCTTTCATCTGCCTCTCCCAGATGACATTCGAACTCCCCAGTTGCTGTCTCACTCTTCAGATGGGAAAGTGGTTTAGGGCTTAGTCTTCAAGCAAAGAGATGACCTTTTTTTCTGAATATCCAACATCCAAATAATTCATTACAAGGATGGAGAGGGGGGTTTTATTTGGGTTTTCAGGGAAGGGAGAGTTGGCTGATTTATTGCAGGCCTTACTGACTTGTGCAAACTTTCCTTGCCTCTTGGCTAAAGAGAATGCACAGAAATGGAGTCAGAATGAGGTCCCAGGCAGTGCTGTGGTGGTTTCAGAGCTCATAGACTCGGTGATCACTACAGCACAATTTCATGCAGCTTCAAATCAGTAAAATAACAAACTATAATGTGTATTAGACACCTGCTGTAGGAAGAAACCAAGATCTAAATGGAGGAAGTATGGCAGCCCAGCCACCTGATACGGATGTGGATATGCCATTTGGAAGGACAAATACAAGTTTTGAAGTCCATAAAATAGCTAATGTAATAATCTGGGGATTCAATTTTGGGTTTGTGCAAAGCCGCTTTAGATCTGAGGCCAGGATCTGGCCCCATGTGTCTGATTTATTAAACAGAAAATTAAGTCTGTTAATAGAATTAATTGAGTCTGTTTTATCCTTTTAGTCAGATGGTTTTTATCCCTTCTCAAACATATGAAAATCCATTTGAACAGCTAAGTCAATTATCAGACTAAATTAAATCTAATAACAATGCCTACTGCTTTCAGAAACACTAATTAATCTAAATATACTTACCTATCTCACTAGGAGGGTGGTGAGGCTTAATTGCTGTTCCTAAAGTGCTCTGATATCCTCAGATAAAAGGCGATATATATATGCAAAAATACTGTCTCTTAACCCACCAGAAATTAATGAAAAGACTGACAATCTATTTACAGATTACATGTTTATTTTGGATCCTTTAATCTATTCTGATGTAGTTTGCTCTGGCCCAGAAAAAACAGTATTCTTGTTACAAACTTATTACTACTTTACCAGGTGTCTAAGTGGTTCTTTTCATTCAGAAAATGAAATGGGCTGGAAGCGGGTGAGGGGAGGGAAGAAGGGCTTGGAACCTTTATATTCTATCTCAGATAAATGGTACAGATAGGCAAGATAGAGATCAGTGACCTGAAACACTAGAGCCTTTCATTTATTTTCATTTCACAAAAGGCAGAAGACATTCTATACTGTTTGTTCACTATATTTGTGTTCGGTTCACTTGGCTGGATGTAGCTCTCTAGGATGGGTGAAGGCACTTTGGCTCATTTGTACTTCACAGCTGTGTGGTTTTGTTTTAAAGTATATTTGTCACAGTCTGCGGTTGTACCGGAGGGTGTGTGTGTGTGTGTGTGTGTGTTTAAAGTTATATCCAGGACAAGTGATTTCCCTGCCCTCCACTGTTGTGTGACATGCTTTGCACCAGTTGACCCCTTGGCTGGTGTGTTCCTCCCCAGAGATGGCAGTATTTCAGTGATGGGTGACTTATGGCCAGATCAAGACCTTGCACCACTTAAGCCATAAAAATAGAGGCTTAAGTGAGACCTTGTGCTGGCCCTCTGTCCTGGGATTAATTTTACCCATAGTGAGTAAATTGCTTTGGAATTCTTACGGATGGAATGTGTTATATGTAGGTTTATTAATATAATTTGTTATTAGAGGCTATTCTTCTCTAAAGCACAATCATGCCAGTATTGCACCAGCGTGACCCTTGTCAAAATATTCCGCAAGAATGACCCCGACACTCTAGTTTACGGACTAGTCCCAAACACTATTGTAATCTTCTTTATAATTGGAGACAGCACCAGAAGTGAGGAGCCCCCCATCCTAAACTCTCTTTCAGTTTCCAAGCCCTTCACCTTTAGACTTCCAGTTTCTCTGAGGACCTGATCCCAAGCCCTTTAAAGTCAATTGAAAGACTCTTACTGACCTCCTTGGGTTTTGGATCAAGCCCTAGTTGCCTGTGAGAAAAGATGGGCAATACATTGTTCACAGAATATTAACAAGTCTGGGCCCTGGCAGATCCTGCGGGAAGCAAATTCCAGAGACAAGGAGAACACCCTGTATCAGTAGCTCCCCCTGCTTATCAAGGAGGATCATCTCCAGTGTCTCCATTCACATCAGTTATGGCATTATGACCCAGGTAGAGAGTCAGTCTCTCCAGTAGTCAGGTCTTGAACCTTAAAGGTTAAATCTGGCACTGGTATACCACCTGGAAACTTATGGGGAGCCAGAGCAACTCTGAGTATTGGTGCTATATCCCCTGTGTGATGGACCACTCAGCTGTGATCACTGCATTCAGTACTAGCTTGAGCTTCCAGTTGGTGCCGATGTACAAGCTAATGTAGAGCATTTTATAGCAGTATAGACCTCAGACACAATCCTTCCCTGCTGGAGACTTCATTTGTGGAGTAGGTGGGCTCAGTGGTGGGGGGTGGGAAGGATGCGGAAAGTAGTAGTATAGTAAAATAGCATCTTTGTAATTGCTGAATTCCTTCTTAGGTTTCAGCCAGCCTGTGTTTTCTGAAATTACCCAGCTAATGTAGCAGTTCTTTGGGCTTAGCAGGCTGACAGCTAGCCTAGAACTCTCTCAACTCATTTCACTAATGACTCCCATTTGTTCTCTCTCAAAGCCTGGAAACAATGCAAAATACCAGGGCCATTGTTCCATGTCTAGCAAGTCATTCCCTCCCCTCCGTATCCCTGGCACCTTAAAGGCAAGTTGCCTTGGGAAAACTCATTAACCCTTTCCCTTCCTACCGTAGTTTGTACTGAGAGTGGTTCCCTTGGGAAGGGGAGGAAGGAAAACAAACCCCCTTTCAGTGACCGGAAGGCACAGAGTACAAGTGTTTACCTGTAAGCAAGGGGAGATATCCCAAGCAGTTACTGTGGCTAGTTAAACATAGACATCTTTCCACAAGCATCAGTTACAAGCATGACATTTAGAATCTGCTTTTTTCCCCAGGTATATGTAAAAGGACCTGTCTATCACAGTACAGATCCTCAGATACTCTGAATGAATTGTGATTTGCTTTGTAATTTATTCAGTCAAAACATCAGGATGGCTGTTTCCTATTTAAACTACGTATTGCTGCCCCCAGTCTCTTGCTGTTACAGTTTTGACACGACAACAAGACAAAAAATATATCAAAAAGACCTTTTATCTTCTAAATCATTTATTTTCACTTACTTGGCCTGGGGGCAGAGCTGACCTCAGTGTAGCGACGATCACTCACCATGGCAGCTGTACAGTCATACAGGGCTATGTGATTGGGCTAAGCCAGGGACGCCTTCGCTGTCCAGCTGCTGTGTTGTCTCCCCCCTTACCCCCTAACATCTCCTTCTCATTCTCTGTGTGTGATTGTCTCCCCTTCTAATTTGGGTGGAGCAGGCGTCCAGTGGCAAAGTTTTCCTTTGAAAGCAGGCAAGGGTACGCCAGGAGTGACAGAGCAGCTGGATGAATTAGAAACATTGTGAGCAGACTGGCTGCTGTGTTGAACCACTAATAGTAACTCTGTAGCTAAGCCTCCCAGGGTTCTGTGGGCTATGAGAGAGCTGGGTGATAGTCACCTTAAATTCTATTCTGGAAGGTTCAGCAACCATTTGAAATATATTGTAATTGTCTTAGTTGAGCCATCTGTACATTTAAGGGGCATGTGTATGCAGGTGTATGCATGTGTTGCTGTGATCTGGATTTGTGGTGGGAGCTCTGCTCAAGAAAGATGAGGAATAAAAAAACAAAACCAAGGCTATGAAAATCTGTTTCAGCCAGTGAATTTTCAGCAGGCTCTTGCACATACATCCAAAATGTTCGTGATTCCAAAGTCTAGCATATAATGAGTGAACAATGGTTAATTCCATATCTGACCACCCAGATGCAGTCCACCTGTTTTGTGTGCAAATGTAGATGTGAGCCTTGATTTCCCCTCCCCCCCAGCCCAAAAGTGGGTTCCTCACTTCTGAGCTCACCCCGAGAACCTTAAACAGTCCTGCTTCTCAAAGTGGGGGTGCTGAGCACTTTCTGAAAATCAGTCTCCTTTTAAGGCATCTTTAGTTGGATAGCCAAAATGGAAGCACACAAAATCACTAGTCACTTTTGAAAATGTAGCCTTTATGCCTACAGATATATTAGGTCCCCCCAAATAGTGAAAGTGCAGTGTTTAGAGAACCCCCCTCCCATAGAATTTGGCCTGTAAAGTTTTAACATGGGGAGTGCCAATGAAAGATATTTATTTTCATACAAGTTATTAAAGGGTTTTCCTGTTGGTTAACTCTGTGTGGGGGTGGGGTGGGGGTGGTATAATTCTATACTGTGATTTAAGTGTTCCCATTAGAAATGTAGAATAGGAAATAGGATCCCATCTGTGAGCAATTTAAGAGGAAGTGAGACAATGGAGTCAATTGCTACTCCAGTTTAGATAATCAATACAAATATTATTAGTATAGTGATTTATCTTTCTAGGCACTTTATGAAAATGTGAATGCCAGACCCTGAAGACAAGGCAATATAATATTATCTGTTCCTGCTTTCCTGTGTTTAAGCTTTCCTTCCACACAGCTTGTGAAGCTGCCTTTCTACATGTTCTTCCCTAGCTGTGGTGAAACGTCAGAGAAACAAAATTAGGGTTCTTTCTCTTTTTGCTGATTCTGAGCGAAGGTCTTGGTAGATACCATGTGTTTTGGTACAAAAGTGACTTTATCATTTTATGCAAGAGATGTACAGTGTCAGTCAATTAATGGGAGCCTCCAAAATCTTGGCGACAATCTTTTTCATTGTTTTAAGTTTTGGTATTTTTAGGAACACAGAAGAGTATTCTCCAGTATAAAGGCAGAGAGCACTTAAGTCTTGTTTATTGAGTTCTGGTGAGTCTTCTACCTAGGTATTTATATCAAGCCTAGAACTGTGGTATCTGAGTGATTTTTCTTTATGCTAAATCATTTGAGACAGTGCAGAATTGAAGTAGGTTCTTGTAATTGCTGGGACATGGCTAAACGTGCCCTGAAAATAGAGCTGGCCAACATTTGTGGAATGAGAAGGTTTTAGCCCCAAAATGGCCTTTTCTTCCAAAAATGATTTTTTTCTAAATAAATGATTGATGTCAACATTTTTTATTTTTATGAAACTTTTAGTGCCTCTTTTTAGAAAAAAGACAGGGCGGGGAGATTTTTTATCAAAAATATTACCTAACAGGTTATTGAAATATTCCTTTTACTGGAAACCTGGTCTTCGGTGAATGAAAAATGTCATTGATTATTTGGATAATGGCTGCAATAAAAAAATTCCCATACAATTTTGCTCAACTTTTTAAAAAATGAAAAAGTGTTTCAAATCCTTTTGAAATGAAAATAACTTTGAAATTCCAACATTTTTCATGGAAACAAATTTTCATGTTTTAAGAGTGAATGGATGAGCAGTGGCTAAGATGGTATGTGGGATCCAAGAGTCCTGAGTTTAATTCCCAGCTTTGAAACAGACTTAATGTGTGATCTTGGGCAAGTCACTTACTCCTCCTGTGTCTCAATTCCCCATCTGTACAGTTATCCTCATTGTGAAGATAAATATAAAAATTATGAGGTAGTCAAATACTCTGGCAATGGGGGACGTGCCATAGTTTAGGTAGAACTAGGTATTTGCTGTTTCTGATGCTGAAAGATCAGTCCTGTTTTTAGGCCATGATAGTAATAATGTCTTATAGTGCCTTTTATTCCATAGAATCTCACAGCATTTAATGTGGGAATCTCTACAGCAACCTCAGCAAATATTTTAACATGCACAGCAGTTTGGGACAGGAAGTTAAAAGAATACTTTCCCCTCTTGGAACTGCAAAACAGATTTACCTAGGCGGAAAGGTAAAAAGCATGAAGTCATTCACTGTGTCTCTTAAGGGGAGGAATAACCAATGTGTATTTCTTAGAAATTTGGAAGAATCCAAAACGGGAGTTGAAAATATCCCCTCCGCGCCCCTCCCCATGACTATCTGTGGTTTGACCTAAAGATTGTCTATAAGCATTCAGCAACTGCTAACTTCACGTCCGTCCAATGCTGGCATTTTCCAGACTGCCTGCCAAGGAGGACACATGTAGGGTGTCTGCAGTCTCCAAAGAGTTCCCAAGACATAGAAGACAAATCAGAAACAAAGGGGCTAAAAGGGCCTAGAGAACGAACATTCGTTTCTTGTGGCACATGAAGAGGGTCTGAGGGATGGAAGGAGATGATAGCATGGTCTGCGGCTTGCTCTGTGGGAACATCCATCTAATGATCTACGTCAGCTGTAGGGGGAAAATACGCTCCAGCCATAATGTGTTTTCAAAACTCTTGCACTAGACAGTGTGTGCTTTGATCCTGACACACAAGCTGGGAACCTCTGAACTTGTCTCTAACTGAATGCTCCCAGCTCTGTTGCAAATGGGTCTCTACTCTGTGTACACTATGGCCCAGATCCTCAAAGGCATTTAGGTGTCTAACTCCATTGAAATCAATGGGAGTTAGGTGCCTGATACGTGACTAATAGATACTCTGTACTACAGTATGTAACTAAGCAGAATCCTCACATAATGCATTAGAGGATGGTGCGACTTAGTTTGCAGAATGGCTGAGTATTGCACTAACCTTCTCCCGGTATCCTTTGCAACTAGGAGACTGGAATTAGTTCAACAAAACTTTCTGCTCCTCTGCATTCCCAGCTGCCAGAAAATAGGGGTACTCTTACCTCTCTAATAAAAAGAGGGTCTATGCTATGGACACATACATATTGTAATGCAGCCCTACCTCCCTGTAATTGTAATGAGCTCAGCTGTGTCAGCCTCAGGATCTTCTTTCAGGAAGCAATTCTCAGTACATCACAACTGACTGGGAGTTGTTTTGGCTGAAAGGGGATGGGACCGGGTGGTGCATCATCCTACAGCCTCTTTAGTTCTTTGTCACCTGTCCAGCGGTGTCTGTTCTTGATCTTAGAACTGGGATTGGGCAAAGGAGGTGGAAGGGATGTTGGGCCCCCAAAGTTGTGGATCAATATTGTGGGTTGATCTAGACAGGAAATTGGCTTAGATGTATGGCCAATGATATAGCAAATGGGAGGTGAATAAACTTGGGATCCAGGCTTCAAGATGGCATGGTTGTGTTTTGTTTTGTCTTTAATGGCTTTCAGGAATGATGGGAGAGAAAATCGGCAGCAGCTGGAGAAGAGTTAGGGTGGGGAAGCTGAAGGAGCAGGTGAGAATCAGCCAGACCTGCCTGTGATCCTATTGAAGATTGGAGAGTAGGTGAGGAACCCTGAGCACGGCAAAGCAGGGGGAATGGCTAAGTGTAGCACTGGAACATGCACAGATAAGGGTTAGGAATGATATCAAGATATAAAAAAGCCTTCCTTCTTGGCAGTGCGTTTGCTTGTGCACCAGTGGCATTGTGAGACCTATATTGTGCTGTGGTTCTCACTCCTGAAATACGGGTGTGAGGGGGTATATTGCCATGAGTCACAAAACAGCAGACACTGATATACTGGTCTTGTACTGTCTATACACAGAGTTTGGGAAATGTTCCAAAAGATTCCATTTACCGCAATCTACACTGCAACCCAGACCTCCACTTACTTAAAGAAAAGGGTTTCAAAATAGTTGTGATGAATTATGAAGCAATTCAGAGGCATTTTTAATTCTTAGTTTAAAACAATGTACCCACCTATAGGCAGTCAGTCAGATCCTCAGCTAGTGTGATCGGCCTGGTTCCATTGACTCCAGTGGATCTGTACCAGTTTACACCAGATGAGACTCTCGCCCAAGCTTTCTTTGCCTATGAAACCATAGTTCTAACAGTAACAGTGGTGTGGCAGCTCCAAAGAGGAGCATGTGCGAGTTAAAGGCCTTTGGATGCACTTTTTATCACAACTGAGGTCTGGTTCTCCTCGACCTCCACCAGTGAAACTTCTTTGACTTCAGTGGTGCAGCTCCTGATTTACATCCATGTGGGTGAGAGAAGAGTCAGGCCCTGAGTGCCTGATAGCAGTGATACTTCTTGTATCTTACACCTTCAATAAGACCTTGCATTTCAGACCATTTTAGCCATGGGAAGCAAAGTAACACTATTACATTTTGACCTGTGGTATAACTCATTGTAGTGGGGTTGCTGTGATTTAGTGCTGGCTTTTAGTCGCCCAGTGACATCTGATCAGGGTTGCCTTTATTTTATTTGCTTCTCCATCTACATTTTTAATTGATTTTTACAGGTTACATTTTCACTGGTGACCCGTTAGCAGGCAGCTAGCCAAAAACATATTGATTTTACACCTATTAATTTGGGGATACCGACAATGAAATCTAAAAGCCTTGTAGCCCCTAGGAAAATCAATCCAACTGGGAGAGGGGCATGGCACTGGGAGGTAATTGTGCTTATTTCTCTAGTTGCCTGCCTTGTATGTTATACTTGTCACCCTGAAGCACTAAAAGCTTTGCCATTACTTGTCAACAAATAAACTAATACAGTCTGTTTATAAGCCTCTGTAGTGGGAAAATGTTCATTTTCTGGCCTCGAAATCTTGCTCAGTAGTTTTATGGCATTTTATTAGGAAATCTGGCCAAGTCACGGTGGCACAGGGTGTGATCTCTGACCGACATAGCTGTGTTGGCAAAAGTTCCCCAGGTAGATGCAGTTACGGCAAACTGAGTTTTTGCCAGGATGGTTTATGTTGATTGTCGGTGACGGGATAACCTATGCCAGCAAAAAATGCAGTTTTGCTGGTATAAGAAGGCATTTCTTGTGTCCTCACTGAGAGTACTTTGCCGGTATTGTATACCTGTATACTAGTATAGAGTACTGGCCAAGCGCTCCCGCTGTAGACCGCTGTCCTCGGCCTCTGGAATGGAAATCTTTAGCTTGTACTTAAATAGAACTTGTTCTAGCATAGGGCCCAAGCCTGCTGCTTTTGCTCACATGAGTAGCTCTGTTGACTTCAAGCTCTAAGGAGCTGATGCCAATTTATGAACTGTTTTGTTGATATTGTCTGGGATTTTGGTTTGTCTTTTTTTTTTTATTACCAGAGGTGCCTTTCCCCCAAAGCAAGACTTCATCAGCTCCTCCCTGTGGGCTCTACTTGGAGGAAACAGTTTTAAGCTGTGGCAGAAGGTCTGTAGGAGCTTCTCTGGAGAGGTTTTCCTAAGCAAGTGCCACTCACCACCCAGCACTGTCCACCTTGTTGCTTCTCCATCTAACCTTGAATCTCTTCTTTCATCTTAAAGCCCTTTGCAGTGAGGGCTGTACACACTACCACTTATGTCGGTATAACCGATGTCACTCACGGGTGTGAATAAGCCACCTCCCTGAACGACATAAGTTACACTGACCTAAGTGCCAGTGTGGACAGCATTATATCAGTGGGAGAGCTTCTCCCGCTGACCTAGCTGCTGCCTCTCACAGAGGTGGTTTCGTTGTGCCGATAGGAAAGAGCTCTCTCCTATCAGCATAGAGTGTCTTCACCAGATGTGCTACAACTGTACCACTTGTAGTGTAGACTAGCCCCGAATGAGAAATCTGTGAGGTCTCGCAACATCTTGTGAGGTAGGTAGGGCTGTGTTCAGGCTTCAGAGGCCTCCCAATAAATATGAAAATCTTGTTTATATGCGTTTGTTCTTTCTGGACTATATTTTTCCTCAGAGGTTGAAATAATGAGTTTCTGGTCTTAGATATTTCCACCAACTAGGAAATGCAATACCATGAGAAGGTCAGCTCTCATGTTCTCTTGGTCCACACGTAGCCCCCGGAAGCATAGAACGCGAAAATCATAAACCGATACTTGAAGAAAACAATTGCAAACCTAATTTAGACTGCAAGCTGTAGAAGGAAGGGACTTAGTCACCTTCCTTGACTGTAAAACAGTTAGTGTAGCATATCAGTGTATGCTGATCTATAAGAATACCTGCATGCACCCATACCGAGAGCTATGTACGTAGGTATCAGTATCCCATTTTACTGATGGCTATAGACTGAGATCCAACAGGAGAAGTGTCTGCATGAAAATGTTGGGAAGGAATAGACTTAAGCTAAATCAATATAGCACTCTTTAACCAATACAAAGGAGCAGCAACTTTCTTGTGTAGACAAGACACAGTCATACAGTTGTGGCCATACTGCCTCAGGGTGATGCTTTGCTCCCTCTAGTGGTGACTAGGCCAACTAGAGTTTGATGAGCCTGCTACAGCCTGATCTAACAGAGGGGAATCTTTTAGCTTAGGCAGCAGAGGTTCATGTGTTAAGATTGAGAGGTCCCAGGTTTGATCCCGACTGCTGCTGTGCCCCCTCTATTCCTGTGGTATTGGTGCTTCATAGTTATTGGCAGAGCTGGAAATAAGGCTGAGGACTCCCATTCCCCTTTTAACCACCGTGATCCAGTGTCTGTTTTCCACTTCTGACTACTATAAGCCTAGGATTCTATTGTCATAAATTGTCAGCAATACTGTTCCTGCTCCCACTGAAGTCAATGGTGAAACTTTGGCTGACTTAATTGGGGCCACTAGTAGCACCACTATGTTGATCTGTTTTTTTTGCACTGGTTTGTAACTTCCTACCGATTGTGTATTTTGTAAAAATAGAGGAAAAAAGGGAAAATTCTCCACTTTCTGCACATCTCTGCTGAACATTTTGCCTTTTGCCTGAGCATGGTGTGTGCATTCAAGTCGGTGGAAGCTCTTCATGGAAAATGAGCATATAGTCTGTAGTATAGACCAGTAGGGATAAAAGGTCAGCAAGGTGGATTAGAGAGGCATATTTTACCCACAGGCACAGTGACTGATGCTTTATAATCTTCATTCATTCCTCAAGGACTTAACTCTTTTACATGGCCCTTTCGGTGATAGACATTTCTTGGCCTGATTGAAACTCTTAAGATTCCTCCCCAAACTCTCTGGGTTGCCTTAGAATTTCTGCTCTGTCTCCTATTGATTCTGCTCTCTCAGAGCTAACTTTGCAAATGTGACTTTGAGCTACAAACCATCTTCTTGCAGTTTGACCCAGCTAAAACCGATATCTGTCTCTCAGTCTCTCAGCAGGAAGAGACTGAGGGGAGACAGCAAATTTCGGCTCCTGGGGCTAAATTGCTGTGCTCTTTAGCTGCAACCTGTGTTAAACTAATTGACGACTGGCTTTAAATATAACCCCTGATCAATCAGATTCATTGATTTATTTCCCCCCTCCCTCTTACCAAGTGCTAAGCAGTTTCCAGCCTGGCTTCCTCCCCAAGAATTGCAAACCCCATCCACTGTGTAATAAAAAGATGGGATATTATGACAGCGCTACAATCTTATCAGCACGCAGGGGGAGGAAGGAATCTCCTATATTCATATGAATGTTTGGTAACTAAGAAAAGCCTCACTCAACAACAACAACAAAAGCTGATCCATTTTCTCGGATGTCTTTGAAAGAGGCTTACCTTAGAGACAGACTAGAGAAAGGCTATTGATTTTGTTTGACCTAAACAGACTGCGGTCAGTATGATATTTTCCCTGTTGGAAATGAAGCAGGGCTGTGAATTTCAGTGTCAGCGTTTGTATTGTATCTGTGCTTTGGAGCTTTGGGTTCTTTCTCAATAAATGTCAAGTTGTGAGGAAAAGTAACACTGGAATACTCTGGAGCTACCTTTCCTTCCTCTCTCTCTGCCACATTGTTAGTTAAATATGACACATGTTGGGACTAGAATAACATTTAGCGGTTCCATCCACTGAGCCCCACTGCAGGTTAGCGGGTTGAGCCATGAACATGAATGACATTTTGTAATTCCCATTTTGCTTTTTCCAGGGCCATGCCAGGCTCCTTTTCAAGCTATTAATTTGTCTTCTGCACCAGTGCTCATTATAACACCTGGTGTTAAGAAAGATCCTGCAGATTTACTGATCAGGAGGATGCAAACCTGCTGCAATCTTTATTTTTCCCTTCAGTGGAGCCTCAATAGCAGCCATATGGTAGATCTTGTATATTTTCCTCTCTCTCCTTTGATTATCCCCTTCCTGTATACAATAACAAACTCTCTAAGGAGTACCTCTCTGGTCTTATTAAACTCCCCCTGAGATTCTCTGCCTTTAAATGGGAAAGCCTTCCTAATTTGCACTTAGTATCCTGCAATTAAACCAAGTATCCTATTTTTACCTCCTGTGGTACAGTGTGAAAATACAGCTAGCACTGTATTTGTTAAAGAATCATATGGCTTCTTGGTAGATCTTTGCCATGAGAAGTTTCTTTAAATCAACATGCTTGTTCCTTGACAACAGCCTATTGAGAGGGAGTGGTTTACAAGAATGGAAATACATCTTGGACTACAATATTGCAACAGACCATTAAGTGAAGGTTTTGGTCAACCAAACATTTAGACTTAAAGAGCAGGGGCATTTTTTTAAAGTCACAAACTCTCGAATGTCAGTTTCAAATTCTCCTTAGACTCTCTTTGAGATGAGGTATATTAATCTACAGGTCTAACTGAACTGAGTCCTTCCCTATGTTATCTCCCCAACAATAATGCCTTATACATGTTATGTTTTTGCTACTTTCCCCAACTCTATGGCAACAGTGACATGCATAAGTTTGCTGATTTCAGCATGGGACACAGATCAAAGAATAGCCAAGTAAACAGTGCAGGTTGAGTCAGGGTGTTGGTAGAGGGTTTGTGATAGTCAAGCTTCCCCATCCTGAGGACCCCTGTTGGTACTAGCACATGAAGTTTCTAATTGCACCACATGCCTCAGTTCCAGTCCAAGTGGACAGCAGTTCAAATCAGCTCCAAAACCTATCCTGTCTCATTCAGAAAAATGAGTAGTCTGCATTGTCAGCGCTCAAATGCACATTTGAACTACCTTTTAGGTCAGGGTGAAGGTCGCTGATATGAAAGTGTAAGACAGCCTGCATTGTGACTGCCTGCAGCCTATGTGGTCTGCTGACAATTATATATCGGTTTCCAACTGTAGTGCTTAATTTCCCAGAGCGAAATAGCCCTCCACCTCCCTAAAAAATAATGAATGATGGAATACGTATTCAGATAGTGTGAGCCAAGTTGAGCTGAGATTACAACCTGTGTTATGTATTTAACTATAGTGACTCCCAAGAGGAGCGCTTTAAGGGTCCCACAGAATCTTTGTTTTTAGCCTCAAACTAAACTTTTTTTCATACTTCAGAATATTCAGTGACATCAACCTGATTCCTTTGCAAACACCTCCAATAGTTATGGGGAAAAGAGAGCAGGGTTGGCTGTAGCCCTTGCACAAACATACAGGAAAGCAGCCAACAGAGAGAGATTATGAGAGGTGATTGAATAGCTCTTAATAAAAAGAAAAAAAAGTGTGAGCCTGCCCAAAGCTGTGCTGCTTTGCTGGACTGAACAGCATATGCCTTGAGAGATTTCATGCGCTGAGGAGTCAGTTGGGGGTTAGGGGCTTCAAGATTCACATACCCAAAACTTGCTTGTGCAATGGTGGAGGTTTGGAAATGAACCTCTTTGTGTGTACAGATGGGCATTTGTATCTGAAAAGTAGGTGATAGTATATCTAACTACCCAGTGTGCCCATCTAAAATCTCCAGGCACAGTCACCAAGGCCTCTTGGAAATGGGTCCCATATGGTTATATTGTCCTATCAAACAGAACATGGGAAACACAGGCAAATAAACATACGTTTGCTGAAAGTTCACTTCCCCAAGTTGCTCTTCTGAATCCCCACATTATACAGTGCTTGGTAACTGTATTCATTGTCCATTGTCCTTTGTTTACTGATAATATAGTAAAAAGTATCCATCTAGCGGGAGGAATAAGGGAAAAATTTGCAGTCCGACCTTGGCCAAGTTGGTTGACTTGTTCTTTACTCGAGGGTTGTTATGAGATTTCATTAATTAACACACAGAAAACATGCTAAGATCCTTGAATGACAGGGGATGTGTCTGTACAAAGCATTATTATGAGGTCCTCTAAAGTACCAATACAGAATGTTACTATATTGCAATAGCTTTCACAAGACATCCCCAGTACATCAGAATGGAAAAACCTGGGAATAAGATGTTCTTTTCTTTCATTTCTAAATTGGAGACTGAGCAAGTGAAAAGCCTAGATGTTCTTGTGTATTAAATGCTCATAAGCCATTTCTATAAGCTGGGTACCAAAGTCCCTTTGATTCTCAGAGGTAATTGTACTTTTTAATTAGCCGAAAAAATCCTCAGCCTAGGATCTTGCTATATAAATTATAATTAACCCCTTGGCACTGGAAGTTGAGATTTCCTGCCCCGAAGCACTAATGCAAAAAGCATTAGCAGCACTTAACGTCAAGCACTCTAGACCACCAGTGCCAAAGGGTCATTTTGCTACCCAATAAATACTGCTTGCACTTGGAAGTCCAGTAGGAAAATGGCAAAGAAGCTGTGGAAACTTGAGGGAATTGCGGAAGATGGGATTTGAGGATGTTTGACCTGCTGCTTTGAGAGCTGCAAATGCCACAGCAGGAAGGACAACATTGAAAAACCTGGTGAGGAGATGAGAGCAAGGAGAGCGACGTGTCACGGAGAGTGGTTTTTGTTAGCGGACATGGCTGGTTGACTCGCCTTGAGAATGGCCCTGGGAATGCACAATTCATACACCTAGAGTGAAATAATTGTCTGTTGCCAAGAAGGAGAAATTGCCAGACACACTTGGCTGTGCCTGTTGTATACAGAGCACACTAGCAGCAGGGGTTTGGCCACCCACTGTTCTCATTCACTGGCATCCTGTCTTTCTGTCTCCTGTTCATCCTTGCACATTTGGGGATGAATTTTAACTCTTCAAATGGGAGGAGGCCTGAAGCAGAACACCAGGTCTGAGGGATTGTGATAAACACCCCAAAAATTCTCTGAAACCTCGAGTCTCCAGTTATAACTCTCCCTTCTGTCTCCATGCCAACCCCACCCCCAAACAACCTTCGCTCATTGCTCACTAAAAATCTTTCTTGGAGAAGCGAGAGGCCTGGTGGTCTGCTGCTCTCTCTCTTTGGTGAGTCTTCTACTGATTTAGGATGAACTGATGGCCAGTTCACTCTTCTTTCAGCATCCCAGTCTCCTCTTCAGGAGCCCATAGTGAAGGTTGTGGTTGCTTCTTCTTTCTAATTAACTGGTTCATCTGCTTCCCCTGAACTTTGAGGTGGTGAAGTTATTCTTCACTCCCCCTACAAAAGCTCTTGTATAGTGCTGTTGACATAGATTGCCTGCTGTGTTCCATCCCCAGAAACAATTTCATTTCAGCATTGGCTAAAGTGATTTTGATGTAGATACTCTGTAAACCATGTAGGGTTCCTAGAGGAATGCATTAAAAATATACAGACTTATTCTATAAGGACTCACTGTTGCTCCATCCTCTGCAGGTTCAGAAGATCATGACCCAGTTGAACCTGTGCAGTTCCATTGTGTTAAAGGCAGAGTGGGATGTGAGGACAGTTAAGTGCAGGTGGTCCACCTACTCACCATAGACTCCATCATGGGGGTGCATTAGGGAAGATCTATAGCTGTGAAAATCACCAATCATTTGACCCTGCAGAAGTCACCAGTCACCAGCAGCAATAGCAGTTGTGAAGTGTCTCTACTGCTGTTGCATGGCTTGGAAGGAGGATTCCTTCCCCCTGCTCTTGTGGAGAAGTCCAGTGAACAGCCCTGCTCCTTGGAATTGCAAACTAGGTCAAAGATTTGGCTGTCAGGGCTGCATTTTTAAAATACAACTCGCCTATTTATAAAACCTCCTTGGGGTGGGAAAGAGACACACAGAGGTGAGCTGAAAGGCATGAGGGGAGTTCTGGAGCAGAGAACCTCCCACGCTGCAGCCACACTGTTTGCCAGTGGGCCCCAGATGTGCACAATATGAGCAGGTGAAAATGTGATCACGACTCTGTCTATAATGCATTTCGCCCCACAGTGCACTCACACATCTGTTACAGAGATATTTTTACACTGGTAGCCTCAGCCTCATTTCAGCTGCTGAGGGTATCTCCACTCCTCTCTGCTTAAAGATCACAACAGGGGATAAAATAACCGGGGATAATGAGGTGGCACAATAAAGGAGGAGAGACCTGCTCTGGGCCAGTACAGCAATGAGTGCTGGAGAAGGCATGTATTTCTGAAGTTGCTTTTTAAAGTGAATTATCTGCTGGTGAAAGGTTCTGGGTTGAGAGCCCTGGAGTCTGAAAGAACTGTTTATCCATGGAAAGACAGCATAGCGTGGGCCTCGGCATTGCTAGCTTCTCACACCCTGTCTCCCGTTACTGTGTCTTCCCTTGCTTAGAGGATAATTCCCTCTACGAGGACTCATTTAAGTTCACTTGCAACCTCCAAAAGGTCACCTTAGCACCAAACTTTTGCCTAGCAAAAGATCAAGAAGCATAAAAAATAATAAAACATCAATATTTAGTCAAATGAAAGGGCCACATTTTGCTCTAACTTGCTGCCCATGCAATGAATTGGCTTCAGCTGGGTCACATGGTGTGTAAATCAGGGCAGAATTTGGGCCTTTCTTGAAAAATCCTTCACCTACAGGTGTCAAGTAGAGCTGAGCCCAAATCAAAACCCTTATCCAATCCCCACCCCGCCACCTAGAATGTCATGGAAGTTCAGAGGTGAAGGCAGATCTCTGGTTTTGGTGGCCTTGGCCCTTCTCTGGGATAGATAGGATACACAGAAAACAACATACACAGGTATTGTGCTATCAATGTCCAGCATCTAAACCCAAAGAAAGAACCCTGGAGATCACTGAATTCCTTTAAATTTTATAGAGACATTGGTCGTGCCTTGATAATTAAAGATGGGTTGACTTTTTCACTTAATGGCAGGGATTCACACTCTGTTATGTATAAAGAATATGGCATATCCTCTGCTAAATTTTAGCATTTATTATCTGAGTACTGAATTAATGTGCTGAGAATCCATAAGATTGAGTTAAAATTAGATTTAAAAGGGGTCCTTTCAGAAATTTAGCATCCTGTATCATACTTTTTTTGTCCCAGATGATCTCAGTAATGAAGTAACAGATTCTTCAAAATTTCCGTACAGTTAAAATTCATCAAAAGACACTCAAACAATCATAACTGTCTTGTAGTGACCCCACTGGGCAAAAATATGAACAAAATAATGTCTTTAAAAATTAGTGTCCTCTAATGTGGGACCACAGATGCAAAAATGCATTAATTGTAATTGCATGGTTATTGCATAGTGCCAGAGGGCAGAGCTAAGGTTGTTTGGGTGCCTGTTTTTGTTGTTGTTGCTGTTTTTAGTGTACTGAGAGAGAATTTATTTTTACCAGGTGAGTAGAATAGAGCAGCTTCCACTAAAATAAGAATTTGATTCAGCTGGAAATACCCATAATGTTCCAAACTATGCAAGTCCCTAGAGAAGATGGACCTTATGGACCCTGGCTCTGCAGAGGGAAAACTCCTTGCTCTTCCTTTTAGGCCCTTATCCCCAAAATGAACAGAGGGTATGTTATAATTTTTTGTCTGAAGATTACTGTAGCATGTAGCACTTCGCCACTTTCACTTATAATACATTATCCTTTACACAGCAGCAGTGTGAAGGTTAAAGATCAAGGCCGAATATATTTTCGTTTACTTTCACATCCATTTGTCAACAAAGGCTGTTTTTAATTTTAAAAAGTGAAAAAATCCTCCCCACATTCAACCCAGGCTGCATTAGATTATGTTACTGCCTTTTCTTCCCTGAGTTCCAGAGCCACAAGAATCCTGTTTGAAGATACAGTAGCATAGTGCAACTTTCTTTTCAGCATACTTCTCACTTGGTGGGGGAAAAAAGTTACAATGAGCCCTTTTAAGAAAATGTACAAACACACACATATTCCCATCCATAAAATTAATCATCATAATTTCAACTTTTATTGGAGGGTACAGAGTAATAAAACCTGCTCACCATACAGAGAAAATAACATCTTTTTATATCAGGCACAGCTTGTAGCATGAATCCAACCAATACTTTAAATATGCAACAGATTTTTCAGTGGTTTGAGTATTGGCTTGCTAAACCCAAGGTTGTGAGTTCTATCCTTGAGAGGGCCATTTAGGGATCTGGGGCAAAATCAGTACTTGGTCCTGCTAGTGAAGGTAGGGGACTGGACTCGATGACCTTTCAAGGTCTCTTCCAGTTCTATGAGATAGGTATATCTCCATATATTTATATTAACAGTGTGAACTAGACAGTCTACTTTTTGGAGTATGTAAAGCCATTGTGGTGTTGGCAAGCTGAAAGATTTATGTGTTTGTGACTCCTCAGTAAGAGGATATAATGGTGCTAACATCACACCTACTTCATGGCTGGAGATGAGCAGCCAACCACCAAACTTCCAAAGATAGACAGGCAACATGGTTCAGAGAAAATCTGATCTGACATGAATCACTGGGCAGAACTAAAATCACTTTGAGGAAGAAGATTCATGAAGGTTACATAATTGTTGTTCTTGGTTTGTTTATTGTGTACGTCAGCATTTCTTGGTCTCGGCTTGGACTGGAAACAAAAGAACCAAAATACCAAGAAGAATGTTGCTCTCGTGGTATTTTTCTACCCCTATGGGGAGCAAGAAGTGCTAATGAGATTTCCAACCCAAGAGGTTCAAATAGCTTGTATAAGGTTCTACCAAGCATTTGGGCCCAAATTTTAAGGTCCTTATTTACTGGTCTTCACTGAGTCAATGGGCATGTGCGTGAGCAAGGACATTAGTTTTAAGTGCTTATTCAAGCATAATAGGATTTCTGAACCTTTTGAGACTCATCCATCACTACTTCAAGACTCTGAAGCTGACTGCTTTTCAATCAGTTTTCCTGCCTCTGTAGAAATACTGTCCATTTGAGTAGTGTGTGGAGAAGCACGATGCCCTGTTGAGATGGAGGAATTTCAGTTTCTAAATCTCACGTTTCACTTTCCAGGCCTGCTTCTTAGTCACAGGACAGTTGGAGGTGCTAAAGCTCAATCCAGAGATTGATTGTCCCTACTTGCCACACCAATAGATTTTTACAGCGTGTGGCCTATCACCTCACTGCCATTCTACTGGATCTTGCTGAAATAAGTGTGTTTAGAATTTTGACACCTGTCTGATATATTTTTACTTTAGCTGATGGTGAATTAGGTACAAAACACCTGCATGAGTTGCAGGGCTGATTCTTTACTTACTGGCCCCATTATTATGCATGTATACCTGTGCAAAATGGGTGCAACAGGCTATCCACTCATAATGGCAATGTTTTGCATTCACTTTGCACATGAGTAAATGGGTCTGGGGGCTCAAGTCAGTGGACAATCAGGCTTGTAGCAAGTGGCTTATAGCTTGAGCATTATCCTCAAAAAATCACTTTTAAAATTGGACCAAATCTGAAGGGCCTTACTTAGTTATTATTCTATCCTTGCTTTGGTTAAATTAATGAGAATTTTGCTCAAGTAGGGCCTGATTAAGGGCTCCAGGTTTTAGCCTATCCTGTTTAAGTTCTTCAGAAGCACTGGTGAATAGTGATAGCTCAATGGATGGGTGTGGGGATAGATCATCCGTTTGAAGATCTATGTCATCTTTTGGAAGACCGAGGGGGTGGTTCTGAAAAAGTGTACATCGTTGTTCCGTAATTGTGTAGCTCTTCTCCATATCCCCATGCTTGGCTGAGATGACAGCTCTCTCAGGGAACACTGAGCCAGATGCATCCCTGGTCTAAGACCATTGACATCTAGTAGAGATACAAGTCAAGTTCATCCCTTGAGTATGTTCTGATGTCCTTGGTGCTGACATTTGCATTCTTGTGCTTGTGTCCCTTTATGTTTGAGCCCAAGTAGGAGAGAACATGTTTGGGGTTGAAGAACATACTGGTGTGACAGATATTCATCATAGCACTTACTGCACAACTGCAAAGTGCTCCAGTACTATGGTGAAGAGGGTGGTATAAGAACCTGATTAAAATAGAATGGAAAGTCCCATGGTAGAGATAATAGCATGTCTTGACACACTCCTCCAGAGAACATCTTGCCTTTGGATGAGACCCTTTGAAGACAAGTCCTTGTAAAATATGGTCAGTGGTTTTCCCTGAGATGAGCTTAGCACAGTTCTTATTGGCTTGTTCAGAGGGAAGGTACCTGTTTAATTCATCTGGGAGAGCTGCTGCCTCTGATCTCCACTGAAGCCAATGAGATGCATTACTTGTGTGTGACAGTGTGTGCGGAATTGGGCTCTGACTTGATAAACTCCCACACAAAGTATGAAAAAGTTGAACCTCTTACTTTGCATTGGGATTATGGGTTCCATAGGGCATCTACAAGAAAATCTCATTGAAATCTCATCAGGCTCTTTTTTTTCAGGAATTCTACATCTGATTCAGAATTTTAGGGTCACTCTCTTTAAATTCACCCAGGTACAGAAATGGACAGTATATTATTGGGTAAAGTCATGATAAAAAATAACAGCAGCCCAAATCTTGGAGTCTGATGTGCATTGTGATTGCTTTTTACCACTGCAGTGGCACAAATCAGCAGGAATGAACCAGTGGATCTGCCCCTGGTTTTCAAATTTAACATATACTCTGTGTTAATCTTATAATTTAAGATTGCTAAATATGGGTATAGGCGAGGGCTATGCACCTGGTACTTCTCTCACTTGTAGCAGTTTTACACCAGTCACTCCATTGACTTCACCAGAGTTACTCCTGATTTGTACTGGAGTAAGTGAGGTGAGAATCAGGTCATATAGGCTTTACCATCCGGGATGATAAATTTTGAGAAATATGCAAATATACAAATACGATTTCAATATGTGCGCAGCATAGATTCTCTCACTTGTTCAGGGCCTGCAGGTTTTATTGCACCCCACAGACTTTACATAATGTTGGCATGCTTCCCTCTTCATTATGTCATAAATGTGAAGTGGAGACAGGGTCATTCTATCGTATGTTGCGGTCATGTAATAAGATTCAACTTTTCTTGGGGCAAACTGTGTTTGAACAGATTTCAACTATTCTAAGCATGGATGTACATATGAATCCTTCCTTAGCAATCCTGGGTTTTTCATCAGAAGATATAGTCTTACAAGAAAATAAATCTTATTTTCTACAGCTGTCACAAGGGAGAGCTAGACATGGTAGATGAGGTTTGTGGAAAGCACACTCCACCTTCACTCTCTGCTTTAGATGAACTGAACTGGAAAGCTGCTCTCCCTTGCAGAAGTTGTGGTCAAAGTCAGACAGCCTCAACCTGAATTTATCCGTAAATCATTTACATTCATTAACTGAAAAGGGTTTTGTGTGTTCTCCTCTAAAAATTGTTTCACTGAATTAGTAATAATTCAAGATGCTAACCAGAAAAATGTGAGATCAGATGTTAGATTCTGGTCCCTATGAGGGACTCTGTTGGTAAAGCCGGTTTAACCTGCCTGCTGAAGACGTGCGTGTGAATCTCTGGGTTGCATAGCTGGCTCCATGTTCCTCTTCCTCATGGCTCCTGATTCAGGGGTTGTGACCAGGGAAAGTAGGCATGGCTGCAGCATCCCTGCGTTCTGGCCAAATCTGCCAGCCCTCTGAAGGACATTGCAGCAGGTGGTACTCAGAGCCACCTTGAAGCTCAAGTTGCGCTCTAGAGTCCATAAGTCAGGGAGCCACATTTGTCATCTAATGCAATCCTGGGTTTCAGAAACAGGAGAATCTCAAGTAGGAGTAGAGAGGTTATTTTACCTCTGTATTTGGTACTTATGCAACCACGGCTGGCATCTTTCGTTCAGTTCTGGTGTCCACAGTTCAAGTAGGATGCTGATAAATTGAAGAAGGTTCAGAAAAGAGCTGCAAGAATGATTAAAGGATTGGAAAATGCCTTGCAGCAATAGACTCAAGGAGTTCAATCTATTTAGCTTAACAAAGACAAGGTTAAGGGGTGACTTGATCACAGTCTGTAAGTACCTACATGGGGAGCAAATATTTAATGATGGTCCCCTTCAATCTAATGGAGAAAAGTATAACATGATCCAGTGGCTGGAAGTTGAAACGAGACAAATTTAGACTGAAAATAAAACATATATTTTTAACTGTGAGAGTAGTTAGTCATTGGAACAATTTACCAAGGGTCAGGGTGGATTCTCCATCACTGGCACTTTTTAAATCCAAGTGGATGTTTGGATGTTTTTCTAAAAGATCTGCTCCAGGAATTTTTTGGGGGATGTTCTCCGGCTTTTGATGTACAGGAGGTCAGAACAGATGGTCATAATGGTCCCTTCCCAAACCTCAGACATCTGGGTTTGTGGTAATCTTATTCCCATTGAAGTCAATAGTAAAATTGTTGACTTCAGTGAGCAGGTTGAGATCCTTTGTGGGTGCTTAAAGTCAGATCTTGATGAGAAACATATTTGCAAGAAGCCAGTCCCCTCACCTCTGCTTCAACCACCCTTTCCCTGTATATTGCTAAACTTATCTGAATCTCCTTTGCCTTCCCTCAGTGAAACTGGACAGAACCTAAGGTTTTATGATATAGGCAAGCCAAGCCTTGGCCTTTTCCGTTGCCCCCTATGTCTTCATTTTACCTTTCTGGTTCCCATCCTCCCACTCAAGGGAAATATTTGAAAGATAAGTTGGCATATTTTCTACCACCTTCAAATATCTCCCTGACTTAATGTTTTCTTAGCTGGAAGATAGCTTTTCAACATACATACATATATATAATTATAAGCCTTTTCACCTAGACATGTGAGGAATTCCACTTTCTTCCAGTGGGAGTTCTCAGGAAGGTTTAGGTTAAATGGGCCAATAAGGGAAAAGCATGTAGCACAAGATTTTACCTTCTAAAGAATTTTTTTAAAAAATATGTCAGAGTATCTAACTGTCAAAGAATTTAAACAATAATACCTGATGTACAGACTGGAGTGCAGTGCTTAGTAATATGAAGATTGCAATCTCCCTACAGCGCACCTAGAGATTAATTGGGTTCAAAGCAATATGTCATGCAGGGCCGTCTAGCTGAAAAGTACAGCAGGGGAGAAACCTACAAACCTCTCATACTAATTCCCACAGAAAATCTAGGAAAAATTCCCCTACAAATTACCTCCACCTGTTTGTGGAGACGTAGAGACTTTATCCAAGAAGTATCTCAAGAAATCTTGCATTCAAGCATTTCACTGAATGTTTGTGGTGATTGAAAATTGTTACTGTCTCATGCTTGTTTGTCTGGCCTATGTGCAATGAGCTGGTAACATCAGTCCTGGTTCTGGTGGATATATGTCCATATCACAGAAACCATCATTGTGACTGGTAGTGTCAGCAGAGAGATCAAGGCTGGAATAGACCATCGAGACTGAATTGGCCTCTCGAATTCTGCCCTTGGTTATATCATGGGAAATCCGGAATAGCCCCACTGACTTCCATGAGGTTACATCATTGTAACTGAGAACAAAATTTGGCCTGGTGCCTGTAGAGAATCATTGAGACACACGGGCAAGGCAGTATATAGAAGTTTATGCAATTATCTGTGCTTGGTCTGCATGGTGGCAAAACTCCCACTGATTTCTCTGGAAGCAGGACAGAGCTTTGGTGGGTTGTCAATCCAGCATGTGTCATGATCCCTACAAATAATAGAAATAATTAAAAAACTCAAGCATGAAAAAGAATCACAACTGTAAATCCACCTGCAGTTAGCTTCCTAAACAATAATTTGTATCTCACCTGGATAAAAGTTTAATTTCAGCTAATAACATTTTAACAACCGAGGAGTACAAGGCCAATATTTTCAAAAGTGAGTGCCTAAAGTAAGGCTTCTAAGTCCATATATGGCACCTAAATAAGCCTGACCTGACTTTTGAAAGTGCTGAGCACCTGTCAGCTCCCAATGCGTTCAAGGAGAGCATCTGAGTGCTCAGCAATTTTGAAAATCAGGCCTCTTATTTAGGGTCCTAAATATACACTCAGGAGTTGAACTATAGGCATCCACTTTTGAAAATCTTGGCTGAAATAACTGCTTCTAGAATTTGAGAACCCCTTTGTGGGTTTTGTTGGGGGCCTGTTTTTATTGGTATAAATGTCACGCTTGATATTTTCCCGTCAAGGCTGCTGCTCTCAGTTTCTGTTTTGGGTACTAGTGCATGATGATGTGAGGGCACAGACATAACCTTCTGCAGCCCAGGGAGAGTAGGAGGAAAGGTAAGTATCAATTTTTTCTAAAATTATTGCATTATTTTACTAGATCTTTAAACTTTATTTAAATTCTTTATTTGGCAAAAAAGTGGGGGTATCATATTTTAATTAGTAGCCATGTCAAAGGAGAGCTAGATTAATTATTGGAAATTACTCTGTCCAGATGGTTTTAATTTTCACAGCAGGGAACCGGCCTCTTTTGAAGGTGATATTTTTCAAATTAAAATCAGCCTGGATATTACTCATACATGTTGTCGTTTGAAGGTGACATGGTGTGTCCTCTGCTTTCTAACCTACGCTGCGTTCACGTCTGTGTTCTGCCCTAGTGAAACAATCCGTTGGATTAAAAAGGTGCAGGTTGCTTATCTCCAAAATTAAAGCCATCAGAGGGGTAATAGGTGACTGAAGGAACTGGTAATGGGATATGAAGTCTTTTCATTGTTAGGTTGCCCTTTTGAATTCTCAAACCAAAGTGACCAGAGAGTTGTTACCTGATGGTCAGCATCACACTTAGTAGTTTTAACAGAGGCTCTGAGAACTGAATGGACACAGAGAATGAATTACTCTCTAGCCCACAGAGGCAGTGCTTCCAGAAGAAGGTTGAGGAATGCTGTCAATGTGGGGGTAACTTGTATTGTTGTTGCCTGTGCCTTCCCTGTTCTGTAGATAAATGGAGGACTTCAGTTTCCAGAGCTTCCACGTGCGCTATTTTCTGGTCCCTTAAATTGTTCACTCATCTGGGCAGAGTTCCTCTGAGGCATGTCCAAACTAACTTCTTGGACACCTTCTTGGAGCAGTGGGCATTATCGGGGGTTCCCTGCCTGGTGTCCTCTTCTAAATCCCTTGTTTTGACCTTGTGACCTGCCCCCCTATCCTTATTTGTTCTTTTTTTGTCTCCCACAATGTCAATTTCTGGTTTCCTTGGCCCCTCCCTGACCAAATGGGGTGGGTTTTGGTGCCCATCCCCTCAGTTGAGGGAGGGTCCAAATAATCAGCAGTAGGTTGACCCACCAGCCCCAGTGATCAAGTAGGTTGGTACATTTCTTAGACACTGAAATATATATAATACACATAAATGTTGCATCCATCTGCTGTTAGACACTTAAACAATAATTTCTCTCTGCCTTGATATAGGTTTAATTTCACGGGATACCCTTTTAACAATGAAGAATCTAAATAAATGTAAGCATCTGTTGAACATTTGGTAACTGTAAGAATAAAAATACCAAAAATCACATCTCTGTCTGAGCTGCAGAAGGAAATCTCCATTGAGGGTTAAAGTTTTGTGATATTTACACTGCTGAAAAAGCCAAATTCTGACTTCACAAGTGGGAAAAATATTAATGTGCTTAAATGAAACAAACTCGTATTTCTATCCCCTTGGTAAATCCTTACAGTGAACATATTTGATCGTAGAGGGTTTTACAGTTCTGAAATATGAAGGTCAAAAAGAATGTGACTTTCTGTAGCACAGATCAAACATTCTTCAATGTTTGGCCATAGCTGTATTTTTAGGGTAAGATTTAGTTTGTATGAATTTCCAGTACAGGGCCTGGGTTTCCATGCACTGACATTTAGACATTCTCAGGTTATATTTCTATCATGTCCGCTTTCTGTTCTGAGCTCTAGAGATGGGCCTGGGCCAAAAAGCCGGATCTGAACACCCCAAACTTTATGGGAGGATGATTTGGCTTTAACCTTGGTCTTGATTTGAATGTTGCAGTTGACCCCTAACTCTGTAATGAAACAAAATGAAATTCTAGATCCAAATGCATCCCCATTGTGGGGGTGGTTGTAGCTATGGGTTGCAGGCCTGGATGCCAACTTTGGCCCATCTCTGACAAAAAACTTGTGACATGGCAAGTGGCATTAACTTAGGACTGCACAGAGACATAAAATATCCTCCACCATGGAGGCAGGGCCAGGGAAACTCTGCACTTCAACATGGTGACCGGGTTAGATTGTGTAAGGCATTAAATGCCCACCCTATCACAGACAGGGTTCTAGACTCTGTCCCACAGGATTTTCACAGTGGTAGCTGGTGGGCTCCAGGGGATGCATACAGAACTTTTAAAGAGCCAGCGTCCTCATCAAAAAAGGCACCAAAGCAATGGGTACTAATTTGCTCCCTGTTGTTGGTTTCAGTGAAATTGCCACAGCCTGAAGGGGCCATGATAACCAAGTGCCCTTTTGTCTGTCTTGGTTAGGGCTGGCACACCACACGTTGGCCTGTGGTAATGAATTTAGTTTTCACTTTGCTGTTAATGGCATCATTCCTGAGAACGTAATTCACATGACCTTTTATGGGGAGACTCCCCTCCCCACACAATAATAATAATATAACTTTGTTAAACTGGGCAGTAAAAGTGTGTGTGTGTAAATTCTCAATTACACTGATGTAAATCTGGGGTAATCAGATGAAGTCAGTAGCATTATTTTAGATTTATACCTGTGTAACCAAGAGCAGAATTCAGCCTGTGGTAAGGTGTGTGGGTTGGTCGGTTGTGTATGATTTTTTTTCCCCATATGGACTGTGTCTTCATTTAGTGATCCAGGTGGATATAGGAGAACTTCTTGACTTACCTCATTCATGCCATGACTTGGTCTGACTGCGCTGGTAAATGCCTTTTTTCTTCTTCCTTTTACAAGCCCAGCTTCTAGTGGAAACAGACACATTTGGCAGTCAAGTCCGGATCAAAGGGAAAGAGACAGACTTTTACCTTTGCATGAACAGGAAAGGCAAGCTAGTGGGGAAGGTAAGTGTTTCCTATTAATTCATTTGTAACATGAGCATTACCTTTAGCAGTGACTGCGAAGCCGTAATGATGTGTTCCGAACTTTGCCTGTCAACCCCAAATGAAAAGCAGGACTTGAGGAATGTGGAATTTTTAAAGCAGTCCATCCCTCTACCAACCCTTCCCCCACAATAAAATAAAGCAGCCAACCACCAGGATTTTATTACTGATGCCTTGGGTATGCACAGGTTTCCATTTTACAGTTGCATAGATTGACAAAAGATGTATGCATCTCAAAAACAATTGAGCACTCACATTACATGATATAAATCTCTTTTACCTTGGTGGTAAAAAAAAAATGTTAGGAACATGTTAGGGAGGTTAGCAGTGTAGTGCCTGTTTTAATAACAAGAGTCAGAATATACTGTAGCAAAACTAATATTGGAATCTGAACATCTTATTAGGGCTGGGCCCCACGGTTCTAGCATTACAGGAATATTTTATTACTTTGGATCCCAGCACAATAGAAGCATGTAACAAATTACACATATTTGCCTGTGTAGCTTAACTTCTTTGCTGAAGTCATATTTTTTTTAATTCATTAACTTGTTTTTGTAACTTACATGGGTTCTTTGTATTGCTGGTGAATCCAACGTTAAATAATTGGGCAGGAGGCTGTCAAAGTTAAATTCCACCAAACGCACATAAAAAGCACTCACCCTCTGTACCACATGAATTAAAACACTGGCTAGCCCTGTGGCAGTGAAAAAGGGAAGCTGAGTTTTTTGCTTTGAGTCAACAAAGGCACTGAAAGCCATATTCCCAAATAGAAACCAGGTGTCCTAGCCACTCTGGTGAGATGTTATGTACTATGGTGGTCCCAGGAGTGACACTGTGTGTGGGGAGGGGGAGTCTTTTCATAGGGTGCTTTCCTATACCTTTACTCATGTAAGTAAAGGCTACTTTAAAGACTGATGTCTACACTACCTCAATAAGTTGACCTAAACTATGCAACTCCAGCTACGTGAATAACGTAGCCGGAGTCAACATAGCTTAGGTTGACTTATGCGGGGTCCTCACTATGCTGGGTTGATGGGAGACATTCTCCTATTGACTTACCTTGCTCTTCTCGTTCGGGGTAGAGTACTGGGGTCGACTGGAGAGTGATCTGTGATCGATATGACAGGTCTTCACTAGACCTGCTAAATCAGACCTGATGCATCGATACCCAGAGCATCAATCCGGGGGGTAGTGTAGACATAATTTTCAAAAGCACCCATTAATTCTGGGTGCCCAACCTAAGATGCTGACAACCTGTTTCTCTGAAGTGTTGCACACTGGGATTCCATTTTAAATCAATGGGATTTGCAAATGCTCAGCATCTTGGAAAATCAGACCTAAATGCTGGATTCATCATTGTCCTTCACCTTGAGAGGAAGGATCATTCATTGGTTAAGGCCATGGCCTGGGATTTAGCAGAACCACATTTGATTTTATGTTCTGGCACAGATGTCTTGTGTGACTTTGGAGAAGTAACATGGGGCCATAATTTTTTAAGTTATTTAATCACCTAAAGATAGGTGCTTAGTGGGATCTTCAAAAGCTCCTAAGGGCCAATGGGAGTTAGGTACTTACGTGCTTTTGAAAATCCTACTTGGCACCTATCTGTATCTTTAAGTGCCTAAATACCTTGAAAAATCTGGCTCTTAGCCTCTCTGTGCCTCAGTTCCCCATCTATATGGTGTGGATAACAACACAGTCCTGCTCACGGGGAGTGTTGTGGGGATAAATATGTTAACGGCTGTGAGGTGTTGAGATACCACAGCCGTGAGGGCCGTGTAAGAATCTAAGGTGGATTCATGTAAAGTGACTGTAAAATGCCGACATTCTGCTTCAGTGCCATTTACACTGGTGCAAATGACCACACATGATGCAGGCAGCAACCAATGAGCCTTAGGGGTCTTAAACCGGATACCCAGAAACAGGCTTGTCAGATACCACTTTTGAAAATTTAGGCCTAAGTCTTTTTCAGAACCAGTCCCACAATTTGGCTCATTGGGTGTGATTCAGGACAATTATTTAGCTTGTTCTCTTCATATAATGGGATGTTTCAGTTTCTCTCAATATGCTTTTCATGATGTTAAGCTGGCAAACAGCTCATTTTAAAATAAATCTTTTCTTGTAAATATCATATCTGAGCCTTCCTGCCCCACGCCGGTAAAGATCCAGATTGCTGGCAAGTTCATAAAACATGCCTCCTTGAGCAGGAGGGGGCACCGAACATTCTGTTTGGAAGGAAAATGTTCCAGACGCGTTGCCCATATTAACAGCTTCTCAAGAGCACAAACGAAAATAACAGCATGTCTTCTTGATACCAAAGAGTGTGGTTTTAATTAGTATCATAGTTTCAGCTCTTTTTGTGGCAAGAGTTTGAGGGAGTGTTTTTTAGACCGAATGCTCTAAACAGCTAGTAAGCCCCGAGGAAAACGTTAGATAAAAATTCATACCTGGGCTAATGCAAATCTCAAAGTACATTCTGAGAGGAAATACGAAGCACACAATGATCATTTTGCAGTTGCCCCAGCATGTCCATCTGGCGACAGTGGAAATTTGAGGCAAAACTGCTTCTTTTTCTCTGCTCGTTTCCTCTTGCCTTACACTGCATAATCCGTAACAATACCAACAGATGCCATCTGGCTTTGTTCTCCTCCTCAGTCAGCATTTTTGGATTCTCCCCAGTTGAAAACCTGCTTTGAATTTAGTTCTTTTTTGTTTCCCATAATCACCTAGAAAGAATATTACAAATCGGAGCAGGTTGTTGTTATTCACAGCTGGAACGTCTGACGAAAGTGACCATTTCAGAAACTGGGCTCGTTCCCTGCCTTGGAGCTAGTTATGTTGCAGGCAAGCAGATTAATCCTAAGGGTTCAAAAGAGCAGCCTTCATTTTTCTTTTTCATCGACTCATTTACATCTGTGCCAGCTCTTCTGAGTCCAGGCTTCCAATGTCGCTTTCTCAGCAGCTCAAAATCTGGTGTTTGCAGCATTGCTCTCCCTTCCTTGTTTCAGAGGGGCAGCCATGTTAGTCTGTATTGGCAAGAACAGCGAGGAGTCCTTGTGGCACCTTAGAGACTAACAAGTTTATTTTGGCATAAGCTTTCATGGGCTAAAAGTGAGTTTTAGCCCATGAAAGCTTATGCCCAAAATAAATTTGTTAGTCTCTAAGGTGCCACAAGGACTCCTCGCTGTTTTTCCTTTCTTGTTAGTTATTCTTTGTGACTTCACAGCTGACATTGGCCAAAGGTCTGAAAAGTGTCACAGGCAGGATTCTAACTCTGTTGTCACTGCAGGCCGCTTCTGAGTTTTCCAAGATGCTGACCCACTACCTCCCAACTTGGGAGTCCCAAGTGCAATGTATGAAAACTGGAGACTAGGCAAGTGCTGGAAAGGGAATGACTGTTTTTCTGTTACAAGTGACCTGCGCAGCAGAAAAGCAAATTGAATTGTGCATGCTCTCTAGCTGCTGCTTGATGTTGTGTAAAGAAGGCCTAATCAGGTTTTTATTTGGTTGGTGATTTCAAATATTTGTTTTCTGCTTTAGTTATTTGTTTATTTTACCTTAGAAACAGCATGTCTTAATTTCCCTGGTTTTACTAGGTGTCTGTGGCCCGCTGATGAGCTAACTGGGATTATGACATCATGAAGAGAGAGCAATTTAGGTGGAAGGGAACTGTTAGTTTTGTTTAAAACTTTGTTTTCTGTTTGTTTTTTGTTAATGCCCATTTAACTCAGGCTTCTGACCGACACTTGGGAGAAGAACGCTCTAAGTGAAAGATTTAACACTCTGGCTCATACAAATGATAGCTGAGAAAGTTTCAATTCCAGTTTTCTCACTTAGTAATCTCTCCTAGTTGGGGATTTTCATGTTAAATAAAATCAGTTTTCCTATGTGTTCCAGACAGGATGATAATCAATGGATAATATCCATGATTTGTTCTGACTCATTTTCTCTTTCACCGCTGTGTGCACACTGATGTATGTGTATGCACACACATCCCTTTTCTTTCAGACTGACTATTAATTGTAATGACACAATAGCATCAGAGACACTCTGATTTACATCAGTTGACAATCTGGCCCAATTATTTTAGATGGTGCTTAATTCCATATCTTATGGCTAACCGGATGCTTAAGGGCTCAATATTTTTGCTATAATTGAATTTTCAGTGTGAGAGAGGTGAGCCCTAGTAGTCTGTGTGCAGGATCTCCTGAATTCTAATGCTGACTCTGACAGTGGTTGTATCCACACTGGAGCAGAAGATGTAATTTCCAGCTTGGGGAGATATACCCATGTTAGTTTTGATTGAGCTAAAAATACCCGTGTAGTTCTGGCAGTGTGAGTGGCAGGCTGAACTGGCAGCCCCAAATACTTGCCTATGTTTTCAGACAGGACCATCCTGAGGGCAGGTACCCACTCTAGCCCAGGGTCGCACAGAGGATTCAGGGGGCCTGGGGCAAAGCAGGGGGAGCTGCGGCCCTTGTACTCACCCGGCAGCAGTCCGGGTCTTCAGCGGCATTTCGGTAGTGGGGAGCCCTTCAGTCGCTCCGCATCTTCGGCAGCACTGAAGGTCCTCACCTCCCACTGAAATGCCGCTGAAGACCCAGACTGCCACTAGGCCAGGGCATGCAGGGCCCCTGCGGGGCCTGGGGCAAATTGCCACACTTGCCCTCCTCCAGGCGACCCTGCTTTCATGGCCTGTGGACTCGATCAGAGCTAGGACAGGTATGTCTCTCTGAGCTGGAAGTTACACCTCCAATGACTCTCACTGGGGCCTCAGACTAGTCATTTTTCTTTCTGCTTCGGCTGCTCTATTTCAGAAATATAGATAATAATACGTATAAAGTAGGAGTTTTATGAGACAATGTTGGTAAGGGACTTGAAGTTAAGTGCTAAGTAATATTCTGTGTGCAATAAGGACTACAAAATCTTTACAGCAGGGAACGGCAGACAGTCATGCAAGCCAATTGCTGTTGGTTGGTACACCACTAAGCATGTTGGAAGTGTTGTGTTGATGCTGAGAACTTGAATTTTCATTTCAAAATGAGCATTGGAGACCAGGCTCGTCATGCCATGCTCCACCAGCTTGCTACCCAGTGTTCCTTCTGCTGCAGAATTAGGTGCTATATAGAATTTGAGGACGCTGTGACGTTTCCCCTTTGCTCCCTCATAAGGAGATCCATGCAGCAGTCCATTGTTATGCAGCATACACGTGATTGGTTAGCCATATGAATGTCACCCTGGGAAGAGAATTCATGAGTTGGGCAGTGCATCTCCTGGAACGCACAGACAGGGTGGATTCATGTTCTATACTCTCCCGTGAACAACAGCCTGGGTCCATGCACAGTTTGTGGACCTGGGATGATTCTGTGTGCACCACTGTAAGGCATCCAGTTCCTGCTTCTATCCCACAGGTACCTATCCCCAACTGTTGCCCTAGCTTCCATCCCCAATCCCCTCCCAATCTGAGGTGTCTTCTGAAAGATGGTGGTCTGACTTCCTCCTCCCACTTCCTCTCTGGGACAGAGCCCCATCATGTGTTCTTCAGGGGTGATGGGTAGCCCTTTCACTCATTTTACAGCTTCTGGGGAGCTGTCAAATGAAAACCACAGTGCTCCCCTGTCCCAAATCTGTAAGAATCTCTGGGGTGGGAGCTCTCTCTTTAGGCACTTGTGCTCCAGTGGCAGTTACACTCTACAAAACACCCATTGACAAAAGCTGCTAAAGGCCTCAGAATTTGGCTGAGTGGGAGTTCTGCCTGAGTAAGGAGTAAGCAGATACCTCAAGATTTGGCTCCCTTTCAGCAAGTGGGGATTGGGATTGTATGACACTGTGGGCTAAAAAGAAAATGTAAGGTCACGTCCTAACAAAATCTCAGACCAATTACATTAACTCAGCTGTTTACTAAGAATACAACATATAATAACGTGCAACATATCCATATTGTACAATTCGCTGTTGTGCGCCAAACTAGCACTCTAACTTTTACCATAGTACTCTGAGATTTTTTTTAAAAAACCACAAGGATCTGAAATTCAAACTCCCCAGGAAATCACCTTTAATATTTTCAATATTTCTTGAGATAAGTTTGGAATTTTAAGGTTTTTCTTTTATTCCGCCTTTCTGTATCTTTTATGGACAATTTCCACCTCCTACCCCCTGTTCCTATTAAAGGGTATAAAATACAGCCACTTGAATGGTCTGGATTTAAACTCACTCTACTATAAAAACAGATGAAGCAAAGTTTTACACTACATTCAGGCCTATACTAGGAAGGCTTTGCCAGTATCGCTGTACTGGTATATTATACTGCCAAAGTGTTCTTAATGCGAATGCAGCTTATAGTGACAAACCTTGTAGTTTTGCTAGTATAGCTTATTTCAGCATCCTGAGCAAAATAAGCAATACGAACAAAAATCTAGTTTGCTGATCTAATTGTGTCTGCATTAGGGGTTTTGCCTGCACAGTTGGTCAGAGATCACACCCCATCATAGCCCTAACTGACACAGCTATGCCAGCAAAAGAAGTTTGTAATGTAGATCTGACCTAAGAAACTTACCATTTTCTTGTGGCTTTCCAAACCAATTTAATGTTACCAGTATGTTGCTAATACCATATGGTAAGGATCTCTGTAGTTTTGCAAACTGTTGCTTGATGCCAAAGACTGTTTTGGCAGAGCTTTATCACTGACTCCTGCCAGCAGTGGTCTTTAGGGGAAAGTAATAATTTGGCGTTGTTTACATTACAGCAAATGTAATGGGGGGTTTCTTGAAGCGTGCACGCGCGTGTGTGTGTGTGTTAAAACGGGAAGGTTAGGGGAAAAAATAAATCCAATGGCATCAAAAAGTGAAGGTGTTGGTTATTGTCCAGGCATGCAGTCCTGGTTTACAGGAAACGGGGTGTCTTCTTTTACAAGAACTTCAGTGGAACTCTCCATGCAGGATGGGAAAACCCCTTCAGGACAAAAGGAATTTTTTAAGGGCCAGGACTATCTGGTGGGAAATACGGGGTGGAGTTCTTAAAAGCACTCAGCACTGGCTTAGCTGCACCAGTGGGAGTCTTACTACTGACTTCTTTGGGAGCCTTGGGAAAAACCATAAAGCACAGATTAAATAAAAACACTATGTCATGGTAACATTAAGGGTCTGATTTAAATAGAGATGAAGAAAGATTCCAAGGTAAGGTTGGAACTGTGCCCTTAACTCACCTGAATGTGCCTATGCAGCACACATGGTGCATGATTCTCCTCTGCATGTCTGCACTTCAGATCTCTTCTCTGCAAGAGGATTCTCTGTTGCCAGTCAGTGTGAGTTCTGAGCATGGACCAAATGCAGAGGGTGCCACAGAGAGCTGCGGTGCTGATAAAAAGGTGTGCATGTGGCAGTGGAGAATTCTGCCCATAGACCTAGAGCTGCATCGAACTCTGCCCTTCTGCTTTGCAGGGGTTTGTTGGGCAAACATTTTTCTCCCAGTTCAATGTGCATCAGATTTGCCCCCCTGAGTTTGGGATTAAAACTGACCCCAAACTTCAAAGCGATATGATAATCAAAACTATCAGATTTCACTTGGCTTTGGGTCAGAACTGCAAATTTCACAATGTTTTGACATTAAACAATTAGTCTTACCAGGCTCACTCAGTCCTGGACCCAGGCTCATTCAAAAACCCCATAAACCCTAGCAATTCCTGGACTTAGCACTGTGCTTGCTACAAAACCAGAACCAAGGAGTGTTTGATGGAATCTGAACTTTAATCTCATACATTTTTTTCAAAGCTCTCTTGTCATGAACTGTCCTGACTGGCACTTCCTTCAGAGGCAAGGCGTGGCAGGGTTTTAAATTACCTGGCTTTTGTGAGTTCAGTCAGCGCCCTTTTTGAACTGCAGTGTGATTCTTCATATTCAGTGAGATTTGTTCTTCAGGTGAGCTGCTCCTGGCCCCTCTCCCTCCTCCTTTACTTTCTAAGCTATGTCTTTACGCTTCTCTTCCTTTCCCATTTTAATTGGCTGTGTGGACACCCCAAATGCCTTTGAACTCTGAGGAACTCTGGATGTAGAACTCAACTGCAGTATTGCTAACCCAGAGTGTTCAAAGATCATGAATCTGGCTTCCCAAAACCATGAGATTGGCTTTAAAATGTTGAGATTTGAACAACAAATATTTGGGTTTTTTCTTTGTCTTCTTACTCGGGTCACATTTTCGGACTTTCCTCTGCAGCCACGAGGGCAAGAAATGTACTATTATTTTGAAAAAAAAAAAGTGAAATTTTCATGCAATCACTTGATTCCAGAAGCTTGTGATAAACTCATGAGAATTGACAACACTATGAACTTCATAGCTTCCCCCATCTAGTACAGACTGAATCACATCCCTCAATCCACACACTTCTGATCTCTGAAGAATCTGGATCTGGGCCCAGTTGCTGCAATCTCTAATCTTTTCAGTGCTTCAATCATGTGCTACGTGTTCTCAAAGGGTGGGTGTGGGTGTTACACTGCATGTATGTTATTATATGCACTCAGTTTACTTGGACATGCAGTATGTGCTTGTAGTAGTTGTCATAATCTTTTCCTGTATATTTAACATGAAAAATATTGCATAAAACATCATTCAGATTAAAAAAAAGGTTAAAAACTAAGGAGTAGTCCCTTCCTCTAAGGCTGTCTAAACACAAAAGTTGTACCATTTTAATTATACTGGTCAAGTTAAAGTGCTACAGCTCCCCTCTAGTGTGGATGCAGCTATACCAGGATAATAGTGCTGATATCAGTTTAGTGTATTCCCATACAGGAAGGGGAATAAGTTATATTGGTACAAGAAACCTTTTATACTGATATAACTGTGTCTGCACTTGGCGTTGTACTAGCATAACTATTTCCGTAAAAAAAATCATCCCCCTAACTAATGTCGTTATACTGGTACATAAACTGTGTGTAGACGAGGACTAAGATATCAAGTTACTGGCATGTAGTAGCCCCTGAGCAAACGCCACTGTGAACAAATTATTTCTAGAAGCCTGAGCAGACTCAGTCTGAGCTGAATGCTTGGGTAGTTAATAAGTACTCTGCCTTCTCTCCAATCAGCCGGATTTCTGAATGCTTCTAAACATTACACACTTCCCACTCCACCCAAGTTCTACTGGAGCATTTTGTGCATCCAGAACAATCAGAATTAAATTGGAATGTTTCTTTCATTGATCACATGCTAGCTCAAGGTACTGTACCCATAGAGTGCTGAATGTTGAATGGGTTTTCCAAGAATTCTTGCTATGAATAGCATTACACCATGGTACTCTACCAGAAGAGTCGCTTATCGCCCTACTGTTAAGGTCCAGTGAAACTATTCTTTTTTACATGGAGGCTGATTCATCACAACAGTGAGGTGACATAGTACATTGCAGTGACTCCTCCAAAATGGTAGGAGTTTATACAAATGAACTGTATCTTTAGGGTATTAACATTTGCAAGTAGCAGTGGTTCTGGTCCTGCCTCTGGGAGCTTGCAGTCTGGTTCAGACCTGACAAAATAATTATTTTCTTCTTCCTCTTCTTCCTCCTCCTCCTATTTATTGAATGGCAACAGTGAGTCTGGTGCTGTACAAATACAGAGGAAGACAAGCACCAATGAGCTTCCATTCTAATTAAGGCACAGAAAATAGGTATAAACAAAGCATAGGTTAAGAGCTGTCTTTTTGTGGTGCAGTTATTTATAGTAACTATCTGGGTTATCAACTCTGGGTTACTGTGAAAAGTGTTGCAGAAGAATGTGTTTCCAGGAGGAATTTGGATGAAGAGAAGGAGGTTGTTTGAGGCACAAGGAATTGGAGGACTTCTAAGTGTAAGGGGCAGTGTGGAAAGAGGCATGAAGATTGGAAGTGAAGATACAAACAGAGCACGTAAGAGGGATGCTTGTAAGGAAATGAGAGCAGAGATCTCGACAGAGGAAGGGCTGTGCTGGGTCACAGAGGGGAAATCTTTGAGCAGTCTGATGCAGAAGGTGAGATGAAGTAGGTGGAGGGATTCCAGGAAAGGAGTCACATTGTCACACTGTTGGGAGGAAGATGATTCAAACAGCAGCATTTTGTATTTATATATTTTTGGGAAGGTGGTGGGGGAGAAGGAGAGCGAGGGAAAGACCAGGAGAGACCAAGATGTGGACAAGGGTTTTAATGGCCAGGGTGTGGGAGAAAGGTTGGATTTTTTGCAAGGATGTAGAGGAAGAAGCAGCAGAACATGAGAGAAGCCTGGATGGGAAAAAGAGGAGATGCAGGTCTCAGAGATGGGGAGAGCATTTCGGTGATGTTAGTAGAAGTGGGTGAGCAGAGCACAGGAGAAAGAAAGAAGTTTGAATCTGAGATACCAAGGGATTTCTAGAGAAGGTATCATAGAGGCATTTAGGTACACATGATAATGGTACAAGTCAGAAGAGATTGGGAAATCTCGCTATTCTATGTAATAAATGGACATATTTGGCATATGTGGCTAAAAGTTGCTTTAATTCCATTGGGGCGCAGACTCTGCCCTGGGATGAATATCTGTGACTCTCTTTCAAACCAATTGGTGCCAAGCCTCTGATGGCCCAGGTTAGCTGACAATCTATAATAATCATGCCATGGGTTGTGAAAAGAATAGCATGTTGGATTTACATTTGTAGTCTCACTCACGTTCACTGATCTATGGAGCATTTAGTCTGTAATATTGAGAGGACATGTATGGTGCACACATTTTTAGTGTTCATTCTGTCTAGTTCTAGTCACAGATTTCATACATGCAAGTTATTAAGCATATGTAAACACCCCGTTAGTTGATGCAATTGGATTCAAATTTGGCTACTTTGCCAAGTAGAAAATTTTCAATGTTAGACACTGTCAGCCTGACATGTATAACAATAATGTACATATTTAAGATCTGAGCTAAGCTGCTTTACATTATGTCCAGTTTATATTGCCTTCAAAGCACTGCAGGTTAATACAGATACTCTTGGGCTGACCTGGGGGCAGGAATCTTTTTACTTCAGCCAAACTATGGGCAACATTTTCCTCCTGGTTCCATATTTTGAGTTGCTTATCTGCAGTCTGGAACTCAGCTTTGGGTTCTATGAATGGAGTTTTCTTTGGTATCAGTGGGAACCCTTTATGTGGAACTGAATTTGCAATATAACGGCACACAGGGCAATGTACAGGGCAGATCAATTGTCTAAAGTCTGAATCACATTTTAAGCGCATATCAAAGTCTTTGCCTATCCTAGGTGTTTCAATAGTTACTACAGTGATAGGCTCTAAGTACTAGAGTACTGGTACCCAAATGCTTTTCTCTTTTTTAAATTGAGTTTTCACCGTAAGCTAGAGCTAAACATCCCTATTGACAGCCATTTACTCTGTTATTTAAAAAAGAAAAATATTGGCATTGGAATGAGAAGTGACGTACATCAGATTATATAAGAAGGAAACATTTTCATATGCTGTGGTTACAGAGTCCACTTCCCAAAGAAAGAGCGGTACAGCTGGCCACCAAGCAGAGTGAACTATGCAAGTTCCTTAGGGCCCAGTCCAGATCCTTTGGAAGTCATTAGAAAGACTCAAGTTAACTTTGCGGGGAGTTGGATCTAGTGCATAGTATGAGTTTTAAGAGATCTTTAATAATGTAGAAAAAGTAGTAAACAGGAAATACAAACTAGTAGGAATAATAAAAGGCGGGAAGAAGGGGAAGAAAGAGAGAGGGAACTCCTGCAAAGCTGTGGCACAGGTCTGAGTTGGGGAGCACAGCCCATGGGGAGGTGGGGAACTGTTTGTAAAGCTTAGCTTGGAAGCTCAAAGCAGTTGTTCTTTCCTTCTTTCTCTCTCGTCGCAATGCTGTTTTAGTTTCTTTAGCTCTATCTGTGCCTCATACTATTCCTGTTCAAGAGACACTGGAAGGCGTCTTTTCATGCTTTGCTTGAGAGAAAGGTTCAGATATCAGCTGCTTGGGAACACCAGCTCACTGGGGCTTGATCTTGCTCCCATTGAAGTTCATGATAAAATTCCCATTGATTTTGACAGGATAAAGATCAAGACAAGGGAAGGCTGCTGGTAGGTACATAATGGGCCAGATCTTCAGATGATATAAATCAGCGTACACTCTGATTCCAGTTCACACCAGCTGAGGAACTGACCCATTGATTCTTCAGTTCTAGTCCATCGCTAGTCTTCAGTCAGTTCAGTAGCAAGGGATAGATATTTTGATCACAGTTTTCTGTTTTATTCTGATGTCTGTTCTCTATCACCTTCCAGAAGAGGCAGCTAATGAGACATGGGTTGTGGTGAACCTCACTGTCATTCATGGACTGCTTCTGCTTGGCTCTCTAGAATGTTCTTGGAAAGTGAAGTGAGGGTCACTTAGAAGAGAGTAATTTAGAAGGGAGGAATTTAATTTACCATCTAACCACTGCAAAAAATAACTCGGTTGGTGAGGCAACTGAAAGGCTACTTTTAAGCACAAAAGCACAGAAGATATTGCGAAAAAATAGGATTTGTCCTAGGCAATTTCCTATGTTATATTTTGTTATGTAAAGAAAGGGGTTAGGTTTTTGTAAAAGGTGATGAAGCCCTTGCATTTGCTATACACCTCCATGTCAACAGAAAGAACCTTGTCACTTACAGGCTGGATCAGCTGTTGACATTATTTTTTAAGAAAGGCACCTAATTTGGTTGTGGGATTATTTCCTTTCTTCATCCTTATGAGCTGAAACACACAGATCTGCGTCTGCCCTGCAGACAGTCAGTGACTGCCTGTGCTGAGGCTAAACTCTACCCTAGGGCTGGTGCAACCATTTAGGCAAACTAGGCGGCCGCCTAGGGTGCCTAGTGGTTGAGGACGCCTAAAAGCCTCCTCAGGTGAGGAGGGGGAGGTGAGCTGGCTGGGGGAGGGCGCGCGGGGAGGGCTGCCTGCAATAACGAGGGGGGGCGCACAGGGGAACTGCTCCCTGCCCCAACTCATCTCTACTCTGCCTCCTCCGCTGAGCACACAGCCCAGCTCTAAGTCTCCTCCAATCAGCGCCACAAGCCTGGGTGGGGAGGAGAATTAGAGCAGCGCTAGCGTGCTCAGTGGAGGAGGCGGAGCCAAGGTGAGCTGGGGCGGGCTACTCAGGAAGGCTTAGTTTCCGCAGGAGGTCTCCCCTGCAGGGTTTAGCTGCCGGGGGAAGGGGGAAAGTCTTCCCAGGCAGGGTGAGTTGCCATGGGGGGACGGGGGGGGGGTAACTGCTGGGGGGGGGCTCCCCGGGTGGGTAGCTGAGTTAGCTGCCATGGGGGGGTGGGGTTAGCTGGGGGGTGTGCAAGGTGGAAGTTTTGCCTAGGGTGTGAAACTTCCTTGCATCGGCCCTGCTCTACCCTGATATAAACTCAGGTGCCAATCATGTCACTAGGATGTTAGGCTGTAATTTGTCCCTTTCTGCATAGGATTGTGTTACTCTAAATGGAATCTTATAATGTACAAAGCCAGTTTCTATGTTTATTCAGTATGAAGCCTAGGATTTGCCAGACCAGACCACTGGTCTGCTGAAGCCAATGTTCTGCCTCTGGTCATAATCAATACCTGATGCTTCAAAAAAAAGTGCAGTACCTCCCACCCCACCAATATATTTAGCCAAATAGGTCATGTTCTATGTGGTTGGGTGGAAATTACTTCCCTACCCTTGAAGGTAATCAATTTACATCCTGAAGCATGAGACTCAGTTAGATCTATTATGTTAACATACATAGATACAGATGTTAAGGGTCATGAAATTATCCTGACCTTTTGAAACCCAGCTAGGGTGTTTGATCTGATGGCCTCCTGAAGGAACGATTTCCACAGTTGACTACACTCTATATAAAATCAGAAGTATTTCACTTCATTTACTCTTTCTGAATTTTGAATTAATTAATTACATAAAGTTTCTATTTATGGGACAGGGCAAAAGAAGGAAGTGACTGATTTTATTATTATTGATTATAGAAACCCTTTGCACTCAATTAGAATGCCTCCCCTTCATACTTCTGAATTCAGCAATCAAGTTCACCTGCAAGACTCCTTTCCAAGTGAAGCAATCCTAGATTTGCTCTTGTCACATACATACATACACACACACATTCTATCATACTGCTAATAGTAACCTGCCATGATATCAGAAAGGATGACCTTGTGATAGAGGTGATGGACTGGGAGTAGGTCTTGATTTTGCCACAAACTGCTGTGTGACCCTAGGCAAATCACTGTTACATGCCTCAGTTTCTCCATCAATAAAATGGGTTTAATGATACTTACCTACCTCACAAAGGTGCTAGGTGGCTTAATTTGTAAATATCAGTGAAAAATTTGAGATCTTCGGATCCATTGAGATCCTTAGGTAAAAGGTGCTAGAAAAGTTTAAAAAAAAAAAAAAAGTAACCATCTTTTCCTTCTCTGAACCTCTTCAGTTTCTTCTGTACTTTCCTTAAGATGTGGTGATCAAGACTGGACATAGTACTTCAGTGCTCCTGCTATGGGTGTGTATATCCCGCAACGCATATGCACAAATCAGGACTGTAATGCACACATACAGGTGTCTGTGTGGCACTATGAGGGGGTGTGTGTGTGTTGAAGTGTGCATTTAAAAAGTGGGCCCCAAATCAATATGTGCTCTTGTTCAATATAACATCTTCACACCGTACTTTATATTATTTTCCATTGCCTTTTTAAGGCAATTAGACATCCTATATATATCATTAATGACTGCAGTGCACTGGTGGTCATCTTTATTGAACTGTCTGCCATGACTGACTCCCAAGTATTTTCCTCTGAGGACTCTGCAAGTTCAGAGGCCAGTAAATTGGAGAAAGTGTCTGTGAAATCGAGTAACTCTTGGCATACAGTTACAGATATATATGGTCTGATTTACAGTGCTGTGCAGCAGCTGAAATTGCATTTGGATCAAGAAGGATCTTTGTGGTTATGGTTTCAGGATTCCTTGGCATAACTTCAGAATGCAGAGCACTGGAGATGTTCATGAGGAGGTCTACTTCCCATTACTTCACATGGCTGGGTCTGGTCTGCCTGCAGCCTTGCACTTTGATTCTCAAGCTGCTGGAGGGCAAACCCTTCAAGAGCAGCCTGTGAGCATCTGGTGGTAGGATCAGCCACAGCAACCTACGTGGGAGCAGTGACAGATTAACGCACAGGTCCATGGGTCCAGGTCCACAGGGTCCATGCCCAGGACCTCAGCCAATTCCACCCTCAGGAGTGCTGGAACCTGGTAGAAGTGTAGGGGCACTGGAACTGGGGCCCTGCCCCCTGCTCCTCCTCTTTCCAACTGCCCAGGGAGCCCGGGTCACTGTGAGGAGTCCCGGACCTCCATCTGCCCTGGGTGGCGGCTGGGGGTGAACACAAGCAGCTGCCAGTCCATGTCCCCCCCCCCGGGGCAGCTGCTGCCAGGTGGACCTGGGGTGGGGGCTCCAGTCTAGCCTCCTGCCCCCTCCCCGGGGCTTGCCGAATGCTCTGCAAGGAGAGGAAGCCCTGCCCCGCTAGGTCACAGGCGCAAGGAACCAGGCAGGAGGGCTCCTCTATGCAGCTCCCACTTCTACTGACCTGGCATCAGCTGCTGCCGCACTCCGCCCAGGCTCACTCAGTGCCAGTACCTGCGCCCAGCTCCTGCTGCCAGGCTGCCCTTGCCAGGTCTCTCTCGCTCCCAGTGACAGGTTGCCATAGCTGCGGCCTGGGCTGTGTGTCCAAGGCAGCAACCACATGCAGCACCTCTCCTCCTGTTGCGTCTGGCCTGAACCTTGCTGTTTGGGAGTGGGGGGGGGGAACAATGTCCCCTGCCCCCCAAACTACACCCATGCTACCACCGCTTTGCACCTGCCTGAGGCTACTACGCCTATCTTAAAAAGTGGGGGGCATGGCCCTTCTGAGCCGTCAGTCAGGGCCACCCGGGGGGGCGGGGCAAGTGTGGCAATTTGCCCAGGCCCCGGGCCCTGCAGGGGCCCCCACAAGAATATAGTATTCTATAGTTTTTCTTATGGAAGGGGCCCCCGAAATTGCTTTGCCCCAGGCCACCTGAATCCTCTGGGTGGCCCTGCCTTCAGTGCTGGCACCTCTGGGCCCCCAGTGTGTGGAGGGCCCATATGTTTTGTGGCCAGGGTCCCAATAAATCTTAATCTGCCTCTGCCTGGGAGCTGCTCCACTAACATGCAGTTCTCACCCATCCTGCTTGTCACACTGCTGGGACTTTCCAAGCTGTGAATGCGTTGTGGGGTAAGCCCTTTAAGAGATATCCACTTCCTTTCCTGCCACAGGCAGTGGCAGAGTCACAGCCAAGAGATGCCATGACTTCAACCTGGCCTGGGCCTACCCTTCCCCCACTGAGATTTTCCACTCTGGGTGGGGTGAGCCCTTTGACATCCCTCCAGCTTTTGGTTCCTTCACTAAACTTCTGCTAGTGTGCCGAGGAGTAGGACCCTTGCAGAAAATCATGGGTCACTGTGCAGATTCTGTACAGAGAGCCCTACGTTTTCAGAAATGATGAGTGATTTGGGGTGCTTCAGGTTTTGGTTCTTAACTTCAGGTACCTTGGGCCTCACCATCAGAAAGTGCTGAGCACCTTTTTAAGGCTTCTCAAATTGGGGACCCAAGAATGGAGGCACTCTTTAATTTGTTGTCAATTATTACAATAGCACCCAAAATCACTATTCACATTGAAAATGTAGATCATGTGTGCTATCTAATTATGTTTGGAAGGATTGGATTTTTATCTGTAAATGTCAGTAAACTTGGATTTCACTGTGTACACACAAACCTACGAGAAATATTTCTGTTGATAATTGAAATTTACAGATAAGCAAAGTAAGAAGGATGCTGCTTGAGAATTCATTAGAGTTCGATTTAACGATTTTAACTTTGTATATGTTGATATGAGATGTGGACAATTTTTGTTCCAACAATTATAAAGCTTTAACTTTTTGAATCTCGAAGTCTACTGTTATTAAATAATTATTGGCTGATCCCATATAGTTTCCCACAACTGAAAATTTAAACAGATAAAAATAGAAAAAATAATTAAAGCTAAACATCAATATTATCCATCAAAATTACACAAAAATACAAATCAAATTCTGCCCAGCCAATATATAATATATAGCATACTATGAAACCATGTATAATAATGAGGAATCAAAAATACATAATTCCAAAGGAAGCCTTTTGAGTAACAGCTAGATGCAATCATTAACTTACTGACCTTTGTGGTCCCTTCTATGCTTATGAGTCTGTACCTGTCACATGGGGATGACATTAGAACAAGAAGCTCAGTGGCAGAGCTGGTCAGGACATGGGGAATTTTCTGCAGAAGATTTCAACATTTCTTTGAAAAAACAAAATTACAAAAACTGAAACGCTTTTGGGTTTCAGCCAAAAAGAAAAGAACTGTCAGCTTTCATTTTTTTTAACATGTTCATCTTTTCCACAGAAAGCAGGCACTTTCCCTGAGCTTTTTATTTAGTCAAACCCTCAATTTTCCATCAAAAAAACAATTCAGAAAATTTTCACCCAGCTCTGCTCAGGGGGTTTGGGTTCAAAGTTTGTGAACCAAAGTTTTCCTCATTTTCAGATGGATTTACACCCTCCCAAATATCACTTTGTGATTCAGCTGTGAACAAGCCACAAGAAGGTGATAATTAATCAAAATGGCCATATCATAGTATTTGTCTTGAAACTGTAAACTGTCCCAGTCTCTCTTGAAGGGTGTGAGTCTCACTGAACCTTTCAACAAACATGCACTCCTAGGTTGTAAAGAAACCTGCAGCTGGGCAAGTTTCCTGTGGCCTGTTTGTTATTAGTTGTGAAGCACCAGCAATGTGCTCAGTTGAACAAGACACAAAATGGAGACCGTCTTGAAGAGCTTCCAGTCCAAGATGGGTGGGCTGCCTAACAAAAGCTTTGCACAGCATTACGTGTGAGGCTTACTGAATGAGATCATCTTTTTCAAACAGAGAAACCTTCAAACGATGGGGGCCTCTATCACTGCACCTTGTTATTATCTGAACTATTCATGCAAGGGTTCTCTTGCTGCTGAAGCCAAGAGAAGTGCAGGATTTGGGAGTCCTATAAAGCCTGTCTGCACAGCTGCAGTTCTGAAGCATAAATAAGAATCTGCCTCACCCTCCCTTCCCCATACAGAGCTGTTCAGGTGGCTTAGTGCCCCAGTTTAATGCGGGGAGAGAGGGGTGCTGTTGCACCTGATAATGCTTTCTCTCAATCCGGTCGCATAGAGGCTCCTGAGAATTTCCTACGAGCAGGAAGCTGTTAGTGGAAGTAATGGCTAGCTCAGAGAAGCACTTCTGCTACAACAACAAAGAGCCCTTTGATCCTTTCCATTTGGAGAACTTAAAACAAGAAAACAAAACTCCAATAAGACCAAGTTGGGCTGTAAAAGGAGAGGGGGAGAGAAGGAGCACCAAAGGACTCAGGAGTGTAATTGTAGAAGTAGCAAATGTTTTGGCACTTTGATCTGCTTCGTGTCAGTTCAAGATGTTTCATGTTTAATACCGGAGAGCCATTCACCAAATGCTCTGCACAAACAATACAAGGCCGCCTATTGGTAATTCCAGGGCATTTGGAGAGACACTGGCTCAAACTCAGCCCTTTTAACTTCACTGAGTTCAGTTACATAAGGGGTGACTTTGGCCTGCTGTGCATAAAAGGATCCATTTACAGAGACACCTCATTGTGAAGTGGTAGCACAGGGCAGATGTTACCTTGCTGAGCCCACTGGATAAAGAAGCTGCAGCCATATGTGTTCATTATCTCATGACCTGGTAGCAATTTTAAAATGAGGGACAGATCTTCAGCTGGTGTGAACTGGAGACGCTCCATTGAAATCAATGGAGCTATGCCAATTTACCCCATCTGCAGTTCTGGCTCCTTTAATCCAGCAGGGTTTGTTTTCTCCTCACTGCAGTGCTGTCTCTCGCCTTTATACAAGCATGAGGGATATATGAGAATTTTCTCTAGGAGCTGCAACATAGATCAAGCTTTTTACACAATAGTTTATAAGAAACTTATCAAAGAATAGCTAACAGTTACCACATCTTTGTGCCTGGGATGTGTAAAAAAAAAATCACTGAGTTAATATCCCAGGAGAGAACTGAGGTCCCAGGAAAGGGTTTTTCTAATACCTGGTTGTTCTCCTCACTACTGAACTGGGACATTGTCCCTTTGCAATGTCCCTCTGTAGCCCCATCTGCAAGGATCCAGGTTGCGATCGCTCTTCCCAACACAGATCACAGAATGAGTTGAAAGTCAAACCTTGTGACTGGTGCAGACTCCTGCAGATAGATGCATGTGTGCCAGATGCAAGCACGAGGAGGCCTGCTGCAAATAGTCTCTGCTTTGAGAGGGGAAGGGAGAAGGAAAGCAGAGCAATAGCAGCTAAAACATTTATGCGTTGAAGTTTCATTTGCCCACAGGCTCCTCTACAAGAATATGCCTTTCATGTGGGCATATAGCAATGGACTGCAGAGAAAATCACATCTTTGGTGTTAGACGGTGGAGTGTTTGCTTCCAAATCAGCAATGCACTGTAAGGTTGGATGTGTCTTCACTAAGTCCTGCCCCTGTTGTTTCTGGGAGTTACGTCACAGCTTTAACTAGCATTGGTTGAGAAGATGGTTTTTTTTTTCACTCATAAAAATTCTACCTCTCAAAGGCAGAATATCTATTTTTGATATAAGAAAAGGGCATCTCTCTAGTACCTGATGTATCTATGGGTAGGGACTGGGAAGATGTTTTGTTTGCATAGATTATTTTTCCCAGCCATCTTTAATGAACACTTTCTCTACATATGCATTTTCTTTTGATGGCTTTTGACTGTCTTGTGTAATTACCTGTGATTTATAGTGATGATGTGATGTAAGTGCCTAGGTGTGGTGGGGTGGCACTGTGACTGGGTGTTTGTATCAAAGCAATTATGTCAGGCGAGGGAAAAAAACCTCCATAGCTTGCCTAAAAAAAATGTGCTTGAAAAGATTTCTTCCAAGGAACTGAGATTGCCTGCCTTCACTCTGGAATGACATTCCCATTGGTGGTTTGTAATTAGAGTTCATTTCTTGGTTTATTTTTACATAAACCTTCAGGCATTTATATTCATTCATGATCGCAAGACTTCTGTCTTATTAATGGGTCCATGTCAGCAATACAAATGTTTGATCGGAGTATGTTTTGAGAACTATGAGCAAAGGGATGATCCAATGGTTTGGGCACCAGCTTGGGACTTAGGAGATATGGGTTTAATTCCCTGCTCCACCACAGATTTCTCTTGTGAACTTGAGCAAGCCACTTAAGGCCAAATTCACAAAAGGATGTAGGCACCTGAATCCCAGAATCAGGCCCCCCTGGGATTCATAAACCCCCCACTCATGTGCCCCTGAACCCTGTAGGTGCCTAAACTCTCTTGGCACCTAAATTTTTGCAGTAAAAGTGCTCTAGGTTGCCTGTATTTGTGCTTCTGAGCATGCACATTTCAGCTCCACACCAGGTGTATGGATATCTAAGCCCCAGGGTGATGCACAAACCACAGAAGATGGGCATTCCTCAGCCTATTTCACCTGCATGACTCAGTCCAGTAGGAACTTACGCACAGTGGCTGAGGAGGGGGAAAGGAGGAAGTCCTTTATAACATTTAGCCCAGTGGTTAGGACTCACCTAGGATATGGGAGATCCCTGGTTCCACTCCTCACTCAGGCAGAGAAGGAATTTAAAATGGGATTTGTCACCTTTCAAGGGAGTGCCCTGACCACTGGGCTGTGGGATATTCCCCCGGGGGGGCTCTCTCCTGTTGAAACTCTTCCACTGTGGACAAATAATGAAAGAATCATTGGCTAGAGAGACAGCAAGCATGAGAAGGACCCTGTAGCCTGGTGGTTACAGCACTCACTCGGAAGGTGAAAGACCCTGGGATCCAGTTCTCTACACCAATGACTTTTTTAAAAATTATTTATTCACAGTGGAACAGCCTCAGGAGGCGGGCCCCGCACCAGAGTGTCCCATATCCCTGGGGTTAGGGCACTTGCCTGAGAGGTAGCAGATTCCTGTTCAAATCCTCTCTCCCACTCAGGTGAAAGGGGGACTTGACCTGGTGGTCTCCCACCTCCCAGGTGAGTGCTCCAGCCACTAGGCTCAAAGTTCTGAGGCTGCTGCTTGCAGCAGCATTATAGGCACCTAATGCCAAGAGTGTTTGCAACTGAGACTCCTAAGCAGAGGGAGGGGCCTCCCCATGCCCATCTCTGAGGAAGGGGTGGGGCTTAGCATACACCCCTCAACTTGCCTTCTCGCATTGGATGCCTTAGGTGAGGAGCCTTCTACTTGTTTTTTTTTGTGAATCCCATTCCAAGTTTCTCTCTCTTCTCATTCACTGTATAAGGAACTCAAGAGCCTAACTCAGGGGTTGTCGATCCCAGAGGTTTTGTAGATGGCTAAAAATTAGGTGGGGTGGCACTCAGTTCCCTATCTGTGCAGTGGGAATAACAGCACTGTCCTACCTTACAGGGGTTTTATGAGGAGAAATGCATTAGTGATTGTGAGGTGCTCAGTTGTTCTAGTGCTAGGGGCTGTCCATACATTACAGAACACATTGTTTGGTGATGTTTTTGAAGACCCACCCACCCATTGTAACTCTTTGTAACACTGAAACAAACACACACAAGTAAGGACCCACTCACCCCCTAAAGTGTTACATGATTTATGGACAGACCCGTATATGTACCTATGATAAATAATTTTCTTCCTGAGAGTTGGCCTCTACAGAGCTATGGTGTTTGACACCAGCTGAGGAACTGGCATAAGTAAGGAGGATATGATAGAGATCTATAAAATCATGCCCGGCGTGCAGAAAATAAATAAGGAAGTGTTATTTACTCCTTCTCATAACACAAAAACTAGGGGTTATTCATTTCATTTGGTAGGCAGCAGGGTTTAAAACAAACGAAGTATTTTTTCATACAATGCACAGTCGACCTGTGGAACTCCTTGCCAGAGGATGTTGTGAAGGTGAAGACTATAACAGGGTTCAAAAAAGAAGTAGATAAGTTCATGGAGGATAGGTCCATCAATGGTTATCAACCAGAAGCTTCTATTTGCCCGAAGCTGGGAATGGGCGACAGGAGATGACTCACTTGATGATTCTCTGTTCTGTTCATTCCCTCTGGGGCACCTGGCATTGGCCACTGTTGGAAGACAGGATACTGGGCTAAATGTCCTGACTTAGTATGGCCATTCTTATGTTCTTAAGTATAAAGTAGTTTGTCAGTATAACTGAGTTGCATTGAATGTATGGGGAGAGGAAGGCAGATCTCCATGAGCTTTTCAGTTACTATCTAAAGGATACAGGAGATAACACTCCAACCCGAGTAATTTTTCTGGCTAAGGAGTGTGTCTGAAAGAAGTAATATAAGTTGAATGGGGCTAGCTTGGGAAAGTGAAATGGCCATAGAACTTGTGTCAGCTCTTGTGAGGAATCGGCCCCAGTAGCCCAAGTGTGCAACTGTTTGATGACTATTGTACTCAGCACATTTCACCTCAAAGGCTCTCCAGTCCTTTATGAGCAATCTACGTACAGCCATCTCTAGGGAGGGTGGTGGTGGCCAGCCAGCACACAAGCACTCTGCACAGTATTAGGCAAAGAAGGACAAAGTAGGATCCTAAGCCTACGTAAAAGGGTATTATTTAATGTATAAATGTTATAGATCAAGCTGCCTTTCCTTTTACTGGAAATTAAAGTTTGGGCCTGAACCAAGATCCTGGATCTGAGCCCTTCCAATTCCAGATCTGAACTCAAACTTCACAAGTGGAACGTCTCTCTCTCTGGTCTCAACCTGCACTGTGTCCTAGAAAGGTGCCAACCCAGTATGAAATTCACTCCTGTGCCGAGGGCGTGCACTAGGCTTGTCTATCACATAAGTCCTATTTTTTGGGCTGAAGTAAAACTGGAGTGGTGCGCAGCTTTGTGCCAACTCCATGCACTGGTGTCACTCTCCCTCTCCCGCACTGCATAGCAATGTAATCATGCAAGGGACACACTTCAGTATCCATCTCTCATATTTTCAGGGATTCTATACATTTAAAGAATCTGTCTCAGAATCCATTGCTTTAATTAGAGCACTACTACTTTGCATTTAGAGTGCATTTTGCCAGCTAAGTATCTATGAAATTAATACATACTGTAACTTGGCAGGATCTCCCCATTGAAGTCTACTTGAGTAATGTGCAACCCAATATCAGCAGCATATGTTTGAACTAAGAATTCTTTGGAAAAGACAGTCAGCTAGAATACAGGGTTTTTTTCTTTACCCTCAAACAGCCAGTTCTTGTGTTTGACATTTAAACCTGGTTGGGGCCATTTCTCTTTTCTTTCTCCTCCTCTTGAATCTTCTTAAGGGGAGTTGCTGTCTCAGGAGGTGGGGCGGGGAGGGGAGAGTATGTAGGGGTGGGGGTTGTTTCAGGACAAACAAAACACCAGGAAGTACTGAACACATTTTTAGGTTGGGGTTTTACTGCTATTTTCTTCTAGAGGTTTAAATTGGAAGCTGCTTGTGATTTAGGAGCCTGAATCTGAGGACTGTGCCACAATTCAGGAAGGCACTTAACCATGTGCTTTATTTTCAGCCTGCGTTTAATTTTCATTGACTTCAATGAGACTTAGCCAAAGCTAGGGAAGTGCTGAAGTGCCCTTCCTGAACTGGTGTCTTTACTAAATAGCATTTCTTAGAAGCTCGTCTAGGTATTGTCATAGGAGACTCAGTCAGTCTGGACCAGGGGTTCTCAAACTGGGGGTTGGGACCCCTCAGGGTGTCACGAAGTTATTACCTAGGGGAGGTCACACGAGGTTATTACATGGGGGGTCGTGAGCTGTTAACCTCCACTCCAAACCCCGCTGTGCCTCCAGCATTTATAATGCTGTTAAATATATAAAAAAGTGTTTTTAATTTATAAGGGGAGTTGCACTCAGAGGCTTGCTATGTGAAAGGGGTCACCAGTAAAAAAGTTTGAGAGCCACTGGTCTGGACTGAAGATTACAATGCACTCCAAAAAATCACCATGCTGAGGGTCAAATGCAATGCTGACATCGTAACTCTTAGGCCCAAGTTCTCTGCTGAGTGCTTTGGTGTAGTAACTTGGATGGGCATTGAGGTTCTCACTGGAAGAAGGCAAATGGACCCACCTTCCAGACTGAGGATCCTCTTGGCAGATAACTCAATGTAGGCTCTTTGGCACTAGCATCCTTGCCCCCGCCACCTGCACCTCCTCGAAAGACTGGAAGTTCTGTGAACCGGTGGAACTTCTACCTCTTTTGCAGCATTAATATTCCCCAACAAACCAGTGCACTGGGTGGTAAATCTCTCTTTTCTGCCTCCCCAGTTCCTACCCTCTTCTTCTGTGTAAGGGAGCTGCATCAATATTGCTGTGTGTTGGGCCATCTGCATTCCTGGAGATGGGTGGTTGGTTGGATGGATTGTCCCTTAGGCTACTTATTGGAATGAGAGGAGAACAGAGGGAGACCGAAATAATTTTTTGTGCACCAGACACCTTAGACTCCTTTAGGACTCCATACTCACATATTTTACTGCTTTAATTTCAATATTTTAGCTGACTTCTCAGGAGGAAGGTGGGATTTTGTTCAGTTGAAGTGCATTGGAATTGAATTTGAGCCAGTTCCCTCCCTGTTGTGTCTCTAGTGAAGGCAATGCAGTTACACTAAGTCAGTTTGGCTCCATATTGATGACGTGCTCTGGTTTGACAAGAGACGTGCTCATATATTCATACAATGAGGGCCTGATACCAATGAGAGTTTTGTCACTGATTTAAATAGGAACAGAACTGGGCCTTAAATGAGTGGCAACTGTTGAAATTAAGGTGACATTTATAAATTACTTTATTAATAATCCCTAAAGGATGAATAGAAATTGCTTTTTCACTAATAGATTATCTCAGGGGCAGATTACATGATGTAGAGACCCTGCTATATAAGTGATTTATGTTCTATATTCCCAGTCTATCGGGGTTTATAACAGATGCTATAAAATCATCTGTCTGTCTCTACAACATGCCCTAGCACACATAAGAATGATTTACTTGGAGAAAAGCAATTTCTGTTCGTTATCCATGAATTATCTTAAAGTACGTGTACGTGTCACCTTAATTTCATGTTGTGATATGATTTAGTGCTTTCTTTTCCAGGCTACATTTATTTTTATGGACCTTGTTTGCTTCAAATTAGCCCTGAACCTGGCCCAAAGTACTATCCTCTCTTCCTGCTCTTCATTGCTCTTCCTTAGACTCTGCTGGCATATTTTGAGACATACACACAGAAAATACCTTTAATAATAATTTAACCCCCCTCAACATTTTCTTCTTTTAATTCCAGTCTCACCCCTGGGTATGTCTAAGTGTTCCACAAGAAAATGACATTGTAGTGCAAGCAGAAAGCCCCAAAATTGATATATTCAAAGTGGTCAAATTTTCATAGAAACAAGGTCATGGGTCAAATCCAGGACTTTTCTGCAAATGTAGGGAAAAGGAGCTTTCCAATTCCCTGCTATACCTAATAGCTCAGAAGGTATTTGGTTGGTTCATCAGCACCTAATTTTGTGTGAATTTGAGACTCAGCCACATTAGTGTTTACATTGCATTAATTGTTGAAAGGTATGGACCGGGCCGAGTTTTGAGTGAACCAGGGGCTGTTTCTGGCTTCACATTGAAATCTGGTGGAATTCTGCAGTGTCATCTGTTTTCTCACTGTGGTTTTGATTGAACTCAAAGGATGAGCCCCGGTGAACTGAAACCACTGGGTTTTGCACAGCCCTGCCCTTCCTCAAAGCATTTGTAAGCTCAAAATTATAAATGATAAAATATGACCTTTATGCTTTCCCAAATATGGAGGATGCTAGTCAGTAGCAGAGCTGGCTTCAACCCGTCAATGTGCATGGACTCCTGATTATGTATATTTGCTGGGCAATGTATATTTCTGGGCCTCTTCTCAAACTTTTCCCTCATATGATTCTGTGTTGCTATTGTAGAATAGTTTATGAACTCCCCTTACCCTCTTAAGAAGACAGGTACTATACAGTTTGTGTAGCAAACAAAAGGCTTTCGCAAGATGATATGTTAATGGTTTCAAGTTTAAAATAACATAAATGCATCCATGAATAGAAGCTCTAAGGGGGAATCGATAGGTCTGGAGATTAGTGGTGAATTATGGAGCCTTTCCCCTTTGGTTGCCTCTTTGAATCCAGCCTGGGTTGGCAGTGACTCTGAGTTAAGCTGATTTTGGTAGCTCATACAAAATAATTTGGAGATCACAGATCTAATGAATTCTAAACCAGCTGAGATTGGCTGTGCCTTTCTCTTGACTCAGATTTTGAGATTAACAGCATCTGACAAATTGTACCAAACTCTGCAATGATTTTCTAGACAAGCATTTAGAAGGGAGCAGACTGAAAAGTACCAGTTTCACTCTGTGTGCTCACGTCTCTGGAGGTGAATGGCTGGTGCTATTCCTATCTGTTCCGCCTGGCCCATTTTCAGACATACATAGCGATGATTCTGCCAGAGCTCTGTGATTAATCCTTTGCCTCCTGTGATCTGCTGCAGCTTCTGTGCAGTGACATGTTAATTTTATTTTTCTCAGGCATTTGGGGAATTAGTTTGCTAAGGATTGAAAGGGCTTTGACTGTTTTGTTTGTTCACAGGCAACTGTAGTAATAATTCTACATATAAGCTATTCAGTGTAGCATAAGCAACTTCTTATATGGTACTTACCGACCTTTGGAAAGCACTTTGAGGGCTACAGATGAAAAGCCCTATATTATTTATTTATTAGTTGTAGCAGTCTAATCCAGCTCCCACTGAAGTCAGTGGGAATCTTTCCTTTCGCTTAAGTGAGTTGTGGATTAGGCCCTATATAATGTTCCATATTTTGTTTATGGTTGTTGCCCTTTTTTGAAATAAGCAGCTAGTTGATGTTTGGGAGCTTGTGCGTGTTCGAGTAGACAGTGGTGGTAGTCAGGTATTTCTCTGATGCAGTTTTGTGTATATACAAAGAATGTATGAAGGCCTGTGTCTTGGAACATAGACGGAATAAAATAGCAAGAAACAGCTTATTTTACTCATAGTACCAAGAGCGCTTTTTTTTTTTAGCCTGCACCCTGACCTGAAAAACCTCTACCCAGGGTCAGTGACATGCATTTAGCTGCTCGTTCAGGTTGCCTCTCTCACTCTGTTTTTGTCTGACCTCAGTTTCTGAGATCTTTCATCTCCCAACCCAGGGCCGGCTCCAGGCACCAGCTTATCAAGAAGATGCTTGGGGCGGCAACTCCATAGCAGGGCGGTACTTTCAGGTATTCGGCGGCAATTTGGTGTAGGGTCCCTCACTCCCACTCAGAACGAAGGACCTCCCGCTGAATTGCCTCAGATCGGGATCGCAGCTTTTTTTTTTTTTTTGCTGCTTGGGGCGGCAAAACCCCTGGAACCAGCCCTGTGCCGACCTTCCCCTATCCAAAAGAATACTCAGTCAAAAGATCCTCAGCAGGTTCCCACACACCTTTTGTCTTAGGTAGTGCTTACCGTTATGTTAATTGAAGGGTGAGTTCACACCTACCAATCTCAATGGGGTATTAATTCAGTCTATGACAAGGCTTCACCCGGATCATAACACTATTGTGAAGGTTCTGTAAATATTCCCAAAGGATGAATAGTTATAGTTCTAATGTATTTAGAAAAGAAAAAGAAATTAAAGAAAGACTTGATACAGGAGGCATCATCTGACCTGTGGTTTGTTTCATAGACTGTTCCAGTTATTCATCAGTTAAAGGTAAAATAGAGGTATATTCTGGCATAGGATTATAGTGTTTGTAGGATTTCCGCTTGGCTGAAATACTTAAATATCCTATTATGTGATGCCGTGACTCTTGCAGCACTGCTGCATGCATTGTATAAATTAGAGATTTGCCTGATCCTAAACCACAGATCAAAATGCAGCTGGAGTTCCAAATCCAGATCTGGTTTAGAATTTTGCAAATGGTCCCAACTGTAAACTGGCCTGAACCAAAACCCTCAATAGCATTAGTCCCAAATGTTGGGATGTTTGGCATCTGATTTCTAGTATAAATTCCCCATCCTCCATTATAATGATTGCCCTTGAAAAGGAGGCTTAGGAGACCTTCCTAAGAAAGTGAGCCTAGTGCCCTGAGTACAGGCCTAGGAGCTCCAGTTCTGGCTCTGATCATGGCAACATCTGTAGCCTTAGTAGCCATAGTAAAGTGATGTAAAGATAAACTTTTAAAAGTAAGTTCTTTGACGTTTGAGTGTCCATTTTTTACTCCATGATTTTTAAAAAAAAAATAGAGGCCAAAAGTTAGGTTCCACAGTTCGGCACCGAAATAAAGAGCCTGGGACGAGATTTTGAAAAATCAGTACCTAAGTAAACAGCCAGATTTTCAAAAATGCTAAGCAACCCAGACGTCCCTTTGATGTCAGTGGGAGATCTAGGCACTCAACACCTTTCTGTGCTCAGCTCCCCATCTCTCCAATGAGAATACCAATCTGCACCTCCCAGGAATCGTATGGCTAGTTAATGTTTGGGTTGCCAATGGGCAGCACATTGGAAATTAAGGATGAAATTTCAAAACCACCTTAGTGAGGGAAGTTCTCCATCTTGCATGGGTGTGGTAGGTTCAATGGCAGTTGGGCATCTAACCTCTAAAGCATTTTTGAAAAGAGCAGTCTAAATTCTGGGGGTTGGACTAAATTAATACTTAGTTCGTGGCAAGCAGGGGTCTAAATCTATCTGCACTATCCTGCCGCACACTAAGCGTCTTTGTGGACCCTGCTGCTGTGCATTAAAAGTTCCCTAGTGCTCTTTGATCTACCCCGCTTCGAAATGGTAGATTGAAACCCCAGCTTGCTGACAATTTAGGACTTCACTAAACAAACATTAAATGTTGTTGTTCAAGATTCCTGCAAGTAGGTCTTCTGATGTATGCTTCACAGAGGGATATGTTTTATTGGGACAGGCCACAATGGGGGAGGTTTACGAAGTTAAGTGACTACTTGCTATTTGTGTCTTTGAAAATCTCCCTACGAAAACTAGATCCCTTTGTTAGGAGTGTTTGAAAAAAAGAAAGAAAGAAAACAAAAGGCACCCTTGAACAGGGCCGGTGCAAGGATGTTTTGCGCCCTAGGTGAAACATCCACCTTGCGCCCCCACTCCCCGCCACTGCCCTGAGGTGCCCCCCCCTCGGCAGCTTCCCCCCTCCGTCCTGAGGTGCCCCCCTTCTAGCAGCGCCCCACCCTGCACCCTCCACCCTGAGCCATCCCGCCCGCCCCAGCTCACTCCTGCTCTGTGCACAAGCACCTCGAGTATGCTGTCACTGCTTCACTTCTCCCGTCTCTCAGGCCTGCAGCGCCTAAGCTGATTGGCGCCACAAGCCTGGGAGGCGAGAGAAGTGAAGCAGCCACGGTGTTCTCAGGGAGGAGGCGGGGCAGGGGTGAGCTGGGGTGGGGAGTTCCCTTGCGTGCTGCCCCCTCCTTACTTGCTGCAGGCGGCCCTTCCCGCGTTTCCCTGCCCCAGCTCCCTCCGTCTAAATGCCGGCGTCGACTGGGGCAGCCGAAGAAAATGGCACCCCCCAAATCCCAGCACCCTAGGCGACCACCTAGGTCACCTAAATGGTTGCACCGGCCCTGCTCTTGAATCAAATAATAGTGTTAATGGTTCATTTTGAATATTTCAACTGATATTTCTCCCCCCAGCTACTGGATTGAAAGCAAGAGAGAACAGGACCAGATCCTGTAACTGATCTTTTATGCAAAATTGCTATTTGGCCAACGGTTTTGCAGCTGATTGAAATGAATCTTCTTTCCCTTTTGCAGCCTGACGGCACCAGCAAAGAGTGTGTCTTCATTGAAAAAGTCCTAGAAAACAACTACACAGCACTGATGTCTGCGAAATACTCTGGCTGGTACGTTGGATTTACCAAAAAAGGAAGGCCACGAAAAGGGCCCAAGACCCAGGAAAACCAACAAGATGTGCATTTTATGAAAAGGTACCCAAAAGGTCAAGTGGAGTTACAGAAACCTTTCAAGTACACCACAGTGACCAAGAGGACTAAGAGAATACGACCTACCAACCCCAGTTAAAAGATAGACAAAAACAGTGTCACAATAATAAACCACAAAAAAACTGCACCAGAGGAATATTTTTACATTAAAAATAAGGAAGAAGCTCTATTTTTGTACATTGTGTTTAAAAAATAATTAAAAAATTAAAAAAAATAAAAAGACTGGATGGCAAACGCTGGGGAAAGCTGTTAGGGATTTATTGTGACTTGAAAAACAAAATGAACTGCTCTATTTAAATTGACTTCTTGACACATAGGTGCTTATTTCTCTTTTTGGAACGGACAACTTTTCAAGCAGATCCCCAGAGGAAAAACAATTAATATTAAATAAAATAAAACCAAAGAAAACCAAAGTTCTTTCCCAAAGTTACTGAGACCCTGCCCTGAAAATCACCAGTTTTGCAGTAATCTATTTGTTGTCTGCTGCAAACTGTCCCGAGACAAGATGGTGTGTGCGGCAGTGATTGAGTTTCCGTGGAGTTCTCAATGCATCGATCTTCTGTAACCTTTCTGATGACATAAGGTGTCACGGCTCTGTGATCCTGCATTATGCTCAGTTCTGGAGAATGCTGCTAAATACATTCCAATGACTAAAAGTGACCTAATACACCAATGATAAGGGAATATTTTAAAACCAGCTATATTATATATATTATATATATATATATATAAGCTATTTATTTCATCTCTCTGTATATTGCAGTTCCATGAACCAAGTATTACTGCCTCAACAATTAAAAAAATTATTTAAAACACATGTACATATTGCTGTAATTCACACTTTTTGATTATTGCTATGAACTTTTATCCTTCTATCACAATGGTAGCCACTCTGTAGTTAAGGTCGGAGCTAGCTTCCCATTATAAGCTTGATTTTCAATCCTCTCCCAGTTTTCCCCAATAAAAACCTGTCTTTCATGGCCTAATGGGCTGAGCACTATATTGGGAACCAGGAATTCACAGAGTTCTTCCACCACTGAAACTTTGTCCAGACTAAGATTGAAAGCTGTGTTGTTAGATCTTGTTTGTTTGCTCAGACTAATGGACACTTTCTAAAACTCTAGTTTTATGCTAATCTGCCCCATAGATCTTTGATGTGACCAGTTTAACATACACTAAAGTACAACTTGCCTTGTCTTGACTAGAGTTTTAGAAGGCAGTATTTGTTTCAGGCTAGCCAATATAGTTTAATATTATACCTTTTAAACCCTAGAACCTTGACTTCCTTCATGACCCTTAACATTTCTGGGACTCAGTTTCTCCACATGTAAAATAAGAATACCAACCACTTATCTACCTTACAGGATGTTGTGAGTGTGAACTAGTTAATGGTTTTGTACTGGTTTTGGACAATGAAAACCCTTATGTAAATGATAAATATTGATGAGAAACATTTAGCTGCCGAATAGCATATAACAACTAGGGCTGTCAAGCGATTAAAAAAATTAATTGTGATTGTGTGATTAAACAATACTAAAATCCCATTTATTTAAATATTTTTGTATGTTTTCTACATTTTCAAATATATTGATTTCAATTATAATACAGAATAAAAAGTGTACAGTGCTTTTTATGTTTATTTTTATTACAAATATTTGCACTGTAAAAAGCAAAATAAATAGTATATTTCCATTCACCTAGTACAAGTACTGTAGTGCAGTCTCTTTATTGTGAAAGTTGAACTTACAAAAGTAGAATTATTTAAAAAAAACCCTGCATTAAAAATAAAACTTTGTAAAACTTTAGAGCCTATAAGTCCACTCAGTCCTACTTCTTGTTCAGCCAACCTCCGACTAACAAATTTGTTTACATTTGCAGGAGATAATGCTGCCTGCTTCTTGTTTACAATGTCACCTGATAGAACAGGCGTTTGCATGGCACTGTTGTAGCTGGCGTTGCAAGATATTTACGTGACAGATGAGCTAACGATTTGTACGTCCCTTCATGCTTCAGTCACCATTCCAGAGGACAAGCATCCATGCTGACAATGGGTTCTGCTTGATAACAATCCAAAGTAGTGCAGCCCGATGCATGTTCATGTTCATTAGCTGAATCAGATGATGCAACCTGCAGAAGGTTGATTTTCTCTTTTGGTGGTTTGGGTTCTGTAGTTTCCATATCGGAGTATTGCTCTTTTAAAACTCCTGAAAGCATGCTCCAGACCTTGTCCCTCTCAGATTTTGGAAGGTGCTTCAGATTCTTAAACCTTGGGCCAAGTGCTGTAGCTGTCTTTAGAAATCTCACATTGGTACCTTCTTTGCATTTTGTCAAATCTGCAGTAAAAGTATTCTTAGAACAAACAACATGTGCTGGGTCATCATCCGAGACTGCTATAACATGAAATATATGGCAGAATGTGGGTAGAACAGAGCAGGAGACATACAATTAGGGTGACCAGACAGCAAATGTGAAAAATTGGGATGGGGTGGTGGTGGTAATAGAAGCCTATATATGAAAAAAGCCCCCCAAATCAGGACTGTCCCTATAAAATCAGGACATCTGGTCACTCTACATACAATTCTTCCCCCAAGGAATTCAGTCACAAATTTAATTAATGCATTTTTTTTTAATAAGCGTCATCAGCGTGGAATCATGTCCTCTGGAATGGTGGCCAAAGCATGAAGGGGCATACAAATGTTTATCATATCTGGCACATAAATACCACAATGCCAGCTACAAAAGTGCCATGTGACCGCCTGTTTTCACTTTCAGGAGACATTGTAAATAAGAAGTGGGCAGCACGATCTCCTGTAAATGTAAACATACTTGTTTGTCTTAGCAATAGGCTGAACAAGTAGGACTGAGTGGACTTGTAGGCTCTGACGTTTTACATTGTTTTGGTTTTAAGTGCAGTTATAACAAAAAAAATTCTATCTTTGCAAGTTGCACTTTCACAATAAAGAGATTGCACTACAGTACTTGTATGAGGTGAATTGAAAAATATTATTTCTTTTGTTTATCATTTTTACAATGAAAATATTTGTAATAAAAAGTGAGCACTGTACACTTTGTATTCTGCATTGTAATTGAAAGCAATATATTTGAAAACAGAAAAACATTCAAAATATTTAATTTCAATTAGTTTTCTATTGTTTAACAGCGTGATTCAAATGCAATTAATCACTATTAATTTTTTAATCACAATTAATTTTTGAGTTAATCATGTGAGTTAACTGAAATTAATTGACATCCCTAGTATCAGTCTGTTCAACTCCTGTCAGAGTAGATGGGAACCATAAATATTAGGATTCCAAGCCAATACTAGTTGACCCGAACCTTTGGCCAATATCACAACCAAACCAGAATGACCTGACAACCCATCTTCCAATGAATCTGCTATGAATTGTTGTATTGTTGGTATGCCAGTAGCATCTCCAACCCTCAGCCAAACTCACGAACCCTCTGTGCTAAGCACAGGAGACAGTGCCTGCCTTGACGAGCTTCCAGTCTAAATAGATGAGACAGAAAAAGGGTAGGAAGAGGAAAATCTACTGAATTTGTACTACCAAGCCTGTCGTTTGCAGGTAATAGGGGTGAAAGTAACTTAAAGGACTTACCGGTACGCAGGAGTCCTGAGCAGGATGTGACCTTAGCAGGAAGAGGTGTGGCCTCAACCAGAAGAGGTGGGGCCTTTCAAGATTTAAAGGCCCTGGGACTTCACAGGGGCGGGAGTTCTGGGACCTTTAAATCCCCGCCCAAGCCCGGCTTCCAGAGTTCCAGAGGTGATTTAAAGGGCCCAGGGCTCCCCGCAGTGGCTGGAGCCCTGGGCCCTTTAAATCACCTCCAGAGAAGCCAGTCCAGTCTGGCACAGCATACCGACTCTTGCTGCTACGCCATACCGGCTTGCTTTCACCTCCGGCAGGTAACTATGTACTAAGCACCATACAGCTAACAGTTTCTTTACTCTAGCAACCACTTGGGTTTGTACTCCAACTGTTTGTATGTGTTTTGGGGAGGGTGAGAGTTCCTTTAAAACAAACAAACCCCAAACCCTCCCCCAGTGGGATGTGGATCTAGGGTCTGCCGTATCAATGTAGGTCTAGCCCATCTGACCCTTCCAGCAGCTAGAACTGCCTCAAGGGGTTGAGAACCCTCTGAAAACCTCACCCCATACCTCTACCACCACCCGCAGAAGGCATCTGTGTAGTAGGAGTACATCTCTGGACTGTGGAGGAAATTGAATCCGGTATTGTCAACCCCAAATGTTCAAAAATCACGAGATTGCCTTAAAATCATTAGATTTTTAAAAAGGATAAAAACAGGCTTCTTTTGTCTTGGTCTTCTGGCATTGGAACCGTTAGGTTCACAATTCCAAGTTTTTCTTCACTGCCAAGAGCCTTCAAATCTTTCTTTTTTTTTAAAAAATGGAAGCTGATATTCTCATGCTTTTCACACAGCAGCTGGGGCTATCAGCACATAGCATGAGGCCCACAAGAATTGACAAACCGACGTACGTCTGCCAGGAAGAGGAGTTCTGAAGGAAGACGCTGAAATAGCTTTCTCTGGGGTTGTGCAGGACAAAGCTATTACAAAAATAAAGGGTATGTCTTCCCTACCCGCCTTATCAGCGGGTAGCAATTGATTGCTCGGGGATCGATATGTCACGTCTCATCTAGACGCGATGTATCGATCCCCGAACGCGCTTATATCGATTCCGTAACTCCACCAACCCAAACGGAGTTGCGGAATCGACAGGGAGAGCCGCGGACATCGATCCCACGCCATGAGCACGGTGAGTAATTCGATCTTAGATACTTCGACTTCAGCTACGTTATTCACGTAGCTGAAGTTGCATATCTAAGATCGATTTCCCCCCGTAGTGTGGACCAGCCCTAAGTATATGTGGCAGCAGCGCTGGGACCAGGACTGGAGCTGCTGCTGCACCACAGCTTTAGCCCACCCCCTGCAGCCTCGGTTTCTGTTGGGGGGAGGGAGGAATTAGTCTCTCCCTTGTAGCAGCAGTGTCATACTTGCAGATTGGTCAAAGAGTGTATGTGGCTGGTCCTTTGGATTTGGCTTCAGCTGTGATTTGTGTGGTGAAGGAGTTGGGGAGGGTTCAGGTGGGATTTTTTGACAGGTGCTGGGTATAAATTTGCATAGGTTGGTTTATCCAGGGTGACAGGGAGGATGGTACCCCAGGTAAATAAAGATTTATAATCATCTTTTCTTTGAGGCTTGGTCGTGTCACCCAGCATTCTGGTTTTGGGGGCAGGGAGGAAATGGATGGGACCCCCACTTCCTAGGAGAAAATCATAAGGGGAAAGTTAAAACCATTTGGAGGCTCTAGTCTTGGGCAGGAGGAATCTCTTATGGCGATGAGAGACCCTTGGTGATGTGTGTGAGGGGGGAGCGGAACTCCATTAGGATAAGAAGCACCATGATGTGATCTGGAAAGAGGTTTTTAACCCTTTGTATGAGGGTAAAAGGACCTTCAAACTGCAGCCCAGACCTCTACCACTTGAGCTAAAGGACTGGGTTCTTTAGATGGTAGCAGTAGGAGGTGGTTAATCATGTGGACCAGCCACTAGTGGGGAGGCTGACACATACTTTGCCATCGGTTACAAAGCTATTTGGCAGACAGTAGTGAATCAATATTCCTGGGTTCTCTTCTTGGCTCGGGAGGGGAGTGTGCTATAGGGGTCACAGCACTAATTTAGGACTCCTGGAAGCTGTTTGTATGTTAATAATGGCATGTTAATAATTTGCACTGATATATTCCTCATTAATGTGTATGTCTAAAAGATGGGTATGCAGAAGCAGCCTCACTTTACAGACTCTATGGACATGCACATGGACTTGGCATAGTCATGAGTTCTATTCATAGCTCTACCAAAAGTGACTATGGGCAACCTCGCAAATGATCAGTTACCTAGCTGTAAAATGGAGGGAATAATGCTTACTGGTCTCCTATGATAAGGTCATGAGTCCTTGCTCAGTATGAAGTTTGTGACATACACAAGATTATTAACACCAGTCAGCATAAGGGATGAAACAGAGCCTGCTAGGCTCCTGGTTCCCAGTCCAGTGCACCTTAGGACAGAGGGTATTCTGATGGCAGGAGAAAGCAGCAAGAAGATGGAGTTGGAGGAAACATTCACAAAATTGGGAGCCATAAAAGATGCTGGCTTCCAAATATTTTTGAAAATCTGGCCAGTGGGGAACATCCACACTTAACTAGATCTTCATTTTCCTCCTAAGCAGCAATTCTGCAGGAGACATCTGGGTCGCTGCAAGTCAGGTTGCTCTGTATTTCTGTACACAGTCTATGGCTACTGAATTGCTTCTGGGTCAGAGGTTTGCAAACAGCCTTTGAAAACTTGATTAAAACATTCTATTTCCCCATTGGCTTGAGGATTATAGAATGGAAGAAAATCTGTGCTTAACATTTCTCTCCTTCATAAATTCTTCCAGCGCCTTTTATGTGAGCTGAGGTTCACTGTGTAGCCTGTTACTTTTTAATTTACTTTGTGAACTGTGATTTGATTACTGTTGTTGAAATAACCTCAATAGGAAATGCAACCACAAGCCATTTGTTGAAGTAATTGATGTCAGTAATGTGCCCAGAGGCTCAGGTGGGCACATTTTAAATAAATACATTAATTAATTTAATTTAATAATAATATCATGTCACAGGTACTGTTCTGAAGATACTGTTGTATCAGTAGCAACATTTTTCTGTCCAGAGGCAGGCAAAGGAATGCAGTGATGAATGCAAAGGTACAATGTGTGTTCTGTCTGTTTTTTTGTCATGGATCTTGCAAGTAATTCAGGATGCTATCGCATTTTCAATGTGTACATCCATCCCAGGTCCCCAGAAGAGAACTCTGAGCTTTTGTTTGGTTCAGCCAAATCCCTGATAAGTTTCTCAACCATGTTGAACAAACCTGTATTGCAGGTCAGTTGGAACTACCTGACAGTGAGTGCCACATGTGACATATACACTAGAGATGAATGTGTTTCAAGCAAGACCTCACATCCTGGCATCTGCAAGCTCAGGATATGAACTTTGCAGTTGTCCCTTATCTTTATGATGTGGAAAGCTAAACCCAAAGATCCAAGCACCCCAAAGATTTTGGGAAAATTTTGGATCTCAGTCCAGATTTGAACTCCCTAGCCTGGGCTCACTCCTTACACTATGTTTAAAAATCATCATCACAAAGGCAAAGAAGGGTAAGATGTGGGTCAGCATGTTTTTCAGCCTTTTGCTGTCCTCTAGGCAGGTAAAATCCAATTTTGATTCCTTTCCACTGCCTTGAACTATTCTGTAGGCCCAGGACCAAGAAGCCTACTACCACAGGAATCATTTAAACTCCTCTTCCAAGGAGGTACCGATTATTGGCCAAGGTAGATGAGGCAAGCCATTCACAGCAACATGATCAATTCCTGGCTTGTACTTCACTTCTCCTTTAAAAGGCAGTAAGTAGCCTGACCCCTGTGCAATGCGTATTCAAGCTCATAGACAAAATGGTGCTGGCACATGTGATCAATTTGCCAGGAAAGTTTGCAACCCCAAAGCTGGGGTTTTCAGTTCCCCAGGCACAAGTTAGTTCAGTGCTTCCTGTTCAACAACACGGTATTCTTGTTTGGCCTCAGGATTGTTGAGGCAAATATAGCTCTCACCTCACTTATCAGAATGGATCCATGTGGCTGCTGCATCTGGTCTATAGTTGGATTGTTGAGTCTAAATTGCCTGCTTTCTAAACAATGGGCTTTTAGCAACTCCTTCCTTTAAGCATAAAAACCATCCCTATCTAGAGTGGAACTTGTCAATACAAAGTTTCAAACCAGCCTCATGTCTGATGCCTTTCTTCCTTCAGTATCATCCATGGAGTTACAGGCTGGCCTGTCGAGATGCACCCATTATTCTTTTGTAGGTTAAAGCAGTGAGAAGGCCGATTCCAAGATCGGGTTGCTGGTTTTCATACTACAGAACTCTGCAGCTACCTGTGTTCTGTTTGATCAAAGTGGAAAGCCACCCATGCAGAGAGATTGATGCCTTTAAGTTAATCACCTGCATAGCATAGTGTCTGAATCTGATAAGATTCAGGCAGAATAAATACCATCTGGTATTGTATGCCCCAGGCATACAAATGTCAACACAGCAAAGTAGTTTATAAACAGGGTGAGGAACCCCACAGTATATAATAAGGACAGAAATATCAGGGCCTGTGATAGTGACACTGAGAGTTTTGCCATTAGTTTTATTGGGAGTGTAATCAGACCATGAGACTGTGACTTCATGTACATGGCTTCTGGAGTCAGGACTATAGCATACTTTAGCAAAATATTTGATCTTTCCATGCCACTGACAGTGGGCATCTTTTCAGGGCATCATATGTAGCTGAGCACAATGGAAGAATAACTTTGTGGTGAATACTGCAATGTGTATACTTCATAGCTGTAAAGACTGTATTCAATCCATCACCATCTTATCTGCCACTCTTGGAATTATTTTAGCTGATTCAATCTGGCTACAAATAAGTAGAACTTGATGTAAATCTAGTTCTGATTTAAGCAAATACACAATCTTCATGAGCTGTCTCAGATTGCCTTGCTGGGCATACAACTGTGCAGGCATGTATAGAGTCTACCACAGAATAATAGTGATGTATTGCTCAGTAGATGGTCCCTGATTTTCTGGGCATGTTGGTACATTCTTTGTCTCTCTACTACCAAATGTACTTTTAGGCTAAACTAATGGAATCAAAACAGCTTTAGCAGACAAGTTAGCTTCGTTAATCCAAGAAGGTTTTGCCACCACCAACTCCCAACAATTACATTAGTGCAGCTGTACACAAATATGCCCAACAGGGGCTCTCAGTTATTTCCATATCATGACCTGTCCAGCATCCCCCCCACCCTGGGACACTCCTCCCATTTACTAATATGGGAAGAGCTGAATGGTCATGACCCCGACAGCTGTCTGTGACTTCTGTCACCAAATTACAAACCCCTGTTCTACCATTAGTTCATTGCCTTTCCCCCCCCCCCATCCCAGTTCATATTCAGATGCCGGAGGCAGGAAGATCTCTGACAAAAATTTGTAACCTATGCAGACCATATAATTTCAAGCAATATTGAGGTGAAATATTAAGCAATACACGTAATAAATAATGCTACCAATGGTCTAAAGTAGCATGTGATGGTATGGTGGTGTTCGAAGGTGGCCCTAAATTCTGTTATGCTACAAAACAAAACCTATGTTGCTCAAAGATGGGAGACTACTAAAGAGAAATGCTAGTGATTGTTAATTGCAAGTCTTATATAATTAAAACTCAGCTCTTCACTTATTTTCTTCCTGGGTCAGGAGTGAGTGTTCCTTTCATAAATAATTTATATGTGTACGCTTCTATCCAGACACGGAGGGACCCCTACTAGTAATGAGGAAGTAGCTCAGACTCTTTATCTATTCCCTCCTTGGCTTGCATAGTAACACTGTCACCAAGGGTTCTGATAAGTGCAAATAATGAGGAAATTTGTGGACATCTGTCTATTAGAAACCGGAAGGAGATCCACCAACACAGTTCATGTAGGCCTCCCCGACAACCACTGGATGATTTTCAATCTTTCCTGGTTATAGATGTACGTGGGCTGGGTTCCAAATGGTGACATCAAAGGGGGAAAAAATCAAATACTCTATCTTCAGCTTTAAAAACATCAGGAATATCAAGTCTGGGTTTGCTGGAAGCCCGGTTGGATATCTCAGGGTATTGCTTTTCGCAATCTCTTAAAGGGATTGGGGTGTCGAACCTTTAAGAGAAGTTTCCTTTTTTCAGAAAGTTACGTAGACTTTGAAGCTAAATAGGAGTTAACAAAATCAATACAGAGTTTTAAGCAGTCTAACTAAAACTCGTTTCCTTTTTCAGTTCCTCAACACTCACTCTCTTGAGATACCCTTATTTCACTAACTCTCCTATCACCCTGGGATCCTCCAAGGTAGACAAAGCCTGAATTTTTAATAGATAAAGAAGCAGAATCATCTCAATCTCCCCCCATCCCTCTTGGCAAGTCACTTCTGGCTTAACATTAGTTTGATTTTCAGAGTACCCTCCAGTCCCGTTGAAGTCAACAGGAGTTGATAATTTGATAATTAGGCCACTGGATTATGACTCCAACAGTCCCTCATTGGAGCAATGTGGGGATTACAATGATCAGCTCTATTTAGGGGGAAACAGTGCCCAAATGACGCCTTGTTGGTTGCACCCTGTCACTTCTCTGATGTCATCCCAACTGGGCTGACACTTAGCAAGGATGATGTTTCTTCAGCAAAGGCAGCCAGGTGAAAGCAATTGGAACCTCCTTTCCCTTCTCCTGTGATAAAGCAGGTGGTAGGATCAGGTACTAGTTAAATGGTATGTGTGTGTTATGGTGAAAAATGCAAGTAGAAAGGCTATGAGTTGAGTAATAAGTTGCAACTCTGTGTTTTCTCCTATAGTGAGGGATAAGTTGCAACTTATTTGAGGATATTGGTGTTGTCTTGTGCCATAGTTGAACAAACATTGCTTTATCGGTATATTTAACGGTTACACTTAGAGATGAGCCAAGCTTGAAGTCCTGTATTGAGATAGACACTTCTGCCACGTTCAGATATGTTGCTTCCAGTGTTGTGGTTGGATCCTTTTCTAGGCACAATGTTACAGAAAATCACAGTGAAAGGTTAGGAAAATAAGAACTTTGTTTATAAAGCAATACCTGAAGACCCCTCCTGATGCATCCCACCACGTTACACCCATTAACGTTAGTTTGTCACTGAGACAAACACAGAGGTGTTGTGTGATTTGTAGGGCTGCTTATAACCCATTTTAAGGTAGATTATCACTATTAAAACGGGGGGGGGGGTAGCATAACCAGGGATGGGTGAAATGTTGCAGACAAAAATAAAAAACAATCTGAGCCTTCATCCCCAGCTGGAATCAAGTGACTTTTCTTTCCTAGTTTTTCATTTTTATTTGTGCAGTCCCTGGTGCTGCCCAGGACAGCAGTAGAAGTGCCATTTCATACCAGAACTTTAGTTTCTGGGAGGTCACAGGTGCTACTTGGATCATATGACTGCATTTGCACCAATCAGAAAGTAAAACAATGTTGGCTGGGATTTCTGAAGGCTCCTAAGAGAATAACCTGTCTACCCAGCAGACAAACAGTGCAAACCTTTCCACTCCTTCACGGAACTGTTTTCTGCTGAAAGCTAGCTATGTGGAGCTAAAATGTTCCTTACAGTAGTGCAGGCTGTGGGATTATGACCATCTTTGCTTAAGACCTTTCAAAAGGATAAAAACAGCCTCCTATCCTAAGGGTCAAAAATCATCTTAAATGAATAACATACTCACCACTTTACTTTCACAAGCATACATCCTGGAGGAGCTGGAAATTCTGGCGCATGCAAATGGATGAAAACATGTCCTTTGGTGACTGTTTTTCATTGATTCCTTCGTGCCATGACATGTTTTGGATGGCCCTGCCAGCAGCAAATGCTCCTGATTCTAAAGGGTTGGCTTTCACAGCTGGCTCTGTGGCACAAGAGCTCAAGCGAGGCTTTTTCCCTCAGGGGCAGCAGCTTTCAGACCAGGCTTCTGTTCAGAGAGGCAGCTCGAGGGACCTTGGTCTCCAAGCACCCCCTGCTGGCTCTTGAGGAACAAGAGCAGCACTGAATGTGCAGGAACAGCTTCCTCACTCTTCATCTGGATAAAGATTCCAGGGACATAGCTGGGTCTGTACAGGGAACAAGGGGAGACATGAAGGTTGAGCTTTTCAAAGCACTTCAGAGGACTTAAGCCACCCATCTTCCATTAAAGCCAATGAATGATGGATGGTTAAATCTCTTGCGCTGCCTTGAAAGTTTCAGCCAAACTTTATAACAGAAAATGGCTGTGGAAGTTTTGGGCAGAAATCTTTGGAGAGTTTTGCTAACATGGCTTCATCCATCAAGCTGATGCTTGTTTTTGCTGGGGTGGTTCCTAATGTTCCAGGAAAAGGAAAAACAGCTAAATCAGTGATTCCCATTGAGAAGTGGTTGTAGCAAACATTGCCGAAGGTGCTCACTCTGTTAGGGTGCATTAATCCCTAAAGCTAGCTATGTTTGAATCAGACATACCACTCCATGGAAGGTAAAATACCATTTCCTCTGGGTTCAGACAGTTTGGAGAGGGAAGAATGCAATACGTGACTGGGCTGTCTGCATGATCAAAAGTGTTACCGGACTCTGCCACACAATGTGCAATTTTTAAACCAGCTCCCAATTAGCCCTCCTTGCTAATACCATGTTCATTCCTGGGAGACTGCCCTTTGAGAGCTGTTATGACTTTGTGATTGTGCACATACCTTTATGTGCTTTCATTCTTAATCCCCTTTTCTGAGAAGCCAAAAGGTCTCCCAGCCAAAAAGGAAATCAAAACCTTTTGTTGGCTGGTTCATAAGAAATGAGGGTGGGATTGAGGGTTGTAGCAGGATCTTAATTAGCCATTGTAAATAACAAGAGCCGTAGTGCCTGCCACCATATACCGCCATGGGTTGTGATATTGTCAGACCACACATCGGTAGGTGAATGGGCAGCACAACGGCAGCTGAAATTTGCTGTTGACAAATGGAAGGCAATGCATACTGGAAGGGGTCCTTTGAATTAGGCCTGTATATTGTTGGGTTCTAAATGAACTGTAATCACTTAGGAAAAAGACCTGGGCGGTTATATTAGACAGCTCAACAAAAAACTCTGCACAGTCAGAAAAGCAAACAAACTATTAGGATGGATAAAGAATGGGATCTAAAAATACTGCTCTGGACTTCTGATCTCAGAAAGGATATAGTGGAAAGGGGAGTTCAGACACTGACAATGAAAATGATCAGAGGCCCAGAAAGACTGCCCTATCAAGAGGTATTGAAAAAACTGGGGCTGTTTTGTTTAGAGAGGAGAAAGTACTGAATGGTCTAGAAAAAGTAGATTGGGGTCTCCTATTCATCCTCCCTCCTAATACATAGATGAGGGGAAATTCAATGAAACAGAAAGGCAGCAAACTTTAAAAACTGACAAAAGAGAGTAGTTTTTAATATCATCATAATTAACCCATGGAACTCATTGCCACAAGGTATCATTGAGGCCAAGAATTTAGTAGGACACAAACAAGAAATAGATGTTTATGGGGCCAGGATTCACCCCCTTCTGTCTTCAGGCCCTGGTAATATGATATTGCACAGAGCTTTGGAGAATTCATCTTGGGCATTAATCATGGGTCTAACATGAATGCCAAGAGTATTAGCAGGAAGGGACATTGTAGCAGGGTAGATGGCCCCTTAAATGAAATCAGACTCAACTCTCCTGCTCCAGTCCAGGTATGCCCCAGTTTGATGTAATAAAAAGGTCAGGGCTGCCCTGGGAGAATTAAATGAGACATGGAAGTCAGTTGGGGGATCACCTACAAACGTCCCCAGGTTAGATAGCCATAGCCAGAGGGGGCTGAAGGCTGTGAGCTAAAGTGGGAGATGCCTTCTGGCTCTCTGAGGTGGACATCTGAAACTGAAGGGCCATAGAGGGCGGAAGATTGGGGAATAATGGAGGTGTGAGCCTGCTGATGTCTCCAGGGAAGAAGTGGAACCTTAACTGGGAAGGAAACAGGTCAGAAAAGCACTCCCACTGGACAGGTGGGGGAGAGACATGCTGAGAGATGCTGGGGCCATGCCAGAGAGCTGAGGGCATGGCAAGAGGTGCTGGAGCTGTACTTGGTGTTGATGGACTATTGGGACTTGAAAGACTGAGTGTTCTTGTTAGACTGTGCTGGGGAATTGTGGTATTGCTGTGGGAATTTTTGTCATAAATTAACTCCTCAAAGGGCTGTTTACATTCAATGAAAATGTATTTGGAGCTACTGAGGCGTCCAGAAGAAAGGGGAAGCTAAGGCAGATGCATCAGTTGTGCCACGGTCTGCCACAGCAGGGTGCCCCGGGGGAGGGGTCAGTGTATCACAGACATAATAGGGAAAGATTAATGGGAAAAGCTTGTGGAGTGAATTTAGCACCAGCTTTCTGACAATGAAGAGTTTGTATTACCAGGGTCTAAAGACAGATGACATGTGAACCTGGACCCATAGACGTCAATGGGAGCTTTGCTATTGATTTCCATGCAGTCAGGATGTCCCCCAAGGTTTGTATTTAGGGTGGATGTTCCTCAGCACCACATATGCCATGTGAATAGATTCATTCCTCCTTGTTCTACCTCTGTGAGGTTGCATATGAATTGGCACTGCAGTACATTCTTGTGGCTCAGACTGAAAACTGGACTGAAGAAAGCACTGGACGGTATCTAGCTGGAAACAATCCAGCTCCAGGAGATGAGGACTGACTGACCTAGGAGATCTTTTCCATGTCTACTTTCTATGACCTAGTCATTTCCAGAACACCAGCCACAATGTAAAAGTCGCAAACTGTAAAGTTCAGCTTAAGGCGACTACAGCGGCCCCTCAATGCTATTCTCCTGCAACAGGACAGTCAGGATGATCTGTTGATGTAATCCCACAAAGCCAAGTGCAATGTCTCTGCTCACATGGAATTCCTTTCCTTAAAAATTTGAAACCCCTACATAGCAGATTCCACACCACATACTTCCAGTCTCCTTCTGGTAGCTGTTTTTTTCTCAGTGAGAGCTCTGTTCGCTCCTTACGAACCGCATCTTACATTTCTATTAGCACCTTTATAAGGAAGGACCCCACAGCACTTTGCACCCACAATGTACGCGAAGCAGTTCTCTTGCCTTTGAAAGGCAGCTGGCTTCAGGGCATGGCCACTGTTCAAGTGGCGCCCTGTAATGCTGCACAACAGTTTAGAACTGGAGGCAAACAATAGTTCTTGGCACTTGCATAGCCCACTGCAGCTTGCGGTCTCCAAGCTCTTCTCCAACAGCCATTTATTTAGCACCCAGGCCAGGCAGAGCAGTATAATTAGCGCCATGGCATGGGTGGGTAAATTGAAGGTGTGCTTCTCTGCGGATCGCCAACATTTGCTGGAAAGCTTTTGTTTAAGAAACATAAAGCATTTGCAGCCTGATCCTGCAAACATCTCACACTGAGAAGCTGGGCTTTTGAGTCGGCCGGAGGAAGTGCATGCCCAATTCCTATTCAATAGAGCTTAAACCAAGTTCCTGATAGGAATCAGACCCTTTGTTAAGGACCTCCAAGTGAGTGTCATGTGATTCTTCAGTACGCAGCAAGAAAATTTGCTCTGGTGTGTGTGTCTGAAGTGAGAGTCCTTGGAGGCCCTCAGGGGAAAGGGCAAAGGGCAAAGTGCACTGATCTGGGATCCAGTGCAGGAGACACAAAGTGCAGAGGTGTGTACGTTATCTGGTGTAATCATTTTATTGCTGTTATTGATTACGCATTTAGTTGTATTATTGCAGTGCCTAGGCGTTCCTGGCATGGACCGGGACCATTGTGTTTTACTTTCTACCATTTAAAGCTGTGAAATCCAAATATTAAAAACTTTAGAGAAACATAACATTGAAAAGAATGCATACACCCCCCCCAAAAAAATAAACACCACTCCCCAACTGGCCTTGCTCCTCTAAGGTGGACACTGGCCCTGCTCCTTCCTGGGTGACATGTGCAACCTGGGTTTGACACCGAGGGTCAGCTGGCAGCTTGCAGGGAATCTGTGCTGCACTGAGCTGTTTGAAAAAGTAAGTCAACTTGGTGGATAAACTGAAAGCCTCCCCTTAGGTCGTGGGGCCAAAAATCCTGAAGTCTTCACCCACTTTTCCTGTGTCCATTGAAATCCATTGGACCTTTGCCTCAGTAAGGACTGAGCAAAATCTGAAAAAGGGTCACAGGAACCATCCCTTTCCTAAATACAAACTTTGCTTTTTCTTTTGGTTTTAGTCCTTTGCTGGTCACCTGGAAAGTGGGTCACACATTCCAGTGGGATGGCTTCATTTCCTAACTACTCACCAATCTCCCCTTTTTAATGTATAGGTGGCTTCTGTGCAGCAGTGTATTGTGAAGAAGCCAGGAACAGGATTTTGTGACTGGGTGCATACCTTTATGGTATGTGCTTCATTAAACACCTTTCCAAGAAAGCCAAGAGGTTTGCAAACCAGAACGGAAATCAAAGCCTGTTTTGGCTTCTTCACAACCAGAAATCAAAGCCTGTTTTGGCTTCTTCACAACCAGACAAAACAGGTCTGTGTTGTCCTTCTATGCACCAAAGAAAACCTCTGGCAACAAGTTGTGAAAGTGTCAGTTAAGCTTGAAGCACCTGGAACAGCCTCAATGTAAGTGGCAATCATTTATAAAGATAGCTTGCTCCATATTCTGGTAAAGAGTTAATAAGTCACGTCAGTGGCAGCTTCCCAGAGTCATGGGGAATTTCAGTGAGAAGAGAACCAAAGTTATGTGGTCTGGAGGCTTATGAGAAAACCTTCTGGACAAGATGTAAGATAATGAGCCTGACCAGTTATGATCATTAAATGCGCCATGAGCATGGTAACTCAGGTATCCAGAACCCAGCCTAATTTGAGTAATCTTTACATTATATCTACTTGACATTTCCCCTCTCATTTCACTTAGATGCAGTATTGTTTGCATCAATTGTTATGTAGCCTCACTATCATGTTCCATTCCAGAGGTAGCTGTATTTTAATGGCAAGAGAAGTCATGCCTATACTCAGGGGTGGCTCCAGGCCCCAGCATGCCAAGTGCGTGCTTGGGGCGGCATGCCACGGGGGGTGCTCTGCCGGTTGCCAGGAGGGCGGAAGGCAGGCAGCCTTTGGCGGCATGCCTGCAGAGGGTCTGCAGGTCTTGCTGCTGCGGTGGACCCCTGCAGGTTGCCTGCCGAAGGTCCACCGGAGCCACGGGACCGGCGACCGGCAGAGCACCCTCCGTGGCATGCCGCCATGCTTGGGGCAGCAAAATGTCTAGAACCGCCCCCACCTATACTGGGGGGCTGATCCTGCAGTCAGAAGTGTCTAGGTCGACTCTTGCACTCACATGAAGCCTATTGACCATCCACTTACATGGAGTCGATTGCAGGATCTGGATCAGTGTGTAAAGTATTTAGGTAACCTTTGGAGTTACATACAGGTGAGTCACTGGGCCAGATTCAACCTAGTTTAACACCAGTGAGGTCAATGGAGTTACACCAGGCCTGAATTTGGCCCATTATCTTTAACCAGCTGTCTTACAAGTGATGCTTAATCCTTTCCCTCTAAACCTTTTTCCCAATATTAAATGTTTATAAATAATTAAAAAAAGTTAAGCCAACTCTTTCTCCAATTGCTGGCAAAACCTAAACAATTTCAGCAAAGTATGTCCTGGGGGTATGTATGGATCACATTGTCTTAGGACACAAACCAAAACCAGGGTGAGTTTTGTGCTAATTATTTTTCTGGGCAAACAAATTAAACAAACAAGCAGTGCTGTCAATTTGTAAATTGCAGTCACATCATGATGTTTACTATTAGGCCTTACTGGAAATTCCCTGAGTTATCAGAAACATTTTCATTACAATCACTTGTACTCTGTGGGTGGGGACCTGTGCCAGGCATTAAAAATGGTCCCATTTGTCAGATAAATGTACTCAAATATGACCCCCAAACTTCTTTGGTACATCCAGGAACTTCCACTGAGACCAGAGAGACAGGCTTGGGGGCATGTGGAATGATCACCATAGGGACCTACGGAGATGGCCAAGAGAGGTAGTTAGTGGGGTGACAGCAGGAGTGAGCTGCTGGTCTTCCTTTCCCGCTTCCCTAGGCTCTGAAATGGGACCTTTGCATCTGCAGCTATTTTCACCATTACCCAAACAAGGAATGAACGAGAGCCTGTTCCTAACTGGAGAAAGGGAAAGTCTGACCCAAGGAGCCCTCTGGACATAGATGATCAGTGGAGCAATCAAGAGTATCATGCACAGAGAACTTTCAGGATCAGGCCTGTACATTTCTGCTGAGGACCTTGATGCCTTGGCCTAAAAACAGCACTGAGGGGCCTGATCTTGCAAGGTACAGAGCATCTTCAGTCCATGACTATGATGGGAATCAAGGGCATGCAGCCCCTCACAGGATGTGGTCCTAAATGAGAAGAAGTTTTGTAACAGCCTTATTCAGGAGGGGCGAAATCCTGGCCCTTCCTTTGTGGGTCCATCCCATGCACTGAACTCTCCTGTCATGGATCTGATGCAGTATGGACTGTCTGTGCACTACAGAGCATAGCTCCATAGATACTCCATGTACATTCTTGTGCATAGGAGTAAGGAGTGGGCCAGGAGGGCAGAGGGAGGAAGTGACAGTGGAGGGCCTGCTTCTGAGACAGAGCCTTTAATCCATCTACCAGCCTGTCTGTATGTGTATGGGGAATGGCCAGGGCTGCAGAGGCCACCTCATCTACTAGAGTGGAATAGTGGCCGTGAAATTCAACAGGGATGAAATGAAGAGGGCAGGGCCGCCCAGAGGATTCAGGGGGCCTGGGGTCTTCGGTGGTGGGTCCCAGGGCGGAAGGACCCCCTGGCACCGAATTGCCGCCAAAGACCCGCCCTGGGACCTGCCGCTGAAGTGCCGGAAAGACCTCCCGCCATGGGTCTTCAGGGCACTTCGGTGGTGGGTCCCGGAGCGGAAGGACCCCCCCCACCGCTGAATTGCTGATGACGACCCAGAGCGAAAGAAGCTCCGGGGCCCCGGCCGTGAGAGTTTTCCGGGGCCTCCGGAGCGAGTGAAGGACCCTGTTCCAGGGACCTCAAAAAACTGTCGTG